>NC_141239.1:48909411-51309411 GCF_054856555.1 Leptonotus elevatus | reverse complement strand
GATACGTGAAAAACTGTATTATTTGAAACATCAACCTACCAACGGCAACATAATTCAAAGAGTTTTGACTATTTTTCTCAATCATTGGCTGATTTATTTATAGTTTTTTTCTGTGTACCTGACTACATACTCTGTATATGCACTTGATTACTTTCACCTCTACACTGTACTCGCTAATTAATGATTGGAAAACAAATGAAAAGAATTCATGGTGGATTTCTGCTCTTCTTATTTTGCAGTCAACACATTGACATCCATGCAAGCCAAAAAAGAAGGTACATTTGACCCTCCCCCCCACACACACACACTTCTGAAATAAGCTGTTGATCAGCATCAGATAGGCATGAACATGCTTCATCTCTGTCCAATCACACTGTTCACCGCCTAATCCATTGAGTTGATGCAAGAGCTGACTTGGTCCACCAGGAAATTGGCACACAGGGTGAGATTGGCAAGGTCAAATTAACAAAATATGAAATGATGACTGATGGAGAAATTAGTTTTGAAATTCATATGAAATGTTTGAATTTGGAATTTATCCAGTCCATTTTATTGCTGTGAACATGCAGAGCAGCATGCCAATAGGCAGAGTGACAAATAATCAGTCTTTGTGGATATGTACTAAGGAGATACAGCATCAGCAATTCAATTTAAAAGCAGGGTTTTTTTGGGGGGGAAACGTTCTTTTTTCTAACCTTATTTTGTACCTTCTAGTTACATTCAACATTATATGTTCACTTTTAAATGATCTTTTCTAAGCTATTCACCTTGCGTTCACAGACTGAGCAACATAGCTGGTGCAGAGCAGAGAAAACCTCAACCCAACCCAGTAACAACTATTGGTGCTACCCTCTCCCACCACGGAGCCCCTGCCATCTGTCTCTTTGACCTGGGATGATGGTACACATATGAGGGAGGTCTGTATTTTACTGGGGTAACATATGGACATTTGAAGATCCATCAGACCATCTATTCATCCGTTTTCTATATGGCTAAGAATTGCAATGATGGATGGTAATGTTCATTTGTACCAGCCTGTGTCCATCACAGAGATTTAGTGTAGTGATTTACCTTGCTGCCGTAAAACACAATGAACTCTCTGCCAGCTCATGTGAGGAAAGACCAGTACTGTAGGTGTAAGTGATGTGCAATGACCTAGATCAAGGGGAAGGGAAGCACCAACAGCTGGGGCAGCCTTGAAGGATCGCTAAATGGGGTTTGTAAACGAGCTGATTCTTGTATTCATTTGCGAGTAATGATGCTACAGTTTTGTTGTATTGATCTTTAAGCTGTTATCATTATTTATAGTAGATTGTAACATTATTTTATGCAAAATAGTGAAACCAGCCGCGCTCGACAAACAGTATTAAACATCTAGTTTTTTTTTAGCCATTCCTCATCACATCTCACAAGATTAGTCACCCTGGTTTGGTCACCAGCCAATTGCAAGGCACATAGAGACAAACAACTATTATCATTCACACTCACATTTATACTTATATATATATATATATATATATATATATATATATATATATATATATATATATATATATAATTTTGAGTCTTTGATTAAAAGTGTCACATTAGGTGCGAAAATTAGGACGCAAACGCAGACAAGACGGGAAACTTTAAGTAATAACAGAGATCAGGGCTAATAATACACTTAATTAATATTCATGAGTCTAGCAAAGGGGTCAAATTTGGCGGGCCAGTCATGCTAAACGGATGTAAACAGTCTACTAGCAAGATGTCTACTGCGCTAAATCTACTAATTCTGTCCAAGGATAATGTGCACTGGTATAGACGTCAAAGAACATACAAATGTTCAATTAAGGAGATGGCTTGACTGTTCAATGGCTGAAAAAGACGAGGAAAAGAGCCAACGTGATCCAGAGGTACTTTTTTTTTCTCCCCCCTCAAAACATCGTCATTTGCAACTGACACTGACATTCTCCAATTTCAACAAGCTATCTTTCCTTTAGCACCATATGTCCTGTCTGTCATATAGTGATGGGCATGACAGTTATTTTAAATGAACTGAATCTTTAGAAGCAGTTCATTAAAAAGAGCCATTCAAAAGATTTGTTCATCAAATCGTTCGTCTACGCAAAGGAACTGAGAAAAGAACAAATCACTTCAGGAAGTGATCCGTTCACTCACGTTCAATGAAAAGATTTGTTCTTTTTGAACGAAACGTACGTGAACGACACAACACTACTGTCATATCTGGTTGTCTTACGTCTTTGACAGTTGTTGGGGGTACATTTGTATTGCTTTTTGTGTGTGTAGCGATCTCAATTCTTTCAATTATTATATCCTTGCCGCTTATAAACCCGTTTTCTTAATTAAGAAAAGGCTCTACAGATACATTTTCATACATGTCACAACAGCAGAAAGGCAATTTTTTTATTATATATATATATATATATATATATATATATATATATATATATATATATATATATATATATATATATATATTATGGGTGTGAATTGCCTAGTACCTGGCAATTCAATTCGTATCACGATTCATAGGTCACGATTCGATTCAATACCGATTAATCCTGATACCAATCTATAAATTGATTATTGCGATTTTTTTAAAATCAAATTTAGAAAATACTAATCAGTAAACTTGTACATGTACACTGTAAGATTTGTATGAAAATGTATTTATTTATCTGAAAATTCGGGCTTAGAACCGAGCCACTGCATTTAACAAACAGTCTGTTTCATGTTTGAACAGCACTGAAATAAAATATTAAGGCTTAATGTTCCATTAATATAACATTCTTCCATCCTTAATGTGTGAATCCTAACCCTAAGTAAGAAGTTTTGTTGAGTATTCCCATAAAAAATGTATGTTTAAAAATCGATTCTGCCGCATATCGAATCGATTCGAGAATTGCGCACTGTAATATCGCCATATATTGCCGAATCCCTAATATATATATATATATATATATATATATATATATATATATATATATATATATATATATATATATATATATATATATATATATATACATACATATGAAAAAAGCCGGCGGTAAGCAAGACAGGTCCGAACAACAGTGGAAAACCCATTTTAGCATTTTTCCTCGTCATTTATTATTATCGTCCGGCTGTCGGGGTAGGGCCAAACTCCAAACAAATAAAAAGAAAGAAAATCGCTTACCTTTTCGGGACGGCAATGGCCGGTGGTAAGGGTAACACAGCACGTTTTTGGGGATGATGTGGGAAAGCACGGGCAGAACATGCAATAATGCTGCCGGATATGAAATTGCATCAAATAATTCCTCAAATAGGCAAATTAAACTAAGCAAGGGAAGAACAAGCAAACAACCTAACAACTCTGAAGAAATGCTACAATATACTCTCTTTCTAAACTACCTTCCCTGGTCAGCCTTTGCTAATTATCTTATATGGTTACTAAAAGAATACTGCTTGTATACACATAACATTTTAGCTCTTGTTATATTAAAATTGTTTTTGTCCACTGGGAGAATAAACAATAATATTTAATTAAAATTACATTACATTACGGTGTTAAATACTAATACAGTGCAATCAATTTGGAAACTAACCCCATTAAAAATAAAAGACATACTTGTAATATTATTGTTTTTGCTCTCGGATTAACATTTCTTCTGGTTCATGTAAACCCGCACGGTCCAGTGTCACTGGAGACACAAAAGTGTTACCTTGCACAGTAAAGTTTGAAAATATATATAAAAATAAAAAATTAAAAATAAAAATAAAGGAGTTATGATGATAACATTACCGAATGAACAATACTGAGCTCTTAAAAAAAAAATAATAATAATATATATTTTTTGTTTTTGTCCACTGGGAGAATAAACAATAATATTTAATTAAAATTACATTCTATTACGGTGTTAAATACTAATACAGTGCAATTAATTTGGAAACTAACCCCATTAAAAATAAAAGACATACTTGTAATATTATTGTTTTTGCTCTCGGATTAGCATTTCTTCTGGTTCATGTAAGACCGCATGGTCCAGTGTCACTGGAGATACAAAAGTGTTACCTTGCACAGTAAAGTTTGAAAATATATTATGCTCTGAAAATAAAAAAAACTGTATTTCATGTGGTGGGCCTTTTTGGTTCTGTTTGTTGCACATTTGAAGATCCATTATTATCTTGCTTGGAACTAAACAATTACTATCCTTGAAACACAGAGCACATGCACTCTCTCCCTCTATAAACTGCTTTCCTTTGTGTATATTGTCTCTTTTCATTGCCCACCAAGTAATTTTTTTCTTGCTGCAACCCACCATCACTATGTACTGACTTTCGTTTGTTTTTATGTTGTGGAGTGTTCCTGAGTAAATCTTTTTTCTATAACGTCAAGCCTGCTATTCCCCATTAGTCCCTCCAGGATTTCGCAGCCAATTTTTCTAAAAGTTAGGCTAAAAGTTGTAATTTTTTGTGTGTTTTTTTGTTCCTCAAACAAGTTTTCTGCAAATTTTAAGAATTTCGCGGGCATTATTTTATGATCGTTGTGGGCTAAAATGCCTGATTTTGTGGGCAATTTTGTTGCTATATAAGTTGCAATTATTTGTTGTTGCTTAAAACACTTTTAAAATTTCATGAGGATTTTTACAAGAGGTGTTTGGAAAAGCAATAGATAGTTTTAAATCTGTATAATCTTCATTTAAAATAGTTCATTTTAAAGTTTAAACAATTTTTTTCAAGCTTACAAACTGAAAAAGTCATCATTGGACAACAAGTTTACATAACTTGAAAAGTGCAAATATTCTTACAGGTGCATATGCACAATATAAATCAAACTATATAAAATAAATTTCCACAGCTATGAAATGTGCAGTGCTTAATGCTATCATTGCCGAAATCATTGGCATAACTACTGCTACATTTCCTCCTCAAAATCATCAGCTTTTGCTTGATCTCTGAAAAAAATACTTTTTTCAATTAAGAGAGTATGGTTATATATCTTTTGTTTATAATTCTACAAATTTAAAGACATGTTTGATGATTGATTTACATCAGAAACCTGCCAAACTCTAGGCTTAACAAGCATCATTCACATACAAATTTCATAAAGCTACGCACCGTTTCTCACCTTTATTCGTTTGTTGTTCCCGACAGACCTCACCATCGGCTCAGTGAGTGTGATTTGCCGAGACTGCATAATTCTTTCAACACTTTTCATGTGTCTAGCACTCGTTAATTGCTTGTTGAAGGACGACTTTCTTTTCTATTCTATAATTACATTGCATTTGGAACAAAATAGTTCACCACCACTTTTTTTGCAGAAGAACATTTGCCATGATTTCATCAACCATTTTCCATTCCGTTAGTCCGCACGAGGGTCGCGGGCATGCTGGAGCCTCTGCTGTCAATATCAACACATTCACTAGCATAGATATATCTATGTTCACTAGCATTAAAAAAAAAAAAGTGTGTAATGTGTAACTTCTTCGTGAATTCAGCTTCGACGTGAGGGATTTCTTCATCATAACATTTTTTTTTTTTTTAGTTAATACTGTTACTATTTCAAGTAGACCGCCCGCGGAAATAAACCAAAACTGAAGTGAAATGGGCATTTTTAAAATGTATTTGTTGAGGTTAAGTCCTTGTGTTAAGTGCTTGGACAAAGCGGGTAAGTGCGATTTTGCGATTGTTTCTTGATTTTGCATTAATAGTTGCGATCGCAACATCGCAAAATCCTGGAGGGTCTGCATTGTAGATACATGTGCACCTACACACGCACACACACGCACACACGCACACACACTTGTCAGGGATGAGGGGGAGGGTTTCACCTCCATGCAGATCGGCAATCTGCTCACTCTCTATGTATAGTGCAGCAAATACCAGTAATAATTCATCAATATAATGCAGCCAAAACTCACAATCGAAACAAATGTCTCCCTATACGGTACTTGGCAGTGACTTTGACAGCCTCACTGTCCATCAGAGTTATTTTCTTCACTCTCATATTTTATTAATAGATGCACACCAACTTGCTGATTTTGCTTTTCTCACACACTCATAAATAAGTAAAACTCTTACCGTGAGGGTGGGAATGGCGGTGACAAGCGAGTAGATGAGGACAGGCGGAATCTTGCTGGTGTTGTCTGGTCCAGGGTAGGGCTTGGAGAAGGTTTTGTCATAGCAGAAGAACCCTTGGATGTGCACGGGGAAGGTGTCTGTGAACTCAAAGTAGTATGCCAGGAGAACCGTCCCAGCCATGATCACCAGCTGGAAATAGAGCATTATCACTCCGTTAGCAAACGATAGGACAAGAGGAGAGCGAGAGGAGGGGGAGGCGGAGGAGGGGGAGGAGAGGAAGCTGGAAGAGTCCAGTCCCAGCTCCCCTTTGAGGAGACGCATAGGAAAATATCAGACACAGAGTGAGATGTTAAAGTGTTTGGATCCAGAGAACTGAGACGAAAGAGAGCGAGAGAGCAATAAAAATAAAACCAAAGCAGGTTCCTAAGTAAGGAATTGAAAAGTGAGAGAGCCGATATAGAGACAGAAAGCTGCTACATTTGAGTGTGTGTGTGTGTGTGTGTGCGTGCGTGTGTGCTACATTGACAGTGAAATGTGTAGAACTGAAGTTATCTTCCGTTTATGGTCAGTTTCAGTTCTCTTAAGTTCCTTAGCAGAAAAAAAAATGGTCAAAGGGTTTTCATGAGCGCAAGCAGCCTGGAAAACATGTGGCCAGTCACTTTTTGTTGATGGCGAGGTGTGATGGGGAGGACATCACGTGTGGATGAACAGTTACTGCTCATGGTCAGAAGGGGCGAATCAGGCTCACAATAAATCCACTTATTGTGTCTACTGGCCTATACAGATATACAGAATCAGGTTTTAAGAATCCTGGATTGGCTGGCAACCAGTTCAGGGTGTACCCCGCCTACTGCCCAAAGCCAGCTGGGATAGGCTCCAGCGCCCCCCGCGACCCTTGTGAGGACTAAGCGGTTGAGAAAATGGATGGATGGATGGTTTTAAGAGTAAGCAGCTAATTTTGATGGTTACAAGATCATCAGCACAGGCTACAGTACGATGATTACTGTAAAACCTGCAGTCTTGCTAGTAGTCTAGTAGGACAAGTGTCAATAGCCGAATCAAAAAATCACACGTTGATTTGAAGCCACGCCTCCATTTGGAGATCAGAAAGCCCAAATCACTCAGGGAAGATGCATCCTGACATGCAAAACCTACAACAATCTGGTCCTAACAGCCAAATCAATACACGTCATAAAGGACTTTTTAGCAGTGCCTTTTGAATCCATGCCTTCATTTGGAGGCAGAAATCCCAATTTGCTATGGAAGGAGTCACAGCTTTTGTCAGGTGCCAGAGAGTCCTAAGCTATACTGAATCGTAACAACCTGTATATCTAATAAACTAAAATGCAATAGTTTGGTCTCTTAAGTATCTACTGCTGAGCCCATATTATGTTCAAAAGGAATTTGTACTCGAACCCATGCCTTCATTGGGCGACCAAAAGTCTCAACACACAGTGGAAGGAAGTGCACTTTGTGTAGCACCTTAGACCATTTGGTCATGCTGACACCTAAGAACTTGTGTATGTAAACCCAACAGCTGGTCTCAAAGTTTCAACAGGCTGATCAGGGCTACTGTAATCCTCTTGATTTTGGTGATTTTTGACATGACATGGTATGCGATGCCATGTGGGTGATGGTAGCTCATTGTAAGACATTTTAGGCACTTAATCTTCTTCTCCAGATTCTCATTTGTGGTCATATTTTTACACCGCTGCCCCTCCTAACACAATCATCTCCTGATATTGGATCAAAGATATTGCAATTAATGATCCTTTGGTCTGTCTTTTCTGTACAAGTGGGTCTAGGTTGTTGTTGTTTTCCTTGCTTTACTAGGTGTGCTTAGTAGAAAAACTGTTCTGCTATGTTACTGGCACGCAGATTTTTGAAAGTTAGAATATGGCTGAGACTTTTATTATGGCCCAACACTGCAAAATTCTGCAGAAAGATAGTGATGCTTTTTTTGTGTCACATGCATAATGCCTTTGTGCAATTTTACACTACTATATATCAGAAGAAAATAATTACAAATAACTTAAGGCAGGGGTGTCAAAATTATGGTTTCCTTCAGAGGGGCAGTTGAGACTGTGAAAACCATATAAATGCACACGGAACAAATTATGTAATTACATATTTTTAGTTAAAAGCTAATTTGAATCCAGAATTCATGGGAAATAGTGGCAAGTAAATATTGTAGTAGTATACTGTAAAACTATTTACTATACCAGTTTTTGTAGCCTGGCAAGCCCCACCCACTTTCTTGAAAGACAGAAAGTGGGTCTGGAAAGGCTGCCATTGACGGCGATTCATATCATATTTGTTTACGTGCTGTGGTGTATTCTTTGTTTGTTTGTTTTCAAAGTTTGATATTAATGAGATTGGGGGTGGGACTTAATTTAAGGCTAGGTTTAGTTGAGTATTGTCTGGAGAAATTGATCAATTGTTGATTTTAATTGCTGCCTGAAATATATGATGGTAGATAATATACAGTAAATAAAATGCCTTTAACATGGCTTCTGGTTTAATCCCTTTTGTCTCTCCATGGAGGTCAAGTCATGTCCTTGCAGAATGCTGTTAAAGTTGTGTAATCTAAAAGAGCAGTTTTGTGTTTCATGGATGGAGGATTCAGAGCAGAGAGACACGACCACACAGGGCTTTTACCGTTATACACATGCTTTCCATTAAGAGGGCAACTATCCATACACGCTACACTGCACCTGGGCAGCATGTCAAGGGTAGCAAAGTAAAGGGCACTGGCGTGCACAGGTAGACCCCTAGTGGTGCTCACACCCTTGCCCTTCTGCCTTCTCTCAAAAAAAGTGCCCTTTGGAAAGTTCTTCTTTTTTTTTTTTTAATAAACACTTTACTGAGGACAGGTCAATGTTGACACAATCTTTTAAAAAAGCTGCATGATTCATCGCATGTGAAAACCCCCCACCCGACCTACCTCTCTCGCTCGCTTCCTTTGTCACGTGAACGCTAATTACCCATATATATATTTAAATATATATATATATATATATATATATATATATATATATATATATGAACATAATTCGTTCCTGCAAAGTGTTTAAAGTCTGAATTGTTCAACCTCCGAATTATTTTTCCCCATAGGAAATAATGTAAATGCAATTAATCCGTTCCCAAGATCCAAAAACAGAAAATTCCTATTTTAATTTCTATTTATGTTTTTTTTTTTTTTTTTTTTACATTTATACCCTTTACAGTATTTAAACAGTAAAAAAATACCTTAACGTTTTTGTTTTGGTGTGATGACATCAGTGGATGATAAATGCTATGTTAATAATAGCTTTAGTTCAGTGCTGAGTTTGTGTATTTTACATTGGGCATATTGTTAGGCTACTCTTGCGCGCGTTGTTTAACGTCAGGTACGTTGTTGAACAGCTAAGGGGGGTCCTCGTGTCAGTATTTACAAAAGTAGTCACGGTAGTTACAACAACGCGATAATCTCCTTCCTAATTCCACTGTGGTTCGTAGCACTGTATGATTTTCTTTGCTGCCACTGGCACTGTTGTCTTTCTTTAGGCCCATGGCAAAGAAAATTGTTGTGGAAAAATCTAAATGCACTCGCGAGTATGGAGCATCTCTGGGAGTGTTCACGATCTGACTGGAAATGAGCAGTGCATCGTCTCAACTATCGCAACGTGAGCATTCTGCATTGCTCGGCTTTGCTCGGCTTCACTCGGCTACCCGTTTTCAAGGTATGTTCAGCTTAGCTTGCTTTGCTTGGGTGTTCAAACTCCGAAAATGAGTTTAAACTCCGAGGCATTTTTTACTCAGATTTTTTGGTTGATTGTTTTTTGTCAAGCGAGTGCCCATAGAGATTCGTCAATTGCATTTCCACCGACGGAGACACCATTTCATCACCAAGCCACCAAAATACATTTGTGAGTTGGTGTAGCAATGTGGCACATGACATGGCCATTAAACACAGTTACCCCCCACTTCGACATTGACAGCTTAACCTGACATTATTATATAATTATTATCAAATCTAGTGTCGATAACACTGTTAGCAAATGCTCCTTTTGGCTTTAACGTGTTATTATTGCTTCTGTCACCGGTTCAAAGCGGTTCTTTTGCTGTAGCACTTTAACCAGCCTAGCCAATGATGTCATTGATGGAGAAACTTCATGTGGGTGTGGCCATTATGTTAATTTGATATGGAATAGTGGGATGGAAATACAGAAGGCGTAGGTGCACATGTGGACTAAAAATGTGCCAGATTCAAATATGTTTTTTGTGCACCAAACATTTTATAGTACAGAATATGAGCTCAGATTTTCATGGAATAATTGATCAAATTACATTGTGGATGGACAAGTGCAACTGTTTCATACTTGAAATGTTGCTATTTAGAATACATCAGATAGTCAATATCAGGAATTCCCTTGTGCATATTCTGTGCACCGCCCACACTATCAAGCTGTACCGAGACACTGAACAAAAAGCTTTATTGATTGCCCCAATGAATTTGAGTTTTCTGGAAATTGTCCTGACCTGAATAATTGCAGCAAGAAAGCGAACAAACTAACAAATAAACACAAAATCTGAACTGAAGAGAAAGTGTGTGGGAATACTGTTCCAGCTTTCTGTTACTCTATATTCCACAGAAAGTTATGATCTGGGACCTTGTGTTGTTTTGTAGTCAGCCATTGTCTTTGTATTCTACACTCTGACAAAAACAAAAAAACACTCACTCACCAGAATATTGCCAGTACATACACCAAAACTACCCACGCATCATGCTCCCACTGTAATATTCCAAAACAATTGCTATTCTTTTGTGTGTCTTCCTACTATTTATTAAAACTACAGTTATGTCGCAACACATATTCTAAAAGGAAGATTCCTTCCTATCATCGAGATGTAGGTTACATTGCGTGAACAAGATACTGACAGGCGGTCAGTGCTAATTAGAGATTCTCAGCAGGAGTTGGACAAGCTCATTGGCCTGCACTGAAGGCTGATTTGTCACTTTGATTATATGAAAGGCTCCCTGCTGAGTGCTGACAGACATTGAACAGGCTGGGGAAATAGAATGATAACACTATACCTGAAGTCACGCAGGTAGTTTTAGAACCATATTTGTGTGAATTCCCCATCCTACAAATGCTTATGAGTTACATCCGTATAAGATGCTTCTGTGCTTCTAAGTAGAGCTGGGGAACAAACTCTAGAGGCAGAACTCAACAAATGCTGCATTGAAATCCTCAGTGGCAGCTTTATGTTGAAATTATCATTATTGCCCTTGCATTTATATTTATAACTTACAAAGACATTATTATTATTATTTGTAGTAGTAGTAGTAGTAGTAGTAGTATGCAAAAAAAAACTTTACTTGGAAAAAATACATGGAGCAGTGGAAACACAGGTTGGACATAATGACCTGCATTCTTTCAGATATATTTCTTGGAGGGAGAGTGTGTTCATGTGTGTTCATGGGCAAGTGAGGAGGATGGAAAGAATGGAGCATTTGTGTTGTAAAGGTGAGTCATGGAGGGAACTCTAATGGGAATGGCAGAAAGGAGATAATCGCTTTTATCGTCGTACAGCTCAACTTTCTTTCCCCATTTGAAAATCCCATCTCCTATTTTTCTCATGCCATCTTCTACCAGACATCATGTACAAGAGCTTACATTTATCTTTTAATGGATAATTCAGAACAGTATCACATTTCTCCTGCTGGGAAACTGTGTTTTTTAGGCCAGGATAATTAAAGCATCGCAATAGACTCATCTATTAGTGAGAAAATATGTTTGATTGATGTTTGGTCATTAAACTTAATTGCATTGGACTGAATTGCAACCTCTAACTACAAATGCCCCTGAGGTTGTACAATTTGTAATTTGACCCAGATTTTCTGGAAAATTGTTGTCAAAGTCTCCCAAATGCTCATCAACATACATATGATGAGAGATGAGATGTTATTTCACAAGACATCAATTAAACCATATCAAAGGATGAACTGTTTTGTTTGTTCTTTGGCTCAGTTTTGATATTGAGAGAAGAATGTGAGAACAGGTGATGAAGACTATAATCTAAAGTTGTGCAAAATTAGCTTACTCATATTCAATGCTAGAGGTCAGAATCATTATATGAGCCATCACTGGTCACCAAAGTTTAAATGTGTGCATTCAAGTGGTTTTGATATTTGGTGCTCAAAATAGCACCAAACAGCTGCAGCCCACTCTGAATGCTACAGCTCAGGTTTAGACCAGAAAAAAAGAGATCAGAACATGTTACGCCAGTCCTAATGGCTTTGCTCCGGGTCCTAGTCAGCTGTACAATAGATTGTAAAATTGTGCTATTGATTTATTTCCTTTGATTTGAAATGTCTTTGAAATAAATCTTAAATGTGTTTGAATCACCCTTACTCATTTGCCATTTAAGATGTTTTTTTGGGTCGCTATCAATTGTGTTGTTTATTTATTTATTTATATGTTTTATGTATTTGTTATAATTTTTATATTATTGTTTTATTATTTTTTTGTTTTTTTATATATATTTTATGACCGTTAGTGTTAAAGCTGCTCTATATAAAAAAAATGCCCAAAAATATCTTTACAATAGCTTTTTTTATTTGGCCATTTATGACTCAAACATCTTCTAATTAGCAGATTAGCGCCTTAGCCGTTCACAATGGGTACTCCTGCAAGCCACTGGCCAATAGCTTTCAGACTGGTTTTGGGTTTGAATCTCCTGCCGTTTTATGTGCGCATTTTGTACGTGAAGAAGGGAGTGTGCAGTTTCATTTTTTTGCCACAGGTGGCAGTAGCGAGTCAAAATTAATTTTCCTGCATTGAGCAGCTTGTGTAACTCAATAGGAAATGAGACCCTTGCTCCAGCCATCACTACGATTTTAAATCGGCGCTTGCCTGTGGGACTGTTGGACTTGCGAATGAGGAGAGGGTCGGGCGTGGTTTGGCTGTGATTGACAGCAGCAGTGAAAATTACGATCTCAATCATTTCTATAGTATGACAAACTCTGCTAAATAAACTAACCAAATGCTACGCTAATAAATCACTAACCTGAAAATGGGTATAAAAATGTTTGCAAAATGCTACTAATACAACTCCAACAGGAGACGTTTAAGGAGGCGCATACGAGACTGAGCCGGTGGGTGGCAGAGCGACTACGTCATACTGTACAAGTGATGTAGTCGACCACTTCTCATCCAATGAAAGGACAAACAGCCAAATTATGTTTATCCCAATGATTAACCTGAAAATGGCACCACACACATAGTTATTGCCCCAAATTCAAGCTTTCAAAAACATACACTAAAATGTCAAAATTATGACCAGGGTATGTGTACAGCATTAGTAGACACCGGTGTATACAGTTTATCAACAAAAAGAAGTTGATTTAGTGTTGAGCATATCTTTAAGAATGATAAATATGCTACTAACTATAACTCATCAAAGAAGTGTGAATTGTTTTCTAAACTGATGCTTTTGGGTAAAAGTGTTGATCACATCATCGGTGAGATATTGGATGTAGGCTCTCATTGTCTTCCGTAGAGTTGAATTCCACAAATGACTCATATACAGACCAAGACACAATAAAAAAATGAAATGTAGACAGAGTGAGTGTATAGATAGCGAATGAATTCTCATTTATAAAAGCGTCAGGATTCAAACTATTTCCAGACACAAATGTGACCTCGGCCAAATTGAAGTGTCATCCAATAACTTGCGTCCATCATGTACATTGTAGTCCTGGCTACTTCTACTCATTCGTGCATGAGCATCCGCCATTACTAATACACGGTGTCCGTTGAGAAATAAAGGGCATGCCTTTTTCTGGGCTCTCTGTTTTCAAATCCAATCGATGGCTCACTCATCTGAGAATCTGTTAACATGATCAGATTGTTCTCTTGAATGCTCACTGTGTCTGCTATGTTGCTATTCCAAGCTCGGAAGAGGCCTGCATGTAAGTATTTGATTGTGTTGTTTTGTTGGCAAGATGAGTTGACTTCCTATGTCAGGTGTGAAGCTTTATAGCGATAAAGTAAGCTTGGTAAGGACAGTCTTGTTCTGTGGTGCATGAAACTGGTGAGACTTAATGTGTGGCCATATGAGAATAATATACACTCCAAAAAAAAAAGATCAACAAAAAAATAACACAATTTCAAAACAAAACAAAAAAAACATGACAACATTCATTTACTTTCTCATTTATTAACAGGACCTACATAAGACTAATATAGTATAACAACATTTTTCATGGGATTAGAATGTGTTTTTCATATCATTTCAATAAAAAAACTATATAGAGATCAACAGGAAACATTCTAATAGCGTGGTGATATGGCACTTTATAAATTAAATTTCACATGGCATCAAACTACATTTGCTTTTTCTTGAATGCGTCAAGTCTATCAGTTTATTGTGATGATGTCTGCCGTGTAGCAGCAGTGTCATCTAGTGGTGGAATTGTACTCAGTTTCAAATCTGTTTACTGTCCTTCAAAGAATATGACATGCATTTATTTCATTTTCAGTTTATCACAACTGATTTGTGAGAAAAACTTCAAATTAAATATCTTCATTTATTTTAATTCAAAACAGTCTAAAAAATGTGGCTATTCATCTCAAGTGAGATTTGTCAATATGCACACAAAGCTTACATAATAAAGTAAATTAAGCACAGGTGAGCCTAAACTGTTCATCAAACTTGTGATCACTGAGAAATGGAAACAAAATCTTTCTTCTCAAAGGAATTTGATGTTGTCCTGTGAGTCTGGTTCATGTAGTATAGAAGATAGTGTTTGTGATACCTACGTTCTTGAAAAAGTTATAGTGCGAACTAAATTCCTTCACAACAATTATATATCATAATTAAATGAGCGGCATGGTGGCATAGGTGATAGCACATCTCAGTCCTCCTGTCCTGTGTGGGGTTTGGTCCAATTGTGCTTGCATGTGCTTTCTCCAGGTACCTCAGTTTTCTCCCACAGTCCAAAAACATGTATGGTAGCTTAATTTGGAAACTTCTAATTGTGACAATGCTGGAAGCATTCCCACAATTTTTATAATTTATCATTTTTACTCTCCTCACTTTTTTGCCGAGAAACAATTAGTTAAATGTTGCCTAGAAGTGACGTTAGCTGAAAGTGCTTTTCCATTGGCTGCTGCTAGATGACGTCATTTCTGTGTGACACACTTTCAAACCTAATCCTTATTCCGCTTAATATTGAAATAAATATACTTAAAATCACATTTAAAATCAACTTCAAAGGCTAATTTATTAAATTAACTCATTTGCTCCCAAAAAGGTATAAATATGTTCTATTTTAAATGTTTTAAGTGTCCCAAAGACGTATTTATATGTTTTTAATGTTTTGTTTATGCATACAGAAGGCTTTGATGCAGCCTCTCAACTGCAGAGAACGGTTGAGGAAATGGTAGTTATTACTAAAATGTCCAGAAGGCGCCATCAGAGTATAAGAGATCAGCCAGCGCCATGTTGAAAAAAGCTAATTTTCCCACAGTTCTATACATATTTGTGAATAATAATTCAACTTAGCTTTATTCTGATGCTAGTTGCTGCAAAACGGAAACAGAAATATACTTTATTTCCTGATGAAAGAAGAGACTCAAATTTTTCTTTGGGTAGGTTCCATGTTTTTATAGCAATAGAACACAATATTTTGTGGGCCTTGCAAAATCCAGTAAAACAACCGGGAGCGAACGGGATTGCTTCAGTAAAAATGGCTGGGAGTTTTAATTACCAAAGACATATAATGTAGTTTCAGTTAGTTTTTCTAACATATATATATATATATATATATATATATATACACACACACAGTGGTACATTGGAGTTTGAACATAATTACATAATTTGTTCCTGCGAAGTGGTCAAAGTCCGAGTTGTTCAACATCTGAAAATTTTTTCCCCATAGGAAATAATGTAAATGCAATCAATACGTTCCCAACAAGCTCCAAAAACAGAAAATTCCAATTTTAATTTCTATTTATGTTTTTTACATGTACACCCTGTACAGTATTTAAACAATAAAAATATACCTTACCTTTTTTATTGTGGTGTGATGGCATCAGTGGATGATAAATGCTATGTTAATGCTAGTTTTAGTTCAGTGCTGAATTTGTGTATTTTACGCTGGGAATATTGTTAGATTACTAAGTGCGTTTTGCGTGCGTTGTTTAATGTCAGGCACGTTGTTGAACAGCTAAGGGGGGTCCTCGTGCCTGTATTTACAGAATTAGTCACGGTAGTTACAACGGCGCGATAATCTCCTTCTTAATTACACTGTGGTTCGTAGCACTGTATGTTTTTCTTTGTTGCCACTGGCACTGTTGTCTTTCTTTGGGCCCATAGCGAAGAAAATTGTCGTGGAAAAATAAAAATGCACTCGCGAGTATGGAGCACCACCGCAACGTGAGCATTCGGCATTGCTGGGCTTCACTCGGCTATCCGCTTTTAAGGTACGTTCGGCTTAGCTTGCTTTGCTTGGGTGTTTGAACTCCGAAAATGAGGTTAAACTTCGAGACATTTTTTACTCAGATTTTTGGGTTGAAGCCTGAATTGAACCACCGATAGAGACACCATTTCATCACCAAGCCACCAAAATACATTTGTGAGTTGGTGTAGCAATGTGGCACATGACATGGCCATTAAACACAGTTACCCCCCACTTCCACATTGACAGCTTAACCTGACATTATTATATAATTATTATCAAATCTAGTGTCGATAACACTGTTAGCAAATGCTCCTTTTGGCTTTAACGTGCTATTATTGCTTCTGTCACCGGTTCAAAGCGGTTCTTTTGCTGTAGCACTTTAACCAGCCTAGCCAATGATGTCGTTGATGGAGAAACTTCATGTGGGTGTGGCCATTATGTTAATTTGATATGAAATAGTTGGATAGGAATACAGAATGCGTAGGTGCACATGTGCACAAAAAATGTGCCAGATTCAAATATATTATTTGTGCACCAAACATTTTATAGTACAGAATATGAGCTCAGATTTTCATGGAATAATTGATCAAATTACATTGTGGATAGACAAGTGCAACTGTTTTATACTTGAAATGTTGCTGTTTAGAATACATCAGATAGTCAATATCAGGGATTCCCTTGTGCATATTCTGTGCACCGCCCACACTATCAAGCTGTACAGAGACACTGAACAAAAAGCTTTATTGATTGTCCCAATGAATTTGAGTTTTCTGAAAATTGTCCTTACCTGAATAATTGCAGCATATATATATATATATATATATATATATATATATATATATATATATATATATATATTAGTTATTTTGTTAGTTTTCGTTAATTAAAATAACCTTGCTTCCCACTGACCTAGAATTTTAGACATCCATCCATCCATTATCTGAACCACTTATCTTCACGAGGATCACAGGCGTGCTGAAGCCTATCCCAGCTGTCTTCAGGCACTCACAACCACGCCTAGGGGACAATTCAGAGTGTTCAATTAACCTACCCTGCATGTTTTTCGGAATGTGGGAGGAAGCCGGAGTGCCCGGAGAAGACCTACACAGGCAAGCAGAGAATATGCAAACTCCAACCAGGAAAGCTAGAGCCCGAAATTGATTTCACAACGTCTGCACTGGGAAGAGGATGTGCTGACCAGTCAGACACCTTGCCGCCCGAAAATTCAATATTCCGTATATAAGTATCTTTTCCATCACTTCCACTTAAATTTGCCACTCATTGACAGAAAAAAACTACTCAAAGGAAACTAATTTGAATGGGTCTGGTTGATACAAAGAAATGGTCACAATGCTCAACAGGCCTAATAGATGGCTATATATATGCCTTCCTGGATTTGTCAACCCATTCACTCTTTCTGGATGGCAAATTTATAATTGTAATGTGAAGAAAATCTGTTAAGAGTAAAAGTAAATATCGCATTGAGAAGGATAAAAAGTTTTTTAAGAACTTAATTACTGTGGAAGAAACAAACATTTAAAATGCTTATAAAGCTTAATTTATTGTATTACAACATCTTGTTTAACACACCAGTGACGGTTTATCCGTTTGTGATCGAGCTATCTGACATCGATTGTTTACGACTCCATGCACCAAGTAAGAGAATTTCCTCACACAAATGTTTGCTGAGGAAGCAACACCAACATCACTGTGATTATTTTTCCCTGTTTTTAGGTATGTTGTGGGCTAGAAAGTTATTTTAAGTTGTTAGGCTTTAACTAGAGTCAATGCCTTGTCAATGCTACTGTGTGTGTCCACTGTCCTAGGACACACAATACTACCAGACTACTGTTTATGTTTTTGTGATGTTGCATGATAAATATTGATACTGCACTGCTCCCACATACAGAGTTCTTGGCACCAATGGAGATTTATTTCCACACTCGAGATACTTCCACAGCAGCAAACATTCTTTGCTGGATTTTGGAGTAACTTGCCACACGCTGGTCTCAAACCGAGGTTCCAGCTAGAAGAGCTTCCTTGTAGCTAGGTAGGCAGACAGAATCAAGGCAGGAAGAAAGCAGGTAGACAGATCTAGAGGGTAAAGGCAAATAAGAAGGTATTTTATTCCAGGACAAAGGTGATGAATGAAAGTCAAGAACTTCCAAGGTCAGAGTTCAGTAGTCACTCTGATAGAGAATGCTCAAAATCAGGCATAAAATGAAGACAGTCTAGCTCAGGGGTGCTCAAGTTCGGTCCTCGAGAGCCCCTATCCAGCCTGTTTTCTATGTTTCCCTCCTGCAGCACAGCTGAATCTGATGATCAGCTAATCAGCAAGCTTTGCAGAAGCTTGATAACGATCCTGATTATGAATCAGGTGTGTTAGTGGAAAGAAACATGGAAAACAGGCTGGATAGGAGCTCTCGAGGACCGAACTTGAGCACCCCTGGTCTAGCTGAACTTAAGTAGAATGATGCTGCTAGACAGATGGCTAACGCGCCTCAGCTGGACGCTGCAGGTGTGGGTGCTGGGCTAACGGGCTGAAGTGTGGCCAGGAACAGAGTGGAAAATTACACCACAGAAGGTGAGCAGGCAGAACCAACCCCCGGTCTCAAGAGACAGCCCAAAGATGAACTTGCTGGATGAGGGGAGGGGCTGGAAGGAGGAACACAGGCATACAGATACTGAATAAGTGGAACTAATATCTTTTCTAACAAGTGGTCAGATTCGTCAGGGTCGATGCAATAATCTGCTCTAGAAGACCCTTCTGCAGGTGGGTCCTTCTAATAACTAGAAGGAGGTGTAGAATTGGAAGTTTAAGGCTGGCGACCTCACAAATTTGTTGCTGTACAAGAGGGCTGGTCAGGATGATGTTGTTGGAAGTCAGCAAGCAATCAGTTCTGCATTTTGGATGTGACAGGTCGGTACTTGGAACCCTAGATATTTCCTCTCGACCATAGCCTTCCCAGTCCAAGAGGTTCTGGAGACCTCTCCCACAGTGGTGGGAATGGATTAGATACTTCACATCAATGAGGCAAGGTGACGGAGTTGCTCGCAACAGGGGACCTTGACCATATTCACCTTAGACACATGTTGGATGGAAGTGCATAGAATGTGGGAGTTCCAACCTCATCGCCATTGGACTGCTGACCCTCTGGATGGAGAATGTACCGCTCATTCTGGGTGCGAACTTCCTGGATTTCACCCGCAGAGGCAAATCTCTGGTGAAGAGCTACACCTTCAGTCCAACCTGATAGGCAGGGACTATGGAAAGTTGATCGAGTACTGGAGAGAGGAGCAAGCCCGGGCCCAGGTTCTATGGCAGCATTGGGTAAAGAAGAATTGATGAGTCGTTGCCGTCCTCATTAAAGCATTAAAGAGTGAACACTGATACCCATAAACACACTGGAAAGGGGATATTCCTGTGGCAGAGTAGGTGAGGGAGTGATGGTCTTACTCTTCCCACAAGAGCTGTTAAGATCAGGAGGATGGGTTCCTGGATACCATACATGACAAAGCAGTAAACTCCTGGGGATGGGAGCAAGATCAAAGTTCAGACGGGCATCTTCACTGCCAGCAGAACTCTCTTTGCAATGTTATATTTCCTCTCTGTCTGACAGATGGCAAACAGGGGCAGAGCTACTGGCCGGAAGCAGACCATTGGGACAGGATGCCTCCAACTCCTATATCCGAGACATCCGCATCCATTTCTATAGCTGCAATGTGATAGTGGTGGATTGAGGTGCAGTTGGGTAATTCCCGACTGAAGGCCCAGCTAACAAATGCCAAAGATGTCTTGTAAACCACATAACATCTGCTCTCCTTCATTTGTGGCAGCTGTGCCTCAGGGTGTAGAGACGGCCGTTTAGTAACCAGATGGTTGGCTGTTCGATCCCCGCTCTCCCCAAGTCATGTGTCATTGTGTCCTTGGGCAAAGCGCTTCACACACATTGCCTCCAGTGCTACTCACACTGGTGTATGGAAGGTGTGAATAAATGAAAGTGGTGGTCGGAGGGGACGTAGGCGCACACTGGCAGCCACGCTTCCATCAGCCTGCCCCAGGGCAGCTGTGGCTACTTAAAAGTAGCTTACCGCCACCACAGTGTGAACGTGTGAGTGCATGAATAATGTATCCATACCATTGTAAAGCATCTTTGAGTGTCTAGAAAAGCGCTACATAAATCCGAGGCATTATTATTATTTAATCTGGCCTGAATTTCAGAGTCCATCAATGAAAGACTAGCAATGCGATTTCTATGATGTCTATGTGAAACATCAAGTAAGTGATCCACCCACACACAAGAAAATTGTGGCAGACTGCCATGAAAAGTGTTGCTTTTTTTAAAATCAAAGTTGTTTTGCACAGTTCTGCTGTGTGATTGCATTTCTGAAGTTACCCTACTATAGACCGAGCAATAAAGAGGAAGTGTTACAGAGGTCATCTAAGCCTCCGCTGTCTGGACAAATACTAAATCAGAGACCCGTCACAATTAAATGCTTCTTTCTGCATTTTACCTTGCCATGAAAGCAAACAATAGGATTTAAAACAAAAATAACATTTGAAATTAAGGTTTCACCTGTGTTTGTTCTTCATGATAGGGACTATTAAATTGGTTCCTGGACATAACTGGCAACCATGTATAATTCTATGGTCTTCATCAACATTTTGGGACGTTTTTGGATGACTAAAAGGCATATTTTAGATTCATTATTCATCTTAGTATAATATTATTTTCATAGCTGAATAAGTATTTGCACTGATGTCCATTTTCTAAGCCTTTCAAATCTCCGATCATGGCACACTAAAGGCAAGCACCTTAGCAAAGAATTAGGGAGAAAAGTGTTTGAGGACGAAGGCAAAATGGAGGAGACAAACAGAACAAGATGGCTGAGTGGGTCGCAATGATGGGAAAGGTTGTGACTTGTGATTAGGGCACAGCCAAAGAAAGGATTCTAAAAGAAAAAGAACCGAGATAGGGAATGAGTCTAGATCTGTTTCTATGGTAACTGCTGATGAGGTGCAGAGCAAAAGAAAACTGCAGGTCATTTTGGCTTAGTTTGGATCCCTGTCACTGTCATCTACCTCACATACACAAAACAACTCTATACAGACAAGTGGTAAAATGTTTCTACTGAATTATTCTCTATTTATAACTTCTTCTTTTTTTTCATTTTGCCATTCACACAAAATAGAGACGGTTCTTCCCACCATAGAGCAATGTCTTGCACACATTTGTCCAGACACGGACTTGTATAAGTCCATTGTCATTGCTCATATTTTCCCCATCTCATATGTACAGAGGAGTGATGCAGGAGGAGGTAGAAATAATATTTGGTGAAAATGAGGCCAGCCTGTTCGAGCAAGACCTCAAATTTTTTTTCCTCCCCCAGCGATGACGTCATGTCATTGCCGCGCGTAATAAATGAGTCGCTTGCGTGGATAAATTACTAATATCACCACACATGTCAACTTTATACTTCATGTTTTAAGTGGGATTAAATTAAAGTCAAATATAAAGCCACAAATGTTACTATGTCTCCCGTGCGGACCTCGCAGATGTGTCAAGCATGAATAAAGATTTAATGCCCCGCCCGTGCGGACGCCGCGGAGCGCATATTGGACTTTTGATGACGTAGGGGTCGGATATATGCGACCTGGCCGTTTAGACTGCGGTCTCATTGCAAAAAATTTGATACGTATCCGATCTAGGACACAGGTCGGGTATAAAAAAAATCGGAATTGAGACGTTCAGACTGACATAAAAAAAACAGATCTGGGTCACATTTGCCTGCAGTGTGAACGTAGCCTAAAACAGATATTGACCAAACTCCATAGTATGTGTCACATACTGTATCCATCCATCCATCCATTTTCTTAACCGCTTGTCCTAACAAGGGTTGCGGAGCCTATCCCAGTTGGCTACGGGCAGTAGGCGCGTACACCCTGAACTGGTTGCCAGCCAATTGCAGACACTGTACATTTAACATGATAAAAATACATTTGTCATCTTTGAAGGTTCAACATATTTCTCTCTTCCAAAAATAATCGCTGATTTCACATGCACGGCCGACTACATCCTCCGCAAGGGGAGATCTTACAGTTTACCTCTGTAAATGTACTTTACTTTGCATGCCAATCTCATATTTTGGACCCCAGACAGTCAATTTATGATTCTGCAATGTCAAGGACTGTGTCTGTTTCAACCGCCCTGATTTTAAAAGGAATTAAGGGAGCCGCTTCAATTGGCCGGGAATTGCCTGCATTCCATTGTACGACGTTACGAAAAGACTAATTCTATCTGCGCTAATCAAGTTAAAAACCAAAAGAAAGAAAACTCCACCCATGCGTTCAATTAAACTTTCACTGTGCATGAAAATAGAACACTAAAGAGTAAAAAAAATCTCTCTTTCATCACTCAAATATTTTACCCATAAAACATAACATTCTAATTTAAATTAATGTCTTAGCTTTAGGACTATTTCTCCCTTCAATTCCAAAATCTTCCTAGATGTCTCCATTTCTCTATAATAACAGCCTTTAATACTCCCCTAACACACAAACACACACAGGCAGGCATACTCATACATAGGCAAGGGAATTGACTCAGACCTGAGGGCTGAGAGATTATGAGTGGGAGGCACATGGTAGAGTGGTCTAATAGAGTGTTCAGAGTGTATTATTGCCAGGAGGACCAGTGCTTCCTGTGCTCAAAAGGGTGCGGTAGATCTGTCCTGCTGTATCTCAGTCCCTCCCTTGAGAGTGGAGGTTTTCAGGTAAAGGCCAGTTTAAATACATCCACTCATTTCATTCGGTGGCATAAACCGGGAGGTGTGATACCAAAAGTTCCTACACATTTTCTCTATAACAAGTGAACATTAATTTATGTAAAAATGCAGCTTTTCTCTCCAAAATATATACCCTAATGTTTTTAATACGTGTATTGTATAGTTTATACCAGTGTGTATAAGCCAGTGTGCTACATTAGCTTCTGATAACCAGAATATACATGATGTTTGGTGAAGTTGTCAACCAGTGATGGAGACGGGTATTTTTGTTTGGTGAAGTGTCCACAGCGTAGTAGACAAAATATAGTATAATAGTATAGTATGGGTGTTAGTAGAAACCACTTTAGTCATGACGCAAGGGTTCTGTAAAATGGACTTGCCATTGGGCCAAGAGTATTTGGTGCAGATGCCGGCGAGCATGAGACAGCCCTGCCGCCCCCTCAATTACCACATCATCATTGTTTCTTATTTTTTTTTTCATTCTTAATGCCCTGTACTGCTAAAGTTACATGTGTTTGAACAAATATAATTATGACAGCAAAATTAGTTCTTAAGAGTTTAATTTAAGAGCTGATATCTAACACTGCTTTTAGGAATTCTATATTTACTTTTCTGTTAGTCACATGATACCTGGGTCTTTAGTGGTACCAGTCATTCAAATGAACAAGAAATTGAAGAAAATGTCTTATCACTTTATCCATGACTGTACAGCCGTCATTATCCAACTTAAAGGGTTAGTGTTAGGTGTTTAAGGTACGTACAGACTCAAAATAAAGTAAAAATGAGAGTAAAAATATTAAATAAGCTTTGCAGTTTGCACCAGCATTCCTGACATGTTTTATGACGTTTATACATGATAAAGCATGATATTCTGGCTTTTAACATTTTTAGCTGTCCTAAGAGCAAGAAATATATGAAGCTACTCCAAAGCATTTCTGTTGTGCACTGCAACATCAACAACTACCTCCATGAATCTTGCAGTTCATAATTATGGTGAAAAACACTCAATAGGTACAAAACAACTGTAGCCACTTAAGAACATCTCAGCAACCCCTGGTGTGGCAACAAGGTGCGATGTTAGACACAAGTGTTTGCACAACTGTCCCAAACTCCACAGTCCATCTTGAAATATTGATGTCACACTGAGATTGCAGATAGAGAATCAATTCTTAATGCAAAAAGGGGTCCTCTCAAATGACAGCACTAGTAATTTCAGCTAACTTAAAAGAACACAGAGATGTAATCAAAAGTGACACTGGCAATTCTGTTTTGAATAAAACAACATATGCGGTATATTCAATCATTTCTTACCTCTACAAACAGAAAACAGGGCACGATGGAGCTGCTGCTCTTCACACCTGACTTCTCCTCCACTGCCATGCCTCTGCGTGCTTGATTCAGCCTCCCTTGTCTCAGCTCTCAACCTCCTGGTCCGGAAGTAAACAACATTAAGTTAGTCTAGAAACTATACTGGGGTCCAGTGGAAACACATGCAGGACTCATCCTTCCTACATGCATGCATGATCACACAGGTGTTAGCATTCTATTACACAGATTTTAAGTTTTGTATTGCT
This sequence comes from Leptonotus elevatus, assembly GCF_054856555.1. Lineage (NCBI taxonomy): Eukaryota > Metazoa > Chordata > Actinopteri > Syngnathiformes > Syngnathidae > Leptonotus > Leptonotus elevatus. The sequence goes on along the minus strand of NC_141239.1, from coordinate 51,284,529 downwards.
TAATTATTTGAACACTTCGCATTTCATTATTGTAATAAAAGTAAGCTCATTGTTTTGCAATGAGTGCTATCTGCATTATGTATTTAAAGTGGAAGTCAACCTAAAACAGTGTTTTAAGTGAATACAATAAATCCACTATATATATATATATATATATATATATATATATATATATATATATATATATATATATATATATATATATATATATATATATATATATATATATATATATATATATAAATGAAGAAGTGGGACACTGAGAGGACTGAAGAAAGCAGAAAAGAGTACAGGGAAATGCAGCGTAAGGTGAAAGTGGAAGTGGCAAAGGCCAAACAACAGGCATACGATGACTTGTATGCTAGGTTGGACAGTAAGGAGGGAGAGACTGATCCATACAGGTTGGCAAGGCAAAGAGACAGAGATGGGAAGGATGTGCAACAGGTTAGGGTAATAAAGGATAGCGATGGAAGTGTGTTGACAGATGCCAGTAGTGTGATGGGAAGATGGAAAGAGTACTTTAAAGAGAACGAAATGAGAGAGAACGAAGCATAGAAGAGGTGACTGTTGTGGACCAGGAAGTAGCAAAGATTAATAAGGATGAAGTGAGAAGGGCATTGAAGAGGATGAAGAGTGGAAAGGCACTCGGTCCTGATGATATACATGTGGAGGTATGGGAGTGTTTAGGAGAGGTAGCAGTAGAATCTCTGACTGGGTTCTTCAACAGGATCTTGGATAGTGAGAAGATGCCTGAGGAATGGAGGGAAAGTGTGCTGGTGCCCATTTTTTAAGAACAAGGGAGACGTGCAGAGTTGTGGCAACTACAGAAGAATAAAGCTAATGAGCCACACAAAGAAACTATGGGAAAGAGTAGTTGAAGCTAGACTAAGGACAGAGGTTAACATTTGTGAGCAGCAGTATGGTTTCATGCCAAAAAGGTGCACCACAGATGCAGTATTTGCTTTGAGGATGTTGATAGAGAAGTACAGAGAAGGTCAGAAGGAGCTGCATTGGGTCTTTGTAGATCTGGAGAAAGCTTATGACAGGGTGCACAGAGAGGAACTGTGGTTTTGTATGAGGAAGTCTGGAGTGGCAGAGAAGTATGTTCAAGTGGTGCAGGATATCTATGAGGACTGTAAGACAGTGGTGAGGTGTGCTGTAGGTGTGACGGAGGAGTTCAAAGTGGAGGTGGGACTATATCTGAGTCCCTTCTTGTTTGCTATGATAATGGACAGGATGACAGACGAGGTTAGACAGGAATCTCCATGGACTATGATGTTTGCAGATGACATTGTGATCTGTAGTGAGAGCAGGGAACAGGTGGAGGAGAAGCTAGAGGCGTGGAGGTTTGCCCTGGAAAGGAGGGGAATGAAGGTTAGCCGTAGGAAGACGGAGTATCTGTGTGTGAATGGGAGGGACCCGAGTGGAAGATTGAGGTTACAGGGAGAAGAGACCAAGAAGGTGGAGGAGTTTAAGTATTTAGGGTCAACAGTCCAGAGCAATGGAGAGTGTGAAAAAGGAGTGAAGAAGCGTGTGCAGGCAGGCTGGAACGGTGGAGAAAAGCATCAGGTGTGATGTGAGATAGAAGAGTTTCAGCTCAAATGAAAGGAAAAGTTTATAAAACTGTAGTGAGACCAGCAATGTTGTTTGGTCTGGAGACAGTGCCACTGAGGAGAAGACAGGAGGCAAAGCTGGAGGTGGCAGAGATGAAGATGCTGAGGTCCTCTTCGGGAGTGACCAGGATGGATAGAATCAGGAATGAGTACATCAGAAGGACAGCACAGGTCAGAGAGGCCAGACTGAGATGGTTTGGACATGTCCAGAGAGATAGTGAGTATATTGGCAGAAGAATGCTGAGTTTCCAAATGCCAGGCAGGAGATCTAGAGGAAGACCAAAGAGGAGGTTTATGGATGTAGTTAAAGAGGACATGAAGCTAGTTGGTGTGAGAGCAGAGGATGCAGAGGACAGGGTTATATTGAGGCAACTGATTCGCTGTGGCGACCCCTGAAGGGAAAAGCCGAAGGGAAAATAAGATATATATAAATATATATATATATCCCCCCGCCGAAAACACTTATCATTGGGGGTTTTACGCCAGGATCCCTGTATGGGGATAATGAGACCCTAGCAACGAACAAACTTCATTATTTGCATCAACCATTCTTATAGAGTATTATCGCAGTATCGTGAATCTTGACTTACAGAAGTTAGGTTTACATTTCACTATTGTTTTTTTTTTCTTGTGTGCTTTGCTTTCATTTCTGATTACATGATGCAGACCAATCTTTGAGTAGCACTCGGAAAAATAACTTATGCGAGAAAATTTCTATTCACATTCTTTCTGATGAAATCTGCATTTAGAGCTTCTCCCACAATTATTTTATACTTATTGGCACAATCGTACGCCACACACGGTAGTGCTTTCGCTGTAGAGGAAGAAAATAACGTGGCTAGTAATGCAAGATGGCCGCGTCCGTGCTGTATCAGTCTGCAAATCCACCCCATAGTCTATGGTCTTTTTGAAGCTTTGAGCCAGGACATTTCACTTTTTATTTCACTTTCTTAACTCAAGAGTTATGGTTGTACACACGCGTTAGGGTCTTCTAGCATTGGACTAGCAGCTAGCATCACGTTTACAGCAGCCGACTTGAATGACGTATGCGGGCTTCTTTCGTCAAGCGCAGCTCTATACTACGGTAAATCCATTAAGCGTGCGCATGGTAATGTGATGAGCGCAGGACTTCCGTAGTGTATGCAAATCCGTGGATTAGCAACGCTCACCAGAACAGCTTTTTGGGATCAGAAAACATGCATTGTGAAGCATACCCGAACGCTGACAGTACGTTGTCTGCACATTGAAAAGTACCTTGACGCTCAAGTTAGATTTTTAGAAGTACCGGAGCTCCGTACCGGTGCGTTCTGGCCCACTTAAAACACTGACCTTAAACAATTCTTGACAATAATATGTTATATGTGACCTCACTAGTCTAAACGTAACATTCTAATTAATATTACATTTGTGGAATTTGAGTTATGAAGTAAAATTCAGCTATTTTTATCCATCTCAGGAGGCAACCATTTTGCCACTTGCTGTCGACTGAAGATGACATCACAGTTGCTCCCTGAGATGGCTAAAAAATGGCTGGAATTTGCTGCTCATATTTCACTAACGCAATATTAACCAGAATACCATATTTAGACTAGTGGGGCTGCATAGAACATATTATTGTCAAAAACTTTTTTTGGGCTTGACTTCTCCTTTAACTGCTTCAGTTAAGTATAGTTAATAGCAAAAATAAACAAATAAATAAAAAACACCCTGCAGTTTTGCGGCAGCTGGGGTGCCCCATTAAAAATACAGTGAAATAACTGAAAATTACTTCTCATAACAATTAAAACTTGTGCCTTATTTTCAGGTTGTTTTTAATGTTTAATTAGAAAAAAAATCTCATTTTGAAACAATTAAATTACCTAGAAATAAAGTAAGTAAACGTTGTATTACAAATAGTAATGCTGAAAATTAAATAAATGTGCTGTTATGAGTTGTTTTTAATTACATTATTTTATGGAAAGAGGATGTATAATAATTTGTGTTTGATGTAATATAACATTATATGACACAAACAAAGAATGTGATTCAGCTTTCAAAACATGTCAAAACACTGTTGAAAAATTAGATATTGGTTTTAAAATGGCAAGAATTTACTTTTATGGTAATTCATTTATATAGCGCTTTTCCACCTTACAATGGCCCTCAAATCGCTTCCCATTTTTACTACACATTCACCTTCTGATGACGCAGCATCAGGGGTTCAGTATCTTGTTCAAAGATACTTTGACATGGTCACAAAAGGGATCAAACCCACAACCTCAGAGATACTCGACGACTACTCCATCACTGAGCCACACCACCGCTGTTTATAATAATTTTAAGTGACATGAAATGTATGCTTAGTTGGTAGTGCTGATGCCCCATAAGCAGAGGCAGCATCCCTAAGTTCAAGTCCAATTCTTTGCTTTGCATATTAGTCGCCTTCCCAAGCTTTCCATGTTATGTCTCTTTAGATGTCCTTTCAAAATAAATATATAAATGTTAATACAATGTCAATAAATGTTACCATCTAGGACTTTACAGTAATTGTAGTTATTTTCCATTTAAAAACATTAGTCAATTAAGAAAGAATTCATCATAAAATTGCAAATTTTTACTATTAATTTCTCAGAAATGTTAAATGATATATATTTTTAAGAGTTTTAAAGTTGCATTTTACAGTTTATTCCTTCAAATAACAGACACGTATTTGTGAAATTAAGATTCATTTGTGAACAGATCTTAACAATATGTATGTCTAATGTGTTTTTTGTAAATTAATAGAAATATTGTGTGTTTTCACAGTTACAGTGATTTCATGTTATTTTTACTTTAGCATATGAGACTATTTTTTTTAATTAAATGATATTTAAAAAAAGAAAGAAAGAAATATCATTAAAATAAAGTCAATGGGGAAATGTTGTTATTTTAGGATTTTTTTGTTTGATTTTTATTGTCTAGGTCATGGTGTTATTCTGTTACTGTCTGCCGACAACCCCATGTGTGAATGACAACTTCCAAGTTTTTTATGCACGTTCAGTTCCACAATATTATGCCCAATGACAGGTTTTAGTACATTGTGGTTTGTATTTTCAGTTCGTACTGTATTTCTATTTGTAGTCCAAGCACAAGACATCTCTGTTCACTTTTTGTGGAAAAGTGAAGGCTCAGTAAATAGCTTAAAACAAGAGCTCACTGCAATGTTTTTGTTTTATTACCAATACACCAAGACTGTTAAACTGTACTACAATAAAGTCTGTCTGGTGTATGCAAGTTAAATTTGCGTGTCTGAATTGGTCATTGGGCATTACATTTTGCAGATTTCATATATGTCAATATATGAGATCCTTAAATGTGTATTTTTAACTGATAAGGTGACACTAAAGAGATGAGACAGGTAATGAACAAACGGTCAACTGCTTAACTGCAGTGGACATTGTTGTCTAACTAATATTTCAAAACACTTAACATATAATTTAGGATTGGCTGCTACATCTGCCCAATAAAATTCATCAGTGTTTTAACTTGTCAAATCCATGCTTGTGATTGTATCTGCCATAATGGCTCCAATACAAGCACTTTCCTCTTTGACACGCTAAATGCAGACAGTAAGTAGAGAATGCTGGTGTTTAAAATGTATGGCAAAATGTTACATGAATTTTGAAAATTCTACCATTTCAACATGTTTGAATGAATTAGGATAACACAGGATGTCACATTTAGGGAGAGCAGTCATCTTACCATTGTTTTTGTGTGTGTGTCATCTAAAGGCAAACTATATGTGGCTTCAGATGATTATAAATAACTTTTTTTCTCATGGTGGGACACTAAATACTGTAGTGTAATATTAAAATGTAAAATGTAAACTGTATTTAAAAATAGTGTATGCAAATACAAATGCTGAAAGCAAACATGACTATAGATGGCCTTCTACATCTGCAGTAGATAAAGTTTTCGATATTTTGTCTTTTCTTTTGCAGCAATATGCTAAGCTACTGTTTCCCAATAAACATAATGAACAATAATGCTAATATTTAGGTAGATGGGTGTATGGTCACCTCCTATGCAGCTGTCACTCATTGTATTATAATTGGCCCTTATGGCACATCAAAATGACATCTTCAGAGCAGTGGCCAAAAACGGACAACTTCCATCATGTAGTGTGTTTTCATCATAAGAACAGAATCTGTAAATTGTGTGAGACTAGGCTGTATAGGTGTTTGTGTGACAAAGTGAAGGTAAATAACTATGCATGTTGTACTTATTGATATCTGCCCTAACCTGCTGACTAATCAGATCCAGTGAAACGGACATGTCTACTCTTTTAAAGGCACGTTGTGTAACACATCAAATGGGTCATTTATATCAACATTAAAAAGTATACTACAACAATCTGAATCTGAAACAGAATGAAGTGGAATAGCGAATGTGATTATGACCTTGGTTTTCATACATCTTTAGAAATTAGGATTAGAATGACTGTACACTTAATGAGTATTTTTATGTTTTTATTGTGATCTCAATGAAATGTCGTGTCTTGTCTCACTCTTTCAAATGTATACATTAAAGGACTCTCAAGCAGAGGTGAGTGGTTCTGTGCAGGAGAACTTTCAACTATTGAATGTCCTTTCACGAGTGGAAAGAAAGGCCTGAGGGATGAATAAGGCCTGATTCCAAGCTTTTAGCAAACCTTAGAACAATGCTATGTTCCAAGCAAGACTGCTTTTAGACAGCTCATTTGGAATCAGTGTGTATGTGCATAGCATGCGTGTGTGTGTAAATGGTTGTCAGGTTGTCAGGAGCAACCAGAAACTCAATGTGGAAAAAAATAAAGAAAAGAATCACTACTTCACTTACGTCCATCACAATGACAACGTAATCTCTAAGAGAGAAACAAGTGGATAGGACTGGAGGAGCATTTAAAAAAATGTTTGGGTGATGGTGAATGGAACGTTAGATTTCCTCCTCCTCCTCTTGCTGAGGAGACGACTCAAAGAACATCTCTCTTGCAATTTGGGCCAAAGTACAAGGATGTGTTGGTGGCAGCAATTGTGTTTTGGGAAAAACTGCTTGGTGGCCAGAGATAAGTGGGAGAAGCTTTGATCATCTAAAAAAAAAAAGTGATGCTGAGTCGTGGGACACCTTGGCAGGGATGATCATTCCCAGATTGCCATACCTCGTGGACTTCTGGGCTGTCATACACATCGTGTGGTACAATTCTCTTTTCAACCATTCTCAGTTTTGTTTTGCCTTTCAGGTGCTTAGATCTCTTTCAAAATGAAGATGGTACAAAAGAATTGTCCCCATATTTGCACAAATGTAAAGCTGTCATAACTATATTGTCCTGTATATACAGTTGTGGTCATGATTTGACATTCACAAATCATGGATATGAATGTTTTGTTAATTTTACACTTTGATTAACTATTTATTTGTACTGTTGTTTTTCCGTTGTGGATTGATTGTACAATGGAAACCAGGGGTCTCCAAGTCCGGTCATGCAGAGCCCCTATTAAGCCTCTTTTCCATGTTCCCCCTACCCCAACATACCCAAATCCAATGATGAGCTCAACAGCAACCTCTGCAGAAGCCTGATAACGATCCTGATCATTTGATGCAGGTGAGTTGGAGAAGGGAGGCATGGAAAACAGGCCTTGGACTTGGAGACCCTGATGTGAACGAACAATGATTCCACCCTCGGTCAAATTTATCCATGTAGGCTCAACAACACAAGTGGAGTGTTTTTTTCTGGGGGGGACTAGTTTACAGAAGCAAAAAATAAACCATTCAAAAAGTCAACCACTTCAAACTATTACATGCACTAGCAAGCTTGTCATAACTGGAAACTGATGGAAACCCTGTGTCGCTATCCAGAGTTCATTTTGCATTGCAATGGATTCAGTACCAACTTTACAAGATGTTTATCCCAAAGTCACCATCTGAATCCTGTTGAATTCTTGTGGACGATGCCTCTAAGCCAGGTTTGTGCCATAAAAACAACCAAGTAAACAATTCTGCCAGGAAGAGTGGTCAAATACTCAGCTACAATTATCAAAGAAGTGTGTTGGTAGCTTCAAAAAAGTCCCTGGTCGAGGTGACACGTGTTAAAGTGAAAGTCAACCCCAAAAATTGTCTTTACAATAATATACACATTTTTACAATAATAACACGACATTCGATTGAAAATTTGTAGAATATGAATTAAGATGCTAAATAGTGTTGTTCCGATACCGTTTTTTGGCCCCCGATACCGATTTCGATACCCAGCTTTGCAGTATCGGCCGATACTGATACCATATTGATACCTAAAGTTTTTTTTTCTCAACATGAAAAAGCTGTGTTGCCATTGGTTCAGAGCATTCTAGGGCCAATAGGATATCTTAGCTCGGCATGCAGTGAACATGTCACACATCAGTGAATGTCGTGCATGAGCAAGACACAAGATGCTGCATCCAAAGTCCTATATTAGCGTCAGAATTAATGGTATCGGCATGTTACTTGTTAGTACTCACCGATACGGATACCACTGATTTAATGCAGTTTTGGTGCCTCTGCCGATACTAGTACAGGTATCGGTAACACTAATGCTAAATTCACTCATTTTAATCTATCTCAGTGGGCGGCCATTTTGCCATTTGCTTTCGACCAATCACGGCTCACCTGCTTTCTGAGTTTGGTCATGTGACGTTCGCAAGCTGATCCATAATTGGTCGTTACCTCAGCCCTGAGCAACTGTGACGTTATTTTCTGTCATCAACAATTTTTAAAATGACCACCCCCTGAGATGCATAACAATGGGTGGATTTGGCATCTTAGTTCATATTACACAAACAGAATACAGTGTTTAGAATAGTGGGGCTACATACAACATATTAGTGTAAAGATTAGAAAATGTTTGGGTTGACTTCCCTTATAAGGGTAATTTAACCAAATATTAATGGGGGGTGAATATAAAATAACTTTTAATTTGTGCCCCGCTATTGTTTTTAAAAATGAATGAAGATCAGAATGTCATGTTTAGACTGTGAGGTCGCATATAACATATTATTGTCAAGAAATGTTTAAGGCTGACTTTCACTTTAAGGCTGACTAAAATGTCTTATTCATTATCTGATCATGTTAAGCCTTGCTTGTATCTATCTGTCCAAGTTCCAATTTGGTGAGGGACTCTTCCCAACGACGATTTTCGGAACATGTGCACATTCAATGGAAAGCTTTCCAGATGATTTGAATCTGATAATAGCAGGCAAAGTGGAAAGGGAAGTCTAACTAACCTGTCAACGGAGACAAAGTTGCTGGACACAACGAGATAGGAGAGAGCCAATCTATTAACGTAGCTAAAATTGTGTTTTGAACGAAGCAAAGCAAGTACGCAAGCACACATTGTGGAGGGCAGGACATTAGTGTCCCGATGCTGCTCCAAGGACTCCAGTCAAAGCATAACGATGAGGGCAGCCATATGCCCTCTCTTCTGGCTCTGCAGTCCCATCATCATGCCCCAGGTCACACGAATGCCATTTGACCAAATACTGCCATAGCAGCTCATGCTTGCCTTTTTTTATTTTTTATTATTTCAACCTCATCATACAGATCATCTCATTTTAAGCATAAATCGTCAATTGAGCAACTGTAACATGAGAGAAGATGCAGTGATGCAGCCATAAAAGTGCCAACTGTCTGTCAGTCAGTCATTCTTCTGTTTCAGCAAGCAATGCCACAACCTAAATATTCAAGAGAGTGGAGAAGAGCATGTGACCCCCCCGTACCTGCAGAATGCCTCCTTACATTATTGTGTGTTTATGATAAATGTAAACATTCTGCCTTTGCAAAGACAAATGTCAATTTAACAATGTTGTTGTTATTGTTGGTGTAGTTTTTAGTGGTATAGAACTGCACTGCATCATGTTACCCTATGAGTCAAATGATACATGATACAGCTTTTCTGCTGGATCTCAGACTGTGCAAGTACTGAAAATATTGTTACTAGTACACACATGCATACAACAAACATAAGCAATGCACCTATAAAGTGAGCTAGCAAATCATTTTGCTGTACCTTTATACTACTCAAACAAAAATGTAAGACCCAAATAGGATGAACACTGCTGTGCAATTGGGCATTGTTTGGAGAGTAGCAGAAAATACTGGCTAGCACAGTGACACTCCTCCCATCACATCATACACACCCACAGGCACACTCAAGAATCATAGGAAGAACCCGGCAACAAACAAATCCTCCAGTTACTCACTTGAAGTGTTGAATATGCAAAATAGTGCCTTGCAAAGCACATGCAGATTCTTTCTCTCCAGCACCGGAGGCATAATGGCTGTTAAGAGGGAATCCTGCCATCCATCCATGTGTTTATCCCCCGCCCCCTCCTCCCTTCTTACCTCGGGTACCTCGTTGCTGGGCTGATGGTTGCCGTGGCGCCGGATTCCTATGCAGTGACCATGCCTGATCAGATGTTGATGATGTAAAAGTGCAGTGACAAATCTCTCGCCACGTCCTCTGCTTCTTGCCCTCTGCTAGTCCACCGCTCCTCAGACAGCCAGATGAAGAGAAAGAGGCGTGCGGCAGCCTCCCGAACCTTGCACGTTCTCACTCACGCAGTCCACACACGCATCATCCTTTTAATAAGCTTGCCCCAAACACCAGCGATGACTAATGACTTAAGTGGCTGAAATAACCTCCTGTGCAATATTTGGTCTGATGCGGCTAGACAGCACATAGAGATGGAGAGAAGAGGAAAGCATGTCTGTGAAGGAGTAAGAGTGTGGATGCATGGATGTGAAAAAGTGAGCGAGAGAACGTGCGAGGGAGGGAATGCATTATATGTGTCAGCTCATTTGTATTCAGAGCTTGTGTTCCCTCTCTACTCCTCTTGTCTTCCACTGGCCAGCTCTCCTCGCTCTGCCTTTTCTCTCCTCCTCCCGTCGCTCTTACTTTCTTTCCCCTGCCTCTTGGTGAATGTCGTGAGAAACCGAGAGGACGTGAACCTGCCCAAAACATCAGTGCAAAGTCGGAGGGATGCTGCAGACTAGGGAAGACTTGGGGCAATTAAAGAAAATATTTATTTATCTATTTATAGGTGCGCTGCTGCCTGCCTCTCGCGAAGCTCATGCTGGATGTGAGTTAATGATATAGGCAGGGAGCCAGGTCCACCTTTCAGGATGTTTTTTTTTTTTTTTACTATTATTTCCTGTTATCTCATACCTTGGGCCATCACAAGTTGATAGGGGCCACCCCCGACTCGGGGCCGTTTGCTCATAGGAGCCCAAACAACCCCACCCCATTTGGGAAAAGCTTCTGGCGAAATTGTTGTTTCTCAGGTCCAAAGCAGCACAATCCTAGCAATTTTTAGGACTTTGCACTAGCATCACATTTCCATCGTATGGTTCAGTTACTTATGAGCACATTCCTACACAATTAATGACATTCCAACATCCAGCACTTGGACAAAAAAAGCAAGCATCTATATACCAGAGCAAATAGGTAAATGTCTTGCAATATTGCATTAATTAATAAGCCTACCAGTATTTTTGCTACCTCGTAATGCTATAATGGTGTATTTTGCGTGTTTGTTCATGCAACATGCCTTCCTGCTAGTTCCATCTGTGATTGACTGATGAGCGTGTCCAGAAGTTAACATTACTTATGCTGATTAATGAAAAATCTTAAAGAGATGTTAACATTAAATAAATAACACACATATTTGACGCAAATAAAATGGTTTTCAGACTTTTTGCAAGGCAAAAAAATAAATAAAAATAACACGAAGGCTATTACTTTGCGATTGGATGGTCGAAGGTGCGAAGGCGGAACTTCCACCTTCCAGCAGTGCAAAGCCTTTCCGTATCCGCTCCCACGGCATGTAAGGACGCTAAAATAGATTAGCTTTTGGGCTCATATATACAAAAGCACAAAACATAAAGCATAAAAGCATAGAACAACTTTGGAGTGAACGAGGTTGTTTTTGCTGTAATGTCCTATTTTCGCGAATCTGATCAATGATGTCAAAGATTGATCGGGCAAATTATGACATTACAGGCGATCACCATATATATATATATATATATATATATATATACATACAGTGTTCCCTGGTTTGCGCGGGTTCGTCTTTCGCGGCTTCGCTGTTTCGCGGACTTTTACAGCATGTTTTTTGCAGCCTGCCACCCGCCCCATGGTTCACGCAGACCCGCCACAACGCTCGAGTGGAGTTTTGGGGGCACCGCGGCAATGCGGTCCCAGTCAAAATAGGTTTACGTGTCCTGCCTCGTATCTTCATCATTAAAATTATTTCTAACCGCTGTTGTTGTTGTGTGTGTTTTTTATTACTATTTTTATTTAATTTTTTAGGAAAACAGACCGGCCGGAAAAAATTGATCAATCGCCGTTATATTTTTGTTTCTCAAATAACTAGTTTGGATATTAGATATTAGAGCCCCGACTGCGCCCTTGGCCTCGTTCTTCACACATGAAATCCTGTGCGAGTGGGTGACGCCACTACGCTGGTGCACGTTGCGTTCAACTCTTCCACTCCCGGACAGTCACAACTTTGAAAGACGTGCTTCAGAACCAAAACATATTTTTGGTTGATTTTACGTGAATTGGTGCTCGGAAGTACCGACCCAAATCGATCCATACCACAAAAAGTACCGTCTTCAGTACCCATCCCTACATCCGATCCCAGTTTGTTGAAATAAGTTCATTGATCTTCCTTCCCTCTAAAGCACTGCCGTCTTTCATACAGTATCTACATGTAGGCACATCAGTTGCGTTACAGGTGAACTCTTCCTCTGTGATACCTGAGGGGGTACTAAATGAATCAGGAGGCTAACCTCAAGTGTGTCTGCTCTCCTCTCTGTTGGTAGCTCCTGCCTTGCTATATTATAAATAGTAAATGACCTCAGAGACAGTAATAGCCACTAGCCAACCAACATTATATTTGATGAAACAGTGCATTAAGAAAGCGGACCGATGGAATTAAGAAAGGACATTTAACATTTGTATGGCAACATGTTTAGTATTTACAACATTATTATGCTGATTTGTGGCTGCCTAAATGTCCTAATGTACTTAATTTAATAAACATAATGTAAACCTGAATGTTTCATATTTTTAGTGAAGTGCACAGTAAGCTATATATGTAAACAATAGCATTCATTGTATAGAACACAAGAATGTCTGAATACATGGTAAACATTTACCAATACCAATATAGACATAAGGGGTGTTAAAAAAATATATTAAATATATTATAATAAAAATATCGCAATATTACAGTGCACAATTCTCGTATCGATTCAATATGCAGATTAATCAATTTTTAAAGATACATTTTTGATGGAAATATTCAACAAAATGTCTTCATAAAGGTTAGCGTTCACACTTTAAGCATGGAAGAATGTTATATTAATGGAACATTTAACCTTAAAATTTGATTTTAATGCTGTTCAAACATGAAACAGATTGCAACCTGTTTGTTAAATACAGTGGCTCTTGTTAAAAGCCTGAAGTACATTATCATACAAATCTTACAGTGTACATGTACAAGTTTACTGATTAGTATTTTCTAAAGTTGAAAAAAAAAAGTGTAGATTCGTATTGGGATTAATCGGTATTGAATCGAATCGTGACCTATGAATCGTGATACAGATCGAATCACAAGGTATTAGGCAATTCACCCCCTTAATAGCCAACAATTAGGGAAAGCTCATTTTTATGATGGAAGATTGGGGCAATTTTTTTTTTATTGCAAGTAAAGAAAATTTAGAAGAAGAAAAAAACTTGACAGTGAAATATTAACAGAATCAATTTAGAATTTTAACAAGACAATCTTAAAATACACTCTAAAAACAGTTGGGTCAAAAGTAACCCAATTATGGATCAAAAATTAACCTGTTAATTGTTTCAATATTTATGAGGTTGTTGTTTTTTACACTAAAAGACCCATTTCTTGACTCAAAGTCCATTTTTGACCCATAGTGTAGTTATTTTTGACCCAACTGTTTTTAGAGTGTAAAATGCGATAGTTTGAGACCATACAGACCGGGGTTATATCGTTGAATAATGTTAAAATATTTGTGGCTATTCACTGAATAAACCCACATCCATCCATAACATCCATTTGCTTTACCACTTATTTTGTTCAGAAATAAACAAAGTGTAAATATGAATCTACAAGCACATGTCATTCAGTTTTTATTGATACACTGATTTTGGCTATTGTGGTAAAACCACTACCTCAACATGTTCTACTTCCCTCCTCCACTGCTGAGTGGAGTGGAACGTTGGCTGGCTAATATGTGTCTCTCTGGTATTGTCATGAAAGGGGATGAGATATGACTGCAGCATCGTGGAAATGAAAAAATCTGCCTGATATGGGGCTGTTATAGTTTACAGCACCTAGGGTGGCGGTCCCATGGGTCCCCCCTCCTTCCGGCCATTTACTCTGCTGTATTTCTCAGTCCATCCCCCCAAACATCCAACATCCAAACATCATTCTTATAGGATGAAAGTAGATGTGATGTGAAGCCAGAGACGCGAATATATAATCGTAGAAATATGAGTCTTTCTGAGGTTTTGAATACAGTAGTATACATTTGCCAAAAAATAAACCAACTGGAATTAAATGCATATATGAAGAAATTTGCTCAGCCGTGCACAACCACAAATCCAATAACAGTCACTTAAGTGCATTGCATACGCAAATAAAAACATTCACAGAAAACTTGATACAGTTGGATGCTTTCCTTTACGGTTGCCGCATACTGCCACTGAACATGTCTGATTTAAATTATTCACATCATCGATTTAGTGTCAGTACAACATCAGATGAGCATTCATGCAAGATTGGGGTCAACGTAATAAATCTACAGTTGAGACAACAGTGCAAATCCTAAATTTACACTCGGCCTTCCTTTTGACCAATAGAATGATTTAAATTCCGGAGCATGAGCTAAAAAATGTAATTAAAAAGTAAAAAAAATGTTCAAAAGGTGAGAGGACTGTGCAGTTGTTGCGACATTTCCATACATGACCAATCCCAAGAGGTCACATCAGCACATGACTGCAATTTGCAATTGGAAGCCCATCAAATAAACCCACATTGCACCAACACACACATAAACCTTATTGACTGTCGCATTGTGCCTGCACAACATACAACCCCCCAAGTCAATCCTTCCTGCCCACTATCATTATGCTGCAGGTTCCAGCTGTGGTCTGCACCAATTCATTAATCAGCCCCACAACAAAAGAAACACATTCCTACACTATCCTGTGTCTATTTCTCGGTCAACCTTGAGCCAATTCGAAATCATGTGTATAGATCAGATTTTCTATTTTATTTCCTTATTATTCATAAAAAGGATGTTTTCTCCAGAAGTGGGCGCGACAACAAATTTTGATCATTTTGCAATCAACAGTCAGGACAGCCTTCCATCATCATCAATATCTCAAGATAAACGGCTTTGTAATCATCACTCCATCATTCACCATTATCTCAGCAAAAATTAGGGTTGGTCATCGATGGACCTTCCATCAATATTGGCAAACTGACTTTTTCCCATTAACATTAATGAGCTTCAAGTCATTGTTTGTGACACCAATCACTGTCATGGTTTCATGAAATAAAATTCCAAACATATTAAAAATAATCCAGGCAAGAACATATCCAAGTAAAATTCAGGGTTTATAAATTAGAATTGTGCAGAAGTAAGAGTTTATGTGCATTAAAGGCTACGTTCACACTGCAAGCAAATGCGACTCAGATCGGATTATTTTTTTTGCCCAAATGCGACCTGTATCTGTCTTTTTTATGTCAATCTGAACAGCTCAATTTCGATTTTTTATATCCGACCTGGGTCACTTTCATATGTGGTCCTTGATCGGATACGTATCCGAATTTTTGCAATGCGACCGCAGTCAGGCCAGGTCGCATATGTCCGACCTCGACTTTATCAAAAGTCCAATGTGCGCTCCGCGCGGGCATTAATACTGATATATGCTTGACACATCTGTGAGGTCCACACGGCTCGGGAGACGTACGTGAATAAGCCAAGTGCGCATCTCGACTGCACGGTGCATTATGGGTAGCGGCATTGTGGGTAGGCTAAACTACCATTCGGTCATTGAAAATGAATTGATACAATGGAATGAGCTGATTTCATTCCAACTGCTGGAAAGTTGCTGTTTTTATTTAATGAATTTTAAACATGCATAGCACGTGGTTTACTGACTTCGGCGGTTGACTTGCAAGCTTTAATGTGTACAGTTACGCAAAGACTGTCACCACTCTAATCTCCGCCATTCAAATGACGGTTAGTTGGTAGCCTCGCTTTTTTTTTCACGCATGCGCAAACGTAATGCGCACTTTGCTTATTGGCAAAGTTGTTTTGAGTAAGAGTTGTGGCTTTATAGTTGACTTGCACCATGAAGTAGAAAGATAACATTTGTGGTGGTGATATTTATAATTTAGCCACGCAGATGGCTCATTTATTATGTGCGACAATGACGTGACGTCATCGTTAGGGAGAGAAAAAAAAAGATCACCGTGAGATGAGGCGCTCAAACAGGCTCACCTCATTTTCACAAAATATTATTTCTACCTCCTCCTGCATCACTTCTCTGTAGATATGAGATGGTAAAATTTAGTGATGGGAAAATGAAGCTTCATGAAGCACTTGTGATATTTTTTGACTCCTCTAGATGCCACTCTTGGTTGAAAGATGCAGTGGAAATGTAATCAATTTCCTTTGCACTAGCCTTTATATTTAAACCAAGAGCACCATCTAGGGGAGTCAAAAAATATCACAAGTGCTTCATGAAGCTTCATTTTCCCATCACTAGTAAAAATATGAGCCCCGACGACGGACTTATAAAAGTCTGTGGCCCTGACACATTGAACCATACTTTAACTTCCGCAAACACAGCGTTGTGAGTGACGTATGTTTTTCAAGATGATGTATATCATGTTTGCCACATTATACACTGTTGCTGCCTTATGAGGCGTGCAAGAGTATCTATGTCACGGCTGTGCTCTATGTATGCTGTTTATATTGTTATCCCCCTAATTAGCGATTCATGCAGCCAGTTCACCACTTCCTCCTTTTTGCATATCACTTGTCATGACTACCAGCGAATAAATCTTTGACTATTTATTGTGATGGTAATGCAATAGTGATTAGTTCTTTTGTCGTGAATATTTTTCAACTAACGAATATTAGCTTCTCACATGTGTGCTGCTAACGAGACAATGCGATAAAGTGAATGCTTTTATTATTGTAAGCGGTGATTTCATCTACAGATTGCAGGCAAGTCATTCCTCCCCATATGATGCACAGTCACGGTGTCACGGCAAAATGAAATCACCACGTAGCAACAAACTAGAAAGCACCACCAATAACCAATGAAACAACTGGACCACTAACTAACGGAATAATTTACACAGAACATGCATTTCAATCCCCAGTGCCGCAAAGCATTGCTGGGAGCTCCCAGCGACGCTACCCAGGCGCATGGTTTCACATTTACAATTACAAGGGAGTCGGCACTTTTGTCAGTGACAAACTTCTGCCTCTCTTGCTGGTAACCTATCCATAAAAAATATATATATATAAAAAAAAATTGCCTATAGTGATGACCAAATGCCACTTTTTCTTCCTTGTCGTTTTCTTCTTTGTCGTATTCTCTTGGAAGATTACCTTATATGAGCACTCAACAAAAAAATCTGCACATTAATATTTATTGAAAAACATAAATACAATTACCTGCTCAAAAATCTCAACCTAGACTGCAGCTGCTGTTAATAGAAAGCATAATAAAAAAAATAAAAATAAAAATAAAAATTGGCTTGGCTTGACACAGTCACTTCACATGGTAGCGACAGGCCATCCGCCTACTGTTAATGTTGACGTGGAACCTTTGTCTCCATATAGTAAAGATCATGACAATTAACTTTACTGAAATTTTAATGAAATAGGGAAAAATGTACTGGAAGTGGAAAAAAAACATAATAACTGATTTTGATTTGATGTCTAACACAGCCAATCAGAGTGATGGTCGCCATCATCAATTTTCATAAAAAGCAAAATGACAAACAAAAATGTCTTGATACTTAACCATTTTAATCAATATCACTGCTTTTTATTACTTTAAGTTTGTTCCTGCATGCATCATGAATGCTTTCAGCAAGATTGTGTCAATTTAATGCATTTCACTTAATACAACCGTGACTGTGGACCGCACTACAAACAATGACATCCCAGCTATGTCATGGTTAGAAAGCAAGGCTTGTAAGGATAAGGTTGGAACGAGTGTGTCGCAAAGTTTGCCGGTCGGTCTAAAGCTTCATGTTTCCTATATGACCTTATTGACTGCATAGTGTTTATTCCCAACTCTTGCTTGAGAGACGTTCAACACATACAACTGAGTGAGTGTCTATCATTGACGATTATATTGATGAATGTTCTGTCAATGCTTAGCTGGTCAATTTTTTTTTTAAATTTGCTGTTAATCGCTGATCGTCAACAAAATGGGCATCCGTCATTGACGTCAATGATGACAGAACACCGAGCACTAGTTTTCTCGTTTGTTAGTTAGCAATCAGCTACTTTTTATACCTGTGTCTAATGAAGATTTGTACTGTTATTTATTAGTGATGGGAAAATGAAGCTTCATGAAGCACTTGTGATATTTTTTGACTCTAGATGCCACTCTTGGTTGAAAGATGCAGTGGAAATGTAATCAATTTCCTTTGCACTAGCCTTTATATTTAAACCAAGAGCACCATCTTGGGGAGTCAAAAAATATCACAAGTGCTTCATGAAGCTTCATTTTCCCATCACTATTATTTATCACTTAAAGGGGAAGTCAACCCAAAATTTCTTTTTTGACAATATGTTTTATGCACTGCAGCCCTACAAGTCTAAATATGGTATTCTGCTTAATATTGTGTTTGTGGAATATGAGTTATGAAGCCAAATCCAGCCATTTTATCCATCTCAGGGGGCGGCCATTTTGCCACTTGCTCTCAACTCAAGATTACATCATTGTTGCTCAGATCTCAGGTAATAAACAATCACAGCGCAGCTTCAGAAAACAGGTGAGCTATGATTGGTCGTTGCCTGAGAAACACTGATGTCATCTTCAGTCGACAGCAAGTGGCAAAATGGCCGTCCCCGAGATGGAAAAAAATGGCTGGATTTTGCTTCATAACTCATATTCTAAAAATTGAATATTAATCAGAATGTCATGTGACTAGTGAGGTCACATATAACATATTATTATCAATAAATGTTTAAGGTTGACTTCCACAACTATTCTAGTGGTGTTTATTTATATTTTAATTCATATTGTATTGTTTGTATATGTAAACTAGTGTAATTTAAATCTGACATAGTAATGCTAAACCTTATTAAATGTGACAGATTCTCTACTGTACATCTATTTTGTTCCTAAACAACTTATATACAATGTACTCAATTGAGTTCAAGGCCAGCACAGCATGTTGCTTAATTTATTTTTAAATAATGCTTCCGACTTAATGACATATTGTAGAGGGGTTAACTTTCTCATTTTTGTCATTGATTTTCCTTGAAAGAAGTCAGCACCCTACATACATAGCAATACTATTTTGGAACTGTATATAAAAGCCAGACATACATTTTGTTGGTGTCTAAATATTTAAAAGGACTGAAGCCATTATGACTTTTTTGAGGTTGGACCTCAAAAAGAAGAAGAAAAAAAGCTAGCTAGATGCTTCTCCAATCTGCTTTTAGGACACTCCCACTACATACCGGTATGTTCTATGCACAGTTTTTATGTGTGCATGGAATGAGGAAATGTCCCCTAGACAGATGTGGGCAAGATAGTCCAAATGTCAAAATGAGAAAGATAGCAGGTGCACCTCTCTTTTACAGTGATTGGAAAATGAATTCCATCTCATGTGATTTCTTTTTCTGAGCCGCAATTTGCTAATATCACCTCCCCATTTACACGGGATCCAGTGAAGTTGCTGCTCGCTCGTGTCGGCCTGCAATAAAGCCTTCAGGCAGAGGGGAAATGATGCATGTTATTGTGAACACACCAGATGGGGTCCTGAAGCAGGGAACATGAGTGCAGAGCAGAAATCTCTTCATAATGAGATGTTAATAGATTCAACTTTATAGGAAGGCTTGGGATTGGGACAGGGAGGCTCATTTTGACAGATGACAGTGAAAGGTAACAAACATGCATGAAAATAAAAGTTCGATTTGTCACATTAGACAGGAACAAGCCTGGCTATTCTGGCATTTATAAGAACATTCTCTCCCTGGAAAAAATGCTGCAAATATTAACTCCATAAATCCATGTGTGACAAGCTAAAAATTGCACTTTAGCAGACTTTCCTAAGTCACACGTGGAAGTCCCAAGTCAAGTTTCAAGCAAGTTGAGTCGCCACCTAAGTTCAAGTCAGGTAAAGCTATTACTTGGTTCAACATATATTGGAGTGATACTTTTCTCCACTCTTTTAATGGTATTGTTTCAAGATTACAATCTCAGTGTCTAATGGGTCACTTTACTGTGTTCTTAAATGCATAACTGACATGAAGTTCAATTAATATTTGATAAGCTATTGGTCAGCTAAATCAGTGTTTCTCAACCTTTTTCGAGCCACACTTGGCCACACTTTTTTTATTGACAAAATCTCAAGGCACACCAACCATAGGAAAAGAAACAACCCTAAACTAAAATGGCTATAGTTTTTCATGTTTTTCATGTTTTACGCTTATATTATATCTATATCTATTACTTTTTTGGCACATCTATGAATTACTCAAAAGGCTATTATTAACCAGTATATAAATTTTTCACAAGAGCTTTATTTTTGAGAACCTACTGTAGCCGTTTTAAAGCGTGAAACAAAGCCAACTTCACAACAAACAAAAGGCTGCATTTGAAGGGCAAGCAAGCAATATGTATTTAATCATACCATATCCTGACTGGTCTTGACTTGCACCAGGCTAGACTGTAGGCCCAGGCAGAATTTAGCGACCCTGCGAAGTACATCGGACCCTCTGGATTTGCGCTAGGCTAGGCTAAGCGCCGGGGTCCTTCCAACGCTACTGCAGAGTCCCGGCGGGCGCCTCAGTTGGATCTGCGGAGAGGACCCGAAACACGTCCAAGGCCGACTTGAATTGAAATGTATTAATCTTCGAAGTTTCTTCCATGACATTTGCTCAACGAGGCAGTTTCAGTCCTCATCGCATAGCATAGCCTACTGTGTGCCTGGTTACCAGGTTTAGGGCGTAACACAAAGAATATTAACCTTTCCTTCAAAAACTAAAGGTACATTATTATTTTAAAATAGATATCAAACAGAATGATTTGTCAAGTCATGGAGTATTAGTCAAAGTCACTTTGAGTTTTAGCCGAGCAAATCACAAGTCATAAAATCAGTGACTCAAGTCCAAGTCATACGACTCGCATCTCCCACCTCAACTCACCAGAAAATGTTCACATCTAAAGACCAAAGTGCAAAGTGTCAAGTGGCATATATTTGGTGCTATGTCAAAGCAGAATAATAAATCAGGATTTCATTGCAGCATCTATGCCATTAACCGAAATAACACTTATAAACACATTTACAGTATAAACACAGATTTCAAGCATTACCTCGTAATAGTAACAGAGAACTGTATGAATAGTTACATAATTTATCTTGAAGTTGAAAAAAAGGCACAAAGAGATGAATCCTTGCAAGGAGAGTCAAGGACACAAGGACAAGAGAGATTTTGCTACTGGGAGACACCAGCAAAATACTACCACAAAGCTACCCTAGTGCCACTGCGAAAGACAACTATTTCCCCCCAGGCTTTATCAAATCATTATGGAGTCTAACAGCTTATTTTGCATGGATGTAGTGGAAATCTGAAAAAAAGAGAATCTGAAGTTCTAAAAAAATGTATTTGGTTGAGACACTTGATAAAGTTTTGATCCTGTATTTCATCAGCCCACCATTACCCAACGATGATAGGCGGATCAACAAATTCTGCTGCAGCTGGCCGCTTGGTTCTCCAAGGTCTGTGAATCCAGAGAAATACTTTTCAATGATACATTTAATCTGCTTTGGCAAGTGGATGATTTGTCTCAGGGAAAAGCCCTACACCTAGCCAGAGGAGGATTGAGGATGTTATCGGATAACTTCCTCCACTCTTTGAGGCATCAAAATGAAGAAAAGACCAATGAGAAAGATACTTCTGCTTTGCCATTTGATGACCCAGCTGAGGCCTTAGTTCCAGCAGCTTCTTCTGCATCAGCACATACACTGGATACTTTACCACAGCCCAGGATGTCACCTACTGTATCTACAGTAGAATCTGCACTAGAGTCCCAACCACAGTTCTGAGACACAGCTACTACAACTACATCTTCTCCAAAAGGATACACACCAATCTGTGCGCACAGATGAATCCAAGCACATTCCTTTCATATACATCTCAATCAATGCGGAAAAATTGGCGTAACAGACTCCTGTCCACATACCTATATGAAAATAGTATGAGCAGGGCTTACAGGTGGGAATGATTATGCTGCATTATCAGATAATCACATTCTAAAGTTGCATGCAATCTCATTTATACTAACCACATTACAATGTCCAATATGTAGCTCAGCAAGCAATTTTTGTCTAAGGGGTGGTGGAATGATGACGTGATAGCCCCACAATAAGCATCCATTCTGTACTGAAAGCTCCTCCAGGTAAGGCTTGAAGGTGGCTGTCATCTCACCCCTCCTACCCCAAGAAATTATATCCATAATCTCTGACAACACAAGATCCATGCAAGTGAGTTTCTTCACGTGAGCTGAGGTGATTGGGCCAGTAGACTCAAATAAAAATAGTACAGCTTCCGCAGGCTCAGAGTGTGTGACAGGCAGGGGTAGCCTTGAGAGTCCATCAGCATTCTGAAGCTGGGCTGACTTTCTATACTTGATTACATACTGGTGAGCAGACAGCAGCAGGGCCCATTGCTGCATACAGCTAGCCGCCAGCGAGGGAATGCCCTTAAGAAACCCAAAGATAGAGGTCAAGGGTCGATGGTCTGTCATTAGTGTAAATTTCCTGCCGAATAGATACTGATGAAATATCTTGACTCCAAACACTATAGAAAGTGATTCACGCTGAATCTGAGCATAATTGCTTTCAGCCTTGCTCAGCGTCCTTTTTTTTTTTTTTTTTAAGCGTCCTTGATGCAAAGGCGTTTGGTCTCTGTTCTCCAGACGGCATGACATGTGAAACAACAGCACCTACCCCATAAGGCGAAGCATCACAAGCGAGCTGAATTGGTAGTTTAGGGTCAAAGTGGGCAAGTGCTTCAGAATTTACAAGGGCTGTCTGCATCTTTAAATGCCTATTCACATTCAGCAGCCCACTTCCATTGTGTTGCTTAGTTAAGCTGTACATGCAATGGCTTTAACATGTTAGCAAAGTTGGGCACAAACCTAGCATAGTACGTCAACAATGCCAGGAAAGATCTCAACTGAGTCACATTTTTGGGAGACGGAGCCTCTACAATAACCTTTAGTGGTGCCTTGTGGAGACCACTGCTGTCAATCACATGTCCCAATTATTCAACAGAGGGTTGGAAGAACTCACATTTGTCTTGTCTAACCTTCAATCCGTATTCGTCCAGTCGTTGTACAAACCCAATTCCCCAAAAGTTGGGACACTATACAAATTGTGAATAAAAATTGAATGCAATTATGTGGAAGTGCCCAATTTTAATATTTGTATATTCAGATTGGAACATAGAGAACAGGTCAAAAGTTTAAACTGAATTTTTTTTAAATAATTTTTAGGGAAAACTATGTTGATTTTAAATTCCATAGTGTCAACAAATCTCCAAAAATTTGGGACAAGGCCATTTTCACCACTGAGGCATCCCCTTTTCTTCTTACAACAGTCTGCAAACTTCTGGGGATTGAGGAGACAAGTTTCGAAATAGGAATGCTGTCTCATTCTTGTCTAACACGCGTCTCTCGAACTGTTCAACTGTCTTGGGCTTTCTTTGTTGCACCTTCCCCTTTATGATGCGCCCGCCAAATGTGTTCTAGAAGTGAAAGAAGTGGACTGCAGGCTGGCCATTTCAATATCCGGATCCTTTCCTACGCAGCCATGATGTTGTAATTGGTGTTGCATGTGGTCTGACATTATTGTGTTGAGAAATGCAAGATCTTCTCTGAAAGTGATGACGCCTGGATGGGAGCATATGTTGTTCTCGAATCTGATATACCTTTCTGCATTGACGATGCCTTTCCAGATGTGGAAGCTGCCCATGCCACACGCACTCATGCAACCCTATACCATCACAGATGCAGGTTTATAAACTGAGTGCTGATAACTACTTGGGTTGTCCTTGTCCTCTTTAGTCCATATGATATAGCGCCCCAGTTTTCCACAAAGAACTTCGAATCGTGATTTGTCTGACCACAAAACAGGTTTCCACTTTGCCACACCCCATTTTAAATAACCCCTGGCCCAGAGAAATGCCTGCGCTTCTTGGTCTGCTTTAGAAATGGCTTCTTCTTTGTACTGTTGTTAGAAAGGTTCCAGATATTAATAGTCATCATTATTATATTTGTCTATTTTCCATATTCCATGTTAAGAATAGAGTGACGTCATTATATTTACCTCTGTGATGCGCACATTGCATTCTGGGTCCATTACTTGTTGCGCAGCGGTTATTGTGCAGTTGGACGCCACCATGACAATGTGTTGCGAGCTGTGGTGATCGTGTGCGTCTTTGACCAAAAGTGAGTACACTAAGTAGTGTTTTAGTTTACTTTATATCTGTTTATTTGTCGCACTACTGTGTGTCTTGTGTGCCTTCTATAAAACACTACCACCAACAATGAAAAAGTGTTTTTTGATAGCAAAATAACAGTTTATTTACATTCAACAGTGTAACAATTTGACAAAACAATTTGGCAAACTATTTACAAATGTGTGCAACTGTGCATGTGTGGTGTGTGTATGTGTTACTATTTACAATTGTGTGGATGTTTCAACTACACAATTTTTCTTTTTTTGTGGTATATTGTGTAACACTCCCCTGCGTGCAAGGGGACGCAGCAAGATTTGCACCACAGATTAGTTTCACTGCGATTGCCCCTTCGCATGCAGACCCTACACTTTCTTGCCAGACTTTTTTTCCGGGGAGTAGCAGGTATGTACTGCAGTGTGTGTTTGGCCATGTTGCCATCAAGTCTACTCTCAGGATCATTATACGGTGACCTGGTGTTACGTCTGGCTTCCTAATGCCCTTCGGTTCCCATACCTGCACCAACTTCCTCCTCCTCTTCCTCCTCCTCCTTGTCTTGTGGTAACAGCCACCCTCTCATCACCTGCCGGATAAAGTCCAAAAAATGTTGGCACTTCCCAGGATTTTTTGTTTTGTACAGGATATATGCATTGAACATGCATATTTGAAATAGATAAGCAACAATTTTGTTTTGTGCCATTTAAAAGTTTGCTGCGTAAATGGGTGGTAAGAGATGTTCTGATCCATCTTATCCACTCCATTCATGGTGGCATTGTAGTCCAGAACACACACTGGTTTCTGGAAAGGCACTCTGGAGTCACCACCATCATCATCAATGTGCTCTTTAGCACTGGTCGATGCTTTTCCTCTTTGAAAATAATGCTCAAGCGTGAGCTGCTTGCAACCGGTCGCCATTTGCGCTCTAGCTCCACCTCACTTCTTCTACTACTGACTCCACCCCGATCTTGTCCAAAAAGAGTCATCGCTGCCATAAATAGTCATTATACTAACTCGATCTGCTTGATACTTTGAGCACAGCTGGCCAAGGCTTTCCTCCACCTGTTTCCATTAAAAAACATAGTTAACGTCTTTTAACTTTTTTGGCGGCACTCATTTGGATTTTACTAAACGTTATTAAACGGTTTTGGCGGTCAAAGAGTTAAGTAATGCAATACTGTATTTGTGTTTATTAGGAGTCAAGTATTCCCACTCATACGCTGTATTGTTTTTCTGTTTATTGCAGAACCACACATACATTCAACCACATACACACATTCCCCATTCACGCTCCCACATGCTTTCACACACACATAGATGATCAGACCATGCATACACAGGACTTCAGGATGACAAGCATCCATGGTTAGCCACAATGCCTGCATCATAGCAGCCCATGCCTGTATGCCTGTATACTAAAGTGCACCTACTGTAACCGCCTCTTGCTGATGTTCCTGGATTAAAGCTGCCAATCCACATCTTTGCTCCACTGTTCCTTTGTGTTCTGACCGACACCCCGAGGTCAAAAAGAGAAATACTCCAATCAAACCGATATAGTCCAAACCTAGCCTCTCCAACAACTGTACAGTTTCATCTGGCAACGGCGGCTGGCAAGTTGGATTGTGTTCACCCACAATGTTTTCTGGAAGTATTGCTGAGCCCTTTCTGTGATTTCCCTTACAGTAAGTATTCCTGTTTGCGGTGCAGTGCCGTTTAAGGGCCCGAAGATCATGGGCATCTAGTATGATTTTTCGGCTTTGACCCTTGCACACGGAGATTGTTCCAAATTCTCTGAATCTTTGGATGATGTTATGCACTGTAGATGATGATTACTTCAACCTTTTTGCAATTTTTAGCTGGTAAACACCTTTCTGATATTTCTCCACTATCTTAATGCGCAACATTGGAGGAATTGGTGATTCTCTACCCATCATCGCTTCTGAGAGACACTGCCACTCCGAGAAGCTCTTTTTATACTCCAATCAAGTTGCCAATGGACCTCATTAGTGCTAACTGGTCTTCCAGCTGTTTTCTTTTTAAATTGACTTAGCCTCTTATTGCTACCTGTCCCAACTTTTTTAGAGATTTGTTGGCACCATGAAATTTATAATCATCATATTTTTCCTTTAAAGTGATACATTTTCTCAGTTAAAATTTTTGACCTGTCACCTATGTTCTATTCTGAACAAAATATTGAAATTTGGCACTTACACATAATTGCATTCCGTTTTTATTCACAATTTGTATAGTGTCCCAACTTTTGGGGAATTGGGTTTGTAGCATCGCCTCAAGATTTTCTAAGTGGGACTGTTCATCTGGCCCTGTGATAAGCAGATCATCCAGGTAGCACTGAACACCTGAGAGGCCACTCAGGATCTGGTCTATTGCTCTTTGGAACATGGTTGGCGCAGAAGTAATTCCAAACGGAAGCCTCTGGTACTGGTAAAGTCCTTTGTGAGTCACATTAGTCAACATTTCTTGTGACTCACGTTCCACATGCATTTGAAGGTATGCCTGTGACGAATCAATCTTGTTGAACTCCTGGCCTGAGATTTACTGTAGTCTGTAATGCAACCACATGCTGAAGCGGGGGCGATTCATTAGGTGGGACATCCTGAAGTGGGGTTGGATGATGAAAAGGGGAAGGAGGAAGGGATTGATATTGAATCTTTCATATGCGTTCTCCATCCATCCATTTTCTTAACAGCTTGTCCTCACCAGGGTCGCGGGGGTCGCTGGAGCCTATCCCAGCTGGCTTCGGGCAGTAGGCGGGGTACACCCTGAACTGGTTGCCAGCCAATCACAGGGCACACAGAGACGAACAACAATCCACACTCACAATCACGCCTATGGACAACTTGGAGTGTTCAATTAACCTGCCATGCATGTCTTTGGAATGTGGGAGGAAACCGGAGTACCCGGAGAAAACCCACGCAAGCACGGGGAGAACATGCAAACTCCACCCAGGAAGGCCGAAGCCTGGACTCGATCTCACGTCCTCTGCACTAGTCAGCCACCGTGCCAATCTCATATGCGTTCTAATCCAGAAATTAATTAGAAGCAATCAATCTGTGGTTTACAACAGTCCGGCAGCCACAAAGGCAACGGCGGACTTTTTGTGAGCAAGTCAGACGGACTGTACATATGAAAGTCCGTGGCTATGCCTTGTCGTGGTTATGGCTGACAGTATCACGCCAAACTCTCAAAGTTTTTAAAAACAAATATTATTAGCATTATTATTATTAGGGCAAGCACTGATTTTGCGGGACATAACTCCAATTTGAATGAATTGAGCTTCAAACGTTGGTCACCCTACTTCCTGCGGTCTCTAAAGCCGCCATACCCGAAGCTGGAGCCATGACCATAGGCCGGGCAAGCGCCTAGGCAGGTCTCCGTGCTGCGGCTTATTTAAGTGGATGGCTTGGTGTTGTGCCGAAGGCCGCAACCCGTGATTAAAAACAATTAATTTTTTTACTAAAATCATTAAAAATTAATCCACTAGTACATATTAAATTGTAAATATAGTACAGCGTTGTTGTAAAACACTATCGTGTTTATTGTATATACTGTTTTCATCTTTGTCGATGACTGGAGCCAGCGGTCCTCTGCAATGTATCCGGCTATCGACTACAGGTTCATTACTCCATCATAAGGAGACCGTTTATGAGAGTGAGTCCTGCAACAATATGGCCAGTAGGGGGGGGGGGGGGCACATAAATCCTCTTTTATGGATACATTGTCCACTCGTTCAAATGTTAAATGTGCACTCAGTGCCCACTGTGATATAGCAGCAATACACGTTAGCCATATGAGTGTAAGAGTGTTACTATCTGTTATCAATATTTAGATGATTAAAAGTTGAAAGCAATCAATATGAGAATGCAATCAGTTTTGACACTCATGAGGAAAAAATTTAACTGAATTCATGAAGCACATCACTTTGCAGGGAAGGTCCAAAGTAAGTTGCAGTTCTCTGAACTTTTAAAATTGTTGTTGTCATTGTTGTCATAACTGCCCACATTAATGTATTGATTCTAGTAGCTGGAAATGATTTGATTATGATCATTTTCATTTTTGCCCACTTCTCGCAGACGTTTCATTCGATTGACTTCAAACTTGGCCTGTACCATGTCAAGACCTGGGACATCAACAAAGGCTCTTGCATCAGCCAGGGTCAAACGCTAAACATAGTATGCCCAGTAAGTCAATAACTAAGCGGTTGGCGCGAAATATACTCACGACTAGACGAGGCAGTGAAAACTTGACCAGAAACAACGGGAAGATATTGTGGATCAAGAGATGTGGAGCTAGGTAGCTAACTATCATTGATTGGGCTGTGGAGGTAAGCAAATGAATCGTCCGACAAATAGAATGTGTCTTCCGCTGTTGCTTTTATAGGTTGCAGATGACTCTCATAGGCTGCTGATTACATCAGGCAGTTGCAACACAGTCTGAGAGAAATAAGACTGTACCCCCCCCTCCCCCAAAGGACGCCCCTTGTTGGACCACCTGACTTAGACGGGTGGAGGGAGTAAAAGTCACGCAGTAACAATGGATCGAGAATCCAGGAGCGGGGGACCCATTGGCGTTCCCCAGGCCCATAGCCTTCCCAGTCAACCAAATACTGTACACCCCGTCCTCTCCGCCTAGAATCAAGAATTTCCCTCACTGTATAAACTGGCTCACCATCGATCAGCCGAGGAGGAAGAGGGGGCAAAGTCGGCGGGCTCAGTGGACTGGAGACAACTGGCTTGATCAGGAAAACGTGAATACCGGATGAAACGGGGATACATCTTCCTGGACCCCCCAGCCAGATACATATTCCTTGTGGAGAGCCACACTTCCTGACCCAGGTGGTAGTCAAAGAATTAAAGGTGAGTTTGGAATTCGTCGCCCAACAGGTAAGTGACCTCCAACGAGATAATGCCAAGTTACGCTCTTCACTCGCGGCTGTTTCAGCCGAGTTGGAGATAATTAAAAAGGAAAATAAAACGCTAAAAGAGGTTCTGGATGTCCAATCCTGTAGCATGCGGGAGAATTTAATATTCTCAGGCATATCCGAGAACACCTCTGGATTAGATAGGCCGAGATAAAAAAATGTATGACAACATCCTTAAAAATTCCTCAGGAGGCTGTAAATAATATCTCTTTTCACCGTGCACTTCGTCTTGGAGCCCGTAGGGGCAACAAACCCTGTCCTATTATCACTAAGTTTGAGCATTTTAAACAGAAATAAATTGTTAAAAGTAAAGGACGGGAGCTTAAAGGGACCTCGAGAGAGAGATTAATGAGCGGCGAAAGGTACTGTTTCCCATAATGAGACAAAATAGGCAGGAGAGTAAACAGACTACGATGGTCGTTGATAAGATATACATCGATGGCCAACTATTCCGGAACCCCAATTCCACTCCCTGGCTGTTCTAATTGGCATTGGTGAAACTGAACTTTGTTTGATTATTAGATGTATACATATATATGTGGTTATAAAACCTAAAATATAAATACGTATTATGTATAGGCTATATTACAAATATAATATTAATACATAACTATATCTAAAATATATTTAAACAAAAAATCTCGCTTAGGTTACCATTTACTAGTGTATTACATGTTTAATCCCCCACCAATTTCCTTCACATCCACCTCCCTCCCCGTTTTTTCACTGTTATATTCACTTACACGTGACCTCTCATTTCACACAAATCACATAAACCTCTTAATCACTTTGATTCCAGCCTATAACATGCCAATATTAACAAGTAGCCTATACAGATATCTATACATATCCCTAATAATGATGATCCAGCCTTTTTTCATGAATTTTTCTCTCAGCTGTTTGATTTAGCAGCGAACTCTATACTATTATTTTTGGAGGAGACTTAAATCCACTAATAGATCGTTCTAATAATACAACATGTATAAGGCGATTACAATCTACTAAAGTAATAGGGGAATATATGGATGATTTTGGCCTCGTCAACAGCTGGAGATTTAAAAACCCAACTAAAAAGGAAATTACCTTTTTTTCTGCGGTGGACCGGTCTTTTTTAAGAATTAATTTTTTTCTTACAAATAATTCTATTGCTGATAAAATTGGTAGAAAAATACATCCTATTATTATTAGCAACCATGCACCAGTCTCCCTTACCCTACAAGTTGATTATACCTTTAAACCACCCCCAGCATGGCGTTTTAACATCTCCCTGCTAAACGACGCAGAGTTTGACAAAATTATAAGAGAGTGGGCAGACTTTTTGGAAATAAATGACTCTCCAGACTTATCTCCATCTCTTCTCTGGGAAGCTCGGAAAGTGGTAATTAGAGGTAAAATTATATCATATTCATCTTATAAAAAGAAACAGGATAAAAACTTTGAAAAAGACTTGGAAGATAAAATTAAACAACTGACGGATGAATACGCAATAAACCCAAATAACCAAATATGGACTGACTTACAAAATACAAAAATACAGTTAGACGATATGTTATCTATAAAGACAGAGTTTATGATACAACAAATGAGATACAACAACTTTGAATATAATAACAAATCAGGTAAATTTCTTGCAAACCAACTTCAACGCAATCGGGAAAAATCTCTTATAACAGCTATTAAAAGGACAACTGGTGAATGCATACAATCACCAGAAGAAATGAATCACATTTTTTATAACTATTATCGCAACCTATACTCAGAAACTAGCAAGCCTAACCCTGAGGATATTGAGGCATTCCTCAGTAGCTTAAATATACCTCAGTTATCTACTGAATATAAAGATATGTTAGATGCGCCACTCACTATAAACGAGCTGTACAGTGTTCTAGATAGTATGCCTAATAGCAGAGCACCTGGTCCGGATGGTTATCATAACTATATATTTTAAGCACTTTTGGTTAATGCTTACTCCATTATTCTTAAGAGTAGTAACAGAAATGAAAACTAATGGTAACATACGTCCGCACATGAACACAGCATCAATTAAACTTTTATTAAAGCCAGAAAAAGACCCCACTCTTCCATCAAGTTACCGTCCGATTTCACTAACTAACACTGATATTAAAATTATCGCTAAGGCCTTCACATCTAAACTAGAAACAGTAATCTCAACAATCATTCATAGCGACCAAACAGGCTTTATTAAAGGTCGTCACTCTACTAATAATATTAGGAGGTTCTTTAACCGTATTAGCATGCCACCGCGGCATGATAAAAAGGCAGTTATTATATCGTTGGATGCAGAAAAAGCCTTCGACAAAGTTAACTGATCCTTCCTTTTTGCTGTTTTAAATAAATTTGGTTTTGGGAAGTCATTTATTCACTGGGTGTCAGTATTATATGATTCTCCTAAAGCTACAGTTACTACTAATGAAATAAAATCTCTGAGTTTTACTCTACAGAGAGGCACAAGACAGGGATGCCCACTGTCCCCTTTATTATTTGCAATATTTATTGAGCCGCTTGCATTAGCTATACACCAGGAAAGAAGGATTAGAGGAATTCACTCCGGGGTAACAGAACACAAAATTAATCTATATGCTGATGATATTTTACTTTTATTTATTTATCTCATTAGGGGAAGTATTTAACTTAATAACTAAATTCTCACATTTATCAGATTATTCTATTAACTGGACAAAATCAACACTACTACCTATTACAGAAAATGAATGGAACCCTGCAAGCCAGGACCCACACTACTCATTTCCTATAGGTAATTTAAAATACTTAGACATAAAAATCTCACCGAAATTAACTGATTTAATTCATTTAAACTTTACTCCACTTCTGGATAGCATTTACAGTGACTACCAATGTTCCCTCTAAACTGCGCGCGTGCGCAATCGCGCAATGCCCGCACATTCTCAGCGCACAAGAAAATCTATCCAGCGCATAAACAACATCAACATAACGTATTAATTAATATCTAATATTAGACTTAATCTAATCTAATTAATTCGCCCAATAATATTGTTTTTTTGTTTCTCACTCAGTGAGTGACAGGTGTCCAGCCAATGATACGATACGGTTCACTTACGGTACGAAGCCAATCATGGCATTGACGGTGCTTGCGTCTGGGCCCTGCCTATATGCGCCGTGCAGGTTAGCTAGCAGGTTAATAGATGCTAATACAAACCCCGCATCATGGCGAAACGAACAGGCAGCGACACATCCACTCACCAAGCCACAGTAAAAAAGAAATGCAGTTCTTTTAAGATGGAATGGTTGTCGGAGTATGTGCAAATTGAAGAAAAAGAGGTGAAATTGGGTGAGATTTTTTATTTTTCAAGTGAGAAAGGTCTACTCTGCAAAACATGCAGCGATGCCAAAGTAGCAAGTGAGTTTTCAGAGGGAAAAATGTGGATTGAATGGAAGCTGGACTTGTCTTGAAATGACACATTTGGACCAGCTGCTGCGCATAAAGTCAAAGCAAGAAGCAGACGAAGCCATCAACCTGGACAAAGTGTACAACCATTGGAGAAGTGAGAAGGACAGACGTGAAAAATAAGGTAAAATTTAAGTCAGATTTGTGCATATTCTAGTGACGGTTATTAAGATTTTGTCTTTATGGATATTAATCATTAAATGTTGTTACTATTAGATCATTTATGGGTAGTAGAAATGCCAAGAAAAACTGTGTAATTAGATATTTTACAGACAAAGTGTTACAGGAATTTGCACTGCATCACAAGTCATTGTGCAAAAATGTGAATGTTTTAATGTGAGCAAAATGTTATGTCTGAAAGGTGTATATGTCTCATATCTTCCAGAACAGGACCCTCAGCCAGGCCAAAGCAGGACTCTTCCCATGGCCAAAGCAGGACTCTCACATATTGTATAACATTTACACATCCCATTTTTCTGATTTTTGTCTTTTTTTTAAGTGGACCAAATTACTTATTTAAAAATAAAGCGTGCATATCTGATGTTGCTCACAGTAGTCCTCAGTTTGCTCAGGGAGCTTGTGTGTATGCCCAGATACATGAAAAATTAGAGGGAACATTGGTGACTACCCAAAATAAATTATTTGTTCTCAATGATTCCATTCAAATCTACGTCTAACTGGTTCCAGTCGTTGGACTCGGCCGTTACAAAATTTAACTGGAATAAAAAAAATCTACTCTTCAGAAAAGTAAATCTTAAGGAGGTCTATATAGCTAACCAGCTACAATATATCATTCTATGGGCACAACCCAACGGAGATACTAATGGTTATGGTTATGCACTCCGGTTATGTATTTCTGGACTTAAGTGGACTGTAGGATACCTTTATCTCCAAATTTGTGTTTGTTGGTGACCTAAAAACAACTGATTTACCACATAAACAATTTCAATCTACACTTGTAGCCCTTACTATCGCTAAAAAAACAATTCTTGTTAACTGGAAAAATAAACAAACTCTGAATATCGACCAATGGTCTAACCCCCTCATAAATCTAATTTTAATGGAAAAAATATCTGCCTCGAATAAAAAACAAATATAAAAAATTATACAAACATGGTCTTTGTATATAGAATCTTTTAATCTAAATCTGGTTACTTAATTCTGCCTGTTAGCGAGAGCCACCACATCGCGATAACTTATATTGCTGTTTCTGTATTTGGCAATTTGTAACTAATGGGTTTTTTTTATAGTCAGGAACCCAGTTGCTGCCAGCAGGATCGAGCAGACTACATCAAATGACACCTTACAGTCACCAACTCCTCAAGATTCACTTCCAATGGGCACTAAAGGTTAATATTCGGAATCACTGCATGCCAGTGGGTTAACTTTATAGGTGCTGTCTTCCCTGGCTGAGCGTGGCTCTGCCCCTCTATTGGCTGCTGGATGGCGGCTGCGTCTTGGCCGTTCCCTGGGTCTCTTGGGGGGTGCTGCGTTGCGGTGCTCTCCCTGGTGTCCGGGGCGGCGCTGCCCCAGCGCGGGTGGGCCTCCGGGGTGCCCCGTGGTTCCCTCTCCCCTCCCCCGTCCTCCCCCTTGCCGCCTCTCCCTCCTCACCTCTCCCCGCCCGTCCTCCGCCTCCCGGTTCCTTCTCCCTCGTCACCTTTCCTTCTCCTCCCCCCTCTCTCTGCTGCCCTGCCACCGCCCCTTGCCCTTCTTGTCATCTCCTCCCCCCGTCCCGTCCCCCTCCCCTGTCTTCCTTTGTCCCCCTTCCCTGGGCCGGGGGCTCCATCCCTGGCCTGGGTCTCAGGGCCTCGGGGGCTGGGTGGGGGTGTTGTGCCTGCCCCGCTCCAGTAAGCCTCCTGGCACCTGGGGCGGGCCCCAGTATTTGGGGGGCGAGCCTTATCGCCCCGCCATGCTGTCTACATATGCCTGCCGGGGTCCTGTTGGGGGGGGGGGGGGGGGCTGGGTTGTGGTGGGTGGCGGGTGTGAGTGGGGGGCGGTGGTGGGGTCGTGGGGGGAGCTGTGCCCTGGTCTGCTGCGTTGGACTTGGGGCGCGGGCCGTGTTGGGGTGGGGGGCGCTCCTGGTTCCTGGGTTTGCTCTCCGGCCGGTGGCCCCTGCAAGGCACTGGGGATTTGTGCTTGCTCTGTCCAAGCCGGGGTCAACCGGCTCCCTTCTTTGGTGGAGGTTTTCATGTATGCCAGATCCACCACACCAGCATCTACCGAAATTCAAACACAATCTGCTTCTTCCTCTGGTCGTTGAATCAGTGGAGGCTGATGTCTGTAGATCTCACTTTGCTTCATCTATCCTTCCTACCTTTCCTCAGTCTTTCCTTTGGTCTGTTGAGGTCTCCCTAATTTGTTGGAATTTAGATGTTTCTGGGGTTGGTGAAAGATTTTGGTTGGTAACCCGGAGGGTAGTAGGTGATGTCTGGTCGGTGCTGGATTACACTTTTCTTTCTTTTCTTTGATCCTTTCTCGGGTCTTCTGACAACTTCACGACTCTAGCTGGATTCTGAATTATTCGGCTTAGGTGAACGGTATGGGATTTTTAATAGGTTTTAGGTGAATTGAGCACACACTCACACGCACGCACATATGCACACACACACCCGCACATACTCACGCACATACAAAAAAAGAAAAAGGGGGGAAAAGAGAGAGAGAGCAATGATGTAGAATCGGTAAGATCACCAAATGAACAATACTGAGCGCTCACAGAAAAAAAATAAGAAATGAGCCATTTTAGAGAAACGATCCACTACAGTCAGTATTACTGTGTTGCCTCGGGAAGCAGGGAGGCCAGTAATGGGTAACGTGACGGAATGGGTAAAGTTCGTAGCAATCCTGCTGGAGGTCGATGGGAAGCCTTACCGCAGGCAAAAACTGAGCAGGCACTGATGAACTCCACGATGTCCCTCCGCATTCTAATCCACCAAAACTTTCTGAGTGATTATGAAATGAGTGTGTCTCATTCCTGGGTGGCAAGCGACCTGCGAAGCATGTCCCCATTGAAGCACCTCTCTACGCAGATGGTCGGGGATGAACAATCTCCCTTCTGGACCTCCGTCTGGAACTTGAGTATGGTGGAGGGCTTCTTGGACTTTTCTTTCTATCACCCACCATAACGCTCCCACCACCCGGTTACTTGGAACAATAGTCTCATTGCTGGTGTCCTCCACAGCAGGATCATGGATCCTAGACAACGCATCGGGTTTGGTGTTGGAGGAGCAATTTCTGTAAGTCACGGTAAAGTTGAACCGGGCGAGGATCAGCGCCCAACGAGCTTGTTTGCAGTTGAGTCGTTTGGCGGTGCGGATGTAGGCCAGGTTTTTGTGATCTGTGAAGACTGTAAATTGTTCCTTGGCCCCCTCCAGGCAGTGCCTCCACTCCTGCAGAGCCAGAACGATGGCCAGCAACTCGCGGTTACCCACGTCATAATTAGCCTCAGCCAAACTCAGGCGTCGGGAAAAGAAGGCACAGGGGTGGAGCCTCTGGTCAACTGGGGAGCGCTGCGAGAGGACTGCTTCCACTCCGGAGTCCGATGCGTCAACACTGGTGGTCAGTGCTGGAACTGGCTGACTGGTTCTACACCTGTCGATGCCTGGTTGACTGGTTCTCCACCGGTCGTTGCCCTCTCAGAACCGAAGCAGGACCAGCTCAACGCAGAGGTCTGATTAGCATGAAGATACTTGGTGACCTTGTTGACCACAGTAGAAGCAGGCCCCAGTCTGGATGTGTCGCAGTTGCTCGGCCTGGCTGAGACATCCTCCGCCAATCTGCATGGGCTCCTCTCCGGAAACTTGGTCTCTCCTCACCATCTCTATGACAAATGTCACAAGCCTCCAGGATCCGTTGGGACCATCCTGGTGGTACGCGAGGGGTACCTGGGACACTCCATGAGACGTTCTCTCCACCGCTCCCTCAAGCGGTTATCCAGTCGTATGGCGAGAGCGATGAGTCCTTCTAAATCAGTTGTTTCATCCCTGACAGCTAGCTCATCCTTTACTCGCAAGTCCAGGCCCCGGCGGAAAATACTACACAAAGCAGTGTCATCAAAACCGCTTTCGGCTGCCAGTATGCGGAATTCAATGGAGTAGTCCGCAACAGAATGGTCTCCTTGGTCATAATCCATCAGTCTCCTTCCAGCCTTCTTGCCCTTGGCAGGATGATCAAAGACTCGCTTGAATTCTGAAGGAAAGCCTGAAGCGAAGTGCGCAATACTGGTTTGGCATTGCTTACCGCCATATCTCAAGTTGCTGCTTTACCCGTAAGTAAACTCATCATGAACGCGACTTTGGTATTATCTTGAGAAAAGGTATAGGGTTGTTGGTCAAAAATTAAAGAGCAGTGTTGAATGAATTCACCTCACAACCCGAGCTCACCCCCATCGCGAAACGGATGTGGACGACTCCGTTCGCAAGGTGAACCCCCCGATGTGTCCCTGGACGAAACATGCGCGGATAAATCATCAAACTGGGTCACTAATGAATTTAGCGCCTCCCTCAGCTCAGTCCCTGGGAGGCCAGGGCATGGCACAGCTTATTTGAGTCTGCGGGATCCGTATGGTCGGACGATTGTTATGTTCAAGAGTTGGATCCCAAAAACGCAGAAACAATAGTTTTGACATTTTGTAAAACGAAGTTTCAACTGAAGGTAATGCGAACAAAGAGAACAAAGGCTCTTGCATCAGCCAGGGCCAAACACTAAAAAATAGTATGTCCAGTAAGTCAATAACTAAGCGGTTTGCGCGAAACGTACTCACAACTAGACGAGGCAGCGAAAACTACACCAGAAACAACGAGAAGAGATTGTGGATAAAGAGACGTGGAGCTAGGTAACTATCATTCATTGGGATGTGGAGGCAAGCAGATGAATCGTTCGACAAACAAAATGTGTCTTCCGCTGTTGTCTTTATAGGTTGCGGATGACTTTCATAGGCTGCTTATTAATCAGGCAGTTGCAACACAAAGGACAGAGTCTGAGAGCACAAATATGACATGTAGCTTGAAACAGATTATCCTATCTTCTCTAAAATTCACATATTTGATGACAATCCATGCCTGAAGACATCTACAAACTTATATTTCACCATAGTGGTGGTGCTGTGTAATTCTGCTGCAATGGCAATGCATCCCCTCCCCCCCTTCCCAAAACAAACAAAAAAAACTGATTTCTGAGGGTCTTAACATGGATGAAGTCTCATGCAACGTTGCACACACATCAGGCAAAAATAATATTTTAATAGTTTATTGTGAGATTGTTTTCTCCTTCCAAAATCAGCTCAGTAATGCCCACCACAAATTTTTAACAAAGCAGCTCCAGTTGTACATTTCACTTAGATCTACGAAAAGTTGAAGCAATATGAGACAGCCCAAGACCCGACAAAAAAGTCTCTTGGAGCTATATGTTAAACCCAATAGGAAGTCCCCCATTTTGGATTTATTTTTGAAATCTTGCCCCATTTTAAAGAACTCCTCTCACAGCTTTTATACGATTGACTTGTATCTGTGGGTGTTTCATCAAAAGATGTTCCCAATGAAAAGTAAAATCAAAAAATGTGTTGCTGTTGCTGCGGCTACGCACTGTTTACCAAGAAAAAGTACGCTGATATGGGTGGTCTAAAGATGCGTGAAAACTCATGTAATTTTGAATACACATCAGGACTGGCACATAACAAAAAATTCATATGTAAAAGTTTATTGTGCCTTTGTCAAAAAAATTTTTAATTCCAATGTGCAAGTACCACAAAGTGGCCAGGCAGCTCTACTTTATGTATATATATATATATATATATATATATATATATATATATATATATAATTTTGTTTTCAAATCCCAGGAGAGAAGACAGTGCAATCTATATATTACATGTAACAGTGCTCAACCTCATGCCACACTGATTTGTCCTTTGAGGAGATGGTTAAGAGGAGAAGGAAAGAGTTAAAGACTGTTAGCGAGTCGTCGCTTCCTTCTAATTAACAAGTATTTGACAGAGCTGCTGTGACAAACAAGGCGAGGAAGCGTAGAGCAGCCATCTGCAGCAGCCTCGTGTGCTGAAGATTTGATGCTGATTTGACTCAATGATGAAGTTACCGACATCAGGCTACATTCAGGCCTTGACACACAAACACACACGCACGCTTTGCCTCACAATCTGTGTGCTGCATGATGACTACAGTGCAATAAAACAGATTGACATGTAGAAGAGGCCTGAAATGAAAAATAAATATAGTATTCACCAAAAAAAATACTAGTAGTACTTGAGTAAAAGTGGTATGACACATATACTAGTAGATTGTTCGAAAGTCAATCACTAATGGGTCACCTGCACTGCCTCATGGGGACTGCTCCCTAGGAATAAATCTAATTATAGAACTTATTCTGATTACTTCATTCATACTTTGCCCTTCTCATCCCTATATTGTAATGTAGTGCTCTTTCGGACATCAGACCATTGAGCTGGAAACTTGTTTCTGAGTCACATGTTGATGATTGTCTTTCTAACATCCTTCATTTAAACTTGCTTCTACAGGACTTCCACATGGGAATAGGGATGTGCATTTGTG
This sequence comes from Leptonotus elevatus, assembly GCF_054856555.1. Lineage (NCBI taxonomy): Eukaryota > Metazoa > Chordata > Actinopteri > Syngnathiformes > Syngnathidae > Leptonotus > Leptonotus elevatus. The sequence goes on along the minus strand of NC_141239.1, from coordinate 51,245,181 downwards.
AAATTTCAACAGCAGCGTCAACCAAACATCAAGCATTGACAAGCTCCAGGCGGCATGCAGTATCATAATTGTATTCACTCTGGGGTAGTATTTAAGTTTGCTTGTGTGTGTGTGTGGGGGGGGGGGGGGGGGGGGGCGTGTTTATGGTCTTGTTTTTGTTACATAGTGGGGCCAACATTCTGGGATTCACAGAGTTGTGGGCCCCACCCGTCCATGTGGGGCCATTTTGCTGCGCCCCACAAGTTTAGACGTCTTTGAGGGTCAAGACTTGGTTTTAGAGTTTAGGTTTAAATTGGGTTATGGTTGAGGTTAGGGTAAGGAATAGAGATAGGCAATCGTTTTTGAATTGCTAGGAATTGCATTATGTCAATGAGATGGCCCCACAAAGATAGTAAAACAAACCTGTGTGTGTGTGTGTATCTGTGTGTGTGTGTGTTAGTAGTTCCCTCCTGGGTTGTCATGACCTTCTTAATGTAAGTGTATTCATCATATTCAAACAGCGATGAATCCCAGTGGTGTATCTTGATCATAAGCACCGCTGTCATCCTTCATGCGCATTTTATTGCAATTAATGCTGGTCTTTTGTAACAAAATTCAAAAGAAAAGTTTTTGTTTGATGATGTATGAGTACCCCAGCACAAGCCCACCCTCGGCTGTCATGCCATTGAATGGGTACACAAGTCAGGGTTCGAAGCCATGAGACGATAGTAGTTCCCTCCTGGGTTGTCATGACCTTCTTAATGTAAGTGTATTCATCATATTCAAACAGCAATGAATCCCAGTTTTGTATCTTGATCATAAGCACCGCTGTAATCCTTCATGTGCATTTTTTTGCAATTAATGCTGGTCTTTTGTAACAAAATTCAAAAGAAAAGTTTTTGTATGAGTACCTCAGCACAAGCCCCCCCCCCCCCCCCCCACTGTCATGCCATTGAATAGGTACACAAGTCAGGGTTCGAAGCCCATTCTTGAAGGTGTGTCTGTTGATTTGATTTCTCAGCACTTACTAAGATACTAGACAATAAAGCTGTGGGCTGTATTAGATGCTGTTTCGTTCTGAACTTTGCCTTGTCTATGGGGTAGATGCCACGGACACACAAGTCACACACCTACGCTGTTTCCGGTTACTGTTGCGACATATAGGCCATGTCCCAATACTCGCACTTCCACCCCTGTGCTCCTCAATTGCACATTCCCATTGATGGTTGCGAGTGTGTAGGGTGCAGTGTTGCCACAGTTACCTTGAAAAAGTAACATAGTTACTTTAATGATTACTTGCTTTTAAAAGTAACTCAATTATGTTACTGGATTACTTGCTTTTAAAAGTAACTAAGTTAAATTACAAGTTACTTTTTAGTAACATTCAGCAGCTGCCGATAACACCACCTAAACACAAAAATAAAATAGTAGGAACGGCACATACATAGCAAATACTTTATTGGAAGTGCATTTTTAACTTGAAAATGTTTTTATGAAAAATTAAATAGACAGTCTTTCTTGACGTCCTACTTTTTAGGTAAAACATTTTTTTTTTTAAAGAATATTAAATAAGTAAAAGTAAGTAGGCTGGTTGTGAAAATACAATCTTTATAGACTTAACATGTCAGGATGGCAGAGTGGTCTAAAGCGCCAGACTCAAAATTTGTTTCTTTCCTCAGTGATTAGGGCTTTCTGGTCTCCAAATGGAGACGTGGGTTCAAATCCCACTCCTGACAAGATGTTTTCAACATGTGATTTTTTATTCGACTCTGGACACTTGTCCTACAGAGGAGACTGCATGTCTTACAGTAATCATTGGATTGTATGGTCATCTTGTTGAAACCATTGAAATTAGCTGCCTTTATTCAAATCTGATATTGTAAGGACTAGTAGATGCAATATGTGGATTTATTGTGACTCTGACAAATCCCTTCTGACCAAAGTCAGCACGAGCCTTACCATCGAATGTCTTTGTAAGTAGATGGTGATTGTGACATGCATGGAACAGAATGACAGCAAATCAAGAAGGCAACTGAAGCTCATACTGTTGCCGAAAATCAGAAATGGCGGGGCAACCTCTGGTGTTAAAGCTAATGTTAGCATCAAAAGCTAAAGTTCCAAGTTGTCGTGGCCGAGTGGTTAAGGCGATCGACTTGAAATCCATTGGGGTCTCCCCTCGTAGGTTCAAATCCTGCCGACAACGCAATTATGTTGTGGAATTTAGCTTTCTACATTCTCTTGGCGTAACTTATGTCAATATGAATGGTGATGTCAAGGTGTGACTGGTTCCTCAGCAAATTGGGACTTCTGATCAAATTAAAGTGTGTGTTAAACCCCACTCTTGACAAGTACTGTTAAAGGTGTGTCTATTGACTTGATTTCTCAGAACTTACTAAGAGACTAGACTTAAAGTTGTGAGACCATCTGTGGGCTGCAAGAGGTGCTGTTTCCTTCTGAGCTCTGACCTATAACTGGTCTATTTAGCAAGCACTGTCGTTAATATTAACATCACCTGCGTAAGGTTGTTGTGGCCGAGTGGTTAAGGCGATGGGCTAGAACTCCATTGGGGTCTCCCCTCGTAGCTTCGAATCCTGCTGACAACGAGTGTGTTTTCTGTAATTTAGCTCTCTGTCTCGTGTATTTCGTTTAAATATGTGAGCATTGCTATGGGGTATACGCCATGGAGGAGGTGGGAATTCCGTGAGTTTTAGACGCATTGTTTCCAGTTGCTGTTTGCGACATGTGGGCCGCGTACCGGTGCTTGTGCTTATGCCCTTATTCCCCTGGGTTGAGCTTCCCGTCAATGGGTGCGAGTGTGTCGTGTGTCTGTCTCAGTCCTCCGAAACATTTCAGAGAGCTGCGCGCTCTCGCCCATCGGTGGTGGTGTAAGTGTTGGGACGTGTGTAACTTACAGATGTCGGAAGTCCGTGGTATCTGCCCCATAGTTAAGGTTTGACTGATACTGTACTTCAGCGAATTTGGACCAAGTGCAGCCATGGGTGCAAGGCACACTCTTGACAACTACTGTTGAAGGCATCAGGGTTGACTTGGCTTCTGTGATATTTTTATCAGGGATCAGTTTGTTGAAATTTTGACCAGCTGTTGGCTCTTGGGAGATAACGGTTTACAAAAGAACACGCGTTTTCAAGTGTCAGCCTGGTCAAGTGTTCTAAGGTGCACTTCCGTCTAATGTATATTGAGATTTTTGGTCTCCCAAGAAAGGTATAGGTTCGAGTAAAAGTCTTGTCAATTCCTTTTGAACATAAGTATGGACTCAGAAGTAGATATTTAAGTGACCAGATTTTTGCATTTTAGTTTCATAAGAAATACAGATTTTTTTCAATTCAGCATAGACGAGTACTCTTGGGCACCTGACAAAAGATGACTCCTTCCACAGCAATTTGGGATTTCTGCCTCCAAATGAAGGCATGGATTCAAAACGCACAGCTGAAAAGTACTTTACGACGCATTTTGGCTGGGACCAGACTGTTGCAGGTTTTATTTCCCATTATTTAAGCACTTTTACATGTCAGAATGGCAGAGTGGTCTAAGGCGCGAGACTCAATGTTTGTTTTTTTCCTCAGTGGTTTGGGCTTTCTTGTCTCCAAATGGAGACGTGGGTTCATATCCCACTCCTGATAAGATGTTTTCAACATGTGATTTTTTATTCGACTCTGGACACTTGTCCTACAAAGGAGACTGCATGTCTTACAGTAATCATTGGATTGTATGGTCATCTTGTTGAAACCATTGAAATTAGCTGCCTTTATTCAAATCTGATATTGTAAGGACTCGTAGATGCAATAAGTGGATTTATTGTGACTCTGACAAATCCCTTCTGACCAAAGTCAGCACGAGCCCGACCATCGAATGTCTTTGTAAGTAGATGGTGATTGTGACATGCATGGAACAGAATGACAGCAAATCAAGAAGGCAACTGAAGCTCATACTGTTGCCGAAAATCAGAAATGGCGGGGCAACCCCTGGTGTTAAAGCTAATGTTAGCATCAAAAGCTAAAGTTTCAAGTTGTCGTGGCCGAGTGGTTAAGGTGATGGACTTGAAATCCATTGGGGTCTCCCCTCGTAGGTTCAAATCCTGCCGACAACGCAATTACGTTGTGGAGTTTAGCTTTCTACATTCTCTTGGCGTAACTTATGTCAACATGAATGGTGATGTCAAGGTGTGACTGGTTCCTCAGCAAATTGGGAATTCTGATCAAATTAAAGTCTGTGTTCAAGCCCACTCTTGACAAGTACTGTTAAAGGTGTGTCTATTGACTTGATTTCTCAGAACTTACTAAGAGACTTAAAGTTGTGAGACCATCTGTGGGCTGCAAGAGGTGCTGTTTCTTTCTAAACTCTGACCTATAACTGGTCTATTTAGCAAGCACTGTCGTTAATATTAACACCACCTGCGTAAGGTTGTTGTGGCCGAGTGGTTAAGGCGATGGACTAGAAATCCATTGGGGTCTCCCCTCGTAGGTTCGAATCCTGCTGACAAAGAGTGTGTTTTCTGTAATTTAGCTCTCTGTCTTGTGTTATGGTTTACACGATCAAAATGTTTTAGAAGCATCAATAAATCATATAAACATTGTTGAGGTATTATTATTATTATTATTATTATTATTGATAAATATTCTCTTCTAAGTCTTTCTAAGTTAGGCCTATTGTATTTATTTATTGTATTTAGATTTCCTTGTGCAAATATCTATAAATCTGTGCCATGTTTCCATGATTTAAATCTTCTTGCATGTCAGGATGGCCGAGTGGTCTAAGGCGCCACACTTAAGATATGCATCTGTCCTGAGTGATTTGGACTTTCTGGTCTCCAATTGGACGCTTAGGCACAAATCCCACTTCTGACAAGACACACTTCGGTTGCTAATTCAAATTGTACTTGAAGGACTATTTGGAGAATTCCCAAGCTTAATCAATGATAGGAAATAAAAGTAATTGTGGCTAATTCATCTGAATACACCTCAGCTGAAATCCTTAGGTTGCTGGTTCGAAGAAGATTTTGGAGAATTCCCAAACTTATTCACAAATTTGAAATGAAAATAATTTTCTCCAATTCATCTGAATATACCAATTTGAAAATGTCACAATAGCTCGTTCCACAAACCTTTTCCATATACTTTGTCTTATCCTCATTCTTGTTCATGTTCTTGAGAAGACGCGGCATCCTTCGATAGCGGCAGCTGGCAGCCGCAAGACAGCCAATTAGATATATTTTGTGCCATTGTCATTAGCCAAACGGCCTTCTTTCCATTTCGTTCCATTGTCATTAGCCAATCACACTGTCTCCTCGTCCATTATCATTGGCCAACCAAAATGCTTTCTTTTCATTGTCGTTCGCCAGCGAAAGCTGGACGGCGGCCATCTTATTATTCCCATCTCGCGAGCAGACTACTGTATAAACTATACGTATAAGTACAGATTAGTCATATTCAGCTCGTAAACTCTTAGTATATAAATAATGCTGTTTCTACAAAGTACCGTCTCAAAGGTTTTCCATTTTTGATACTGTAAATGTATATGATCATATGCCGAGAAGCGTTTCTTGGGAGTGGTATTATGGCGGCCTCGCGACATCAAAGCGAAATGACTTTCTGTGCAAACGTAAAGGTAAAGCTAATTAAATACAGTATATTTAAAATGTTCTACTTTTAGTAAGTTTTGCAAGACCAAATATGCATATATATATATATTTTAATTACATTTCCATGAAATAGTTTTTTATTTTTTTAGTTTTATTTTTTAAATTCAACAAACAACCTACATCAATCCATTATAGAGTTTAAAGTACAAGCTGTGGTTTGATACTGTGGTAATAAATGTTCGACAGTACCATACTTAATTACAGTATTGTTTTTGTTATTTGTGGACCAAACTTAAATTCAAACATAAAAAAAATAATTGTCTTCTTACATCAAAGTTTCCTCAAAATTAGAATTACAGTTTCATCTGCATCTGTAAAAGACGTTCACAAATACAATTGTTACTGTGCGAATCTGAATAAGGGAATACAAACAGGTTACACCACAAGGTGGCGTTGTCCACACGTTTTAAAAGGTATGCATGTTTGGAGGCAATTTTAAAAGTTGCACATTTCAAATACAATATAGCTTATTATAATTGCATCTCTCAGCACTTAACTCTTTGACTGACCTGCCCATCGCAGGGCACACAGATGAACATCCATCCATACTCACAATCACATTTAGGGACAATTTTGAGTGTTCAATTAACTTGCCACGCATGTCTTTGGAATGTGGGAGGAAACCGGAGTACCTGGAGAAAACCCACGCAAGCACGGGGAAAACATGCAAACTCCACCCAGCAAGGCCGAAGCCCGGACTCGGTCTCACGTCCTCTGCACTGGGAGGCAGATTTGCTAACCAGTCAGCCACGTGCCACCCCCAATAAAGTCCAATATATTCATTTCTCCACTTGTGTTTATTTATCTTGAGGGAGCATGCCAATAATTATTGTATGGGGGGAGAAAGCAGCTACTGTGTATGGATTTATGGGTGTATTTATCTTGGGAGATGTTTCTGCGTGGTTGTGGGCGTTTACTGTGTGTGGATGTGTGTGGTTTCTACAAATGAGAAATAAATAAAGCCAATTACCAACTATGCTGAGGGTATTAATGTGCTTATTAAATATACTAAACAACTATAAGGCACCTGCGATTGGCTGGCAACTAGTTCAGGGTGTACCCCGCCTACTGCCTGAAACCAGCTGGGATAGGCTCCAGCGCCCCCCGCGACCCTTGTGAGGACTAAGCGGTTAAGAAAATGGATGGATGGATGGATGGAACTATAAGGCACATTAAATCAGGCGAGCAGGCAGATATAACATCACACATGTAACGAATATTGCCCGTCACCCTAAATGTTTCCATTTGATGTGCCTTTTTAACTCTTTGACCGCCATAAACGTTATAAGACGTTTAGCATAAACCTAGGGAAGGGCGCAGAGGACGTTAAAAGACGTCCACTATGTTTTTTTTGGGTTTTTTTTGGAAACGGGTGTAGGAAAGCCTTGGGCAGCTGTGCTGAAAGTATCAGGCAGATCTGGTTAGGATAAGGACTCGTTTTGGCCCCTAGATGGCAGCGATGACTCTCTTTGCACAAGGTTGGATGGGCCGCCCACCGTGGGCGTCAGTAGAAGACGTGAGGCGGAGCTAGAGTGTTGAGGGGACAATGGCTGATGAAGCCACAATGGCAACCGGTTGCAAGCAGCTCACGCTTGAGCATTTTTTTCAAAGACGGAAAGCATCGATCAATACTAAAAAGCGCATTGATGTCGACGATGATGATGACTCCGAGCTTGACGCCAAAGTTGGAAGCCTTGACGCGACCGTTATGATCACGTAGTAAGCCTCACCGGCTAAGCGCGGCTAGCGCTGCTTAGGCCGGAAAACGCGCACAATAACCGACCGGGTACTTCTACACAATCGGACATTCGATCGGGCGATGGAGAGTTGGCATCGACCAATGCAGATTGATGATGATGATGATGGTGAATCCCGAGGTTGACGCCACAGTTGGACGCCACAGTTGGACGCGGCCTTTATTCTCACGTCATAAAGCATCACCGGCTAGCTCTGCTAACGCCGGAGCTCCACATGCGGACATTTTGTCGGACAATGAAGAGTACCCCGAGTCCAATGCATATTCATCGGAGGAGCAGGTACAGTCTGATCACGGAGAAGACACTGTTTCTGGACTACGATGCCACCATGAATGGAGTGGATAAAATGGATCAGAACACCTTTTACCACCCGGGGGAGAAAAAACAAAAAGAAAAACTGTCATTGAAACATCCACATATTTGTAAATAGCACCACAGTTGCACACATTTGTAAATAGTTTGCCAAATTGTTACACTGTTGAATGTAAATAAACGTATTTTGCTATCAAAAAACACTTTTTCATTCTTGGTGGTAGTGTTTTATAGAAGTAAAGCACTATTTAGGTGTTTGTGGCATCATTCATGGACAAAAAGAAGTGTAAAATTCACTAGAATGCATGAAATAATATCATTTCACTAAAAGCTTGATTTCTCCGAATTTGAGTCCAAAACAAGCGAAATCGGATGAAACTAACCATTTTCTATTGTTGATTACTAAAGAAGGGAATAAGGTAGAAACAAACTTTTTTTTCTGATGAAAGATGAAAGTCCAGTCTTTCATTTGGTAGTACGTGTGTTTCCATAGTCCAAACAGAACATTTTCTGTGGACCTTGAAAGATCAGTCAAAATGCTTAAATCGGCTGGCACTGACGGCATCCCTTTTCTGAAAACGTCTGGCAGTCAAAGAGTTAAACATTTCCCCCTGGGGAATGTGTGTGCGTGTCTTAACTCTGTGTTTTCAGTTCAAAAGGACTCTTTGAGTTTCCCTCCAGCAGGGACTGGATTTCGTTTTACAACCCCCAGGAAACGCATACCACAACTCCTACAGACCGTGAAAACCTGAAGCAAGCAAATTAGAGATAACACTGCTTATCAGTCCCCAGACTATCTTTTATGGTCTGGTCTATCCACAGGAATTTGCCATGTGTTTTTTTTTTAAACAATGCCCCTGGTAAGTTATATGTTACAACATTGCCCTCCAGCGGTCACTATTGGTTATTCTCAAGAATCCTACCCGCTCCTAATTCATCTGAAGTCTACATAATTCGGGACGTACACGGTCTCTATGTACTGGACTGACATCAAGTAACTCCTGTTGTTTATCTTCGTACACAACCTGTATGTCTATCTCTAATGAATGATGTGTGTAATTTCTGTAGCCACCTAAGTTTAGCTAATTAGTAAGCCTAGCGGATTCAATAACTTTATGATCGCTGTAATGTTTGAAATGTGTTCAGAATGATAAATGAAGCATCTGGCTTGTCAATTCTGATCCAAAAATTATCAAATACTATCCCAGCTTGATCTCAGTCGACCAAGTCTGCTTCATGCGCACGGAAGGGGCGGGACTACGGTCCCCGCAGTGCTCACACAAGTACCTGCCGCGACCTCCACGCCGCACGTGCATCACCGACCAGCAGCCAGAGACTCCCGGGCAGCATTCCAGCTGGACGTGCGCCAGCCAAGGACCTGCCGTGGCCTCCACGCCGTGCGTGCACCTTGCCACCAACCGGAGACTTTGCAGCATTCCAGTATTCAACCGAGAATCGACGCTCGAGTCTCTCTCTCTCTCCCGTGCGACTGAAAATCTCCCGTGCGACTGAACCAGTCCGTAAGTTGCGCCTGCATTGCAATCTGACCATATACTACTGGTGCAACGTTTTTATTCAAACATAAAATAATTGACAGGTCAAATGCCTCCATCTTTTTATCTTTGATTCACATTTTTATTCTGTTTCATTAATAGGTTAGGCTGTGACTGATATATGTGTGTTTACTAAATAAATTTGTTGTCTAGAAATTCCATTTCTGCCGAATCATTTGTGTTTACTGAGTGGATTAGTAATTATCTTATGAAAGCAAAGAAATCCATGATTAACTAAAGTAGCAACTTTAGATTATGAATACTTGATAATAGGATTTTTATCGTTTATTTTGCTCCTACAAAAGCAAAGTCAACGTGGTGCCCCAGAGGCTGCTGAGGAAATTACAATTCCCCTCAGTACCGTCTAAATTTCTCATAAGCCATTACGGCAACCCAAATAATCGCTACACACGTTAAGGTTACACAACGGCAGTTAATGCTAATGCTAGCGCATACTCATAGGTAGCAGAAGGACACAAACTTACTACACATTAAATGGTGATTGCCACTCACCTCAAATGGACACTCACTCGGTAAGGAAGAAGTGGAAAGTCTTAACACTTGACAGGTCGTAAATCTTAACTGTGGCAGGCTTCAACTGCTCAAACAGAGTGCTCGTCACGCTGGCCACTCTTTCTCTCCCTCTCGCTCGACCGCGACGCTAGACTCACAAGGACCCAAACTTTGATGCTTTTGTAGAAAGTATGCATGAACAAGAGTTGTCATACGCAACATAGCTTTTTTTTTATTGTTTTATTATTATTATTTTTATTTATTTTTTATGACCAAACGTTCTTAACTCTTTGACTGCCAACATTTTCAGAAAAGAGGATATGTGGGTGCCAGCTGATTTAAGCATTTTGACTGATCTTTCAAGGTCCACAGAAAATGTTGTGTTTGGACTATGGAAACACAGATACTACCAAATGAAAGATTGAACTCTCATCTTTCATCGTTAGTTTCACCCAAATGCTCTGTTTTGGACCAAAATACGGAGAAATCAAGCTTTTTGTGAAACTAAATTATTTCATGCACTCTAGTGAATTTGACACCTTTTTTTTTTCATGAATGATGCCACAAACATCTAAACAGTGCTTTACTTCTGTAAAACACTACCACCAACAATGAAAAAGTCACAGAAATAATGTCCAAAGAGCATATCGATGTGACAACAGGCAAGTGTGGCTATTGTTTACAAACAGGACTCTATATTTACTGTTGTTATTGCGTGAACTCAACACTCCAGCTTGAAGTCCCATGATCTTGTGGTCTGGCGGGTGCAGATTTCTGGACACGGACCGCTCACACAACGCACATGGTGTGAATTGGGCGTAACTGGCCAGGCACGTCACGGAGAAGAGAGAGAGAGAGAAGCAGTCTGCAGCAGTGAGCTAGAGAGGAGCGCTGGAGCGTTGGATACAGGTAATAAGGAATTATATCCGGGTTATGTTTGTGTCCGGAAAAAATGAATTACCCATACTGGATACTCGTGTTGTATGGATATCCGGCTGATCCCTAATGACTGTAGAGGGTCTCAGCTGAAATTCTTAAGTGGCTGGCTCAAAGGAGATTTTGGAGAATTCCCAAACTTATTCACCAATAGGAAATAAAAATAATTGTCTCCAATTCATCTGAATACAGTCTTCCTTGCTGGTGTTACGTTCCAAAAATTACCCGCAATGATGAAAATCTGCGTTAATTTTATTATTTTTTATTTTCCATTAATTAGGGCCCGAGTAGCTGCCGCTATTGTTTTCCGTTCGTATTCTTCTTCTTCTTCTTTGTAAATGATCTAATTTTTGGGGACTTAAACATTTACGAAAACTCACCAAACTTTGCACACTCCTCGGGCTCTGTGAAAAATGTGATATTATAAAGCCAAAAAATAAAATAGGACACTGGTTTTTGAGGGTCTTATCATTGACCTAAAAGCTTTACATACTCATCACACCTGGCAAAAAAATGTCCATATGTAAAGGTTTATTATGCCGTTTTCGACAAAATTCTGTTTCCAGTGCCACTACCCCAACGTGCCATTACCCCAACCTGCAAGTACCCCAAAGTGGCCTGGGCTGCGAGGGCCCTTTATAGCTGCCCGCAGCTCTAGTTATATATAATTTGTCATTTATTAGGGCCCGAGCAGCTACCGCTGCAAGGTCCCTATTGTTTTTCGTTCTTCTTCTTATTATTATTATTATTATTATTATTCTTTGTAAACAAAAACTCACCAAATTTTGCGCACTCCTCGGGCTCGGCGAAAAATTCGATATTATGAAGTTGTAATAAGAACATAACAACATACAGCGACCCCTAGCGTGGAAAAATATGCACCAATCCCGAGGGCTACAAAAATTGGCAGGCACGTGAAGCGCCCGAGACACACAAAAAAGTCAGTGGAAGCCATATCCTAAAATGTACAGGAAGTGAACTATGAATTTTTGAATGTCCAATTTTGGCCCATTTTTGCACATTCACTGTGTTCATTCTTTTTGCCCATTTGCCAACAGTTTTCATCCGATTTACTTCTAACTTGGCATGTATCATCTCAAGACCTGGGACAACAACTGGGGGGGGAAAATCTTGACTTTTTGAAATACTATATGACGGGGTCGGGGCCTCAATATTTCCTTCATCAAAAAAGAGGAAATGCTGAATAACTCCACTGTACAAGCTCCAAAAAATCCCAAACTTCTCATGCATCTTAAGAGCTACGGCCTGAAAATATCTATATGATAATATTTGGTAATACATGTAGCGCCACCTAGTATTGACAAGAAATGTCATACTATACATTTGTATCTATTGTGCCGAGCGCGTTTAGGGGATTCAGTTGAAATTTTGTCAGAAAAGCCTCAAGATGTTGGTTATGCCCATCACCAAATATTGTAACTTTTCGCCGAAGGGCGTGGTCGTTACGGTGCCGCGAAGTCTGATGATTCACAGAGACAATAAAAGCTGCATTAACTTGACCCAGATGATCCTGAGTTTTCTAAATTATATATGACGGGGAGAGAAACATGTAAAACAGGCCGCCAATGATATGGAGGGGAATTACTTCTCGTGCATGCGCTGAAGGTACGTAATATTCGAGATCGGTGCGGTGGGTATTTACGTCATTTTTCTACGCGACGTGCCGACGCCACAGGGGACACGCGTTGGTCACATTTGGCCGATGTCGGATTGGTGTATCTAGGCCTTTAGACAATCTATAATTTAAAAACATCTAACAAAGTCTGGGCCACTACTGTGAAAACAGGTGCTTCTAAAGTGGGCTGACATTTTATTGCCTGGACGGCATGAAGAAGGTTCAGGGTGCAAGTTATACATGTAAGGAATGCGCTGTGTATCTATCTACAGCTTCACACCACAAGCCTACTCCTGCACACTTTCCTAGAGATAGCGCGTGGTGTTTAGCCTAAATCCCTGATCTGTGACCCAGAGAATGATCTTTTCAATTTATATTTTAAAGAAGAATATTTCCTCTTCTTTCCGTAGCAAACACATTTACAAATTTAATCCACAAAAATTGGTCTGAATCAGTAGACAGCTTTGACAGTTCACGGTATAGTTGAAATTGTAATGTTCCGAAAGTTTTCAAAATGAATAGTGGTTGCACTGTCTGTGTTATTTATTGCTGTTGGTAGAATTTCAAACAACAACAAAAAAGACATGAAATACTTTCAGATCTTTGGAGACATATTAATTTGTATTATAATTATACATACACAAAATACTACTATTAAACACAGTAAACTTGGCAGATGACTATTATTATCTATGTTTTATATTCTGTAGCAGAATTATTTTAAAGGATAACTTTTAAGTCGAACACTTCAACAGTCAAACAGTTTAAAAAACAAAATGTTGTCAGCTCACTAAACATGTAAAGAATTACTGTGAAGAATAATATTAAATTAGCAGTAAGCACTAAATAGTACTAACATGACAGTAACAAACACTTAAAGCGGATATCAAGTAAAAAATTGTCTTATGTGCAACCAAGTCTAAACAAGGTATTCTGATTCTTATTGTGTTTTGGGAATGTGAATTAAGCAGCAAAATTTATCTCAGGGGGCTTCATATCGCGGGTGTAGGGCCGAAACCTCATAAGTCACAATTTGGTAAATTTCATATTTGTCAAAAATAAATTTTTGGGTCAGTCCACATGTGTGGTGTCATTCTTACGAAATATTGGCCAGTACTATGTGCTATGTCTATTTCCATTGAAAATGGCTTGCTCTCTTTGATGATGCAATGGTATTAAACATGCCGTTTTGGGGGTCTCCTGAGAAGTGATGATTTTGGAGGTGCAAGGTTTTGGCCCTGCGCCAGCAATATTCCACAAATTAAGTATCAGTCAGAATACCATATTTACACTAGTAGGGGCACATAAAACACATTAGTACAAATACTTTCCCCCTTTGACTTCCTACTTGAACAATAATCAGCATCTTTTTTTGCCGAAAAAAGTTGTTGTTTTTTTTTATTCACATGCTCCAAGTTTCTGAAATCAGTTCATACCAGCAAAGCAACCACAAGTTACAAGATGTGTTCTTCTGCTGCCTGCCAACAGACATGCTCTAACAATAGTATGCCGCTACAGTATTACTCTGCAAACACATTACTAAACAGTCTACATTACATGTAGTTATTATGATAGCAATAACTTCATCATACAGCACTGAACTTCTCCAACACTTGAGAATGCTAATTTAAAAAATAATATATCTATTTTTTAAGGGTTTTAAGTGAATTGTAGTTTGAAACTAATTTATTCACTCTCCCTTGATGAAATTTGAAAATCTTGCACAAGGACAAAGCCAAGTCACATAATGTACAGGTATGTTATTTGTCGTTAGCATGATCAAAAGCTACATCCTCACAAAACTACGCCAGTTACAAATGTACGTTTGTGGGGGTTCAATGTATTGTCTCAAGAGCACCAGTGCTTAGGAATCCATGGTTTCATTTCCAGCTCTCTTTCCTTCTTTTCAGCCCTTTGACAGTCAACTTGAGTGTGCCTTAACCAATGTCAAATTTCACCTCATGTCAAAATAAGTGGAGCGCACAAGCATTTTCGGATGTCACTTCAATAGACTGGACTCATTTGATCTGTGCTGCCTGAAGTGAATATGCCAAGATGAAGTTAATATTCTGCTTAATAATCAGTGCTCTGTGAAAGGTTTTGAGGGCGTGCTTGGACCCTGCTTGACTTCTTTATGTAAAACTAGCCATGATAAAAGTCCAAACACCAGTGACTCACTTTGGACAAAAAAAGGCGAAGGCCACAGCATGTTTACAGCTCACATGATCAGTGCAGATACAGTGTCAGCATGCATACTATGTGCTGTGTCATTCAACTATTTCCATCGGCATCTCCGCACTCTGCCAGCTATATTTGCCCACTTTAATCCGTCACTTTGTGTCTTGTAAAAATATCCCCCCCAACCCCCTTCTGCCTGACTTGGTCCCCCATGCAAAAGAAGCGTAAAGGGGTGTTCCTGTAGTAAGACTAAGCAGTGGGTGTAACCTACCATCCTGACTACAACAGTCACATAGATAAAGATTCATTCAAGATGAGTGTTCTTTCTTTCTTTTTTTTAATGCAGTTTTCCTTTGAGCAGCCACTTGCAGGATTTGTATGCTGAAGGGTAAGCAATTATGGTTTTGCATATAGTAGCTTGAAATCATTTGTTCCAATCGAGTAGTTCTTAGTGCATATAATGTATTGAAGAAAGCTCATCAAATAATTGCATGCTGCTGTTTTTTTTATTGCTACTACATAAAGTGAACACTAAAGGATTTCATTTTTTGCTTCTTGTTTGAGATGTACTGCTTATGTTAAAACTAACATGTGACAGTTAGAACTCGAACGACTAAGTTACAATCAGATATACTCTGGGTGACACATTTAAGGATATCAGATATGTAACATGGCCACTAAAGTCATTTTATTTTAATTGATAATAATATGATTATACAATTTTCAAACTGTAAATTAACAAGATTTGGGTAAAAATTGTGTTTGCATTTCAAATGTACTGTCAATACACACAATAAAAAAAGATTGAAGTATACTAATATATGTACATCCATACATGTGAAATGCCATAGACAGGATAATGGAAATTCACACAAATGGAGCAGCAACACATACAAACAGCATAAAACATTACCTACATACAGAGGTGGGTAGTAACGAGTTACATTTACTCTGTTACATTTACTTTTAGTAACTTTTGAAAACATTTACTTCTAAGAATAGTTTTACCACACAATACTTTTTACTTTTACTTGAGTAGATGTGTGAAGAAGGAACGCTACTTTTTTTACTTTTACTTGAGTAAAATTATTTTTGAAGTAACGCTACTCGAGTACAATTTTTGGCTACTCTATCCACATGCTATATATATATACACTCGGCTCTGTGGTAACGACTATTACTAAGGCTTAGAGAGGACCTTCTCTGCCTCTTCTCCTTGCACTAAACGACATTACATGCATCAGTCCTGCATGGTATTTTGGCACTGATTACTACTACACTGAAGTCATTCAATTCTAACTATGGGTGGTCTCTTAATGTGTGGGGAGGATTATTCCAGACGTGCTCGACCGTTTACAATATGATGTGGTTTTGCACTACATAAAAAAAAATATATATACAATCCATCACTTAAAAATCTGTGATATATTGATATATTGAGGATGCGAAAGATGAACCATGATATAGTAGCAGATCAAAATGAACGGCAATGACTGATATTGCGCTATAATAAAATACATTTACAGTATAGTATATGGTTCACATAGCTGACTTCGATACAGCCATTGTATGCTCATTTCTCACTTAATCATCAGCACTCCACATTTTCCCTGGTATTGAGTGACCAATAGTCGACAAGGTCGCCTGTTTTGAAGTTAGTACGAATGAGTGACTCCATCTTCCACCACACCCAGAACAGGATAAGCAGCAGTATAGAAAAAGTTTTACTCCACCAGTGGTGCAAAACCCACCCACCCACCACATGCCATGGCCTATCTGAAGACTCTCACCAAGCCCGCCCGCCCGCCTGTTAGTCAACACCTTACTCAAGTGTCCTGGGTGGAGCTTTTGAAAGTCCATGAAGACCCCTGGTCGGTCCCCTTGGCAAGTTATATTTAGCTCATCATGGAATGTTGCACTAATACACTGGATGTGCACATTGTGCATTTGATGTTGATTTTTAAACTTGGTTTCTACGAGAGACTGACTAATGTTGCCAACACCTTTACATTGTTGTCAAAAGGCTGTTAGTTTTAATATCACATTGCACGAGCACAAGTTTAATGACTACAACTGACAGTCAAGTTATTGGCGTTTAAGATATTCCTTCGCACTCCTTCTGGCAATGTGCTCAGCTCTAAATCCAAACGGACTTTATGGCCGTTGTCCCAAAAGCCATAAGAGAAGATTTGTTGTGACTGCAGGCATTAGGTCAGGTTCAATTTCCGACTAAGCCCTTTTTTTACAATGTGTTCTGTGGCTGGTATGCTTTTGTTTTTTTTGTTGGAATGTTGTCGAGGGTGAGTGAATGAAGAACAATCATTTATTTTGAATCGTAAGGTATACTGGACTGCAACAAGCAAAAGTGTAACTCAGAATGCACAATTCCATGAGATCATCAAACGTATTTATATGTATGTCCTTTGACCACCCTGAATAAATGAATTTATTTCGAACATGTATAAAAATAAATAAATAAATAATAAAGTTAAATAAAATAAAAACATCAACACAAAGCATTTAAACATGCTTGGAAAAAGAGTAGGAAGAAGTATAAACTTTTTAAACTCCTACCCTTTTATACCTAATAGCTTATCCAAGTATCTGTTACAAGTTTACAAGTCTAACTGTTACAAGTTTACGTGGGGAAAAAAAACATGAACATATTATATAAATCATATTCTTATAAATGAATCACACAAACATAATACAAAAGACATAATCAATCCCTGGGCACTTTATAGATTTTGCTAGCCGTACTGGTTGTACTCATGTTTTTTGCACAACCTTTCTGCACACTAAAACAATCGCATAATTTTTATTTTAAAGCATAGCATTATAACATAAGGCATTAATAGTGTAAGAAGAGTCTGGGAGGCAGAAAAAAAAGTGTCTAATTTATGAAGTGTCTCCTGCTTTACAAAGGAACTTACACTAAAGAGTTCAATGACCCCCTTGTAAAACTTTATAGACCTAAGTTCATATTATTATACGGCGGTAAACTGGCAAGTCATATTTCCAGTTTCACATTTGTATTTTTTTAAGTGTTAAGGTACCAAAGAAGAAGTAACTGTATTCATTATAAATTAAATTTATAGGTCGATTAACCGGTTATAGGAATTTCCTGGTCTTTAACTCATTTAAAAATATAATTGCAGGCCTCTATGTTTTGTGTTGGAGTACCCCTGCTATAGACCAACATCTTGCTACAATTCTAATCTGTGAAAATGTACATCATCTGTTGTCTTGGTTATTTTTGAAATCATCTTTTCCCTCATTGATATGAACAATTTGAACAGACAGTACAACTTCAGACCGAGTACTCAAATGGCCACGTATGAGTAATTTTGACCTCAGATTTTCTTGACACTCTGCCTCTTGTCTGAACCAACTAGAGTTGTATATATCTTGAGCATCCCTTGGGGTACGATGGGCTCAGTGGAACATATTTGTCTCTTGTTCTTCCTTTACTTGTCAGCTTCAGGCTCAGGCTGCAGAGCTCAGAGCTGTGTGAGTGAGATGACATTATTTTCATCAGACGATTATAAAAACAAATTCCTGACTGGGCCAAGATAATGACAAATTTGGACATGTTCACACACACACAGGTTGTATCCAGCAATATAATGAATGATTTTTAATATTGAAAAAATAATAATAATAAATAAAGAATAATGTATTATTAAAAACGTATTTTTTTGCACTTGGTGTTTAAAGTCTCCAAAAAAACAAAAACAAGAGTGTTATCTCTAATCCAATCTAAATCTATCCCCCCTCTGTCTCTTCCTAAATAGCCCTGCTACTATTATTTCTTGGCTGATAATAATTTACCATAACTAAGTCTTCCCCTTGAAGAATGGAAATTTAAATCAAGGTGACAGAATGGAGTCACAGCTAAGAAGCAGTTCGCCTTTAATTGGGGTGGTATCACTTTGATATTCTCCCTCTGCGTGGCAGTAGGCCTTTTAAGCATACTATTAGTGAATTAGCTTAAGAGCCCCAAAACCAAGAAAGAAATCAATTCAACTACATATGAATTACGATAATGTGATACTATAAGGATTCTCACACGTCCATGCTGATATTCACCACTGCAAACTTCAAAACAACAAAATTCATTGCCATTTAAGGATGACTCAGGATGGATAAGTCATCTGCTCTGTCACGGTTCTGGGGGGACCCAAATGCAGAAACGAGGATGAATGAGTTGCTAAAGGTTTTTATTAGAGCAGGGGTGGATGGCCTGGAGGGGGGGCCGTGGTCCGTTGCGTGCTGAGAGCTGGTTTTGGGTGGCGAGGCGCGTGCAGCGTTCGAGGAGCGCGGGCAGGATGTCAGGCTGAAAACAAGGACAGAAATGCAGGTCAGGATGAAAAGTCTAGGCTTCTTTGCAGATGCCCCACCACAACTGAGGAAAACTGTTAAATACTTCCAACAAATGATCATAAAATAATTTCGACACACTTAAAATGATTAAGACACATTTTAAAGTACTGTATTCCGTTCGTTTACACAGTTCTCCAAAGACGCAAAGCCTGCCCATTTCAAGCTGTTTGTCTCTCACAGTAAAAATGACATGAAATAAATCAGAATTAAAAAATAGCAGGTGAGGCTCATACAAACGATCAAAGGTAGGAAGCGGTCTCAAAGTCTCCACTTCATGGCTCAAATGTGCGTCCGCTTTAACTTTAATGCACAACTAGCGCACCACGTTTAAAAGAAATGAAAGGAGCCGCTTTGATCGATTGAAGTTGGTGACCTCTCCCATGGTGACGCATCCCTCCTGCTTACAGAGCCGCTGGCCTGAGCTGAACTTGTCACTGGATCTAAATCACCTCTGCGTAGAGAGATACGTCAGTTGTGAAAATTGAAGCCAGAATATTTAGATACCAGGATGTTGAACAAAACCAGCAATCAATTTCTTCAAACTAACATTATCTTAACGCTAACATAATATAAAAGTCCGTTGACGGTCTACCAGAAATAAGCAGATATGTTTTTAACACACACAGAGCAGCATCACATACAATTACATACAGCAATACTCACAAGCCTGTATTACAAGTGTGGCAAAAATGACTATTAGTGGCATTAGATGGTACTACACTGAAGGAGTATCTTGAGTCTTGATTCAGACTTGCAATAAAGTGAGGTAAACACTGTAATCGCTATTTGTGTTTTATTCACTTTTAATAAAAGCATATTTTTGTTTTCAGTGATCAAAGAGGCTGACAATCATACCTCCACATGGCACAAAGAACATTTCAAGAATGTGGGAAGGATGGCCGCTCAGGTAAGGCTTGAGGCAGGCTACTCTCTTCTCTATAGTTAATGTCATTTTTTCCCATGTGTGCAACATTGACATTATTTGTCTTTCCTCGATGAAAAAAAAAAACTTTAAAGAAGAATGTAAATACATTTGCAAAAGGAGATCTTGTTGACACCATATCAAACTAGGTGATAGGATAACATAAACATGTAAAACATATACAAATCCTGAACATCCATCCTTTACCATCTGATTATTTTTATTTTATTTTTTTAACCGAACAATCCTGACAATATGTGAGTCCAGCCATGGCAAAAGGGCAAACTGCTGGAGATGAATATGACTTTATGATGTATCCTCCATTATAGCAAAAATAGAAAGAGAGACATTTATGTATAGGCCTACTTTTGTTCGCCTGCAAAGCATGTTCCCTATTTTTTAATTTGTTTTAAGAGGAGCCTGCAGGGTATGACCTAATAAGACTGAGGTAAATGAACAGACCAACGCCAATGATGTATTTGACCCACTTTTTAGCCAATCTATTCATTGTTTTCCCCTCTTGTGGGGGCTTAACAGAGTAAACAACTACTTCTTTTTTTTTAAGTCTTGCAGGCTGTATTGAATATTGTGACAGCAAACCTTATGTTAGTTACACTCTAAAAAGGAAATTGTTGAACCAATTTAAGATTACAAATTGAATTGTTGACCAATTTTAAAAAAAAAAAAAGCTTCAATTGGTAACACACGATTTAATTAAGTTAATCTAAAGTGAATATATTAAATTTAATTAATTATGAGTTCATTAATATTAATACCTACACTTAAGGTTAATTTTGGATGAACTTAATTCAAGTGAATATATTAAGTTTAATGAACTAATATATAATTTGTATATTAATTAGTATATATTAGTTTAATAAACTAATAATGAATTTAACTTAATATATTTACTTTGGATTAACCTAATTCAATCATGTGGTAACCAATTGAAGTGATTTTTTCAAAAGTTGATCAACAATTGAATTTGTAATCTTAAATTGGTTCAACAATGCACTTCTTAGAGTGTACAAAATCTATGCCTGAGAACTTGGACACCTTTACTTTTAAATTACACTGAGCCTAAAGAAGCATGAAAATTACTACTTTTTTAGCCATGTTTTCTTTTCACATATTCCGCCACTTTTGATTATAAATACAATTGTCCTTATCTATTGCAGTTTTGGGAATGCTAACAGTGCAAGTGGAAAGGGACCCCAAGACAGGAGCCACAGTTGTTAAGTCTGTGGCCCCCAAGCCCACACCAGCCAGTGGTCCCCCGGCCACCACTGTCTTTGATGATGGCAGGAAAAGCATCCATGCAGTGGGCGGGTCAGATTGTCATCCCTCAACTGAAGAGCTTGAGCAGATTTTGAGTGTTGTCGATGGCGTTGGCATGCAAGTGATGCTAGATGAGGTCACAATCACCTCAAATGAAGCAGAGCCTGAGTTGGTTAACGCAGAAGCCAACGGAGTTCCAGTCAAAAAAATCCAGGTGCTTGTCAATCAGTCTGTGTCTGGAGAGAACTGTATGCAGTTAGACAGCCCTAGAAGGCCTAACTTTGAAGAAAAAATGACAACAGAGGTCAGTGGTGCAAGTGTGAGATTTGAGGAGGATTCAAACGTGATGGTGGTTCGAGACACAGCAGGAAAAGAGGTGACTATGGAGGATTGCGATTTGGAGGAAAGCCCAGTCACCCTTGTGTTCCTGGGCTACACTGATTCGACGACTGCCCAAGAAGAGCCGGACATGCTTGTTGCAGAGAGAGTGATTATCATAGAGGACGGAGAAGAATGCAGTATTGCATATAAAGAGGCGGGAAAAGAGAGTGAAAGTGAAACGTATCCGGACATTCCCCTGAAGGGAAATGATCAAAGGCCTCAAGTCCAGGAAGATAATGCTAATCAGGAATCATCCTCACCCACTGTTGAAGAGCGAAAAGGCCCTTTGAAGCGCAAGACCTGTCAGTGTTGCTCTGTCATGTAAGACGTGATCTGCTTTGATCGTATACATATTTTCTTACCTATGAAACCGTATGTATCATTGAGGCCCCGTTTAACTCAATTGATGGTTTTCTGCCCATCTGTTACCTCCATTTGACTCTGGGCGTTATAATGTTGTAAGACTACAGTGAATGTGTACTCACCAGCTTGGCCAAGCTCCCTTTGAAAAAGCACTTTCTCCCCCTAGAGGACAAAGGCAACATGCTCCACACATGTGCAAAGTCAGCTCTGTAACAAAAGAAATGCCTTCCATTGTGATGAAAGGAAAAAAAGGAAATCATCTGAAAGTAGTGTGGATGGCAAATATATTAGTAATGCTATCTGTATTTTATTCAGGTTCCTTGATTGTACTCACTTGTTACCTTAACAAAGGTATTACCTATGATAGATAAACACAAATGTTGCCAAAAATAAAATCACAATTCCAATGATTTCTGCTGAGAATGTAATATTGTATTTCAGGGTTAATTCATTTTCAAAATATTTCATTTTTATTTTGTGTAATATGACATTAATAATAATAATAATAATTTAAAATATATATATTATTATAATTATTATTATTTACAGTGCATAACCATTTTAAAGTTTTGGCATTGTAAACATCATGTTTTACCTGTTTAAAATGTAGTACTAAAATATAGCGTAATAAATGGTGTAATCATCACAGTCAACATTACGGATCAGGGGTCTATTACCATTTGCATTCTAAAAACTAAATATGCTAAAATAATAAAATGAGTGCACTTATCTACTATGTACAGTACCTTTGAACTTGGATTTCTACAGCGTGACTCCAGTTCCTCAATAAATATGTGCTGCCTCTTAAGAGATTTTATTTATGCCCATCTCACATGACTCACATGACTAGAACATGCTAAGAAGATCTCCTGCATTATAATTTGGATCATTCACATTTCCCTACGTTGGTGCGAGATGACTGCAGTGCTACAATCAGGTGAGTTTCCTTAAATACGCAATAACTTTGTATAAATTTAGAATGCAACAAACTGGACCTTTTTTTGGTTTTAGTTTTTATCAAAATTTACCAAAACATGTACAGTATATTGTTTCAGACTATCTGCTCAGTGGTTGTATCACAGGGTACTAATGCGACAGATTTTAGATAGTCTTGGGGAAGATCTACAATTTAATAAAATAATATCCACCTTACAAAATGGAATAAGCAAGTTAAGCTCATTTCATGTCCTGTTGCTGGAGTTGTTGCTGCTTGTGTTGATAATCCTACAGCGTAGGCATAAAGCTCCTCGATGTAGGTGTAACTCATAGATTAAAACCTAGCTGCACTCAAGTAAAATAAACTACAGTACTTTGTGATTTTATTATTCTACACATAGCCATTACACACACAGAAAGCTGAAATGTAAAAAAATTAATAAATACTGCACAAAATTTATAATGTCATTTTGAACTGGAGGATCTGGCTCATAATCGCCATTATGGTTCGTTCCATAGCTTTCTGATTCTGATGTTGGAGGTCAGGGTAAGTTCTTCCACAACATGCTCGTCCAACCATGTCTTCATAGACCTTCTTCACAGTCATGCTAGAAGAGAGGAGGGCCACGCCCAAAACGTCTCAAAACAAGATAAACATGTGACTTGTCACAATATGTGACTGAGAAATGAATTTTGTTTTATGGTTAACTATGATTACATTAATATTTGACCAATCCAAATGAATTGCCTGACAAGAGGCGTAGGGTATGTGTGGTATGTATTGTCTATGTGAGAAAGTTAACAAAAAAGAAATGGAAAAAAAAATCTGACTGTATTGCACATGCTGCAATTTTTGCAGTGAACACGCAAAGTGGCATCCTCAAGTGTAAATGATTATTATAAGTGCACAATTATTAAAATTGGTTAAATATATATCCAAAAGTTGAAACAGCAATACAAATGGTTATTAAGGAGCTATAGTTGCTAAATTGTACTAATAAATGTTTTTCACGTCTCATCTGTAAAATCAAGAAGATCCTTGATTATTTCAAGAGCTTGTCACCATGGAAACAAATACATCAATGCGGAAGCGTCCGTCACTGGCCTCTCAGGATGATGATGACCTGTGGAATATGGATTCCAAGCTAGTGGCGGAAAATACAGAAATAGCAAACAGCATCTTTTTGAGTATTCTTGGTGAGGGGCACAAAAGTGAACGCAACACCCCTCACCCTACTGTGATGCAGAATGATGCAATCAACAATGAAGGTGCAAATCATAAGTTTACCCCACTACGACCTTCTCTTTCAAACATGCGTCTCTTATTGCCGGGAGGGAGCAACAGAGACACAGCAACATGTAATTCCAGTGTGACCCTTGTGTGTGGGTCAGGTGACGACATAGAGGCTAAAGCTAATCCCATCAGCTTACACTGGCATCATAGTGAAAGGCAGTCAATGGAAGCACAGAGGGAGAGTAGGGAAGTGTCAGCAGGTGCGGCACAGATTTCCAGAGTGTTTAAAGACCTTACTCCAAATGCTGAAGACCAAATACCCACAACTCCATTAAGAGGAACAAAAGTGGAGACCTGGGGCGAAGCTGATGATGACACTTTTCCAAAACAAGCCTCTTCAGAAGCTGTGGACAAGTTGCAAAATGAGGCACATTTGGACAAGGTAGGAGACGAAATACAACAAGGAGATTTAGCTAAGCCTTTGAAAGCCTCAAAAGAAAATGGAATGACACTCATGCAACAGTGTAATATAAGAGAATTCTTCAAAAACAAAGAAATCATGACGACTAGCGCACACAGTGATCCCAAGGCAGAGAGATCAACAGAAACCCAAAATACTGTAGAGTACGTTGACACCGATTCAAAAGATTCCTTGCTAGTGAGCGACAAAGGCACTTGTGATGTACAAATTCTCAAGAGGACCTCCGATGAGAAACAGACTAAGGTGGGAAAGGCAAAGCACAGAGATGAATTTTGGAGAATAGCTTCAGATATTCTTCAAGGCGAGCGACTACTTCGGCGTCTGCAACTGGTGCAACAACGACAGGAGGCAGATATGCGCACCTGCCAAGAAGCAAGTCATGAGCGGGAACATGAGGAGACAGTTCTGACTGAACATTTGGCAGCAAGTGGAGGGGACCCGTCGGGCGAAGGAGAAGAAGAGGTCAGTATTCACACCATCAATACTGACAGGACAAAGGCAAGCCTGTTGGAAAGAGAAAAGACGGAAGGGAATGGGAGTGGAGAAGCCCAAGAAAAGATGATTAAAGACAGTGCCACAAAAGAAGCAGATTGTTCTGATGACACGCCGGGTGTCAGTTGTATGTGTCCAGATTGGATTCCAACCAATTCCAATGAAACCATTTCCAGTTCAACTTCTCTCCGATCCTCTTATCACCGTTTCTCAGTCACAGAGACCTCCAAGGAAAGGCGAATCCATGAGATTGCCCAAGAGAAACAGAACTTGCAGAGGGCTGGGGGGATTCTAAACCTAGCTGATGATCCAGATGTACTGGAAATCCCCTTTAAAACCAAGATCGTGTTCGACATAATTCCCACAAAAAGATGTCCAGGCCAGGACAGTGAACCGCAGAAGGTGCTGCAAGAGGAGGTAAGTCAGGAGAGTCAGAGAAGACAAGGGGATATCTCAAAAGAGTACGGTAGAAAGGAGGCCCATCAATTAAAGAAGACAAAATTGCTGTTGGAAACTTTCCAGCAGGATAACACACAAGGTCCAACCAGATTAAGGGCACCCCTTTCTTCATCGATGACAGACCAAGTTCATCCCACAGTGCTCGAACATACACGCAGCCTGGATATGTTTTCAACCTCCGAGAGGAAGACAACTTCCGAAAACCTACACTCAAAGATTCCAAATGGGGGATCTCGAGACAGGACACGATTATCTCCATACCCAAAGCAGGATAAAAATGTACGTCTTTGCAGAAGTTCAGACTCCATAAGACCGGATGTCTCCAAACAAGTGGTAGAAAACAGCTCGGTAAGCAAGGACAAGGTTAGTCAGGAAGCTCCCGTGCCCAAACAAAATCCTTTCTTCAAGTTGCGTCCAGCGCTCGCTCTGAAGCCAGAGGTTGAGGAAGACATCCAGGAAGCTGAAGCAAGAGAAGATGAGCTTCGCAATCAAAGACGCACTTTGTATGGAGAGAGGCGACCGGTGACAGAGGAAGGTGACACGCCGCCATGCGCATCGACTGTCACGCCAGGTGAGTTTGGAGAGCAGGGATGTCGAACAAATTTTCATAGTAAGCCACATTGGAGTTATGGTTTTCCCTCAACGAGGTTGTTTTTTACGCAGATACATATAATGTATATTTGTCTAATGTTGTTACTCTTGAATATGACTTGTAAATCTTTTTACCGATTGATAAATTGATTGTTTTCAGCATGATCACTTTCATGTTACTGTAAATCGTAACTGATTTTAAGATCTAAATCGTGTTAGTGGGGAACACTTTTTTGAGAGGGAACCCAGCCTTCTATAAAAGTTTTAACTATACAAATGACAAAAAATGACATCACTGAGTGGACTGAACACACACAGCTCAGTTAGCTGCCACACATTAAAAATCACACGAACACCTATCCAACATTAGTATTCTAGGTTAGTACAGGACCGGTGGATTTATCTTGTAAATCTACCGGTCCCAAATTCCCAAAGTTATAATCTGATATGATCTTGATCTTCAACAAAATCTATGATCTTCTCTTTTTCTGTGCACAAAAGTCTTTTGATTGCAGTGTTATTGTTGGATTGGTGTATTGTTTATATTGAGGCAGATTATCTGTGATTGCACAAAGGTGCATCATATTCCTCAAAGTGTCACTTTGATCTTTATTTCTCAACACATCTTGACCTTCTTACCCTGTCTGGCACTTGGTAGAATGACCTTCTCTTTTACCATCACAGTGTGTTATTCAGGGAACAGGATCAGCCACTAGTGCTGACCCTGTCACAAGCAGTTAGACAACGGAACTCTTAGGTGCTTCTGCCACATTCACAGGAGGCCTAAAAGCAAGAAGACAAGAGTGCCCAGGAGGAGAGCTTAAAAACACAACAGCCAGTCTGGGAGTGTCTTGTTCGTATGTTTAGCTTTTGTGGCAGCTAACAAGATGTGGGTTGAATCAAGGTTAAAATGGCCAAATAAGTTACATGTGACAGTAATGCCATGTGTGTGGGACTTCTTGGGATTAAATTAAACCATAACTGGTAATGATTTGGTGTCATAAACAAACACCAAATGTCAAGCTTGCTTTAATTCCTCATTAAAGTTATATTTGTGTGTTTTGGATTTTGACAAGCTCTGGCCTTCACAATTACTATACTAAACTCAACAAATTCCTACTATACGACTTGGAGCGCCTCTATATAAAGAGTAGATGAAAACAAGATTTTCACTTTTTAGGGAAAAACACAAAAATTGGTTTGAAAACAACCGAGCAAATCTCACCATGCAGCACATTTAAATTCAACCATACTATATCAACATCTAAATGAAACAATATTGAAATAATACATCCACCTATCCATTTTCTTAACCGCTTATTCCTCAAAAGGGTCGCGGGGGATCTGGAGCCTATCCCAGCTGGCTTCGGGCAGTAGGCGGGGTACACCCTGAACTAGCACACAGAGACAAACAACCATCCAGACTCACAATCACACCTAGAGACAATTTAGAGTGCTCAATTAACCTGAAATGCATTTATTTGGAATGTGGGAGGAAACCGGAGTACCCAGAGAAAACCCACATAGGCAAGGGGAGAACATGCAAACTCCACCCAGGAAGGCCGAAGCCCGAACTCGATCTCACGTCCTCTGCACTGGGAGGTTGATGTGCTAACCAGTCATTCACCATGCCGCTGAAATTATATATATAATAATAATTAAAAACAAGTCATACAATAAAATAATGTCTTGGTGTGAACATCAGA
Source organism: Leptonotus elevatus (assembly GCF_054856555.1). Taxonomy (NCBI): domain Eukaryota; kingdom Metazoa; phylum Chordata; class Actinopteri; order Syngnathiformes; family Syngnathidae; genus Leptonotus; species Leptonotus elevatus. Next base: position 51,217,432 of record NC_141239.1, on the reverse strand, counting down.
ATTTCCAAGTATTTCAAGAGTATTCGCTGATGAATTTGTTATGGTGGGATACAAGAAAAATCAATGTCAATATTTGCTCTCATTAAAGTAACAAATGTCCAGTTTTATGGGGGGGAATGGTGCCGTGGCAAGTTTACCAAATTTGCAAGGCCTCTGAAAATGTCCTAGCATTTACCTTATTCCATTAAAAAAATATTTTAAACATTTTGTGAATGATAAGATGTTAATTAAAAGAAATAGCAACACCTGAAATACAATTGCACCATTTTCTTTCCATCTTTAGGTGTAAAGCCACAGTCCAGAGGTAAACTGGAACGAGTCTGGCCACCACCCTGCAAGAAAGAGCAGCTTAAAGCTGAACTTACACAGGTAATAAAAATGACATTAACTCATTCACTCGCAGCCATTTTCACTGAAGCAAACCCCTTTGCTCCCAGCTGTTTTACTGGATTTTGACTGATTTTGCAAGGCCCACAGAATATTGTGTTCTATTGCTATAAAAACATAGAACCTACCTAAAGAAAAAGATTAGAGTCTCTTCTTTCATCAGGAAAAATGTAAGTATTTATGTATGTTTTCGTTTTGCAGCAATTAGCATTAGAATATAGCTAGAATAAAGTTTCATTAATATTCACAAATCTGTTTAAAACAGTGGGGGAAAGAGCTTTTTGCAACATGGCCCTGGTTGATCGCTTATACTCTGCTGCCACCTGCTTGCCGTTTTTGTAATGGCTACCTTTGGTTCAACTATTCTCATCAGTTCAGAGGCTGCATCAAAACCCTAAAATAAAAAAATAACATAAAAAGTGTATAAATACATTTTTGGGACCATGCCACTATTTAAAATAGAACCTTTTTATATACGTTTTTGGGAGCAAATGAGTTCATGTGTTCCATATTTTGGGGTACATTAAGATTTATTGATTTATTTTTAAGAATGTAGTGAGAATAATAATAATAATAAATCACTGACTATATATTATCATTTTATAGTTGACAGAATAGAACGAATGCAAAATCATTGTCATCATTGTTGTTTTTTGTTTATGCTAAGCTGATAAGAAGGACAGTAATAGTTACACCCTGTGACTCGTTGGATTAGTTTGTTGTCCTCCAAGGTCAGCACTCACAGCAGACTTTAAGGATTAGCTAATACCACAGTATTTGTTTTCCCAATGCTGCCTGAAATTCAAGTAACTCTGATATTGTTCTTTAGTTTTGGGTTGAAAAAAAAAACCCCACAGGAAATTAATCTCTCCTACTTGCATCATCATCCCCACAGGGGCCGAGTGTGCACAGAGCAGGAAGTCAGAGGTCTCATCTGTGGCAACGCTGGGAGTTTGGTCAGATCAATGGGCAGCCCTCAACACAAAAGAACTGACAACTACCTACTCAACGCAACTACTCAATTACCGGCATTAGTAAATATCAGAGGAAGTAATCATGAAATAATCATTATTCAGTAGTTAGTTTGTATTCAAATATTGCTGTTCCAAAACAATCTATTTGGCTTTATTTAACTGTAGTCCTATTCAAGTATACACTTTTCACAGACATCTGGCTGGAACCGCACTAAAGTGGAGAGCATCCAACTTTGAACAGCAAAAGAGCAGACAAATTAAGGACTGGAAAATCGTACTTGCTAAACAGAATTTGAAATTAAATAAGTCTCTTTTAAGATGCACATCAGCCAGTAGGACTGGTCCATACGGTGAAAAGTATGTTAATATAGAGGAAAATATTTATAATATATTATTTGTTTACTTTTCACAATAGAGTCATGAGATTGGATTTTGTATTTTAAGGTTTGCACAATAAAAGTTTTCTAAATTACATTACAGTTAGATTTTATCTCTCTCACTTCTCTTTGATTAATTTAGCCTTACTTCTAGATTAAAAAAAAAAATACAATTTGCATACACAATGTGAATTTAAGAAATACAAACTGTTAATTGTATGTGTAAAACAATTGTTTATATGTTATATTGTCATTGCATTGCTTAATAAAACCCTTGCTTCCGCTTCCAGGCCCCTTGGATTAACCTGCAAAAGAATCGCTCCACAAAATTAGAAAGCTGCTCCTCAAATGAAGTCATTGATTCGCAAAACTGGTCCACAAAGGGGAGAGTTTTTCACTAAGGATTATTCCTCTTTAAATGATGCCAAATATTAAAATTTTGTGTTGTGTATTCAAAGTAACAGAGATAACTTTTAATTTTAAATGTAATTTTTTTTTAAATAGAAAATAACTGAGAGGTGGGAATTATTATTAATAATAATAATAATAATAACAATAATAATAACTGCCCATCTGTTTGCTATTGACTTTATTTGTCAATATTCTATTGTGTTATTTAAACTCATTATTTGATACGTGTTTTTTTTTGTTTTTTTGTTAGTTAGTTTTGAGTAAAAACAACAATAAGAAATACCAAAAATAAAAGCTGACTACTGGATACATTTTTAGTGGATACTCTTGTATACACTTTAATAGATATGTAGTCATAAAACAGATGAATAATATATACTGTATAAAAGCTGCTTTGTATAAATATGTAGACATTCTTCTAAATATTTGCTTGTGTGATTAAAATCAATGCATATCAGCTGGTTGCAGGGATTAGGTCTTAAAGTTACTAGTGATATTTATTTATGTTGTCTTTGTTAAATTAACAGTGGTGTTTACTGTACTGTAAATGCAGGTATTGTACTGTATTCACGTTCAACAAGCTATATGGATTTGTGACATTACAATTACTCACCAAAAGGAGGCAGCATTCCCTTGACTGCAAGCAGAAAGGTATTGGACATGATGATGAAGACTGCGGTACAGTACTGAACTATATTAGTAAACCCAAAACACAACTGCAAATTGGTAAAACGTGTGTGTTTGTTAGTGAATGTTAATTAAATATTAAAGGTGGGGCGTGGGGGCGGGGACACACTAATTGCTACTGGCAAAACCAAACATCCAAATATTTTAATGTTAGTGCATAGTGATGATGAAGATAACTTATGCAATACGCTGTCACACACCGGAAGCAGCTCTGGGATCGTACAGTGCAGTTATGTAACCTTTGTAAATTATCTAATGATGAGTCACTTCATAAAATAAGAACAGGTTGTCATGTACGCAGCTCGAAAGAACATCTGTACCATTTTGTGCAAGAGTGTGGGTGGTACCTTCCTCAAAAGTTTGCCACACTGAGTCAACATGACATGACAAATCAAGTGTGCCTTAAGAAAACGAGAACAAACAAGAACATGACAACATCAACATGAATATTTTTATTTTGATTAGAGTTTTGGTTTGTGGACTGTGATGGACTTATGTGTCCTTGGCCCTCTGTGTCAATGTGGCGTGACAAAAAAATGTATTTAATTTTTTTTATTTTATTTTATTTTTTATTTTATTTTTATTTATTTTTTTGTCGTTGTTGTAAATCATCTTTTTGAGCTCCCCTGTGTGTACCACTGCTTAGTAGATTTGAGCTGGAACTGTCATTTCATGCAGAAATTGGAAAACACACTTGATGAGGAAGGAAAGAAAAGAAAGAAAAAAATACTTAATGTCCTGAAAGGAAATAATTTTGGGGGGGAAATATGTCTAAACCTCAATTCCGTTCAAGTAGAGACATATCATTATCATCATCATAATCCATCCATCCATTTTCTGTACCGCTTGTCCTCACAAGGGTCGCGGGGTTGCTGGAGCCTATCCCAGCTGGCTTCGGGCAGTAGGCGGGGTACACCCTGAACTGGTTGCCAGCCAATCGCAGGGCACACAGAGACGAACAACCATACTCACAATCACACCTATAGACAATTTGGAGTGTCCAATTCACCTGCCATGCATGTTTTTGGAATGTGGGAGGAAACCGGAGTACCCGGAGAAAACCCACGCAAGCACGGGGAGAACATGCAAACTCCACCCAGGAAGGTCGAAGCCCGGACTTGATCTCACAACCTTTGCACTGGGAGGCGGACGTGCTAACCAGTCAGCCACCGTGCCGCCATCCTCATAATAATAATTTACAAAATAATGTAAAACATGAATAAAAAGTGAGTGAAGGGATTTGCATCCTTTTCAACTTATATTCAACCGAATACAGTACAAAGACAAGATGTTGAAACTCTTAAACAGTTTGCAAATATTCACTCATTTTGAATTTGATGCTTCCAACGCGTTCCAAAAAAAGTTGGGAAAGTGGCCTCTCTGTCTCATCATCTTTCTTTAGGAACTGAGGACACGAATTGCTTAAGCTTTGGGGGTGGAATTTTTCCCCATTCTTACTTTATGTACAACGTTGCTCAACAATCCGGGGGTCTCCGTTGTTGTATTTTATATTTCGCAATTTGCCACACTTTTTCAATGGGAAACAGGTCTGGACTGCTGGCAGCAGGCTTATAGTACTCACACGTAGAGCATATGTCATTATTCTGATACTTAATCGGCTTAAACCTTTTGTCAGGGAATCAGATGCCATTGATATTTGCATTTTTAATCTTCATAGACACTGCCTAAAAGAGTGAAGAACAGTGATGTTTGAATCATGTGTTGCTTTAAGCTTAATTGTCAGACAAATGGTCTATAGATTTCCTGCAAAATGTCTTAAATAATAAACCGGGAAGGGGGGGGGTCCTGTTGATAACCACATTGCGTCCAGGCAATCGCTCCCGTGCCAGGGCAAAGAGTCAAATATGAATCTGTTTTTGTCCCTCAAGGTATGTACTCATAATGGACCACAATAGCGTGGAATAAAATATTGCTGTGTATTGTATAGTTTTCTCTCATGGAACAGTATCAATACACATAATTCAGATGTGGATATTATATTGTCTAATGACCAAGTATACATAGTCACACTTGTATCCTTTTGATGAGGAGTGAATCATATACTTCATGTACTCCAGTTATATATCATCAAACGGTATAGTGTGATTTTTATCTTCATTGGTATCATTGGCAAAATATCCCAATAATATGATGGTAGGAGTTGCCAATCCAACCCATTGCCACAATTCCCACTCCAGTGCCAAACCACTGTACTCTCAAAAGTAAAATAATGCCCGTTGTTATTGTTTTGGAAAAGTTTAGATAAGGTGCTCCACAGTGTTGTAACTAAACCATACCACAATACCAAAAGGCGTTGTGTGCGAGTGAGAGAGCAGAGCAGCGACAGCTCTGACATCACTGTAAGATATGGAGCCTGACTCATCTCTCTGTGCTAGAACCAGCAGCAGCAGATGAGGGATGACTCATCTGTGCCACCCATGCTTCCTCCTATAGTCAGCATGTATCACATAGAAACAGGGGAATGGCCAAAATATTGTAAATTGCAGGTTCAAATGAAGGCAGGGTAAGTGTTCATTACACTACTGAAAACAATGAACATCCTTGTGAGGAATGTAATATGTCCTTACTCCACTGAAGGACATAATTCTAAATGCCAGCTAACATAAGTCACAGAAAAGTAATGAATATCTGGACAGTTGGAACACAAGACAGAGTCAACAAACTTTAAAAGGCCCAGCCGTTTGTTCATTGTCCTCAACAAACCCTCCTATTGTATTTTATTTTCCCGCTGGCTTGTTCCTGTGGTTGTCTCATTCTGTGAGATCAGATTGCAAGAGTCCAACAATGATGTTAAGATAGCAAGCATGATAACATAGAGGAATGGGTGATACTCACTGACTTGTGGTTTGTACATTGTCCATTTCCTTGAAATTTACTCAATAAATATTTCAATGTTCCAGGAAACTATAGTGGATATAACAAAGGTTTTTGTGTTGTAAAAATGTGCCAAGATACAGTAGGTGAATTAAAACTCTTTCCACCATTAGTATTGACCTAAAACGTGTACAACTCCGTTTTGAGAAGTAAAAATGAACAAAACAACTGATTAAAAAAAAAAAAATTCAAATTAGGGGTGTTAGAAAAAATCTGCAATATATCGCGACATTACAGCGCGCAATTCTCAAATCGATTCGATATGCGGCCGAATCGATTTTTAAACATAAATTTTTTATGGGAATATTCAACAAAACCTCTTACTTAGGGTTAGGATTTACACATTAAGCATTGAAGAATGTTATATTAATGGAACATTAAGCCATAATATATTATTTCAGTGCTGTTCAAACGAACTGCAACCTGTTTGTTAAATGCAGTGGATCAGTTATAAGCCTGAATTTTCAGATAAATAAATACATTTTCATACAAATCGTACAGTGTACATGTACAAGTTTACTGATTAGTATTTTCTAAATTTGAGTTTAAAAAAAATTGCAATAATCAATTTATAGATTCGCATCGGGATTTATCAGCATCGAATTGAATCGTAACCTATGAATCGTGATACGAATCGAATCGCCAGGTACTAGGCAATTCACACCCCTAGTTCAAATGGTATAGAAAATGAGGGAATGAAATGTATGGGTACACTACTGGAAGTAATTTGTTGCTGTATGTTGCAATTTTTGTTTGTCGCCACCTACAAATCAAAAAGGAATGATAAATTGAAAAAAGATTAAAATCACAAAGCCTCCTTATCAAGAAATATGTAACAATTTTCCAACTAATGAGAAATATGTCCTCATAAAGTTCATTGAGGAATGCCTGCAGCATTACACAAATTTGAAGATCTCCCAAATGATAAGCACATTATGAGCCATCAAACTTGTGGGATTTGAGCCTCTAACAATTATTCGTGGAATTTTAACAACTTTTTAACAAAGATTCTACTGTAAGGCTACAGCCTCAAGGAATTACAGTACTATCACTGCATTAAGGAATTAATATACTTTTTGGGGGGGATTTTAAGTTATAAAACGCTGTTCTCTACAAAGTCATGAGGTTTGTCTACTTTTTACAAGCCACTGGTTGCAGTCCATAATGCTCATTTTCATTCTAGCAAATTCATGTGACTGTCATTTAAGGGATCTTCCAAAGACACAGCGGCATTGATGGCTTTTGTTATTCTGGACATGTAATTCATTATGGCAACAACAGCTTCACCAAAAAAATGTGACCGCTAATATGACAAACATTCTGCCAAATATATGGTGCAGTTTGAATTCAGTCGGCATAAAAGTACAATGCTGGAGTGTCAGATGGGTAAGAAGCGGTCTGAATTATAAAACAATAATGTGCTCTTGTGCTCCACTTTTTCACTGTTTTCCTTGTTTACATCAAGTTTACATCCATCCATCTATTTTCTTAACCGCTTGTCCTCACAAGGGTCGCGGGGTTGCTGGAGCCTATCCCAGCTGGCTTCGGGCAGTAGGCGGGGTACACCCTGAACTGGTTGCCAGCCAATCGCAGGCAAGTTTACATGATGCATGATAATGACAACATTGCAGAGTACATGTCATTGTTATTATGGTTGTTGCATTCACACTACTTTTGTATCATACTGTCAATATACAAGAGTTAGGGGAGACCGGGGCTAGTTGTATCACTTATTATACTTTTATATATTTCTTGGAATCCATACATCATATATAAACAAAATGTATACTAGGGGTCTATTTCACAAAGTAGGTTTAGTGAGAACTCTGGGTCAAGAAACCCTGAAATGTGGGAAACTGCGTTTTCCGTTTCAGAAAGGGAGGTAACTAAAACCAGAGAAAAAAAGGTAACTCTTTCATAAAAAGGGGTTATTTAAGCTCTCGGTCAGTTACCGTAGTAACATGTTCCATTAACCAAACCTGGTCGGTTGCAGGTTTTTCACAATGAACCTTAAGGTTTTCTCTGACCCCGCCTCCTTTCAGCCGCATTCTGACATTTCATTTCCTCGTTCATAGAGTCCGCTGCGGCGAGTGTTTGCATAAATACGCCTATAATCTATAACGTAAAGTCCTTTTGACAATGGCCCTATTGATGAAGGTGTAATATTATTGTGATTGCAAATGACTACATTTAAATGTATGCATTGACCCGACACCCGAGCAGCAACGTTCTTCCACGTACGCCGCCTTACTTTATGGGGAGCCCCTGTGATGTTGCACTTTTTTTCTAAAGACATGTTTAAATTCGCCATATGGTCACATTAAGATTTTCAGTTGAGAGGTGTAAAAAAAACTAACAAAACGCGGAAGCAGAGGGCGGCGCCGCGCACTGCGTTTCTCCGTTGCCATGGTCACTACGAATCGGGGCTCCATTGATGTGGACTTTTTAGTGTAGTGGCAACGCCAGGTGAAACTACTCTGCGTTGATATAACTACCTTGAATCAGCTCTCCTGGAACCGAAAATCTCAGGGCATGTCAACTCACTGTTGAGGGTTAGTCTCGGTATTTGTTGAACATGCTTTGTGAAATGGACCCCAGATGAAAGAGTAACGTCTTAGGTGTATTTTTTGTATTCATGTCATTTCCATACTTTGGGTCAGTGCAGAGTTATAAGCCATCAAATAGAGGGAGTGAACATGTGACATGTTGCCCCACAAATGGGTAAGTTGTCACACTATATGGGGTTGGATGTCACACTGGATTTTGCAACTAATAAAACAAGGAAAAAATTACCCTTGTTTTCCTGTTTGTTTGGGTTTGTTTTTGTTTTGTTTTGTTTTTACAGCCAGAAAAATTGCTTATCTTTGATCTTGAAAATTTACCATATAGTCATTGAGCAAACTTTCATATAAAATAATATTAAATAGATTAAAATCCTTAGGAACTGCTGGCATGTAGGTCATAGCTCTCAGCCTCAAATGTCTGTTTTACTTCCCTTAAACTGAAAATTTGAGATGAAATTTAATTAAAAACAAAAAAACATTTTGGTTAATGGATGGATGAAACCTAAACCAGTCCTGACATGTGGGCATCTTGTACTTCCAACAACTGGAAAATCAATTTTTAAACAATGAAACAAAACCTAGCAAACTAATTTGCTCACTTTTCAGACTCTTTTCATCTGAAGAACAATTCTGGCATACGGAAACAGAGTTGCCAGAGGTGCAATTTTCATTAGCCCATTCTTTGCATATGTGACAACAAATCCCAAAATGACAGACAAATTGCCCCAAACTACCATGTTGGCTAATACTTGCTCTAGTTTAAAGTTAGCTTAAAACAGAGCAGTGCCTGAGGCATGACAAGATGCCTGAATATCTCCTCTAACGAGTCCACATGATTTGCCGCAAGAATTTGTCTATGTACGACGCCTGTTTTAAAATATATGAAGTGGAACATTTTTACTTTTGGTTGTACAAAATCGATAACTGGCACTCATCTCAGCTCACAATGTGCAATTCTTTTCTCAGACAGTACACAACCCCTGACCATTTAGACGAAGAAAACTAGTATTCCACTATTTTGCTGCGCCCTCTGGTGGAGAAGAAAATTGCAATGTGACTAACTTACCCCATATTACACTGCATGCGTGTGCATCCGTCTTGACTGCGTGCTCCGGACACGTCAATTTGATGGACAAAACTCATGGGCTGCACACAGCTGCGGTCCGGCAGCTCCGTCGCCGACAACTTCTCGCCATGTTTCGTGTGATCGCGCGCGATAATGTGGCATTAAAAACAACGACAAACACACAAAGTCTGTGCTCAACGGAGAAGCAGAAAGAGGTGGACTTCCTTTGATTTAACTCGCCATCCACTCCCACAGCTTCTACTATGACGTTCCTTGCAGCATAAATTTTTAGGTTGTCCAAATAAAAAGGATGTGCCGTGTACTATATAATCCACCTCCCTTATAAATATCTCCTCGTCCATGTTGGCTGCAGTGAATTAAGCATTAAGCATTATGACGTTTTGCTGACATGATTACGACATAGGATCTGGCGAGTATTTTATTCTGAAAAATAACCGGAATTTTTCATTTTGAAACTGCGTTGGTCTTCCTGTTCCGCTCTATGCGTTCTGTGCTAGTCTGCCATTTGACGGATGCCTACGGATGCGTCGTCCAGCAAAAATAGAAACTAGGTCTATCCGTGCGCCGGCCTCCGGCACGACCCAGCTGGTCCGCAGTCGATACGCAGCGCATACGCAGCCGGTGTAATTTGAACAAGATGATAGAATGGAAAGGAATCGGCTGCGCTGCCGGAGCAGAGCAGAGACGCAACGCACACGCATGCGGTCTAATCCCGGAGTTACCCATTATACAAGTAGGCCCGGTCTCCCCTAATAAAGCACCAGGCTGAAAAATAAATTGTATTACATCAGGGGTCACCAACAAGGTGCCGACAGGCAGCAGGTAGCTCCAAAGGACCACATGAGTAGTCCACCAGTATGTTCTAAAAAAAAAAAAAAAGGAACGTTGGGACATTGTGATTTTCTAGGAATGTTGTAGATGGGATCATGAAAATGGCAGTTGCAGAAATTTATAGGGAAAAAAGTGGTGAATATTGATTTATTTCATAGTTATAATGTGAAATGATTAACATGAGTGTCTTCACATAAATGATATCAAATTGGTTATAAAAGGTTGGTGACCTGTCTTAAAGGTCTCATATTATTCAACTTTTCAACATACTAAAATAGTTCTCAAATGTGTAAAAGACATGTCTGTGACATGCATTCGTCAAAATTTACTTTGGATCTAATATTTTTGCTGTCCCTAAATCAGCCAAAAGACGCTCTGTTCAAAACAGCCTGTTTTAGGGTGTGTCACTTTTATGTAAATAGCTGCACCAGGCCACGCCTAGGCCATACCCTTCTCTCGTCGAAGGGGCAGTAATTTCGGTCATGGTAGCCATGTGCTAATGTTGTGAATGGAAACGACTGGTTATGGGAGCAGAAGAAAAGAAAAATACAGACATGTCTTTTACACATTTGAGAACTATTTTAATATGCGGAAAAGTGGCATAACGTTTTACCATAAGAAAATGTAGCATAACGTTACTACAGAGACTATGTTGTAGCGTTTGTTTGTGATTGTTTAGGCATGTTTAATTTGCCATAACCGGCAAATCTCCCGCCAACGTTATTTTGCCGTGAATGTCTCCGATTTGCCGTGAATGCTTGAAGACATTTACAAGCGGTTATGAATAACACAAAAGTGGACATTTAGGCCACTACGCAGTCGCAACGTGCAATCCGTCTTGCCGGTTAACATCACAAAGTCATGGCAACTAGGTGGCGAGTTGCCAGTCACGGCAAATTAACCACCACTTATTGTATCTTGACAAAACATTATGCAACCGCTTCATATTATCCAACAACCGTCTGCTTTTTCATATTTGACCTCTTGTAACCAAACAACCTCCACACGACAAATGTAGCTCCCGCTTTAGGCACTAAAAATACACCAGTTATATGGTAGAAGGTGCACATCTCTTATTAGAAAGGATAAGAAGAAAGTCTAAATCAACAAGGTTAAACTTACATATTTTCCGTTTACAGTCGTGTCACACTGTTGGCACCGATTCATTATGTTTCAACGTGTTGCAAATCCAGCTCCGAACAGGCTTTCACTAACAAAACAGTCCTTTGGGAAATAATGTCGGTACACGTCCTTCAAAAATAAAATTAATCCACTGTCTTCTCAAAGACTTGGGACGAAAGAAGCAACCACTTTTTCTTGATCAATGTTTCCATTGGGGAGAAAAAGAAAGGTGCAGCCAGCTTCTCGAATTTCAGTGGGCGTGACAAATCTTTACCAGAGGTGGTGCCACTAACCCAAGGGGGCGGGGGCGGGGGCGAGTGCACTTCCGTGTCTTTTTGACGTCACTAAGTCACGGAAGTTTAATCTGCCCGTTTGAAGCACACATTTTAGAAAGGAGGAGAAAGCTAAAGAAGTCGGGGATGGACTTTTTTCATACCTGGTTGGATTGTAGACAGGCCGGGGATGCATATTATTGATAGAAACCCCCACTAAAGTGCATTTTCATACTATGGGACCTTTAAATCATTCCGAATGAATAATATTAAATATTTAATTGATTTATAATAGTAATGTCTAAATATATATATAAAATGCCTTAATTACAAAAGAGGCAACGTGAAACAAATATTATAAATAAACACTAATGGACAAACCTCACGCTTTCTAAATACACACATGTAAGCTTCATTAAACACTCACAGTTGTCTTTTGGTGAATCAGGGTTCGCGGATGGGGGAAGGGGAACCAAGTGCAGAAATAGGAAAGGACAGGGTGGTTGCTAGGTTTTTTATTGAATGGCCAGTATACTGGGGATGGAGTGGAATCCAGGCAAGGTGGCAAGCAGTCTACATGGTCGGGGCTTCGGTGGGCAGCAGGCAGGAAGGCAATGAGGGTTCAAGGAAGCAATGATCTGTGGAATGACGGTAAGATGACTAAGACTGTATTCAACATAGAGCTCGTGTCATGTTTTGGTTCTGTGGGGTTGGATTTTTATTTGGTTTTGTCTTTTGTCTACGCGATCAGTGTTTTGTTATGTGTCTCTCCCGTTGTCTCGTTATGTGTAATCATCACGCAGAATGTCTGGGCCGGCTCACTGTTCCATGAACCCCCAGTGATGCTGTACGTTCGATGGGCGGGAAAAAGCCCAGTATTTATCCAATGGCCGTCCGCATTTCACGCAGTGAAACAACCCACTCTACGAAGCAGCGTCCGACTATGTAAATAAATAAATAAAAGTGCTGTGGATGAATAAGAAGGAAGTCGTATCATTTAATAAGTAACTGATTCTGAATAAAAGGTGAAGGTATTCTAGCGCATAATGAATTGTACACACAGCAGTGCATATTTCATCACTTTCTTTTTTCAGTGCGAGGGGCATTAAGGGGAAGTTGGGCTTCCCTTGCAGTCTTAGAACAATCGTCACTTGCGATTGTCTATCTGAATCACTAGGGAGATTAAATGTTCAAGCGATTCGGGCTCATCACAAGTGGACACTTTATCATGAAGCAACTATTTTTAGCACTCACATAGAAACAGTGTCTTTCTAAAAAAAAAAAAAATGTTTTGCTCAAAGACATTGTTTTTTCCTATGTTTATTTGTCAATGTAAGAGAACTGCAATGGAGAAGACTTTTTTTCTTTTTCTTTTTTTACCAATTTACATTTGAAAACTAATGAGAAACTTTGCGCTATATGTTCTGTTTGTGCAGCACAATGCGTTTGTTTCTGTGTACTTTCATGCAAGCGAGTTAATTCAATGCTTCACAATGCATTGCACACTAACGAGGAGGCAGGTCTACATTGCACTGCATTCCAGGAACAACAGTACAAGAGGCTTCCATAAAGTCCATCTTTGGACAACAATAAGTAAAATATATCCACAGGGGTATTTTTTCCCCACATTAGATTATTATTATTACGATACGATACGATACGATATACTTTTATTTTCCCCGTGGGGAACTTTTTCCTGGACTCCGTCCAGCTGCAGTTACAGTAAGGAAGAAACAACAGAATAGAAAGAGATAAAATTAAAGTTAAATAAGAAGTGCAGCGATAAGAAATCTTCACAGAAGTATACATGTGTAGAGAAGTACATACATGAGGACTGCACACACCCATATACACACACACACACTCCTAAATATATATATATATATATATATATATATATATATATATATATATATATATATATATATACATACATGAGTATGTACAGCACGGCTGCATATATTCCACACATACAACATTGCACCATATATCTATTGTACTGAGTTAATGTCGGTTGTTAAGCAGTTTGATGGATGTCGGCAGGAATGAGTTCTTGTAGCGGTTCAGCCTGGTTCTGGGGGCCCTGAATCTCCTGCCGGAAGGCAGTAGCTGGAACTCATGATGCAGAATGTGAGTCGGGTCAGTAACAATTTTCTGTGCCAGTCCGGTGACGGACCGCTCATAAAGCATCTGTAGGGAAGGATGATTCCTGACCCCCATGATCTTCATGGCAGTCCGCACCAGACCGGCAATCTGTGACCTTGACTGCACAGTCAGGTTGCCGTACCAGGTCGCAATGCCGTATCTGATGATACTTTCCAATGCAGCCCGGTAGAACAACAGCATGATCCTCTGCTCCACTCCATTGACCCTAAGTCTGCGTAGGAAATAGAGACGCTGTTGGAGTTTGGAGCAGAGACTTCCAACATGTACCCTCCAGCTGAGTGTGTTGTCAATGTGGACCCCCAGATACCTGTATGAACCCACCTGGCTGATGTGATTGCTTTTAATGACGACTGGCCCGTGGTCACCAACAGTTTTTGGATCAAATATCACCTCCTCTGTCTTCCCCACATTGAGCACAAGATGATTCTGGTCACACCACTGGACAAATTTCTCTATTTCTGAGAAATAGTCCAGTGGGCTACCGCCGGCCTGCAGCAAGCTGACGATAGCTGTGTCATCAGAGAACTTAATGATAAAGTTCTCTGGGTGTGATGTCACACAATCATTTGTGTACAACGTGAAGAGGACCGGGGAGCTGACGCAGCCCTGTGGGGCGCCTGTGCTTATCAATCTGGGTTCCGAGAGGGAGCTGTTGACCCTGACTTGCTGTGTGCGCTGTGTCAGGAAGGAGTGATACCACCTCGAGATGTACGGGTTCACATTCATCTCCTTCAGTTTACCCAAAAGCAGGTGCGGCTGCATTGTGTTGAACGCTGAGCTAAAGTCAACGAACAACACACGTGCATAAGCTTTAGGGCCGTCTAGGTGTTTGCTGACCAGATGTGTGATGCTGTTGATAGCATCGTCAGTGCCGCGACCCTGCTTGTAGGCAAACTGAAGGGAGTGTAAGTGTGCATCCACCTCCCCCCTAAGCAGAGTCACCATCAGCCTCTCAAAACACTTCATGACAATAGAAGTTAGAGCCACAGGCCTGAAGTCATTATTGACCACAGGACATTGTTTTTTAGGAACCGGGGTGATTACTGATTTTTTCCAGAGACTGGGAATGGAGTGTGAGTCCACAGATCTCTGGAAGATGGGCTGCCATGCCGCTGTGAGCTCCTCTGCACAGGATTTTAGCAGAAAGGCAGATATCCCATCCGGTCCTGAGGCCTTTTTTGTGCAGACAGACCTAATAGCAGATTGGACATCATGGGGATGAATCACCAGCCTTGAGTCCTGCTCATTCACTAAAATGGACCTCAGGACCTCCCCACACTCAGAGGAGAAGTCCTGAGTTTCGAATCTTAAATAAAAGTCATTCAGCTCCCTTGCCTTCTGGAGGTCATTTAAGGTGCTGAGACCTTTTTGAGCAGGAGTCAAGTTGGTGGTCCTCCTCATGGTGTCCCACGTTTCCTTGGAGTTGTTAGCAGCAATGTGTTGTTCTATAGTCTCTTTGTGCTTCATTTTTGCTTCTTTGAGCATGTGATTAAGTTATTTTTGAACCAGTTTGAGCTGGGCTCTGTCCTGGTTCTTAAATGCCCTGTTTTTGCGGTTAATACAGTCTTTAACCTCCTTAGTAATGTACGGTTTGTTGTTGGGGTAAACAGTTATTTCCTTTGTTGGTATGATATTGTCCACACAGAATTGAATATAGTCAGTTACAGTCACAGCAGCATTATCCACATCCAGCCCATGAAAGATATTCCACTCCGTGCATAGGAAACATCCTTTAAGGGTCTCAATGCTGTCTTGAGACCAGATTTTAACAGTCTTCCTCTGTGGTTTGCTGCGTTTGAGAGCTGTTTTGTAGGTTGGGATGAGGTGAATTGTGTTGTGGTCTGAGTTGGAGGGGGGGGGGGGGGGGGGCTCTACTCACATATGCGTTCTTCACGTTCCCAAAGCATTTGTCCAGGACTCTGTCTCTCCTTGTTCCACACACACAGTATTGATATTGCACATAAATGGGTTCCACATAAAAACTCTCAAAAGAGAGTAGAACCATATATTTAAAATCCATCTCCATTTTTCATACAAATTGTCCTCATTAGGCACATGGATCCATTTGGAGTCTATTCCAGCTGACTTTGGGCAAAGGGGTGCTTTTTACGCATTGGACTGGTCGCCAGCCAATCATGGTACATGTAGACAAACAACCATAGATAGTCACAGCTATGGACAGTTTAGTCTTCAGGTAATCTAACATGCGTGTTTGTCGGAATGTGGGAAGCTGAAGTAGCAAGAAAGAATGTACGCAAGCAACTCCACAAAGGAAGGCCAGAGCTGAGATTCAAACCCAAAACCTCAGAATTGTGAGGCAGACGCGCTAACCTCAAGGTCACCTTGCCTTTATGCCCGGTTTAATATTCACGTCATCATTTAGTTTGCTAAGCAGGAAATATTTCACTGGATGATAATTCTCATGCTACAATCTATGGTTGAATGAAATTTTCATTTTGTTTTGATAGCAGTACAATACTGTGTGGCATTAATTTGGGTGTTTCGAAATTACATTAACTGATCAAATCATAGCTGTTTCATGCATCAAATGGAAACCAACATTTTGTGAGAGTCAATGGTTAATGATGAACACAACTTTTTCTATTGCAATGTGACATGATGTAAAATCCACCTTGTGTGAACCCGAGTCCTCAGAAGACTCTGCCACTGGTATGTCGGAATGAACCCAAAAGGAAACGGTGCCACTTATATCTGCACTAGCCCAGCTGATTAGGAACAGATTATGCAACTGCAAAAGATGCTTTACATAACTGCGGATGGTTATGTGCTAATCTGAATGAACCCTTTGTCCCCAAATTAAAAACGTAATTTGAGCCAACCATTTACAGTTTATGTCACGACACTGCGACAGTAGCTTGCACATGATAAAATATTTATTATGCATATGACGCTCACCTTTACATTGCACCATAAAAGCATACGCCATGAATGTAAAGTAAAGCTTATTGGGAGCCATTAACCACCATCCATCCATCCATTTTCTATGGTGCTTGCCCTCTTTAGGATCACGGGTGATCGGGATCCAATCCAACTGACTTTTCGGCGAGAGGCGAAGTAAACCCTACGCCAGTCGCCAGCCAATTGCAGCCATCGAATACTCTTTCTCTAAACAGTGTTGATATGATGCACTTACTTATTTACCTGTCCAGGTCAAAGTAAATGCACGGGTTATTGTTGGTTATCGGTTATTGTTTTATGATCTTGTTTTTTTTAAAGTAGATAAGTATAGTATTGTTCAAAAGTCAGCGTCATCATTATTGTTTAGTCTCTTCTCTAATCCATTCCTAGGTTGCAACAAAGCTAGTGGTGACTTACTGTCACAATGTAGTTTAGAGTTCATAACTCACGCTTTGTAGCGTGGAACCTAAAAGGTCAAATGTTATTTTTCCATTGATACTTTTTCGACTTGCAAGCTGCACTGATTTTGAAATCTCCGACTTTTGGTTAGAGGTGTTCGATTCCTGAAAAATGTGGCCAAGCTCTAAATTTTACTGCAATTTAAAGCTGTATTTTTGGAGCGCTCTAATTTGGGGGTCACACTGTATTTGTTTTGTTAGGCTTTGAGTAATGATCATGTTAATCATCATTATCATTTCACATCCAGTAAATGTCTCGTTATTTGGGGTCGCCACCAATTGTGAGCTATCTAATCTCATTTTAATAAACTGGATCCTTTGTGTAAAAAATTGCATAAAAATTGTGAGCTGAATGCGGGGAGTTCTGCGACGTCAGCTGCTGTTGATGGAAGGAAGGAAGATGTCGATTTATTGATTGATTGAACATGGCGGAACATCAACCAGGGAGCATTCATGACAATCACGCAACAGTTTCTGAAAAACAAGATATTTCTCAAATGTTACCTGAATTAAGATAATTGCTTGATAGCGTCGACTTGTCGGCTCCAAGACTGATTGTTGGTAATTATGTGTGACTTGTGACAATTTTAAAACCACAACCTTCTGGAATTCAAAAAATGATCTGTCTATTCTACAAAAAAACACACACACACACATTCTGGTAGCGAAGGTGTATTTTTCTATTTTTTTTGTGTGTGTGAATCAGTTGGCATTTTTAGCAATGCTTTGGTTACATGCTGTTTTGATGGCAAAAAAAAAATCCTCTGCCAACAACAGGATTGCACTGGCCAACGCTTTTTTTTCTTGTTCTCGGCCCAAGCGCTATGAAAGATGTTAAAAACAGGGAACCTGACAATTGTATATAATAGGTATATCAATTTTTTTTTACTTTTATACTTTGTTCTTTAGGGTCTGCACTTTTTTAACTAAGTAAGGGGATGAATGAGTGAGTCGACTTTTATCGTCTTTTTTACACAAGAATTTTAAGTACAGTATATAAGAATAAAGCACATCAGTTGTTTGCTTGTTTTTTTTAGGGGGGGGTTCTTTGCTAATGCAGTTTCCTATGACCACGCGTGTCTGTTCTTTTTATTTTTGTGTGTTATTATCAGAGTTATGTCATGCTGTATCGAATGGTTGGACATTAAATCCACACTGCAGTGTCCTATTCTTAGACGGACCATAATGGGACGTTTGTTTTGACAGTTCTAAGAATACTGATAGGGATTCTTTAAGTGGTTAAAATGTGTCTCAGTTGTGTTGCATTAACTTAATTATGATTATTATTTTTTCTCTGTGTGCATTTCACAACCCAACCCATCTCCCCTCCCCAAACGATCAAAAGTGGTTGCGTTGGCAACAGTGTGACGCATTTCAAAGGCTAAGAATAGAACCATTGAGAGCTTCTCTGCCTTTTATATAATTTCTTTTTTTGCGACTGTTTGCCGCTGTGACGCAGTACAGGTTAACAGTGCAGTAAGATGGAAAATGTGATGAATTTACCTGACAAAGCACCTGATATTTGCAACTGGCAACAAGTAATGCTTGCAGCACTCACACTCTCCTTGTTATGAAACTGAACCCCAAGTCTAACAAAATGAGTCATGAGCTATTTATAGCTTCACCAATACATCTGTGCTGTGCATGACGAGGCCTTGACGTTGTGTCTATGCTGTTACATAAATGTGTTTTTGGTCTAGAACATGAGCATGTTTATAAAGCTTCCCTTAACTCATTCACTGCCACTGAAGGCTATAGATGTAAAAAAATCATTTGAACTATTTCTATTAGTTTTACATTTTTTCCACTTTTGTTAACAAGAGTATAAAAACCTATAATTTTTTTTATTGTACATTTAGAACAGATATAAAATTTGTGATTGATCGTGAGTTAACTATTGAAGCCATGCGATTAATTACAATAAAAAATTGTCACCCCTAATTTTTATTAATCTTTTTTTCCAATAGTTTTTCATACTCTTGTTAACAAAAGTGTGTGTTTTAACTAATAGAAATAGTTCAAATGAATTTTTGACATCTATAGCCGTTAATGGCAGTGAATGAGTTAATTGCTTTGAAATAAACTTTTCAGAATATGTGGAATGTTTGTAGAAAGTATGTTAGAGAATTCTGTGAATAGTTCAAGTTCTGTAAGAATGAAAAGAAGCACAATAATAGCTAGTTTATGGCAAAGAAAATAGCAGCAAATATATAACAGAGAAAAATGAGTGAGATTTAAAAGTAGTTGGATATGAACTTGGGCACAGATTGCTCAAGTTTGTTCTTGTCATTGGCCCTTTCAGTACCTGACATAACAGACAATTGGCTGCGGCTCATAAATGCCACTGGGTGTTATCACATTAGGTAACCTTATACGGCACGTAAAAAGTAGGCCAAGCCGTTGTCTAATATGCCGTGTTGGTGCAGCATGTTATGTTCCTGTAGCTGATTTTACAAGCCTCATCATTCGGAAGGAAACACGGTCGTCAGAATGTGAGGGCAAAAGCAGAAGAGGTGCATAAATGAGACCTGCTGGAGTATTGCAGCAAGTCAAGAACAGTTTGTGACAGTGATCTGAAAGTGATTAATGGCTCTGACCTTCTTTCTGTGATCGGCTAACTATGTCAGGCGCCCTTTTGCCCTTTTCCAAAGACTTCCCTCCCGGTCTATTTTGGGGTGGAAATGGGCTCCTGTGGGCCGCTTGATGTATCATGCCCTTATCTGTCAACTTCAGCAAGCATCTCCAAACTCTAAATCCGTTGGCACCTCACTGGCTGCTTTTGTTAAGGGAATTTGCTGGTGTTAACACTCTCACTGTCTGCTTTATGGCTTGTGTAACACCAGTGCTGCTGAGGATAGACTCCTTTGAATAAAGATGAGCTCAATCCAATATAGTCACGATACAAGAAACTTCCTATTTAAAAGCGTTCTATTTTGGATAGGTGACTTTTTAAATGCCTATTGCGGCTTTAGGTGAGTTGTGAAATCTTTTGTGAAAAAATATCCCATTATGAGCAAGCAAGATGAAGCATGCCGTTTATTATTTGCCAACTCGTTCATCAACTCATTTCAACGTTGGCCGCGTTGTCTTTTGCTTTTGTTTGTTTAAAGCATGTTTTCACTTTGCAGCTTGAAGGAAGTCGTCTCACAAGCCTCTTGTAAATTCTTGGTTGACATGTTTTGCAGTAGACAACATGCTGTCTGCAGGTTTAACTCCTCCCCCTCCCCCTTACAAGTCAAATAAACTAGGTCAACCGTTCCATTAGGGGTTCGGCTAGAATGTCAAGAATTTCTGACTAAAATTCATGAACCTCTTGACTTTAGTTTGTTTTCTTACCAGCTTCACTGACTTCAGTTCACTCCAGACTATACATTGTTGCTACTGATGCCTTAAAACACACACACACACACACACACACACACACACACACACATACTTGCCTCTGTGTATTATGAGGACATTTTTTCCAAACCGGTTTAATTGTGTATTACAGGGACACCCCTTTCTGCTAATGCCAGAGAGATGGGACTTGCACCCAAAATTTTTTTTTGGGGTTGTCCAGGGAAATTTCACTTCAAAACTTGAAAAAACTCAACACACGAAAAAAAGAAAAACCTGAAAAAATCCGTAATTGTGAGGACATAGATAATGACCTAAATAAGCCACGCCCATTACAAAAATGGTAATTATGAGGACCAACTCACATTACAAGGACAAAGTTTACACAACACACAGCAACCATGTCACTGAAGTGACTTGAAAGTTCTGGCATTCTGACTTTACACAAACTAAAATGGCATTGATGTGTAATGACTTACCTGATATGAGGACACATTGTTGTGCACAGCAATACTGTGAAATGCAAAGTCATACCTGGTCCTTGAGCACCATGTTACAACTTACAATTTTAGGACCGACTGAAACTGGTATTTTAATAAAACAATGCTTCTAATGTGAGAACAGGTTATCAAGGTAAAGTACAGCTTTGTAATGGATAAGCTAGACATGAAACCAGATGCAAAAGAGTCAGTGAACATTGAACATTTTATTCTTTTAAACATGACTGCCTCATCTTAAACTTGAACATTGAACATTTTATTCTATAAAACATGACTGCCTCATCTTAAACTTAGGTAGCTCTTAAAAGTGATAACATAGAACGAAGCGGCCGCTTACTTGCCACTTTTCTTTTTGATTGAAGTACCTCGATTGCGTACAAAGTCTCTTATATTTTGAACAGTGCGATTTGCCAGGATAGGGTGCTCTGCAGTCTTGCACAGATCACATTGTATTTTTGTGGCAAACTTCCCCTCCTTAATAAGGTCTTTGAAATGCTTCATCACAGCAGAAACCTCAGCTGGAGACCAAGGATGCTTTTTCTTTCTCCGAAGATCGTCAATTTCATTTGTGAGAAGTTCTATGAAAAATAAATAATTTGTTAGAAACACAAAATGTACTGTATATCAACAGTAAAGACCATTTTCAGTTTTTACCAACACATGCCATCTCAACTCACAATAGTCACCGTTAACAGTGATTCACGACTGACTAAGCCAGGGTACATTTTAAGTCTGAAAAATCTCATGGTACACCCCAAACAAAAATGTCACAAGATGTGAATACACATATCAATCACAGTGGAACCTCGGAGTTCGAATGTCTTGGAGCTCGTACAAATCGGACTTTGAACCCCCCCCCCCCCCCCCCCCAAAAAAAGAGTAAAAATGCCTCGGAGTTTCAAACACCCAAGCAAAGCTGAATGTACCTTGAAAGGGTAGCCTAGAGAAGCAGGCTGATGCCGAATGCTCACATCACGGTAGTCGAGACGAGGCGCTGCTCATAACAAGTCAGAGCGTGAGATGCCCCGTACAGTCGTGAGTGCATTTTGATTTTTCCATGGTAATTTTCTATGCCATGGGCCCAAAAAAAGACAATAGTGCCAGGGGAAGCAAGGAAAAACAAACTACAGTGGATTTAAGAAAGGAGATTATCGCACCTATCGTGACTACTTTCGTAAATACTGGCGCAAAGACCCCTCCGTAGCTGTTTAATAATGTGCCTGACGTTAAACAGCGCATGCAAGGACCCCTTAGTAGTCTAACAATATGCCCAATGTAAAATACACAAACTCCGCACTGAACTAAAGCTTGCATTAACATAGCAATCATGAGGAATTTATAACGGGGTCTGTACATTTGAGAGTGCATTTTTTTATCCACTGATGCAATCACACCACAACAAAAAAGGTCAGGTTTTTTTGTTTTTACTGTACACGTTAAATTAAATAACAAATAAATTAAAATACAAATGTTCTGTTTAGGGAGCTTGGGAACTGATTAATTGCATTTACATTATTTCCTATGGAAAACAATTTCAAGTTAAATTCTATTTATGTCCCTGTAGGGCAATTAATGTTACCGCAAAAACTGAACAACATTTAAGAAACAAAACAAAGACTTTGAACAGTTCACAGGAATGTTCAAACTCTGAGGTACCACTGTATTTATCTTTTGTCATCCAAGGAAGAGCCTTCATTTGTTCTATCACTATACATTCCTGGCATAGATGGTGTAACAAGCATTCATTATATATTCTAAATCATTTTCTGACCATCCATCCATATTCTCTCGAGGGTCGCAAGCATGCTTGAGCCCATCCCATCTGTCAATGGGCGGGAGGTGTGGTTGACCAATTAAGTAAAATTTTATTTCCCCAGAACACACCATAAGTGCTCTCATGGCGCACTGTGCCACGGCACACTTATTAGGAATCACTGGATGAGCAAATGTATGCCATTACATGACGCTGCATTTATTAATTCAGATATAAGCGCAGTCTATAATCATGTCCGATCAAGTCTGAGCTGGTGCATGTACATGTCCCATGGCGACCAAGCGTACATACAAATGTATTATAATTTCATCCTTGTTAATTTTTACTGCGGTACATTAAGCCTGGTTCACATGGCCGGAGAATTGGCCAGAGTTTAGCCCCAAACTTCCCCTGCCGACATCCAAACGATAATCATACATAACAGATAATCCTGCCGTGTGTCCTGTGTGCTGACGCCACACACGGCTCATACAGATATCGGCCCTAGGAAGGACCTCCAACTTGAAATTGGGGATATTCAACATGTTGGATTGTTTTGGCCCAGCTTCACTCCATGTGCAGAGTGCCCCGAGGACAAAAACGTAACCTGGCAATAGCCAGATTGATATTGTGATTCACTCAAGGAAGTTAATATATACAATATCAATCTGGGACTGCTCCGCAGGGATTTGCTTGGGTAAGGTGGGACATTCTGTACAATACTTTGAGCTGATTGGACGATGCAGCATTGTGCACATTTGTTTTGACCAATCACAGCCACAGATGAAAATGTCGTATTTGTTCTCGTCAAGGGGGGGAATGGTCCGAACCATGGATCGGTGGAAATCAACAGGCTTGGTACAAGATGTATTCTTCGGAGTTTGTAACTCACAAAATACCACCAGAATTCATCTTGCAGAGCAAGGTTAAAACCACAGCGCAGCCAATCCGAAAGCAAGCCGACGAGTACGATGGTGGGAAATCCAAAATCAATACAGTCATGGAGCAGTAGAAAGTCTGTGCTTGCGCTATTACACTTTTTTTTTTATCCACATACATACTACACGAACAAACGTGGTCTCCGGGCGGGAAGCGAACCCGCGCCAGCAGCACCAAGGGCAAGTGATGCCTCGCCACCCAGAGCCAATTTACACTGCTTTAAATACCATTTCTTTTTACGACGCTTTTTCGGCTGAAAACAAACCAGGAAGTATCGTGACTGATTCTGTATGTTTGTTGACTCAAGAGGTTTTGCAGGACTTTAGTATCACATTCATTAATGAACTTTGTTCGTGTGTGTGTTTGATTGTGCAGTGTGGCTGCACACCACAAACGGTACGTTCAAAACTGTTACTCTTGTGATTTTTTTCTCTTCACGTGGCGTCTCTCACAGTTTGGAAGTCGGCCGACAATTTTAAAATCCTACCGTGTCAACCAGGCTTAAGTGGTACATTATTATATAGTATGTCTGTGTAATTTACCGTGATGTCCACGAGGCTTTGTCTTCCTGGCTTTTTTGGCCTTGGGCCCTGAAGGTTGTTTAACAGGCTGCCACAATGTCTCGGTTCCTGTAGAAAGTACAATATAGCTCAATGTAGTATTACAACAGAATTTGAACTAAACATGATACTCTTCTTTACATAATAATTTAGTAGTGCGGGGGTGCCCAAGTATCGTTATCAGACATATGCTTGCATGGCATTTGCGGTACGGTCAATATGTGCCTCCCAAGCCTTGATGCCCCAATCCGATGTCGGAAGTCTGAAAGTCCGTCGGAATGCGCAAACAACACACAGAAGTACATTGTAACTCTTAACCATACCTCTGGATGTTCCTTCTTGTGGATCATCTGTAGGTGGAATATTTTAAAAATAAAATAAAAATAATTAATTGCAAGGTTTGGCCAACAAGCCGCAAATCATACAATAAAGCATGTTATCAGATGGCGGCTCATACCATGTGTGGGCCCTGAAGGTTGTTTAACAACGATGGCGATGCGCAATTAAGATAGTCTCTGATTGGTCAAAGTCAGACTAAAGTATGCAATCCAATATTAATTTGTTACATGTCTTTGCAATACACATATTGCATGAGCCGTTCGTGTGACAATATATTTTTTTCAAATACCGTGCAGGGTCTTGCTTCTAAAAAATATTTCAACATCAACATGCAAAGAGAAATCAAGTCACCTGGTCAACTTTGGCACATTCTATCACAGCTGTCTCTTCATCAAGTTGTGCTTCAATTGAAACCTGGTGCAGATGAAGAGAAAAATACAACTAAAATTCTGTTCTTAGTAACACACAAGACTGTACCTGTGCATTAACAGTTACAGTACAATGAATAGAATAAAGTATTGTGAATGCAGACACATTTTATTTGCCATTACAAAAATAAATGCATCACATAAATCCACCAGCATTAGAGGTTTGAGTAAATTGATGATATCTATTTTTCACAATGAAACAACAGAAAACACACACAGTCCTCACAGAGTCCAAACCTGACCAGAGTATGAATTGTGAGGACTGTATCTGTAAAGCCAAGCCCTGAAAACGTATTTTACACTAAGTGTATAAATACACTGTCCTCAGAGTGTCAGTTATTCACATCTACAACATTGTGAGGACTATGTATCTGCGATGGCTGCGCAGATCAAATCCTTTCAAATTAAGTTATTTTTTGTTAGTAACGGTCGTCGATACAATTCTCTTGTATGGCGATGTGCAATTAAGCTAGTCTCTGATTGGTCAAAGTCAGACTAAAGTATGCAATCCAATATTAATTTGTTATATGTCTTTGCAATACACATATTGCATGAGCCGTTCGTGTGACAATATATTTTTTTCAAATACCGTGCAGGGTCTTGCTTCTAAAAAATATTTCAACATCAACATGCAAAGAGAAATCAAGTCACCTGGTCAACTTTGGCACATTCTATCACAGCTGTCTCTTCATCAAGTTGTGCTTCAATTGAAACCTGGTGCAGATGAAGAGAAAAATACAACTAAAATTCTGTTCTTAGTAACACACAAGACTGTACCTGTGCATTAACACAGTTACAGTACAATGAATAGAATAAAGTATTGTGAATGCAGACACATTTTATTTGCCATTACAAAAATAAATGCATCACATAAATCCACCAGCATTAGAGGTTTGAGTAAATTGATGATATCTATTTTTCACAATGAAACAACAGAAAACACACACAGTCCTCACAGAGTCCAAACCTGACCAGAGTATGAATTGTGAGGACTGTATCTGTAAAGCCAAGCCCTGAAAACGTATTTTACACTAAGTGTATAAATACACTGTCCTCAGAGTGTCAGTTATTCACATCTACAACATTGTGAGGACTATGTATCTGCGATGGCTGCGCAGATCAAATCCTTTCAAATTAAGTTATTTTTTGTTAGTAACGGTCGTCGATACAATTCTCTTGTATGGCGATGTGCAATTAAGCTAGTCTCTGATTGGTCAAAGTCAGACTAAAGTATGCAATCCAATATTAATTTGTTACATGTCTTTGCAATACACATATTGCATGAGCCGTTCGTGTGACAATATATTTTTTTCAAATACCGTGCAGGGTCTTGCTTCTAAAAAATATTTCAACATCAACATGCAAAGAGAAATCAAGTCACCTGGTCAACTTTGGCACATTCTATCACAGCTGTCTCTTCATCAAGTTGTGCTTCAATTGAAACCTGGTGCAGATGAAGAGAAAAATACAACTAAAATTCTGTTCTTAGTAACACACAAGACTGTACCTGTGCATTAACACAGTTACAGTACAATGAATAGAATAAAGTATTGTGAATGCAGACACATTTTATTTGCCATTACAAAAATAAATGCATCACATAAATCCACCAGCATTAGAGGTTTGAGTAAATTGATGATATCTATTTTTCACAATGAAACAACAGAAAACACACACAGTCCTCACAGAGTCCAAACCTGACCAGAGTATGAATTGTGAGGACTGTATCTGTAAAGCCAAGCCCTGAAAACGTATTTTACACTAAGTGTATAAATACACTGTCCTCAGAGTGTCAGTTATTCACATCTACAACATTGTGAGGACTATGTATCTGCGATGGCTGCGCAGATCAAATCCTTTCAAATTAAGTTATTTTTTGTTAGTAAAGGTCGTCGATACAATTCTCTTGTATGGCGATGTGCAATTAAGCTAGTCTCTGATTGGTCAAAGTCAGACTAAAGTATGCAATCCAATATTAATTTGTTACATGTCTTTGCAATACACATATTGCATGAGCCGTTCGTGTGACAATATATTTTTTTCAAATACCGTGCAGGGTCTTGCTTCTAAAAAATATTTCAACATCAACATGCAAAGAGAAATCAAGTCACCTGGTCAACTTTGGCACATTCTATCACAGCTGTCTCTTCATCAAGTTGTGCTTCAATTGAAACCTGGTGCAGATGAAGAGAAAAATACAACTAAAATTCTGTTCTTAGTAACACACAAGACTGTACCTGTGCATTAACACATTTACAGTACAATGAATAGAATAAAGTATTGTGAATGCAGACACATTTTATTTGCCATTACAAAAATAAATGCATCACATAAATCCACCAGCATTAGAGGTTTGAGTAAATTGATGATATCTATTTTTCACAATGAAACAACAGAAAACACACACAGTCCTCACAGAGTCCAAACCTGACCAGAGTATGAATTGTGAGGACTGTATCTGTAAAGCCAAGCCCTGAAAACGTATTTTACACTAAGTGTATAAATACACTGTCCTCAGAGTGTCAGTTATTCACATCTACAACATTGTGAGGACTATGTATCTGCGATGGCTGCGCAGATCAAATCCTTTCAAATTAAGTTATTTTTTGTTAGTAAAGGTCGTCGATACAATTCTCTTGTATGGCGATGTGCAATTAAGCTAGTCTCTGATTGGTCAAAGTCAGACTAAAGTATGCAATCCAATATTAATTTGTTACATGTCTTTGCAATACACATATTGCATGAGCCGTTTGTGTGACAATATATTTTTTTCAAATACCGTGCAGGGTCTTGCTTCTAAAAAATATTTCAACATCAACATGCAAAGAGAAATCAAGTCACCTGGTCAACTTTGGGGCAGTCTGTGATAGCTCTGTCTTCATCAGGTTGTTTTTCAGTGGAAACCTGATGCAGATGAATAGAAAAATACCAATACAATACAATTTTTACTAAGACAAGACTGTTATAATGCAATTTCATGTAATCATGAATGTGCGACCAGTAATTCTAGTATGTCACATGTATGACACAATATCCAAATGTCATGATAAGAAATCAAGATATGATAATTAACATGATGTGAGGTTGGCGATACTCACGATAACTGAGAAAAAAAAGTCACAATATTGTAAAAAAAATTATAATATAAAAAATAATAATGATATTGAGAAAATAATTGTGTTTTTGTAAATAACAGTGACAAAAGAGTTGGCCAGTATTTTTACCGTCGGGTGTTTCCATTGGCTCAGTGGTTCAAAGTTTCATTGTATAATCATAATTAATCCTTTTTTTGTTTTGTCAAAACTTGCACGATAAAATGTTACTAAAAATCCCTGTAGACAGTTTATGCAAGTTTTTAAATCAGTAATGCAGTGACACGGGAGGAGAAATTCTATATTTTACTTTGCAATTCAATTACAGTGTCCACTAAATTTCCATATACCGCTCTTAACATTTTTAATTATGGGCTACTGTGTTCCTATTTGTTTTTTGGGGTTTTTTATGTTGCTGAGGCATAATCATGTAAATAAACAATAGGTATTTTCAGTATTTCACCAAAGATGCACCTGTTCATAGTGACAATACTGGGAAATTAACCTAAATTCAAACAGCAAGCCGTTAACTCTTTGTGAAAATTAACTTGTCTCTACCTTTAGTCTCCATGGAAAATCAAAATTGCCATAGTTGTAGGTTATTTCCTCCCCTGGCTCAATGTCCTTTGTCGCAAACAAACAGAGATGGGGCTGTCCGTCTACAGTGATTCTCTGCATTTTGCTGTTTGGGCTGATGTGTTCATCATTGACGAGTCTCCCAAGTGAATTATCCTCTCTGGCTGCATCAATGCTGAAATTGTTAAATAAATTAAAAAAGACAAAATTAATAAAACTATAAAGACAAGCACACATGATATGTATTAATAACCCCCACCTCTTCCACTATAATGTCAATGGTAAAATACAAAATTATTATTAAAAAAAAGTATACCCAACTCAGTTTATCAACATCTGGACACTAATTTTAAATTAGTTATTTTAGGTCAGAAAATATGTTTAACTTCATGAAACTGAGTGAAGCTAAATTTGATTTACGTACCGTAGGCATAGTAGGTCTGAGTGTTCATCAAAAACTAGAAATGTTATTCCTAAAATAAACATTTAAGCCACTGTAATACCATGCAGTTTGACCATGAGCACTATGCTTAAATTCAGAATAAATAAATAAATAAATAACCGTGCTTACGATGATCAATTCAAAATAAAAATAAACTCAACATGTCAAATATGGCCATTTAGATTTTAGGAACACAACTTTAAGCCATTAATACCTTGTTATTTTATGCATGGACAATATATAAAATAATGTTTCTGCCTCATATTGCGCTTAAAGTTGTGTTCTTAAATCCTAAACAGCCATATTAAAAAGGTTGTGTTGATTTTTTGTTTAATTTACTGGGCAATAAGAGTTTTACAGAATAAATGAAAGCAAGCTTCTATCTCTTTTCTGCTGATCCGAAAAACTATCCGATCCGAACCGTGACTTTTGTGATTCTTTGCACCACCAATAGTTGTCGCCATGTTTGTTTCTATTTACAAATTAAACAGAATAAAACACGGATTTGACTACAGTTTTCACAGTATTCGAATGATCGAGGTACTCCCATTCTCTCTTGATAAAAAGTATCATTTAACATTAAGATTTTTGAGACAAATGTTCATTCCACTTAAACTGTTCACCATTTTTGGGGGGTTATTACTGTCAGAAAATGTTTCAGATTAAATTAGCAGGTGCCGCAATTGTTATAATTAGAGAAAGTTACAGTTGCTTGAAAGTTTACATACCCTTGGGGTGTGTAAACTTATGAGCACAACTGTAAATGTACAAAAGCTTAACGTCGCTTAATGACACTAAAATGCTATTAATAGTCACCAAAATTCACAAGCACATCTCTACTAATGTCAACTTCAACCTCTGGAAAATATCAAAACAATTGCCACAGTATTTTGTATTTTATGGACATTAAGCCGGTTTCTCACCATTATAATGTGCTCACATAAGTTTACACAACCCTCGGGTATGCTTTCAAGTACAACTATAAGTTGACTTTAGTTTTACTCATCCACCAAAAAGAGAATCAAGCATTCAACGCTTCTGAACATTAAATGGAATTTACTTTAACATAGTTGAGAACTCAAATTTAAGTCACTGTAGTCTATTTTGAAAACTGCACACTATTGATACATTCTGGTAATGATATGTATTTGACTTAATTTGAGTATTGAACACTCACAGAAAATACGTTGACATCTAATATGTCTAAGATTTATTTATTCACTCGTTTTGTGTTATTTTGTTCTACCCGTCTTTATTGCATGACTGATATTTATTCCATGTACAGCATTATGTATGCGGCTATGGTTATTTTATAGTCCTTTAGAAATAAAGTTGAGCAAGTCACACTATGAGTAAATTAATTTGCTATTTCTTCCCAAAATAGTCAACTTAACTTAACTTATGTTTTACAACATAGTAAAATCACTATACAAAGTAGCAGCCTGCAGGTGTTTATATTTTTTAGGGCGACTCCCAAAAAAAGCCAAAATTAAGTATGACAACACACCATATAAACATACCATAGTGTTTTTCCATCATAGCGAAATTCAAACATGAAAACCTTCAGGGCATCATGATAAACTCTCAGCCTGTTTTCACGTTCCTGTTTGCTTACAAGTTCTCCTCGATATTCAATGAGAAAGTCTCCCTTCTGAAAGGAGCAGCAACTGAACACTCCTCGACCTTACATAGAAAAAAGGATACATCAGAAATATTTCATTATAACAATAATGAAAACTAGGCCCATACTAAAGAATATTTTACCAATACTCACCTTTGAATGAATTGATATATTTTATGGTGAAGCCATCCTTGTCTTTAGCCAAGGATGAAAAGTATGCTGCCTCGTCTTTGGGCTTAACTTTTGCTCTCTGTCGCCTCATGACTGACATGTTACTGAAGATAATGATCTAAAGCTATAGAAAAAATGAGTTTCAATTAGTTTGATAGGTAACTTGACGCAGATGTTTTGAAGTTGACTTTCAGTGTACCTTGAAAGCCTGTACAGTGTACAGTAAATGTGCCAAACAAAATAAAATACAGCTCTGCTAAACATTTACATAAATGAAATGTAATGAACACTAACAGACTTTACTGAAATATTTTTATTGAAAGAACAAATGTAAGTAAACACAAATACAGCAATTTACCAAATTATAAGTGATTACTAAGCCATTGTTTAGAACAAACAAGAGTAACTGTAAATTAAATTAATGACATAATGACACATACTAAGTTAGGATGGTCAGCCTTTTATTCAGAGTAATTAACTTCATTACTCCACCATACAGGGACATAAAACGTTTACCAGTATTTTCCTTTGTATATTTTCACATCACAAACCAGCCTATCAATCCACCCTGTTATGGCTTTCCTCTTAAAAAATAAAATTAGCATTTATCTTACTCAACAGACGGTTAGCTTTGCTATGCTAACCGTCGCTAACAAAAGCATAGCAATTCTAAATAATTATCTGCATCCATCATAATCAACAGACTTTTTGTTTTGCTGCACTTACACTGAACTTGCATTATAATTCATTGCCGCGAAATTGCAAGGCGCAATGTACACGAGCGACCAACATAAAAAAAACAATTTGGAGGAAAAATGTCGAACTTTAAACCTACCTCATTAGCACAGCTGCAAGCCATCTGCGTTGAGTGGACGTCACGTGAAGTAATTAGAGCCGGGGGCGGTTCTCTTTCGGTGCTGCTAGATGACGTCACTTCCGTACTCCGGACAATATAATAAATCACATTTAAATCAACAAATTGGTTCAGTTGTTGGATTATGAACATTGTTGATAAGAGTGGCTATTGTATGATTTACAGTTTTACAGTAAAAAAAAAAAAAGAGCACATTTAAAATTAACCCCAAAGGCTCATATACTAAATTAATTACCACAGACGAAAACAAAGGATATTATTGCTAGAATTATAGATAATTTTTTAATTGTAAAATGTGATTTTAGTTTTGTTTTTTTAAAAACGTTTTTTTTTTTTTTCATTAATGAAAATGTTTATTTGCTTTAGTAAATAAAATAACCTTGCTGCTGTCACACAGTTGCGGTCCTAGGATGTTTTGGTATTATACTTCAGTAATGGATGCATGTGTTCTTTGGCAAAATTGTGAGCGAGCCCAATTTCTTGGCTAAGAAGCAACCTTGCAAACAAATGGTCACATGAAGCTTTACTGTTGGCATGAAGCAGGACTAATGGTAGCGCTCACCTTTTCTTCAACAGACAAGCATTTTTCCAGATGCCCCAAGCAGTTGGAAAGGGGGTTAATCAGAGAAAAATAACTTTAATCTTTTTTCCCTTATTTTGGTCTGTATTTATGGAATCCCTTTTTCACTGGTCACACCAGGCCATCCTCCAAAAGTCTTACTCCCTCACCATGGGTGTAGATTGACTCATACCTGCTTACTGCCATTCCTGAGCAAGCTCTACACTGGTGGTGATGTCCTTATCCCGCAGCTGAATCAACTTTGGGAGATAGTCCTGGCATTTGCTGGATTTTCTTGGGTGCCCTGAAGCCTTCTTCACTTAAAGTTTGTAAGGTCACTAAAGGAAATTACTTTAATTTTCATGGCAAATAGGGAATTTGCAATTCATCTAATCACTATAACATTCATACATGCAAATTGCTATAAAAAAAACAATAATAATAAGTCAGCACTGCAGATTTTAAGAAAATCAATGTCATTCTCAAAACATTTTGCCACTGGTGTACAGAAAGATGTTATACTGTAAAGGCAGGGTGGGATGTTAAATGATGAATCAATGTACGGCACTGACAGTTTCTCTGTCTCTGCCTCCAGCTGTTCAAAGTGATGTGATAAACAGCTGGTAACCATTGTACATTTTCAAATAAACAACCACTGCAAGAATTAAATGCTGAAATATATAATTAAATGTCATAGTGTATTTCATTATTTAATTTATCTACTTAGGAATTGGTGGCTGCAAAAAAGAAAAAGAAAAAAGAAGGCTCTGAGTCTACACACAAACATTCACAATACACAGCATTTTGAGAAAAAACTGAATTATGGGGACATGTGCGTAATTGTGGGGACAGGTGACGGTCAGCCAATCAAATGCTGTGAAATATACACTGGTGTGAATTATTCATGAAGTGGTGCATTACAAGGACCTTCCACAGGGGGCGTCATCAAATACACAAAAATACACACATTCACGTATTTATGGTTTACAAGGACATTGGCTAAAACTTTGGATTTAAGCCTTCTACACCCCTAGGAGCACTTCTGCATTGAATGAATTATGAGGACATGGGCTGTGTCCTCATAATTCAAAATGTCCTCGCAGTGTTGCGTGTATTCAGGTGACATGTCCTCATAATACACAAAGGCAAACACACACACACACACACACACACACACACACACACACACACACACACACACACACACACACACAATACAAGCACCTTATGTAAACGTGATGAAATTAAAGCCTCCTAATAATACATTATCATACAGAATCATATTTTCCTGGTCTTGTGTCCACAATGGTGATGGATATTGTCACACTGTAGAGAATGGCATGTGAAAGACATAAGGCAGCGTTTCCTCACCCATTTTTAAAGAAGTCTGATGCAACGTTGCTTCAAGTGGTAGAACTTCAAGTGTTACATTTATTTCGTAAAGCAACCAGATCTGTGATGTAGCTGACTTCCTGTTGCGTAAACCAAACAGTCACTATGACCCTGAAGATTTTTTTTTACTTGAGAAAACACTCAAGTATTATTTTAATGGAGAAGTCACATCACTGTGCACTTATTCATGTACATTACGGAAATTGTTGTAAAGTGCAATTAGAGTTTGTAAATGATCATTTTGTTTAATACTGAAATGGTCGTCACTGATCCTGAGGATGACCTTCAGGGTGTTTACAGAGCTAGCAGGATTTCTTCACAACTCATCAATCCTCTCAGTACATTATCGATGCAGTATAATGACCTGTCATAATTAATATTGCAGATATAGTTTATTTTTTATTTATTTTTATTTATGTCTTTATTAGGGATTTATTCTGGGATATTTCTGAAATATTTTTTCCCGGTGTCAGAGTATCTGTAATATAGTTGCACCCGAAACAACTAAATATGATATGAATCTCATGAAATGTGTACTGTTGATAGTTGATATCCTTCTATTCTGATGGAAAGATTAGCTATTCATTCAGATACAATTGCTGCAGTCACTGCTTCTGCTGATTTTGCTCAGATCCACTCATTGACTATATTGTACCGAGATGCGTCTGATTCTAGATTTCTACCACCCTACTGCAGTAGTGGCGTAACATTGCTTCATTATGACGCGTTTACATAGAGGGGGGGGGGGGGGGGGAGGAGTCGATGAGGTCAGATGACGACTGCATCTGCTATTTGCGGCAACCGTCGGGAGCTTTCCTCTGCACAGGGCGGTCGCTGGGGGAGGACTTATGAGAGTGGTCACTTTGGAAGGCGGTCCCACAGCGTCCAATTTGCACACAAGCGGGGCCCGAGCTGGTTCATGCGAGGATAGAGACCATCCCAAGCTGAACTTCACCGTTACAAATAGGCGCCAGCGCTCTTCCAAGTAGAGCAGAGTGAAGAACAGCACGGCTGATAATATTAAGTAACAAAACAGAACAGAGAGCATCTGCAGCGAGCAAGCGCATCTTCTTCCTGAACCGGCACTGAACTCCCATCACAGGTATTATTGTTATTATTATTATTATTTAAACTCTCATTGTGATGTATTTGATTTAATTTAATATTTTAGTTCTTCATCTGTTCTTCTATTTTGTGGATGTAATGTTTCCGGTTAAATAAAAGAAAGAAAGAAAGAAAGAAAAAAATTGGTTGCGTAAGTAGTGTTCTGTGTTAGCTGATAACATCGTAATATCAATTTATAAATTGGACTGAGGCGAAATGCTGTAGTCTGTTCTCGTCTGGACACACTGGAGGGGGGATCAGACTGTTCCCGTCAGAAGTGGGTCGGTCGTCCTTTTGGCCGAAGACCGGAATTCATGTCTATTTAAAGGGCGCTGTTCAATGCAGCTAGGAGGGAGAGACGTGTACGCTTTCTAAAAGTATTCTGTTTATGGGTGAAGCGAAATGAAAATGTAGGTCAAAGTCGTGTGACAATTAAACATTAAAAAAAAGTGTTACATTAGCTTAGTATTGTTGTTAACATCAGGTGTTACGACATATTGGTCACATATTACGGTACAAGTTGCTCCAGTTTCACGGGAATAGTGTAATAGGGTTACATAATATTGTGTCGTAATGGCTGTTGCGTAACCATTAAATCCCTCCATTGTGTCTCTCTCGCCACTAGGTAGCACTGTTGCTGCGGTTTCACTCCAACTCAACCTGAGATTTGACTTCCTCGCAATGTATGAGGAGGTATCCCAGGAGATGAGGGTGCAGCAGGATGTAGCAATGCTCCACCCACTGGAGTCCTCAGGAGAAGGAGAGCGGGCACCTCTGGCCTTCCCGGACGACACCTTGTCCGCCCTGACCTCCAGCAACCTGTTGGCCCGCTCCCTGCTGGGCCGCACCGCCGCCGTCAAGCGCAAAGAAAGTCCCTCGTCCAGCATCCGCCGCAAGCGTGAGTTCATCCCACTTGAGAAGAAGGACGAAGGCTACTGGGACAAGAGGAAGAAGAATAACGAGGCGGCCAAGCGTTCGCGGGAGAAGCGTCGCGTCAACGACATGGTGTTGGAGAGTCGCGTGCTGGCCCTGCTGGAGGAGAACGCTCGCCTCAGGGCCGAGCTGTTGGCTCTCAAGTTCCGATTTGGTTTGGTGAAAGACCCGTCCAATGCGTCCATCCTGCCCCTCTCTGCTGCGGCTCCTCCGTACAGTCCTCCGAGCGTAACGCCGCACTATTACCTCCTCAACTCCTCATCATCACTCACTAATCACCAAACAGGTCAGCCGAGCGGGCGGGGCTCCAGAGACGGCGGCAACCTGTCCGAAGACTCTGGGTTTTCCACTCCAGGCGGGTCCAGCGTCGGAAGCCCCGTCTACTTTGAAGACCGGCTTAGTGACCATGAGAAATCCTCTCCACACAGAGCAGAGGAGATTACCTTGGACCTCTACCACTCCTCTGCTGATGCCCACCACAAGGTGTACCAGGTCGAGCCTATGAAGAACCTCCCTCATAAGCTGCGTTTCAAGACGGCCAGTAACGGCGAGGCGAGCGATGCGGCAGGTGATCCCAAAAGCACTCGACGCAGCCCAGCACCTCCCCCGGTAGAGGCGCCGCGAGATACCCCGAAAGGCCAAGAACTGATTCGGGGCGAGACAGGAGAGGCGCATTCGGGCCCGTGGCTTCCTCTGCGGGGCGATGGGGGCAGGAGAGGGGGACAGTCGCCCCAGTCTGTCCCCTCGCCACCAAACTTCAGCTTGCAAGGACACACAGAGGTCAAGTTTCAGCATGAGAACAACTACCTGAAGACTCAGCTGAGCTCTTTGAGCAAGGATGTGGCTCAGCTGAAGAAACTTTTCACAGAGCAGCTCATGGCCAACGCCAACTAAGAAGCACTCTTCCACAATTAAACGTCGCTGAAAGAGAACATTTACTCTTTGAAGTGAAACCTCTAACAATGTGATGTATTTTGTTTTTCGAATACAGCATTATTTTGTAAATGTCTATATATATATTCCTCTTGTTGTCTGCTGTTTAGGTTGCACGCCTCAGGCATGGAGCTTCCTTTTTTTTTGTCAGATGTACAACGTTCTCCCGTTATTCGTGGTGGTTTAAAGTAATACTGAGATTGCTTAAATAGGCGAGTTTTACCGCGAATAACCACAAGTTTGCGAATGCCGGGAGTTCACTGTACAAATTCATCTCTATAATCCAACACACTGTGACAAGTAAAGACTGCTTCTAACATCACAACCTCAAACATTTTCAGCAACACGTGGTAAGTGAAAGTGTTTGGAGTTCTGAAAATCTTTGCACTGTTGTTGGGGCAAGTCAGCTCAATCATCGTCAACAAATAGCAGATGGGATGGTAGCACGTACTCAACATCGAGTTCAACTAATAAAAATTCAAGAATCTCAAGTTTCCTTCAATGTGTCCGTTGATGTTTATCGACACACCATGTGTTTATTTTCATGTAAAGCAGTCGAACACTGTTACTGTCTGTTGTTTGTCCACTTCTCTAAGTTTGAATGGTGTCTGTATATTTTCAATGAAAATAAACATTTGATAAAGTCACTAGAAGTGTGTTATTATGTTTGGGACTTTTTAGTCATTCAAGTCCGTCCACTGTGTTGTAAACGGAAGAAGCAGGGCGTAACACTTGTTGTCTCACTCTGCATCTTATCTCCAGTTTCAAAACAGCAAAAAAATGTTAGGTAAAGTTGCATATGCAAATTACAAAGTCTATAGCAAAACGGGTTATCTCTGGGATGTGGTATTGAGCCAAGTGTCCATCCAAAGCTGAGTCATGCTGAAATCCGTTTGTCATCCTCATCACATAAAGCAGCAAAGCCATATGGCTCTACTCGTTTCCGGGGTGAGTTGTCTTTACTTTTCTTTTCCAGCAGGGGGCAGAGAAGACAATAGCATCGGGGGTCACTGCCTCGTCCTGATCCTTTTGTTCTTATATTAGCAAGTTAGTTGGTGTGGTGATGAGTTAAATTTAGTATCTCCGGATGTGTATTTTTGTTCGTTTGATTATATCCATACAAGACAAGGTTAATTAAAAGATGGTCTGATTAAATCGGATCTAATTTCAATGCTTTCTGTACAGCTCATTCTCACTGGGTCTTTGGGCAAGAAGCACGGGAAAATCCTCAACACATACAAAAAAACAAAAACAAAAATCACCGGGGAACATTATTTCCTCAATATGGATGTAAATGTATCCACAATTGTCATACACTTGAAAGCTATATTGTCTGTCAAAATAAATTGCACAATCTTGTGGGGCAATCAAAGTAAAAAAAAACAAAAAAAACACGATGATGTATGCGACAAATACTGCAGGTGTGGAGCAGGATGTAGAAAGGAATGTGATTTAATGAAGCCACTGCAATATGTTACTACTCACATCTACGTAACTCCCACAGTCCCCTCTTTCCTCCAATCTGTTGCCCCCACCACTACCGTCCTTTTTTCAGTGAAAGGATAAAGCCTGTTGCTAGGCAGGCAGTGCGACAGTTGCCATGGGAACGCTTGCAGACAGAGCTGGGGGGCTGCTCGGGTGGGGATAAGGATGGGGTGCAAAAAGAAAGGGACGATGTAGAGACAGAGAGAGGGAATGTGTGTTTTTATGGGGGAGGGGCATCCATGCTTCAGCTCCTTCAGTGCTATTTGTCTGCTTCATCCATGGAGGGAAACAAAGAATAACACTTGAAGATGATCCCTTAAAAAAAAAAACTGGAGAGTTGAGCTGGAAACTGTAGCACCAGGTGAAAACCTATGCCAAACTCCACTTAGGAAGACCAGAGTCGAGATTTGAACCCCAAACTTTAACATTGTGAGTCTGGTTAATATTGTGTTTGTGGAATGTGAGTTAAGCAGCAAAATCCACCTGTTTTTCTGCATCTCAGGGGACGACGGCCTTTTTGTCACTTGCTGTTGATCTAAAATGACATCACAGTTGCTCAGGGCTCAGGTAATGACCAATAACCTGTTTTCTGAAGCTGACCGTGATTGGTTGATACCTGAGCCCCTAGCAACTGTGATCTCATTTTAAGTCGACAGCAAGTGGCAAAATGGTTGCCCTCTGAAATGGATAAAAATGGCTGGATTTTACTTCTTAACTCATATTCCACATACGCAATATTAATCAGAATGTCATGTTTAGATTAGTGAGGGTCAAGAAAATGTTGGTGTTGACTTCCCCTTTAAATGAAAATTGCGAAAGGATGCTGTTGCACATGATTTGGCAAGTCACTTTATTTATGCATGATGCGTGAAATAGTCCAATGCCTTGCGAAAGGAATGACCTCTGACAAAATATGCAGAGTTTCAACTGACGGTTTCCTGCCATTGTTTAAGAAGAAGAACTGTGCCTTCCGCAGTGAAATACTCCTGACGGAAAAATACAACTGAAGTTGTGGTTTGTTGTTATTTTTTTTCTGTCATCAAATGACACAAACCATCCACAGAATTACAAGTGCTATAGTAGAAGAGTGGTTAAGATATTTAAAATATAATAATAATAATAATAATGATGATGATAATAATAATAATAATAATACAACATACAGTATTTTGCAAAAACAGCTAAATTATTTATTTGTGATGGTTTTGTTGGATAAAATCCATCTCATTATAGAAATGAATCTAATTGTTGATGATTAAAAACACTACTCTCTTTTGCTGACTACTTGGAAAAATGAACAAAAACATCATATGTTGAATAATTTGGAACACAGTGTGCTGACGAAGGCAACAAACACGGGCACAGTCTTCCAGACTACAAATGTTCAGATGCCCAAAGCAAAAAAGTCGCCAACTCACAAGCAAACTGTCGTCCTCACATTGTCCAGTTCAAATATGCTCTGTGTTAACAAAGCAGTTTGTTCTCAACCCAATACGCTGAGCCGATGCCGCCCCCGCAGTGTAGCTATGTTTGATAGCCAGTCAACTATTTGGGATGCCTCAAAGTCCAACTCCTCATTTACTCAAAGTGGAGTTGTTGCAGCCTAACAAAATCGTTTGACACTCTTTGTGTGAGGGATTTCCACATTTCCTGCCTGCCAGCATGTTAATTAAACATTCCTGCTTGTAATGAAGCTGAATCACATCAGCTTCAATAGCAGCCGGGTTATTCAACACTTTGGAGCAAAATAAACACTCGGGAAAAGACAGAACGTGTAATTCCTACTTGGATTAGCCTTGGGAAAGTCTTTGGTAAATGGGACATTGAGTTTATGTTACCTCTGCCAAGTACAACAGAGGTTATAGGTCAAGTACGACCCCATTCATTTTATTCAGCAGATATGCCACTTGGCTCTTTCCATCTTAGTTGTAGCTCATGCCAAAGGAGATAGATGGTGTTGAGGTCAGGGTTCTCAAGTTCTTCCACACCAAAGTCAAGTCAAGTTATGCATGGTCACACATACTGCAAGTTGTATGTCTAATAAATATTAGGGCTGGGTTTAAAAAATTGAATACTCAATATTGAATAGATTTTCCTTTTGAAACCCGATATCGATTCATAAAACCATGAATCAATTATTTTATGTATCTCTTTTTCCATAAATTTTAAAGGCCGATTTTTTTTCCATCTTAGTGTTTTCTTGAAATTTACTGTTCACATGAATTTAAAAGTATTTTCTTACATTTATGAAAGACCTGACTCATTGCACTTTAAGACAATTCAGAATCTTTTTAATTTATATTTACAATTATTGAATTAGATTATGGAAATATTTTCATCTCATCCTTGCTGATGTCAATGTTTGTGTAATTTAAGTGATTATATATAACACCTGTTGCTTTCATCAATAAACTAAATCATTTGACCAGGTACTGACTCTGCAAAATTTACCTTGGAATTTAATATTTGTGGAATTGTTATCATGTCCTTGACATTTAAGAAGAATTGATGTGCTATAATCAATCAAAAAAGGGTGGATTGAAGTGAACAGAATCGAATCGGGGAAAATCGAATCAAACTGAACTCTTAATCTAAATCGAATCGATTAGAGTGAAACGACTTGCATCCTGAAGTCAAGTGCATTTGGTACATGGACATTCAGTGGGTATTTACTTGGCTTAACCTACCTTAATATTATTTAAAAATGCAATATTATAGTTCTGAATCAATATTTATGTAATTACATGACAATAATACATCATACTCACCGGGGATACTAAATGTAAACAATAATGACTTAATCTGTGCAGAATGTTTTGCTAAAGGTGGCAGTAACAAGTTTTGCCCTGACCAATCATTAACACTACAGAAAAATATGGAACTGATTGGTTCAAGAGTCCCATTGCTACACTTGTATCAGTCAGCAATACTGATTCTGACGGCAGCGGGCAGATTAGATTAACACATACGGGCTGAACTGCGCTCGGACAAAAAAATGTCATCATAATAATATGGAGTAAATTAACACAACTGTAGACATGATCTAGTGTGGGTATGTACAACCTTAGTTTGGTGATGCAATTGGCTGTTAAAAAGTCATTGCGGGAGTCACCTGAAGTCCGGTTTAAATCAAATGGGTGTTAAAACAAACACTACATGTGCACTCCTTTGCCTCCATCACGCTGCTTTCTCTGACTTCCACATCAATTTCCCATTATTCTATTCATAAGCACGTTTGACGTATGTAAACTCATTGAGGCTATCATGCAGTCTGGACTGACAGCTTTTGAAGCCTGTAGCCCCGCCCCTTACATCCTCTCACCCCGCCCCTTCGATCCCTCCTGCAACGGGATTCGTAGGCACGGGGAGATGGGAGGGGGCAGAACCAGCAGAGAAACAAAAAAACGTGACGAGGCGCCCAAAGCGTCCTGTTATGCAACAACTGACCTACTAACATACATTTAGACACAGAGAGAAGGGGAAATCGAGAGAGGGAGGAATTGGAGCAAACATGACATGAGCAAAGCACGAAAAACAAGATCCACTGTGCTCACGCTCCTCCTATATACCTGAACTGAACGGAGAGCTGGACTTTTGCAAATTGGCGGATGGTGTGTGTTTAAGAGTATGAGGCGACAGCACACACCTAACGGATTTGTGCCCACCGTGGATTCTATAATCTAGGCAATTTGGTGAGTTGGTTGGCTATTTTCAGTTATTTCTCGATCTCAGCATGTGATTTGTCAAGTAGAATGATTACCATTGGGTGCTCATTTGGACTTAGGTAACAATTTTCTCAATGTCAATTACTGTACATGAGAATCTGCGCGTGAGAGAGAAAAGAGCTATATGGAGGTTACGCCTGTGGGGTGAACGTGTTTTTTTGTTTTTTTACATTATTTTATTTATTTTATATTCAGCTATTTGGATCCTTGATCATATCTGTTTTGTCTCTGAATCCATAACTCACGTGTGCAGGTACAGTGCATAGGATAAAAATACTAATATACAAATACATACAGTAAAAATATAATAATAATACTTTTATTATTATTATTATTATTATTATTATTATTATTATTATTATTATCATTATTATTATATTTGCATTTAAGCCTTCTTTCCATATTTGTTGTATGATGCGCTAAGTTTCTGAGAATCTACCTATTTGGACTCATTTGGACTATTTGTGGGTTAGTAGGCTAGTTGGTGCAGACAAGTCGAGCAGTCGGCTCCGCGGCCACCCTTCTCCGTGTCACGTGTAGCTGCTTCTTTGTAAAGGTTAACGCGACTGTGCGGTCCTCCTGCTTAACCCTTCAGTCCCAGCTCAAGAAGCCGCAAACACACACCGGGAAGCGCAAAGTCAGACACGATCGAGCCAGCCACGAGTGCCTCGTATTTTCGTTTGGATACTGATTTTCATTTTTGTTTTTATGGGAGCCTTCCCCCCCAAAAGAAAAATAGACAGATAGAAGAATGGTGAAGTTAACCGGATTTGGTGACTGCAAGGTGAGGCGTGGAACATCTGGATCAAATGTGGTTCAGAGGAGGGTCAGTGTAATAGGTTATCACGTTACGCCAAGTTTATTTGTATTTGTTTGTGCTGTAGTTTACAATGGATGCATGTAGTTGATGAACTGAGGATCCAACTAAATATGCATGAATGTGGTTTGTCAGACAGAACAACAAAGAAGGGACTTGTCATAATGGAGAAACAGAAACTAAAACGTTTAATTATCTCTGAAAATTTAAGATGATGTCAAACAGATAATACAAAAAAAAAACAATGGGCATTGTTACAAAAGTTTTATTTATTATTACTATTATTTATTTTTTTAAAGAAATTACAAAGCAGTGCTTATCGTTACCCCATTTGCCCTTGCTATTTAAAAAAAAATAGAAATGGCATTACTAAAGTCATCTTCTAAGGTACACAAAATTGTCTTAATCTGGCATGCACAATGAAAAGTCATCTGCTCTCCTATATGGGGAGAATATGATGGCACGTGAAACAATCTCACCAATTTGAAATCTGCCTATTTAGACACAGAGATACATAAATAAATGAATGGATCGATCAATGACAATAGATTTTTCAATAAATTGGCTTATTATACAATTAGGGGAAACTGATGGTCTGTGCTGTCTGCGTTTGTACTCTGTGGCGAGGACACTGCCAATTGGGTGGCGTACAGTGGGTCTCCATGCCAGCTATAAATGTAGGTCACCTCACTCCTGTGGGAGGGGGCGGCGGTGAGGTGAGGCGCAAAAGCAAGGCATGGTAGTGCGGCACTGTCAGAACGACACAATAGAATCCTCACCAGTCATAATAACAGAAGTGGGCATTTAGTTCAAAATCCCCATGCACATGTGAAACTTTTACTAAAAGTCAACTATATTTACGAATGATGCTTGTTGTCCACATTATGAGCAAAAGCCAGTTCAAGAAGTGTGCGACAAGTTCATTGTCTTGGTTTCCCAGCATATGTAAGATGATAAAAGATGAGTGCTGTGCTTTGTTATTGCTTTCTGGTTGTTGCTGCAAGCGCAGGCGAATTACAGCGTTTAGTAGGCCAAGGGAGCACATGTGACTGGTGAAACACATGGACTGAGTCACTCGGCTTTTTTCCCTTTTCCAGAAAGAGAGGGATGATATGGCTGTGTGTTCTTGGAACAAGGATCCAGTTTCGATAGGACTCCACCTTGCTGGCAGGCTTTCAGATTCTTGAACCCCCGCCTCCATTTCTCCATGTTTTTTAAGTGGATAAAGTCTGCACCCAGATTTGGAATTCACAAAGACCCCACCCATGCCATCACCCCCCCCCCCTCTCCATTTCACACCACGTGCCGTACACTGAACCCCCTCCTCTGTTTCATCATCCTCTTCTTTTGGGGCATGTGCCTTTTATTTTAAGCCTGCTCCTATTTCCTGAAATGCTCCACAGCAACACGTGCGAGGGTTGAACTCAATCCACTGTTTCCAGTACACATTTAGAGTCAGTCTTGCGGTCTGGCGAACGAGTTGGACTCGGAATTATTATTTTTTTTGTACTGTTCTATCGTTCCACAAGTGCCACAGCAGAGATGACACGTGATGTGTATGATGAATTGGAAGGAGTAATCTAGGTCATGGACATGTATTTAGATCAGCAGATCAGGTTTGCTTGCTTGAGCCTTATATTTGTGTAATTGAGTCATAAATGCCAGTTAGCCATGCAAATGAAATAGCCGCATTCATTTGCCTGTCACAAAAGAGTGTGAGAGAAGAGAAAAATAAAGGAAGAGCTTCAGCGGCAACTCTGAGACTCGCTAATGTAACTCATCTCAGAAGGTGATGTCACCCACTGACCTTTTAAATAGTGAACTAATCATCTGCTTTTGACAATATCAGAGTTGAATGTTGAGCCTCTGATTACTGATGTGATTGGCTGCCCCCTTTTTCACCAGGGGTGACACATTCCTTCTGCTGATGCAATAGCAACATTGTTGCAGTCACCACTGGTATCCCCGTATCGAGCGGCCACCTCATCCTTTGTTACAATTCTCCGACTTTGATTCATTTCTTTGTCTGCACTTGCTTGCTCCCTCCTCTTTGTTAACAGCCCACCATGCTATAATTCTGCACGCTCTTCCCCCCCCCCCCCCAAGTCTCCCATCACTTTTTGTCTTTCTTCCGATCTCTGGCTCCTCCGTCAGGGCTTCGTCTCGCCGCAGTTCTG
This sequence comes from Leptonotus elevatus, assembly GCF_054856555.1. Lineage (NCBI taxonomy): Eukaryota > Metazoa > Chordata > Actinopteri > Syngnathiformes > Syngnathidae > Leptonotus > Leptonotus elevatus. The sequence continues at coordinate 51,172,523 of NC_141239.1, read as the reverse complement.
GTGACCTAGATACTGTACCGTGGAGGCAAATGGACTTTCTGGGTCAGTGGGACACATTGTGCAACGTGTCTCTTCCCATTTTGTCTCACTGCCGCCACACGTCAAAGGCTCAAAGCATTACGCCACGCAACAGACAAAAAAAAATTCCAGTCCAAACCAGAACGACATGGGAGCAAATATGCTGGCTCGAGCCTGTTTTGACCGAGTCTGGCTTTGAGGCTTAACAAGAAAATATGGACAGTATATGATGTATTCATGTCATGGCCGTTAATATTTCTAATGTTACATAATGGTGTCGGTTGAAATTACTTTTTAGACAGTGTCATACTAATGCAACGTAACCTAGAAAAGCAGATGTGGATTAACACACACAGCACCCAATAAAAGAAAATCTTCATCAAAACTCAGACCACCCTCATGTTGTAGCAAATGTTATCAAGCTTTGTTTCCCGGGGCCCTTGACCTATATTTATCAATGTCTCACATCCCAGCTCACCCTCCCAACACACACAATTCTCCCTCAAAACCTCATGCCCCCGGTCTCGGCCTCTTTTTCCATGACCTGCAGCACTGACTGCTTGCCTTTGTTTTCCTTATCTGCTCTCCCTGCATCATTGATTTGGCATTGAGTTGTTTTGGTGAAGAATGCTGCCACATTCCTCTGCGGCTGAATGCATGAGGGGGTTCGCTATTTTCAGGAGTGTTTACACATGGGGATTCTCCCTGGAAAAGGCAGTGGGGCTGTTCCTGCAGAATAGAGAAAGACTACTGATTGATTCACCCTTTGGCCCACTTATACGGAACCTTCAATTTGAGTTTTCATCTTATGATGCAGTGGTTTTACACTATTTAATTCATGTATTTGCCTCCGGTCCCATTGATGCATATCACAAAAGCTCACATGGGTTGCTAGATAAAAATGGGATCACTAGTCATGCAATCAACCCAGTGACTAGATTACATCACATAAGTCAACATGCCAGGCTAAGGGTCAAGGGTCATAGGCTTCTAGACAGAGCAGATCAATAGACGAGCACAGAGGTCAGACAGTATGGTTGCCATGAGAGACCGCCAGAAATACAAAAGCAAAAGGGCCTTTTAGCACTATGCAAGTGGAACACAAAAAGGAGAGCCTTAACATGACATCATTTGGACTCTTTTATGTAAATCTGTCAGTTGACCAAAATGATCATATCTTTTTTTTCCGGTTTGTTTTTGTCTCTGCAGCTTTTAATCTTGACATCAACAAGAGAGAGAGAGAACAGACAACGAGGGGAAAGAGGGCAAGATTCCCCAAGAGACTGGCACACTGAGGTAGATTGGCAGACCCACGTGCTGCTGTTTGCATGCAGATCTGGAACACACATTTAACGGCTTTACTCAGCGTGCCATTATGATGCCAAAACTAAACACGTTTTCTTTTCTTTCAACTCCAGATTCAGTGTCTCAACCAGGAGTCGGAAATACCAGTATCAACACTGAACCCGAAGCTACGAGTGGATAAATGAACTTACAGTCAATAGATTGAAGGAGTTTCGAAAGGTGTTCCATCACCTTGATTGCTGACCTGTTGTTTTGTCTACACTTCAAACTGGCTACGAGCAGATGAGAATGGAAAGTCTGACTGCAGCCCTCAAAAACTCAGGAAGTGACTTAAACTGCCTTGAGACCTTCACTGGTTATGAAGAGCCTATGACCCCTCTCCAAGGGGCGCCGCCTCGCATGGGCCGCATCCTCAAACCCAAACCCAATATGAACTGCAGGCGAAAACGTGAATTCATTTCCGATGAGAAGAAAGATGCTTCTTATTGGGAGAAACGGCGCAAGAACAACGAGGCAGCTAAGCGCTCCCGTGAGAAACGCCGTCTTAACGATATGGTTTTGGAGAACCGTGTCATTGCACTGAACGATGAAAATGTGAGGCTCAAAACAGAGTTGCTCCAGTTGAAGCTACGCTTCGGCCTTATAAGCACCGCCTCCTACATCGAAAAGAGCCAACAGATTGAGGGAAGCAACGGCACAGGAAATGGCGGTTCCTCTTCTTCATCATCCTCTCAGTACTACTCCAGCGGCTATTCCAGCAGTTCTCAGGTGATGATGAACTCGGACTCCTCCGAAACGGAGCAATCCGGGCTGGGCGAGGGCCACAGGCAGATGGCGAAATACTCGCCACGTGGTTCTCTGTCTGACATGTCTGACGACTCCTCCAGAGACAGCCCGGAGCCAATTCCCTTTGAGATCAAGCAGGAAGGCGACAGGCTGGAGATGGATATTACCAACGGCACCACCACTCAGATCATGTTTAACATCCATCGAGGTCTGGCATCTGTACCCACTCATCACCACCTCCAGCAGCATTCTCAGGAGATGGAGGCCGTTTATCACAGCCAGCAACAGCAGCAGCAGCAGCAGCAGCAGCAGCATCTTCACCAACAACAACCCCATCAGGAGCCTGTTTCCACCGTCAACAGCCAACTTGCCCCTCAACCACCTGCTGCCCAGAGGAGTGTCATTCTCTTTTGTCCTGTGGACAGCTTAGCACGGTCCCAGGATGCCAATGTGCAGAAGCAGAGCAAAAGTAGCAGTCCCCAGTCCTTTGCAGAGAACACGGAACCTTTAGACACCCCTTCATATGATCTCGCAGGCTGCCAAAATGAAGATGGACAGAGACAAGTGTACAAAACCTGCCAATCTCCCCTGCAGGAGCTGCAGGAGTCTCATTTGTCCAGAGAGTTTAGCCACAAACAAGTGGAGGAAGCCAGCCAATCGCATCTGTATCACCACCAGCCTCTTCGTACATACCTTTGTGCCCAAGACCAGGAGCCACCTGTTCTTAGCTTTGAAGGCAAGTTCCCGACTGATGCTTATTACCAAGGCCAATCAGGCTCATCTGGCAAAGACACATCATCCAGTGACGGAGATCCACGGAGCTCTGACAAAGACGCCTCCACTGATGACGATGAGTCTCCATCTTCGTCCTGTTCAGACAACTACCACAATCAACTTTTCAACAACATCCACGATCCGGCCTCCCCTCAAACCTCATCCCAGAGTTGCTTTCACACCCAGGGCCGAGACCCCCAGGGGGAGGTGAAGACCACGGCATTACCCCACAAACTCAGGCTTAAACATCGGGCCATAAACTCCGGGAGCAGTGGAGGCCATTGCTCTGGCCAAGAGTCCCCAATGACACCTCCCTCTGCCACGTCGCCACCCCTCCCTCAACATCCGTATTTATCCCTTTCACCGCAATCGAACATTCATAGAGAGAACCCGGCCGGTGGCGTGAATGAGGGGGAAGGCACAAGGAAACACAACGGCAAAAAGGAGGCAGGTGGACGGCGGAATAAGAGACGAGATTAGGTCATTTCAAATGTGATCACAGCTAAGCATTCTCCAGTGATACGCAGTAAATTCTGTAGAGTAAATTTGACTGTATTTTGGGTGTGACCAAATCGACTCAGTTTTAGAGTAGGCTAATATTTACACTTGGAAGAGAGTAAAATAAAGAAATGATCGAAGGTTGTGAGTTTGTTCCACAACCCTTGCATGACTTATTTTAAATTCTTTATTTAACTCTCCTCCCAGTGTAAATATTACTCTAAAACTGAGTCTATTTGGTCCCACTCTAAATAGACAAAATTTACTGTGTACGTGTTGTAAAGACAATCTTCCTGTCACCGTCCTGCCATAATGCCTTCGCCTATGATCGCCCTCTGATGCTCTTGGTACATGAAGCCTGCCTAGTGACCTCCAAGTCACCAAAAAGACTGGACTTTGTGACTTGTGGGACTGTATCATACTTGTATATAGTGTACAGACTTGTTGTTTCTTACATTCTCTCCATAGCAACAGAAGCACTTTTTTTAATGAGATGAGAGGAGGTATGGAACTACATTTCTTTCACAGCGTAAACACACACTCAAAGCACATTTGGATCCAAAAAGAATGTAAAACAATTTGCCTCAAGCTTTATCAGTACGAGAAATTTGCCGCATATCTGACTCACATCTTTGTCTGTTTATGCCTTAATTCAAATGAAATGCAAACACACTCTTGGGACGTTCCCTTGACCAAAGAAGCTCAAACACCATCAATACTACAAAACTCGAGTTCCATACCTCTTCCCTGATCCTACCTCTATGATCCATATTCTCCCCCTTACTTCATAAAAGATCTGCATCACCTTTATTTTTTAAGCACTTGTTTTGTATATTACTGTGATATATGAATATATGTATCTATTTTAAATCTATATTTTACAATACATTTAATACAAATGCAGCATACCTGCAACGACAAAGGATTTGGAAATGACCATCCTTTTACGGAATCGGAATGAAATTACTGTACAGCCACACTGTCAGCTCTTGCGACAGGACCCCCTCAAATCAAAATGCCTCTCTCTTGATTGTTAAGCTTTAGCATTAATCATTTGTTAATGACCTGTTTACACAGATATGGCTGTCCAGTTTGGAGAGCCACCAGCACTGAATGGAGAACATTTTGTTTTCTGGGGCGAGTGCCTCATTATAATGTTTGGATTTCTTAATCTGTAACCAGCCTTTAAATATGTGGTGGATCTCACCAGCTGCAGGCTATAAGCCTTTAGTTTATTTGAGCTTTATCAACCATATCTGTTGTCACCATTCACTGGCCCAATGTATTTATTTCCCTCTTCTCCACTTGCCCATCACTGTATAAAAAGCCCACATGAACATAGACAGAACGTGTACAGATCTAGACCTAAGATCCACTGCAGGCTTGAGTTTGAACTGCAATGCATGGAGTTCAAAACTGTGCTCACTGACGTTAAACAAGTGGTAATGACAAACATTTGGGTTCAAATTGGCCAAAGCACGGTTTGCATAATCACAATTCCATTCATCAAGTTTTAAAGTGGACTTTATATGGTTCCAATATCCAGTTCTCCATGTAGCTCTACTGCTCACTGAGTATGTATGTAGCCTGCACTGGATCCATGTGAAGCAGACGTATATGTACCATGTTTGGCTTTTTGACACTTGTGTATAAATGTAAAGTTCCCTCACCCGTGAACAACACTGTAATGTTTATTTAATCGGTTTTATACCCTTTATCCTTTCATCCTGGTGTTGTTCTGTTCCCTATACCGTGTCGTTTTTCCTATTGACTGTGATGACATGTATTTGACTCATACCGCCCCATGCCCACCCACCCTCTTTTCAGTGTGTATTAATCAGTAACGTTTGTGGTTTTGCTGATGATGGTTTTATAAAAAAGACACGGAGACAAAAGGAAACAGGCACAGATGGGTGGCACTTGATCCGGCTGGTCATTACTGTCTCTTCCTTTTGACATGAATATGTATGAAATAACACTAATGAAGATGGGAGCATTTCAAGATTGAAAAAGAAATAAAACAATGTTGAACCAATTGAAAGTCTTGAGGCTATTTCTGTTTTTCTTCTTTTAATTCACTCACATTTTTTTTTTTATAATCGATGGAAAATCTTAAAATGGAAGTCAAAACAAAAATAAAGAAATAATTAATAATAACAATAATAATATATTCTATGCACCCCGCTAGTCTATTGTATCTGTTGAATATTTATTAAGCAGCAAAAGCCACATGTTCTTATCCATCTCAGGGGTCGGCCATTTTGGCGCTTGCTGTTGGCAAAAAATGACATCACAATGGCTCAGGGGTTAGGTAATGACTAATCACAACTCACCTGTTTTCTGATTTGATTTATGATATGTCGTTACCTGAGACCTGAGGAATTTTGATATCATTTTCATTCGAGAGCAAGTGTCAAAATGGCCGCACTGCTTATTTCATATTCCACATAATGCAATATTAATATTAGAACATATTATTCTAACAAAAATGTAGGGGTTGTCTTCCCCTTTAAAAACAAGAGCTGTAAAGTCATCTTTTACTTAATGATGAATAACAAAATAATTGAAGAATACATTTTGAAGGATAAATTCTGACTTGACAACTTCAGGGGCGTTCCACTATAATTTGGCAAACACAAACTGTACATATATTTAGAATATTGCATAATTTCATGGTAGTTAGGGTATGTATTTATATATATTTATATTATTATTTATATATATTTGTTGTTGCTGCACAGTGCACACACAGACGTTTATTTTCAAGCTGAGTCCACAAAAAGAGCCTATAGGCATGAAGTAAGCAACAATTTGAATCTATTCGAGGGTCTTTGTCGACAGGCAGTAGCGACTGTCAGCATAGCAATGACAGCCTGTAAGCAGCCTGCATGGCACAACATGCTGACGATCTAGAAACCTCAACCTCTAGTTAGGTAACACATTGCTCACAGCTTCCTGGAACACATTTGTCATCAGAAGCCAGGGGCACACATTACACGAAGGCAATGCAACATTAGAATATAACTTATGATAGTTAGTATTTATATTGTTTCCATGTTGCCTTTTATAGGACAAGGATCTATTCCTTGAATTCAAATCAACTGAAAAATGTATATACATTACGTGTAGTATAATGCACTCATGCATATATGTGCATCGTGGTGCGGCGTGGCTCCGTGGTAGAGCGGTAGCCTCACAAATCAGAGGTTGTGGGTTCCATCCCATTCCGTTGTGACCATGTTGAAATATCCTTGAACAAGATATCGAACCACCTAGTTGCTCCTGATGCTGTCGTCAGTAGGTGAAGGAGTAGTCAAATGTAAAGCGCTTTGAGGGCCTTATAAGGTGGAAAAGCGCTATATAAGTGAAGCACCATTTACTATTACATATACATATATGGCCCTAGCATGACTCGTCATTATTTCATGTGTTCTTGTTTACACAACCAACGTGATCACATTAACTTAATGATCACTTTTTGCCTGAACAATTTGAACAGCTCCTCCCCAAAAAAACATTGTTTTTTTTGCAGACATATAAATTAGAGCAGGTTACAAGCAAAACATCCTACAACTGAAGAGGATGAGTCATCACTGTGGGACGTGCACAAAGCTGGGCAGCGCCAGTAGTGAGCCTTTGGCTACTGTTGCCAACCTCCATTCCAGATGAATGCCTTTGAGTTGATGCGTTATCTAACCATTAAATGCCTATGAATTGAATGAAATAAGAAGGTGTTTCATCTCTTTTTCCCAACAGATTTCCTCACCCCTCCATCCAACAAAACAAGGTCACGATAATAGCAACGGAAAGGGCAACGGGAGGGGCATCTGATGGAAGACGGGTGGGAGGGAGAGCAGGATGTGACCACTAACTCCATCTAAGCCTGCAAACAAAGCACCTCTTTGAGGCTGACGCATCAATGCCCTTCACAATGCTTTCACTTACATTCGCACGGCTATATTTGTGCAAAAGAAAAGCTCAGTAAACTAAATCTTTTCACATGCAAGGGGCAAGAGCTTGCTCTGTTTTCCTGACTTGACTTGAACTACAGGAGCTTGGATAAACAGGTCAGGAGGAAAGTAGGTCGGTGTGTGCGGGAAGGCAGAAGAGAGGTAAAGGAGAGCTCACGAGAGAGTGGGGCACTGGGGCGGGGGGGTGACATGCTCATGAATGGATCGATGGAGGTTAGGATCCATTTGTGCCATTCTTGTTGATCTCCTGTGGCAAAGATGCTCTTGATCAACAGAGCGGAAAACTTGGATCTCACGTTACTTGCAGAGTGGAGAAAATACATCAGGGGTTATCATTAAATAACAAGAGAGAGCTAAAATAAATAAATAAATAAATAAAGCTACCAATACTGATAAATATATAAGAAAAATGTATTTTGGATCACCCTTGGTGAGAATTTCACTTTAGAGGTTCTGATGAATCAGATGGCAAAAAAAGTCAAGCCGTTCTTTACATTTTGTCAAATGAGCAGTTTTGAAATTGTATCACTTTTGTTTGCCTGATGGAGGAGGATGACACATTTACACATGCTGTGTGCGCTTCAGTCTCATTGAAACTGGTCTGAGGCACCCAGCAGCATGAATAGCAGAACCGCAACAGGGAGTGGCGTGGCCCACATATGACCATATAACCGCCCCACAATCCCAACCCACCCACCCCCCCCCTCTGTTACCACCAACTTCACAGCCATTCACCGAGCCTCTCTTGGGTCAGGCATGCACGCACACTCGCATGAACACGTGAGAGCACAGAAGCCCTCGTTGACCTGCGTCCTTTCAAAGTGATGTAAGAGGAACGTGCATGTCTTATGAAACTGTTTTAGTGTGAGTATGGCTGTGTGTGCTTTTTGTCATTTCCCCTACCCCAAAAGTGTGCCAACCAAGGTTATTTTAGTTAACTAAAACTAACGAAAAAACGAAAACTAAAATGTAAAAAACTATTTTGTCAACGAAATAAAATAAAAACGAAAATGCTTTTTTAAAAACGAAAACTAACTGAAACTACATTTTATGTTTACAAAACTATATAGCAAAAATGTCCTTCATTTAGTCATTTAATTTAATGCATGAGCCTTTGAGAATGATTTTAAATGTGATTTTAAGTAGATTTATTTTTATATTAACCGGAATAAGGACATTTGAAAGTGTGTCACACAAAAGTGCAGCAGCCAATAGAAAAACACCTTCAGATGAAGTTGCTTCCATTGTGTTTTTTAAATATTGCACAAAGTAATAAAAAAATATTTTTTTCAACTGAAACTAACTAAAACTAAGCATTTATGAAATAACTAAAATTAATAAAAACTAACAGAACCACCTTGAAAACGAATTAAAACCAAACCAAAACTCAAAACGAAATAAAAACTAACTAAAATGAAAAATTCCAAAACTATAATAACCCTGGTGCCAACATACTGTATTATGAAAATTTTAATTGCTTGAGTAGTAATTAATAGTTGAGTTTTCAGTACCAGGTGGCCCATCAAGTGTGTAATTAAGCAACCTACTGAAGAAGAAAAAAATACAGAGATGCTTACTTCCGAAAATGTATCTCCGGGCAAGGTAAGCAGAGTTGCATTGTTAACAAAGATTAGCATCAGCTAACAATCTTATTAGCTGCAACCCATGGAATTTATAGTGGTTACTAGACCTACCATTATATAAAATAATATACGTTGATGTAATATAAATTTTTTTTTTTTTTTTGCATTATTGAAATTAATTGTGTTTTTTCAAATACATTAATTTCTACACACTATCACTTTAAAATTGCAGGAAATGAATGGCAATTTCTGTTCTTCCTCATAGTAAAACGACCATAGGTACCAATAACAGTATCGGCTGCCATTGCAAGTACTGATACCTTGACATAAGGCCCTAGTAAAATCCCAAATCCAAAAAAAGTCCCAGATCAACTAGTATTTTTAGAGGTCCTATCACATGATAGCAATTTAATTGAATGCCTAGTAAATGTCATTATTGCCATAGAATAGCTATTGAGTCCCTTTTCTCATTTTTTGATCCTTACTCATAAAAAGTCCCTAAAAAAACCTTAAATGAAGAAAAACAATTTTTTTTCCTGGTGTTAACGTTAGCAATACATTGCTCTGCACATACACGTGTGCACGTAATGTTTTCCTGCTAAGATGAGAAGCACCAGCCAAAGACATGCATGAATCTGCAGTAGCAGACAGTCAAGAGTGTTTGAGGCCGAATGACTAATGATGGAGGCCCAGAGGGCACAAAGAGCGAGTGGGAAACGTGGAGTGCCAACAAAGAGCCGACTATGTCTTTCACCCCCGTGGGCTTCCTTCCTCTTAGGCCACAAGGCCATTGGCTAACAGCAGCCTACGGGGGGAAAAAACTTTTGCCAAGCATGCAGCTCCAAACCAACACACACGTACACGTACATACACCCGCACCTCCCTTCTCCGACAATGGCCCAACTCACAGATTGCATGTGAGAAGTGATGAAAGAAAGGGTAAGAGGTACAGCTTGACAAAAATGCCACAAATTCTGTTGTGTGTTGTGTTTCCATTGCCTCCTTCGAGTGCTGCTCCAACTGAGCCCTTCAAAGCCTTCCGTAATCTCACCGCGGGATGGATGGCACCAGTATGTGCGACACTTAGAAAGAGGACATGTCAGGACACATGCGATAAGGAATCACAATGTTTGAATTGTGATTCTGATATTTTGGGAGGGCTTCACTCATAGTATAGAACACTGTAAATAAATCATCCACCTAGGCAGGGTTGCAGATGAGTTGAGTCTATCCGAGCTCATTGCAGGCAAAAGGCAAACTACATACTGGCTTAATAATAATAAATCAGGTAAAGCAATAATACGTTTCATATCATTGGCAACTTTGATTTACTGCATTGTTACATGCCAATCCTTACATTATCTTTAGCGCTTACCTTCACCTATACAAGTCAGGTTTCAAGTGGAGCCCATCCCAGCTGTTGGCAGGAGGCGGGCTACACCCTGGACTGGTCCTTATTGCCAATAACAGGCAAGGCAAGGAAAGAGCATATTTCATACACAGGGCAACTCAATGTGCTTCACACAACCAAAAGAACAACATTGTTTTTTTTGTTTTTTTATAATACTTTAACAAACAGAACAACTGTAGACATTCACAGAGTACAAAGAACAAAAATAGCTCATTAATATTACTAAAATAATGTACATTGCCAAACCTTAACCAAAATATTTAAAGACATTTAAAAGCAAAGGATATAAATACAAAGCAGCTTTCTGAAACTATTTTAAAAATGCTTAAAATACCTTGATTAAATGAATGCGGGTCTGGATTTAAAACCATTTATACTTAGGGCTGACTTCACTTTTCAATGACAAGTTATTCCATTTTCGTGCAACATAACAGCTAAATGCTGCTTCACCATGTTTGCTTTGAACCCCGGGCTCCATTAATTGACCTGAGTAGGGCACATATAGATAGACAACCATTCACATTTTGACCTAAGAACAATTTAGAGCCTTCAGTGGTGCATGTTTTTAAAACATGAAAGGAAAGCGGACTATAAAGATAAAAAATAAATAAAAAATCCCCAAACTCAAAACTACTCATCCACCGTTCCATCACTACACTGCTATGACACGCAATAGTAATGATGCAGCCATAAGATTCTCAGAATGAATATTCATGAGACTTATTTGTGACTCTACTCATGATGGACATTTTGACTAAAAACAACACAGCTCTTATGTTGGATCTCTTTAGAGAGTATGATTGATTGATTGATTGATTGATTGATTAATTCTAAGATCAACTTTTGTGGAAAAAAATAATTCCGGGTGTATTACTGTATTTAAAAAAATATTACTGTATTATTCACATCTTAGTTAAACTAAAATGTTTATTTTTATTTTTTTTTATCTAACAAAAGTAAATTAATTTTGTTGGCCTTGAGCTGTGTGTGCTACTGCTTGGGAAAATTCCAATTAAAAAGAAGCATAACAAAAGGTTTTATGATACATGGTGACGCCCCAATTCCTGGTAATGCTCACTGAGAGCATGAAAGTAAAAATTAATCTTGTTTTGTTTTGATTGTGTTATTTGTTCAGCTTGACAACATCTATTGGAGTGAATACATACTTCCAGTAGAGAGGGGAAAGACTTGTTGTGTAGGTTGCAAAGATATTACACAATAAGCTTGCGCTGCGCCTGTAGTTAAAGTTGAGCAACATAGCCGCCTGTGTTACCCTGAGATCAGGGCTGGGTGAGTGTGGAATGTTTGTTTTGATTCCAACAGGGCCCCGGGAAGGTGTAACGTGTGTCTGTGTGTGCGTTCATGCATGTATACGTGTATGTGTGTGTGCGTGTACATGAGGGGAGTGTTAACTCATGGCAAATTAGCCTCACTTGCCAATGTTTTTGTTTTCAATTCCTCATCCTGTGACTGAAAATTAGGTCACATGTCGTGTGTTTCAGCCAGAGTAGAGACACAAAAGACATTTGGAAAGATATTTTTAAAGCAGTCGAATTTAGCTCATTGCGCTGTGGAAAAGGCCTTATTCATTCAAGTCAGTCGACCTTTGCGAGGCAAATGCGCATGATTCAATACAAAATGACTTTATTTCCCTGAGCTCCATGGAAATGGCAATTGGTCATGTGCTGCACTTGCTGTTGACTTTGGAAGCGCGCCAGCCCGAGTGACCTTGCGGAAAGTCACAGTCATACGTGTTATTGGTGCATACAGTGTGTGTGGGTGTGGGGGGGGCTGTCAATATGGTGTTAAGAATGCGCAAGGTGTGGTAAGCACGGAATGCGGCGGCCATACATGCAGCAACAGAGGGCCAATGGCGTGTCATGCACGTTTGTTTATAACAAGCTTTCACGGTTATTTGCACGTCACCATGGAATTCTATTAAACAAGGTCAAGAATAAGTCAACATAACATTAACATAACATTAACAGACCCAAGCCTTTATCTGGATTCATAGCAACCTTACATGTGCATGTAGATTGTTCTTTGGTCAAATGTTGTTTGGATAAAAGTCCATTAAGTTATTTGTCAAGAGAAGAAATAAACAACAACTTCTATTGGTCCATTCATGGTTCAACAACACGTGTTGGGAATTTTGTCAATCAGCTCCTTGTTAGAAAAAAGCAAGTTTACTTTTCTCAAGAATGATATTTTTAGCAAATTTTTTGTGTTCATCACTTCATCACAATTGGAAACGAGTTTTCTGCATTTTTATGGATTCCTCTTTGTCATAGAATCTTACCAATTTGTTCTTTAGGATTTCTGAGGATACATGTTTGACTTGAACTGGTAATTAACTAGAACAGATGCTCTTTGCAGCTTTAACAGTCAGAATTCCTAAGACTTGCTTGTGCTGTCAAGATATGACAATTGTTTAGTTGCAGTGACCGCACTTTGACAGAATGACTTGTCAGCATTATCAATGCAGGTCGCAATTCTTAAAAGGGGGACATAATATCATCTGAAATCGTCACTTTTAAGATGGTAGCCTATGTTTGTTCAATCATTTCCATGGTAGCTTCACTGGCTGACGATCTGTGCACCATTTTCAAGCAACAGATACCAGTTGCACACAATAGCATTAGCTAAGAGCATAAGTGTTAGCTTCTGATTAGCAGCTCATACTGGAACGTTTGGGGAAGTTGCAGACGTAATTGCGGGGTATCAGGTTTTGTTGATTTCTCTGCTACATGCAAATTAGACGTTGCAGTGATGGAACTTTGGGACAATGGGGAATTCCAGGTAGGAATGTTGGTTTTGACGAACTGAACAGAAGTAGTTTGTCTTGTTGGCTCCCCTCCCGCATGTAAGTGAAGTGTGTCGTTACATTGAGAGCTGATGTTAATAAAGCCATCTAAAATTGCATTAATGTTTTTTTCTTTAATTAATCATAAAAATAATCGAGTTTCTTCGTCTCCCCAAACATATTTTACTTTATCATCCGCCATTTATTGTGACTATAAACGTACGTGCGTGTGACGTAGTATCGGTCAAAACGTGCGACGTATATCCGGCCTTGTAGTCTCTTATTCACAAAACCTTTTTCCATTGGCAAAATGCGCATTTTCCTTTTTTCGATACGCTTCAAAAACCACCCCCTCCAAGCGTAAAAACTTTTTGGGGCCTTTTTTCATCATTTTTTTCAATGGCGTTTCCATTCAGTTTCTTTTTCGCAATTCTTGAAAATTCAAATAAAAATAGGTGGATGGATGGAAACCCACCCATTGTTGTCTTTTTCATGCTCATATTGTAGTTTACACTGCAGGTTGCACATGGGCTGCATTAGTTTGTGGTAAATGTCGGAGTATAAGCGTGGACTACCCTCAGGGTCCTAAAATAGTGGTGACGAAGTGATGACGGAGGCATGATTAACTCATTTACTGCCATTGACGGCTATAAACGGCAAAAATTCATTTGAACTATTTCTATTAGTTTAATTTTTTCCCACTTTTGCTAACAAGAGTATGAAAACCTAGAAAAAAAATATTGTACATTTAGAACAGATATAAAATTTGTGATTAATCGTGAGTATACTAGTGAAGTCATGCGATTAATTACAATAAAAAATTGTAATCGCCTGACGAGAGGAATATTAAAAATTATGGGTGTCAGGCAGTTACATTTTTTTATCGTAATTAATCGCATGACCTCAATCGTTAACTCACGATTAATCACACATTTAATATCTGTTCTAAATGTGCAATTAAAAAAATCTAGGTTTTCACACTTTTGTTAACAAAAGTATTTGGAAAAAAATTTAACTAACAGATATAGTTAAAAAAAAAATTTGACGTTTATTACAGTCAATGGCAGTGAATGAGATAAAATAAAACGAACTACGTACTAACCGACTGTCAATTACATTTTGGAAAATGCCCACCTCTGCTACCCTGTACTATAGTCATTATTATTCATAAAGACGGTTGTGTTGTATCAAATTTAATTGTGCAAATGTGCCTAATATGGTGAGTGGAAATAGGCTTGTGCAAAATACAAGGTAGTGCGGAATAGTGATTCATATTACATTGTGCCAATCTTTTGGCTTACATTTGGCCCTCTCAAAATCTTTATTGGCTGTTGCATTTTCAGCAAAAAAAAAAAAAAAGCAGTAGTCAATCTATTCTGCATTTTCACGTGGCATCAAACCATGCATGGTGGAAGCAGAAGGCAAAATGTAGGTCAACTCCTCCCGATTTTGTCAGAAAGCCCCCACCTTTTCGTTTCACTTGTCCACAAAGTAACTTTTAACGCCCCAAAGCCTTGAGTGAACCCACCCACGGTAAAACAGCTGTTTGTGGGGTAACAGGGAAAAGAGGTGAAGTGGGCGTGGCCCATGGAGGCAAAACGAGGCTGCAGCAAAGCAGGCCAAATGTTCAAATATGGCCCTCCTAGAATGGCTCTGTCCCCTGGACACCCTCCTCTCCTCCCCTTCCATTTTTTCCACCCTGATGTACATGAGAGGAAATCTGCTCTGAGCTCCAGGAATCCTGACCATATACAGCGCCAGCTGGATCACAAAACAGCAGACTCGACTGCAGTCACGTGTGCCGCTTGGCTTTGCTTCCAACAGCCGACAGCAGGAATGTCATGTCGTTGTGGCGAGCCCTCTCCAGAGCAGCCGTTATCAATCAACACTACAGGTTGTGTTTTCCCCACTGTTAGTGCAGCGCCATTACAGAAACAAGGGCGCCTTTTAAGGAGCCACTAACAAAGGTGGGGGTTTTGGGGGGTTCTGGAGCCTCAGAGAGAGCAAATGAACAGAATCACAGGGAGGAAAGAAACAATGATGGCATGAGTTTTATTTTCTCCCCAGACTGGAATGCAAGGCCGATATTTTTTTGGTGGGGGGGGGGGGGGTCTGGCAGCAGCTGAGTGCGCAACCACAGGCGGGTGGATGACTACAACCTTCAGTTATGAAAGCAGTTAGGGCAGTGTGTCACATGTTGGCCGAATTACACTTTTGATCCATTCATTCAGGTGATGTCTTCATTTAAAACATATTTTTAAAGTTCGGAAAGTGGTTGCAGTCAGTCAAAAGTTAACATTATTTTGTGATAAGATCATAAACGGAACAATAGCCAATCAGGAAACGACCTAAAGTTTGCGCTGTTGCTGGACAAGACTAAAGGAACAATTAGCTAAGGGTTTGTATAATAACATCTCGTCTCATAATGTGTCGTTCACCATGTTTTTGTTTAGTTTTTTTTTCTTCTTTTTTCTTCTTCTTTGTTTCTGGAGAGCTCAGTTCATTTGGTAATTTTACTGATTTGACATGTCATCATCATTGCTCTCTTTTTAATTTTTTTAATTTTTTTAAATTATTACTATTTATTTTTTTGTATGTGGGTTTGTATGTGCATGTGTGCGTGTGCGTGTGCGTGTGAGTGTGTATTCATTAGTTCACCTAAAACCTATTAAAAAATCCCATACCGTTCACCAAAACCGAACACTTCAGAATCCAGCCAGTCGTGAGGCCGTCAGGAGACCCGAGGAAGGACCAAAGAAAAGACAGGAAAGTGAAATCCAGCACCGACCAGACACCACCCACCACCCACCGGGCCCCCAACCAGAGTCCTTCACCAACCCCAGAAACATCTAAATTCCAACAAATCAGGGATACCTCAATAGACCAAAGGAGAGACTGAGGAAAGGAAGGAAGGACAGGCGAAGCAGAGTGAGATCCACAGACACCAGCCTCCACCGATTCAATGACCAAAGGGAGAAGCAGATTGTGTCTGAGTTTCGATAGATGCTGGTGTGGTGGATCTGGCATGCATGAAAATCTCCACCAAAGAGGGGAGCCGTCGACCCCTGCCAGGACAGAGCAAGTGCAACACCTCAGGGCCCCCCAGGCCACGGCAGCGCCAAGGGATAACCCCCGGGCGCCGTAGGGGCCACCGGCCGGAGAGCAAACCCAGGAGCAGGAGCGCCCCCCACCCCAACAAGGCCCGTGCCCCAACCCAACACAGCAGGACAGGGCACTGCAGGCCCGCCAGGCACCCCACCGGTCCACAGCCCCCGCTCCCCCCACGGACAGGGGATCGCAGCACTGCTCTATACTGCAGTCTGCCCCCCCCCCAGTTGTGTGGTGCATTAAAATTGGAGGGGAGTTGTAGGGCGAAGACGGTGTCTACACCCTACCCCACCCCCCTAAAGTGTGTTATGTGCCCTATATGTCTATAAACAAAGTGTATTGTGCAAAACTAGTGCAGTGAGTTAAGAGGAGCGACCAGCGCCCCCCCCCCCCCCCCAACCAGGTGGGGGCAGGATGCGCACCCGCCTACCAAACCCCAACCCACCCCACCGGGACCCCGGCGGGCATATGGGACCAGCCCGGCGGGGCGATAGGGCTCGCCCCCCGGATACTGGGGCCCGCCCGAGGTGCCAGGAGGTCCACCGGAGCGGGGCGTGCACAACACCAACCAACCCACCCGCGCAGCCCCCGGAGCCCCGAGACCCGGGCCACGGATGGAGCCCCCGGCCAAGGGTAGGGGGAGGAAGGCGGACAGGGGAGGGGGAAGGGACGGGGGAAGGAGACGATAAGAAGGGCAAGGGGCAGCGGCAGGGCCGCAGAGAGAGAGGGAGAGGAGGAGGAAGGGTGACGAGGGAGAAGGGACAGGGAGGCGGAGGACGGGCGAGGAGAGGCGAGGAGGGAGAGGCAGCAAGGGGGAGGAAGGGGGAGGGGAGAGGGAACCACGGGGCACCCCGGCGGCCCACAGGCCCCGAACCGCGTCGCCAGGCCCGGAGTGACGGACCGCGCCGGGGCGGCGCCACCCCGGACACCAGGAAGAGCCCCGCAACGCAGCACCCCCCAAGAGACCCAGGGAACCGCCACCCAGCAGCCAACAGAGGGGCAGAGCCGCCCACGCCCAGCCAGGGGGGGGACAGCACCTATAGAATTAACCCACTGGCATGCAGTGAATCCGAATATTAACCCTTGGTGCCCATTGGAGGTGAATCTTGAGGAGTTGGTGATTAAGGTGTCGTTTGATGTAGTCGGCTCGATCCTGCCGGCAGCAACTGGGTTCCTGACTATAAAAACACAACCATTAGTTACAAATTGCCAAATTGTAAGTTATCGCGATGTGGTGGCTCTCGCTAACAGGCAGAATTAAGTAACCAGATTTTGGTTAAAATATTCTATATTCTATATATCTAAATTTGTGTGTTTTGTCATTTTAAATACGTTTTCACAAACTTGAATCCAAAAGTCAAATTCCGGAGCTGTAGACAAGTCTGTCTCCCATTTTGAGAAGGGTAAATACATTTTATCTGTATACGAAAGTAACATATATTTTTGAGAGTTTTTTTTGTTGTTTTTTTGTCGGAGAAAGCTTTGTAATATCTTTAGCTAAAACAGTGGGTTGGAGCGTACCCCAAAGTGTTGGAATGTGTTTCTTTATAATATTTTTAACTTGCAGATAATGTAAAAAATTTCAGTTTTTTATTTTGTATTTTTGGAGCAAGGATGTATATGATATAAACATATTATCTGAGAAGAGATGGTGGAGATGTGTAATTCCTTTCTGCTCCCACACACCTAAATAAAACGATTGGTTGTTAAGTTGAAAGTTGGGGTTATGCCATAGGGGAGAAAGCCCGCAGGGCTCCACTTGGGCTTTTGTAATTTCTAGTGCCTTCCACCTGGCAGTCAGGGTGGCGGAAATCATTGGGTTTTTAAAACAATGATGTCGCTTAATCGATGTTGTAATGAAGAGTAAATCTAGAAGTCGGAAGTTATTACAATCCTTCTGTTCTAGTTCCAGCCAACAGTTAGTATCTCTTTTGGGTTGTGCCCATAGAATGATATATTGTAGCTGGTTAGCTATATAGTCTAGACCTCCTTTAAATTTCCTTTTCTGAAGAGTAGATAGACTAATGCTTTTTTTTTTATTCCAGTAAAATTTTGTATTGGCTGAGTCCAACAACTGGAACCAGTTAGCCGTAGGTTTAAATGGAATCATTGAGAAAAACCTTTCATTTTAATGGTGGCTATTTGTTCTATTAGAGAAATAGCAAGATTATTCCAGCGCTCCAAGTCACTATAAATGCTATCCAGAAGTGAAGTAAAGTTAAGCCAGCGGGATCGAGCGGATTCACCTCCGATGGGCACCAGGGGTTGATATTTGGATTCACGGCATGCCAGTGGGTTAATTCTGTGGGTGCTGTCCCCCCTGGCTGGGCGTGGGCAGGTCTGCCCCCTCTGTTGGCTGCTGGGTGGCGGCTGCGTCTTGGCCGTTCCCTGGGTCTCTTGGGGGGTGCTGCGTTGCAGGGCTTTCCCTGGTGTCGGGGGCGGCGCCGTTCCGGCGCGGTCCGTCGCTCTGGGCCCGGCAACGCGGTTCGGGGCCTGTGGGCCGCCGGGGTGCCCGGTGGTTCCCTCTCCCCTCCCCCTTCCTCCCCCTTGCTGCCTCTCCCTCCTCGTCTCTCCCCGCCCGTCCTCCGCCTCCCTGTCCCTTCTCCCTCGTCACCCTTCCTCCTCCTCTCCCCCTCTCTCTGCGGCCCTGCCGCTGCCCCCTGCCCTTCTTGTCGTCTCCTTCCCCCCTCCCTTCCCCCTCCCCGGTACACCTTCCTTCCCCTCCCCTGGGCCGGGGGGCTCCATCCATGGCCCGGGTCTCGGTGCTACGGGGGCCGGCGGGGGTGGCTGGGGTTTGATGTCGTGCCCGCCCCGCTCCAGTGGGCGTCCTGGCACCTCGGGCGGGACCCAGTATCCGGGGGGCGAGCCCTATCGCCCCGTCGGACGGGTCCCATATGCCCGCCGGGGTCCCGGTGGGGTGGGTGGGGGCTTGGTGGGCCGGTGCGCCTCCTGCCCCCGCCCGGTTGGGGAGGGCCCCGCTCCTCTTAAACTCACTACACTAGGTTTGCAAAATACACTTTTATAGACATATAGGGCACATAACACACTTTGGGGGGTGGGGTAGGGTGGAAACACCGTCTTCACACTACAACTCCCCTCCAATTTTAATACACCACACAACTTGGGGGGGGGGCTTGTGGGGGTGCCATCGGTTGGGGGCCGCAGTATAGAGCAGTGCTGCGGTCCCCTGTCCGTGTACCCGCCCTATCTATTTTTTTTAATGCACCACATACACTCAGTAACATGCTTGGGAGGCGGGTGGATCGGAGCGTGGGAATATCATTTCCATCGGCTCCGGTTCACCTGCTCCTAATTTTAATGCACCACACACACACACTTGTATATACACTGGGTGGGGTCACATTCACGGTTTAGGGGTAGAGTTCGCCAGTCGGCGAGCTGGCGGACTCAGTAACAGGGGTTAACTTTCACAAAGAACGCTGGGGTGACGACCGGGGCCTTCCCCCGCTGGGCCTGGGGTTCGGGGGTGTCGGCCGCCCTCCGGTGCCCCCATCTCCCCCTTCTGCCCCCGGTGTTCCGTCCCTCCACACGGCGGGGGGTGGGGTGGGCGCGGCTGCCCTCTCCGCTCCGCTGTCCGGCCCCTCTTCGGCGCCGGTGCCTGGGTGCGGGTGGTCCCCGGGGGCTGGGGGTCGGGGGTTGGGGGGTTGCCGGTTGGTCGGGGTGGGGTCGGGGGGGGGGGGCCGCTTTGTTGGGGGGGGGCGGTGGTGGGGGTTGCGGGGTGGGGGGGTGCTGGGGGTCGTGGGGGCGGCTGGGGCTGGGTTGGGGTGGGTGGCGGGGGTGGATGGGGGGCGGGGGGTCGTGGGGGGTGCGGGGGTTGGGGGCCGGTGGGGTGCCTGGCGGGCCTGCAGTGCCCCGTCCTGCTGCGTTGGGTCGGGGGCGCGGGCCGTGTTGGGGCGGGGGGCGCTCCTGCTCCTGGGTTTGCTCTCCGGCCGTGGCCCTGGCGGGGCCCGGGGGTCGTCCTTTGGCGCTGCCGCGGCCTGGGGGGCCCTGAGGTGTTGCGCTTGTTTTTTGGATTTGTTGGGGTCTGGATGTTTCTTGGGTTGGGGAGGAGTTCTGGTGGGGGGTGTCTGGTCAGTGCTGGATTTCACCTTCCTTGGTTTTCTTTGGTCCCCTCGGGTCTGCTGACGGCGGTGTTCGGTTTAGGTGAACGGTATGAGATTTTTTCTAATAGGTTTTCTGGTGAGCTAACAAATACATGCACGCACGCACGCACGCACGCACGCACATACACATACTCACCCACACACACACAAAAAAAAACAAAAAAAAAAGGAGCAATGATGATGACATTTCCGAATGAACAATACTGAGCTCTTAAAAAAAAAAAAAAAAAAGTGAAGTAAAGTTTAAATGAATTAAATCAGTTAATTTAAGTGCGATTTTTATGCCTAAGTATTTTAAATTACCTATAGGAAATGAGTAGTGTGGGTCCTGGCTTGCAGGGTTCCATGAATTTTCTCTAATAGGTAGTAGTGTTGATTTTGTCCAGTTAATAGAATAATCTGATAAATGTGAGAATTTAGTTATTAAGTTAAATACTTCCCCTAACGAAATAACAGGCTTTTCTAAATAAAGTAAAATATCATCGGCATATAGATTAATTTTGTGTTCTGTTACCCCGGAGTGAATTCCTCGAATCCTTCTTTCCTGGCGTATGGCTAATGCAAGCGGTTCAATAAATATTGCAAATAATAAAGGCGACAGTGGGCATCCCTGTCTTGTGCCTCTCTGTAGAGTAAAACTCTGAGATATAATCCAATTAGTAGTAACTGTAGCTTTAGGAGAATCATATAATACTGACACCCAGTGAATAAATGACTTCCCAAAGCCAAATTTATTTAAAACAGCAAAGAGGAAGGACCAGTTAACTTTGTCGAAAGCTTTTTCTGCATCCAATGATATAATAACTGCCTTTTTATCATGCCGCGGTGACATGCTAATAAGGTTATAGAGCCTCCTAATATTATTAGTAGAGTGACGATCTTTAATAAAGCCTGTTTGGTCGCTATGAATGATTGTCGAGATTACTGTTTCTAGTCTAGATGTGAAAGCCTTAGTGATAATTTTAATATCAGTGTTAATTAGTGAAATCGGACGGTAACTTGATGGAAGGGTGGGGTCTTTTTCTGGCTTTAATAAAAGTTTAATTGCTGCTATATTCATGTGTTGGCGTATGTAACCATTAGTTTTAATTTCTGTTACTACTCTTAAGAATAGTGGAGCAAGCATTAACCAGAAGTGCTTAAAAAATATAGCCGGATAACCATCCGGACCAGGTGCTTTGCCATAAGGCATACTATCTAGAGCACTGTACAACTCGTTTATAGTAAGTGGCGCATCTAACATATCTTTATATTCCGTAGTTAACTGAGGTATATTTAAGCTACTGAGGAATGCCTCAATATGCTTGTTAGTTTCTGAGTATAGGTTGCGATAATAGTTGTAAAAAAATTGATTAATTTCTTCTGGTGATTGTGTGCATTCACCAGTTGTCCCTTTAATAGCCGTTATAAGAGATTTTTCCCAATTGCGTTGAAGTTGGTTTGCAAGAAATTTACTTGATTTGTTATTATATTCAAAGTTGTTGCATCTCAATTGTTGTATTATAAACTCTGTCTTTTTAGATAGCATATTGTCTGACTGTATTTTTTGTATTTTGTAAGTCAGTCCATATTTGGTTATTTGGGTTTATTGCGTATTCATCCGTCAGTTGTTTAATTTTATTTTCCAAGTCTTTTTCTAATTTTTGATCCTGTTTCTTTTTATAAGATGAACATGATATAATTTTACCTCTAATTACCGCTTTCCCAGCTTCCCAGAGAAGAGATGGAGATAAGTCTGGAGAGTCATTAATTTCCAAAAAGTCTGCCCACTCTTTTCTTATAATTTTGTCAAACTCGTTTAGCAGTGAGATGTTAAAACGCCATGTTGGGGGTGGTTTAAAGGTATAGTCAACTTGTAGGGAAAGTTAGACTGGTGCATGGTCGCTAATAATAATAGGATGTATTTTTGTACCAATTTTATCAGCAATAGAATTATTTGTAAGAAAAAAATAAATTCTTGAAAAAAGACCGGTGCACAGCGGGAAAGATTGTAAATTCCTTCTTATTTGGGTTCTTAAGTCTCCAGCTGTCGACGAGGCCAAAATCATCCATATATTCCCCTTATACATGTTGTATTATTAGAACGATCTATTAACGGATTTAAGACTGTGTTAAAGTCTCCTCCAACAATAATAGTAGAGTTCGCTGCTAATTCAAACAGCTGAGAGAGAAATTTATGGAAAAGGCCGGATCATCATTATTAGGGGCATATAAATTACCAAATGTATATATTTTATTAAATATAGTCACTTGAATAATAATGTATCGGCCCTCTGGGTCTGTTATTGTATTATTCACAGTAAAGAATAAATTCTTATGTATGAGTACAGACTTCTCTTTGTCTACTGTTATAAGGGGCAGAGTACGCTTGGCTAAAATTCTTATCAATAAGTAATTTTTCTTCAGATTTTTGTAGGTGGGTTTCTTGTAGGAGGCAAATATCTGCTTTTAATTTTAAGAGATGGTCTAAAAATTGTATTCTTTTTGCCTGTGAGCGAGCGCCACAAACATTCCAGGAAACCAGAACTAATTTATGCATACAAACAATATAGACTCAGTCCTGTGTATATATATGTATAGGCTATTTGTTAATATTGTCATGTTATAGGATAGAATCAAAGTGGTTAGGTGGTTTATGTAATTTGTGTAAAATATGAGGTAACGTGTAAGTAAATATAACAGTGAAAAAAGGGAGGTGAAAGTGAAGGAATTTAGCGGGGGATTAAACATAAAAATACACCAGTAACTGGTAACCTAAGCGAGATTTTTTGTTTAAATATACTTTAGATATAGTTATGTATTAATGTATGTATGTTCACCATGTTAAAAATGACATGAAGAAAAGTTAGCAATCGCAACATAGCTATCAGATAAGCTTACAGTTAGCTACCTAGCTTCTTCTATTTCTACTTTTAACAAAACTCAATCTTCTTTACCTTGTATTTTTCGGCATTCTGGATGTCCTGCAGCACCACGTCGCCTCTCACAGGTCAGTCTTGGTACTGTAACCCCCAGACGTGTTTTGGTTGAGGAGAATCACAATTGTTGTGGGTATCTGGTGTGCTGTGTTGGGTCGCTTTGAGTACACCACATACTAAGAAGAGCAGTAATGACAAACCACATTTTTTCCCCATCGTGATGGGTCTCTCACATTTAGAAATCAGCTAGGATGGTAAAAATTGGCACATATGCACTAACTCTCTTTTGTGCGTGATGTTCTTTCAGGGAAACAAAATCCTAAACACATATTCATGAAATACATGCCCATGTGGATTATATTATTATTGTGAGATATTAGACACAAGCATAGAAGTGTTGCTTGGAGAGCATAACAATGGCGGACCCTTGTTTTTAACTTACATTTCCTTTAGCTCTCATGCTATTAAAAGCAACAGATCAACTTCAGAATATAACATCTTTTAGGACAATAACAAATTTATCTTGGTTATGTAAAGTACTGTGCAAAGGTTTTAGGCCACTATTAGGTCAAGTCTAAATATAATGTATCAGTCTCTCCAGATGAGACTCCCTTAACACTGGAGCAGGAGCGATGGGCGCAGAATTGGGTTATTTACAATAACATACTGTAAATAATGAGACTATATATATGTACAGCATCCATATTGTGTTTATAATCATTAATGTTATTTACTGACTGGCTGTTACATTATCATACTTTCGCAATTCGGTTTAGCTTGGTTGCTGTGTGGGTTATTGACTACTTAAATAATAGACATTTAATAATGTCATCTGTAACACTTTGATCTGTACTATATCATATTTTACTCTATTAAAATGATTTTGTGGGAAAGCTAAACTGAAACCACAAAGCTAATGCTAGACCAGGGGTCACCAGTCTTTTTGAAACAGAGAGCTACTTCTTCGGTACTGATTAATGCCAAGTTTTGAGTTTTTACCCTTATTATTATTATTAATAATTGTGAAACATATATCTTTGTAAAGACAATGATCACATTGACAACATTGCAAACAGACAAAAATCAATATGCAACACTTTATTACTGTTCATCTTTGCAGTGCAAATGACATGACAAATAGTCATGTCAGATGTCGACAAACTTCACCAAACGCCCTCCTGTAACAGAAAAAAGACACTAACCATCCATCTGCATATGATGAAAAAAGACAAGCAGTGGTTGATTAATAACTTCTCTGTCGTAAAAAATAATTATTAATGTTGCCAGATAAAACATCAAACTAGCGTTTCCCTCAACTGTTAGCCTTCTTCGAGAAAGCGCATGCTTGCATTCATCTTCCTCCTTCCACTGGCCACGCCCACAACCCACTCATCCAATCACAGGTCTGATCTTATAAAACTCGGGCAATAGTCCATGTGGCACCAATTCAGGATGGCTACAATACATTTTTGCAAATCAGTCACTCTTGTATTTTGCATACATATCAACTGTAGGGAGTAGCGACCCTGTAGTTAGGTCATGTATATTGGCGGTAAAAGTTTTACATTTACTTGAAATTTCATCAAAGGGTTACGTGACTCTGTTTCACCAGTCCAACATAATCACTCGTGACCTTTGACTCTTTTCCGACAATCAAACGAAGCCAAGCAGTCACATGACTGCACACAACATCTCAGAAACAAAGTTTTCAAGTATGCCTATGATCATTTATGTGAAGCAAAACAGATACAGTAGCATGTGGCTCATTCACAAGAGGCAACGATCTACTGTGTTGAGCTTACAAACTGGGAACAATTATTTATCTGTGCTTGCCTAAAAATATTACATTTCAGCCTACAAGAACTCCATTTCGAGCTTGTGATGTTTCACGAGTTTAACAAAAGAAGGCTAAAATTTAAAAGTCCATTGTGGCCTTAATTCATGTTATTTGATGAGGATATGACTGATCCTTGTCTATGAGCCTATCCCAGCTGGCTTCGGGAAGGAGGCGGAGTACACCTTGAACTGGTTGCCAGCCAATCGCAAGGCAACTGATCATCATTTTAGTTATAATTATGCTATAACATAATTATGTTGGAATTTTTATGCCATATGTGAATTTGCAAATTCCTAATTTATTTGAAATTCATGCACTCATTAAAAATGATAATAATTCAGTAGGTACTCAATATGCGAGTAGTTATATAATAAATAAGTAATTCCTTGGAGGACTCACCTTTACTTTCATTTGAGTCACATTATTCTAAAGAAAAGGATCACGAGTAGCTGGCAATCTGTTCCAAAAATAGTTTACCAATAAAGGGACAATTGTGACTTCCTTGGAATGTTGTACAAGTGATCATTTGAAAATGTGAAGACTGACAAAGATTCTGAGATTTATAGAAATAATCAGTTTCCTATTTATTACGGCAAAACATAGACATGATCAGTGTCTTTACATAAATGAATATTATTAATTGAATATTAGTGAATATTATTAATGAGGTAATTGAGCAAATGTGTCATCTGAGAAGTGTGTATCAAACTGGTTAACCTTCTCGTTAAGTAGTTGAATTGTGTTCTAAAGTAACAGTACTGTACTCTTACTTGAGTACAATATTTGGCTTCTCACCCTATGCCAGGTATTTTCCACAGCTTTAAGTTTATGAACTCAAAGACTGAACAATGATATTGGAAAAAGTGAAACATGCACGTGCACATTCAGGCCTTCCTGGTAGGATCTCTGACAAGATGATTAGCACAACAAGGAAATTAAATCACAGGTTTAACTAGGAACTCAGTCAAGTGAAAATATTCAGAATAAGGATGAAGCTGAGATGAGGTGATGAATCATCCTCTTCATCTTTGCCTGTGAACTGAAAGATTTCAGATGAACAAACTTTATGAGTCATTTCATATAGTGTGTCCTGCGTGCTTATTTTGCATCATGAGGGGCTGTAGCATCTCTAAACCAGAGCATACGGCCAGGCCGGACCTACTTTCTTATCCAGTTCCATCCGGTTTGGTACAGAGCAGGCGAGAAAGCGAGCGGTCAAGCCTCAGGTGAGTGAGACCTGAGAGGCTCTCGACATCTCAGTCCATCTTGTGTGAGACTGTTTCTGGCTTCGGGTTTCACAAGCATAACATTTCCTAAGAAGGTCAAAGGTTAATGTTGATCGGAAGCAGCTGCTGAAACACAACCGGACATAAGAATTTGCACAACTCATACTGTACCAGGGGTGTCAAACTCATATTAGCACAGGGGCCAAAATATATTACCAAGTGGGCCAGACCGGTAAAATCTTGGTATATAACGTAAAAGCAATGCAAGGCGTCAGTTCTACACAGATTTTCGCTATTTGCAGGCCAGCCCTAAATAGCGGGGCTCAGCTGTAAATATATTGTTCCAAAAAATAACACGAATGCAAATGAGCCACGGCAACAGTTTATATGTTATATCTACCTGTTTTGCACATACGGTATATTGTTCCCAGAATGCATTGTGTGACACAGTTAATGAAGTTATAGGACGTTAATCCATGGCATATGTCCCTTACCAGTAGCTGAATGTGTGTCATATTCAGCACGCTTATGTTGACTTTTGGTGGTCTATGTTTTTAGTTTTTTTAACAAACCGTAACTTTAAGTTGTATGTAAAATAATCACATCCAGGTCAGCTCTGTGTACAAGTTGCATTATTCAATTGAGGATTAAACCCATTTGTGGACCTGATCCGGCTCGCGTGTCATACCTTTGATGCCCCTGCTGGATACTGTACTAAATATTTAGTATTTTGGTGAAAGTGGGAGTTTTTTAGGGGTGTGAGATGTGTTTTGGTGGGATTAAGAGTTTTTTTTTGAACATGTGAGATGTTTTGTTGAGTGAGAATTTTTGGAGGGAGTGCATACGGGTTTTTTAGGCCTGTGTGCGCACGTGCGTGCGTATGTGTGAAAGGTATTTTGATTAGTGCGCTTAAGAGGTATTTTAGTGAGTATGAGAATGTTTTTGGTAAGTATGAAAGTTTTGTTTGCTATAAGATTTCATGGTGGACGTGAGGCATTGTTTAGGTTTGTGAATGGTGAATGTTATTTTTGGCCTTTACAAGATGGATGGCCATTCTCGTCATCCAACTTGCATGGTCTGTCTCAACGGCACCTTTGAATGAATCCACAACAATTGTACTGGTAGTCACAGCATGAAGGGAATTCTCATAAACAGTCAGTGTCCAATTATGCGAAGACGTGCTTTTCTTTTGTTTGTAAAATAAACCTGGTATGCAAGTTCAGACGCCAATAACAAAAGGGCAGGTTCCTGTAATGCTAAGCCTTGTACAGAGTGAAACCACCAAAATGGCCTTTGGGGTGATAAATGTGGGCAAATGTGTTCAGACATGGGAGGACACATGCCAGACTCACTCACAACATGTGAAAATGTGTGATATGGAGAGACCATATAAAAACATTTGCTTTTATAGTTTTACCCCTAACATACACTTATAACACATTAAAACTGACAAAATCACACTTAAATGTACTAAAACACACTTCTTAAAGTATTCAGTTAGCATCTGTTTTCACTCCCTTGTAGAGGGAATCAAGTCTGCTGCTTCGAGTTATTTGTCACTCCCTTGTTGAAGTTGACTGTAAAACTGACACACCAAATTCAACGTTTTATATTTAAAAACCAAAATGTTCAACTGTGTCACTAGCTTAATGCTAGCATAGTATAATGCAAAATGCCGTAGGAGGGCTAAAGGGAATTAGCATACTGTAGATATACACAGCAAATTGATCAGTGATAAATTTAGTTTTCGATCAAATATGCAATAAGCAGTGTTATTTCAACACTGTTAAGACAAAAGGTTGTACTGTCAGAGTACATTTTCTTGAGTTTTGGGGACTGGGGTAGATGTTGGGTGTAACCTGAATAGCACTAACTTGAATGTTAAACTGACCACACCCTCATTTCTGGTGAAGGAGAAACTTTCCAATTTTCCAGCGCGCTGTCGACATTTCAATAGCGATAAATACAAATTGGTGATGTTGGAATGACGTGGCTCTGTTTCGTTCCCAGGCCACACTACATCAAGCATCCTTGAGCAAGATGCTGAAACCCCAGTTGCTTCTGATGCTGTGTCAAGTAGTCAAAATGTAAATGTAATTGTAGGGCCTTTTGGGAGGAAAAATGCAACATAAATGAAGTGTCAATTACCAGAGTAAAGTGTAGTTTGGGTTACATTTTTAACACTGACACTACACTAATAAATGTTTCAACTAGGGATGCACGATAATGCTATTTTCAACCGATACGATAAACCAATAATTTAGAACATGCTGATGTCGATAACCAATAAGTAAATCGATAATTGTTTGCAAAATTAACTTGAATACAAATATACTTTTGAATACTACTATATGTGCAAATACATTGAAACATTGTGTAAAGCACCATAAAGCTGAATTTTATTGATATCTCTGCTTCAAAGACAACCAGTAACTAATTTTGAGCCCCCCCCCCCCCCAAAAAAAAAAAGAAAACAGCGAGGGTAACATTTTGGGGAGTGTTGTGGAATTTTCAGTAGTTAGGCGAGAAGAATAAAACAATTTGTCTTTTGGGTTTCTTTAATTTTGAAGCTTCAAATATACACACGTCTTACAGAGCAGTCTACAAGAAGTAATCTGTGAGAGTGTGCGCAGTAAATGACCATAGGAAGGTTTTTATGCAGCCTGGTTAGGTTTTGGCAGGCGGAAGGGAGGGTCAGCTAGACAGGAAAGCAAGCAGTCTGTTCTGAGCAGGCTTATCAGTCAAGGTCACTTCGATGTTGCTTCACGTACAAGAAGTGAAAAGCCCATTGTTAAAGAAAATATAGGTGTCCACAATACAGTATAAACTTGTTATGGTAATATGTGTTAAATAGTTATTTTCCATAACAGGACAATAAAGAAAGCCCACACTGGCGACTGCCATGTCACCATGATGCATCTTCTGTCAACACGATGACGCACACATTATGACGTCACAAATTTACAACACTACCATAGGAGAGGGGAGGGGTTGAGGAGTTTGGCACAACTTGAACCACAACAGATGGACCAACGTGGCATGTCTAATATTATTGGCGGATTTCTTTATTATCTGGTTTATCTGTTTGACGTCAAAATAGTGGATAATTGCCGATAATTATCGGCCACCGATATTATCGTGCATCCCTAGTTTAAACACCAGAGTTAAGTGTAGTTTGGCAGAATGAAATGTTTAACACTGACACCGGTGTAGAGTACTTTCAACACTACTCAGTGTTTACCAGTGTAGATTTTTAACATTATACAGTGTTGGAGTAACACTGGGTTAGTGTGAAAAAAGTAACAGTTTGAAAAGTGACACATTTACACTCATTGGTGTGGACACATATAAATACTTTTCTAGTGTTAGATTTAACACTAGAAAAGTGTTAATCTAACTATAGTGCTTTTTCTGTGTATAGTCAAGTCAAGTCATTTTTATTTATATAGCGATTTCCAACAGCCTTAGCTGTTACAAAGCGCTTTACACAACATAAAACAAACACAACATAAAACATTAACATTCATTCCTACATAAACAAACAAAAACAAATTTTTAATTGAATAAATTAAAGAAAAACAGATAGAACATAGAACAATACTCACAGGCATGTTCTCTGTTCTGTGTGAATACAACATATTGCAAGAATAAAATGTGGTACTTTGTTACTTTGTGAAATGGTATCCTCTTCTTTAACCTCTTTATGATGTTGGTGTATAGGCCACAGGCCTGGATTCTTCATGGGCCTCCTCCATGCATGGCAGCTTTATGGCCAGCAAGCTCTCAGACAATTGAATCTCATGTATCAGAGCTTCACGCAAGGTTCCTGCATCCTCCTCAAGTGTCCTTCTGAAGCAGTCGCGTGCGATTTTGTGAAAGTCCATTTTGAGGAAACACAATGAAGATATTGAAAAGGATTTTGCTGGAGTAATCAGTGAGTTAACAACACAATCCGTGTACACAGTGGAGTTTTTTGCGGCTTACAGAAGATCATCCACCAGAGCACATTGCTTCACAGCCACAAATATTCTTGCGGTCAACGTGCTTGCCTTAACCTTTTTCACAGCAGATAATCTGACACGGCATTAGTGGGAAAGTGACAGGCTGAAGTGATACGACTGTTGATTACACATGGAGACGAATCCGGGCAGAGGTGATTTTCACATCATCAATAATTATGATGTGATATGTTTTGGATCGTAAGCCGTTCCTTTCCTTTTCCATGCATTTTCTCTTCTCATCATTCTGATTTATTAATTTTTTCTTCTTGTATAATGTGCTGTGTGTTTGTCATATGGACCTGAGTCTGATCAATAAACTTGAATTGAATTGACACAAGTGGACCTAATGGGTCATAAATTACCCTAATGTTTATTTGTACTTTTTTTGTACCAAACAATTTACTTACTTTTTCCATATAGTTTAAAATATCAGTTCATGTTTTTATTTGTATTTGTTCAGGTTTCACAATCCAACACTTGTGCATCAACTATAAATCAACACATACCAGTTAAATCTAATTTGCATCCTGCTCCGAGAAGGTGGTTAAATTTCCCTTGAGCAACAGGTCCTCAAACTGGACTAGCTGCAATTTGACCAACACACACACAATATGTTATGATCCCCTAAGCTTCTGGGAAAGAAACACTGACTGTGTGTGTGTTTGTGTGTATGAGTGTGTGTGTGCTTGCCTTTGTGCCACGTGAGTTGCTGGTTAAGTAGGTCAGTCAGTAAGTCAGGAGTGGCAGGCGAGCAGTGCACAAACACAAGCTAACTCCATTACCTCACACTGTGGATTAGTGTCAACAGGCCCATCCATCTGTCTCCAGCCGGCCGGGTTCAAGTGACTGTAAGTGGAGCAGCCTATGGACTCGCTTACGCAGATTTTCCAAGCCATCTATTTACTCACAAATAGATTCACTCAGTGTGAAGTGTGGGTCTGTTTTAATTGAACACAAATCTGACATACTCGCAGGAAGTCACGACTCCTTCTGTTGGATGAATGGCAACAGGTTGATTGTACCCTCTGCTGTTTAACGGAAGAGCAGTTAATTGTTTTTCCTGTCACCATACTGTACATCACTGACAAAGAGAGATGAACAAATAATTTTTTTTAACTATTTTTGGGCCAAATGAAGTGTCAATTAGATGCCTTCACTACCGATGATATCTCACGGCCCCCTGAGGGCAATCGCTGCTGTAAGCCACGCACATGGACACGACAAGGTGTGTCTATAGCAGGCCAGTAAGACAATACCCATAGTCTCTCAATGTTGATATTGCAGCGCAAACAGCCAATATACAAAAGGTGGACTTCCTGTTTCTTCCACAGGTCATTGGAGAGCGAGTTGAATAACAATAAAAGTCAAAGAGAAAGCAATAACCTCATAAACAGTGTCCTATTGCAATCTATCCGCTTTGTCCGATAAAGCACTAAACAATTAAATGGCAACTATGACAGGGTGAGGGTTTGGCAGACTCAACTCAAACTATATTCATAGAGCACTTTAAAACAACCACTGCTGTTTTCTTAAAATGGAACTTAGTGGCAACAGATACAATGAAAACAGCAGAGGCCCCAATATTGAACCCTGTGGACCACCATACGTTCCGTTCTACATGTGAATTCATATTGCCCCTATTCGCCCGACCACTTTCTTTATTGACTTGACATAGTTAGTATGAAGGGATTAAAAAATCAATCCATCTATCCATCCATCCATCATCGAATGCTTATCCGGGGTCGGGTTGCGGGGGCACCAGCTTTAGCAGGGAAGCCCAGACTTCCCTCTCCCCAGCCACTTCAGCCAGCTCCTTCGACAGGATCCCAAGGCGTTCCCAGGCCAGCCGAGAGACGTAGTCTCTCCAGCATGTCCTGGGTCATCCCCGGGGCCTCCCGCCGGTGGGACATGCCCGGAACATCTCTCCAGGAAGGCGTCCAGGAGGCATCCGAACCAGATGCCCGAGCCACCTCAACTGGTGGAGTACGGAGAACGCGGAGGAGTAGCGGATGACCGAGCTTCTCACCCTATCTCTAAGAGCCCGGACACCCTGCGGAGGAAACTCATTTCGGCCGCTTGTATCCGGGATCTTGTTCTTTCGGTCACGACCCACAGCTTGTGACCATAGGTGAGGGTAGGACCGTAGATCGACTGGTAAATCGAGAGCTTTGCCTTTCGGCTCAGCTCCTTCTTTACCACAACGCAACTAACCTACCCTCACTCGTGAACAAGACCCCAAGATACTTGAACTCCTCCACTTGGGGCAGGATCTCATCCCCGACCCGGAAAGGGCACGCCACCCTTTTCCGACTGAGGACCATGGTCTCGGATTTGGAGGATTAAAAAATATATTAACAAAATCACACGACGTACCATCACAACAGTCACAACTCGACTATTGAGCACATTCCCTGCAATCAATGATGGCCAAATGGGGCATCTCATCACGAATCATACGACTCGGGGAGGTGGGTGCCTTGACCTCCGCCAAACCCCTGAGACTGACTCACCAAACCCCTGAGGGTTCGATCAAACCCAGGTTAAGAACCTGCCCCAAGTGGAGGAGTTCAAGTATCTTGTTCACAAGTGAGGGTAGGTTAGAGTGGGCAATAAAATAGTGCCATATCTTGGTATTATACCAAGATATGGCACTATTTTATTGCCACAACATTAGTAAATGAGGTTATGGTGACAGACGGTTTTGGGCCCGTACTTGACATGTGGGTACCTCACATATTAGGCCACGTAAAATTTTACAGGGCACACATATGAATTAGATATAGTTATTGACAGTAACTACATCTGAAAATAATAACTGGAGATGAAGCACTACTTAGCGTATTAGTGAGCATTCCCAAAACAACCCTAAAAGTGAGTGACACAATTATGAAACTGGAGCGGTCGGAAAAAGGATTTCTCAGTAGTGCCTCCCATTGCCCCACCTCCTGCTCGCCACTCAGTCCTTCCTCCTCTAACCCAAACACCTGAAGGGGGGAGGAAGGAGGGTGAGCTGCAGGCCCCATGTGAGTGGTTGCTCACTTGCAGTCAGCGCACAACGTGTTACTGTAACACCCTCACTCAGCCCCGAACCGTACCCGAACGGTTACATAAAGCTTGGCGCTACAGACGAGCGTTTATGCAAACACGCCGCATCAAAGGCACACAACAGTGCAAGTGGAGTGTTTACAATAACACCTGTTGTTTATGTTTGCTGGGTTAACAGCATGTAACTAAAAGCTCCTGCGTGGTTAATGGCACATAATAAGATCCTAGTGGGTTGAAGTGTTTTGATGAATCGTCATTGCCATAGCGACCCAGAATCAGTTAGTGTATGCTATGGTTGTGCTGTCTGTAATCATGGTTGCATTAGTTGTGGCATATTCACATAACCTAACCTTTGGCACAGGTAGTGTAACACCAATTTCTGAGCTCCGCGGGCATGTGTGCTGCATGTCTCCGTTTTTCATTCATAAATATAATATAATATATGTCGGCTGCGTTCACATGACCCACAAGAGCACAAATCTCTGTTGTTGTTTTTTCAAATGCACCACACTGCGCCCGCTTGAAAGTGTCTGCGAAAATACCTAAACTTGGTCTAGCCTGCCGCTATGGACATTTAGACCATACCTCGTTCCGTGGTGCGGTTGTAATTTTTGACGACCTATCTAGTTGACTAATACGTCGGAAAATTCCCTCGCATTGGTCAGATGTCGTCACAATATGCCCCCTCACTCAAAAGGGCACCGCCCTCTATGCAGTGTGTGATCTGTAGTGATGGGAAAATGAAGCTTCATGAAGCACTTGTGATATTTTTTGACTCCCCTAGATGGTGCTCTTGGTTTAAATATAAAGGCTAGTGCAAAGGAAATTGATTACATTTCCACTGCATCTTTCAACCAAGAGTGGCATCTAGAGGAGTCAAAAAATATCACAAGTGCTTCATGAAGCTTCATTTTCCCATCACTAGTGATCTGTGTGCAGTTAGGGGCGGCTTTGGTTTTAAATTATGAAACTTAATAGTTCTCCTTTAAAGTGGAAGTCAACCTTAAACATTTCTTGACAATAATATGTTATATGTGACTTCCCTAGTCTAAACTTGACATTCTGACTAATATTACATTTGTGGAATATGTGTTATGAAGGAAAATCCAGCCGTTTTTATCCATCTGAGGGTGCGGCCATTTTGCCACTTGATGTTGACTGAAGATGACATTACAGTTGCTCAGGGCTCAGGCAACAACCAATCACAGCTCACCTGTTTTCTGAAACTGCGCTCTGATTGGTTGTTACCTGAGACCTGAACAACTGTGATGTCATCTTCAGTCAACATCAAGTGGCAAAATGGCCGCCCCCTGAGATGGGTAAAAACAGCTGGATTTTGCTGCTTATCTCATATTCCAGTGACGCATTATTAACCAGAATGCCATATTTACACTAGTGGGGCTGCATAGAACATATTATTGCCCCCCCCCCCCCCCCCCCAAAAGAAAAAAAAAGGTTGACTTCCCTTTTAAACTGTTCGGGCTGTTCGGTCCCTGTACGACCGGTGTCAGAGTTTGTTCCACATTAAGTAAGTAAGTAAGTCGAATTTGTTTCCAGTGAGGGTTGGACTCCGCCAAGGCTGCCCTTTGTCACCGATTCTGTTCATAACTTTAATGGACAGAATTATTAGGAGCAGCCGAAGCGTTGAGGGGTTCCGGTTTGGTGGCCTCAACATTGCATCTTTGCTTTTTGCAGATGATGTGGTGCTGTTGGCTTTTTTAAGCCGTGATCTCCAACTCTCACTGGAGGGGTTCGCGGTCGAGTGTGAAGCGGTTGGAATGAAGATCAGCACCTCCAAATCCGAGATCATGATCCTGGGTGGTCGGGATGAGATCCTGCCCCAAGTGGAGGAGTTCAAGTATCTTGGGGTCTTGTTCACGAGTGAGGGTAGGTTAGAGCGGGAGATCAAAAGGCAGATCGGTGCAGCGTCTGCAGTGATGCGGACTCTGTATCGGTCCGTTGTGGTGAAGAAAGAGCGGAGCCGAAAGGCAAAGCTCTCGATTTACTGGTCAATCTACAGTCCTACCCTGACCTATGGTCACAAGCTGTGGGTCGTGACCGAAAGAACAAGATCCCGGATACAAGCGGCCGAAATGAGTTTCCTCCGCAGGGTGTCCGGGCTCTCCCTTAGAGATAGGGTGAGAAGCTCGGTCATCAGGGGGGGACTCGGAGTAGAGACGCTGCTCCTCCACGTTGAGAGGAACCAGTTGAGTGGCTCGGGCATCTGGTTTGGATGCCTCCTGGACGCCTCCCTGAAGAGGTGTTCCGGGCATGTCCCTCCGGCGGCAGGCCCCGTGGACGACCCAGGTCACGCTAGAGAGACTATGTCTCTCGACTGGCCTTGGAACGCCTTGGGATCCCGCTGGAGGAGCTGGTTGAAGTGGCTGGGGAGAGGGAAGTCTGGGTTTCTCTCCTAAAAGAAGAAGATGGATGCATGGATAGAATTCCCCTTTACTATAAGTAAGAAAAAACAAAGTTTTAAAGTCTATATTGGAAGTGTGTGCTGTGTTTCAGTGTCTGAGTTCCATGAAGTCAGACAGAAACAACACAAGACAGATAAACACCCACACGCTGTGACAAAACATGACATTAAACCAGGATTTTGCTCAGGAGTGCTTGGTTGACTGAATCTCTCTCACCACTCACTCATGACTCAAACACACACAAAAGAAAAAGTGTATATAGAAAATGTTTTGTGTGAAATGTGGATTAGAAGGGTTGTTCGTTTGCAAGAGATGCTAGAAACGTTTATTTTCTATTAGCATCGAGCTGGCGATTAGCTTTGAGGTTGTGATTAGCATCGAGCTAACAATTATCGTGTTTGCTAGCTAACGTTATCATAATAGTGTATTGTTTATCATACAGCAAACAATTTGGACACAAGCTTTTATTGTATTTTATTTCACAACACCATGTAAGTCTTTTTGTGTTTGTTGTTACACCTTCTTGAATCATCTCCCCGGTGAATAAAGTGGCAAAATTTATTGAAGGAGTTATCTGTCTAGCTACAGCTACGACGTAGCAAGGGCAGAATAACTTCACTCTCAGTCGTGAGCAAGTAGATGCTAAAATGGTTGAATATTTGTCAAATGTGTTGAAAATGAGAGGCATTTGAGAGCCTGTTTCATTCTCGGAAAACTGTTAGCGAGGTCGTGTGAGCTCGTGGGCACGCTTTCAAATTTTTGGTGACCTCATTAAATGTTTTACAGCCATCAACTTTTCGAAGAAGCGCTCCCACTTCCAAAAAAGCACGCCCTTTTAAAGGAACTCGTGACTTCCCCCCCCTGCTTTCAATCACTTCCTGATCAGTCATCTTTTAATCACTGAAAGCATCAGTTCAACAATAAAGTAGTTGCATTTGGATGATGTAAAACATTCACATATTAATCAAACAGGCTCCAACGGAGGCAACACAATTAACCGGCATGCAATAAAAATAAACTGCGGTGTTGAATGTTGACTGGAAACAAGAAAGAAAAACAAGAAATGCTATCAGGAAGCACTGAAATAAATTAACGGTTACATGGTGTGTGCAGCAGTTGGCAGAGCCAAGGTGGGGTTCTCAGTAAAAAAAAAAGGTGGGGGGGAGGACTGGGAAGCTCAATAAATTAGATTGCGGTTGTCATAACAAACTATACTGTAGTTCCTCATTTAGTTGCAGGGAGCCTTGAAAAGAAGTTTTACAACCACATAATGGGACTTTTTCTGTTTCATTGTATTTATTTATTTACATTCATTTTAATGTGTGTTTCATACAAAATATGTATTTTATGAACAAATGGGGGAAACCATAATAGAACATTGCCATTAAGTTCATGTAATTGGAAGATAAAATCAAATCAAACTTTATTTATATAGCACTTTTCATACATTAAAATGCAACTCGATCAAGGTGCTGAACAATTAAAACATCCATAGTACAAAGCTATATTATTTTTTAATATTCTTCCCAATTTTCTGTCATTGGTTGATTTATATATCAAAGACATTACGTCCACCCATTCATTTTGTATACCACTTGTCTTCATTAGGGTCATGGGTCAGCTGGCGATTGTCCTGGCTACATCCTGGACTCGGGCATATAGACCGGTGAAACAGTTCACTCACCCGACTTCCATTCAGGCAGTGTGGGTTCAGTTCCTATAATTATTGATGGTGTGATGTTGTCCATTTCCATAAAGTTTGTACCCTGTGATTGACGGGCGACCAGTCCAGGGTGTAATCTGTCTTTCTCACCTGAGAAAGGCTCCAGCACTCCATGACCCAAAACAGGATAAGTGGGATAGAAAAAAAAATAAAGGATGAATATACCTGTGCATTATTTGTAATAATCTAAATCATGATGAGATATATTGATTAAAAATAAATATTGATTCTGTCAAGTGAAACTGGTAGATGTTGACACAATTCATAAACATAAGAGTTATTGTTATTGTGGACATACTCAAAAGGTGCCACTGTTTCGGTTAGCAACTGAGTGCAGATGGGTTTCACAAGCAGCTATGTCTTTCCTTGTGTGTCATAATAAAGTATATAAACTGTGGTAATTACAGTCAGCACCCATTTTTCTTCCTGTAGCAAAAAGCAGGGCGTGTATCATGTGATGAATTGCGACTTGGAGAGGAGGCCGCAGTTTGAGAACATTTAGTATGCTGGCATTTATTTCAGAGCATAAAGCTGACAAAAGGTATGTAGGCTACACAGGCACATACACGTGAGTAAATGTATGATTTCTGCGTGGAGGAGGGGCGGAGGCTCACATTCAACCCTTCATGCAAATATTCAACTGTACTTACATAATAGTATGGCGCAAGCACTCAGTTTATACACGATTGTGAGGTATGCGTGCACGTGCGTGCGTGTCCGCTTAGAGAACATTCAAATTAAAGCCCTGTTTGATTTCTCGTTGTGTGTGAGGCACATGTGTTTGAATACGAGTGTGACCTTCAGCTTCCTCTTCTAGGAATGGGGAAGAAGTCTGTGTTTATCAACTGCGTGCACTTGCAAACAGAGCGCTGACCTGGTTTCCAAGCACATTTCTACAGCCAGTGGGCACAAGTGAAACATCTACAGTAAACCGAGGCTTCAAAACAAAGCATTAAATCCGACACAGGACGCAAACATATGCACACAGAGACTCATCTGGCTGTTTACTGTAAAAGCAGCTGAAGGTCTTCTTGGGAGTTGAGGTGGAGGGCAGCTGTCTGTCTTCTGTTTTTACAAGGGAATATTGAAAAGAGATTAGGTTTAGGAGGAAAATGGTGAACTGTGAGACAGACTTCTAACCACTAAAGCACGACGTTGCGCCTGATTACATCCAGTTATGTTCAAACAAAGTACAAGAAGGAACTCAGGTACAATCTTACATAATTATTACACAACATGACTATAATGAGTTTATGAGGCATAACAGATGAGGTAGTAATCATTTTGAGATTGCAAATGATGACTTCTTACACTTTTAGGTCAACAGAGGTGAGCGTCATGGATTTTACTGACAGCTGAACTCCAACAATCCTCATTAGAGACCTGCGTGAGCAATTTCCTCGACAAATCCAGATAAGACCTTGAAAGTCTCGCCATTTCTGCAGGGCCCACCACACCAAAGGCAAAGAGGGCATGGCGGATACAACATGCAGTTTGCACACATGGCGAAAACCTCACTCGCATACATAATGCATGAGAAAGTGTGAGATGAGTGCAGTGTTCTGTTTCTCCTGAAGAAACGCTGACCTGTGCAGCCCAACCAACAGCCAAACCGTTGCAAAACCTCTGTTCATCTCCTGAGTAGAATTTTTTTTTTATGTTAGCACGTACGATGGGAAGTCATTTCACAAAGAGAGTAGGATATCAATGCACATATGGGTTTCCATATGTGTATACATGACAGTTCATTTCGAAAAGAAAGAAGCAACTTTACATTTGGGTACAGTGGCTAAAATAATGCTCCTCTGAAAGTAAGGACACCATATAAACGACTCATTTAATATTTGATTCCGTTTCCAAACTGAAAGTTACCAAGATGACTGCAACCAAGATGCTGCCTCCAGCTGGCGACTGGATATCAGTACAGCCGTTTTAAACAAGCCTGCAAGTGGGTTAAATTTAACTATTTACCACCATCTAGTGGACTTTTCTCTGAAAGCGCAGCAGGAATGTATCTGTACTGTAGTCATTTATTGCAGTCCATATCGTGCTTTGCTTTTTATTGTCATTGTTCTGTGTTTTTTTTTTCCTGTGCACAATCACTTCACTTGCCCAAATCTATGCGATGCAAAATGTGCATAAAAGTAATGTGCCCTGTGTTTTTGTTGATAGCAGTGCAGACATGTAGGAGAGACCAGGGCTAGTTGTATCACTTTTTACAGTTATTTCTTGGAATCAATACATCATATATAAACGCAAATACAAAATGTATACCAGATGAAAGACCAAAGTCTTAAGCATATTTTTGTATTTGTGTCATTTTCATATTTTGTGTCAGTGCAGTTATTTGCCATCAAATTGAGGGAGTGAACATGTGACAAGTTGCTCCACCAATGGGTAAGTTGTCACACTATATGGGGTAAGATGTCTTACTAGATTTTGCAACTAATGAAACAAGGACAAAATTATCATTGTTCTCCTGTTTTGTTTTGGTTTTACAGCCAGAGAAATTAGTTGTCATTGATTTTGAAAATGTACCATAGTCATTGAGCAAACTTTAAACATCAAGTATTATGAACTAGATTAAAGTCCTTAGGAACTACTGGCATGTAAGTCACAGCTCTTAGCCTCAAATGCCAGTTTTGCTTGCCTTGAACTGGAAATTTGAGATTAAACTGAATTTAAAATAAAGCATTTTGGTTAATGAATGGATGGTTCGTCGTGAAACTTAAACCAGTCCTGACATGTGGCCATACTGTAGTTCCAACAACAACTGGGAAATACATTTTTAAACAATGAAACAAAACCTGTGAGGAAAAAACTATTTTCCTCACACTTCAGACTATCATCTGAAGAACAATTCTGGCATACGAAAATAGAGTTGCCAGAAGTGCAATTTTCATTGGCCCATTCTTTTCATATGTGACAACAAACCCCAAAATGACTGAGACAAACTGCCCCAAACGACCATGTTGGCGAATACTTGCTCTAGTTTAAAGTTAGCTTAAAACAGAGCAGTGACTGAGGCATGACAAGATGCCTGAATATCTCTTCTAACGAGTCCACATGATTTGCTGCAAGAATTTGTCTGTGTGACGCCTGTTTCAAAATATATGTTGAAATATTTTACTTTGGGTTGTGCAAAACAGATAATTGGCACTCATCTCAGCTCACAATGTGGTTTTCTCTTCGAAGACAGGACACAGGTCTCCCCTATTTAATCCAATTTGTTCGTGTGTAATGTGCCTGTAGCAGCCGGTGTGAGTGTGCTCTTCACAACAAAACAAAATTGACATCATTATTGAGATTAACTACAAGGTATGTGAAATGGGTTTAAGGCAGGGTTTGCCAATACAAGATATAGATTGGGAGATGTATTTTTTAAACATTGTTTATTAGTTTGTTTTACAGAGTAGACATTCTCTTTTAATAGACAGGATGTTTACTAATGATTCAACTCTAGCGAACCATATTGAGTCCTTGCCCAAGTTCTATTATGTCACACTTGTACAGTAAGCACATGTGACCCATCTCACTAGAAAATTCCTGTCAGCATCAAGTGACGTCATTGAAATGATAACATGTACAACTTGTTTTCAGGCATTAGTCAACATACTTGAGCAGCAGTTTCATTCAGGATTTACCACTTGCATTAAATATATCGGTTAAATAATTTGTTAAACATTTGAAATAATCTCAATATCACTACAAAACAGTAACATTTAAAATATGGCACCCGTTTTTTGGCTTAGACTTTAGAATTGGATACCAGCTACGCAGGCAAACATTGATCAAACAAAAGGATTGACGTGAACAACAGCGGGATTAAAACATCAAACAATGAAACATATTAACATTAAAAGGTGCAATATTGAAAACATGTTCCTCTTAAAAGTCTCATGCTGTAGGTACAGTATGCGCATCCCGTCCTGTCCGTCAAAGTCTCTATTGCTGCCATGGTTACCAGACTGGGGAATGCCGACCTTCCGGTCAGGGCTGTCAGCCAAATATGCCAAATCTCCCGGCAACAGCAGGTGCAGTGAAACTGGCCAGGGAACATGCTGCTTTCCCGGGTAACTACGTCGCCACCCACTTGCCAGCTGGCACGGGTGCGGTGAGGTGGGCATAGCACACCTTGATAGGATCATAACACGTCGCAGATGACTTCTGTGCTCGTCACGCACTGCAGCATTTGTAGGCCACATACATTATGCGGATACCTGATGATGGGTATTGAGAAGCTGTATCCCACAAAAACAATCTACCTTTACAAAGTTAATAATGCTCTGTTTTGTTGTGCCTAATGAAGTGTGTAAATGTGGATATTCCAACGCAGTTCAGTCCTCCAGGAAGTCACAATACATCAGGTATTTAAAAGTTCAGTCCCCTTTGTAGTGACAATCATTCATAAAGTGCTTTTTTTCTTCTTCTTTTTTGCAACATCTTCTTTGCTACCATAAGAGCTTCACATTTTCTCCACTCGGTTACCAGGTTTGTCTTTTCTCTTGGTTTGTAATGGTTCTATTTTGTGTAGCGCCCAAGACTGGAAGTGGCTCTTAGTGGTTTCTTCTGGCCTTTGAGGAAGCGCCGCAGGACAAAATCAAAGTTAGCCGTCGTTGACATAGCGTAGAAGACGTTTGCTTTGTCTGGTATGAGCAACTCTGAAAACACACGCAGAATGTGAGTTAGTGATCAAAAATACACCAAACCCATCTTTCTTCTACAGAAACGTGCTATTTGTGTCGTTTTCAGTTGTAGATACAGAGATCACACTAATCCATAAATTATACAACTAAAAACTTTCAAATTTAATGAATTGATGGAGTTCAACCGCCTTAAAATAATGTATAAAGCCCAACGTGAAACTTTACCAGTTAATATACACATCTTATTTTATTTTTATTTTTATTTTAAAGGGAAAGTGAGTGAACAGACATTTTTTCCTAACCTAAATACAGAACAAAACAAAAAGAATTGTGTTTTTCAACTCAAGGTGTCAGTTTGTGGAACAATCTGGATTGTAAAACAAAATCTTCTCAGTCTATAAGTATTTTTTTTTAAATCTATAAAAGCACAATTACTTGTAAAATATATATAGCACAAGGACATGCTATTGAATTATTTTATAGAATTGTTACACCATGTTGACTGCTCGCTGTCATTCATTTAGTGTGTGTGTGTGTCTTTGCTATATTGTGGGGCCCATACAAACTTGTTTTTCCAGGTTTAACTACCATTGTGGGGACCGACTTGAAATTGTGGGGACATTTTGGTTGTCCCCACATGTTCAGACCACTTGTTGAGGGTCAAGACTTGGTTTTAGAGTTATAGGTTTGAATTGGGTTATGGTTGAGGTTAGAGTAAGGAATGAGGGTTGGCAATCATTTTTGATGGTTGGGGTTAATGGAAAGGGCTAGGAAATGCATCATGTCAATGAGATGGGCCCACAAAGATAGTAAAACAAACCTGTGTGTGTGTGTGTGTGTGTGTGTGTGTGTGTGTGTGTGTGTGTGTGTGTGTGTGTGTGTGTGTGTGTGTGTGTGTGTGTGTGTGTGTGTGTGTGTGTGTGTGTGTGTGTGTGTGTGTGTGTGTGTGTGTGTTGATCAGGGGCAGATACAACAAGTTTATACTTTTTTTCTTTCCCCTTTCATTTATTTTATTTTAAAGAGTGAAATAATGTTTAAATTTTTTTTTTAACATTTGGTGATTACAATCACCTTATAATAATATAATTACAATATCCTTAATTAAGATTACCCAAATCACCTCAGTAATATGAAGTAGGTGGCACTACTGTAAACACTAATCTCAAATTAACTTCACCTGACTTTGATTGACAACGTCAGTGTCAATCAAAATGAAGTCTTGCCTTTGTAAAGACAGAATTGTTGTCGTAAAGTCTTCAAGTGTGAGTTCTGACCTCTCTCCTGCGAGATGACCTGTGTTAGAGTGAATTCCTGCCAG
Source organism: Leptonotus elevatus (assembly GCF_054856555.1). Classification (NCBI taxonomy): domain Eukaryota; kingdom Metazoa; phylum Chordata; class Actinopteri; order Syngnathiformes; family Syngnathidae; genus Leptonotus; species Leptonotus elevatus. The sequence goes on along the minus strand of NC_141239.1, from coordinate 51,129,005 downwards.
TTCATGTGATCCAGGTGATGTTTCTCTAAAACCCGCTGAATCACATGTGCTGTTTTGTCCTGGCTGGTCAACTATGAAAACACAAAGACGCACACAGAACAAAGACTCAAATAGATGATATGCATGACCCATTTTGTGTAAACATCAACCATGCATGACATTTGAATGACTTTCAAGCACAATACGATTCACGATTATTAAGCCTTAATAATGTAAAAAAAAAAAAAAAGGGAAAAAAACTCACCAAGACACTCTTGTACATGTTGCCATTGTTGTGGCCCAGGTCCACGCTGACCCTCACAATGCAAAAGTCGGCGCTTTGCCGGTTGTAGACGGCCAGGGAGGTCATGGACACGGAGCGTTTGTGCTGGCAGGCCGCCAAGGACGGAGGAGTGACACAAGAAGTGGCAGAGGAGCAGAGCGAGTCCGAAGACGAGCCAGAGGGAGTTTGGGAGTCCGGAGACGAGGTCGTCGAGGAGCATGGAGAGCAGGATGATGAAGATGAAGAGAAGACCTCTGACACATTGTTGCAAGAACTGTGGAAGGACTGCAGGAAGTAAAATCAGAAAGAGCAACGTTTCATGTGTTATTATTAAGAGGTATCAAAATGAGTTCATTAATTTTGAGTTAATTTAAAGTTCCTTTTACGACACAAATTTTTTAACGTGCGATTAATGGCCGCAGTAGTACTAAATTACAGTAATAAATGTAATAATAATGCATATATTTGTGGAGACTGGGTTCAAGTTCTATTTTACAATTTTAAAAACGTGCAAAATTTCACAAGTCACTTCATGTTAAAGATTAGAGAGCTCTTAATATGAAAAGAAAAATGCACTGAGCTGTCACCGTCTAACAAATGCAATGATGTCATCTAGTGGCAGAAAAATGACCTCAACACAAATCAATATCACACTCGTTTTTTACAGTACAGTACTTACTTTTTTCATTATAACTCAATTTTATAAACTATTATGAAATTACTGAATCAATGTCTAAAAGATGCAGTCATATTTCTATTAGTTTAACTTCTTTTTTTTCACTTTTATGTGAACAAGAGTATGAAAACTTAGGGAACAAATTATTGTACATTTAAAACAAATGTAAAATTTGTGATTAATAATGAGTTAACTATTGAAGTCATGATAAGATAATTGAATAATTCTGATTACAAATTGTAATCACCTGACACAAAAATGTCTGCAAAACCAAGCAAAAAAGAAACCTGCAGTCTGATGGAACAGGCGGAGTTTGGAGAGGACAGATCTTCCAACTCAGAAGCACTCGATCCCGAAGACGAAACACTGATCTGGTCAGCTGGAAGCTTTTTGGATCCATCGCTCATTGTCAAGAGACTAAAGAAAGACCTTGCGTCAAGATTATGTGAGGCCTTACAATTCTTGTGTCATGAAGACATTTTTATGGCACTGTGTGAATGTGTGTGCGTGTACTAATTTGGCTGGCCTCATAACGGTCACGTGATACTCACGAGGAAAGTTTCTTAGTGAGCGTTCTGTGGTTCCAAGTAGTTGGTGAACACACATCCACGGGAGGTTCCAACTGTCTTGAAAGTTCATAACTGTAAAATACAAATTAGAAAAATGGGTAAGATGTAGATTGATGACAAAATTGAGTCACATGCCTGAGGCCGGTAAAACTGATGGTAAGATTTGGTGCTCATCGAGAATTGTCTGGTCTTGGTGGATGTTTGCATTTCTAACACTAACACAACCTATCTTTTATGAGTCAAATATCTGAGACTTTTCCCATCCCAAAAGGCCTATTTCTCTCAAATAGTGTTCACAATTCTGTTAGTGAACACTTCTCTGCTGAGATAATCCATTCCCCGGCAACCAAAGGTGCGTCATATCTTCTTTTATTTAGAGTTAGCATGCAATTGGCTTGGTGACTGCAGGAAAGAATGTCCACCAGTACTGTTGCGTGTGAATTCAAGGATCATTTCTCTGTCATATGCTATCTCCAAAGGCTATTTTCAGACAATTTGGTGGTACATTCAACCAGCCTCTCAGCAGCACACCACGTGTAAAACACCAACCCAGGCACCTTGACCTCAAAGATTGTCTGAACCATCTGGACAGGTGCTGCAACAGTTTGCATGGTCTTCATCCTTATTTTAGTTTTTCATAATATGTAACTGCTGAAGTTCAAGCAAGTGTTTCCTCTTGTGAATGATTGCTTCACTTATGTTATTTGAAATTTGGCAAGAAAAACTTCCTCCAACAATTCACCTTTCTTGATCAGTGAGCAGTTTATGTCCTTGCATCCAAGCCGCAATTCTGGGGTAATGAGGCAGGTTGAACTGAGTACAGGACACTTGCAGCTCACGGATTTGTGACAGAACCTCAAACTCCTGCAGGAACAGAAATGTTTTGATAAACAATGCCAACAAAAATGCTCATTTGGTATCCTTACTGGAACAACAATCATGTTAGCCACTAGGGATGTAACGATATTGGCAATATCGTGATATCGCAATATTGTCGTCATGTCATGATATTAAAAGCAGAACATTGTGAAAAAAAAGAAAAAAAGAAAAAAAAGCGAGGTTGTATTTAATTTGTGCTCTTCTGGCACCCTCTGGTGGTTTGTTTATTAATGCCGTTAAATTTTAATTAGGAATGTTTTGGCCACTGTGGCGGTTATCGGTCATAACAGCAAATATTTTTCAACATCTCAGTAAAAAAAAATAATAATAATAATAATACTTTTGGCCCGCTGCAGCAACATTGTGAATCACATAGACCATGAATGATGCTTTGGGCCACTGAGCCAATAGGAGCACATGACAATGACATGGCCAAGCCTATTTCTCCGTCACTGCTTCATATTATGTACAAAAACACAACATTGTGTTTTTCCCAATATCAGCTTTTTTTATTTTTTTAAATTAAATTAATTAATTTATTTATTTATTTACTTTGCAATATTATGAGTTTTTACACAGTATCATGACTTTTTAATTTTATTTCACCAACCGTCCCACAATATTGTGATATTTAACGTATCGTGATGTCTGGATATCGTTACATCCCTATTAGCCACGTTGTACAGTACTTAAGTGTTGTATGTAAAACTAATGAACAAGATATTTTGGGGGTGTAACAACTCACCCTCCTCCTCTTCTCAAAATTTATGAGACCAGCCTGTGAAAACAATGAATTTTACAAGGTTGTGCGTAGCTGCAATAATAAATGATTAATCCAATCATATAAATAAAGCAAACATGTACAACTTCCTTCATTTTAAGCAGCGTAAAGAATATGAGAACATAAATCAATCAGTTTAATTCTGGTGTAGTGGGCACACAACACAGAAATGTACTTTCTTAAAGGTAATCGGAATATATATATATTTTAAATAGCACAGGTATTTATAGAAATGCATATAAATGATTAAGTATTCTTGTTTGTCTACATGAGTAAAAGTGGAAACTTGACTTTCAGAATTCTCCTTTAAAAGCGTATATTTGTCATGAGCTATAAAAAGCAGTGTGGGAATGAGTTTTCCACCCTATTTTTGTTTTGTTCTGTTCTGTTGCGCTAGCTACTGACTGACTGTATATGCTGTAATTGCCCGTCCGAGGAGATAATAACCTTAAATCATTTCATACTTCCATGTAATAGAATACAAAATAAATGATGATGTAAAGGAATTGATCAAATGTAATGAATGACATTTAAATATGTAAATATTGATCATAGCAAGTTATTCTCATGTTGCACTTTACCTCCACTGTGTCGGGCAGAGCTGTGTCTAGCATGGTGAGGACGGTCAGATAGGTGCCCAAGTAAGGCACCACGCCATTGGATGTATTCTGCATAGAGACAACAAGTGGTTTATTGGGCTACAGTAAATCTGTGGCTTGTAATCAGATATACTGTAACTTTTTCATTTCATGTGTGTCCTACTTTCATTCAAGGTATATTGGTGTGCGTTAGTAGCACAGCTGGCTCATGTTTCATCTCAGGAGACTGTGCAAGATGACTCAGAGAGCACTCTGCTCCGGTCTATTATTACTGGCCTATAATCCTGATGGATCGCGGGCCACTTGAAACTTGCTTAGCACCGAGCAGGGCCAAAGATACTTTTGGGTCTCGGCCATGTTAGACACACTGCACACTGATGTGAAATCATCTCCAGTGTGGAGCAGTATAATTATCAGAGTGATTTTTGCATGGGCCATTTTCAAAACAGATCCTGCCATCAAAGATGGCATTACAACATCCAATAATGCATTACTTGAAATACATTTGTAAAACTTTGAAAGTTGTGAGGCAAAGCTGTCTGGATATGAAACTGCTTGGATATTTTGGGAGAAATATTATCCGTAGTCATTTGACCTCCGTCCACTCCAAGGAGTTCATAGGGTGCTACGTTCACTAGAATGTGAAGTAAACAAAATGATAGCAAAGTAACATTAGATTTAGATGGGTGCATAAATGTTGATAACATCCCTGCACACAAGTATGTCAACTATAATTTCAGTTTATAGAGTAAGCTTTGACCTCCAAACATGTCGAGAATGACTTTTGCCGGGTACACATTAACTTGAAAATCCTGTTTAATTGTTTTCCTTTTAAAGCACAGGTGTCAAAGTCCGAGGTTTTCGAGGTTTCCCTCGTCCAACACACCGGATTCAATGATCAGTATCATTATCAGGCTCCTGCAGGGCTTGCTAACGAGCTGATCGTTTGAATCAGCTGTGTTGGACGAGGGGAACCTAAAACACATGCAGGACTCTGGTCCTTGAGGATCGTCCTTTGACACCAGTGTCTTAGAAGGAGCGAGGCCACGTACATTTCCTTCAAATGCAATATGTATAGATCATCGAGTGCATGAGTGTGCAACAGTGACCTCAGTGTAATTAGTCGTTTCAGAGTAATGCTATTGTGCATAGATATGGTGATGCCACTGAACTGAAAACATGATCCTTCATAATAACTAAAAGAGAAAAGTCAATGTTCTCCTAGCAACGTCATTCATTTGCAGTTACATACTAAGTATAAATGGTTTCAATGTACTGTATGCACACTCGCCTCGAACGTAATGTTTTGGAAAGCCTCAGTTAAGATCACTAAAGATCATTTTTCAAGGAATGTAGGTGGACTTGCTCTGATAAACATTAACTTGTAGGTAGGTCAAAAAGGCTGTTCTTCTTGAACAATAGCACAGTATAAAAAAAAAGCTATTTTGAGCAGAAAATTTCAGGGAGTTTTTATTTGCTGTAGTCATACCAACGTTAGTATAACATGTTAGCATAAGTTTGCTACATACTTTCTAGAATTAATTAAATGATTTCATGAGAACGAAGCACACCCACAACCCTAATGAGGATTAGTACAGATGGACGGACTAATTTGGACTGCTGGAGCAATCCAAGCTGACCTTGGGTGAGAGTGGCGGGGCACACACTGGACTGGTTGCCAGCCAACACAGAATAATATCTTTCATTACACTCATTATTATTAGCATTTTCATCATTATTCAAATGTACTTTAGTCTGTTAAAAAAAAAATCATTTTTACAAGGTTTTAATTGCAAGAATAATGTCAGAGAGAAAAGCAATGCTGCCGTGGAATCACCTTAATTGAGGCCCACTCATAATAACTTATTTTATATATATATATATATATATATATATATATATTAGAGCTGTCAAACTACTATATTTTTAATCAGAAAATTAAGCACATCTTAGAATTTTGATTACAGTAATTTCTAGACTATAAGCCGCTGCTTTTTTCACTTGCATTCGACCCTGCAGCTAATACAAAGGGGGCGCACTATAAAGGAAGCGCAAGAGCGTCAGGCAGAGCAAAACAGACCAAGTGAGCCCAAATACAGTAGGAGAAAATTTGCGCTCTCATTATGGAAAAGAAAGTCGCGAGAACCCGGTGCGGTAACATTAAAACACCTGCGGCTTAGTCGGGTGCGGCTTATGTGTGTTATAAACTCGAGTATTCCCCAAATTTAGCTAGCGTGGCTTATAGTCAGGTGCGCCTTATAGTCCAGAAATGACTGTACTCATGATTAAACACTTAATTAAAAATACTTTGTATCAACATTTTTTGCCCGTCAAATTTGAAAAGCACCTGTCATGTATTAATTATTTTAACATTTAATGTTATGAGGATGTCTTCAACATTTTTTGATCCACTGCACACTCTCATCCTCCTCTTTTTGTTTATGTTTATGACAATGACATCACAGTTGCTCAGGGCTCAGGTAACGACCAATCACGGCTCACCTGTTTTCTTCATATTCCACAATTGACAAGTGGGGCTGCATAGAACATATTGTAAAGAAGAATTTTGACTTAACTTCCAGAGAGGAAAGTCGGCTAGGGTCTGCAGATTTTTTGCCAACAATGGCATAATTTTTCTATTTTTAGTGAAGTGGGGAGGAAGGGTCAATTGAGTGATGCTTGTTTTTCAATTTTGGTCTCACCTCCACCAAGAGTTCTCTATTTGTCAGAAGACAGTTTTCATCAGGAAAGGTTTCACAGAGGTTGTCAAACGTAACCATGCTGTCCCTGCAAAAACAACAGTGAGTATGTCAGTGATTAGCTCCACTAATTGATTTAATGATGAATTGGTATACTTTATAATAGCTGAGAGCACCAAGATCAAGTGTTATGTCACAGAGAAAACACTTTTAAGTTAATCTTTTATTATCCATGACATTTTACTAGCTTGGTGCAATGGTCACTGATGCGCTGTGTTATGTGGGTCATCCAAAAGCAGGTCATTTGCTGACACTGCTCTTGATGAAGGTTCACCACCCTCATTAAAAGAAAAATTATGATACACAACATGACTTAAAAGATAGTAGCGGAGGCGACCTGTAAATTGTTGTCTTCAAAGGGAATGAAATCTGACTTGACCTGCTAACTGCAGCCCAGGTCTTTCTCAGTCTGTAGACCGCATTGGACTGAAGAGCAGACAGGATTGCTTTGAGAGATGAAAAGTTCTTCAAACGGTGGCACTCCTGCAGAGAAATACAAAAGTTACTGGATATGTTGACACGCCTTTTAATATGGTGCATACAAAATGCATATAAGATGCGTTTGCAGCCCTTCACTTTTTTCACATTTTCTACTACACGTTTACAACCATATTCAAAAATTACAACCTCAAGTCATTTTAATATGAAGGTTGGCAAATCTTTTTTTGGGGCAGTTTTGCAATTCATCTTTGCAGCGTCATCAGGTTGGATGCGAAGCATTAGTTCACAGCACTTTTTTAAAATAATTTTTCAACATATATTGTTTAAATTAATGTATTCTATTTTGGAATAATGCCGTAAAAGAAAATGTGGAATACGTTCCAGATGCACAGTAAATGTTGGCTCACTCTCATGACATCCTTTTTTTGCCAAATACTTTTTGGAGCATGAAAATAAATATCTGCCTGGGAATTAGGACATTTTCTAACAAAAGAGACTCTATTATGTCATAACCAGTTTGCCCGTTTAACTCATTCACTGCCACTGACGGCTATTGACGTCAAAAATTCATTTGAACTATTTCTATTAGTTAAAAAAAAAATCCACTTTTGTTAACAAGAGTATGAAAACCTAGAAGAAGAAAAAAATATTGTACATCTAGAACAGATATAAAATGTATGATTAATCGGGAGTTAACTATTGAAGTCATGCGATTAATTACAATTAAAAAAATATATTGCCTGATGCGATTAAAAAAAGAAAAGAAAAGATTATTAAAAATCAGGAGCGTCAGGCGATTACATTTTTTAATTGTAATTAATTGCATGACTTCACAAGTTAACTCACGATTAATCACAAATTTGTTCTAAAAGTACAATAAAAAAATTGTAGGTTTTAATAATCTTGTTAACAAAAAGGTAAAAAACTATTTTAAACTAATAGAAATAGTTCAAATGAATATTTGACGTCTATAACCGTTAATGGCAGTGAATGAGTTAACTCAGCGTGTCGTACATTAATTTTGATGTGTGGCCATAAAAAGAAAATTGGTCATTGAAAAAGTGCAATGAAAAGTATTACCATCAAGTAAACTTCCCAGAATAGACCCAAAACCCAAATACGGTATGATTACTTGTACATCAATGTTTATGCAACCAGTTGTTGGAATCAAAAGTAAAAGTATTCACCTGAGCTACTATGACCCACTTCTCCACGATCCGAGCTCGTTGCGGTGGTGTAGCACATTCAGGGCGGCAGAGCAGGGATATGATGACCAGGTTGGTGATGGCGTTAAACTGTGCAATGGTTGCCCTGATGGTGGGGGACATGTTCTCCTTCTTGTCCCTTTGTGACCACATGCAGCCCAAACACTGGTAAGGAGCCACTTTGACAAATAAAGCCTGGCAACAAATGAAAAAAAGAAGAATATAAAAATATCAACAAAGGTTTGAAAGTTATCAAAGAAGTTCAGGCAAATTTTCTAAAGTAGATTATTTATTGTCTTCATGAATGCAGGGATTTAATATTTAAGTAATTTAATTTATTTACTTTTGCGATGTTACACAAAAAAATTGTCACAATTTATCAAATTAAACAATTCACTATGTAACTGACTGACATGTTGCGTGACAATAGTGTTTAAGAAAGACACATTTGTTTACACAAAGTGGTCTCTGTTAAGAAGACATTTGTATTTGTTAAAAAAAAAATACACTAAAGTACTCACTGTGAAGAAGACACCAGGTTTAATATTTGGATTCAGTAATGTACAAAAAGGAACTATTTTCTCAATGAAAAAACATCAATTTATGTCTTGTGTAGTTTTATCGTAGATTATCATGGATTTATTACCTGACCAATATATCGATAATCACGGTATCGTTATATCGTGAGATAATTGTTATTGTGAGCCTTGTATCGCATATCGTATCGTAGGTTCCCTCCCCTAGTTACCAAGTACTGATACCACTAGTACTTTTGATATATACAATTTCCCCCAAAAAGGCAACAGATAATAAAATTTAAAAAATACCTATATATTCTAATATAGCATTTTTTTTGTTGTTGCATGAAATCAATGGCAATTTGTTATTCTTCTCACTTCTAATTTCTATTTCCTGATGGTAAACAGTGTGGCGAGTACCGATACCTTGAAAAAAGGTCGGGTATTAGCCCGATACTGATATCTGGTTCCGGTACTGATATCTGATGTTGGTACTCGTCCATCCCTAATGAAAATATTAGGCACAATACGAAGCTGTGCATTTTTAGTAACTTTGAGTATCCTATCCACAAATATAGAAGATGCATTGTATTTGCCCCGATCGTCTCCGCTCACTTACAGAATCCATGCGGGTGAGTTGCTCTGCGATGGCTCTTGCCGAGAAATCTATAATGACCCCTTGATCTTGTGCGTGTTCACATCCTAAATCCTCGTCACCTGAAAGCTGCTCATGTGGTTGCACATCTGCCTGACAAGGGCTCGCACGTGTCTCAGAATCTGATGAATGAGCAACAGGGTCAAATGAGCATGTATATGCATCATGAAAATCTAATGATATGCTCGACAGTACATGTTGGAGCAGCACCTTCTTTCTGGAACCTCCAAAGCAATTTTTCAGTTTGCCCGGCCAACGAACAGAAGTTGGGCTGACGGTGAAGTTGTTCGTGCACGGCAGAGCTGATTCGAAGGTGATCCAAAAGAAGTTGCAGGCCAGAGTGCAGCGGAGGATCCCTCAAGTCCTCACTGTATTCATCCAACCATGTCTGGACGAAGGCCAACAGAGGACTGGGGAGGCAGCGGGAAAATCATTACACATTCTTCCGGAGAGGTTAAAGACTAACATGCATATCAATATTAGACTGGACATACTCTCATTCTGTAACTATGAACAATGATTTTTAGGATTAACACAAAATAGATTTTTTTTTTTTAATCCACCTACCCTAGGTTGCATTCACCGTTTTCCAATTCTGATGCTGCACCGTCTCTGTAGGAGGACACAAATTATATGCAATTATCTTTTCTTCAAGAGGGTTTTGTCTGTCCATACGTTATAGCAATTCTCCTCCTGCACTTGAGTCACACAAATCGCATTATTGGCCGGTCGTTACATAATTGTTGTTGTTGTTTTGTGAGCATTTCAATAATTATCACCTGCAGTCTACTTATTATTACTTTGAGGCAGCCATTTAAAAATGATTCAGAAGCAACAATAATGAGTAGGCAGTATGACAAGTGTCAGCTTTTTTTCACGGTCTTCAAGATCAATGACTGAAAAAAGTTCAACGATATGTACAGTAGCTGAATTTATATATTGGTCACATTTCATCAGGTCTTGTTGTTTCAAATGTGTTTCTTTGCTTTTTATTCCCAAAAACATTTTGCTATCAAAAATAAGAATGAATGAGTTTATCACTGTAACTACATTTCTCTAAACATCTCATTCATCATGAAATATAATCTATGTAGACTGCAAATAAAAAAATTTAAAAAAGTGATTATACCTTTGAAAGATGAGCTCTAGCAGCTTTTCCGTACTGGTGAAGGTTCTGTATGTGGAAAGGAAGATCCTGGCGTAGTCCTGGTCCACACAGTCGGCGTCAAGGAGGTGACTCGCGAGCATTTGCAGACTGGCAGCCTTCAGGCGCCGCACTTTGTTGGTTCGGTACTGGACGAAAGCGCATGATGGATTCAAGTTGGGGTCGGGCGTGGACGGGACGGGCACCCGGTGCAGTGTGATCCCATAGATGGCACCATCCTCTGATTCTTCACCCCACTCCTGCACTGGGTTCTGCGGATTGGGGGAGGGGGGCAATGCTGACATGTAATTCACTGTCATGGATTTCTACACGTTAATATATGTCCATCACGCATGTGGCAAATCAACACATTCATTTCAGGATAATAGTGAAGTTGAGCAAGCTTATCTATAAAAAAAAAAAAAAAAACTTTTTTTTTTGTTATATTAAACTGCTCCACTATAACCACACAATGTTTGTTTCATATTAGAGGAGCAACAATTCAATGATTAATAGACAATTAATCAATTATCAAATTAATAAATCATTATTTTGATAATGGACTATATGCCACGGAGGAGGCGGGACTTCCTCGGTTGCGCGTTCCCGTCGACGGGTGCGAGGCTGCGAGTGTATAGTGTCTGTCTCAGTGTCCGAAGCATTTCACATAGCCGATGAGCGGGAGCGCGCGGTTGCGGGGCGCAGGGGTGGGGGTGCGAGTGTTGGAATGGTGGCCAGCAGTGGCCGGAAACGGCGCTGATGTGTAAAACCCGGAAATTGGAAGTCCGTGGCATCCACCCCATAGATGATAGACTTTGTTTAATTTCAAAGTGTTCAAATCCTCAGAATTTCTGCCTCTCAACAGTAAATATTCTGCGATTTCTGTAGTCCTCCACCTGCCTTTATTTTGGGAAAGAACGATCAACATTTTTGCCTATTTGTCTGGCATGTTATGAGTCAAATCATGAATTTAAATATTCATTAATTTATGTGTTTTTTTCATTTCCTGCATTGTCAATTAGGGATAGACCGAAAATCAGCCTGGACGATTATTGGGCATTTTAAGGAATATCTGTATTGGCCTTTTTTCAAAATTTGACGGCCAACAAAAGCTAAAGCTAAAACCTTTTTAATCTCAGGGAACTATTAATTTAAATTTTCAGTTGACTTTACAAAAGATGCTGCTGACCCTGGGAACTTTCTGAACCTTTTGTTCTTGTTCGACATTAAAACAAAGAAATGTAAAAGTCTAAGATTTCTTCTTTTTTGGGGGGTGGGGCTATGGTATTTACTTCTTTAAGTTTTCATTTAACTTTTTAAGACGTACTGATAATGTTGGGACTTCCCTAAATGAAATAGATTTTCAAAGAAATCTACATTTTGAAAAGTCGGAAAAATTGTCCAATAGGCATTAATGCTTTAAGACATTACAACAAAGTTAAGATTGGCATTTGTATTTTAACTCTTTGACTGCCAGACGTTTTCAGAAAAGGGATGCCGCCAGTGCCAGCCGATTTAAGCATTTTGACTGATTTTCAAGGTCCACAGAAAATGTTCTGTTTGGACTATGGAAACACACGTACTACCAAATGAAAGATTGGACTTTCATCTTTCATCAGAAAAAAAGAGTTTGTTTCTACCTTATTCCGTTCTTTAGTAATCAACAATAGAAAATGGTTAGTTTGACCCAATTTCGCCCGTGTTGGACCAAAATACGGAGAAATCAAGCTTTTAGTGAAACGATATTATTTCATGCATTCTAGTGAATTTGACACTTCTTTTTGTCCATGAATGATGCCACAAACACCTAAATAGTGCTTTACTTCTATAAAACACTACCACCAAGAATGAAAAAGTGTTTTTTGATAGCAAAATACGTTTATTTACATTCAACAGTGTAACAATTTGACAACAATTTGGCAAACTATTTACAAATGTGTGCAACTGTGGTGCTATTTACAAATATGTGGATGTTTCAACGACAGTTTTTCTTTTTGTAACACTCTCCTGCGTGCAAAGAGACGTAACAGCATTTGCACAACAGATTGCCTCTTCGCGTGTGCCACTTTCTTGCAGGCCGTTTTTTTCCGGGGAATAGCAAGTATATACTGCAGTGTGTCATCACGTCTAATATCAGGATCATGCTACGGTTACGTTACGGTGGTGTTACGTCTCGCTTCCCCGTGTCCTTCAGTTGCTATACCGGGTTGGTCGGAGATGTTCTGATCCATTTTATCCACTCCATTCATGGTGGCATCGTAGTCCAGAAACAGTGTCTTCTCCGTGATCAGACTGTACCCGCTCCTCCGATGAATATGCATTGGACTCGGGGTACTCTTCATTGTCCGATCGAATGTCCGCTTGTGCAGCTCCGCGTTTTCCGGCCTTAGCAGCGCTAGCCGCGCTAGCCGCGCTAGCCGCGCTTTGCCGGTGGGGCTTACTACGTGTTCATAACAGTCACGTTGGCGTAGAGCTTCATCTTCATCATCATCATCAATCTGCATTGGTCGATGCCAACTCTCCATCGCCCGATCGAATGTCCGATTGTGTAGAAGTACCCGGCCGGCTATTGTGCGCGTTTTCCGGCCTTAGCAGCGCTAGCCGCGCTAGCCGCGCTTAGCCGTGAGGCTTACTACGTGTTCATAACAGTCACGCCAAAGCTTCCAACTTTGGCGTAGAGCTCGTTGTCATCATCATCGTTGACATCAATGCGCTTTTTAGTATTGATTGATGCTTTCCGTCTTTGAAAAAAATGCTCAAGCTGAGCTGCTTGTAACCGGTTGCTTGGTCAAGCCATTGTGGCTTGGATCAGCCATTGTCTCCTCAACACTCTAGCTCCGCCTCACGTCTTCTACTGACGCCCACGGTGGGCGGCCCATCCAACCTTGTGCAAAGAGAGTCATCGCTGCCCTCTAGGGGCCAAAACGAGTCTTTGACTAATCAGATCAGCCTGATTCTTTCAGCACAGCTGCCCAAGGCTTTCCTGCACCCGTTTTTGAAAAAAAAAAAAAAAAAACATAGGGGACGTCTTTTAACGTCCTCGGCGCCCTTCCCTAGGTTTATGCTAAACGTTTTATAACGTTTATGGCAGTCAAAGAGTTAAAAAATATTGATGCAAAAAAAATTCAGCCCTTTTTACTGAAAATTAATATCGGCTTCAAATATCGGTTATCGGCATCCTTGACTACTAATAATCGTCATCAGTATCTGCCCTGAGAAAATCTGTCTATCTCTATTGTCAATTTGAAATAATGTCCTGTTTTTGAATATTGGGAGGGAAATTAAAATGTGTTTTTAATGGACAAAATACTCCACAGATTAATTGATTATTAAAATAATTGTTTGCCTTAGTGGCAGCCCTATTTTATATTGGCTTTAGAGTCCGTGCATGTGCTGAAGTGTTTGTTCCAGACTCCAGAGTTTAGAATTACCTGAAATTTTCAAGAATCCTTTAGTGGTTGACGCAAATGTTTATGGACAAATACAGGATTAGTAAAAGTTTCAGGCATCTAATAACACATAGAAACAGGACACCAAAATAATATCTAAATGTCAGTGAGACAAAATACGGCATGCAACAAAAATCTAAGGCCATTATTAAATGTGTAGTTTCAGAAAAGCTTTAGTAGCCTACATTAAAATATATACAGCTCAGTATACGTACTGTATATAGTTCATTGTTGTAGATAAGGTTTTCAGTATTTGGTTAGACATGTATGAAGGTAGGTAGTAAGGTTAACATGCATGCGTGACCTCCCTTTACTCTTGAGCAGGAATCTGCCTCTCTTGTACGTAGATGGATGGATCCCTCAGAGTGATATCTTAGAAATTTGTCACTAGAACAACTACAGTAGCTATCTTATATTGACCCAAGACTTATGCACAGTACGTACATAGCTGTAAAGTATGTGCAACGTTATCTACCTCAGCGATTAGTAACTAATCAGTTTGTGGGTTGTATATCAATGCCTTCTTAAAACATATTCACTGAAGAGGTCCGAACAGTTTGCACCACAGCATTACCAGACAATACGCATCAGACAAAAGGGTCAGCGTAACTGAGCACACTGTTCGGGTTGTGTTTGTTTGAAGTCTATGTGCAGAAAAATGACAAAGCACTTTTGCAACATCATTTAGATTTACTGGTCGATTTATTAAATGGGATCCATAAAAACAAACTATTAGTCAATGAAAACATAGCTGAAACAAAAAAATGGTTACCGGTATATTATTCTGGATATATTACGCTCAAGATGATTACAGAGATGGAATAGCTCATGTGCATAGTCACTAGGGGTGTGCCCAAAAATCGATTCTCATAAGAATCGCGATTCTCATTTAGTAGGATTCAAAATTTATTTTAAATGTCCCAAAATCAATTTTATTTAAATTATTTTATACTGTCTTCCCTTTGTTTGTGTGTGCCTTTATTGGGAGCGCTGTTCATGTTCATGTTGTACCCGATTTGGCCGCTTAGGGGCAGTGTGGTTCCACGCGATCTGATACACTGTTAAATTGTAGCCACATTAGAGAGTAGAAGGAAAAAGCCAGGATCAAGTTATTCCAATAAAAGTATTTTTTTTTGCAGCGTGGGGCCATTCTTTTAAGTGATAAAAGTACCGCGAGTAGAGCACTGATTAGCATTAGCGAGTCAGACTGGAGTAGATCATTACCATTCCTTGAACATCTTTAAATTGAAGCAAAAATCATTGTCAATCACATCATTTTGAATCAAAAATCGCTCTTAATCAAAAATTGATTTCGAACCGCACACCCAAAAATCGGAATCGAATCGAATTGTGAGACATTCAAAGATTCCCAACCCTAATAGTCACCTTTAATCCCACTTGAGCGATAGTGAATTAGTATCAGACTTCGGACAACTTCACTCAGTTTACCTGAGGAACACATGAGCGTGCAGGTGAGTTCTATAAAACCCTGACCTATATTCTACAAGTTGAGTAAACCCATTTAAAACAACATAAATCTGTCTTCACACACTGTTTTGCATTTGTCCTAAAAAAACAACTCATCTACAATACACAAAAAAAAACACTTACAGTGTTCTACAATTAAAATCAATTCATCAAAGGTTTTAAAATGCGTTATATAACCCTGGCGCCAATAACAATTTGTGCATGACTCCCAACTAATCCATGTGGTGCACGTGTCCCGCCTCACAAATCTATACAGCTGCACGCAACAGATGAGTAGACATGCAATGTTATTTATTATGCTCCACTAGTCTGTATTGACCCACGCAAAACCTTCGAATGCTCAAGTTGTTCTTAATATATCATCATCGCCATGCAAAGACTTACAAATAGATCAAAAGTTGAGAAGAAATGCCCCGTGACACTAGTATCACTCACACACACACGCTCGCATGCACACGCACACCCATTGTCTCTCGTAGAAACGAGTGGTTTGTTTGCTGAACAGAGAGGAAACATTGTGAGCTACGTACTCGCACCCATTGTCCGTGATGCGCTGGTAGCGCTAAGCACAACTAGCAGTCAAATGGAAATGAAGCGTAATACATTGACTTTAATCAACAATCATTGCGTTGACCTTCTTGCACGCATTCCCATGGTCAACTCTGCCTCATTAACTCATTCACTGCTATTGACGGCTATAGACGTCATAAATTCATTTTAACTATTTCTATTAGTTTAACATTTTTTCCACTTTTGTTAACAAGTATGAAAACCTAGAAAAAAATTGTTTTTGGACATTTAGAACAGATATAACATTTGTGATTAATCGTGAGTTAACGAGTGAAGTCATGCAATTAATTAATTAAAATTTTAAAAAATTCAAAAAATCACCTGACACCCCTAATTTTTTTTATAATCTTTTCTTTTAAAAAATACAAATAAAATAATTGTAATTATTTTTTCCAATTTTTAATAATCTTTTTTTTTTTAAGAAAAGATGATTAAAAATTAGGGGCGTCAGGCGACTACCATTTTTAATCGTAATTAATCGCATGACTTCACTAGTTAACTCACGATTAATCACACATTTTATATCTGTTCTAATACAATTTTAAAAAATCTAGGTTTTTATACTCTTGTTAACAAAAGTGGAAAAAATGTTGAACTAATAGAAATAGTTCAAATGAATTTTTGACATCTATAGCCGTCAATGGCAGTAAATGAGTTAATGGACCTCAAGCAGTTTGCACCTTTTGCAAGGTGTGTAAAAAAAAAAAATTCCAGAGCTGGTGTCAGTCACTAAACATCTATTTAAAACCCAAACTATTGAGTTTTCCCCTTCAATGTGGGCAAGACCACCAACCAGCACATATACAAAGTGACCCTACGGGACTTAAGAGTTGTGACAGGACAACTCGTGGCTGCACACAATGCCCTGAGGATTCAACTGTTCCTGGATGAGAAGAACATTTTTTTTTAACTTATAGTAACCTCCCAACTCACTTGACCTGGCCTCCTCTGATTTTTTTTTCTTTTTCTGAATCTCAATGGGAGTCAGATCCGTTTTGAAGATGTGGACGACATCAAGATGGCTGATGGGGATGGAGCTCGGGAGGATCCCACAAGAATGCTTCCAGGGTTGCATGAAGGCATGGCACAGAAATGTGTTTGACTCCAGGGCGCTTACTTGGTGGATAAAACTTGTACTTTGCAAGGCACCAGTCGTGGAACTTTTCCGACAAACCTTGTATGTTCCGCAGCAGTAAATGTCATCAGTACTTCTTTACAAAGGGAACAGTGCAGTGAGAACCTTAAGCATTTTTTAAATGCAAATATGAATTTGACTACTTTAGACTCGACTTGACAAAATGTTAGAAGACTTGCAATGCTACTTGGACTTTATCAACAATGACTTGAGACTTCACTCAGACTTGAGCCCTTTGACTTGAAAAGACTTGCTTCTTCCACCAAAACAAAAAGATTCAAATGTATATTAACGAGTAAGTTCCTCTCGGTGTGTGCACGCATGTGTGTGCGAGCTGGGCTGACAGCGCCATCATTTAGACATGTCAGGGAAGCCGCAACGACGCAAACACATGCCGCCTACGCTAAGGCAAACTTCAAAATAAAGCCGATTAAATAATACATTGACACCAATGCAACAGCCTTGGCAGATTTTACTTTGTAGTCTACCTGCACGGTGGCGTGAACGCCAGCTTGACTACTTCCCTTTTACATTTTGGCTTGAATTATTGACGTTTTTATTGAAATTACATATTTTCTACCACCATTATAATAATGCCACCCCGAAAGTTTATTAAATAGCAAATTTAGAACGCGATTAAACTGCAAGGTAATTACGCCGTCATTGCACGATACGGTACAAGTCTCCGGCGTTCTTGGCTAGTAGCTAACTGTTAGCATTAGCATCAGGTGCTGCAACAGTAGTTTGACAGCTGTTGCTTAGCTCGCTTGCTTTTCTTAGTGTGGACCTTTGCTACTTTGTAATCCACTCTCCCTGTTTAAACGAAGGGAATGTGCCTTAAATTGCACTTAGATGTATTTTTCATTAATAAAAAAAATTATATAAATAGAACGTTGCCTTCATTTATAATTATTTTATAAAACACAAGCCATAAAAACATAAAAAGTGTCCAGTATGGTCATTTGGATTTTAGGAACACAACTTCAAGTGCATTACAAGTGCAATATAACGTAAGGCAGGATACCATGTTATTTTATACATGGACCATGTATAAAATAATGATGTATCTTGCCTTATATTGCACGCAAAGTTGTGTTCTTAAATCCTAATTGCCATATTAGACATTTTATACAGTGGAACTTAAACATAAATATAAATTGAAATAGGAAATTTCTGTTTTTGGAGCTTGGGAACGGATTAATTGCATTTACATTATTTCCTACAGGGAAAAATGTTTCGGAGGTTGAACAATTCGGACTTTGAACACTTTGCAGGAACGTATTAGTTTCAAACTCTGAGGTACCACTGTATATATTGTTTTAAATGTAATGGGCAAAATGTTGTAAAATAAATTAAGACAAAGTTCTATTTATCTGATTTCATTCTTTTCCAATCCGTGACTTTTGTGATCCGTTGCACCACTAGTTGTTTGGGTACAAAAACTATGAGGTGGTCAACAAAAAATGCATTGCAGTATGTCAAAGATTAGATCACTGACGGAGAGGCAACAACTTCAAACTTCGTTCAACATCTAAAGTTGCACAAAGAACGGTAAGTAAGCTAAAGTCAGTTGTTTATCGGCTAATTATCGTTGCTAGCTGCGTAGTTAATGAGACTGTCAACTCACTGGTAACACATTAAAAACACAGAAATCTGTTGCACTATTCTGGGTTCACTCCCTGAGTCCCTGACTCCTACTTTGATGCTCACCCCAAATAATATAATCTACGATGTTGTTAAAATGACTCGAAAGGACTTGAAACTCAAAGTGTAGGACTTGGGAATCGTTTGAGACTTGTCAGTCTTGACTCGAGACTTGACGGCAAAGACTTGAGATTTACTTGTGACTTGCAAAACAATGACTTACTCCCACCTCTGCTTTGCTGTGGAAAGTAAGTTTGTGTCTGTCTTGTAAAGTCTTATGTAACCTGTTGCTTACTCACAATGCACTGCACATATATTTAAATAGTGTATACATACAGTACAGTATGTGTACCTATACTCATGCAGATGGGATTTAATTAAACCACTCAAAATTATGGCAGTTTCATATTTGTAATGTTTTGAGTAGGGTTTTAATAACCTTTTCACTTAAGCATAAATAATATGACTCTTTCCCCAATCCCTGACGTGTCAAACGAACACATTTGAAACATAAATTATTTTATGTTCATGAGCTTCAAGGGTACAAAAGGACATTTTGCAGCGCTCTTTGACTGGCTGTTTTGCTTTCAATCTTTCAATGACAATAAACACGTCTTACCATTGTGAGCTCCCATTTTCCCATCTCGCTTGGTTTCTTACGGAGAACGACTTTCCATCTTCTTTGGACTTGAAATGAACTTCCAGTTGACGAGACGGTCCCTTTAGGGCTGCATGCTTGCTTACGGTAAAACTTTGACAAAGTAGCCTACGGGGTCACATTAGCGCTTTTTATTAAACATATAAATTTGTTAGAGAAAAGTAGAAAGTGTTGACTACATTATAGGAGAGCATTAAAAACGCCGAGCGCTTGGTGTGGCTGGTAGGGAGTTGCCGAAACTGGTTACAAGGATCTCGACTAGACACACCAGCTGCTGCGGCTCGACTCACTGCTTTTTTTATAGAGGGGGAGGGGCCATATTTGGGGAGAGGCGGGATACACGCTCGACGCCAACCAATCTTTTCTCATTCCTCAGTTAAACCCACTCCCTAATCACAGTACAGTACTTTCTGTAGTGCACATAATAATTTTGGTTTGGTTCTCAAAAGAGAAGGAGGATGTGTTTTTCCCCCAAATTCAACACATAGGTATAGGGTTTAGGCTACTGGTGAACATAATGAACAATTATATTCTTTCTTTCTTTTTTCTTTTAATCGAATCTGGCTCTCTTAAGGAAGTGTTCCTTTAGTTTTGCTCGTTGTGCTGGACTAGAATTGCTCAGCTTGGAATTGCAAATCAGGCAGTAATGACACTGACTCCCAGTCCCAACACTCATCTCATCTATAAATTTATAGAGTACGTTAAAACAATCATCGCTGTTTTCTTAAGATGGAACCCAGGGCAGCAGAGGCCCCAGAATTGAACCCTTTGAAACACCACACAATCCATTATACATGTGAATTCATATTGCACATCTCCGTCCGACCACTTACTTTTTTTTGCTCAAAATAGTATGAATAGATTACAACTAAAGGAATCACACGACATACCGTCACAACAGTCACAAGTCGACTACTGAGCGCACCAAGCACAGATAGGCAAAAGTAAAGTAAAGTACAGACATATGCTTTCAAATGCAGGGTGTAAAAGTAAAAACATTTTAGTAGAAAATTAAATACTCAAGCAAAGTACAAAATGATACCTGACTAGTCTATTTCTTGGAATACATCATATACAAGCAAAATGTATACCAGATGAAAGACCAAAGTCTTAGGTATATTTTTTGTATTCATGTCATTTTCATACTTTGTGTCAGTGCACAGTTATAAGCCATCAAATAGAGGGAGTGAACGTGTGACAAGTTGCCCCACCAATGGGTAAGTTGTCACACTGCATGGGGTAAGATGTCACACTGGATTTTGCAACTAATAAAACAAGGACAAATTATCTTCTTTTTTTTCCCTCCTATTTTGTTTTTGTGTTTTGTTTTTACAGCCAGAGAAATTGTTTGTCATTGATCTTGAAAATTTACCATAGTCATTAAGCAAATTTTAAACATCAAATATTATGAAATAGATTAAAGTCCTTAGGAACTTCTGGCATTCATAGCTCCCAGCCTCAAATGCCAGTTTTGCTTCCCTTGAACTGGAAATTTTAGATTAAATTGAATTTTAAAAAATGAAGCATTTTGGTTAATGGATTGATAGATGGTTCATCATGAAACTTAAAACAGTCCTGACGTGGGCATACTGTAGTTCCAACAACTGGAAAATCAAATTTTAAACAAAACCTAGCAAACTAATCTCCTCACTCTTCAGACTCATCATCTGAAGGGTAATTCTGGCATATGTAAACTGAGTTGCCAGAGGAGCATTTTTCATTGGCCCATTCTTTGCATATGTGACAACAAATCCCAAAATGACTGAGACAAATTGCCCCAAACTACCATGTTGGCTAATTATTGCTCTAGTTTAAAGTTAGCTTAAAACAGAGCAGTGCCTGAGGCATGACAAGATGCCTGAATGTCTCCTCTGATGAGTACACGATTTTCTGCTAGAATTTGTCTGTGTACGACACCTGTTTCAAAATATATGAAGCTGAAATATTTTACTTTAGGTTGTGCAAAACAGGTAACTGGCACTCATCTCAGCTCACAATGTGCTATTCTCATCTCTACACAACCCCTGACCATTTTTACAAAGAAAAGTAGTATTCCACTTTTTCATTGCGCCCTGTGGTGGAGAAGAAAATTGCAATGTGACAACTTACCCGTGATACAACTAGCCCCGGTCTCCCCAACCCGCCACTGCTGTAAGATAGCAAATCTAACATCATCCTATCAATTTTTGTATGGTGTTGGGAAGCACCACAGAATGGTCAGAACATAAAAGGTACTAAGCTTCCTGTTAGTTATAGTTTAATTTTTGAAATGGGACCTCCTTGGCCTCTTGAGAGTTCTATCAATGTTTCTCCTCCACATTGTTCATTTAGACCGGACATGAACCATACAGACAGGTTAACAATCCTGCATGTACTGCAAAAAGGACTGTAGAAAATTTGAGGGAGAAAAAATAGTAAAATAAGAAAATTATTACTTAAAATAAGCAAAATGATCTGCCAACAGAACAAGAAAATGTTACTTAAATTTACCTGTAAGATTTTGAAAAATAAAAAATAATACTAGGACTTGAAAATAGTATTTTTAAACTAAAAACAAGTAATATTGACTTTTTTCAAGCTGTAATAAACAGAACTATTTTCTTAAAATATAGTTTTTTCTTTTAATGCTTGGATAATTTAGCCAAAGTGTCAAGCAGGGAGGTAACAGGTCCCATTTTCTTTGTGATGACCCAGCCAGGAATTGAACCCACAACCTCCAAATCTGAGGGTAGGCACTCTACCACTAGACTACTAAACTGGTACTGACACAAGGAAAAATTATCTTAGTAAATATAACGTAATTAACCATATTGCACTCATCTGATTATTTCATACTTGTATTTTTGTTCATTTATCTTATTACTAGATTATGCAAAATCTTTAAAAAGTAAATAAATAAATAAATTATGAAACCCCAGTTCAGGGCCTTTGATGTTGGTTAGTTGTCATCTTAAAATGTGGGAAATGCTTGTTTTAATCCTCACAGTACTTAAAACTGGCTGTTAACACCCAATGCCAAGACTGCTTGATCAAATAAGATAATTAAATTATAAGTATCTTAAAATAAGCACAATGATCTTGCCTGACGATTTCATTTTGAGTAAAAATAACTTGTCAAATCAAAATAAGCAAATTTAGGTTAAATTTAAGAAATTATATCTTACTTAAGTTTTTAAATTTTTTGCAGTGTACTGATCATAGCTTAAACTGGGTTGTCTGCGAGCGACAACGAGACAACACGTGTCATGCAGAGAGGCAACTCAAATTGAAGTTTAGGGGTGCTGACAGTGCTGAGGTCCCGGCCAAGAAAGATAAATGTAGCTGTTTTGTACATTTTAACGCAATCTCATTACCATGTTTATGAAAGAGAAGCATAACACTTTTTGGTCTTTAGCTTATTAGTAGCGCCTTGGCTTTAATATTAACACACACATACAGCTAGAGCTAGCTTCTCCCATTCCAATTCAAACAGAGGATAGTGGTGCTCATCCCTGACCACCTGAAATGTTTCCTAGCTAGAGAAACGGTGTCAGCTAACTCCTACCTAACAACATAATTGCTTTAATTTTGTTATAATTTTACATTTCAACAAAGTCCTGCATGCTAACACACTTCTCTAGCTTGTTTAATAAAAACAACAAATAACCTTTTCAATTTTAGGGGTGCTAGCATTAAATTTAGGGGCGCTTGTGCACCCCCAAATATGGGCTAGAAATGCCCATGACATACAGTGGCCTATTATATTTCATATCGCTAACTACTGATGGGTAACTAAAAGGAGACACACTGTAACGGAGCACATCCTAACTGTTTAATGAAGAACATGATTGCGTATTCTGTTGCAGGGTTTTCCCATAAAAGCCACGATCAGATTTTTTGTTTGTTTGTTTGTTTGTCTGTTTAGGAAAGTAAATACATTACCTTTATATAACAATATCGTTCCGAATCTTGAAGGCTATTCAAACTGTGTGCTCAACTGCGAGAGCCCAGTATAGTACAGTATGTCCTTAACTTGAGATTTTCTTGAGACTTGCACGTATGACTTGATCCCATCTTTGTTTTTCATTGATGGATTCATGGAATTCAAAGCCCTCAGAGGAAGACGAGCACAGATGTTACAAGGTGTCAAGGAATGCAGACAAGCAGTTCTTTATCAACACAAGAGGCAGTTACTTGTTACAAAGTACTTGCGTTCATATGACCGTGCCCAATCATGCTTGTTAGTGGCTCCCATAAAGGCTGCCTAAAAAAAAGTTTGCAACTGTTCAAGAATGGCAGCATAAACACTTTTTTCTACAGGTATTATTCCCCCCCCCCCCCCCAGGTACAAATCACGACTTTTACAGATATACATTTATATATATATATATATATATATATATATATATATATATATATATATATATATATATATATAAAAATTAAAGGTAAACATTTTTTGTTTGTTTTTTATACAGGTGGAAATCATGACTTACAGATATAAATCTATATTTTTTCTGGAGGTAATTATTATTATTATTTTTTACAACAATTAAATTGTTTTACTTACTAGTTAGTTACTTTTGCACCATATTTACCTCCATATATTTGTAGTGTCTTAAAATAAACAAAACTGAAATGAGCATCTACCGGTACACATCATTAGAATATCACCAATATTATTATTTTTTTAAATTATTTGTTGAGTATCTTAATCTGTTATGTTTTGCTGAGAGGACAAATGGATGAAATGCAGATAGTGATCGTTTTACCATATAACAATGTGGTCATGTGGGAGCAAACTAGAAAAACAACATTCTCAATAATACTTTAGTAATATGTGTTCCTTCAATCCACCTATGCATGTTTACCATTGAATTTGTAATACCATCCATCCATTTTCTGATCAGCTTTCCCTGAAATTTATGACAGATTTATTCAAATTGAGGCATTGTAAAAAGGCTTCTTCTCTCAGGTGTTAGCTAGCACTTGAAACTGCCTTCATTATTGCCCTTTGATATTTAAATATTTGTCATAGATAGATATTCACTTCGATATTACCCACGTGCTGTTTGTTATCCTTTGGGTTGCCAGGGAAACGGTGGCTCATATCAAGTGCATACCAGCCCGTTGTAAGGGCTCCACTCAGGCTGCTCAGGTGTTCTCCATGGAGATTGGAGTGAAAGCCACCCCTCACTGGCCAGCAGGCCTTATTAATCACTCAAGACCGATGACGCACAATTGCTGAGAAAACAACCTTTTGTGAGGTGACTCCTGAATTATCAGTCAGAGTGCAAACACAACCAAATTAATTCATAGATCCTGCAGCACACATGAGGCTAACACTTGTTCGTAACCCTGAGTGGGGTCAGCACTGCTACAACAATCGATTCCAAAGCAAAGAAACAATACAGTGTAGAGGCTGTAAAAAGTTTGAGGCCATAAATAGTCACTGAGCTTTCCTTTTAGTACCATGGGACGACATATTCTTACAGCTGCCAAACAAGTTTCATAGCACGCTGTTCATATCCTGGAAAAATCGTACATTGGGAACTTGGGACAGAGGACTCCCTGTAAAATTCCCTGCATAAATGTATAACTAATTTACTGCCATAGAAAGGAAAGGCAAACGGATGTCTCAGTAATCAACCAGCAAAAGTAAACAAAAGTTTGAAAGTCAATACCTCTGTATCACTGGGAATATGATACCTTGGTTGCAGGTGTTCTCAGCTACTGTCCTGCCTGTGGTCACATGATCTTTCCCCGAGCATGCTGACAGGCTTTTGATTGAAAACCATAATCACTATATGGAGTTATTTTATTATATATATATATATATATATATATATATATATATATATACACACCCACACACACTTGGCTTGTGTATTTTGTTTCTAAGCAAATGCTGATTTTTGAAGTACATTGCTATATCATATTGGAGAAAACAGCCGTTATTTTGGCATTTCATTGAAATCGCACATGGAAGTTGCTTTTAAACCGGGACCATGTGTTGTAACAGTTTAAACATAAACTTCTGCTGAAAATAAAACGGGCAAATCTCAGCAGTTATATTAGGAGGAAAATCCAAACCTAAATAAAAAAGGACTTGCAAACTGTTGACTAATAGGCAACATATCCCGCTTTGTACCAATATAAGGGCTCAGACGTATGCTGTCAGACCTGGACGAATGATGGATAGTTCGGCTTGAAATATTGACGGATTGGCGATGACGAAAGTGTGTCCCGATTGTTGATTGCCGAATGACAGACTCTCAAAATTCATCTACGCGCCCACCTTTGATAATGATAACTATAGAGATTAAATGAATGTACAAAACTAGTTCACTTTTATTTCAAAAACATTTGCAATTCAAGCCATACAAAGAAGCAGTCAGAAAAATGACCTTAAAAGCAGTACAAAATATGTTTCAACACATCAGACGTGACATGCAGTGTGTACACTGCCTCACCTTGGTCGTACAATGGCTTTGGAGTTAAAAAAAAAAAAAAAAAATCTTAAAGTCATGCAAGATCCTACATTTTCAAAGAAAATCTTTACTGTCAAAACTAAATATCACACATTGCTTTCGAGCTTACCTTCATGTACTTCTCAAATATGGAAAAATATACATGTGCTGGTGCTTTTACTTGCAAAAAAAGTATTAATAAAATGGATGTTTACTACACTGCAATATACAATAAGCTTAAACATTGTTAAATGAACAAAGCTGTATAATAAATAAATGTGTGATATACTGTGCGTCTGATTTCCTTAACAGTCTTTTAGACTGCTCATATATATAGATAAAAAAATTATTATTATTTTTTTTTTATAAATGTGATTAAAACCTGAGGGTTCCGAGAAGCATCAGGACCTTTTTGCTTGTGCTCTTTTGATTGATCGATTCTATTTACCAAATCACACCACATGAATGCCATCGCTGCTGGCAGGGAGGACATGCTCTACTGAGCTGGTGCATTCTTGTTCTTCTTGTTCAGGACTTTGCGGAGGCTCTCGGGCATGAGGTATGGCCTCTCCGGACTGCCATCATTCCTCTCAAGATCCTCCACTGACGAGAGAAAGAAAAGATGGTAACTTCAGACATCATGGAACCGTATTACTTGAATGTGTTCATCATTAATAAAACAATCTCTAAGACTACTTCAAAACAGCACATTTGATCTTAGAATCCTGTTGCCATTAATTCTGCTTTATTATATCAAGTACATTGGCAAACATGTGAAAAGTTGTGAGGTGTTGCCATCAAACTAGGTAGATTCACAGTAAAAACTGAAATGCAGACAGTACAAGGCAAACCAAGCTTCTAGGTCATCAATTGTTAGTACAGGTCAAACATTTTAAAGCTTCTAATTCTCAATTCTAAACCTTTACATTCAAAGATGCATTCAGACGATCATCAAATTAGGAAAGTAGGCACATAAGTGGTGTCAAATGGCTACTGGCCAGCAGCAGGAATACATTACAGCCAATCACATACCCCAAAAGCTTTTTTCCATCACATTGAACACTCCAGGAAAATGGAGACATTCCACACAAATCATTTGGAGACGCGTCGACAGTACCAATATTCCGCCGTCTTAAGATGACTTCCTTGGTCAATAAACTTCCCTGTTTCGGATACTTGCCACTTCTGAGTGTGCCCGTGAGACATGAGGCTCAAACCGAGACCCGTCTCTTAAGTTTCAAAGTCAAATCTAATCTTTGTCTATGAAAGATGCGTCCTCCTCCTTAAATTGTTTCTCCCCATTGATTTCTTCATCCTGTAGCTGAGCAGAAGATGTTGGACCGTCCGCCTTGTTCTTCCAGAGAACCTCGCGGAGAGTAGTGGACATGTAATAAGGCCTCGCCGCTGAGCCATCATTACGCTCCAGGTCTTCACCTTGATTTGTGTGGGAGTTTGTGTGTAAATGTGTGCGTGTTAGTGAATGGATGAGACGTTTAGTTATGAAGTCAAGGTGAGAAAGAAGGTGTTAAAATGGGCAGGAAGTAAGGTAGATGGAAGTGCGTTGAGGGACGTGAATGGAAGGAGGGAAGAGACAAAAAGAGAAAGTCAAATAGCAGGCAAGCAAGCAAAAAAGTTACCACAATCACTTTTCAGAAAAATACATTTTGAAGACTTAGTAAGCCACAGAATGTTATTTTTTTGAAATGATAGCTTCATTAATTGCTCTCTTGTTAAGACACCCATTTTCATGCAGACAGCCCAACACCAAAAGCAAAGCAATAATTCAAGGATGAAGTTCTGATCAAGTCCTGAACAACTTCCAAAACACAGTATTTGCAAAACTTGGTGTTTAATGTAGAGTGTTTTATGTGATGAACGATTGTTAAGTGACCAGTGAGGAGGTTCTACTCACAGAAGCAGAGGAAAAGTGTGTCCACGCACATAGCGTACACGCTGAAGAATCCATGGGCAATGAGATAGGAGCCAACCACCACGGTCTAGTCAAGATATAGGCATAAAAATAAAATAAAAAGTTATACATGGTGAGAAAGCTCCTGCATCATAATTTATTGATGATTATGTAATGATCAAGTGTATTTGTAAATGACTCACCAGGATCGGTACCCAGTAGTAGTGGAGATGTGGGGCAGTGTCCTCAAAGGCCTTCACTCTCCCAGAGAAGAAGAAAAAAGCAAAGACCCCTGTAATGGGAGAAGCAAACAAGTTTAGCAGTCCAAATGCCACAATGGTGTCATTGTCTTTTCATCAAGATCAATGAGTTCTGATTTTGTGACGTCAAACTAAAAATTATACAATCAGTGTATGTTTGCAGTCATCGCTGTGGTTTAAAAAGAGTGAAGGCCTCAGGCAAATTTCTAAACAAGCGTGAAGAACACAGACGACAAACACTCACCCACGAGTCCAACAATGAGCAGTTTGCCCAAAAACAAGAGGAAGTCTGTTACTTTGTCCAACACAGCCACCCTAGGAAATACAATTAAGTCTTTTTAGACCTGCAAACAGCATTCAATTTAATTTATATACACAATAGAAGAAGAAAAAAAAACCATGAACCTGATCATATTCCTCATGAGCAGGAAGAAGGCATCTCTGGCAGACGTGCAGAAGTTTTTGCCATATATCGCCACCTAGTGGCCAAATGCAAAAAAAAAAAGTCTTACTAGAAAGGCTAGGTTCTAGGAGTTAGATCAAATTAAAACGCAGACAACTCACCATAATATAGGCGTTTCTGTTGAGGAACTTGATGCATTTCTCCAGGCACCAAAAGCAGCACTTGAGACAGCACATGAGGAATCTGGTACACTTATTATGGGCTCCTGGAAGGGAAACAATAAGATGTGCCATTAAGAATCTTCTGAGCGAGGCAACAAACATAGGCATATCGTATGGTTTTATGACGGTCATGCTCTACAGCAGGTGTCAAACTCAAGAATTGTGCGCTGTAGATCTGTCCAGTTACATCATATCTTGTCCATTAACTTTCATGATTCTTGGTAAAATCCCCCAAAATTTCAAATTTTCTTATGGAATAAATAATCTTAAAATATTGCAGCACCCCTTTTTACAGTAATTTGGACAACTTTAATCCTTGACTTCTGATTTTAAAACAAGTTATTCATCAATTTGTTGTACATATACATTTTTGTCTCATCATATATGGTTTCACAGTCACTCTGAGGGAAACCGTAACTACAAGGTGGCCTGCAACAAAAATTAGTCTGACACCCAGTTTAGAGTCTATCCCAGGAGTCACCAAATGGTGCCCTGTTCGAAAACTAGCTAACTAGTGATTGGACATTGTGACATTCCAGTAATGTTGTACAAGTGAACATTGGCAGAGATTTATGCAAATAAAGTGCTGCATATTGATAGTCATCTCTTTCCTAATGACTGGGGGGGAATCACAGTTAGTGTATATTTAAACAATGTTTTAAAATCTAAAGTAGTGACTAGTCTACATAATATTAAAATGTCTACAAAAATTGCCCGACCTTTAAGTTTATGGTCCAGATACTCCAGCAGAACTCTAATGATCTGGATGATTGAAAGGATCAAAGAGCCAAATGCCAGGGTTCCTGTGTGATACCTAAAACAATACACAAGTTATTCAAGCCACATCTGGTCTGTCAAATGAAGGAAGATGCGCTACAAAAACACACCTGAGAGATCTCCCAAGAGAAGAAAATATGGGGAAGGAAGGCATGTCGTCTGGCTTGACAAAAGCCCAGTAGTAGGAGGCAAAGGCCCCCGCCAATGTCATCTGTCCCAGCGCTGTGACAAAGTTGGCGCACCAAAAGAAGAGGAAGACGTTGTAGAACTGCAATCCGATCAGGTATTTGTGGTAAACAGTCTCTCCCCCATAGAAGGCAAAAAGGCACTCCGAGTCGGGGCACTGCGCTTTCATGCTTGTGGTTGTGTAGTTCTGTGCAGATCAAACAATTAGATTAATTGGCCACATAAAGGAAGACATGAAGACAAATGTTCCAACATTTTACAACCAAGAGATGGTTGGACGCGTTATTATAAAGTTCACAAAAGTCGACAACTCACAGCTGGATCGCATGTGTTCCTTGAGTGCTCACATGCCGTCTCGTTGAACACTTTGTAGATGGGTTCATTTGAAGTCGACAGGAAACTGAACAGTAGTATCAAGGACAACCATCATGAAGAGAATAATTGCTACAAATGAGGCAATGACGCTCCGTTATGGAGCAACTACTTGAGGTGTGACAAAAAAAAAGGATACACAGCTGTGGTGGCCCAGTAGGCGATGATTATAGCCAGAAGGAGAAACGTGAAGAGTGGGTAGAGGAGGGAACACATCACATGTCCAATCGTCCTGTGAACACATCACCACCATCACTTCTCCTTTAAATTATTTACCAAGTCCCTGGTGGCTAAATGTTCTGCGCCATTGTTTTTCAAGACATTGCAAGCTACAGTTCAAAAGTGATCTCTTACTTGCTGGCTTCTTTGATGAGTGCAATGGCAATTAGGATCCTTTTCCTGAGGAAGATGAGTAGAAGGATGATGATAACTTCTACTATGGCGAGAATGATCACTAAAAAGGACAAAGAGCAACGGCAGGATTAGAGAACATCCATTAATTTACTATACAGTAGATTTGAGCTCACAAAAAATAAAAAGTACAGTTTGAAATGGTAAATCCTGATCTTGTGTTTCCATTACAAGCCATATAGCAGCAACCAGGGGTGGGCAAACTTGGTCCTCGAGGGCCGAAGTCCTGCAGGTTTCCGTCTTCCAACACAAGCTGATTCCAATCAACAGGATCTGATTATATAGCAGCTGTGTTGGAGAAGGGAAACATCCAAAACCTGCAGGACTCCGGCCCTCGAGGACAGAGTGCGCCCACCCTTGGGCTAGGTAATAGCGTGACATACAGTATCACAACAACAAGTTACATTACAATGAAGGCTGTCTATTAATTTGCATTGGATACATTTATCGTGGAATGTGGCTACAGAAGCAAAAAGGAGGTTGTTCTTCGAATTCCAATTCTATGGTGACAGAAGTGAAGGGCGTCTTTAAACCAATCAATCGACCGTGCTGTAAACAGCTCGACATTGAGCTATGCAAATAAAATAAAAAAAGTGAACATGTACAGTAAGCTATCCTTTACCAACAAAAACAAAACAGGTAGACAGACTGAAGGATAATCAAAAAACTAGACTGACTATGGATGTTGTGATTAGTTCCATACACCACGCTGTATACTTTGTATGCAGAACACTGACAATCTGCACTTCTCGGTGGAAACAGGGCTTCCTAAAAGTGGATGATTGCAAGATTATGTTTAACTTACTGAAGGCCAGCCATGTCTGTCTGATCTGAAGGTAGACTGAGAAGTCTGTCTGAAAGCCAAGATCTTGCAGGGTCACATCAGCACCAGGCCTTCCCTTCAGGGCAGCGTACTCCATGTAGCAGTGGAAGATACCTAAATAAATATTGAAAAATTCAGCTTTTTCACTCTAAAACATGGACCTTTGCGATATTTTGGAGGTCTTTAATGGGTGTTGCTCGGGATCACATTTTTGTAACAGCAAAACTGTACAATCAGGAAATGTGTTTTGAAAATGTCATGCAACACAAGCATTAATTTATTAACACTACACAATGTTAAATATACCTGCACAATTTGAGACTCCAGTAGCTAAAGTAAATGGTTTTTTTTTGTTTTTTTAGCAAAAATTTGTTAATATATTATGCAATTTTGTGGAACTAAATCATACCAACAGCTTTCTCTAACATTCTGGTTACCTCATTTACCTACAAAAGATCATTTTTACGACAGTGTTTAAAACATTATGGAATGCATGATGCAACTCTTGTATGTGATATTAAATTAACCAAATGTATATCTAAGTATTTATTTTAAAAACCATGGATGGGTTCAGTATTCAATAATATACTCATTTTCAAAAGAAGCAAAAACATACAGTTCCTCCATAACCGCACAGCCCCGGATGTTCAAAAGGGAAGAAAAAACTAAAGAAGTGAAAGATGTGGGAAATTTGTGGTGTTTGATGAGACAAAGACTGAACTTTTTGGACAGAATTGCAAAAGGTGCAAACGCAGCACTGCTCATCACTAAAAAGAATACCACAGTGAAAACATGGTCGTCAGCATCATGCTTTTGGCTGTCTCTCCCCCCTGCTGTAACTTGGACCTTAGACGAGGTGGAGAAAATTATGAGCAGTTCCAAATAACATTGGCGCAAAAGCTTCTACTAGAACGCAAACAAATGTCAGAAAAAGCCTACTAGAACAGCTGTAATTTATTTGGGCTTAATCAGAGGCACATTATGCCGACTCCCTTTAAGCGCGTTCAAATGTGAAAGGTTACTTCTGAACAGTCACATCCCCACTAGATGGTGAGCACATCTACATGTTTTGTTTTACTTCAACTTTCAATAAGATTTTTGTCATGGAGTTGTACTGCAGGACACATGAATGGTGAAATTATATCACAAAAAAAACAAACATTTGAACAGGGGTGTGAAGACTTTCAATATCTCCATTCCATTATCAGTATAAGTGCATTTGTGACTTGCCGTGGTAGGTTTATGTATCATGATTGCTAATGGTATAGGCTACTGCATTTATTTGGTGTGGATGCTATGTGAATTTTAGTTATTCAAAAAAAATTGTAACTGCATAAATACATATATTTATGTACACAGTCAATATATCCATGAAATGAATTGATCCCTAATTTGTTGGAATTGAGATGTTTGTGGGGTTGGTGAAAGATTCTGGCAGGTAACCCGGTGGGTAGTAGGTGATGTCTGGTCAGTGCTGGATTTCACTTTTCTTTCTTTGATCTTTCCTGTGGTCTCCTGACAACTCTAGCTGGATTCTGAATTATTCGGTTTAGGTGAACAGTATGGGATTTTTAATAGGTTTTAGGTGAATTAATGAGCACACAAAAAAAAGAAAAAGAAAAAGAGAAGACAAAAAAAGAGAGAGAGCAATGATGATGACATGTCGAATCGGTAACATTACCGACTGAACAATACTGAGCTCTCTCTCTAAAAAAAAAAAAAGAAAAAGAAAAGGAAGAAATTAATTGATTAAGTCTTACCATATCCTATAACTATTATCACCAAGGCTACCATGACCCAGACCATGATCCCTGCCAGGAAGCGCAGCAGGACGATGAAGACCAAGCTGAGGACGGTTGCAATAACCAAACCTCTGGAGAGAGTGAGGAGGTAGAGCAGGGAAAGGAAGTAAGCCATCAAGCTATGCGTTCCGCAGAAGCTTTCAACATTTTGAAAAGCATCTTACATCAGGATCCAGTACCAAGACTGCGTGTAATCCTCAAAGATTTTCATGACCACCTGGCGAGCTTCAATAACCACAGTTGCATTTCTGCAGGGGGAAAAAAGAAAGACTGAGCTTTACGTATGATTTGTATAATTTAAAGCGGAAGGTCATAGCTTAAAAATATTTCAGAAAACTATGGAGGATCACGTTTTTTTCCAGTGTAATAACGCCAGCACTCACTTCACTCCGTCTAAAAGATCCTTGGCATCTCTCATTTTTCCAGTTCCATCATCAAAGTGAGAGTTGTTCCCTACAGTTATCACTCCTCCTTTTTGACCCAAAGCTGGGAAGCATCTACGGGTGACTGAAAGAAAATTGAACGAGGGGAAAAACTTGGTCAAACTGTATTTTATGGGCAAAACTTTGCATGCATGGGACATGTACTTGAAACAAATCTAATAAAGTAACTGTTTTTCAAAGAAGTGGGGATGGAGTAGTTTGCTGATACAAAACATTGATTGATGGTTGAATTGCTCATTAGCTCACATGAGATTTGATATGCCAGTGTGTTGTACAGAAAAGAAAACATTACAATATCTCCATTTCATGCCACAGTGTGAGCACTTTATGTAGGGATTTTCATAAGTAAAAACCTCACAAGCCAATGTATTTGGCAATATTTTACAAAGTTTAAGTCAATGGTAGAAAAGGTGGTGGAATATCCACTGGTATCACTTCTGATATATGCTCTAGACTGGGAAAATAAGTCCTACATGGCATTTCAAAAAAAAAAAAAAAAAAAGCAGAAGTCAACTGACAAAAGGAATGAACTCACAAGGTTTGCTAGGGGTCAGCATGGCAGGACACAAACCTAACTTGAGGATTTCGGTTATAGCCTAAAAACATGTTCAAACTGGTTAGACATTGTGTGGGGGAACAATTATATTTCTAACAACATGTAGGTGATAAAACTTGTACATGATACTTTGAAAGTTTATTAGGAAAACTGAAAACCCACCATCGAGTTAGTCACACCTTCCTTACAGAAGGACTTGTAGTAGTCAAAGTCCTTTCTGTTGCTGTAAGCTTTGATCAACGTCATGAACTTCTCAGGGCACTTCTCCACACACATCTAAAGGGGGAAGGAGAGTGGCATCAGTGCAGGAAATATGTTGTCATCACTAAGCCACAGTTGACAATATGGTGCACAACAAGACCTGTGTAGTGTGGGAGGGGGGGAATAACCTGTGTGGTTGGACACTGGAACTCCAGCAGCACCATGGGACTGGCACACTTCATGATGTTGAAGTAGAATAAAAATGGCTTGTTCCTGGTAAAGGCAAAAAAACAACAACACACAAATTCACATGCTAGTGTGAGCCATTTACAAGTAAATGAAACTGAATATGAAGCCTCTTGTTTTGTGAGGATCTACACCACCTCTAATTTAAAGTCAGCTGGGATAGGATCCATCTTATTCATGACCAGGCTTGGAGATTAACGGAATACATGTACCGCGTTACGTAATCAGATTACTTTTTTTTAAACTGTATTCCGTTACAGAAAAAAACATCTAATTAGATTACAGGTACATTTATTAAAAATGGGGATTACAATTTCTACGATGAGAGAGAGAGCGAGAGAGAGCGCATGCACGCCCTCGCGAGTGGGACCGTTGCTACTTGTCGGGGAGGTGGGAACGAACGAACTGACTAGTCGTGTCCTCCACACGCGGGCAGTTTGAAAAAGCTTCACGGACAGGAGGAGGAAATGGCGACCGGTATTCACTGGAACTTACTCGGCGCGAAAGTTTGATCTGAGAGTCCAGAGGCATGCTACGCGTTGTAGCTTCTTGCTAGCTAGCCCGCTAGCCTACAACCATAATGAGTGTTACACCTTCCAAACAAATCTTCCTCCCACCAATTCTCTATTTAAACATCATGCACAACATATGCGCGGCTAAACTTGTGACTGGGATAAAAGTTCATTTTGCAGTTGATGTCACACATTGTCATCCTCATTGGATGACTATCTATCTATCTATCTCTGTGTGGTTGCTTTCAGTGACTGTTCAAAAACAGCATATGGCCTTCAATCAATCAATAGCCTACATGCTTTTTAATTACACAAGGATTTTTGCTATTTGTCGGCTGCCCGGTCCCTATCACCCGCAAATAGTAGGGGCACATTGTATAGAATATATATTGTGGTGATTTTTATTTTGTCTTCATGAGCATACTCAATATTGGAATAATCCAAAAGTAATCCAGTTACATTACTTTGATATTATGGTACTTGGATTACATTACTAACTACATCTTTTAGCAGGTAACTTGTAACAGTAACAGATTACATTTTAAAAGTATCCCTCCCAACCCTGTTCATGACCCAAATGAGTGCAAGCAATACACAGAAAATGGGGGGATGAATAGATATCTTAAATTGTTTTCTTCCTCAAGAATGATAATAGCATGCTGTGTCCATGTTATGTTATTAATAACTACATAAATGACGTGAACTCTATAAGCATAGCAAATTGGCTGGGCCTCAGTAAAGCTATAAAAAAATAAAGTGCATTTGGATGGATGGACTACAAATGTTATGCACGGCCGTAACGCTAACTTTAGCATGTGGGGGGTACTCACTCGAGTGGGGTGCCAGCCTGCCCGCAGAACTGGCCTCGGCTGTCTGTAGGATAGATCACCTTCCTGGGGTCACCCTGTGACCAAGCTTAAAAAAAAATACATACATAAATAACACAAAAAAAAGCTAAGTTATTATTGTTGCAGAAAATATTTGTGCGTGTACAAAAAAAAAAATCTTACCAAGTATTCCAACTGCAATATATAATAATATGGCAATAATGAAGAAGATGCAGCACACGATGTCTGTGCAGCCCCTGGAGACAAGAGCATATTTTTGAGGATTTAGGGTGGGGGAATTAATCAAATTTCTGATCAAATCTAATCATTCCCCTCTCACCTTTTCTGGAGTGGGCCCTTGAATGTAGGATCATACTTCCTTGGCTCGCCTGTATAACAGAGGGAAGTTCATTCAATCTCTGAGTGAACACAATTACATTTTACTGTAAAATAGTCACATAGAAAACACACATTGTAATCAAAACGGACACATGGCGGGACCTTTAGAAAGGAACCGAATTTAGACTGGCATATATAGCAGTGCGCTCCAGTCTTCCTCCCATTTTCCCTACAGGCAGACACGCCTGGCAACCTAGCAAATTCCTCCCTGGTGACTAAGAGAGAGCAAAACCAGAGAAAGAATGAGTAAATGGGAGATGCACTGCCACTAGAGGTCACTTAATCCTTTCTTGTACTACATTTTAAACAGACAATGGAGTTGCTTGAAACTTATGCTCAAAACAAGATTACAAATTTAAAAACACATACTAAATGTGAAGTTATTGACTTTACAATGGAGGTCACATTGGTAAATTAGTTGGATTGCGAAGTACTTAACCAATTCCTACTTCACACCGTTAGCCACAGCTACAAATGATTGTTCAACGTTGGAAAATGTCTGTGCTCTGATGCTATTCGAATTCAATTTTAAGTGTTAAGCGCAAGATAGTGTAAAATTCAATATACCGCAAAAGAAAATGGCTGCCATGACTACTTGAAAAAGAAAGCTAATGAGTGTCAGTTTCATATTTGAAAACAGAGGAAGCTGTGTTATAACCAGCACAGGAATATATTACCAATATTTGATTGATGGATATATAGTATGAAGAAATGGCTCAGTCTGGAGTCTAGACAAATTACAGTAGTCTTTGCATATCAATTATGGATGCTTTTAAGGGGATTAATGCTGCAGCAAGCATTTATCAGAGTGGCTCTTAACCACTTCCTGAAACATTGTGAGTGCTTCTTGTTGTCTATGCACGCTATGATGCCATCGTGTTGCTTACAGTTGATACTCTACAAAGTTGAGAGGAATGGGAACCAACAAGGCCTAGCTTTGATCAAATCCATCCAGTGCTTTCTGTACTGTATATTTTTAAAGCAATAGATCTGTTTTAAATGGTCCAGTTTGTCAGTGGTAGTGTATGACTGCTTCAAGCCAAAAAGAGACAAAACAACACAAATGGTCCTTCACACCTGCATAATCAGCGGTACACTCCTAAACTTCTTCCACAAAGCCTGTTGTTAATGCTACTCCAGTATCACGCTAAACATTTCATCACTGTTACATAATACACAAATATGCTTCAAGGGTAATGCGAAACTTAAGCAGGAAGGGTAATTACCATGCTTTCCATAAAATTCGCCTTCCTCGGGCATCTTGAAATTCCTTTCTGTGGCTAATGTTGAAATGTGCAGACAACTCTTGTTACTTTCCTTCCAAGGACACTTATCTGGCGCTTTCTTTCCACTTGTGCCGTTTTTCAACAGGCGAGCAGATGCAAGAATCGTGTGGGTAGAAACCAGTCTAACCTGTCCTTGAGCGCCTGGCCAGTCAACAACTCTCCACCTTTCTCTTGCCCCCCCTTTTTATCCTGAAACAAGTGGCTCTTCCCAATCAGTGTTCCACCTGTGTATCTCCTCCCACCTCTAAAAGAATCCCTCTCTCACTTGGCTTCTTGTTGTTGGACTCCAGAGATCAGAGGAGACGTGTATACTCATCTGCAGGAAGTCAGGGAGGGCCACAGGAGAGGCGTGTCTGTGTGAAAAGAATGGGAGGGAACCAACTGCTGGTGTATAAAAAGAAAATAAAGGAAAGTTGTGTTGATGTGATCAGAAACATGTGTTTTCTGAAAAGCTGGGGAAATTTGGACTTCACTTGTTGTTTGTGGAGCAACGATTGGCCCTATCTCTATTGAACTTCTGATAATGAGATCAATTGCAATTCATTTGCTTAGTAGCGTAACTCTATTCGGATTCACTCCTATTTTTTAAATCTCAGTGTTATTATATGGAAGTTTATTTTTGTGGTGTTGTGTTGACAATCGCTGTAATCAGCAGTCAAGTCAGAAAGATGGTGAATGAATTCATGATTTTAACAAAGAGCCCACAGTGTGACTAAATGGGTATCTATAACAGATGGGGACATTATGGAACATGACTGAACTTTTCCATTCCATTTTGTTTTGCTGAGCAATTGAACTGCGAATGGACCTACCAGTTCAGAATTGGGCTTTACTCCATCATCAAACCCTCTTGTGCAAGATACAATTAAGTTACAACAGACATCCTGTGAGTTAAAAAAAAAAAAAAAAGTAAAAAAATAAGGTTTGAGTGGCATTTCTAAGATGCAGTGGCGTCTGTGATAACAGTTTTAATCTGCTAAAAGCTTTCTGCAAGGCGCTAATCCAATTCCACATTTTGCAACTAGACAACTTGTAAAAATTAAATGACATTATTAGGTTTGAAAATGGCATTTCTTTCCTGTGTAAGAGCATTGATCACTTAAAAGTAAAGCAATTTTCATTTACAATAGCAGCTAAAACTGGGTGTGGCGCAAAACAATTGCAAAAACACATAAATGTGTTTCAACTTAAAAATAATAATAATTATTATTAAAAAAAGATTGACAATTTTTTTTTATGAAGGGGAATTTACATCAAGCTGCCATTTACAGAAAATCCCCCTTTTCACAATTGACATCATGTTACAACCAACGCAAGTGTTTACACAACATTAAGAAGTAGAAAAAGTTTGTCTTCCAGTTGGTCTACCATTAACATAGAGTACAGTACATTACATAGAGTATATTTTTGTTTGACCCTTGTGAGGATAAGATAAGCGGTCAAAAAATGGCCATCAGCAGTCAGTAGATGAGCTGCTGCTACTTTTGATATCTCAGTGACGGGCCATGCTGCATTTGTTACCTGGAGCTTTAGTGGCCACTTAACCGACTTAGTCCCACATTTAAAGAAATCGACTGTTGGGAATAAAATAAATGAATACAATTTCAAGGGACAAATATTGGAATTCAGGTTGTAATTGAAGGTTACTACTTCTGATAGTGTTTAGGAATGCAAAGAATGCCTTGCTGGTTCTGACGTTACATGTTGAATGTATATGTTACATTATGTACCAAAGTGCAAGTATGTAAAGATTGAGCGGACCGAATGACTGGATGATGGATTGGAGTTAAGGTTAGGATTAGGGAGAAAATGGAGATGCTGGCCCAACATCTTGTTTTCCACAGTGTAGATTTATATCATTCTTCATGGTGTGAAACACAAAAGGTGGAATAAATCGCATTAACAAAAGTAATACAAACATTTATTCATTACACTTTTTTTGTGTTTGACAAGATCAGGCTGTCAGCAGTTGAGCAAAAAGTCTATTTAACTTCATTACGCATGTTTAGTTTCAAGGCTAAAAAAGGAATAAAGAAAAAAGAAAAAAAAGACACCACCTGGATTCCACAAATAGCAAGTAAGTTTCGTTGTTTGCATTACAGTGGTTAACCGTTTATCTGTACTGTCAGCTGGCAAAAATGCAAAAATGGAGTAAAAGTACTATGTAATACATTTTTGCTAGGTGATAGATGTTAAATCTCATTTTTGCTAGGTGATAGATGTTAAATCTCATTTGAAGTGATATAAACTGATGTAGCACAACTGTGTTAGAAGATGTTGCTTTAAATTATTGAATGGTCTAATTATTGTCCTTGAACTAAAACATTAGCTTGGAGATTGCCAAAACATTTGTTTGGTTAATTAAATCCTGAATAGTAACAAACAGTCTTTGTCGTATTAAAGAAAAGAAAAAATCCTGATTGAATTCCTAAACATCTGGTAAAGTCATCTTGTAAATTAAAACAAATCAATAGTAAAAATGTGTGGATGTTTATTTCTGAAAATTAGATCCTGATACACAACACAAAGAGAAAACAATGGATTGGGTTTGAACACTTCAGGGGTGCTCAAGTTCGGTCCTCGAGAGCCTCTATCCAGCCTGTTTTCCATGTTTCACTAACACACCTGATTCATGATCAGGATCATTATCAGGCTTCTGCAAAGCTTGCTGATTAGCTGATCATTAGATTCAGCTGTGCTGCGGGAGGGAAACAGGCTGGATAGGGGCTCTCGAGGACCGAATTTGAGCACCCCTGAAGTCGTGAAGTCAGATCGAGTTGGAATATGTCGGGGGGCGAATTTGCGTTTCCAGCAAATTTGACATGTTGAATTGGCGTCGGGGCATTTGATCACTGTGATTGTCTGTTAGCTAGCGAATCAGCACACGGGGCAAAAAGAGGAAGTGACGAACGCGGATAAACAGTACTGATGGAAAGCCTGGACCATTTTTCCCCCGCTAATTTTGCGCATCGTCAACCTGGTTCAAGAGAGACCGGAATTGTATGATATTACCATTAAAAGGGTATGCCGACAAAGGTATGAAAAACCAAATTATGGCATGACATGGGGACGCGACTGGATATAGCAAGTAGGATTTACTTTTATACTTGAGAAGTATAGCAACTGTTTGTAATTAGTAAAAGTATCCGATATGCATTGTTTCCGTTTTTATATCCTGCCCCCCGTAAAGAGGTTTCCAGTTGCCTTTAGGAATAATGACTACCGCCGCCGATGGTATGGAGGGGAATTACTTGGCCGACGTCGGATTGGTGTATCTAGGCCTGAAGAGAAACATGGTGGGGCTAATCTGGGGAAAGGTCTTAATTTGATACGGAGTATAAATATTGAACTCTAGAGCAATGGAAAGAATTCTTGTGGTTCAGATCCTATCGTGCTTAGTGCCTATTGTTATGATCCATCTCTATAGTGCACAGTATAAATAAGTACACCCCATTATCTAAAATTAAGCTTTGTGAAACTACCACTGGTGTTTACTCATTAAATTAATTTCTTAGCAAAAAAAATAATGCATCTATCTATTTATAGATCTAGCTAGCTATGTATAGGGGGTCCAGTGTGGACTGGGCGGGGGTCAAAATGTGTTTGCTATTTTGTATAGTACTGCAAATACTGAGAATAGAGTTACCAAAAGTATGACAAGTAATACACACGAGGCAGAAACTGAAGTGTTCTCTTTTAAAGTTTAGACTGACTGAACCGTGGGCAGATTTTTATAACATCTCAAATGTGCAGCTGCTCCCCTTCCTGTGTCCCACATATCTTTTATTACAGGCTGTTGGGAGTTGAAGTCCTCACCAAGGAAACATCACCATGATGATGGCCTTGACATCTATTACAACTCAACAGGACTCTTCAATAGCTTTTTATAGACAACACTGTCCGATACTTTGAGATAACATTGTCAAATGACACATTTCAAAATTAAATGTGTCTAACACAACATATTTGGCTGGCAGAGGGGAAAAAAAACCTACTAGTACTTTAACATCTAAATTACCGACCAGCTAGCTTAGCCAGTTGGCACGAACCCCAGTTAGCAAACTCACATGATCCTGTCTGGGTTAGGACCCAGCACTTTAAGCAGAAACAGGTGGCTACAATTACCAGAGTCTTGGTTGTTTGTGATCAGTGGGTTAAAAAAAAAAAAAAAGTTGTACTAAAGCTCAGCAAACAACAAAATAAATAAGCCTGAATCAAATACTCGTGCAAGTTAACAAATGACATGAGACGGGCAGTCAGGGAGAATTTGAATCGTGTTTTCAAAGCACTCTTCTAAATATGGCTTCTAATTACAGCTCATCTGAAGCAGGGCATTGTGGTAAGTATTTTTTTTTTTTTTTTTTTTAAACAACTGAAATTGCTCCATCATGTGGAGCCCACAGCTCAGAACCAATGAAAAGATTTCTTCAGTGGCAAGTTCCAGATTTGTTCAACATTGTGGGCGGTATGTTTAGGAACTTTCCATCCGAGTGTAAAAACTGGCCCGTAGATTTTTTTTTCTTCACTCAAGCCAAAGACAACAAAAGTCACCATACTTGTACCTCTAAAAATGACTCGAACCTCTATCACTCTTAAATTCACATTAAATCTGTAGATTTCATTTTATTTTAGTGTGATTTAAATAATGCTTGAGAAGTATACTCTTTAAAATGCCTAGTAAATAGCATTGTTTAGTTGTTGTTTTTTACATTAAAGGAGAAGTCAACCCAAAATGTTATATGATCACCCACTAGTCTAAACATGGTATTCTGATTAATATTACGTTTGTAGAATATAAATGAAGCCGCAAAATCCCCCTGTTTTCCTCCATCTCAGGAGGCGGCCATTTTGCCACTTGCTGTCGACTGAAAATGACATCACAGTTGCTCAGGGCTCATGTAACAACCAATCACGGCTCAGCTTCAGAAAACAGGTGGTCGTTACCCCTAAGATGGATGAAAATGGGTGGATTTGGCTGCTTAACTAATACTCTACAAACACAATTTTAATCAGAATACTGTGTTTAGACTAGTGGGGCTGCATTGAACATGTTATTATAAAGAAATATTATTTTGGGTTGACTTCCCATTTAAACAATAGCGTAGTGTGTTTCAATATTCCGATTCATTTATATTACACTGCATGTGTCCATGTTAGAAAGCTTAGGAGCCAATGCCTTCTTTTACATGTCAATGGCATACGCTCAAAACTTCATAATGGATAATTTTTTGAAAAACACAAAGTATAACTACTTTCACCCAAGCACCCGTTGGTCCCTGCTAATTACAGTCAATGTAAAATACAAAATAAAAATGCCTTGTAAATTTGGTATGTGTCTGCTGGCTGTACGAGAGCCACGCCCTGCTCAACTGTCAATCAAGTATCACACATCTTTCTCATCTGCCCATGTTGAGCTATGAAATCATCCTTTCTCTAGCCACCAGATAGCTCATGAGCTAACTGAAGCCCTGCTTGACATCTTCACTTGGTTTAGTGTTAGTGTGTAGTTCCACATAACAGACACAGCCTATGGCTCAACTACATGACCGACAAATCAGCACATACTTCCGGGTAGTTAAATATCCTACAGATAATGCTTAGGCTTCAACAGAATATGGTAGCTAGACTAACACAAAATACGTAACGAATTTAAATAATGACACCAAGATGTTCTTATTGTTGACATCTTGGGATATTTTTTTCAGGGTTTAGTCAAAGCTAGCCACATTATTACTGACTCATCTTGTAGAAAAGCCGCCAAACGGAGGCGTCAGCCAGCACGTAGAGTGTCTGACGTCATATTATTGCAAACATTATTTTTTTTTTTACTGCTTCGTACTGCCCGACTAGTTACTCACAAGCGTGTAAGCATGTGAGGACTGTAAAATGTACACAGTACGCCATTTTTTGAATTTTTTAAAAACATTTTTACGACCATGTGTCTATGGCTACGACGAGGTAATAATTCACTGTTTCCGGTTGTGCATGTGGAGCCGTCTAGGTATTTGACTGCCGTAGCATGGGAGAAACCAATCGGGCATGTAGGGCAGTGCAATTAATCGAAATTCAATTACGGTTTCGATTATTGCCCTCCATGATTACAAAATTGGCATATTCAACCAAAAACGATTATTAATAATTTATTTTTTAGTTGTTTTAATGTATACATTAGCACTTTTCTTTATTTAAATAAATAATTTTAGAAATGTTGTTTAGTCCAAAAAGAACTTGCATAATTATATAGTTTCAAATATATATATATATATATATATTTTTTTTTTTAACATTTAAACATTTTCTTGTTTTGTGCCAAAAAATAAATGAATAATTGTGATTTCAGTTATGACCAAAAAGCAGCAGAGATACAGCGCTTGTGGTCTTGGATTTTGTATGGCATAAACTGACGTTACAGACTGTAAAATCAGTTCTGTGTGTTTAGTGTGTAGTTCCACATAACAGACACTTTAGAGAAAGTCAGTCAGAAAGTACAGAGAGAGACACATCCTGTCCAAATCGGATATGAAACTACCTCCAGAAAGTTGTTGCAATCCGTCCCGTAAAAATCGGATTTCATGTGCTGCATGGACTGTTCAGAACACAAAAGGGCCATCCAGTTTCAATCAGGATGGGCTAAAAATCGGACACACAAAACAATACAATCCTAAATTACCAGACATCTCTAAT
Organism: Leptonotus elevatus; assembly: GCF_054856555.1. Classification (NCBI taxonomy): domain Eukaryota; kingdom Metazoa; phylum Chordata; class Actinopteri; order Syngnathiformes; family Syngnathidae; genus Leptonotus; species Leptonotus elevatus. The sequence goes on along the minus strand of NC_141239.1, from coordinate 51,084,806 downwards.
CAAAAAAAAATAAAATAAAATCCTGTCACCCAACCCTTAACTGTTAGTAGATGAGAGAGATGACAAGAGATGAGTCTCCTTTGAGGTGCCAAGATCATAGACGTTGCGATCAGAATGTGCAATATGTCACTCACTACAATTTGAGTTTGAAAATAAACAAGCAACTGTAAATCTCCCAACAAGCCAGAATGAATGGTTCAAACTTGGTTCATTGTACTTTTTAACATCACCTCTACATAGCTTGCCCTGAACGCACTCGGCTCCACGTGGCGAAGCTCAACGTTGCCATTCCATCGCATTAAGTTCAGAGGCACCAACATTCTCCTCCCGACAAAAATATAAAACGGGGATGATTGAAAAACTTCTGCTTGTTACTGCCAAGAACATCAAAAACTGTCCACAACAGGTCCACACAACAGTGAACATCAAACAACAAAAGGGGTGGCAAAAATTTATGAGAAAAATGAGTGAAGCTCTTCTAACAGGCAGTCATTTCAAAGACACCATCTTTGAAGTTGAATATTACACCAATGTATTTTTTATAGAATATGTTCCCTTTGAGCACAGACCTAAAAAAAACAACGATCCAGTAACATTCCTAACAAACTCGAACACACTGCAACCACGACATGAACCAAGTTCAGCCTAAAAAGATGACATTGCCGACCAACCAAAACACATCTTCGGTTTAGCTCGCATGATTTGATGTATTGCAGATTGATCAGCCTGATTTTTTTACTGTGAGAAAAAAAAACGGAGGAAAGTTGATCAAGTTTACAAACCAATAAATTGACTCAGACCAGGACCAGAGAAAACAAACTTTAGACGTGAAAAGACCATAACCAAACAAGTATGTAATCTTTATTTGAATTATTGGATAAATATAATAAATTTTTAGATAGGGTAAGGCACAACAGAGGACCAGATGGAGATGAGTAATTTGCATACATTGAACTGTATCAAAATGCTCATAAAACCATCTATGCCCAAACTAAGGATTTGGAAACTACAAGTTTCGCTACCAAATGCTTACTATGAAAATGACCTGAATTTAGTCAAGTATTCAAAACATTTGTTCCTATGATCACTTCTTATTCCGAGTGTCACGGTGCGGAGTGGAGGACCCAAATGCAGGGAGGCAGGAGAACCACGGCAGTGATGCATGTAATGCTGAAAACTATTTATTTAACAAAAACACTACCAAGGGTACTGGGTAAACAAAACCAACAAAGATCTGAAAAGACCAAAAATCAAAGTAACAACAAAACACAAAAGTGGTGACAGGGACAGTGATCCAATCCAGACAGGAGACTATATACACACACACTAACGACACAACAAGACACACCTGGAGCAAGACACAAGTGGCTGAAGGCACGGATTGGTTGACACGAGGAAGGGCAGGATTACACTCAACAAGACCAAGGGAGACACACAACCAAAAACAGAAACCAAACATGACACCGAGTCGTGATTTCATTGAATTAATGTCTGAATAATTCAAGTGTCAAGATCATCACAGCAATCAATGTTGCCATAATAACAGGACAGTGTCGTGTATTGATATAATTAAATTATTGAGTTGATTTTCAGGGATGACTCAAGGATGACTCAAAACACAGTCACTTCTTCCAAGGAATTTGCAGCCGTTTCACCACTGACAACAATGTCGCTCTCTGAAGAAGAATCTGAACCTATGATACAATCTGGTGTATTTTGGACATTAAACAATAGACATACACACTGTACAGACTTTCCATTGAACCATTTTGGCTATGCAGTATGTAAATACACGACGCAACATCTTTCTTACTTTTGCATTTGTATTTTTATTTGATACCACACAGCACTGTATGTTGAAATGTGGGAATGATGACAGGTCTACATTAATTACAGCAGAACAACACAAGAAGTGGGACAAAGGCGCAGGGAACAGCTAGCTGTAAAAATTGACCTCATGCCCATGTTGAAGGTATTTTTTTTAATAAGCTGTGCTGCACCCCGTACAAAGCTGGACGTCAGCTCAGTTGCCTGCCATACCAACGTGAGGAATGTGGCAGCAACTGGACAAGCGAAGGATATTGTTTTAGGACATTGAGCCGGAGCCCCACAACACGGGTTACACACCACTCGCATGAATTTAAACTCTATATTCCTGCGTCTTATTTTGAGTTGCTTGGGTTAAAAGCAGTAGCTAAGTTCCAAGTCTGTAACTGTAGTTTACTATCACTGTATTTGCACATATACAACGCAGTGGCACGAGTGAAAGTGGTCCGCTGTTGCCAGCTAGCCCGTAGAAGTAATAACCGAACACATGGCGTTAAATCACCATTAAACATGTGGATTTGTTTACGTTATTGTGAAGAATAATGCAATTTGGTGCGGCTATGTTTGGAGTGGCTGACACGTAAACTCGCTTTTAATTTAATGCTGGCCATCAATTGTGGAACATCTACAGCAGCGCATGAAATAATGAAGTTACCGTATTTAGGCTTCTCTTCTAGTTCCATGGTCTCCGAATGTTTCTGGTCACACAAAACGGCTCATAGGCGATGGTTTGAGTGTATTTCCAGCCTTGGGAGTGGTAATCGTCAAGGACTTCTGTTCATTTGAACACAGGGTAAAAGTCCGCTCCAAAATCTTGACTGCCCTACTACCGTTTAAAGGGGTATCTCTCCAACACGAATGATGACCAATCACAACACAGTGTGCACATGATTGGCGTGGAGCTTAGCCAATAAGTAACAAGGAGCGAGACCTGATGGTGTTTTGCTTCTTCATAACAAAACCGTTAAGTGGCAGAAACATAAAGGGTTGGAGCTACTGTACTGTGGCTGTATTTATTTATTTATTAAATTCTCGTTCACATTCTTAATAAATTTTATTTTGATATTACTACAAATAGGTTAACAGCTACTGAACACACACAGAAAGGAGATGTTTTTTTTAGTTTTAGCTATTCGCAAGCAGCAGTAAACTGACACCAAAAATGGCCCCACCCTCAAAGTGGTGACATGGCATATAGTTTATTGGCCCATAAAGTCCCAAGCAACATTAATTATAAATGCAAACTATTCATTTGTAATGTAGACGCAAGCCTACCATTGCCTGAGTCACGACAGCCTGCAGAGGTAGAAGATGCTTATGCAGTTGCCCTATTTAAGCAACATTGTGACAACCACATTGAATACAAGTTAAATTGTGAATGTGGTGTATTCTGAGCAGTTGGGAAAAGCCTTGCAATTGGTGACGAGTCTGCTGCTTGACCAATGTCAGTCAGATGGATCAGCTCAAAATGCAACAATGATCTTTCAAGTGATACATTAAAGACCTTGTAAAATGGGTTCAATAAAAAAAAAAATACATTACACTTGTACATCTTACGTAACATACACTCATTTCTAGTGTATCTTTTCCTCTTCTCACTTGTTTCTTCAACTAACACACCATAATGAAACTGGCCCTTTTTTTGGAATAGGTATCATACTTTGGTGCCCACTGAAATAAGGTCTACTGAGCTATATTGAGGTTTTGTGTGCTGACACCATGTGTATTTTGGTCTAATTTAAAATTGTATGACTTTATGTTCAACTCCAGAGATTCCACAACTTTTAAATTTGGAGAGGAAATCATTGTAGAGCGCAATTTAGATACAAGTGCAGAGAACCATAAAGAACCCAATTAAACAATAGCTGTTTTGTCTAAAAGTAGTTAAAGTAGTAGCAGTTTGATCTTCTTGCTTTTGGTTGCATTTTTAATCATAACATCATTTTGACAGAGGCTTCTGCTCACAAACGTTTTAGTTAATTTACATGCACAGTATTATGTGTTGACAGTATTGTGAAAATAAATATAATTTGCAAAAAAGAAAGAACAAAGAAAAATTCCATCCATCCATTTTTTAATACTGCTAATCTTCACTGGGGTGACTATCCCAGTTGAGTTTGGGTGAGAGAGGGGAACCTTGAACTGCTTGGTCGCGACTCGCCAGATTACCAAAACACAAACTGACAACCATTCACACTGACCTATGGACAAGTATCAGTGTTCAATATGTTTGTTTTTGGAATGTGTGCCTGGAGAAAACCCATAAACAAGCACTGGAAGAAACTAAGAATTTGTGCCTATTGTCAAACCCCTATACTCAGAACTGTGAGGCAGACACTTGTCTGTTGTAATGCTAAATATAAACATGTGAAGTTGATAAATTATTTGCAGGGCAGACTTAAACGTACAATATAAACTCAAAACCGGATGTGGTTACTCACACATGATCACTGTACAGACTACTACAGTACAGTACACGATGAATTGTACAGCAGCATGCCTACAACTGTTTGTTTTTGTACTGTACACTTTTTTTCCTCTTCTGGCAAGTGACAATTGTTTCCTGTTAGTCTCACGCCCCTCCTAATGGGCCAACCAGGATAAATGCAGCCAGTGACGTAACAAAACTCATACAAGGGATACAACAAAAAGACAAGTATATTTATTATTAAATGCCAGACATATATTATTGGTAAATCTTAGACCAAACACATGAGCAGAGAGTTCATTTTGTGAAATAACAACTTGTGTAAACAAGTTTAGCCACGACTACATAATGTCACGTCTTCTACGTGATGACGTCACTGGCTTCGCTGTCAACCCAAGACCGAAAGGTGGATTCGACAAACGTTTTTCTTCTAAAGACAGGTAAATTAATCTAAAGAGGTTACTGCATATTTTACTTATCTGTCTAACAACTAAGCATGCAATGGAACAGTATACACAAGACAATGGTTGTCTTGTTGACACCAAAGGCACGAGCTAGCGTTGTTAGCTAATAGCAACAGTAACATAACAGAACGGTATGTTAGCCAAGTTAGCCGAGCTCGTTTGGTGTTAGTTCATTTCTCATTGAACATTCCAGATAACATTAACAATATGATTTTAATGGCACATGGCTGCACCAGTCTTGTAGCAATATATTTAACACTCTGCCCTGATCGACCAAGCTAAAGTTGTGTAAACACACAGTCAAGGTTATGACACTGCATGCCACCTTCACTTTACTGCTAACGTTCTTTTACCTATTTATTTAAGATGTTATAGATTTAACTGTTTTGACTTTCTAGACATTGACTCGCATTGAATCATGGCCCTGAGGAACGTGTGTCGCCTCCTGGCTCAACCTCAGAGATGTGCCCACCTTGCTTTCGTTCGAGCTCAGGGGACTGCAGCACCTGTTAGGCGGGGTAAGTCATCGAGGGGAGAAAAAAAGCTAATTTCAATGTAATTCATTTTGATTTATATATGCATGCAGGCATGTATCCGGAATTATGCCAACTGTCCAAGTACTTTTGAAAAATGAAGTAATTTGCATGAAATGACAATAATCCCTAAATGGTGGACGTCATATTTTTGTGACAGTTTTGATATTGTCAATTGTCCAAATACTTTTGGACACTACTGTATAATATTCATCAAAAACACACATAAAAGCTACACAGTTTTCTTTCTCAACCACCATACTTAATCACCTTTTCCCCCCAGATGCAGAGAACATTGAGAAGACCAAAGCAAGTATGTGGAAACAGTTCCGGATTATTTTTTTGTAGATACAAATATCTTTTAAGAATTGAAGGTTGACTCCAGTGTGGTCCTATTTTAAATGCCGACAGCAAAAGTCCAGTTCAACTGGCGTGATGCTCTGGACCTGGAGGGCCTGCTGACAGAGGAGGAGGTCATGATCAGAGACTCTTTTCGAACCTACTGCCAAGACAAACTGATGCCACGCATCATTTTAGCAAACAGAAATGAAGGTAAGATTGTTATTTATGATATCAGTTGAATGAAAGGAACACAGTCCATTAATGGGTTCTATTTTATTTAGTGTAAAACTTTTGCCATTCAAAACACACAACTTGTGTTATTTTCTTTCAGTGTTCCACCGAGAAATAGTGTCCGAGATGGGAGAGCTGGGTGTCCTGGGTCCAACCATTAAAGGTCAGTGTCAACACACAGTCTACTTAATAATCCCCTTGTATGGATGTGACCATGACAGACCTACACACTTGCTTAGTGAAGCATTTTATTAGAAATTTTTGTTGTTGGGCAGCCATTTTAAAACCGGAAAATGTTGCCTGACACGAGCTATCTGATCTGATTATATTTGAATCTGTTAAGTCAGCATGATTCGTGTCCTATCCTGAATTTGATGTAAAGGTTACGGCTGTGCGGGGACAAGCTACGTTGCGTACGGTTTGATCGCCCGAGAAGTGGAAAGCGTGGACAGCGGCTACCGTTCGGTCATGAGCGTGCAGTCGTCGCTGGTCATGCATCCCATCAATGCGTATGGCACCGAGGAGCAGAAGCAGAAGTACTTGCCCAAGTTGGGTAAGAACTATCTGGCTAGTTAGAAACACCCACACAGTGACTAAAACTAAAGAAAAAAAAAGTTTCTCTTTTCTATGTTTAGCTCGTGGAGAGATCCTAGGTTGCTTTGGCCTGACAGAGCCAAACCACGGCAGCGACCCAAGCAGCATGGAGACCAGAGCAAAATACAACCCGTCCAGCCGGACCTATTCCCTCACGGGCTCCAAGACGTGGTGAGTGCGACCAGTGTGTGGGTCAAACTGGAGAGATTTTGGAATGAATGTCCCCGTAACATAGTAGCATCTCAAATCAAACCTCACTCGTAGCCTCAATTGTAAATCAATGTAATAAATAGGTTGCTGGTAACAGTATCGGTTACATCTGAACAATGTAAAATACAATCCTTATAGCTTTTAAAAACAGCCTTGACATTGCACTTTGGATTGCCAATGTTAGGTAGGCGTTAACTTTATTTTGTAAAGAACTCAACTGAATAATATTTGAGAGCCGTTTCAAAATAGTTAAATAACTTTTACCTACCTACAAGAGAAGGGATTGATGTTTCCCATAAAGGCTTCAATTTTGATGTTGCATTTTCAATAGTAGTGTGTTTGCTTTAAGACCAGCAACACATTTTAAAAACCTAAATATTTGTGTTTTGCTGTATTTTCTGCTGCCTCTGTCGTTACGAAATGTGTTTGAGCCAAAAATACTGGAAATTCCTCTCTGCATCATGCAGACAAAAACGGAACAATTGCAATAATAACGATAGTGTTAAATGAACATTTCTCCGACAGTGTCAGTCAAGGCACTGTGTTATAACAGACTGTGCAGGTGTACCTAATGTTGCGGCCAGTGAGTGTATATGTGACCTCCCTCCATGGGATAATGACAAAAGTAGCCTTTATCAATAAACATTCTGTCCAAACGAATTCAAAGCAATCAATTATTCTTCACATTTGCAATGCCAAAGTGCAGCCACGGTTAGAGGCAGGGTTTTACTGAACCGAGCGTTTGATTTCCGGGTAAGAAAAATAGCCACTGAAATAACTTCTATTTCATAAGAAATTACATCGCGATTGTGTCAAAGGTAAGATTTCAACATTATATGCCTATAGTTAACTGTGGAAGGGCTTAAAATACCACGATGGAGTCTCTTTAAGACCACCTGAGATGTTATATGGTGGTGGACGGAAAAATAGAGATATATCTAATTGTCAACATTTAAGTATTTAAGTAGATTTTTCAGGTATCTCTACTTTACTTGAGTGGGTTTATTATGACTACAGTCACCCTTAACATATGAAAACATGTCAGAACTTTTTGCTCCTTAATTTGTCAAAATAGGTTTGTTACTTTTTTCAACCACAGCGGATACACGGCATGCAAAACATGTAAATAGCTGGATTTCAGGACTTGCGACTTGCTTGGCTAACACTTGTAAAAGACTCACACTCGTCTTGATTTTCACTTGGTAATCAAGAGGCTTCAATTGATATTTACATTTATTTTACTTTGTATTTATGGACATTATAGAATCAGTTCAGTTTACCTTAAAGATTTTGAACCCGTACTTCTACTTTTACCAGTCTTTTTTACACAAGTATCTGCACTTGTACTTTAATACAGTTTGAGTACTTTGGCCATCTGTGGTTATCATTTCTGACCTATTTGAACCTAGTTTTTCCCACCTCTTTAATTTCTAGTCAAAATTTAAGTGTAATGTTGCCAAATATTCACAAGGTGGCAGTCTTTACACTTGAATTAGTGTATGAAACTCACTGCAAAGGTGTCATGCAAAGGATGATGATCGAGCATACATTCGCATTGTACATTCAATGTTTAACATCTTTACAAAAGTGGGTGTAAAATATGCATATTCAAGTCAATGTGCTTGAATGGATTATCCCCGCATTCCCAAAACATGCACGTTAGGTTAAAGTTACTGAACGTAGAATATTCCATTTCGAATCGCTACTGCCGCCTGCTGACGAAAAATGAAACTGCACATACCGTTCTTCACATACACACCACGCGCATGACGTCACATCCGCAGACAGGGCGCGGGAAATTCTAACCCGAATCCAGTCTGAAAACTATTGGCCAGAGGCTTGCAGGAGTACCCATTGTGAACAGCTAAGGTGTTATTCTATTAATTAGAAGGCATTTCACTCATAAATGGTCAAATGTAAAGTTATTTTGGTGAAAAAAAGTTCCATATTGCAACTTTAACAGAGTAATATGACTCCGATTGGTTATTTATCGACCTATCATTTGGGATAGGCTCCAGCTCACCGGCGACACTAATGAGGACAAGCGCTACACAAAAAGGAATGATGGGTCTGATGGATGGATATTTTCACCTGGTGCCTTGTGTATTTCACAAGGCTCAATACAAGCTATGTTTCCAAAAGTCACCATTCATGAGTGTAATTCAAAGTCGCTCCCATCTACAGGATCACCAACTCCCCAGTGGCGGACATCGCAGTGGTGTGGGCGAAATGTGACGATGGCAAGATTCGCGGCTTCATCCTGGAGCGAGGCATGAAAGGCTTGTCCACCCCCAAAATTGAGGGCAAGTTCTCCCTGAGAGCGTCCGCCACCGGCATGATCGTCATGGATGAGGTGGAGGTTCCCGAGGAGAACCTGCTTCCCAACGTGTCTGGCCTTGGGGTGAGTGGCGGGAGACCTTTCGTGTTGATGTTGGGGGAGATTCCCGGCGATGTTACCTTGCCGTCTGCTTCCAGGGCCCATTCGGCTGCTTGAACAACGCTCGTTATGGCATTGCGTGGGGAGCTCTGGGGGCCGCAGAGTTCTGTTTCCATGCAGCTCGGCAGTACACACTAGACAGGTTAGAGTAGTCATTTCTAAATGTCCCACTTAAGAGAGTTAAGGTGACACGCCAGCTCTGTGTTCTCGTCCTCTAAACCAGGATCCAGTTTGGAGTGCCGCTCGCACGGAATCAGCTGATGCAGAAAAAGATGGCTGACATGTTGACAGAGATCACCATCGGCCTGCAGGCATGTCTACAGCTGGGAAGACTCATTGATGAGAAAAAGTAAATAATGTTGACCAAATGGTCAGTCTGCAACAAAGCCATGTCGCTAATCCAAGCGTGTTGGTTTGTGAGCAGAGCAGCCCCCGATATGATCTCCATGCTGAAGAGGAACAGCTGCGGTAAAGCTCTGGACATTGCCAGACAGGCCAGAGACATGCTGGGGGGAAACGGCATTGCAGACGAGTACCACATCATCCGCCATGTCATGAACCTGGAGGCCGTCAACACATATGAAGGTGAAGGGTCACGAAATCCATGAATCCCCCAAAAAAATTTTTTGACTTCCTTTATTTAATTTTTAAAAAGCTCCGGCTTTTGCCACCCAAAGTAATGTCCAAGGGACTAAATGTGTTACTCCTGTTCTTCCCACCATCTCCCCATCCTCAGGTACGCATGATATCCATGCATTGATCCTGGGCAGAGCCATCACCGGGTTGCAGTCCTTCACTGTGGACAAATAGAGCTGAATTCTTGTTGCTGCTTTCAACCAACTGGAGTCTGCTGTCTGAAATTAACTGTAAATGTCACTTCTGTTATATGGCTAGAGAGATAGAAATATTTTTGTAATTTGAAAGCTTGTTTTCATTTTATATTTAGTTTCATCAAAATGACAGAATAAGGACATTTTTTGAAGCGAAAATTTGATTTGCTGTTGGTTACTGATTCAGCTCTCCACATCTCAACTCTTAAAGTTGAACTGTTGACGAATGACTTATGATGCTGCAGCACTTTACTGGTTCTCGTCCTGAGATGATCGTCACTATGCATGATTTGTTAAAGGTCAAGTTTGTATCAGCGCTTTTGAATAAAAAGTATTTAATAACTCAGTTGTCAAATGTGTTCAATTTGGAGCTTGGCGAAAGACTCCAAATCTGAAATGATCTCTGCCAAGGTAGCTGTGTTTTCTGTGTACTCCATCTCCCTCCCACATTCCAAAAGCCCGCTTCTTCAGAATAATTGAAGATTCTAAATTGTCCATAGGTTATATGTGTTTATGTGTCTGATCCAGGTTGGTGGCCCCCTTGCTGGGATTGACTCCAGTACAGCATGTAAAAAGATTTGGTAGAAAAGTTCACTGGTTCATTTAGTTTAGAACAGGGGTGCTCAAGTTCGGTCCCGGAGAGAGCCCCATATCCAGCCTGTTTTCCATGTTTCACTCCTGCAGCACAGCTGAATCTAATGATCAGCTAATCAGCAAGCTTTGCAGAAGCCTGATAACGATCCTGATCATGAATCAGGTGTGTTCTCCAGGACTGAACTTGACCACCCCTGGTTTAGAACATCAAGCCAATGAGATAAAAGTGACATATGTTGTGTAACAATATGTATAATATATTTAAAGTCACTCTGCAATGGGATGTTTGCCGGGCATCGTTAATCAGGACTGTTAAATGTGGCCTAATGTTGGAAGACGCTCCTTATGATTCAGATGGCAGTGTGCCTGCATGTGCTGCATTTTGCTGCCACGAGAGGTCTCACACACTCAAAACAGTGTTATCCTCTGGGATGATCACGTTCACAGCATCCTGACGTACTTGAGGGCAGAAACGGCAACCAACGGAAAAGCACACCTGCTGGCCTCAGTGTGAATTCAGATGATTAAGTGGCAGGGTACAGCTTGGACAGCCAATGGTGGGGCTGTCCAGAAAAAGCCATTCACACAGCAGGAAACCGCTCTCTAAGGATTATTGAGCCACTGAGAACTAGATTGGGCTCACTCATTTTTAAGGCCAGAAATGAATAGAGAAAAAGGCACATAGACTAAATTGTTGTTACTTCTCAATTACAGAAAAATCCTCAGTGGTCGTGGCGATAACTGAATCTGACAAAAGTAATAATAAATGAAAATTTTATGAAAATGGAAAACAGACATTTCTTTAGAATTGTGTTACTGCTTCCTCTGGTCCATGTCTAATGAGGTACACACCATTTCTCCCAAACAGCACAGAGACTACTTGTCATCCTTTACATGGGCTGATTGACTGCTTAAGTTTGAAGACACCTGTTATGCTATTTAGAAGACACACCTTGGTTAAACATGGTCAAAATATTTTCATTCGAGTGCCTTCATTTTCAACCAGGCTTGTTTCATTAGTTTATTTATTTTTTAATAAATCAGTTGAACCCAAATTCTAAAGCAATGTCTGATTTTCATTGGTTAATTTTCTGAATTCTTTAAATTCAGATTCAAATTATTTCTGTAACCACTGTGCACCTTAAAAACAGTCGGGTCAAAAGTAACCCAATTATGGATTTTTTAAAAATGGACCGATCCACTTTATGAGTTGTTTTATACAAAATGACCCAATTTTTTGACCCAAGTAAAGGATCTGACCAATCTTTATGAGTTTTTTTTACACTAAAAGACCCATTTCTTGACTCAAAGTTGGGTCAAATTTACCCAAGTAGAGGATCGGTCCATTATTATTTTTTACCCATAGTTGGGTTATTTTTGACCCAACTGTTTTTAGAGTGTGGGCTCATCTTAGATAAGTAGTTTGGATAATGGATGGATGGACATGGAAAAAAGTCAAGTGGTTGGAAGTCCCTGGTTCAGAGGGTTCTTTTCATTGTATGTAGTGCAACAATAAAAATGAAAATGACATGTCGAGAACTGTAAAGATGATTAAACTGACCTGATCTATTTTTCAAACAGGCAAACAAGTCTTGTATTGCATCCCAACAACTGTCTGGAGTTTCACGTTTACTCCTGAAGCAACTTAGTAGTGGTGAAGCCCTGAACAGATTTCCAGTGATTAGCAGCTCATCACTGTGCATACACGAGGGCGTGGGGGCAGCTAGGGGTGACCACCACTCCTTCCATCTTTATTGCTTGTCTGTCTGCGACTTTCAAGTGGAGGGAATTAAAGAGCTGCAAATCCCTGGCTGTGCTTGTCCTGAATAGCTCTTACATAAGGAAATTACTCTCTCAATTTTTTTCCTTCGTTTGGACCTAAGGTTTTTCATCTTCTGGGTATGTGTAGATGTGAGTCACTGTGACTAATTGTGGCCCAAATGGCCTGTGTGTGTTGTGTGTCCTTTCAGCCATGGATGACGACGGCGGCTGACGTGATGGTTGACTTGCTGCATGAAATCAAGTGAAGTGTGGGAAATAAAGAAAGCTCTCATCTCATGCCTCCTCGACAATTTTCTCTCATGCGTTTTGATGTGGCAGCCCAACACTCAGATACTTTGGATGACAGAATTAATCATCGGGGATTAGAAGCTACTTGTGATAGAGGCTCAGTCACCATCATAAGTTCAATGATACTCATAATTGCCCATCCCTCGGATACTTACACAAAGTATATGGCACTGGGAGGAAATCCTCTGATTAAGCCTACATTTGTCATTTTCATTTGATCAAATGGGACCATTCATCCATCCAAAATATCAGGTCTGTTAAAAGTTAACCATACACCTCTCAAGCTCTTTAAGACATAGTAACAATAAAAACAAAAAACAAAAAAATTCCCCCTGCAACCCTATCCCTAGCAATAAACAATACACAATGTCAGGAAAAGCCTACTAGAAAAGAAAACTTTGGTTAGGAACCTCTCTTGAGCCACAAGTGTAGATTTTCTTTTAAACTTTTTTTTTTTGATAAACTATTTTTCAAATGAATTAATGATTTCGATTTTAAGAAATGAATAATTAAATATACCCAAAAATGTTGTGAGAAAAAGATGTCTAACTAAAAATGTCTCAAAAGTGATCATAAAATGCCCAAAAGGGAAGAGGAAAAGCAGAAATTTACCATAAAATGTCGATGAAATTGCCAAAAATGTCAAAAACTGGAATCCAAAAGTAACCTAAAGTATCCAAAAACAAAAGAAAGGCAGGAAATTACCATAAAATTTAAGAAATGCAAAAAAATAAATAAAAAAAGTCAGATAGTAACTATATAATGACCAAAAACAAAAGAAGAAATCCTGAAAATTACTGTAAAATTTACACAAAATTTAGAAAGTAACAAAAACAAAAGAAATCCCAAAACTGTTAATAAAATGTCCACAGGCTTGCCAAAAATGTCATAAACTTGCTGGCAAAAAAGCAGCATAAATAAATAAATAAAATAAAAAGCCATTAAATGTCTAAAAAATGAAGAGGCAGAAAATGACTATATGTCCATAAATGTGGCAAAAATGAAAGGCAGTAAAGTCTAAAAATTCATGAAAAATGAAGTATGAAAAAAAAAGTATCCAAAAACTAAAACCAAAAGGTAGAATAAAATGATTATCAAAGTATTGAATGTTGCATATATTTGTGTCATTTGTGGTGTGTAGTGTAGCTCTAATTGGGTCTCAGTACATTAGACTAACACTAGCATACTCCTTCCTTCATTACAATCTTCAAATATTTTGCGACTCCAGACACATTTTTGGTTATTTATTTGGCCTAAAATGGCTGAGGAAAGGTTGCTGATCCCTGGTTTAGGGTTAATCAGACGCATTGTAAAATTTGAACTGGGGTGTGTAGACTTTTTAATACCCACTGTTCAGACACCTTAATGTTTTGTTGGTTTTCTTCCAAATATAACATAAAATATTGAGATATTTGACAAAATATTGTGCTGTTATTGTAGCTTGTGTAAATAGACCAATTATCTGTATTTTTTTTAATATTTTTTTTATTTTTAGGGTTAGGGTTCAAAAGAAAAACTGAGAAAAAGAGAGATAAACCAAAATAAAAAAAGACTGTTCAGTGGCTCTTGTGAGAATGAAAAATCAAAAAGCAGATCACGACATATGAATGACTCCCAAGCCAGCAGCTTGTGGCGAACCTGAGGGAATTAAGGGCAACATAAGCCCGTGGCGAGCGGAGGCGTGTTGATGACATGACGAGAGTCAGTGCCTCTGCTGGCTGAGCGGCATCAACCAGCAGCTCCTCGCTGGGCATATATGGACCTGCAGCTCCAACACAAAGGTGAGACTTTTGGACAAAAGTCACATTTCTAGTCCAATCCGATGAGAACATCTCTTTTTGTCCTCGCAGATCCACTTCACGAGCTTGAATTTTTCAGTGGGACTTGATGTGGAAGGAGCAGCACTCTATGTTCGAGTGACAAGGAGATACGAAAAGAAGCATCTTTCTTTCCCCAATCATGAACGGATACAATTTCAGCATGTGGAACTCCACGGTCGGAGCCCACGCCAATCCGCACTCCACGTACTTAGAGGAGCCGCTGTACAAGCAGTACAAGCCTGCGGTAAAGGAGCTGATCCCCCTGCCCAAGGCTGTGCTCTACCTGCTCATGGCGGCCCTGGTGGTGGTTGGAGTGGCATATGCCATTATTGGGCATCTCATTAAGGATCTGGCCATTGATATCGCAGGTGTGTTTGCAATGTTTAACCATTTTAATAATGACGTTTCTTGAGTACACTTTCAGTCCTTCTTGTGCGTGCCTGCAGCTGACTTGTTTTAAAACGTCACATTTTCATAGACCTAATTGCAGGAAGTGCAATGGCAACATTAGGTGATGATTCTGAACGGAAATGCCAAGGAATTGCCAAAACTTGAAAAATAGTTGGATCACGGCACTTCCCACATACACTTTACGATCTGATCGACTGGATCGTGATCAGACGGTGTTTTGCATTTTTATGCAAAATCGGTGATCGACTGTAATGTCATAATTTGCGTTATCGAGCAATGGCATCATTGATCGGATCTGCAAAATAAGACATTACAGCAAAAAAGAACTGAAAAAAAAACTGAATTACTGAGGATGTTCATGCATTTTTTTTTTTTAATTAATGTCAGAGAAGGAGATGTGAACATCTGAACATGTAAACATTACATTACATTTTATTAAACTCATTCACTGCCATTGACGGCTATAGACGTCAAAAATTCATTTGAACTATTTCTATTAGTTTAACATTTTTTTCCCCCACTTGTTAACAAGAGTATGAAAACCTAGAACAAAATGTTTTATTGTAAATTTAGAACAGATATAAATGGTGTGATTAATCGTGTGTTAACTATTGAAGTCATGCAATTCATTACAATTAAAAATTTTAATCGCCTCAGGCAATTTAAAAGATTATAAAAAATTCGGGGCGCCAAGTGATTTTTTTTAAAATTGTAATTAATCGCACGACTTCACTAGTTAACTCACAATTAATCACAAATTTTATATCTGTTCTAAATGTACAATAAAAAAATCTAGGTTTTCATACTCTTGTTGACAAAAGTAGAAAAAAATGTTAAACTAATAGAAATAGTTCAAATAAATTTTTGACGTCTATAGTCGTGAATGAGTTAATGTTATCAGCATTTTTTAAATCATTTTTTGAATTTATTTTTTCTCATGCATTTCAATGGGCATCAATTATAGGTAGATTTTCACTATGACGGGTGGACTGTAAAGTTGCCAAATTGGATATATTTTGCCTTCTTCTGATCAGTGATTATCTTTTTTTTTCTCCAAACTCGCTGATCACCTCCAAAAATCCTAATCATGTTACGCCTGTTGTTTTTAAAAATACAATAAATAAAGAAGTTATTTAAGTAGACATATTTCTCCATCCTGAACTCATTATCACTCTCACGTTCAGACTGCATGTTGGGTCCACCTGGCAATGAAGACAAGGACCAGGACAACCCCCCACAGGGCCAGGCCAGTCACCCCCCGCCACACCCGTTTGCCCACAACGCCTTCCACGTGTGGGACCAGGATGACGTGGTCATCCCTCTGCCGCTGGACGACAGCCCCGAGACCAGCCCGCTGTTGCTGGCCACCATTCCCTACATCCCCTCTTTCTTCCCACACCTCCACAGCCCGACAAGTCAGAACTCTCCTGCTCTCCTCGACCCGGAAGATCACAATCCGAATTGAGAGGACGCTGATCGCGCAAGACGGCTTACACAGGTGACAGCCCATCAAACAGACTGACATTAAACAATGAATTATGGAAAAGATGTATGGAGGTGACTTCTATTTGCATGCAAAGTGTCAAAGCCTCATGCAGACATACCAGGAGATCAAACCGCTGTGTGCTTGTCTTTCAAATCTGCAACGGTTTCTGTGAATAATGCAACACTCAAGACTGCAGTTTGGACTTTGCAAGTAGTGTATTATATTGTCAGTGCCAGCGTGTCTCTGCACTTCGTATCACATTGTTGTTACTCTACTGGTCAGACTCTTCTATTGTGCTGACCTCTGAATTCAGTCTGCACGTCAGCCAGGCGGCCATTCAAACCTTTAAAGTGATCAGTTGGCCTTCGTACACACTTCACCAAAATGCTATTTGAAGTCGCTGGGGGATTAACCTTAAGACGAAGACTTAAGGAATTCCAGGGAGTCCACTTGTACACAACAAGAGTTAATCCTGGAACCACGTTCTGTGCAGGGAAAACACGAGGTTTTCCCCAGATGGTGTGCGCAAGACTCAAAGCACAAACGTAAACTTACAGTACACCGAAAGGAACCGTTATTAAAAACAGAAATGCACTCCTCTATGGAGGACTAAAAATGCCAAAATATAAAATAAAGTGAAAATAAAAACGGATATAAACCATATAATTCAAAAATTTAATACAGAAAATAATATGAAGGAAAATAAAAACACCAAATAAAGAATAAAAAATAAAAACGAGAATCCAAAAAAAAGAATTAACTGTCAATAAATATATAAAAACGCTCTGCTCTCATATTTAATGCTCACTCTACCATCGAAAGGCAGTTTACAACGCAGCAGTCAAACCCAAGACACGCTTTGGACCGCCCCCTCATTTGAATAATATTTCGACCTGACAGAGCGTCTGCAGCATGAAATAAATAAATGTGAGAGCAGAGCGTTTTTATTTATTGATTGAAATTCAACTCTATTTATATATTTATTTGTATTGTATTTATGTATGTATACGTTCGTTGTTTTTATTACCGTTTACATGTATTTTTTGTATTTAAATTTGTTTTTATTTTACTTGCATTTAATTATTTTGGCATTTTTGCTCCTCCATACTCTACAAGTCCAATACCCTTCTGGGAGCACTTATCGCAAAATGTTGGAGCACATTTGTTGGAATTTTTGTATGTTGATCCAGGGGTCAGGGGGGATGAAATGGTTTGACACGGCACGTGCCAACAATTTTCTTTAAAAAAAAAAGTCTTATGCTCATAAGGAATAAAGGAGCATAAAACGCACTCACACTCATCAAACATATGGCTCTTTCCCTATAAAAACTGAAATACAGGCGACTTCAACCGGTCAACACAGTATGAAAAGCAAGTTCAGTGACTGTGAAAAATTGGAAAATTGGCTTTCTAACTACTTGTTTTAGAATCTATATTTTGTTCTCTGGAGGGCCTGCCCAAGTGTGGAATTAAAGAACCCTGTAAATCTTTTGTGATCTTGTTTCTGGAAACGTGTCTAGAAGCAAGCCGTTCTACACCACCACAACAGTGAGGTTAGATTACATCCCCCAAAACCAAGTTTCTTCGGCGATGGCAGGATCAGCTAGTAGCATTACAACTGGGGTACTCATACTTTGTGAGACCAACGTATGGACCCCTTCAGTGAAGGCATTTTTTTTAATGACCTCCTCATTAATCATAGGCAACCCAAAATGCCATGGGAATGATTTACTATGAAAATATTTCAACCTAATACTCATGATTTCTTAATAGAAAGGAACTTAAATTCATCTGAATTACATTCAATAAATTTTATTGTGCGATGCTTCTACATGGCTGCAAAGTGAGGGCAGCTAGTCCCCAAACAGCCAAGACGAGCAGAATTATATATATATATTTTTAAATTGTTTCCATGTGACATGAAATGAGCCTGGTGGAAGGCAATTACGGAGTTAAATGGGGTGAACATAGCCCAAGACATGGTTGCCATGCAAAAGTACCGCTTCATAAGAGCTTTTTATTTGGTCCAAAGGTGAGGTAGTGTTGAGTACGTTTGTTTCATTGGCGCACTGGTCCCCGTGTTGTAGGTATTCAATGATACAACATTTTAAGCGGAGCCACAAGTTACTGCTCACAGACCCCAGTTAGCAACACAAGAGTGTCAACATGTATGAGCATATTGTTAGATCAAAAATATGTTGATGAAAATCGAAAGGTCATTTGTAAACAATCACTGGGATTACAAAAGTTGTAAGCATATTGATCATGACCAAGGTGGATAAATGGAGGTGATAAGGTAACTTGAGCAGGTAGAGCTGGTTTACCATTTTACAAACTTCATCTTAGTACTTAATAACATGTATGCAAAGTCAATGTGTTTCATTAGTTGTACAAGATGCAGAGTCACCCAGAAGTCCATATAAGAGAGAAGCGTAGCAGTTTTACAGTTTGGAAAATGTTTATTTTATTATTCAAAAGGAACCTTATTTACCTGTACAGTTGAATTTCTTCTTATGACAGAATGGTGTTGGTTCCTTGGTTCTTATTTGAAATTATAGTGTATACAAAAGCCTCTCACCTGATTTTAAAAAGCCATAAAATGGAATTGTACTTAAGTTATGGCTGCAGTGACAGAGAGTGTCCAAGATAAAAAATAAAAAAGGTCTGTACCAAACTCAGGAGTCCAGTCGACAAATGGGGCTGTCATAGACCATCTGTAGATTGACCTTGTGTCCCACCAGCTCTCGGATGTTGTTAATGCCATATTTAATCATGGTGGGTCTGTGGGACACATGAGAAGGCTGAGTCAGCAGCAGCTCGCGGAAGAAGAGGGGCTCACTAAATATGGATTCCTACGAGACTTTCCTCAACTCCATAACAGCCACAAAATTGACATCAAACGATCATCAGCAACTATGTATAAAATAATTCCCTCATTCCGATGCTCGTTGGATGACTCATTCTACATCACTCGTCCGGTTACAATTAAGAAACATAGCACAACGCGTTTCATTGATTTGTTTACCTTTCCAGAGACAGCCCCCATGCAATAACAGATACATCCTCAGGGAGACCCATAGGCAGCAGCATCTCCGGTCTGAAAACACCAGAGTTCCCCACTTCCACCCACTTCTTTAGTCCTGTATGTACAGAGAAACATCATACACAGTTATGACAAACTATCTACTGTCGTTAGTTTCTGTTCAAGCACAAATGAGGAACAATAATTAACTCTTTGGTTGACTCTCATTGGTACTGAACATTAACATTAATGCTGCGCTCCAGCTAAAACCTTCATTAAAGAGTTCTTACGCATGTGCAAGGTAGCAGAAAAAGAGTTGTCTTTAAACTAAAAGTCAGTGTACCATTGAAATGACTTGAAATATATCAATGGTGTGAAGAATTTTGGGTTTAGTTGTCTTGGGAGCAGCTGCGACAGTTGGTCAAGGAGGAGAGATGAATACCTTCATGATAGCTGAACACCTCCATACTGGGCTCTGTGTAGGGGTTGTAGGCAGGCTTGAAACGTAGTTTAGTAATTCCTTAAAAAAAAACAAAAAAAGGGTGAGAAATGTGTGCATCTTTGATTCTATTTCTACTTAGTGTCAGATGAAAAAGATCCAAATTGCTCAATCTGTTAGAATATGTGAAAACGCATTCTAGTGCCAGGTCTTTTTTTTGTTGTTGTCCCTAACGGCCTCATGGTCTGACCGATGTGAGTAGACCTTTTGAGTTGACCTTCAATTATGGCATTGAAGTTCAAGTTGTTAAAGGATTCAGGGATTTCAGCTGTACATTCTAACCTAGTTTGGTGAAGAACTGATGCAGGACACCCATGAGGTCCCCCAAGGTGAGCCCATAGTCAGCCACCACGCCCTCTATTTGGTGGAACTCAGCCAGATGGGTGGCATCTAACGTCTCATTCCTGAAGACCCGGTCGATGGAGAAGTATTTGACGGGGGTGAACTTCTCCTGGTGAAGAAGAGACACGGTTAGTCCTCACAATGTGACGCACGAGCATGCTGAGGTGCTATTTAGACTCTCTGTACTCGTCACAGCTTTCCAGGAAATGATTGAACCCGAGTTCAGAGATTGCTCCAGTTTAGCTGCCAAGAGCTTTAGTGAGGTCAGACGTATTGCATGGGATGTGAGCAGGTTAGGTCTGGGTGCACTGGAGCAAAAGCGGTCTCTAAATTGTTCCGCACAGAACTGCACGGGCACACTGTTTGTAAAAGCATTATGTGTGTAATTCCGTCTTTCACAGTCCAAACGCGAGCATGTGCAACTGACCTGTTGCGCAAGTTTATACAGCATACGTGCACTGACTGCTGTAGTGTGCGTGCGGAGGATATTCTTCTGGGCCTCCTCAATCTTCCACTCGCATTTGTACCTGAGGGGGCAGCACAGTGGAAGAGCAGTCAGCAGTCAGCAGCTGCCTCACTTCAGCAAAGTGTAGCTTTGAGCTCAAAGTCTTTCACAGCTTTCATTTTCAGTAAATGTAGTCAATTTCCATTTTGGATGAATAAAGTAACTACCTATTTACCTATATCTATACTATATTACCAAATGTATTTGCTCAACTGCCTAGACTCAAATGTGAACTATTGTGACATTCCATTCTTAATCTATAGGGTTTAATTCAGTCCACCCTCTGCAGTTTTAACAGTGTCAACTCTTCTGAGAAGGCTTTCCACAATGTTTCGGAGTTTTTTTAATGGATATATTTGACCAATGTTGTTCATATGGACCACCATGGATGAAATATTGCAATCTTGATTTCATGACCGGCTCGCGAATCTATTTCTGAATGGAGAGCTCAGCCTCATTCATTTAATTGCTGCTGGAGCTCTCATTCAAGTGAATGGGAATATACAAAAAATAATTTTAAAACCACAATCATTACAAATCCATCCACAAGTACCATTTAAATTGTAAATATAGTTCAGCGTTGTTGTAAAACATAATATTTATTGTATATACTATATTTTTATGACTTTGGCAAAGAGCAGCGGTAAAATAAGGAAAAGAGCGTGTGCCTCGGCAATGCTGGCTGCGTTGCTGCCTGTGCGCGACTTAAACTGTCAGAAAAATTCAGTTGCACAATCAAGCGATGGGATCGATGATGGGATGCCGCTTTTTTTATTTTTTATTTAAAGGTCGAGTATTGTCATGCAATCTACCAATACTACCTTCGCGGTCGACTGGTCGATCGCCATCGACGCATTGAGCACCACAAAATTGGGAGCATGGAATTGTCCAAAATATTGTCACCTTAATACCAGTGGGGGGAGGGGCTCTTGGAATTTTTCAGCATAAACCCATTTTGGGCTGTTCAAAACATTTGCCTTGTCTGCATTAGTCTTTAGAAACTTTCAAAAACTCAAGATAAACTGACAAAATGGAGCCTCATTTTTGACATGTGAACAATTAGCTGGCATTAAAGTAAAGATACAATGTGTAGATTTTTTTTGCCATCTAGTGGTTAACTAATACAATGTAATGACCAACATTCGAAGCGCGTGTATTTTAAAGCACACACTACGGTGCTAACCTGGCAATAGCCAGATTGATATTGTGATTCACTCAAGGGAGTTCTCCACAATATCAATCTGGGACTGCTCCACTGTGATTTGCTCAGGAAAGGCGGGACATTCTGTGCTTCTAGCTGATTGGACGATGCGGCATTGTGCGCGTTTGATTTAACCAATCACGGCCATGGATGAAAATGTCTTCGCTCTTTGTCAAATGGGGGGGGGGGGGGGCAGTAAAAAATGCAGGAAGCGCATCTCGCTATTCAACATTCAACAAGGAAACGGTCAGTAATTCATTCGTCCATGTTAGGTTTGTTTGTTTACCCCTGGAGTAGGCGCTGGCTTCCTGGTTTTGTTACAGCTGCATATCACGCCACAAACACAATGTTGCTCTGTGATTGGGTGGTTCAGATCGGTGGAAATCAATGGGCTCAAATACCACGTGAATTCAACTTTCAGAGCAAGGTTACTGCGGTCTCTCAGAGAGACCACACTTTGCAAGCCTACCACTAATTACTTTGTTTGCGAAAGTTCTTCTCCTTCGGGTATCTATAGCAGAAAGATTGGGGCGAAATATGTCAGCCTCCTGTAAAGCTTAATAATAATAATAATATATATATATATATATATATAAAATGTACGTTAATGTGATAGAATTCTTTTTTGGCATATAATTGAAATTAATAGTGCTTTTATTTTATTTTATTAATGAACACTGAAAAATCAAAAAATTGTACACTGTCCCTCAAGATAAACATAATTTTGATATGGGCACAATTGGCTGGCATTTAAAAAAATGATGCAACAGAAACAAAAACGCCTTTTCGAAAGATGTAAAGCGGTTTCTCGGAAAAAGTGATTATACAACTAAACTGATTTTTTTTTAAACAGCTTAATATTTCTTTTTCTTGACTTTCTTTACAGAAAACAGAAGTGGTTCAGAAAATGGATAGATGGATGGATGGATGGTTACTTGACACCGTTTTCATTTGTTCCCAATACTGACATGTGAATGAAAAATAAACTTTTTTTAAAATGCATTTCTTTACTTAGTAAACACATTGCTGTTATTTTAAACACATGACATGCAGGTTTTCAGTCTTTAAAGCAGCTTTGTGTGAATAAGGCATATTTTGCAATGCAAAACCTTATTTGGCTAATATCTATGGAATACTGAACACTAAAACCTTGATCTCATTGACCCCACATGTGATTATCTCACCCTTGTGAACCAAAGCCGCCCTCCGAGTGGACCCTCTTCACTCTCTCCAAGTAGTCCTGTGGTAACTCAAGGGCGAGAGCAGGGTCTGAAAATGCAGTACAATGACTCTTGATGCAAAAAAACAAACAAGCATGGAAGTTTACTGCAGGTGAAATAGGCGACACACTGTCTCACCGGATAGGAAGAAGGTGTCATGCTGGTCTCGGGCTGGGTGCTGCTGCGGCTGAAAAAGCGAGTCAAAGTTCCAGAAAGAGCTCTCTATGAAGTTGTTAGTTGGCATCTCAGTGAAACTAAAGACAAAGGTGTTCAGCACATCAGCGTTGAAATATGTTTTGCAAATTACTTCATAACAGAAGAACTCACCCCATCTCCAAGAAAATCTGCCTGAACTGTGTTCGCACCTTCATCAACGGATGCAGGTGGCCACATTCAGGGGCCACACCCATCGCATCAAAGTTGTACGGTTTGAAGCTTTTCTCTTTCCAACTGCCGCTGTGATGCAATAGATTAGAAAGAGGGCAAAGACAGAGATGTTGTCATATGCTTTGATAAATAACATTCAGTCGACTTTATTATAATTCAATCAGCGACATTAGGCACAATCTAACGACAATGTATTGTTGTGATAGACGTATACAGTTGTGTAGAAAACCGTCTAAACCATTTTTACTAAAGGTACACTGAACTGAGAAGTTATTTTGCACTAGGTACTGTAATACTGTAATACTCTTAGTTTAGACCAATCATTTATGAAAAGACTTAACTTATAAATACATATTCATTTCAGTCGTCATGCTTGTGCCGCCCTGCCTTTAGGACAATGCCCCCATCTTTGGAATTGTCCCCTTTAATGGGCGTTCAGTGCTCTGCGTCCTCTGTCTGAAACCCTTCACACTGACACTGACGGACAGATGAGGGCAGACGAGACAAACACCAAAGTTTTGCAAAAAAAAGAAAGAAAAAAGAAGCATTTGAACTGAAGATCTGGACTTACGTGGCAATCATCTCAGGGGTGAGCTCTGTCTCCTGTTTGGTGACGGTGGTGCTGAAGGAGTTGCCTTTCGTGATCCAGTAGGACTTAACCGTCCTGAACACATTGATAAAAAAGGAATCAACTCAATCTCGACTCTGTGGTTGTGACTCACCATTGTAACTCTTCAAAATAAATGATGCTGTTAAGACAGTCCAGAATTTAGATCAGAAATTAAAGCCCACTTGATTTTTGCTGATAAGCTTAAAATATTTTTTTAACACATTTAAGGTACAAAAATGTGCTTAATTTAATAAGTTAACTCTCCCTAAGTGAAGTAAGTGGAAAAAAGCATGTATACTACAATTTTTTATTATTTTACATTTAAACATGTCATTGTAACAGGATTTCTCTTCATAAGCAAAAAGATTGAGTGTGAACACTGTTAAGTCAATCAGCACCAATTCTAGCCTCATGCAGACTTGTCCTCTACTGTCACCCACTGGTACATGAAGAAAATACATCCACAACTTACACCTCAGCAAGAAGTTTTCGCTTTTTCAGCTCATTCTTTTCTTTCTCATCCAAGTTTGAAGAGATGCCTTTCTGAACAAGAAGCAGCTTCTCTCTTACCTGGTCCTCTATGCTGTCCCCCTGTGGAGCCAAACAGAACCACACAAATAAAATAAAAAAATACATCTTCCCAGACAGAGGAGTGTCAAACATAAAAGATACTGTACACAATTATATACCCTCTAAAAGACATACATACAGTTCTGAATATCCTGGGCCCGCCTTCATGCCCTTTGTCCAATCGTATCCACTTGTTGGACATGGCCTTGCTGAAGCCAATCTTTCCAAAGGACAATTTCTACACACATAGACAAAAACTATTCAGAATCAGAAATAGCACCACACATGAGCTGCCATTTCAACCACCTACTAGTATTTAAAGGTGTACAAAAAATCTTTGCAATAATATATTAATATTGTGTTTGTAGAATAAGAATTAAGACCAATTAATTTGCCCATTTTAAGAGGCTGACATCTTGTGCAGCACAATCCTGCAGTCGACTGAAATTGACATCAAAGTGCCCTCAGGCTTGCAATGTGAACGTCATGGGTCAACTGTGTTCTATGGGTATGGTCAAGCAACGCGCAATGCAAGTCTGTCGTTCTAGTCGACAGCGGCGTGTGGTAAAACATCAGTCTCTTAACTGGGTTCATTCATATTCCACAAACACAGTATTAATCAGAATACTGTGCTTAGAATACTGGGGCACATAGAACATATTATTGGAACGATCTTTTTATACTTGAGTTTTCCTTAATGTGTAATTATAGGTCAGCCTTACCATTAGGTCACTTTGGGTCAAACCCTCCAGCGGAATAGAGTTGAAGACCCGAGCTTCCTGGCTGCCTTCCTCAGCAATCTCCTTGCCCTCGTCTGTCAGCTCCCAGTGTTTGGAGGAGCGCAGCTCAGCTGAGATTATCTGAAGGCCAGACAACACACAATGCATTTAAAAAAATATAATTCATTTGTATATTAAGTAGCAGGAGTCGCCACAGCCAATCATCCTCTTCTATCTCCCCATTTCCTCTGCCTCTTCTGCTCCAACTCCAGCTTTCTGAAAGTATTTTCTCACCATATCCACCTCTTCGGTTGTTGCCTCCAACCTGGCTGCTCTATTTCCAACATCATTCTACCAATACCAATGCTTCCGCACGTTTAAACAATCTCAATCTGGCGCCTCTTGCTTTGTGGAAAGCCTTCTGACAGTAGCATTTGAAAAATAAGAATACATATCATAGATTAATGAAAGGATCAAGCCGTTCGTATAGACATCACTTGGCTTATAATAAGTAATGTTGACGGGTTGGTCAGGCTACAGTATTAGATCTGTTTCACACATAATTAGAAACTCTGCTTTGGTTAGTCCTCCTTCCCAAGGCGAGGTTTAGGTTGGGTTAGGACTCGGAGGATGAATGCAAGTTTGGATTGGAATTTTGACAACCGGCAGTAATTATAATTAGTCTTAAAAAAAAATCCGTAATTCGTTCTCATAAATATACTGTATTTCATTATCGTGATTTGCGGTCACTGACACAAAACCGCAAATACTTACTGTACTCCTACGCCGTAGTTGAAAGAAGTACACATTTATAATACAATTGTATGGTGTCTGTATATTTGTGTTGTTTTTAACAAAATATAGACCACCTTATGCAGAATACATTAAACCTGTCTAGCAAACAACTCTCATCTGTCGTCTTGAACCTCATTGCATCAGTCACATTAGAAATGTTGACCTGACAGCCTGACTTCCGCTGCACTTCAAACACGGAAAACTCACTTCGCCGAGAGACTGCAGACTCTTCACCGCCCCCACTACGACCTGGTGGTCCACTCCGAGGCTGCAAGCCACATTTAGGCTTTCAATGCCGTCGTCCGCCTTCTCAATACGCTGAAGAAGGGTCTCCACAACACGCGTGTCCGCCATACCCGGTTTCTCCACTCAGCTCAAAGGACCGGAAATGACGTCACCCGCTGTGTATGATAGTTAATTTTTTTGTACTTAACAACATTTTTGTTTATAAAGTAATCACCCTGTAAGAATGTTTTGTAAATGTTCAATTTATACATGTATTTAAAAAAAAGTTTGCGAGGGGAAAAAATGTATTGTAAAGAAACGACTGAATAACCTTTTGAGGAAAAATACAATAAATCGTTTTTGAAAGCTGCTCTACGTGTCATCTAAAATCATTACATATTGCAGAAATTATTTAGCGTGTCAATGTATGTAGTTAACACTGCATACAGTAAAACGGGAAAAACTAGGAAATGTATGTATTCACGCTGCAAGCTTAAAAAAAAAAAACTGTTTTGGGTTGTTTAAGAGTTTTGATTTTAGACTAATGGATTGTATTGACGTCCTCGGAATAAATCTCGTATACAGTCCCCTCCAAAAGCATTGGAATAACTAGGTCACTCAATTCATTTAGTTAATTTTTTCCCCCTGTCCAGTGAACTCTTAACCGTGGTACAGAGACTAAACAGACATGTTCTCTTTTCGTTGCTTTCGCACAAACTTTATTTTAGCTTTTTACACCGTGCGCTCAGAGCAAGCTGAACCGCTCTCATTTACTCCCTTAACTAACACCGCCCCCTGTGCCAAAGTGCGGTAATACAATACTATGTCTCCCATAATACTACTCTTTAAGGGGCCAGGTTTGGCCTGTAACACTTTGTTTTTGTTTTTACTGCAGACATTCGGGTTTCAGATCAAAAGACGGATACGAGACAACAGCTCAAAATTCCACATTTTATTTCATAGTATTTAAATGTTGATGTGTTAAAGAGAGACCAACTATTGGTGCACTTAGCAAGAGACATCGAACAGGTCGGCCAAGGCTAATAAACAGCAGTTGATGACAATCATTGTCATAGCTGTGAACTAATAGTCAAGCTCTGAAGGGCCGTGGGGAAGTTATCACAAGCCACAGACCAAGAGAATAAATGTTGCTTACAGGCTTTGGGTTCTCTGACATTTAACAGTGAACTGCACTGGAGTATTTATATGTACATTACAGTATTTTTTGTGGCCTAATGTATTTCAGTTGCCTTAAAGCAGGGGTGGGCAAACTCAGTCCTCAAGAGCTAGAGTCACACAGGTTTTGGATGTTTCCCTTCTCCAACACATCTGATCCATATGATCAGCTCATCAGCAAGCTCTACAATAGCATAATAAAAAAAAAAAAGTGAATTGCAATCAGCTGTGTTGGAGTAGGGAAACCTCTAAAACCTGCAGGACACCTGCCCCCCGAGCAGAGTTTGCCATCCCCTGCATTATTGTCTGCAACGGTCACAGCCACCTGACATGGTTCACTAGTTAAAGTTGCCCCCCCCCCCCTAATTTTGTTGTTGCTTAAAACCTACATGAATGAATCATTGTTATTACCACCACAAAAAGTGGTGAAGTCAACAGTCGGACACAAAAGTTTTAAACAATCCATTTATCAATACAAAGACACAATGTTACAGACACAAAAAAATATCCACAAAATAAAAATGTACTTTAAGCACTAACGTATATTTTCGAGGAACCTCCTAACATATAAGACTAGAAACTACAAAAAAAAGACAAAAGCAAATATACTGTATCTACAAGTTTGGAGGAGTTACAAGTTGTCATGCAACTTAAAAGCAAAGTCTGCACCACGCATGAGATTTCATAATAGTGGTTTTATAAATACAAAACTAAAATGACAAACATGAGATTATCAATCCTGTGAAACATCCCACCAAGCATAGCAACAACTCAGTCTGATCATGAGCAACAACAATTAACCAAATATGAACAAAGAGCACAGAGGACGTTGAGGAGCACAGGTGAGGTGAGCCATCAATCACATTCGTTGGAGAAGATTGGAGGCAAACATGATGGAGTGGGAGATGGCGCTCTGATATTCCACACAAGCAACTCAGTCTATCTATACTGGTAATTTCCGCTGGAATCTCCCTTGTTGTAGCTTCCAGGATTGTGGTACTGAGTCTGGCAGGTGTTGAAACCCTGGCTTTCGCCGGCACCCTGCGAGTTGTAATTGGACTGGTTGTTGAAACCTTCCCAGGGAAAAGCGCAACAGGTCAACTCAAATGCAACAAATTCTCCAGCCATTTACTTTTGTGATTGCCGGAGGCAAATTTAGTTAATATCAGGGATTATCAAGGCTTCACTCACCATCATAATTGTAATCTTGGTTTCCTCCAGCACCACCAGTCACCTGGCTCGGGTAGGCGGTGCTGTAAGAGTATCCACTTGCACCTCCCTGGTGAAAATTCTTCTTCGCCTGACCATAGCCCTGGCCATATTGTTGGTTATAGCTGCCCTGGCCGGAAGCATTGCTGCCCTGGTAGCTCCCTGTAGATGCACTATTCACACTCGAAGGAACCTGAAAAGATGACTTCCCGCCCCTGGTGGGTGGTTTCTTTTTGGGCATTTTGGCAGCAGCCGTGGTATTGTAGCCTCCATCAACACCATAGTATGAACCATATGAGCTTTGTGCCGATCCCTGTGTTGTACTGGCCGAAGTGCCACCTGAAAGGCCACCTGACAGCCCACCACCTCCATTTGCACCACCATTGTTGTAGTAATCTGAGAAATAACAGCGTGACAGTTTTTAAACAGGCAGCTGGCAACATACAGAAATTAAATCACACCATGTAAGAATGCAGTGATTAAATGGCAAAAATCACATTTATTTAAAAACAAAAACGTGATGGAATTTTCTATCTGGAAACATTTATGATAAAACCACTCTTAAAAAAAGAATCATGCATTCAGTGCAGCCATGGTTGAATAGTCCTTTTTTTTTTTTAAAGCCCCATATCATTTGCAGTTCAGGAGTAATCATTGCAAATGTACTACGGTGTATTAGGGCCACCTATAAAGATATATATATTTTTTTTTAGAGGGGGTAAACATTCCAAGAAAAAACTCACAAATTAACGAGAAAAACTCATATTTGCGAAATTACAAAGTGACAAATTAGCAAGAAATACACTTGCAGATTTGCAAGAAAATCTCAGAAACTTGAGAGAAATACAGTGTACTGGGATGTTTGTGACAATACTTTTCGGTCGGGTTTTCAAATAAGGAGGTAGTAATTGCTTTAGCAGAAATTAAACTTTGAAGTGTTGGGTACAAGTCGCTAAATTGACTCATTCCCTTGCATTTACTTACATGTTTGCTAGTTCTTGATTGGTTAGTGTTAATCAACTGATAGGAGTCTCCATCCTGCCTTTTCATTTTATACATTTTTTCTATTAACCACCAACAAACCTTCATGTTATATAGCTCCTGGTGGACAAAATCCAGCTCCTCGTCCAGACCAACTCTGCAAGTTTATTTCTCGTAAATTTATGAGGGTTTTTCTCTCTCGCAAATGCGTAATTTTTAATGTCACAAATCTGCGAGTTTATTTCTCATAAATTTGTGAGCTTTTTTTTCTCGGAATATTACACCACCTCTAAAAATACGTGGCCCTAATACGCCGTTGTACAAATGTCACAAATGAATGTGTATTATAAAACTGTTCCTCCGTGTTGTTGAGTCAGCAATATGTAAACAGGAAAAAAAGGCAGTCTGTGTTAATGTCTCCATTGTATTGTGAATCCCTTTATCCACTCTCACAAAAAAAGGGGCGTCTTCTAAAATAAATCCAGCTTGTCCATGCAGATGTTTGACACATCCACATTACAGAAGACGGTGACTTATGGTTGCATGTATGCAGAGGCAGATCATCTCGCCGAGGCTGCAAGTGGACTAACAAAATAGGGTTATCTTTTTTTTTATAATTCCAGGGGTTGCAGTCGTAGAGTTGAAGGGAGTTCTGGATGCAGCTGGAACACAACTGAATTTTTTTGTCTTCTCTACTATATATTTTTTGCTCTTTTTTTTTTAAGCTTGGGGAGGATCTAATTCTGAAACTCTTGGAAGCCAGAGAAGTCTGAGACAAAGTCACCTAAAGAGTGAGACAAGGCAGAGAAGGGGGGAAATGTCAAAATTAGTTTTGCTTATTGGGAATTTGTTCTGCCTTAAAAGTAGCAGTCAATTGGACTCATTGAACCAAATTGTATTCAAAGTGACTTAGTGCATGTTTTTTCCTTTTAAGATTTCCCTCCTCCTGTCACACTCAGGAAGGTCAGTCCCCAGAAAAGCTGCCAAAAATAAGAGGGGCTTGGAGGGGGGTGGATGGCAGGATGGGGCATAGGATATGGTTTGGAGACGTACTCTATTTACAAAAAGTAATGAGATAAAGGTCTTAAACAAGTTCACAAAATTTCACTTCTTATTCACAGATTTCTGCATGAGATGTGAAAAGTATTGCACATATATAATAGTAGCACACAGCAGTGTGCTCAAACTCAGACTGAAACTTAGATTTCTCACATTGTAACAGTGACAATTCAGTAATAATTATACCAAAAAAAAAAAAGAAGATAGGAACACTTACTGTATCCAGACATGGAGTTGTTGCCATAACCATATGTCCCGAAGCCTGTCGAGTAACAAACTATTAGTCAATTGCGACCAATGAGGAAAAATAATTGATGTTGTCAGTAGAATCAATGGTTCTCTTGAGGAATTGATTCCCAACGGTCTGTTCAGTTTGAGTCACATCGATTTAAAAATAGATGGGAGATGATTAAATGTGCATCCAATGTTGGACTGTAATTCATATTGGACAGTGGCTCATTTTAAAACGTGTACACTTGTGTTTTACTTAAATGTGCAGAAGTCTCGCGTTGTTGCTATAGCCATATGGTGTGTATTTTTTATGGAGGATCAAATGGGACACAAACTCCAGTATGTGATGGACGTGATAAGGGCTTTCCTTTGAAAATGTGACAACTTGACAATTATTAGGTGAAAGCATTGAGGGCGTATTTTAATTTGTGCAGTATCTAATTTCCATCCATCCATCTTCTAACGCTTTACCAGCTCAGTGATCTTGTGGTAGAGAGTGTCCGCCCTGAGGCTAGGAGGTTGTGGGTTCAATCCCTGGCCGGGTCATACCAAAGACTATAAAAATGGGACCCATTGCCGCCCTGGTTGACACTCAGCATTAAGGGTTGGAATTGGGAGGTTAGATCACCAAATGATGCCCGAGTGCGGCCCCTGCTGCTGGTCACTGCTCCCTCAGGGGATGGGTCAAATGCAGAGACAAATTTCGCCCAACTTAGGTGGGTGTGACAATCAGTGGTACTTTAACTTTTATCCGAGGTCGGGTAGCGGGGGCAGCAGCTTTAAGAGGGAAGCCGTCGTCCCCGAGGCCTCGCGCCGGTGGGACATGTCCAGAACACCTCTCTAGGGAGGCGTTCAGGAGGAATCAGAACCAGATGCCCGAGCCACCTTAGCTGGCTCCTCTCAACGCGGAGGAGCAGCCGCTCGACTCTTTAGTCCTTCCCGGATGACCGAGCTTCTCACTCTCACCCTTCCCAAGAGCCAGCTTGGCTGCCGCCCAGCCCACTATGCACCCGACCCCTTTGGCCCCTCACATCAGTGGTGAGCCCATGGGAAGGGGGACCCTGCCTCTTCGGGCTGTGCAAGGCCACCATGCGTTCGCCAACGAGCTCCACCTCTAGGCCTGGATCCAGAGGCACGGAGGTGAGTTTGCAATTTAAATGTTTTAATTGCACAAAATAAATTCCTGGTCAGTTAACCAATTATAATCTGAAATGCTCCTGCAAGCATAACTTCTGTATTTATGAGTTAGAATGACAATATAAATGTTTTTGAACGTTAATTTGGCAAAATACATTGAACAGTTTTACTAAAAATTGGGTTGGACATAAAACCATAGAAAAAACTATTTTACAAAGTGAGACCAATTGAGAACCCCAGCACTATGAGTAGTAAAAGCAAAAAAACAAAAACAAAGCTGCTTTACCTCCTTGGCCACACCCCCCTCCGTTATTGAAACCCCTTCCCCTTCCACGTCCTCGTCCCCTGCCTCTGCCCCTGGGCATAGTGGCATCACCAGGAGGTCCCATCATGCCATAGCCTTCGTTGTTCTGAATAGGAAATCAAGAACAACATTTCAATTTGCATTTTCAATTGCAGCAAGGACTGAGATTAAAATTATTTTTCTTGAGTGCTTACCATTGGAGGTCCCTTCTTCTTTTTAGCCACTTCGGTCATAGAACCCTCAGGGAAGAGCTCCTCCAAAGCCGCCAATGCTGCGTATGCCTTGGCCACTTTCTTGTTGGATCCGGTCCCCTGGAACTTTTGTCCATCAATTTCAACCTCCATAACGAAGCGCTTGTCATGGCTGCCGCCAGTCTCCGACATGAGTTCATATTTTAGGCCGCGGCGCTTCTCGTTCAGCTCCATCACCGGGTTTTTTCCGTGTTTGGTCAGGATTGGTCCCTGTTGACGGACGGCCTTAAACATGAGAGGCCGGTATTGAGTGTTGTAGTATCTGAGCGTTTTTAAGAGTATGAGTACAGAATTATCGGCACTGGTGCATCACTACATGGACATGAGTTCTGTACCTCTGCAGCATCAGTGGAATCTGTGTTGAGGGGTCCTGTGAGCACGGGAGAAATGTCAGCATCTGTTATTACTGGCTTCACATCCTGCACTGTGACTGGTACTGTGGTTTCTTCGGTTTTTACAGGCTCTGGAGTTTTTACTTCCACCCCTGTGGGTAAACCCATGTCTTGTAGCGCCTAGATTTTGTTTAAACAGATGCATTGCACTTTAGTACAAAAACAAAACAAAAAAATCAGTGGGCTTTGAAGTGGCATTTTCCATTTTCACATTCAAAATAGTCTTAGTTTAAATTTCTTTACAATTGATGTAAACATTTTGGAAACAATATCAGCCAGCAACCTGACCCATTAAAAGTTTGTGTCAAATGACCGTACCTAAACAAGCGGGTCCTGAGCCAACTCACCTTGACAGCTACATGTAGCTTGGCAGTCCGTTTGGAAGGACCGGAAGCCTCAAAAATCTTGCCATCAACTTCTACAGCCATAGTGAAGACGGGAACATGAACCGGGCCGGTCTGGGATATCAGCTTGTACTGGAGACCCGGCTTCAGTTGGTTGAGTCTCATTAACGCATTCATAGCCTGGGGAGGATCAGACTTCTCCTCTGCAGCTGGTGGGCATAGGACAATGAGATTTATTGTAAAACATGTCTAACAAGACTATAAACGATCAATCAAGGAGAATATAGACAAGTAGTAGTTTTATTCAATTCAACCCATGAATATTAAATACAGTAAACAGTCCTAGCACAGCTCCTGCCTGTTGTTCGGGGAACTCGCTTTTCAGTTTGCTCTTCAGCAGGTCGGGTGACTGACTTGGTCATTGCATAACCTCCCACTTCTCCGCCTTAAAAAAAAAGCTTGCTTTTGTTGCTATTGCAGTATGCTTCTGGTTATTGTCCATCTGCACTGTGATGCACCGTCCAACGAGTTCTCAAGCATTTGGCAGAATATGAGCAGATGATATAGTCTGAAAAACTTCATAATTCATCCTGCTGCTTCATCAGCAGTCACATCAATAAATACAAGGAAAATACTTATATTTCTTTATTCATCCATTTTTTGAACCACTTATCAATTCAATTCAATTCAAACTATTTATCCCCTAGGTTCAATTAAGAAGCAGCAGCAGCTGAATAGCATCACATTTAAAAGAGTAGAAAAATAAAAATAAGTGAAAGATATTAATTATGCACACAATATAAAATACACAATGTGGGTGGTGGTGGACTGCAGCAGCTGCTTACTGGAGATGGTCATCCAGGTGCAAGTGAGAGGAAAGTTGAGTAGCCTGAATGTGGGGCTGCATTGTGTTGAACGCTGATGAGAAATCAACAAACAGTAGCCTGGCGGAGGAGGTAGTAAGTTCCAGGTGTTTGTGAATGGAGTCCATAATAAAAATGTTTGCATCATTGACGCCTCTGCATCCTCGATAAACAAACTGGAGTGGGTCCATCAGGAGGTCAGTTGCTCTGATGACGTACTGTTTTATGATCTTATCTATGGCCTTCATCACCAGCGAAGTCAGGGCCACTGGATGAAGATCATTCAGTCTTCGGTTGGGGTGATAGGGATGACTGTGGGAGTGTTTCCACATGTGGGGGATGTTGTGACTGTTGAAATACTCAAGAGTCCGGAACACACCTCCTAGTTGCCCTGCCTCAGGACTCGGCTGATTATGTTTTTAGGGCCGGGTGAGCTCCTCTCCCTGTTCACAGAGGTGATCCCTTGTGGTGAATCTTTCCTCCACTTTGCTTTCATACTCCAGCTTAGCAGTTTTGATTTGACCTCCTTTATGTCTAGGTAGTACGTGATGAAAATCCCCTTCTTTTTATTAAAGATTTCCTTGAACTCCTTGGTGATGCAGGGTTTATTGTTGGGGTATATAGTAAATGTTTTTACAGGAATAATACTGTCCAAACAGAACAATGCCTGATGCCACTGTGTCATGGAACAACCCTTTATGCCATTAAATGTTGTCCACGGAAAATTCTGTAACAATTTGGTGTATCAATTTTATAGACAAATGATACTCCTATGAGGTTGTAACAGGAAATAACCGAGAAGCAATCACTTACATCGAATCTAACAAATGAAAGAATACTCTCTCCTCCACGACCAGAAGAAAAATATGACTACCCTTTTCTGTTCTTTAGTAATCAGCAATAGAATATTCTAGGTAGGTTTTACCAAATGTTTCTCTCAAAAAACTTACAAAATAAGCCTTTTGTGAAACGCAAGAAACATTAAGCAGAACAGTGCTTAATATAGTGATGCTAATATTTTCACATCTGAATTCTTAAAAGTGGTTGCAAACACGACTTTAAGGAATGGCTTTGATAGCAAAATAATGTATTTACCGGTATACAAGAAACACAAGCCTTGAGCAACGCTAAACCACCAGAATGGCACTCACCAGAATGACACGTCACTCATGACACCTCAAATGTATCTGGCTGTTCACATGGCGACCAAGATCCTCGTCATACATCAAAGCTCTCTGCTGTGCTTTATCACGTTTGTGACACACATGCACTTCTAAGTTTTTTAACTGTTGGGGTGTGAAATGAGTCAGCATCCAACAAAAACTTACACCATTTTCTTACATTGAAGCGCATGGGTGAGAGCAAACCGGGCTGATCGCAAATCTAAAATGGTGCATCTCTGTGCCCCAAAGCTAAAAGTCTGACGTTAAAGCCACATGGTGGTGGTAATGCCATGCTATGGGCATGTATGCCTGCCAATGGAACTGGTTCTCTTAATTATTGATGATGTGACTGCTGACAAAAGCAGCAAGATGACTGAGCAATATTATCTTGCTTATATTCAGCTTCAACACTCAATGGAAGGTGCTTGACAGTGGTGATGGCCAATGACCTGAAAGTAGGGATGTTCAATATCACTTTTTACCAGACCGACACCAGTCCACGTATTCTCTGAGTACTCATCAATACTGAGTACCGATACCTGTAGTATATTTGATATCACACAATGACAGTATAGCTCCAACTACTGCCGTAGAGGACTTACTCCATGTCAGATTTTTTTGTGCCTTCAGTATCTGTGGTTGGTGTTAGCCTCCATGAGTACTCAATACCTTAAAATAAGTTCTATATTAGCCCAATACCGTACTCACCCAACCCTGGCTGGAAGCATACTGCGAAAACAACTGGGTGTTTTTTAGGGTAAAGAAGTGGAATGTTCCCAATGGCCAAGTCAATCAGCTGACCTGAATTCAACTGAGCATAAATCCACTTGCTGGAAGACAAAACTGAGGAAAAATGCACCAAGAACAAGCAGGAAGTGAAGATGGATGAAGTAAAGGTCTGGCTGAGACTAAGGCTACGTTCACACTGCAGGGCGTGATGACCAATTCGGATTTTTTGTTAAATCCAATCTTTTTATGTACCATTTACATTACAAAAACAAATGCAACATCTAATGTGAACGCAATGCGCCCGTGATGAGACTCGAATACGCAAAGAGCACACGTCGAGTGACGTACACCCACAACGACGACGTCACGTTGCGGTGTTCACAAAAGTAAGTATTGTCCCAACTTGTAACGTTTTAACGCCAGCCAAACCACTGAGGCAAGCGACTTATCAGTGTCATTTGCAAATTTAGCTGTGCCAATGCACGCTACAGATTGGTGGACTCGCGAACTCGTTTCGCAGACGTGTTAGGAGTTCGATTCATACGTCTTGTCTGCATACATTATGCAAATTCAGCTGTGCACGCTTGGTTGGTCGACTGTTTTCACGCTCGCTCCTGGTTGGCTGCTATCCTCGACTACAAAAAAAGTGGCCTTTACAACTGACAATTTTCTTGTTAATTAATGGGGAAAATTTTATATTAAAATAATCGATTCATTGTTTTATGAATTCAGTTTTGAGGGTATTTATGTCCAAATAGGGCTGATTTTTTTTAAATGATCAAATAATCGATATCAAATCAATTTTCCTAAAAAGAAAAATCTGCCCTATTTGGATATAAATACCCCCAAAACTGAAGCCGACTGTCTGTTGTTAAAGCACAGCTTCTTCGTTTCATGGAGGTCTTTAGAGCCAAAAAAGTGAGAATTGTGTCGATGTCCCAATATTTATTAACCTGATTGAATATATCCTTACAGATACTACACCTCACCACTTGCACAATACCACGTAAGTCTAGTAAAAGCAACTTACATTTCTTTTGCAGTTTTTTCTTCTTCTTATTGGGACTCTTGTCTTCAATTCCATCCTCTTCCTCAATGGGCCGTTTCATCGGTGGGGCATATGCGGTACTGGGTGGGATTTGCACTGATCACAAAAATGTGTGTTTGGGGGAGGGGACATGTTATTTCACTTGTATTTGAAAGTATTACAAAATGAATAAAATAGTCCTCTAACGTTTAGCTACATAGTTTGTTTACCTATATAATCAATTGGAGGTCCAGGAGTTTTCTTGGGTATCTTAGAAGGAAGCGGATCCATTCCAAGCACTTTGTGAAGCTGTCCAAAGGCTGACAGCCTTAAGGCATGCTATAAGAACACAATGAAGGGTAAATGTTCCATGTTGTGAATATGCTCATCCCACAGGATATCCTACTTACTTGTGCACTCAATGTGATGTCTTCTCTCTGTTGGTAGTCCAAGTGACATATAGCATCCGTGGGCTCCTTCTCACAAGGATCAGCGATTCCAGCTCCATCTATAGGAGAAGAGAAACTGTATTGATCCACCTTTGACACATTGACAATGAGCAATAGAATTACAATTCAGTTACTCAGACAAAAGCTTACCTGGCATCAGGATTCCTGAAGCCAGACATTCTAAGACTCTGCGCAGTGCTTCTCCTGCCATCATGGGCCTGTTTCCTGTGCCAATGGCTTTCTCACAGATCAGCTCCAATGGCTACACAACATAGGAGATTTTTAATTTTTAAGCAGCTTCATTAAACATATATAGTCATACATCACTTGCTAAAAACTGTCAACACCGCTCAGTTTCAAACAAACTATGGTAGTCTAAAACTGCATTAGAGCTCAACTATTTGATTTGATTTATAATGAACCCCTGCTATATCTTGCTTCATAATTCACAACCATTTTATGTATAAATATATATATATAAATATTTCAGATTTTTAAACGATTATTTTCATGGGTTTTTACAGCATGCAAGCAAGTCTAAATTTAAGTCAATACAACTTTATTTATATAGCCCCAAATGACAATAAAGGTTTACATATGGAGCATGTCTCAAACCACACTCATCACTTATGAAGAAACCATTTGAATTTGGAAAGGTTTGCCATCAGTATAGAACCACAGCATGCATGGTACCAATGAGCTCTACTGGATGGAGATGTTGCTAGAACATATATGCATAAAGCTAACTTTTTTTCTCTCTCTCTCCAAATTATAACTACTTTGCTTGTTTGGGGGGGAAAAACTGCATTCCGAAGTAAACAAGTTCATGTATGACTGTAATAACGCTCTTTTTAAGTAGACAGTTATAAAACAACACTTTAGAATGGTAAACTGCTTCTTATTACTTGACTAGACAACACATATACAAGTGACAGACAATATAGTGGTATGAAATAAGCATCAAATTTAAAAATGCAATAATGCAAACACTACTTGTACAGTCATAAAATTAGCTATTTACATCGCCGAAAAACATATATGGAAGGGCACAACATTGAGCTTGGCGATATGGGCCACTCCTTCCCCATTTTTTTTTCACAATTATTGCATGTTTTTTTTATATATCGTTTTAAAATTGCCAGTTCTTAAGCATCTACTGACAACTAAAGAAATAGAGAGTAGTTCAACAAATGAGATTTCAAGTACAACAAATGTAGAATAAAACACTCTCACCCAGCCAGAAAGTGGGGTCCATGTTGGGATGCGGGCACACAGGTCTCTTAGAACCCGAATGACGATCACACAGGAGCGCAACCCGTTGGCTCTGGCCTGAGGACACGATAAAGGAGGGGGGCACGGGGGATGACAAGCAAACGGAGTCAAACAGAAGTTATGACAGATGGAACGAAATACAAATCCATATAAAATTAAGTTTTAAAATGAAGCTACACAGACTATAAGACCTTGGCGTATTCATTGTGAAAATATTTTAAGGCAAAGTGAAAACAAGTTTTATGACCCATACTCAGATGTGAGTGATAAGTCAACTGACAATGGGGTTTATAGCACTGTGATCCAAACATAACACATTCAAATCATGATTGAGTATCAACAAAGTAAAGTATCAACGTAATTGAAGCTTTAAATGAGTCAGCCATGTGAACCACTTTAAAGAAATGGAGAGATTGTATGTTGTCAGTTGGGTAATGCTAATGTCAGTGGAAGTTATGAAAAAGGGGGAAAAAACACACACACGAAAAAGAACAGTAGTCAAGATGCAATATTCCTGATGGATTTGTGCACACTGCAACAAACAGAGCAGGGAAAGATGGGGCTAAAACGGCTGAAGTAATGAAGCGTGGATTGTTAAAATAACCAAAACACCAGACAGACAATAGTATAATAAACACTCAAACAACAAACACTATATCCAAATTCTCCATTGTATACAATATTTCCTGTATGCAAACATTTTACAGTTTGATCTATCCAGCTGGCAAATGAGACATCAAAATGCAGATTAAAAATGTTTTTGGCACAGATGTGCCGTTTGTTTCTCTTTAATCCGCATTGAGAAGTGCTCGTTAATACGGATGACTAAAAATGAGACAAATTCAAGAAAATTAAGCCTCACGTTTGCATAGTGGAAATATCACAAATTGTAGATAATATAGAATGTGTGACTTGTAAACACAGCACACTTTCTCTTCAAAAGCGCTACATTAACTATGCCTCGCTTGCACAACACCTAGGTCTACTACTACTAACTAATATGGTAATTATAGAAATATTGCACCTGGATACCTGGTTAGTCCCAAATGCCCACGTATTTTTTACTTATATGACTCGAGTAGCTTTTAGGATAAATGAATGCTGACAATTAAACAGCTGTGAGATTAAGAATAGAACTGAAATAGCCTTGCAGATGATCAAGTAGCTAACTTGAGAACATTGCAATGGCAGAGGTTTCAAGTAATTACTACAGGAAGTACACTCCATAAGAGACATTCAAGATAAATACAAGTGCCAAACGAAAGACGGAAAGACAAAAAAGTTGAAACTACTTTTGTTTTAGAAACAAATAAAGACAAGATCCAAACCTGAAACCACTTAGCGTGGCGAAGAGACGCCAAGGCAGTTATGCATTTCTGCCTGTCCAGAGCATCCGGGGGATCGTTGACTGATAGCGTTTCTATTGGCAGGTGGAATAAGAAGACAAGGTACAGTTTGACCAAGGGGAGTTCTGTCATCCGGCCGGGGGAACACAGGCAGCTTTCCCAAACCACAGGCACAAGAGGAAAGGGGAGGGGGACTCCTCCACTGGAGAACCACCAAATGCTCTTAACCTCCCGAGGTGATAAGGTTTTGCATGTTATACGGCAGGAACAAAATCCACTTTAAACCAACTAGCAACAGTAATGTAAGGCTAAGTTGGCATTTACACATTTAAACGTGTATATGGAGGTTGCATTTCCATGGTTGCATCAGTGCTGGGCTTTTTTCTGAGATGGTCAGGAGGTAGAGCCCCTCCCCTTTGCCTCAATACTGGGTACACTGCACTTTGCCCCTTCCGAGACAGAGAGCGGCCAGTTGGTCAAAGGTCCAGCGTCCCTAAAATTGACAAACTAGAAGGCTTGACAAAGAGAATCAGAATTGGAACCACAGGTACATGTTATCAGGTACACAAAAGGTGGGTATCAAAACAAGTCTGCACTGCAGCAAAACTGATGGCTGACAAAGACCCAAACTGGGGGTCACCATCAGCACAGGGTTGCAGATGAGGCCATGGTTTAGCGCCTCCGGAAATCGTAATCCTCATTTCCACCAAACGGCGAGGATGCATTCCGTACGATATGCACTTGACTGTATTGATACCGAAAATATCGGTTGATAAGTTACAATGAATGAACTGAATGGAAAGGAAACAAAATAATTAAAAAATATATAAATGGAGGTTTCAAAGTCGAAGAACTACTATGTACTACAGTGTTTCCCACACCATGTTAATACTTGGGCTGGCCACCCAAGTAAACTGGTGACCACCCAAGTGGATTTCGAGAAAATTGAATAAGTAGATTTCAAATCTGTGGGAAACACTGTACTGCATTTTTGCTTTAGTGCTTACTCTTTTTTTTTGGTTTCACGCCACCATGCTGGTAAACTGGGATCAGCGTCAGATTAATTACCTGTCCCCATCCGGCCTATATCCTGCTCAAACTTGACTGGAGTTCACGTAACCCGAACCACGCTAAAGTTAATATTACCGATT
The DNA here is from genome assembly GCF_054856555.1 of Leptonotus elevatus. Classification (NCBI taxonomy): domain Eukaryota; kingdom Metazoa; phylum Chordata; class Actinopteri; order Syngnathiformes; family Syngnathidae; genus Leptonotus; species Leptonotus elevatus. The sequence continues at coordinate 51,043,350 of NC_141239.1, read as the reverse complement.
GGTGGAAACATGGCTGCCTTTTTTTTTTTTTTACATTTAAAGCTGCAAAGAGATTTAACAACAAGAACACTTGTTGCTGCTAAACTACTATTAAAGATTGTATAAAGTCAAGTCAAATAGGTGAAAGCCCAATGATTTATGGGGGCTGCATGTGAAATCCATTTCTTCTTGTCCTTATCTGCAACCCTAAGCTCTTCCTGCGGAGAAACATTGCAGTCAAAAGCCCACCGCTGGGTTAACCAACCAAGGACAGTTTTACGATACCTTGTGCTACTCATTTTTGCTGCAATGCAAACCGTTCAGTAATGATAAAACACATGCAAACAAAGTGGTCTCTTTTTGTGTTTGTTTAAATTCTCAGTAAGCCTTCATTTCTTTAGTGACCTTGACCATAATGAGCGAAGACAAATCCATGTCTTCAGCACTCAAGAAAGCTACCTGCACTATACTGTATATTGGGCCATCAAAAATGTACAATTACATTACATGGAACTATGAGAGTGTCTATAGAGCTATAAGTATAGCACAGTTTCATTATGTGACAGTGTATTCTCGTCCCCTAGCTCCATTGAAGGCCCAATAAACAATATCATTCTAAGAAAGAAAAAAAGTGGCAGTCCTTGTGGGCCTTACCGCCAGCGGCAACCTTCTCCATCTCTTCACGAACTAATGGGGACGTCAAGAGAATGGTGAGGGTAAGAGGGGGCTCCTTTGTGTTCTTGATGGTAATGCTGGCCTCTTGGATGTGCTGGCTCACAACATACGGGTCTTCTGTGACAACCTGCAAAAAAAGATATTGACATCATTTCACTCTTTATCCATATGGTTCACTTTATTTCTTCTTTCGGTTTATATTATTCAGCATGTGTGACTGCATAAGCTGATGACAGATGAATAACCATTTGATGAACAGATAAACAGCTGATGAAAGAAAATTAGCTGGTGACCACTGCTTACTGCAAGTGTTTGAAAACTGGTCTTAATGTAGAACTTTTCAAAAACAACAGCAGTAGTGTCTCCGCCCAAATGCCAAAACCCCCCAGTTGTCTGAGTAAAGGCAGGATATTCACATAAAGTGTAAAGCACTTGCATCTAAAGTCCCTATCCCACTGAGCAGCAAACGTTGCGTTTCGTCAGGGTTCGGAAGTGGTCGCATTTGTGTTTGAAATTAGTTCATTAATCAATTAGGTTCATCACTCTGACACCCATGCACTATACCGAGCGCCTGTGTTCAGGCGAAGTGTGCTCTTCTTGGAGGAGCGTGGCTCTGCTTGGAGCAGCACATGCATATTTCAAAAATGAAAAACAAAAAGATAGCTTGGAGACATGTGCTGAACATATTTTCAAGATTGTATTTCATGTTTAACTAATATATAAATGTATATAATCATAGTTTGAAAATATTAGCTTAAAACTCGCAATATTTTGGATAATATCGTCTAAAGAGTTATGCAGATGCATATGAATGTGACAATGCTTCAGACTTAACTATTTTTACGCAAATTTTGCGAGTTTCGTTCTAATATTCGTTACTATGATTAGCATATGTCTGCACATGCACTCATACATTTTGGTGACAATCAGTCATGGTTTTTATTCACATGCCACCGTAATGAGACCGGTTGCACACACTGTAGTTAAAACACGGGTTTGCCATTCATTTCCGCAATAAATGCCTTTTTTCCCTCTCTTTCTCAAATAGTAAATATGAAACCTGAGATGGGTAAGAGTATTATCTAAATTACAGCAATACCCGACGACATCATACGCATTCTTATAGCACAATACACCAGAAAAAAATCCAAAATGAACAGTGCCGTGTTGCGTGCAAAGAAAGCCTGGCAGGCCACCGGGCTAATAAAACACTGGCGGAAACTCTGTGAAAAGGGGTTGTTTTAGCAAATTAAGCTCTGCTCTCACCTTAAGCTGTGTAGCCAGGTTGTCAGCCACCTTCGTTAGCAAAGTGATGGTTGGCTTGTCCTTGCAGAGGAGCACCAGCTCAAGGTCCAGATCTCCCTTCAAAAGAAGGCCCTTGGCCACAAGGCCCACCCTCATCACGCCACGCAGGGTGCGCGTTACTTGTTCTTTGTGCTCACTGTAAACATGGGGAAAGTCAAGCATGTAGGAGGCAAAACCTTCCTTAAAGATTTAATTTAAGTAAATCAGTGGACACTCACGTTTCTTTATCAGCATCTGCACCATCACCGTCACACTTCTCTTGTTTATCCAGCCAGTCTGAGACTGCCTTGAGGGCTCGTTCTGTGTGGGACACCATGTTTTGCACATTCTCTAGTTCCTCTTGAGAAGGGTAGATGGCAGAATGCTTGGCCATCACGTGGCGGTCATCTTGCAAGAAGACACGCAAGGAACGATGCCGTAGTGGAGGGGCCTGGAGATGAAAAGTAGCAGAGGTGTGATTTTGAGACAACTACTACACAAAGTTTAGATTCATTATTAAGATAGAAAAAAGTCAGTGATTACCATCTTAGTTTCAGAGATAGTGACACTATTTTAGGAGCAGCTGGTATGTTGTCTGCAGAGTAGGAAACACAAAGTTAATAGTATTCTTCAACAACATGTTCTAGAAATTTCCCACTGATAAAATGCATTGGTGAACCGTGCGGAGCTTTTCTTTAACAGGGATATGTAGTTCATACTACTTGTGTCAACAAAGTTTGATAAGGTTAATATTTCTCTTTAACAAAATAAGAGTGCATTATCACATATGATTGCTGCTTATCAGAGCCGCACGGATGTGATGACTGGCTTAATGTGCATGTAAATACTTCATACATCCGCGTAATTCATTTATTTCTTATAAAGCCGAAACAGCAACAGAACCGTTATGCAATACATGCACATGAGCTATTATAACCGACTACATAGCACCAAGCGGCAACAAACATCTGCAATAATGTATAATGACAAAATTGCATGTGATGAATGAATCTTGCACATTTACACGCTATATTCAGCGTTTGACGGGGAGGTTTTTTTTAAGAGCGTGTATAAACCCCCACAACCTCATTTGCAGTTTAAAAAGGGACGCCATTTTAATTCACACCAGTGATGGCGATGGCTGCTAGTCAGCTAGCGCAAGAATGCAGCTAGCTCATTGTTCGTCGAGGCTCTGACCGAGTTACAATGGGTGATGAACATGTACGCCAACGGAAACGAATTGACTCAAACGCAGAGAAATGCAAAAAAAAATCCCATTAAACTATCAAACGTCAACATGCACGAGAAAATGGCACCCCAACGCACCATTATTCAATGAACGTGTTAGCTTAGCATTATACGTTTATTTCGTGAACAACTCTGCTCACGTAGGAAGACGAGAAAGTACTTTATTGGCGTCTGCAGTTTATTCATATCGAATTGTGTCTTTATGCTATGTAAATGCTGTTAACGTTTAAATTCGTCAACTTACCCTCCTTGTGGTTTTCTCTGCACACAAATCGGTTTCGGCAGGAAGATCGCCGTCGATTTTTTGTTTTTTTGATTGGACGGAAATGGACGTAGGTGGGTTGATGCTTTCTCCAGCCAATGAGAACAAGAAACGTTTCGTGTGACCCGTATGTCGTCACGTTCGAACCACTTACGTCATCGTTTCATGGCAAGAATGAATACTAGAAGCACGTCGGTCCTTGCTCTTCTTGCTCGGGTTTTGTCCGCAATTTTTCACCTACAAAACTTTCATTTGGAACAATTCTAATACAGGTATACTTGTCAGAAACTTTCACATTAAGGCTTTTATTTTGTAGACGACCACAGGAAGTGGTGCGCTGTCCGACAATTTAGTTTGACTTCTGTCATAAGTTGCGTGTGATGTGGTCTTGGTTACGGCTTACGTTTCACCATGCCGCTCGAGTTGTTGATCAGAAGAAAGCACATGTGAATACATCGTTTATTTTCACTACAAGAGCTATTTCCGCGACCTGCTCGCCTTAACAGAAACACGCCTCTATTCCAGCTCTGATATTTCTCTTGCAACCTCTTACTGATCATAGCCTTATTTCTTTGATTTTAAGAGCTCCACAAAAACAAAACAAAAAAGACGACATCAAAATATTGGAAATTTAACTCCAACCTTTTAAATAATAGTACTTATTGTGATGGTATAAGATCCATTCTCTCTGATGTTATGTTTTTTCCCAGTAAATGGGAATTCTTCAAATTCAAAGTGAGACAATTCTCTATTTCCTTCAGCAAAAATATTGTAAGAGAACTTCAGCATAAGGAACGAGAACTTGTCCATCAGCTTAACTTTTACTGCAACAAACTAAATCCAACTGAAGAAGAAGAAAAAATACAAACCCTACAAATAAAACTAGATTAAATGTATATTTCGAAGGTTAAAGGTGCATTTATTAGGTCAAGGGCTAAGTGGATTGAGGAGGGTGAAAAAAATACTGCATACTTTTGTAATTTAGAAAAAAGAAGACAACAGCGAAATGCCATAAATTCCTCGATGATAAACAATGTTGAAACTATATATGACAAATTGATTTCAGCGGAAATATGTAAATTTTACAGCAATTGATATTCTTCAAAATTTTCTGAGCAAAAGTGCTATAGCTTTTTGAATAGTATTAAATCTCATATTCCCAAAATTGATGATGACTTTAAACAAAAAGGGCAGAACTTGACCAGACGGTTAAACGATTATCTCTTAACAAGTCCCTTGGTCCAGATGGATTTACAGCAAATTTCTGTTCACTGTTTTATAAAGATTGGATGAATAAGAATATATGGTCTATTGTACATTTGATGAACGCATATGGTACTATGCTAAGTTATGAGCAATTTTGTGGCAAATATAGTTTCTGTCCTCCTTGATTTGAATTTTGACAAGTGGTGAAATTACTGACTAAGGAATTTGTTGACAATTGGGTACCATTACTATTCGAGGGATTTCTCTCACTGACAAAAAATGTACAAATTCATTTGACAGTGTCTTACTGAAACTCTTTTCCCAGGTCAAATCAACAACAATAACATAGGAAATAAATGCGACAAAACACCCATAGCAAAGCTAAGGTCACTTTATTTAAAACTTCCTATTCCACCAAAAGTGAAAGAGACATACTTTAAAATTTTGAATTCTGTTTATCCTGCTAAAGAATTGCTCAAAAAACGATTTGAAGTAGATAATGCATGTGCTTTCTGTGAGAATGGTGTAAAGACAATAGACCACATATTTTTTGAATGTACTAAAACTCAAGTGTTTTGGAAGCGTGTGCAAGACTGGACTTTTGGAAATTTTGCAGATCGACCTATATCAAGAGACCAAAGAGGAAGTTTATGGATGTAGTTGTTAAAGAGGACATGAAGGTAGTTGGTGTGAGAGCAGAGGATGCAGAGGACAGGGTTAGACGGAGGCAACTGATTCGCTGTGGCGACCCCTGAAGGGAAAAGCCGAAAGGAAAAGAAGAAGAAGAAGCCCTATATCAAGAGACATTGTAACATTTGGATCTTCCTTGAACCCAAGAGCAAAGAACTGGGTTATAATTCAATTTCATGTTTAGCCACATTTTTTATTCATAAACAAAGACTTCTTAAATCACCCCGCATCTTTAATGTTTTTCTAAAATTTGAGTTATATTTGAAATCCCTTAAATGTTTCAAGTCTGAGCGATATGAAAACATCTATGTCTTACTGTCAACTCTTGGATAACCCTTTGCAAATGAACTTGTATTTGTTTTGTGGAGTTTTACATTCAATGTTTTGTATTGGAAGTGTAAAATGAATACAAATGATTAAAAAAAAAAGAGTCTCTATTCCTTCCTAAATGGTACGAAAAAGGAAATAATCACGCCAGAACATCCGGACATTTCTTATGTCTAGTTTTGTTTTGGGGTTTTTAAATTCACAAACAAAAAGTTCTCAAACCCTCTCCCAGGATTGTGTCTTTCCTTCTGGAATTAAAATTCATATGCAACTATCAAATTAATCAACAGTAAGAAAATAGTTTTTGAAGTTTCAGTTGTCTTTCTTTAAAAAAAAATCTAATATTTTCCTTTAAACAAACATAAAAAACGGTAGAAAATTCTGCAAAGGAATGTTTTAAATGTAATGTTGTTCAGTGATTCAATAAGTAAAAAAAAAAAATACAAGCACGTCCATGTGTAGAAATCATTTTTTTTTCTGACTAAAAACAAAAATAGAGAGTCTTCATTAAATAAATAAAAAAAACATTGACTGCAATTAATATTGAAGAGATATGCAAAGGCCAGACAACTAGTCCATGTGTAAAAATGTCATCAGTGACTCTTTCTTCATCTATTTGTTACTCTGTTAACTTGTTTTGGAGGTTGAAGTTCAGGCGTGCTGTGTTATGTCTATTCTCTGGGTGGTGGACAGTTCCTATATCTGCATCACAGATCCTCACAAAAATTCAATGGATTTTCTTTCCTTTTTTTTCCTGCTAACTTTATGTCTGTCCCCTTGTATACTGACTTACAATTATTGTACTATGCATACTATTTACATTTGACTATGTCACAATGGAAAAAGTACTGGAAAGGGTAGTGCCCAGCGACCCGTATATTTGGTGCTTGGGCTTCAGTGGGGACTTGTCTGACTTAACCTCTTGTCACAATTATAGAGCATAATATCACAATATAACAGCACACAACTGAAGCTTTTCAGAATCATTATTTATCTAAAAACGTGACAAAAACAAACAAAATATAAATAAATCACTCATCAGAGCTGTTCATGATTAAATGTTGTTTTGTGTTATGCCAATCAAAGTTGGCTGTAACAAGTTTTGGTGTGACCAACCAATCAGAAAATGGAAAAATGCTTATGCCATTGAGGTCAAGTTTGCTGGTCTGATAGACATCAAGCTGGCCCTGTGAGTTGCTCTTACTGGCTGATGTAACCTAATTACTTAGGTTACATCAGCCAGCACTAATATGAAGGGCAGATTAACTTGACAAGGCTGAAATGTGATTGGACAAAAACATGCTAACGTTCACACACATTCCCCATTGGAAGCAGTGCAGTCAAGAGCAACATAATGAAATAAAGAGACGAGATCAATTTGCTGGAAGAAACATTAGAATTTAGGTTTTAAATTTAGGTCAGTGCTTTTGATAGTGTTTAGGCAACAGACTGGCAGAGAAAGTCTTGTCCTGATGTTCACCGCTGCAAATAGGTAATAAAGAAAATGGACAACAACAACAACAACTATTTGTATGGCGGCTTTCTGGTCAACACAATGAAATCCGAATCCAAAATAGATCATGTATAGTCATACCGAATAGGCGAATACCTCAGATCAAATGCAAAAGACCATAATCATCTCTCATATAAAGTTTTAACTCTTCCCTAATACAAACCCCTCAAGAGCTTGCGACATATTCATTTAAATTATTGTGGGTCTAATTCTACCATTTTGATTTCAGAGTGTTTATTTGAAGATCTCCACAATAGAAGCATAATCACATTCATGTCACTGTTGTACACAAAACAAATGGGCTTTTTTTTTCTACACGCTTGCACATCTTCAAAATGAGGTAAATACAAAGTTTTATGCTTTCAGCTTTGAAGGAGAAGTCAAGTCAAAATGTTTCAATAATATGTTCTGTGCACACTCTTTTTTTGTCGAAACAGCATTCTGATTAATATTGTCTTGTGGAGTATTAATTAAGCAATAAAATCCACACACTTTTATCCATCTTGGTGGCCGTTTTATCACTTGTTGTTGACTAAAAATGACATCACGTTGCCTAGGGGGTTCAGCTTGTGAACGTCACATGACCAAACCCAGCAAACAGGTGAGCTGTGAAGTTCTGCTTAATTCATTTTCCTCACAGACAATATTAAACAGAAAAAAAAATATGAGGTGAATGCCACGGACTTCCGACTTCCGGGTTTTGCACATCAGCGCCGTTTCCGGACATTGCTGGCCGCGTTCCAACACTCGCACCCCCACCCCTGCACCCCCCAACCGCGCGCTCCCGCTCATCGGGCGTCTCGGCTATCTGAAATGCTTCGGACACTCAGACAGACACTACACACTCGCAGACCTCGCACCTGTCGACAGGAACGCGCAACCGAGGGGCACAAAGGCGGAAGCGCAAGTACTGAGAGGCGGCCCACACGTTGCAAGCCGGAAACGGAAACAAAGTTGATGGGTGAAAACCGGGAAGTCGGAAGTCCCGCCTCCTCCGTGGCATATAGTCCATTGGGGGCACATAGAACATATAACGTAAATAACATTTTTGACTTGTGTTCCCTTGTCAGCAGCTAACTGAACATGTTTACAATTCACATTATTTTGTTCATTTGCTTTCTGATTTTGTGTAGTAGTCTTCATTTTCAATAAAACTTGACACATCAAAGGTCTACTTTAATAATCTTGAATTACAGATTGTTCTCATAGAGGACAAGTGTCAACGCAAACATATAGATTTTGCATTCACAATAAAACTGACCAGTTTGTGACAGCTGAGGGTGGGATAAACCATAAACAACCCGAGCAGGCATCATTAGTCATTCACAATTTCAAGTCATCCGCCCCTTTGTTAAGACATTCATAATATAAAGTCCTGACCAAGATGAGCAAGCCAAGGGTTGTTGTCAAATGTCACATGGCGTGATGTTGGTCTCTTAAAACTTAGCATTGTTTTTTTCCGAGTTCTGAAAGGAGCTGACATCCAAGCGGAAAGAGCGAAGCATACTTCCCCTCAAACTGGCTTGCCTTTTAGTAATCCTGTAGATCTTCTTGAGGATGGCCCGCCGCAGCAAGATATAGACCCATGGGTCCAGGATCTGGTTACAGGTAGCCATCCTAACACCAGTTACCATTAAGGCCCTGTAAGTGTCCCTGTCAGGACCGATGGAGCCGCTGTAGGACCGGGTGGCTGACATAAGTCCAAAAACCTAAAGACAATAAATGACACAACTTTAGGGTCCTCCTTTGTCATACAATACTAATATAGCTAACATCATTAGCCTAACACTGTAGCATATAAACCATTCTTAAACATGATCAGAAAACAAATCAACAAACTCAAGTTTCCTCAATTCGCCCTTTGCAGATTACTATGAACTGGATGAGTGAAAAACTATGTAAAGGAAAAACACAATTTTAGCAAGCACTTTGATATTTTTATTGGTATAATAAATTAAAAATGACTTATGGAACTATGCTATTAGGCAAACGATAAGTAGACCAATCAGTCAATCAATCCATTAGTCATGTATTGCAGGCATGAAATTCAGATTTAAGAGAAAATAAAGCATTTAACTAGTAACACAAATGTTTAAGCTTTTACAAATCTTTGCTTTTAATCTTTGTGACTGTGTTCCTAGTTGTGTACAACTACACTGGATGGTTCTGAGAGGAGGTGTAATTGTAATCTGGGTTTATTTAGTTACAGCAGTAAAATAACAATTGAACATGTGCATTCAAAATTATAGGGAAAGTTACATACTCTTGTAAAGATGATAGTGCATTTTAGGTTCATCTTGGAATCTTACTTAAAAGCTGAATATCCCTAATATCCCCTTTGTGAGTAATGTAGTTTCTGTTTGGTAATGTTAAGTTGTAGCTTTCCATTGATTATTTTTACACTGCCCAAAAAATTGGCACCATTTCTTTGAAATCCCTTCAGAATGATTTGCTATGGTAATTTAAGTCCCTTACTTTCATGTCATGGGCAGCTAGCTATATTAGAGACACTTATATTAAAGCCAATACATGAGTTAAATGTATCATCAGACTTATCAGACAGGCAATAATATAAGTATGAAATTAAGCCTCCATTGTTTAAGAAAGATTAATGAAAAGTGACAATGACACAAGGTACATTATTAATATTAATGATTCCCAGCAGTTGTGTCTTAGGAAATTTATGTACTGTAAAAACAAAAATGTATATTTATTTACTACAAAAAATGTCTCATTGATTATCTATGCCAACAGTGACAGGTGACAAGCAGGAAAATTAATGCTGAGATGGCAGAAGTTACTGTATATTTGTGAGTAAATAGATCACTATTAAATATAATTTCGGAGACATTTTTCCCCAAGGTAAAATATGTGCCTGGGCTTAATAAATGGCGTGAATGACTGAATTTTCCACGCTTCAGCTGTAACTTGAACTCACCAGCAGAGGGCTCCAGCAGATGCAGGAGGCGACCATGATGCCAACCAGCTGGACTACCATCTCAGTGTCGTGGGACCGGGCCGAGCTGCGCTGTGAACTGGACTTCTTCTTCATCTTTGCTCTGACGAGCGTAATCCCGCTAATGGTGTTACACACAAAGGCCACAGCCAGCGAGCTCAATGCCATCCCAGAGAACAGCGTAACAAAGGCCAGATCTGTGGCCCGAGTGCCCTCCATCACCCTGATAAAGCACCACGTGCCCGGGTGCTGGTAAGTGTATGCTCCCAAGCTGAAAAACGGCAGCAGGGCGATACATAACGCCAACAGCCAGATGAAAGCTAGTGCCATCTTGGTCCGTGCGTTTGTGACCAAATGAGCATGCAGCAAAGGCCTGGTGACACCCAAGCATCGCTCAGCGGCCATAGCGCAGCCGAGGAAGAGCGGGCACAAGCCGAAAAACACCATGCAACAGCCCAACAACAGACAGAGGGCATCTGGATCGTTTATGAGATGGCCTCGAAAGCTGGAGGCAGGCTCGGCCAAGTTCCTCATCCCTTCTGAGTATCTTCTTAGCACCAAGGCTCCATTGATGACATGCCCAGCCAGATCTGTCGCCACCAGAGAGCTGGCAAAGAGAAGAAAGGTGGCCTTTGACCTCCGCCGAAAGCGCTTGTAGGCTTTGGCCAGAATGATAAGCGCCACTATATTGAAAACAATTCCAAGTGTCATGGTGATGCCGGCAGCTGTGGGAGTAGTTTGTGATTGGGTGATGTTACGGAATATGCGTCCCACTTCTGGCTTCTGCACCACCGAGCTGTCGTTGGAGGGCGGCAGGGGGGCAAAAATGCCCGAGGAGTTGTGACGCTGCATTGCCAACATGTTGCTGATCTTCAGGTCTGATTTAGTTCTTGTTGGCTGAGAGCGTCCTGAAGGAAAAACACACCATTAGCATGCTGAAAGGATTCATAGAGTAGCACTCACTAGAGCGGAGACATTCTCTAAGATTGGGGGGCGGGGGAACTTGCAATGTAGTTATGTGTTATTTTTGCCCAGCTACTTTGTGGGAAGTTTTTGTGTGCTCTGGACAAGATCAAGGAATTAAATTCCTTTTTGGAGGTGATTGTTAAAATTACACTCAATGTACACTTTTATCCAACTCTGTACTAAAATATTGTTTTTGTTTTCATCCTGATCACGAATAAACTGCTGATCAAAACAATACCTATTGCCCAAACAATTTTGCGCTTGGCAGATGTAATCATCAGGGATATTGGTATACCATTCTACACTTTGTCTCCCATTATACCAACAATGTAGTCATCTGAACATGTTCTGACAGTTTTGCTTTCTTTACAAATGCCATTGGAGAGGATTAGCACTCATAGACTCACTTTAATAGACCATATTTTCAATTGTGTCGTGAATGTGAGCGGATCCAAGCAAGGCAGGAATGTGTGAGGGCATTGAGATTTGCCAGTAAGGTGTAATCAAATGCATTGTAACAAGAGTCATGTCCATCAAAACACACACTCCGGTTATTTTAATAGGTACTTCAAATTGTTCTCTTTCCTAATAGTTTGATGCAAAGCCTTCTAATTTTATGAGATCCTTCTTTAAAAAAAAAAAAAAAAAGCCACAGATTTTCTTGCATAATGCCTCCGGTACTCCAGTGAATAGAGAGATTCAGCAATAACCAACATTAGTCTTTGACTGCTTTTAGCACTAACAATGATTTATTTTTGGGGGGCTGTCTCTGGTAGTGTATGTTGTGATGCAGTGCATGTCTAAAAGTGGTGGAAAAGATTGAAAAAGTTGCAATAATAATGTTAGCCTACCTTCATTGCTTCATTGCTGTGAAATGCCAAAATGTAAATGCTGTATCCAGGTTTCGGCCGCTTCCAGACATCTTCTTTGCTAATTCCTCACATTTGCTGATTCGAGTTGGAGCAAGCAGCCTCCCGGTGACATTGCACAAGCATGTCCTCTGTTGCTTGACGGAGGCTTGCTGCTTTTATATGTGGGAACTGCAGAAAGCCAACATCACCTCTGGGTGTCTCACTTGAAGGAAAAACAAGTGACGTCCTTGCAGGAGAGAGACAGACCCTTTGGAGCACACGTAGTCATGACGCCACTTAATCACAGATATGTAATCATATGAATACTTCAATGGCTACATCAGATTCCATCATAGACTGTGATATTAAGACGACAGTGATAGCTAAATTAGCTGTACTGTATGTGAACTGTGATTCAATTGTGACCATTCTAATTTACTCTCACCCAAAGTGGAATCAGTCAAATCAAACAAACAAACAAACAAACAAAAAGCAGCATGATTAGACGTCACACGGTCCAGGTCGGAATATCTTTAACTGAGCCTGCATCGGATATTTGCTTTTACAATGTTTACATATCTTTGCCAAAGACAATTGATAATTCCGAGGAAGAAAAGCACTTCCTTTGCTGTTTGTTCTATCTCAACAACCACAAGAGCTTTGTGAACAGCTTCTTGTTCACGCCAGCTGCTCCTTTTCCACTTTTATCTCGACAGTGGTCTGTGGTGAGCATAATTCTGAATAATAATGAACTTCCCAAAGAGGTCGGCTAGACCACAGCTGCTGACGATGCTGAGGACACCGCGATCTAATATGCTCACAAAGGAGACATTTGTGAGGAGAAACCCTTCACATGAAACAAAAGTTGTAAATCCTATTCTGCTCATATATCGAGGACAGTAAGTACAGAACGAATTGATAGGAAAAGATAGAGAGAGAAAAGAGCAAGAAAAGAAGCATGCATTTTTTTGCACACCAACATGAGATAGGTCCTGTAATTTATCTTTATTTTTAATTAATCTGTCAAAACTGTGGTGGGATTCTGCACCCCCCCCCCCCCAACACACACACACACGCCCCCCCCCACCCCCCGCACACACACAATATGGATCTTGGTTCACACAAACACACAGACGAAGAAAATTGGGCTGACCGTGCAAGTGATTAAAGCACGTGATAATACGAGAATTTTACTGTACAAACGAAAAACACTGCATTCATACAAGATTCAAATGTGGCCTAAGCATTGGGATGCTTGGACGCTATGCCAGTAAATCTCATTAAATGTTCACCCCTGTGCAGCAGCTATAACAGTTTCCACTCTTCTGAGAATACTTTCAACTTAGTGTTTGGCAAACATCTATGGATTTTTTTCTCCATTTATCCAGAACGTAGATCCCATATCCCTTGTCCACTGACTGAGGCACACTAGACGTGCTTTCTTCCTCGTACTTTTCCAAATAAAATGAAAGCAGGATGTCACTGGTGACGTAAGAAGTCATTGTTAATGAATGTGTTAGTTTATTAACTGAATAATCCATTGATAATGTTTCCAAAGACTTTTGTGGTTACATGTTATCAATCCGCTGTGCATGGCAAAAACATGCTAAGGCATGTTAACATGTTCGCTATATTGAATACAGTATTCTAAATTGTCCATATGTGTTAATATGCGAGTGTGTGAATGGTTGCTTGTTTATATGTGCCCTGCAATGGGCTGACTCCCAATCCGGGGTGTACCCTGCCTCTCGCCCCAAATCAGCTTTGGTTCACCTTTGATCCTAATGAGGACAAACGCTATACAGATGGATAGATTGGCAGTTTGACCTTACATGACCTGGAATACAACTCTTGCTGTAAAAAAGAAAATAACTCTTTGAACGAAAGAACTTTGAGAAAGAGAAGCTGTCATGAGAAATAGCAAAGGAGAAAATAATCCTCAAAGGAAAAGACATTTGGCCAACAAGACAGCAATCCAGTCAGTTCTGCAAAATAACACATTCTGTGAAAGAGGGAGGACTTATTATTGGCCATTTTATATTCATACTTTACAGTACTAGCACAGAACAGAAGCCAGAAAAGCAAGTAAAACACAGCTTTATTTGGAAGCATTTTTATAAAACACATGCAGTCCCTCCTCCTGATATCTAGTTTAGTTCGATTTCAGAATTGAAGGTAAACAAATCCTAAAGTAGTGTCGAATGATGGTACTTTACACGAGCACAACATACTTTTTAAATTAAAACACAACATGTAATAATGGCTTGGAAGATACCAAATATATTCTGTCACTCGTCTAAGTCTCGTGAGACAAATTTGAGAATCTCACCACAGTCTCATTTTACTCTCTCTTTTGTCTCAAACGTTTCTCATGTGTTTCTCCTCAAATTCACTAGAAGAAATAAGGGGGACATTGCAATTATAGAGGGGAGTCCAACGTGAGACTTACTGGAGACACTTTGGAGATCTCACTTCAAGGAGAAAATAAACAATACTGAGATACTATTGAGCAAAATCTTCCAAAAAAAAAAAACGTTAATGCTCAAAGCTTGTATTTAAAATCAACATCAACGGCAAATATGTTGAATTTATTAATTAATTAAAAGACATAAATCAACGACATTTTTGCTTGAATTATAGTTTTGAAAGCTTAAATGGTATTTGCAGTTGTTTTTTAAAAGTATTTTTGTTCTTTTATTTTGTTAATTATTATTTTTTTAAATTTGAGTTTTACTTAACTAAAACAACCCAGGAAAGGATGCAGACATATAGTTGTTTGGCTTTATAATTCTATAGATAATGAAAGACAGAAGAATTTCTCTTTTGAGATGAATAAAGTGTTCTGGATCCAACTTAATCATAATATTCTTTGTTAAATTCAACAAAGCACTGAACAAAAATAACTTGAAAAAGTCACATTTTATATACAATTACTGTAACTAAAATTATCATTATACAAACAACAACAATGAGCAGTTCATCAAAAATGAAAATGTAACTATTATTCATTTTTCCCTCATGCAAATGAAATGTTAGGAGAGGTTGCTGTATCATCCCAACACCGAGGGGGGCTGACGGTAGTTGTGTGTTGGGAAGATCCAGAAACCTCTCAGAACACTTCAACTACATGAGGGTGACTGGATAAAAGTTTCATTTTTGGCTAATTATGCTTTTAACTACAAAGTCAAACAGATACTGTATCTGCCTTCTAACATTGATAAGTCATTTAATAAGTCTATTTTATTATTATTATTATTATTTTTTACATGACAACAAATGTTAGTGAAGGCTTTCTTAATCTTACTTTTTTCAACCGGTGTCCATCCTTCCATTATGCTACAGCGCATGATGCAAGTTGTAAAATTTAATTTAAAAAAATAAAAAATTGCATAATTTGTAACAGCAGTTACCACGACCGTATTAAGAGCTCTTTAATTCCTGATATCACAAAATTCACATTGCAATATGATATCTCTATAATTCACACCAATTCAGTTACATTTTGAGGACATTCAACAAGCAAAACATTGGCGTAAATGAAGCAATGTGATACATTGGGGTTTGTTGAGAAGCAATGCCAAATTTAGGCAGGATGAGAGTCGCAGAGATTTTGGCCCAAAAAAGTGTTCATAAATTACTCTTTTACAAATTGTATTTGTCCTTGTAAATGGTAAATCGACGCCTTCTTAAAATAATTGCCTAAGTCATTTTTTCCAGATTTTTCAGGAAACAAAAAAATTAACCATTTGCATCATAAGGAGATTTAGGACAAAAAAAAAAGCAAAACAATTACTACGGCATTTATTTTAAGAGGGTGATCATGGTAGGTCATTTATATAGTGCTTTTCCACTTTACAAGGCCCTCAAAGCGCTTAACATTTGACTAGTCATTCACCTACTGGTGATGCAGCATCAGGAGCAACTGGGGGTTCAGTATCTTGCTCAATGATACTTTCGACGTGGTCACAATGGCATGCGATCGAACCCACAACCTCTGGGTTGCGAGACGACCACTGTACTACTCAGCCACACCACCCCGTAATAAACAATTCAGTCTGATCTAAGGCATTACCTTAAAATAATTTTTTATTATTTTTATTATTATTATTATTTTAAATCACAATCACGATCAGTACAAACCAACAGATGTCTGTTTATGGTTATAGAAAAAATAATAATAAACTCCAAGAAACTAAGATGAGATTACTTTTTGATCAATAATGTTGATAGTGGCTTGAACCACTGCTTTAGCTTCCTTCTGCACGTGCATGGCGTGCGTGACATGTTCTGAGAATAATAAAAGATGAAAGGTCTTGATGAGGCACAGAGGGAGTTCATTTCAACACTAGGGGGGTCTTCAGAAAGACCTTTAAGGGACAAGTCAACCACAGCTTCCTACGATACATGAGAATTTACAACAAACAACATAAACACATACCTCAGAAAACACATGCAAAATTGTCCTTTTGCAGCTGGAGGATGTTTCTGTTTGTCCCTCTGCAGGACATGCCTCTCGGTCATGGTCTGTTTTAATGTAATCCTTTGAAAATGACTGGGCTTCTAACAACCTACTTTAAAAATAGTAGCTCTACATCTACTGATATTTACATTTGAAACGAGCTGTTTAACACACACACACACACACACACACACACACACACACACACACACACACACACACACACACACACACACACACACACACACACACACACACACCACACACACACACACACACACACACACACACACACACACACTTAAAAAAATTATCATATTTGTTTTCGTGACCCAAGACGTCACCTTTGAGGAATTACACCAAGCATATGATCATTGAGCAGTTTTAAGAGAAGTGAAGTGAAGTGAAAATCTATTTTGGAGACATAAACATCTGGTCTTATTGAGGTCAAGAGGTATAGAAAATGGATGGATCCGTCTTTCAAGTATGACCAAATTTGGTGTGTCATGTGACCTGCGTTCTGCTTTGCATCACTCATGTTTGACTGGGCCGATATAATCTCCACTGCTTTAGGCTGCTTACATGATCATTCCTGTCTTTTACTTAATGCAGTTAATGGCTCATGGTTCAACAGAGGAGACCTGTTATCATCCAGTTGCTGCACTGCATGTAAGATAAATAAATAATAATAAAAACGACATTACAGATAAGTAATGTAAACACACACAACTCACCAACTCACTGATATTGTTGATTGCTTTATTGACTTGGAAAATAATATCCTTCTCCGACTCTTGATATTTTTCAATCAAATGCAAGTTAGTTGCAGTGTATTTTTGGAAAGGCGACAGCCGAGATTCCTATTCTTAGCACAGCTTGGGGTTGTTGGAATTATTCTTGTTAGTAGTACTTGTCCCAAGTTACAGAGCACAAAATTGGACTACACCATATTTTTATCTGCTAAACACTCGTCCATTTTTTCACCTTTCACAAGACAACAAAAATAATTAAAAAATGCATTCAGTACAGTATTAAAAGTGGAGTGTTTTAACATAGCAATCTACTGGGCAAGTTGAAAGTAGAAATAAACAGATGTGTAGTCAGACAGCACAGACCTCTGCCAAGGAGCATATCGCACTGCAGCATTAATAAGGAGGTTCTTACACTGCAAAAACGAAAATCTTAAGTAAAATAGGATTTCTTAAATTTAACCGAAATTTGCTTATTTTGGTTTGAAAAGTTATTTTTACTTACAATGAAATTGTCAGCCAAGATCATTGTGATCATTTTAAGATATATATTACTTAATTATCTTATTTGATCAAGCAGTCTTGGCATTGAGTGTTAACAGCCACTTTTAAGTACTGTGAGGATTAAAAGAAGTATTTCCTACATTTTAAGATGACAACTAATCAACAACAAAGGCCCTGAACTGGGATTTCATAAGTTTTTTTTTATTTTAAGATTTTGCATAATCTAGTAATAAGATAAATGGAAAAAAAATACAAGTATGAAAACAGACGAGTGCAATATGGTTCATTTCGTTATATTTACTAAGCTCATTTTTCCTTCCTTCAGTACCCGCTCACTGGTCTAGTGGTAGAGTGCCTAGTGCCTATCCTTAGACTTGGAGGTTGTGGGTTCAATTCCTGGCTAGGTCATGACAAAGAGAATGGGACCATTTACCTCCCTCCTTGATGTGACACTTAAGCTAAGTTATCCAAATGTAAAAAAAAAAATAGTCATGTAATTTAAGAAAATAGTTCTATTTATTACAGCTTGAAAAAAGTCGACATTACTTGTTTTTATTCTGAAAATACTATTTTCAAGACCGCAGTGGTTGATATGGGCCTAGTATTATTTTCTTATTTTTCTAAATCTTGCAGGTAAATTAAAGTAAAATGTTCTTGTTCTGTTGGCAGATAATTTTGCTTATTTGAAGTAATAATTTTTTTCTTAAAATGTCTTTTTTGCAGTGTATGGCGTATACACTCAATTGAAAATCAAGCCAGAAGTTTTTGCATAATCAATCCCATCCATTTTCTGAGCCGCTTATTCCTCACAATGGTCGCGGGGTTGCTGGAGCCTATGCCAGCTGGCTTCAGGCAGTAGGCGGGGTACACCCTGAACTGGTTGCCAGCCAATCACAGGCATAATCAATACTGACATTAAAACAACTTGTGACCATAATGACCTTTTGAAATAATTCCAGAGAAAGAAAATCAGGTGCAATTAGTGTATTTTCTTTACACTCAGTATTTCCATATTGGGTGAAGTCCATTTCTGTAATTGAGCAGTATCCCCAAGCCAGTAGGTAAACAAAATAGCAAATCATGTCAGAAAAGCAAATTCCTGCTTTAAAAAGTTACACATGCAAGCAAATGTGGCGTAATTGCCTGCTGGTCTCATCAGAAAAAGTGTTGCAAAAAAGACTGACATTGTGGTTACTCGCTGTGCTATGAGCAGACCCGGCTGCAGAAAGAAAATACAAGCGGGTGGGGACCATACATTTTTTGGGGGTAGGGGGCACATTTCTTCATTATAAATCTAATATTCCTCAGGCTGAATAGTGGCATTGTGACCGGGTACATGAACATTTTTGTGGCGTATTTAGCAGGTCATAAAAGGTGGGCCCTTAATTTCAAAAGAAACGTGCTAAGGTTGCACCTTGCGGTAAACTTCAACCATTATATGATATCCAGCACTTCAACTTGTTGAACAATAAAGGCTTTTGCACAGAAATGCACATATGGCAGAGATGTACAAAGAATCAGCAGCCCATATCTTGTTTTGACCAAACATCAACCCTGAGCATAGAAACTGTGTTGTCATCATATTTGGAGTGCAGAGCTGTGATAGAGAGCTACTTGTTTGCTGTTTGCACCCATGTTACACTCCAAAACGTTTATCCAATAGGGAATACTAATAAAGGTAGCTTGCCACCTTGTTCTTAAAATAATTTGGTACAGTTTGTGAATTTCTGCTTTTTGATACGTAAACCAAGAGCAGATTACTCTTACAAGCAACATTTTGGTTGCGAACTGAGTTGTGCTGATTGAAACAAGTTTATCAGTAGCCACACAGATGGCATTTGTCACTCCTGTTGTGGTTCAAATTGATAAGATCACTCTTGTTTTTTGTTGGTTTGTTTTCCTTTTTTTTTGTCAGTTAATACATACTCTAGGTCAGGGGTGGGCAAACTCGGTCCTCGAGGGCCGGAGTCCTGCAGGTTTTGGATGTTTCCCTTCTCCAACACAGCTGATATATGATCAGCTCATCAGCAAGCTCTGCATAAGCCTGATAATGATCCTGTTGATTGGAATCAACTGTGTTGGAGCAGGGAAGCATCCAAAACCTGCAGGAAGTTTGCCAGCTCTAGGTACAGAATGGATTTGTGCAGCATATACACAACATGCACAATTTAACTGTATCTTTGTCCTTGCCAGGGCAATCCAGGCTCCCCTCCTTTGGCAATTTATAAAATTGCTGGCTGGGCGTGCATGTCACTTATTGTGTGAGTGAGCTATACGCAGCATTTATACAAAAATGCTCATGTTTTTTCCCAGCATTTACCGAACTGCATGTGTATCAGATTTAATTTGTATTTACAACAGTGTCTCAAGTAAATCACACATCTCAAGTGTTGGAGATGCCTTGGTGCAGAAATAAAGAAACTATTCTTTACTTTTACTTCTAGCCCAATATATAAAAATAGAGCTTAAATCCTTAAGAGATCCCTCGTGGCATTCTCCTCTAAAGCTAGATTTGAAATGATAATAATAATAATAATAATAATAATAATAATAATAATAATAATAATAATAATAATAATAATAATAATAATAATAATTTTGCAGATTGTTTAAATAAATATAGACCATTATTTAAGCATCACACATCCTATTTAAATGCAGGATGTTTAAATGCAGCATTCCTGTTTAAATGCACAAAGAACACTGTGCTGCACATTGCAGTGTTCTTGTAGGAAATAGTGTGGGTGGCACCTTCTCGTTGAAATGTATTTTTATTAAACCGAGGGGAGCAAAACAGACTATTAAAAGCATCATTGTTTGAGAGCATTATAAACTGGTAAGAGATCACAATGAAGTCCTCAGTGTCCCATTGATATCAACTTATTTTCTGCAATGTGGAACAATAAAGTCAGGCAGTCTGTAACCTGGTTCCAAGATATGTGGGCAGATAAACAAGGGAGGGTCTGATTTGGAGTAATCACTCAACACATCTTTTCTTCACTCTCTTTTGGGCTTGACAAGCGTATGCCTCTTAAGACTCACTTAGAGCCTCCAGTCCTCTCAGGAATGAATGTCTGAAATGATTCAGTTTGCACATTTGCATTCACATCACATTACATTCACAAAGTCATTTTCAACTAAATGTGCCTAAATACAGAACAATTCTGGATGTGAAATACTGACTGTCTGCCATTTTTCCTGAGTTGAATGTGAATGTGGTAACCACGAAGTTGGCAGGTATGCCAACAATGAGTGTCAAACCTACAGTACGTCACAATGACGGGCCGGCAACTTAAATCAAATCCGCTCAAGGCTATTGTATGCCCAAGACAATCACATATAGTCAAACTTAATATCATAGATACATTTTGACCTATATTGTGCGTTAAATGAAGATAAAAAAGGATATTGATGGCATATGATGTTGAACCGAACCAGCAACCTCTTGTCTGTGAGGCAGATGTGCTACTAGGTCATTATGTTGCCACAATAATAATAACCAACCATCAATCAATTTTCTAAAATACTTATCTTGTTCAGCGGGCCAGGAAACTGAATTCTATGCTACCGGACTACCGGACTTCAGGCAAAAGGAAGACTACACCCTGGACTGGTTGCCAGTCAATCACAGGGCCATTCACACTTCTGGATGGAAGAAAGCTGGAGGTGACAAATGTTTTGTTAAGACCTGGATCAGGGGTGCTCAAGTTCGGCGTCGGGCGTTGGGGGCATTTGATCACTGTGATTGGCTGTTAGCTAGCCAATCAGCGCACAGGGCAAGAAGAGCAAGTGACAACGGGGATAAACAGTACTCAACTCAACTCAACCTTATGGTTTTTCAGGACAGCACACGTGAATATTAAATTCCCCCATAAAGAGGATATGATCATATTTCAGTATGATTTCAGCAAGAAGATTTGCAAAGTTGTTTAAAAAGTCCTTATTGTAATTTGTCGGAGGTCGGCACCGCGTCCAAAACGTGGAGGGCAGCACGGCCGAAGCTTTTCGGGTGAACCGACGATCGGTAGCAGCCAGGAGTCGACAGGGTCCAGGAAACGCCACAACGGAGTACATCCATGCGTTCGGGAACGAGAAGGGGACGAAGCTTGTTCCACCGTTTTCACTTTATTAGCTGGCCGTTGCGTTTACCCCGGCGCCGCTGTCAACACCGGTATGAGTTGTTTACATTTCTATTTCGTCCCTCCTGACCGTCAGGTGTAGGTGCTGAAACAGCACAGGGGAACCCGCCCCCGTAAAGAGGTTGCCGGTTGCCTTTAGGAATAATGACTACCGCCGCCAATGGTACGGAAGAGAATTACTTCTCACGCTTGCGTTGAAGGTACGTAATAGTCGGTGTCGGTGCGGTGTGTATTTACGTCATTTTTCTACGCGACGTGCCGATGTCTGGGCCGAGATCACGGGGGGTAGGCGTCGGTCACATTTGGCCGACGTCGAATTGGTGTATCTAGGCCTTTACAGATAAGGATTAAGCCTTTAGTTTTGGGAAAGTTGTGCATAAAATGCATGAAGGCTTATCTTCCTGTCTGAGAGTGCTTATGCAAACAAATACAAAACGAGAGTGTTAACTGTAGTGGCAGATTTAGGACACAGTCTATCCAAAAATGTCTAATCTGTGTTGGAAATCAGTTCAAGTTCAACATTTTGCTACTGTGTTCGAGCTTTTTTCGTACTACTGACGACAGACTTATCGGAAGCAAAATATCAATGGAAAGCATCTCTGATGGAGCCATTAGGCGACGTCATGTGTTATTCCAGTCCAGCCCTTCCGCTGTAAGAGGAGGAGAGACTTGGCAGTTCAAAAGAGGACAACACAACACAAGACACTAAATGCAGTCCTATGGACGAAACAAATATTTTTCCATCAACTGTCAGGACAACAAATGTGCCACAGAATGTGCCAATTTTTCCTCAATGCATATTTTCTATTCCTAGGTGCTCATTACCTCATCTTTCTTAATGTTAAACCTTTCTATTACTGGTGGCTGTGCAAAGTTCAAACATCATGTCCAAAACAGGCATTACAGCTAATCTTTGAAGAGAAGGAGCTGTTATACGGGAAAGAAAGTTCATGATGATGACTCACTTGCCTCAGTTGAATAAAGTCAGTAATATGTGGACATTGGGTTTATACTTACAACTATTTATTTATAACTGATGACTGCAGATCCCCCCCATATAATCCTGACAGAGATAGTGAAAGATTATTTTTATACAACTGACTAGTGAAAATAAACACATTTTCTAAAGAATTCTACAAGACCACCAGCCGGGGTTTTTTTTTTTTATTGATATGTGAGTTATGGATGCGCTTCTCCCTAATAAAAGACGATTCGATACTTATCTCAAAGTGTGGCGTGTAATACGATTTGAGACATACACATTTTAAAGTGGAATGAATCATTTTGATTCTGTACCCTCTAAATTGTCCATAGGTGTGATTGTGAGTGTTTATGGTTGTTCCTCTATTTGGTTAGATGAGGTTTTCTACAAATACCATATTAGTAAGATAAACAAAGATGGTAAATTTCGACCTTGGCTCATAGTGAGAGCATTGGAAGTCTTCACACATTATTCACATGACAGCAAACATTCTAACTCAGAGTTACAAGAAAGCCATTCAACGTTTGCTGCCCATTGTGGAATGAGTGACATTGACCGTCATTAGAGCCATTAAAAATTTGGCAATGTAGCACTAATGTGTTTCCGGCTACAGGAATTAAGATCCCAGGATCATTATGGTGCTCAGCATTACCTCAGCAAAATGGTGAACACACAAACAACTTTTCTTTACGCTCCACCTGAAGAGGAGGTGGTGCTGGGAGGAAACAAATTACAAATACCTTATTGCTGTACTTAAGTAAAATTTTCAGGTAGCTGCACTTTATTTGAGTATTCATTTTTGGGATGACTTTTTGCAACCTACATTTGAACACAAAGTATGCATATTTTCTATCCTTATAATTGACAGTAAAGATTAATTTTTACTTTTGACCATAAGTCAGTGCTACTTAATCCTTTTTTACCCCCCCCCCCCCCCACACACACACACACCCTAGAGGAATAAAATATTTCTGTACTTTCAGCTTTTTTGGTTGCTATGTGCATTTATCAATTATGAATTCGAAGTGAAGAATCTTGGCAAGTTAGCTAGTTAACAAGCTAGCTGCGCTAGAATTGCATAGAATTCAGTTTCCTGGCCCGCTGAACAAGATAAGTATTTTAGAAAATTGATTGATGGTTGGTTATTATTATTGTGGCAACATAATGACCTAGTAGCACATCTGCCTCACAGACAAGAGGTTGCTGGTTCGGTTCAACATCGCTATCTTGTTACAACAACAACAACAACATTGTTGATTCATCACTTATTGTCGTACACTTTAACAACAATTTCAAGTTTTGGGCTGTTGGGAAAGGAAAATAAGAGACCTTAATTATTTTTAATTATTTGGAGAGATCTCAAAATTGAACATGTTGACCACCAGATCTATTTTTAGCCAGAGCTAGCCACGGCTAGCAGCTCTCATATATTAAAATCGCATTATGGTAAAAGCATTTTTACCATCTTACAATGGCACTTACCTTAATCAAAATGGTCAGAACACTTTTTGATATACTTTGTAAATTAGAAATCCTTTCTATGTATCTTTGCAATTCCGGACACCTCTTTGTCCATTCCCATTTGACATTCCATGGACCCGTGAACGGCATACAGTACAATGTGGGGCAAATAACGTTGTGTCAATATTATCTAGAAGCTTCGTTTCACATCTTTGTTCGCCCTAATTTTGCACCATTGTGAAGCGGTTTGTGAAAATCTGGAATGAATGAACAAATGAATGAATCAAAGTAACTTGTAGTAAGCAACACAAGCGCTCCTCAGCATTTGGTTGCATTGTCTCGCTGGCCTTTTGCTCCACGAAAGGCGTGCTCGTCGATAAGTGGGGGTCGGTGACGTCATGTGAATACTATGTATAAATAGCATAATTTGTCTATGAAATTGTCACCTGTGCAGAGGAGCTAACACTCTAACAATGAGAGTGCCACTGCCACCTACTGTTGTGGATGTGCAAATACACATTATTCTGGCACTGCACAAAAAAAAACCCTGTACTGAGGTCAACCCACCACGACCACCCACACCCACACTGCACCACACACTCCTATTTGAGAAGGGCTGCCTTATGTACATTTCAGGGGTTTACTTTGTTTTTGTTTTTTTTATTCAAGTACAGGAGTAGCATACTTCTACTTTTACGAGTCTTTTATTGTATATACATTTGTACTTAAGTACAGAGTGTGAGTACTTTTTCCACCTCTGCCTGCAACTAACATCTGGCTTGTTTTCCAATCTAGGTCGTTTATGCATAAATGGAGTGACTCTCCTCGGTCCATTAAATGCAACATCATAATGGTTTAGTGGAAGCTACTCTGTCTGAGAGCAAAGGATAATGTGCTCCAAATACGAAATATAATCAACAATTCATCAGCTATTTTATTAGATTTTACTTGTCATTAGGGAGGGAATTACACTACTATGTTAGGATAAAAAAAAATAAAAAAAAAAAGAGAGAAATTTGTTACCATGTCAATATGTATGCTTGTAATGTGTATGTGGACATACTATAAGTAAAAACAGATTAAGTAGACATGATGAGCCCACTGACTCACTATTGGAGCTAGCAATGATGAATGATGGCCTGGAGGTTTCACGAGAAGATCACAGATTAATTCTTTGGCCGTTTTGGCTCAGTGTCTGAGAGAAAACAGACAAAATGATTGGACAAAAGATAAGGCTGAAGTGTGGAGGGTGTACTAAAAATAAGTTTCCTCAGAAGTAAACCTCCAGTAATTAAACACGGGCTGCTATATACTCGTAAAAAGAGACTATTTGTAGTATATACACTTTAATTCTTGTTTATTTTTTTATATATATTTTTTCCAGTGAAGCTGACCATGAGTGATCCTTGATCCTGTTATCTTCCATTCAAACCAATAGATTTCTGGCAGAGCAAAAATCCCTGGTTTGGGATTGGTAAAATGTTGTCATTGCTCTAAGTGGACACTGAATATAAATGAATATAAAAACAATATAAGAATGAAAAACATTTAAATCCAGTGGGGTACTGGGCACAACTAACGTGGAGTCACTTCTATATACTTGTTGGACAGAACATACAATACATTGTGTTAGGCATAAATAAAAACTGAGTACAATGATTTGCAAATCATGTTCAACCTATATTTAATTGAATATATTACAAAGACAAGACATTTGATGTCCAAACTTATAAATGTTATTGTTTTTAGCAAATAATAATTCAGTTTGAATTTTATGGCTGCAACACATTCCAAAAAAGATGAGAAAGTTGAAGAATGCTCATCAAACACCTGTTTGGAACATTCCACAGGTGAACAGGCTAATTGAAAACAGGTGGGGGCCATGATTGAGTATAAAAGTAGCTTCCCTGAATTGCTCAGTCATTCACAAACAAAGATGAGGCGAGGGTAAACAAGTGCATGAGAAAATAGTTTAAGAACAATGTTTGTCAACGTACAATTAA
The DNA here is from genome assembly GCF_054856555.1 of Leptonotus elevatus. NCBI lineage: Eukaryota > Metazoa > Chordata > Actinopteri > Syngnathiformes > Syngnathidae > Leptonotus > Leptonotus elevatus. Next base: position 51,017,096 of record NC_141239.1, on the reverse strand, counting down.
AAGGGTCCATCATCAAAAAGTTCAGAGAATCTGAAGAAATCACTTCATGTAAGCGGTAAGGCTGGAAACCAACATTGAAAGCCTGTGACTTTCGACCCTCAGGCGTCACTGCGTCAAAAACCAACATCAATTTGTAAAGGATGTCACCACATGGGTTCAGGACCACCACCACAAAACCAATGTCAGTAAATAAATGTTGGCGCTACATCCGTAAATGCAACTTAAAACTCTGCTATGCATTATCAACAACACCCAGAAATGCCGCTGGCTTCTCTGGGCCCGAGCTCATCTAAGATGGACTGATGCAAAGTGGAAAAGTGTTCTGTGGTCTGACGAGTTCACATTTCAAATCATTTTTGAAAATTGTGGACTGTTATGGATGGAAAGTTCAAAAATGTGCATCTGTGATGGGGCTGTGTTAGTGCCGGTAACTTACATATCTGTGAAGGCACCATAAATGCTGCAAGATACATACAGGTTTTGGAGAAACATATGCTGCCATCCAAGCAACGTCTTTTTCATGGACGCCCCTGCTTATTTCAGCAAGACAATACCAAACCACATTCTGCACGTGTTACAACAGCGTGGATTCGTAGTAAAAGAGTGGATCTGCCTGCAGTCCAGACCTGTCTCACATTAAAAACGTGTGGCACATTGTGAAGCGTAAAATACGACAACAGAGACCCTGCCCGGACTGTTGAACAGCTGAAGCTGAACATCAAGCAAGAATGGGAAAGAATTCCACCTACTAAGCTTCAATAATTAGTGTCTTCAGTTCCCAAACGTTTTTAAATGAAAAGGTGATGTAACACAGTGGTAAACATGACCCTGTCTCAGCTTTTTTTTGGAATGTTGCAGCCCTAAAATTCTAAATGAATGACTATTTTCTAAAACAGTCATATTTATTAGTTTGAACACTAAATATCTTGTCTTTGTAGTGTATTCAATTAAATATAGGTTGAGCATGACTTGCAAATCATTGTTGTTTTGTTTTGTTTAACATAATGTCCCAACTTCATTGGAATTGGGTTTGTAAGTAATATTTGACTATTGATCCCACACCAAGCTGCATAAATCATATGAATAACTACAATTGGTAGTAGGGTATGGCCAAAAATAAAATCTCTTTTTTTTTCCAGCCATTCAGGCCGGTTACGATTTTAATCAATTTTAATCTAATAAACCTAACAAACAAGGTTTAATTTATTCCCCCAAAATTTCTGTGTAAAATGTTCAGAAAGCAATAATGTATAATGATTCGAAATCAGTTTTAACATAAACTTAACATTCATAGTTTGTGCGCGGTAAATGCCATAATGAAATAGTTGGTAGCTATTTTTTTTTTTTTTTTTTTTTTTTTTTTTTTATAGAGCTCAGTATTGTTCATTCGGAAATGTCATCATCATTGCTCTTTTTTTTTTTTTTTTTTTTTTTTTAAATATATATATATATATATATATACACATATATACATACATATATACATATATACATACATACATACATACATTTTTTTTTTTTGTGTGTGTGGGTGAGTATGTGTGTGTGTGTGCGTGCGTGCGTGCGTGCGTGCGTGTGTTTGTTAGCTCACCAGAAAACCTATTAGAAAAAAAAAATCTCATACCGTTCACCTAAATCGAACACCAGGAGACCCGAGGGGACCGAAGAAAACCAAGGAAGGTGAAATCCAGCACCGACCAGACACCCCCCACCAGAACTCCTCCCCAGCCCAAGAAACATCCAGACCCCAACAAATCCAAAAAACATAAAATCAGGGAGGCCTCAAGAGACCAACGGAGAGACCGAGAAAAGGAAGGAAGGACAGACGAAGCCGCGTGAGATCCGAGACACCAGCCTCCACCGATTCAATAACCTGAGGAGGAAACAGATTGTGTCTGAGTTTCGGTAGATGCTGGTGTGGTGGATCTGGCATGCATGAAAATCTCCACCAAAGAGGGGAGCCGTCGACCCCCGCCGGAACAGAGCAAGCGCAACACCTCAGGGCCCCCCAGGCCGCGGCAGCGCCAAAGGACGACCCCCGGGCCCCACCAGGGCCACCGGCCGGAGAGCAAACCCAGGAGCAGGAGCGCCCCCCGCCCCAACCCGGCCCGCGCCCCCGGCCCAACGCAGCAGGACGGGGCACTGCAGGCCCACCAGGCACCCCACCGGCCCCCAACCCCCGCCCCCCCCCACAACCCCCCGCCCCCCATCCACCCCCGCCACCCACCCCAACCCAGCCCCAGCCGCCCCCATGCCCCCAATCCCCCAGACACCCCCCACCCCCAGCACCCCCCCCCCACCCCGCAACCCCCACCACCGCCCCCCCCCCAACAAAGCCGCCCCCCCCCCCGACCAACCGGCAGCCCCCCAACCCCCGACCCCCAGCCCCCGGGGACCACCCGCACCCAGGCACCGGCGCCGAAGAGGGGCCGGGCAGCGGAGCGGAGAGGGCAGCCGCGCCCACCCCACAGCCGCCGTGTGGAAGGACGGAACACCGGGGGCAGAAGGGGGAGATGGGGGCACCGGAGGGCGGCCGACACCCCCGTACCATAGTTGGTAGCTATTATAAAGATGTTTTGTAAACCGTCACCCATCCAGCATTCTGCCACTTGTGCAAAATTATAACTCACAAAAACATTTGGATGTATGTTGCTCCCCAAACAGGTATTGTCAAAGTACTCATCCTAAACAAACAAGTAAACTACCAAAAATGTCATTTACAAAAATGTTCTTGAGCTAAACTTGCGATGGAAACTCATCCTTTTGAAATCCATATTTTGGGATTATACATTTGGGACACATTAAGGTGCTTTGATTGGTCATGTGTCTGATTTTCACACACGCACACACGCACACACGCACACACACAATCCCAACTATTGATATTAAAGAACAAGTGATGGGTTTTGAGTGCTTTAAAAAAAAAAAAATCAAGAGACAGAAAGACAAGACAGTCTTGACAAACATGTTGATGGCCCAAAAAAAATGCTCACAGCCTCAATTCAGTGTCATGTTTGAAAAGTATTGTTCACTGTTTTCTACTGAAAAAGAGACAGATGATTCCTCCCCTGTGCATTCTTCTTGGGTGGTTTGCTTAGAACCTTTTAAGCAAACAATGGGTTCAATTGGGACACCCATTGTGATCTAATCTTCAAGGAATAGGAACACTTCCTGTTACACTTCCAATTAGCAGCTTTGAAGATCGAATGTCAAGAAGGAAATATTTTAATGTATCAAGATGAAGGATGTTCTGAAGGTCCACAGTACGTATAACCTGATACAGATAAGTTTATTAAAATAGTTCGACACACACTTACTTGGCTCGCCTTCCTTAAATATAAGCCAGGTTTCATCGTACCCAGGTTCGCGTTCTCTCTTCGACCAACGCAGCAGACATGCAGCTTAGTTGAGCTGTTCGTAAATTGCCCGTCCCTGGTCGAAAACATAAGCGTTAAAGCAACCAGGAAATTAATTTAATGTGCTGATGTTGGATAATAATGGGATTCTTAAAAAAAAATCCTGATAGTTATCCAATAAGAGATTTTGCAGTATACAGCTGGGATGACTTGTTTGGTCACGCTGATTCAAATCATCACAATCAGGAAATTGTGTAACTCTAGAAATGTCAAGCTTTGGGCCCGATAAGAGAACTTCCAAGAATTAAAGAATCTACAAGCATTTGGGGTTTCCTGTCATCTGTGCACATGGTGTAATAGTCGCAGGTGAGGACATTAGATCAGGGGTCTCAAACTCAAAATACTTGGGGGCCATTGGAGGTTGGGTGTGTCTGGACTGCATCTAGTTGACTAATGACATAAGCACTGTAACTTTCTCCGTGCATTCAAGACATGTTGGAGTACGATGGCGTATTAGGGCCACGCATAAATATATATTTTTTTAGAAAGTGGGGGCAAATTTTCGAGAATTTTTTTTATACATTTGAGATTTTATAGTGGCAAATTTGCGAGAAATACACATGGCATATTACTCGGATGTTTGTGCCAATACTTTTCGATTGGGTTTCAAATAAGGAGAGAGTACCGTAGTTGCTTTAGCAGAAAATGATGTTTGAAGCGTTGGATACGGCCAGCGAAAAAGACGCCTCACTGAGCACACACCCTGAGGATCAAGCATTTAAGTTACTTTGTTAAAATAAGTATTTATTATCTACCCATTCATACTTTTTTGTTTTTTTGTTTTTTTGTACAAGTAGCTAAGTTGATGTGTCGATTCTGCTGTTCTCCGTCCTTCACTTGCATTTACATAAAATATGCTAGCTGTTGATTGCTTGGTCAGTTGATAGGGGATCAGGAAGTGTTGTCGCTCTAGCTGCCATATATGATGAGTAAAGTTTAAATTATCTCTCTCTCCATCCTGCCGTGTCCCATTAATCACCAACAAATCCTTACATTAGACTAAAGCTACGCCCTTATTTCTCGTACGTTTCTGAGTTTTTTTGTTGCAATTTGCCACTTTATAAACTCAAAAATCTGCCTCTTTATAAAGATTTTTTTCTCGGAATATTGTCCCCACCGTCTAAAAATATATATATTTATACGTGGCCCTAATACGCTGTCGTATTACGAACGCTGTTGTATTGGAGAGCCCCCGTTTTACCCCCCCCCACCCCCCCTCCCCCAAATATATCTGTCTCCTATTTTTTGGGGGGTAGAAATTGGCTGGTCTTGTCACCAAACGGCAAGCATGAGTGACAGGATATCGTTTCCATCCATTTTGTCACTTCAGAATTACATTTCGCCAAAAGCTGTCAAGAACCTGGGCTATGCTAGCCATAGGTAACCTTGCTGTGCAAAATAAATTCTGGCGGTATTTGTGAGTTTACAAACTCCCGAGAATACATCTTGTACCGAGCTCATTGATTGCCACCGTTCAGAGCCGCTTGTGGTTTGGACCAATCACAGAGCGGCGTGTGTAACATGCAGCTATGACGAAACCAGGAAGCCAGCGCCGACGCCGGGGCAAACAAACAAACCTAACATGGACGAATAGACGCGACAATTAATTCTGTTCTTCCTGCACCACATACACTCACTGACATGCCTGGGAGGCGAGTGGATCGGAGCGTGGGGATATCATTTCCCTCTGCTCCGGTTCACCTGCTCCCAATTTTAATGCACCACACACACACACTTGTATATACACTGGGTGGGGTCACATTCAAGGTTTAGGGGTACAGTTCGCCAGTCGGCGAGCTGGCGGACTCAGTAACAGGGGTTAGCTTTCACTAAGAACGCTGGAGTGACGACCGGGGCCTTTCCCCGCTGGGCATGGGGTTCGGGGGTGCCGGCCGTCCTCCGGTGCCCTCATATCCCCTTCTGCCCCCGGTGTTCCGTCCCTCCACGCAGCGGGGGGTGGGGTGGGCGTGGGTGCCCTCTCTGCTCCGCTGTCCGGCCCCTCTTTGGCGTCGACGCCTGGGTGCGGGGGGCCCCCGGGAGCTGGTGGTTGGGGGCTGGGGGGCTGCCGGTTGGTCGGGGTGGGGTCGGCTTTGTTGGGCGGCTGGGGCTGGGTTGGGGTGGATGGCGGGGATGGATGGGGGCGGGGGGGTCGTGGGGGGAGCGGGTGCTGTGGACCGGTGGGGTGCCTGGCGGGCCTGTAGTGCCCCGTCCTGCTGCGTTGGGTTGGGGGCACGGGGCCGTGTTGGGGTGGGGGGCGCTCCTGCTCCTGGGTTTGCTCTCCGGCCGGTGGCCCTGGCGGGGCCCGGGGGTCGTTCTTTGGCTCTGCCGCGGCCAGGGGGGCCCTGAGGTGTTGCGCTTGCTCTGTCCTGGCAGGGGTCGACGACTCCCCTCTTTGGTAGAGATTTTCATGCATGCCAGATCCACCACACCAGCATCTATCGAAACTTAGACACAATCTGCTTCCTCCTCAGGTCATTGAATTGGTGGAGGCTGGTGTCTGTGGATCTCACTCTGCTTCGTTTGTCCTTCCTTCCTTTCCTCAGTCTCTCCTTTGGTCTCTTGAGGTCTCCCTGATTTTTTGGATTTGTTGGAATTTAGATGTTTCTGGGGTCGGTGAAGAACTCTGGTTGGTGGCCCGGTGGGTGGTGTCTGGTCGGTGCTGGATTTCACTTTCCTTTGTTTTCTTTGGTCCTTCCTCGGGTCTCCTGACGGCGGTGTTCGGTTTAGGTGAACGGTATGGGATTTTCTTTAATAGGTTTTTGGTGAACAAATACACACACACTCGCACGCGCACACGCACGCACGCACACACGCACATACACGTACACATACTAACCCACATACAAAAAAAAGAAAAGAAGAGCAATGATGATGACATTACCGAATGAACAATACTGAGCTCTTTTAAAATAAAATAAAATAATAATAAAAAAATAATAAAATAATAATAAAAAAATTATTAAAAAAATATTAAAAAATTATAAAAAAAAATAAAAAAAATAATGAAAAAATAATAAAAAAATAAAAATTCTGTTCTTCTAGAACTACTCACCGTTTCCTTGTTGAATATTGAACAGCGAGAGGTGCTGTATTTTCAACTGGTAAAGATGTTCGCGCTTTCCCCCCCTTCAACGAGAACGATGACGACATTTTCATCCGTGGTCGTGATTGGTCACAACAAAAGTGCCCAATGCCGCATCGCCCAATCAGATCGAAATATTGTACAGAATGTACCGCCTTTTACGAGCAAACTACCGTGGAGAAGTCCCAGATTGATATTGTGGAGAAACTAGTGATGGGCACGATAGTTCTTTTAAGTGAACTGAATCTTTAGAATCAGTTAATTAAAAAGAACCGTTCAAAAGATTCGTTCATCGAATCGTTCAACTTCCCCCCCGCCGGAACGGACGTAAAAAATAAAAAATTAAAAAATAAATACAACACGCAGTTAATGTTATATTGCTATATTTGTTGTCATGAGTGTGTTTCTATCAAAAATAAAAAGTAGGTTCACTCACTGAATCACTCCTGAACCGGAAATGGCAACACGTTCACTCACTGACTCGTTCACTCGCTGATCCGCGTTTACTACCGGCAATAGCATGTGAGTACTGTCGCCCGTGTCTGACGCTGGCTGCTGATTGGTCGTTCGCGAAGATTAACGACATGAGCGTGGCTGAGATCAAATGAACTGAGAAAAGAACAAATCACTTCAGGAAGTGATCCGTTCACTCACGTTCACTGAAAAGATTTGTTATTTTTTAACGAAACGTACGTGAACGACACAACACTATACAATATCAATCTGGCTATTGCCATAGGTGGTTAAAAACACACACTTACACAAAACGCCCACGGCAATAAAAGGTCAAAAAAAAGTCGGGGTGGGGGGACACCCTGCATTAGATAGTGTCATTTTATGGCCGGTGAGTGGTGTGACCTTGCAGAGGCATTATATGCCCAGGACTTGAGTAGTTTATACATTAGCTTTTATAAGTGTTTACTCAGACTCTGCCAATGCCAGCAGACTTCAACGAGCCTCTTATTTCTCTCTGTGAGAGTTCACATTTAGTGGTTTCACAGACGTTTACTTAAGAGTACAAATCAGCATTCTTTCAGGATTGCACTCTGTCGTTCCTTCTCCAAAGAAGGTTTGGTCTTCTTACACTGGAAGCACAACTCTTTGCTATTTGTGCTCTCAAAGGTGTTTGCATATTGGCGGGTAGACAGTAAAACATCTGCAGCTGCAGCTGGAGCAGCATGGTTCCACTTTTCTCCTCTTTTTCAAGTCCAAACTAAGCCTCCAACTGTGACGGACTGAAACTGGGTTACAAGCCGGAGATTTCACTTCCAAAAAAGAAATCAGATCACTTCAAATTGTTCCTCAAATCACAAAACAACTATTTTGCTTTCCGAACAATATATTTATTAAACAAGCGTTTTGTATTTTCTTTTCTTGGAATCTTCAAAGTCAAACGGCAGCAATCCTTCCTCAACGGTATTCTGACAGGAATAAATCATTTATATGCATGCAATAAATCAATAAAAGCACTGGGGGGATTCATAAATGTTTCTGTCAATGCTTGGGTAGTCAAACATGCATCTGCACACACTCCTCTCAGAGAGCTTCAATCATTGATGAGAACATAATTGCTTTTCTGAAGACGCACGCAATAAGAATTGATCTGCCGGTGGCATTGCGAGCCTTTGGATAAAGGCGGCTGATGTCATTAAGTATGAGGTAAGGTCATGCAGGTTTGTCTCCTCACTGGGCAAATGAGTAAATCGCTTTAAACGATGCCCTCCAAGCACAGACGATCAATATTCTTTGTAATAACAGTGCATCACATTTTGTTGTGCGTCACTTAAGACCCTCTTATGTATCAACCGACTGCATTCCCTCAATTCTAATGAGCTTTTCAACTAAAAGGTTTGGTTCACCAACATCACAGTCATCAATAGATTTTTCCGTCTCAGAAACAAACAACAGACGGATATGGATCAACAAACTTTAAAAAACAAACACTTAAGATATGTTAGCTGACAGCTCATCTAAAGTGTTTCCTTTCATGTTCTTTCAGAATAGCTGTTACGCGACCATTGAGAAATATGCAGATCACCTAATTTTGGAGTGTTCTTAACAATTGCAATGTTAATTAAGTTTGGGGTCAATTTGACCCCACACATAAAGGCTTGTACTCGAAAACATAACAAAACATCAGAACGGAACATAAAACCTATGAAGAAAAAAAAAACACGTTTGTGTATTGCATCATTGATTTTATGTGTGAGATAATTCCCCAGGTAGTTTGACATCAGAATGTATGACAGGTTGAAACACGGAATGCGTTGAGTAATACAGTAGCTAGAAATATTGGCCTTTCAGCCAAAAGGCTTTTTGTTATTTCACCCTGTGACGTGTATTCTTGTCTTGCCTAAATGAGCAACCCAGTGAAGAGTTAGAGCATTAAGTTTAACCTGTTTATAAAAAGGGATACGTGACTCATTTAGTCCGAAAATAATATTTTGCCTTACAATTAATGTGATAACGTCATTATTTTTCATGTACAACTAATACCTTTAAAAACATATTTAGCCTTTTGCTGTCGACTAAAGATGACATCACATGTGCTCAGGGCTCAGGTAATGACCAATCATGGCTCAAATTGCTAATGTCACATGACCAAACCCAGAAAACAGGAGAGCTGTTTGCTGTTGGTCTAGACTCTCGAGATAATTGGCGGGCAGGGGTCAACAATGTCATTGTCCTCATAAAAAGATGCCTAAAAATCTGAGATAGCTGGTTAGGTTAGGACCATAAAGCTATTTGAAGATTATAACGTTGTATGATATACTGACCTTAGTATCATCCAAAGCAAATGTGTCTAAAATGCTGATATTTGTGATATGTATACAGTGCATAGATATATATATATATAGAGCTAACAGCCCGCTGTCAAATTGACTGCACAAATTATTGACAAAAAGTCAAGAAATATAAAGCAAATGCTTGTATGGTTGTATATTGATAGGGTTCAGAGAGGGTTTTAGCAAGTGCTAGCTAGCTGTGAGCTAGTTTTATGCTATCAAGCTAACATGTTCGTATACAGCAGAAGTGACTAGCAGAAAACGCTAAATAAATGTCGGTATCCCTAACAACAAAGGGGAAACATCTTTCTTGTAGGCCTATCTCATGTGGGGTTTTTTTTTCCAAGTTAAAAAACTCGTGCTTTTCTGTTGTTTTGTTTGTTTTTTATGCTTGTGGTTTCACGGCTGTCAGAAGACAACACATTCAATACGAGCCACTAATGGAGAGGGAACTAGAAAACAACCTGCAGGAATCAGCCGAAATGGACGGCCTCCACCTACAAAAATCATTCCATAATGTCCTTGTCTTGGTAATTCCCTTGCCTTGCCATCAACATCTACGTAAGTCACATTGCATAATAGCAGGTGGTGATTCACAATCATTATTGCTTCCTGCGACTGAGCTGTGAGAAGTAGTGATGGGTCATTCGTGAACGAGCCGGTACAAAGAGCCGGCTCTTTGAAGTGAACGATGAGAGCCGGCTCCCTCCCTCTGTCATTTTCTCTCTCTCTCTCTCTCTCTCTCTCTCTCTCTCTCTCTCTCTCTCTCTCTCTCTCTCTCTCTCTCTCTCTCTCTCTCTCTCTCTCTCTGTCTTTGGTGCGCTGCTCAGAGAGGGAGAGACAGGAAGAGAAAGAGGAGGGGGCGAGGGCATGCAGTGAGTGTACTTTACGCGCAGCACGTGCTCCGCGTCTCCACCAGTCAGAGAGAGACAAGAAACAGAGAAGAAAAGAGTTGAAAAGTTAAAGTATTTAGTTTTTGTGAATGCCAATTTGAAATAAAACAAGGTATTTTATCCTGGACCTGGTGAGTATCTTATAATGTTTGTTTTGTTCGCTGCTGCTGCTGTTGCACTTAAATTACTACTCGCTATTTGTGTTAATTGATTGTTGTTGGTTGAAGTTTTAATTTTGTTGCTTATTTATTGTTTAGAAAAATCTTTTTCTTTGCTTGATAATTGTTGCTATTTGCAGTCAGTAGAGTGCAATACTTAGTTCACCAAGTTATTCATCAAAATGTATGCTAAATTTGTCGTAAATATTTAAAAGAAAAGCTCAAGTTAAAAGAGCCGTTAGAGTGCCAAAAATAGCCGGCTCTTTTCACTGAGCCGATCCAAATGAACCGGATCACCCAAAAGAGCCGAGAATCCCGTCACTAGTGAGAAGCAGCACTGTGCCTGCCGCAGGGCATCAAGACTGCAGGGTAGGGCTGGGCAATGAATCAAATTAATTAGATTCATTTGTCATTTTAAAAATCGTCGATTTGAAAATGAGTTCAATTGTGAAATTGAGGCGCGTAATACACTCTTCTTCTGGATTATTAACAGTTGTTGTATTCTGTTATAGCCAAAAATTGTTAATGAATATAAGTCGTCATTTTGCATACGCGGAAAAATGCTGATGGTTTACCATAGTTACTTTACTTAATTGTGACATTTAAGCAAATTATGCTCAAACTATGAATGTTAAATTTATGCTAAAACTGATTTAAAAGAAGTAGCCTATAAATTAAAAAAAAAATTAGAACTCAGAATATTTTGCACATGATTTATTTTTGAATGAATCAAACTTTCTGTATATAAATGTTGGGTGTATTTCTGTGATTAAAATGTAGATTTTTTTATTTTTTTATTTTTTTTAATTGTGCATGGCCATATTGCCCCAGCCCTATTGCAGGAAAATAATAATGGTAAAATAATTGGCTGTTTTTTAATTCCATATTGTGGTTTGGCTAACTACACATATAAAGATTTGCAATATTAATTATTGAACGTTTCCGATTCACATCATCATTACTCATCCCAACCATTTATCCAAGCAGATCCGGGAGGAAAAAAATCACTCTTAGCACAGACCCCATGCCACAGGATCAACTTTTGAGAGAAATCTGATCATCTGGCCTTTGCTGACTTAGAACTACTACGTTCCTATAACCAACCACAGTCAAAACTAAAAATCAACACACACCTGCGGCCTGCCACTATTTAAAGGTCTGTGATGAACCCTGAGTAAAGTTCAGATGTTCTAATGGGCCTTTCATGACATGTTTTGCTTCAAAGCAGAAGCCCGAAGGTACATGTTGTTACATGTACCAAACAGCCAGTACTTGCCAGAAATTGCTGCAGGTCCTTCATTGTTGCTGTCAGCCTCTTGGCAGCCTCCCTGACCATTTTTTCTTCTCATATTTTCATCAATTTTGGAAGGACGTCCAGTTCTTGTTAATGTAACTAATGCACCATATTTTCTCCACTTAATGGTGACCATCTACATTTAATGCCTTGGAATGTAGTTTGTACCTTTCTCCTGATACTTTTGAACAAAAATATCTCACTAATGCTGTGGAAGCTCCCTGTGGATTAAGGCTTGTGCTGTAAAATGTGACTAAAATGTCAGGAAAAGCCTACTAAAATATCTGAAATCTATTTAGGGTTAACAGGGTATATGTAAATGTTGACAAGTGCATTTAACGTGTTAATACTAAACACAGTCAGTTATTAATCCGCCGATAATAGCTCAGTGTTCTGTATTTAATTAATATATTTACTGCTATTAGTTATTTATATTTTCCCCATATTCATTTCATTAATCTGCCAATTACTCAGTTATAAGAATTGTATTCTACCTAATTTGACATTTACCCCAATTTTTTTTTTTATCCATATCTGTTAGGCCCTAGTATGCAGACTTGTGCAACCAGATCATTTAACGTGTTTATTTTTACTTCCCCAGCTCTCATAATAAAGATTTAATCCCCTGCCCCTCCCCCAATTGTGTTATACAGGTTATAGGTCACATTTATGGTGACAAAAGTTTAAGAAATGCTTCTTAGTCTCTTGCACAATAATCTGGCATTTGGACAGGGGTGTGTAGACTTTGACGATGTGCTCCAGTTACCTGTAATGTTGAAGATAATTTCCACAAAATGATCATTTAACAATTCCTCTTTCTTCCCCCCACACCAGTTTGAGTGAAAGTGCTTCTGAACTCGCAATCACCAATGGAACAAAGACAATATTGTGGCGCCCCCTAGTGTCCAACAGAAACCACCAAAGCATACAACACAAAGAATGGTGTGCTATTGAGAAGTCAAAAATTCATCGTCTGAAACAGAAATCACATTTATTGTTCTGGAGTTGATTCATCTAAAACTGTACAGTACAGTTATTTCCTCTCTCAAACATATTTATTGTCTTCTGCTGTCATTTATATCTTTCGTCTGTTTGCACGCACACTTTCACACTCACAGGCCCACACGTCTTTTTTTTTCTTTTTCTTTTTTTAAAGGGGAACACTAAGGCTCATACAGCGACGCAAGAGTGCAAAGTAGTCCCATTTAAAAGCTTCTGTGGTTGCTTTCATCCACATAAAAATAAAATAAAATAAAAACGATTTCCTCACCTTCAATCACACAGTTTCGTTGCAACATTCTGACCAGCACCAAAAGTTTTCGCGACTAACAGATATAAATTTAGAAATTTTCTAATATTCAGTTTGCAGGACTGCAAGTACAGAAAATGCACATAGAAATAAAATACATAGAATCAGAAATTAAAATTAAATCACAACAAAAGAATTTAAGATCACTTCTTTTTTCAACTACTTGGCTAATATACTGAACAAAAAAACGCAGCACTTTATGCTCCCTTTTTCACGAGTTCAACTCAAAGATCGACTTTTTCAACGTATGAAAAAGGCCTGTTTCTCTCAAATGTTCACTTTTAATCCAGAGAGCTCCGCACCTGTGAGGTGGATGGATGATCTCGGCAAAGGAGAAGTGCTCGCTATCAAATAAATGGGCCCTTTTTATACATATAAAAAAGCTTCTATCTTTGAGTTCAGATCAGGAATATGAGAGCAAAAAACAAAAGTGATGTGTTTATATTTTTGTTCAGTGTAGAACTGCTAACAGCTCTACTAGTGTCAACAGCTTCTTAAGTACATGGAGTTATATAGTGTGTATCATCGGTATATTCCGTACACAGGGAAGGGGAACGTTTGAAGCAAACAGTCACTGGAACCAACTTTTCTAATGTTTATGCTTCAGTTTTGCATTGATATGAACACACTGAAGGTTTCACTTTGAAGGGCTGCAGCCCAACGTTGGACGATTTTCTGTTTGGACTGTGAGCTGAGAGTTCTCCAGAGCCCTGGCTTGGAATGAAGTTTGGTTTCTCTTCATGTTTGCACTGGAATTGTCTCCTGCTAACATGAATCTCATGGTGTCTCACTGGGAGGCGTCCTTTAAAGGAAGAAGCGCGAGGCTGCGGGGCACCGCTGTTCAGTCCATCATTCAGTGAGAAACTCGAATGCTTCCTAAATCATCAGGTCCAATGTAAACACCTTTTACAGAGGCAAGACAAGGAAGTAAACAGACTCTTTGGCACACCCAAACACCAATGCATATGTATGTCCTGATGCCACGACATACAATCAGGAGGCCACTTTTTAAGTCACAAAGATGTCCTATCAAGCAATTTCACTTGTCTTTTTTTCCTTTTAAAAACTAAAGAATATTTGTACACATGTACACCAACTGGCCACAGCATTATAACCAGCAACAAAGGTGGCAAATCCAGGTCCAGAAAGTAAAAACCCTGCCAGTTTGGCTTTAGCCCCTTGCGCTAGCTAGTTAGCACCTGCCACAGTTTGGCTTTAGCCCCTTGTGCTAGCTAGCTAGCTCTCTAGCAGATAACAGAGCACCCGGGTAGATAGCTAGGGAGCTCGCTAGTTAGCATCTGGGGCTAAAGCAAAACTGTGGCAGGGTTTTTACTTTCTGGACCTGGATTTGCCACCTCTGCAGCAACATGATCTAAAGAGAGCCAATACAACCATATCAAAGACTATTATGAAAACCCAGTTTTGATTGATAGTCAAAATGGTATTTAGGTTAATAAAATATTTATTATTGCAATTGCAGTTACAGTTAACAACTGCACTACAGCATACTGAGAGTTTTTCCACAATATTTGGGTTCCCTCGGTTAGCTAAATGAGATTAAAAATATTAAGACACAACTTGTCATTACATGAAGCTTGACAACACTTCAATCACAATAATCCAAATATAGTGTTCATTCAAAACTGAACGATATCATAATTGCAAAAGCAGAATCTTTGTCTTGGATCTCAGTAGATTGTGCAAGTGTAATGTACCTAATGTTGTGGCTGGTCAGTTCTGTGCACACGTACACACGCACTGCACTAGTGTCAAAGTGCACAGTTTACCAAACAATCCAAAATTATACTTTTATAATTAGCTAGCTTACCACATTCAGGCGCATAATAAATAAATATTTTGGGTTATATTTAAAAATAAAAAATAAAAAAGGCAGGAAGAAGATGGTAACACTGTGAATGGAAGGTTAACTTTAAAAGCGTGTAACCATGATGTCCTTTTTGTTTTTGAAGGCCCCCAAATCGATAGAGGGGTCATTAAAAAAAAAAAGAAAAAAATCTGCACAGCAGCAGTTGTATATCAGTGGTATAACATGGGGCAAACTTTTCATTGCTAAATCAAATGTGTGTGTATATAAAACAAAGGTATGAACAAGTGCTTTATGCTACATTCAAGCAAATCTACGTTTTGTTTTGGGGTCATTATTAAATGAAAGTTAATTTCCCTTTTTGGGTGTGCTTCCACTTCTTGCTCCTTTAAAGAAGATACATTAATAACAATTTCACCCGATCAATTTTTTTCTTCTTCTTCATAATAAGTGCTCAGTGTCGATGTCAAAGTGCCATGTATGTTTTAACACTAAGTGTTAAAGTGTGTTTAAAGTCTCCATCGCAAGACTGGCTAGATAAAGAAATCTCTTCTAGTTTCAGTCAAAACCTTTGGGTGAGACCAATGCTGCCGGCACGCTCTCACAGAGAGAGTTCTGGGAGAAATGGTTCTGACCATCCAGGTGGCACAAAGTTTGTACGAATAAGGGGACCGGAGCGTGATAAGAGGGGCATAAAACCCTTCCGTCACCCAAGAAATGGGTGCTGGGGTACAGCAATGGTCCACGTCAACACCTGGACATTCAATAAAAACAAGGCAATAAAGATAGTTCATCCCTCCGTATAACCTTAGCTGCAATCGCCCTTGAGCCAGGAGAGTTTCGTTCCCATGGTAACAAGACTTTGTAACAGTCTAAAAAGCTGCTTCAAAAGGTGCTTGGGGCTCAGAGGGCTCTTTGGCCTTCACCAAATGTTGAAAGGGAGCGTTCCCCTCCAAAGGAAACAGACAGATGGACTAAAAGAAAGTGAAAAGGCAGGGAAGTAATAAAAGAAGAGGGGGAGGGGGGCAAGGTAGAGCGAGATGATCTTACACCACCTGGGCAGGGAGGGGAATGGGAGCTGGGGTGAGCGGTTCCTCCGAGATCTTGACTATCTCTGTGACGCCAGGAGCAAATTGTGCCGGAGGATCAGGTGAGTGGCTGTTGGCAGCGATGGAGCGAGTCATGGTGGGGGTGAAGGAGGTGCTTGAGGAGGTGCTGGCGACCGAGGCCCGGTGGACTGGGGCTGGCCCGTCGGCCACGACTTCAACGCAGTCTGCTTTGGATTCGACAGGCTGGCTGTAGTTCATCTTGAGGATGTGTTGCTGGAGGTGCCTGATCCAGTCCTCTTGCACCGACAGCGGACCGTGGAACTCCACCTCGCAGAATCTGGCACAGCACAAGGACATAGATATACATTGCCTGGGATAATAACACCAACAATTAGAACTTGGCAGATTAATTAGACTTTATCACAGATCAATTACATCAGTCTTATGCAATGTTGAGCTTGTATCAGTGCGGCATTCTCTTTCGGATTTTTTGTTATAGTTACTTTTTATTTCATCTTTTACATTCAATTAGTTATAGGACAACCCAAAACATTTCTTTACAATAATGTGTTCTACGTGCCCCCACTAGTGTAAACGCAGCATTCTGATTAATATTGCATTTGTGGAATATGAATTAAGCAGTAAACTCCACCCATTTATCCATCTCAGTAACGAGTCTAACGACCAATCACGACTCACCTGTTTTCTGAGTTTGGTCATGTGATGTTCGCAAGCTGAATCGTGAGTGAGCCCTGAGCAACTGTGATGTCTTCTTAGTTGATAGCAAGTGGCAAAATGGCCACCGCCGGGTGGAATTTGCTGCGTTATTCATATTCCACAAACGCAGTATTAATCCATGTTTAGACAAATGGTTGCTGCATACAACATCTTACTGTAAAGGAAATTGTGTTGTTGATTTCCCCTTAAATGAGTTTTTACAGCAGGTTTTTAGTTGTTTTTCTGAAAAATCTTTGTTTGAATTTAATTTCATTATCTTGAATATTATTTTTTTTAGTACATGTTGTATTTGTCAAGTGCAAGATAAAAAAAGGTCACTAAATGCAAGTAAACTTACAATTCTCACCTTTTTTTTTGTACGGCCGTGCAGTAATACTTTTAAAATAAACCCCGAAATTAGTTGACTAAGACAAAAACAAATTCGCTATAAGCATTTTTTTTTTTAGTTTTTAAAATCACTTCTGTTTTTGTATTATTATTTAATATGTATTTTTTTAATATTAGTTATTTTGTTACTTTTGTTTTCGTTAATTATGATAACCTTTGAGCTAACACAGAACAGTGAAGTGCAGCACACGTCTCTCCCATTCACACTCGCAGGGCTGCGCTCAACAGAAAACGACGAGATAAACAGCAAGATAAATTGCTTTTTTAATTTTTTTTATTTTAGTCCATGGAAAACTGTGACTTTGTAAACAATGTAACACTACACTTGAGTGCCCCATGAGTCATGACAATTACATTGCGGAAACGGAGTGTTCGGGCACATCAAGGAGAGCATTCTAGTTTTTGTAAATTTAAGAGAACATTTTAACTATTTTTAATGTCATGTGCTCTAAGTTGAAGGTGTGTGATACAAACACAACTATGTGGAAATGATAATCACACCCATCATTATTTATGAATGAATTACAGTGACATCGACAACATATATTTGTGGTGTTCATGCATCTGTCTACTAGACTAGCGGTTTACCTTGCGTCAAAAGTTAGATGTGGTCTGAGGAGGCAAACATTAGGAATGGGAATCTTTGAATGTCTCACGATTTGATTCCATTCCGATTTGTGGGTGTGCGATTCGATTCAGAATCGATTTTCGATTAATAAAGATTTTTGCTTCAAAATGATTTGATTCAAAATGATTTTTGCTTCAATTTATAGATGTTCAAGGAATCGTAATGATCTACTCCAGTCTGACTCGCTGATGCTAATTAGTGCGCTACTCGCGGCACTTTTATCACTCAAAAGAACGGCTCCACGCTGCAAAAAAACAACTTTTATTGGAACCACACTGCCCCTAAGTGGCCAAATCGGGTACAACATGAACAGCGCTCTCAATAAAGGCACACACAAACAAAGGGAAGACAGTATTAAATAATTTAAATAAAATCGATTTTGGGACATTTAAAATCAATTCTGAATCCTACTAATTGAGAATCGATTTTTTGGCACACCCCTAGCAAACATGTAACGTTCACTTATTAAATCTTCACAAGCACTTATGTCAAAGAACGCAGCCTCGTTACGTTGTAAAACCTAGCATGGTTCAGAGTGATCAGCCAAATTTCCAAACAGACATGAAAATCAAAATGTACCTCCGATGAAAACAGAACCCAATTGTGCGCACCAATGTTCACACTTGATCAAACAAACCATCCTATCAAAGTAACCACACCAGAGCTGGTTTCAATTGGTGGAAAACTAGCAAGGGTGCCAATTCAGAGCAAGAGGCATATCCAAACTCTCATTCCCAAATATTGATTTCTGTGAACATTTGGCGCCTTGGTGATAAGATTCTCTGACAGACTTGTCACTCACCGGCACTTGAGGGTGTAGAACTTGCCCACCAGCTTGACCAGGGGGTAGGCAGGTGGCTTTGGCACTAAAGCAGGGACGGTGCTTGTGCGTGGGGGCTTTGCGGGGCCGCTGTCCCTCTCATTTACCTCCACGCAGGATGGGTGCTTCAGGGGCCGACGCTCAAAACCTTTGAGGAGGGAACACTTATTGGTAACATCCTAGCATCGTGACAGTCGCAGCTCTCTTTCTGATCTGATGGTTGTACAGTAGACTCTATAGGTTGACATGATGGCAGCAAATTATTATCTGTAAGTAAGGATGGTTAAAAGAAGTACATTATTTTGGTACCCTTAACAACTTACGGCAATGGAAAAAAATGAATGTGCACGATACTGAACTGCTTAACAAGAATGGGGTTTATAAATCACATATTTTTGCATTGAGTAGGCATGCAGGGTGGATTTCCACTGGAAATTAAGTTTAGGAATTTTGGAAATATAAATTGGACACATGAGAATAGATAAGAATGATGGCTATTTTTAGTGGAGTCATTTGCAGAATATAAAGTGGATCCTATGCAAATAAAAAAGATCATTGCCTTTTGACATGCAAATAAACCAATTACATTTTCTTAAACTCGCATTTTTTAACAATGGGGAAACAAAATATCAAATACAAACGTCAGTACAGTACTACTAAAATATTACAGTAGTAGTATTTTCTATGTTTCAAGATGTTTTTCCAGTTTCCATTTATTGAATTGAAAAACTTATTACAATGAATTTTCACGTGTCTCTTGGACAACTTTAAAAGCAGCAGCCACGCAAGAGCCTATAAAATTCCAAAGAACCTGCCGAAACAAAATCGACCATACGCGCTAATGTTGGGCCAACACATATATGGCCATTGGCAATGAGCTGTCATTCAAACATGGACAACAGGTTGAACAAGGTCTGCGATAATATGAGATCTGGTGCAGGTATCCTTGCCAAGTGCACATTTAATTCATTGTGAAGGTGTATTCCTATCTCTTTCCCACAAATACAAGACACATAATATGCCATATATTAACAAGGGCTAACCTCATGGTGACTTAACTCATTCATTGCCAATGACGGCTATAGACGTAAAAAAATCATTTGAACTATTTCTATTAGTTTAACATTTTAGATATAACTTTTGTGATTAATCGTGAGCTAACTACTGAAGTCATGCGAGCAATTACGATTATAAATTTTAATCGCCTGATGACCCTAATTTTTATTAATTTTTTCGTTGTTTTTTTATCGCATCAGGCGATTAAAATTTGTAATATTAATTAATCGCTTAACTTCAATAGCTAACTCGCGATTAATCACAAATGTTATATCTGTTCTAAATGTACAATAAATACAAATTTCTAGGTTTTCATACTCTTGTTAACAAAAGTGGGAAAAAAAGTTAAACTAGTAGTAGAATAGTTGACGTTTATAGCCGTCAATGGCAGTGAATGCATCTTATCTACCATGTGTCAATGTCCTTTGCATATATCAACAAGAAATGACTCATTGTGCCATTAAGAAAGATTCCAAACAGTTTGTTGTCACATGATTATTGGACGAATGGCGGCTTAAACATTATAATTTGTGACAATAATTAAGGCCTTAAATTCTATCCAATTTACATTTCAAAGATCTGTGTACACATACGCAGAGGCTTGCTCTGACATTTTTCATTATCTGAGTGAAGGTTGCTGTGTTGCTGTATAAAAGTGCACAGACTTGAAGCAAAATCCCACTTTCATGGGGTTGTGGGTAAAAGGTAACAGAGGCTAATTGTGGGATCTGTATAAAAAAAAAAAAGACAACATGATAGGTTATCTCACAATGGAAATGAAACAGAAGTTCCCGTACCTCTGGGCAGACGCACGTTGAGTTCACTGCGAGCCACCTGTGCTTGAAGTGGAAAGTTACTGACAAGCTGCGAGGGGCTGCTGCTGGTAGGCCTGATGTGAGGAGCCCGAAGGTTGGGACCCGCTACATCCTCTGAAGCCTTGAAGGAGCTTTGGCCGAGCTCACGGCTCAGCGGGCGCACCAGGTTGACCGCCAAAGCAGAGGACCACTGGGAGGAGGATGAAGATGATGAAGAGGAGGCCTTCTGTGAGGAGAAGGGGAAGCGGTGATCGGAATCCGTAGACGCGAGGAGAGGTGAGCTGCTCTTCTGCAAGATGAAAGGGAGAAAGGCAGTTTATGGACAATATACATTGAACTACTCTCGAAAACAACAAAAACAGTGGCAATACTAAACTTCGTACAAGTACTCAGTACTAAAATACTAGTGTTGCATACTGAAATTAGTCCTGCTCAACATTTCGGTGCTGCTGCATCTGGTTTTGGCAGATTGTTTTGCTAGCTACATTTGAAACTGAAAATACATGAGTACATTCAGTATATGAGTAACTGAATGAAACCACATCAAACGCATCGCTTTTCTGTTATCATATTGATGTCAACCAGAGTGACTATTGACGGAAAAACAGTCTGGATTTAGAAAAAAGAGCGGTTGGTCAGTGTTTATCAACTATGAGTGGAATCAACGTCAGCAGCACGTCTGGAAAAGATTATGCTAGCTAGAAAGGAAGCTGACCAAATTTAAGGCTTTTATTCCGGAAGAAAATATGTAGATTTCGTTTAGGGCATGGCACAATCCTGAATGTAATGTTTTTGAGGAAAGGTCCTGTGTGCATTAGGTTCATACTTTAAATAGGTCAAGAAATCTATCTGAAAGCTGTTTGGCATTTCAACTGGGACTTAATTGTGGATGACACTGTTCTGTTGGCCAAATTAGACAAAACCTCAACTGGCCCTGAAACCGTCTGCAGATGAAATTTAGGGAATGGAAGAGGTGTCAATTCGTGACCCTATAGTGCCACCTGCTGAAAAACTATATATTTTTTGGTCCCTCTGTAAAGAAAAGCTTGATATTGTCACAAGAATGGCAAGTAGTGTCAAAAGCCAGCTGTTCTGAAACATAGAATTTCAGGCTCAAGCATGGTAATTGGGCAGTTATGCCATTAACCCATTGATTCTCCAAGAGTGATATTATTGATACCACTTCTGCTCAAATAGAGTTCAGTTCTATTTAACTTCTTAGTACTTTTGCAATTACTTGGAACTGAGCTGTTTGTTTAACTTATTCCGTTTTTTACTGGTGAACTAATACAAACCCAATTCCCAAAAAGTTGGGACACTATACAAATTGTGAATAAAAATGTGGAAGTGCCCAATTTTAATATTTTATTCAGAATAGAACATAGATGACAGGTCCAAAGTTTAAACTGACAAAATGTATCATTTTAAGGGGAAACTATGTTGATTTTAAATTCCATGGTGTCAATAAATCTCAAAAAAGTTGGGACAAGGCCATTTTCACCACTGTGAGGCATCCCCTCTTCTTCTTACAACAGTCTGGGGATCGAGGAGACAAGTTTCTCAAGTTTCGAAATAGGAATGCTGTCCCATTCTTGTCTAACGCGTCTCTCGAACTGTTCAACTGTCTTGGACTTTCTTTGTCGCACCTTCCCCTTTATGATGCGCCTGCCAAATGTGCTCTAGAAGTGAAAGAAGTGGACTGCAGGCTGGCCATTTCAATATCCGGATCCTTTCCTACGCAGCTATAATGTTGTAATTGGTGCTGCATGTGGTCTGACATTATCGTGTTGAGAAATGCAAGATCTTCTCTGAAAGTGATGACGCCTGGATGGGAGCATATGATGTTCTCGAATCTGATATACCTTTCTGCATTGACGATGCCTTTCCAGATGTGGAAGCTGCCCATGCCACACGCACTCATGCAACCCTATACCATCACAGATGCAGGCTTATAAACTGAGTGCTGATAACAACTTAGGCTGTCCTCGTCCTCTTTAGTCAGTATGATATAGCGCCCCAGTTTTCTACAAAGAACTTCCAATCGTGATTCGTGTGACCACAAAACAGGTTTGCACTTTGCCACACTCCATTTTAAATAACCTGTCATCTATGTTCTATTCTGAACAAAATATTGAAATGTTGCACTTCCACATAATTGCATTCAGTTTATTTACAATTCGTATAGTGTCCCAACTCTTTTGGAATTGGGTTTGTAGAATGCAACAATTTAGTTACCAATTTCTACCAATTATAATATGGTTGGATATTATTTGGAGCGAGCAAGCTGCCCGGCTAGCAAGAGCTGCTAGCAAGACTTCGCACAAGAGTGACTAGCGGGAGAAGCTAGCAAAAGCTAGTGAGAGCAAAGCATAGGGAGACAAGCGGCGGGAGCCCAAATAACTAAGCAACGACCACCGGCAGGTCCCAGCTGTGGAAGGTAAGCGGTGGTCAACCCTTTGGGTCCGCCAGATGCAAGCACCACCAGGGCTAACTATGTTCACAAAGTTCTTCTCCTTCGGGAATCCGTAGCAGAAAGATGGTGGCTAAACATGGCAGCCTCCCGAAGGTATGTATTTATATAATTAGCGATGACTAGACTTACGATTATATTAAAAAACTGGGCAGTGGGCACTTCTGTTAATCGTCACTTCCTGTCGATGGCGACGCCCACCTTTCGGCACGAGCACAATGACGTAAAGTCTTGAAAAAAATACACATACCGAGCACTTTGCGTCATAAAGCATTCACCCAAAAATGCTGAAGCACTCTGCAAAAGGTAGGCATCGTCATTGACGGGAATTGACGCAATTCCACGCCTCTGTTAAAACAATGTATGTTGATGTGATAGAACATACTTTTTTTGCATATTATTGAAATTAAAACATAATGAATTATTAGTTTACCACTAGATGGCACTAAATCCTACACACTGACACTTTAATAATGGGAACATATGATGTAGTGAGTAATACATTCTAATGACTTGGGTGCAGGTTGTGTGGGTTCATAAATTAGATGTGGTGTAGCATGCTGCCATACATTTTGTGATTTTAACACTCACCAATACTAGCTGTGGAAAACTGCACACACAGCTTGGTTCAGTTTTAAGTATAAAGAATGATTTTTCATTGACTTTGCATCACCATTTCTTCGAGGAACTGATCGCAATATTGGCTAGACATGATGCTTCCCAATGACTGGTCGACGCAGAGTGTCACCTTTGTGTCGGGAGTACAGGAACAGAAAATAATAATAATGCGACATCTGCAGTGATGCAGATCACTGTACCTGTCTGTCATAGTAAACAGAGAGCTGATTTACAGGCTCCTAATCTCGCATATAATTATGAAATCTGTAGTCATGAAGAGCATGTCCCCAAAGGAAGCATTACAAATGAATTTTCTCTGTAGCATGTCTGGGCTAAATCTTCGAGAAAGAGCGAGAAGCTTAGTCATCAGGGAGGGGCTCAGAGTAGCTGCAACGCCACATCAAAAGCATGAAGTTGATATATTACAGATACCTTCTGAATTGGGATTGGCATGAAAATTGATTCATTCATTACGTTTGTTTGAATTGTTTTGAAGCAATTGAGGCGAAATGGAGTGCACTACACTCTTGATTTAGTCTCAACCCGTTTGTTGATTTGAAGAACAACAACATGACGTCACCTGGGAGAAATTGAGCTACATCCAAAAAGACTTCCTCCAGGCAACACTCATTTGCTTAACAAGACACTTGCAGAGACTCCCATGAAATAAAAGGTACAGTAATTTCTGGACTATAAGCCGCTACGTTTTTCACTTGCAATCGACCCTGCGGCTAATACAAAGGTGCGGCTTATCCATCAGATCACAAGGAGGCGCACTATAAAGGAAGCGCAAGAGCGTCAGGCAGAGCAAAACAAACAAAGTGAGCCCAAATACAGTAGGAGAGACAGATCGAGAGCGAGACAATTTGCGCCCTCATTATGGAAAAGAATGTAGCGGGAACCCGGTGCGGTAACATTAAAACACCTGCGACTTACAGTCGGGTGCGGCTTATATGTGTAACAAACTCCAGTATTCCGCAAATTTAGCTAGCGCGGCTTATGGTCAGGTGCGCCTTATAGTCCAGAAATTACTGTATTAATTTTCAACTGCTTTCCCTGTTTCCAAGGTTGCACGTGGCAAGAGGCTAACCCAGCTGACATTTGAGCGCGAGGCAGGATCCTTCCTGGACTGTTTGCCATTCAATTACTGTGTACATATAGTTCAGAGCTAGCCATACACATTGTGGCACCTTAGGCGAGCTTTCATGTTCTTATTGTCCTTGACATATTTTTACTAAAGTTAGATTCTTTCAAATGTATTACTCGATCATGGAATCGTTTCATTTTCATAAACCATTTAAAGTGGTCATCATAATTTTACATCTACACAGAAATTGACCCCGGCACTCAAGACTTAATTAAACGCAGGTTAAGCAGCTTGGTCCCACTTGGTACTCATAATGGTGTTTGTTTACATCTACTTTAGCTATCAGCTGTGGCTGGGTACATCGCGGCACTAATTTCAAACTTGTTCACATCGCTCCTGTTATTTAATTAATTGATTATCTTTATTTCAATTGACCCATATTTCCTTTCTTTACAATAGACATTTTTTGACTTTTGAATGAAGAGTTAGTAATAATAATTTGTTTTAATATAATTAGATTGACCAATTTTTTGCACCCCTAAACTGCACCCTTAGCTTTCACTTATCTTGCCTGTTAGGCGAGATGGCCCAAATAAAGACAAACAAACATTCACAATCACACCAACAGTCAATTTAAACTGGTCTTCATTGAATCGAACGTGCACATTTTTCAAATGTGGGAGAAATACAGAGTACCCAGAGAAAACCACCACAAGCAAGGGGATAAAATCATGCTCCACACAGGAAACTGAGCCCAGACATTAAAAACAAAAACTCTAGACCAGTGGTTCTCAACTGGTGGGTTAGGACCCAAAATTGGGTCACAAACCCATTTTGGGTGGGTTGCAGAGAGAATGTTTGAATTCTATTGTAGAAGGAATGCAATGAGTGTATTCAGCTGTACATCTGCCTTTTTATTTGTTTTGAGCTTTCATTTCAGAGTATACGGAGAAATATGTGGAAAACGGCATGATTTTTATTTAGTTATTTTTCAAAAGAAACTGGGGTGTTCTAAAACTTGGGACTGGTAGTGTACAAATGACTATTTGTTCATTTCATTGAATTCATGGAATTGATTTTTCATTGTTCCTGTGACAATAAAGCTCCATTCTATTGTTTTCTGTTCCATTCTTTTTACATCTGAAATACTGTGGGATTCTGACTCAGTCTATTAGAAACACAATGACGTCTCTAAGGTAATCCATTCTGTATGTGTGTCACATCACAGCCCGGGCAAAAGGTGTGACAGTGACGCAAATGCAGCAAAAACTAATTTTAGGAGGGAAGAAAAACATTTTCTTCAATCAGCAGCACACGGTAATTTATGTGAAGATGAAACATAAGCTGCAAGGCACCCTAGTTACTATGGTAACTATCAAGTCAATAGCTCACTTGTGCTGGCATCTGTCTCCACAGTGATGTTTGCGGGATGTAAAGGCACTGAATCTACATTAACACTCAAAGCTGAAAGACAACACGTCTCAAGTGTTCCAAGACACACAAAGCCTGTCAAACCACCAGCCGAGGCACGTTAGATCTCCAAGCATGTGACGCCTTTTTAGAAACATAGAGAGCCAATAGGGTGCGTCAGATGAGCACTTTAGTGGGGTATGATTTGGTTTTGTGATTTGTCTATTTGTTTTTGTTTTTTTGTCAGAACTCACAATAGACTGAGGTGTCAAAGATAAAAGATACATGCAATAAAGCCTAGGAGCTAAAAGCATTGGCTGGGTTCTGAGCTATTTGACGAACAAGGATAAACCAGACTACCTCTACTTACCCTCTTGGAATTGGGGCGGTTACTCTGCATGTAGCTACGGTGCATTTCCAACACCTTCTGTGGCCTGCTGTGAATCCATGCACTCAGTGTCTCAATGGGGGACCCATTTACACACCACTCAGTCACCCCAAACTGCCTGAGGTGGGCTCGTGCATGGCTCGCCAGCGCCTTGCGGTTCTCAAAGTAAAAGCCACACAACTCACAGCTTGGATCTGAAAATACAGGACACAGGGAAGGGAGCGAGTTGACAATAAGAACCATCATAGCTTTGCAGTTTTAAAAAAGCAAGAGACAATATGATCACTTACCCTTACGAGCATACTTGTCAGGGGAGGTTTTTTTGTGTGGCAGCGGTGAGAAACTCTTACGTTGATGTGGCACTGTGTTGAAAGTATCCATAGACTCGGCTTCTTCTGACTGTTTTCCTAGTGGGGAAATCCTGACAATCTTCGGTAAGGTTGGGGTATCTAATGGGCCCACGGAACTTAGGCCATGCTTAGAAAGCCTGGACCCTGATGACGGCATACTAAGAGGGGATTTATAGAGCCTGGATGACTGGTAGCCAGAGTTACACAAAAGCCGTGAACTTTTAGTTGTGTTTGCCCATGAGGGACTTTTGGCACCCTCCTTCGTGGCTCCCTCAGGTTGAGAGGACGCGTTTATCCCTCTCTTGTGCATAATCACCCTTAGGGTGTCAATGGGCGACCCGTTGACCGTCCACTCCGTAATGCCCATTTGGCGCAGATGGGATCGAGCGTGGCTAGAGAGGCCTTTTCGGTTTTCAAAATACTCTCCACAGAACTCACAGCGAATATCTCTTGTAGGCTCCACTTCACGAGACATAGCTGTGGTGAAACCAGACAGAGACAGTTAGCTCATTTGCTCCCAAAAACGTATAAATACATTCTATTTTAAATATTACTGCGGTCCCCAAAACGTATTTATACGTTCTTTATGTTTTTTTTAATGCTAGGGCATACAGAAGGCTTTGATGCATCCTCTGAACTGAAGAGAACAATTGAAAATGGTAGTTATTACAAAAACGGCCAGAAGGTGGGAGCAGAGTAAAAGAGATCAACCAGGGCTATGTTGCAAAAGGCTCTTTTTCCCCACTGTTTTAAACAGATTTGTGAATCATGATGAAACGTAGCTATATTCTAATGCTAATTGCGACATAATGGAAACAGATATACTTTGTTTCCTAATGAAAGAAGAGACTCTAATGTTTCTTTTGGTAGATTCCATGTTTTTATAGCCATAAAACACAATATTCTGTGGGCCTTGCAAAATCAGTCAAAATCCAGTAAAACAGCTGGGAGTGAAGGGGGTTGCTTCAGTGAAAATGGCTGGGAGTGAATGGGTTAAAAAGTAGATGTGTCCCCTATGAAGCATTAACAAAATCTTAGATGATAAAACTTACCCAAGTTGAGTGGGAATGAATTGTCAGATTCGCGCCATCTGGAGAAACCCCCAGAACTGCCCACTGCTTCAGGAGTCGTGATCTCAAACTGCACAGGTTCAGGCTTCAGCTTCAGGATCAGCCCGCTTGAGGAAATCGTCAGAGTTGAATTAGACTTGGAACCGGCCGGTTGAGAAGGACTGGAGGAGCGGGCGAAGGGTAGTCGGCTAGGGACGGCCGAAGGCGAGGAGCAGGTGGAGAGAGGGGAACGAGGGGGGCCAGGAGAGGATGGAGGCGGAGTTTTGTGAGTTTTTAAAGGACGGGCGCAAGGCAAGCCCCGGCTTGAGATGATTTCCCTTAGGGTGTCGATTGGGGAACCGTTGACCGACCACTCAGTGATACCCATTTGACGTAAGTGGGATCGAGCATGGCTGGACAGTCCTTTACGGTTCTCAAAATATTCCCCACAGAATTCACAGCCTATTTCCTTTGTAGGTTCACCTGAGCAATTAAAAAAACAAACAGAATATTGCATCATCTTGTATACTAGTGCACATATTCATTTCATCCAATGACACAAGACTCACTCGGTGGGAGGGTCATGAGCTCGCCACTGCTGAGGCGGAAGACTTGCATGGAAGATGATTTGAGACGTTTGGCAGGCGGGCCAAAGGATGAGGGAGAGGTAGCTTTGGAGGTCGACCTGCCTCCCACTGTTGTCACCTTATACAGTAGGGATGGAGAGGAGGAAGGAAGCATTGCCTTTTTTGGGGAGGAGAGCATGGTAGAGATACTCCGGGATTCAGTGTCAAGCTGGAATTTACTGGCTTTGTGCTTGAAGTCGTCCGAGTCCATAAGCTGATTCAGGAGGGCGATAGGAGAGCCTTTCGATTCGGAGTACTCCACCCCAAAGTGCCGTAGGTGTGCCCGCGCATGGCTGGACAAGCCTTTGCGCGTCTCAAACCAGGCACCACACAGCTGACAAACTATGTCCTTGCTGGGCTCCACCTCAAGGGCTGCATATTTAGAAAGAGATTTAAAAAATGAATGTCAATGGAGAAACATGTTCATATGAATAAACAGACAGCCAGATACTTACTGAGGTTGAGAGGAGCATCATTTTCATGTGGGGCCCAGATTGGTTTGGATGGTGACATGGTGGCGGAGGTTAAGAGGTTAGAGGTCAAGTTTTTCAACCCCACGGTCTTGTGCTCTGCGGAGCGCAAGGGGGAAGTCACTGGCAGTAAAGAGGAAATAGGGGCTTTCCTGACCACTGAAGTTGGAGAGCTTGCATGAGACAGAATCGGAGAGCCACCAGGAGAGGGAGTAGCTGTTGAACCGGAATGGGATGACATTGCTTTAACTGCTTTCGTCAAAAGGGAAAGTGGTATCGGTTTCTCATCCAATTCTTCGCCTTCCTCATGTCCTTTGTCCTTGTGGTTCTCCGAGTCAAACAGAGAGGAACTCTTGGCTGAATGGGGCTCCAGGTGAGGTGAGCTTATTTGGCTGTCTAGGTTATGATCCTTGGCAGTTTGGCAGAGGAGGTCAATGGATGCCCGCAGGTGAGAGCTAGCATGGCTGGACATCTCACGCCTGGTCTCAAATTGAGCGCCGCAAATTTCACACTTCAAGTCATCAACTGTAAGAGAGACCAGAAATTCCATGAATTATGAAATGATACATTTATTTCATTTGATCCAAGTGACTCAGTCTTTTCATTAAAGTGTTTTTACCAAGCAGTCTCGGTTCAGTTCTGTAAATGTTTTGGGGCTAGACAAACCAGTATTTGTTGATTGTTCAAACAGATAATTGGCACTTTCATGTAAACACACAAGGGTTGGATGGAAGAAACCAAATTTTCATTCCATTTCAAATATACAGATCTGGAAAGGATTTTTTTTATTTATTTTTTATTGTTTATAGAGTGGATAGTACACAGGCCTAATAAAGATTTACTGATCTGAACCGTACTGAGCCAAACTGAACCAAACTGCACTGCCTGGTGGAAACAAGGCTTGTTTCCACTTCCTGATCTTCCCCACCTGATCTTGCCGAAACATACCTGAACACTGAACGAGGGTTGTGTTCAAATTGGCCCAGGTGTCAGTAAAAAAATATTCCAATGTCAGGCTGTCAAAACTATTCAGGAAGACATTTCTACTACCTGCGGAATGCAAATACTAAAACAACAAAGTGGCTAGCATTATCATTTGGGCCTTAGCCTGCATAGAAAAAAAACAATAAACAGACATGGGTCCAAATAGATAAGCAAGATGATTGATTTGTACATGTGGTTCATCAAGTTTAATTTATGCCAAAAACTAATGGACAGTTGCACCAGTGGACAGGACAGGTAAATCACTTGTTTCCTTACACTACACAACTGAAAGTACCTGATGAGACTAATTGACCATGATAATAAAAAAAAAAGACATTGATACTGTGAAAGCTGCAATGAATTCAACTATGATTGATGATGAACAAAATTTCTGCAAGATGACCTTATCTATGAGTAAAGCCTTCTTTCCAACCGTCTGGTGGCATGCAACTGCTGTAGCCTAGCCACCCTGATGGAAAGGTGCTAAAAAGTGATAAGCCGCTACGTTATAAGTATTGATAAGCTATTGTGGCACCTAATACAATAGATCTGGGAGAAAAAGTGTACTTTAAACTGAAAAGTTGGTTTAGATTTGTGTCTACCTTCACTGAGCTCATGTCAACTGGTGAAGTCAAGGAAACTTGTCTGTGCAAGCTTCACTTAAGAAGTCAAGGCCATCGCAATTTTTCTCTCTGGTGGAAAACTTACCAAGATACACATTAAGCTTCCCTTTGAGTTATGTGGATAAGTAACAAATAAATGTCTGCCCACTTTGAGTCTGCTTCTTTGCCAGACAGAACGATGAGTCACTCATTGAACTGACCATGTACAGGTTTATATAATCGTCTTTGTGTGTCCTGAAAAGCACTACATCAGTGTTGCTATTATTATATATATATATATATATATATATATATATATATATATATATATATAACTAATTTGCTCACAAAAACTTATAAAAACGTTCTATTTGAAATATTGCCATTGTCCCAAAAACGTATTTATATGTTTTTATGTTTCTTTTATGCTAGGGCATACAGAAGGCTTCGATGCAGCCTCTGACCTGATGAGATCGCTTAAAGCAATGGTAGTTATTACAAAAAAAAACAGCCAGCAGGTGGCAGCAGAGTATAAGAGATCAACCAGGGCTATGTTGCAAAAGGCTCTTATACCCACTGTTTTGAACAGGTTTGGGAATAATGATGAAACTTAGCTATATTATAATGCTAATTGCTGCAAAATGGAAACATATATAAATATACTTTTTTTTCCTGATGAAAGAAGAGACTCATTTTTCTTATGGTAGGTTCCATGTTTTTATGGCAATAGAACACAATACTCTGCGGACCTTTCAAAATCAGTCAAAATCCAGTAAAAGATCCGGGAGCGAAGGGGGTTGCTTCAGTGAAAAATGGCTGGGAGTGAATGAGTTAAGAGTATACTATCAATATCATCATGGCTGTGTCCAAATTCGTAGGCTGCGTCCACCAATGGCCGCACTTGACAGCCACGGACATAACTTCTGGCACAACTAAGTTGCGCAGCAGTGTTCTGTCGAGGGGAGCTCATTTGTTGAGGCAAGCTGAAAGGATTGCCGTGCATGAGCTCAGCGGCAGTTTGTTGAGGCCAAGAGATTGAGACGGGGTAAGGCCGTTGAGACATACTAAATGAATGAAATTAACTGAAATCCTTTATTCACATTCAAATGGGGCTAGGGGGTACTAAAGAACTGTCAGAAATCTGTCTAGATCCATGTATTTAGTTAAAAAATATAAAAAGTTCACAAGTAGCCATTCTGTTCCAATACAATGCCCGTTGCTGACCCGTTTTTGTGCTACAGTCCGTATGTGTTTGTGAGGGCAGGGAGGGACGGGGTGAGTTTTGTTTCGATACCCCAAAAAGTGCGAATTTTGAACTTTAAATGTTTAGTATTTAAGATGTGTAACTTATTCTAAGGGTTCATGTCAAAACTTGCACAATAAAATGTATGTATGTATGTATGTATGTAGGTATGTATGTATCAGTGGCGATTGCTCTAAGACTGCAAGGGAAGCTCAGCTTCCCCTAAATGCCCCTGAAAGAAAGTGATGAAATATGCACTGCTACGTGTACAATTCGTTATGCGCCATAATACCATGATCTTTTGTTCAGAATCAGATACTTTTCACTGATAATTGACACAAATTCCTTCTCATTCATCCCTGCAGTGCCATTAAACTTTTACACAGTTGGACGCTGCTTCGTAGAGTGGGTTGTTCCACTGTGCGAAGCTGGACAGTCATTGGATAAATGCTACGAGTTATCCCGCCCATCGGACGCTCAGCGTGTCTGGGGGGGTTTACGGAGTATGGGACATTCGGCTACTGATTGATGACTGGATGATCTGTCTGAGGCGTAAAAAATGAGCTTCCTCTCATTTGAATGACCAGCAGCCGCCACTGGTACGTATGTAGTATTTATTATTGTACTGCATTAAAACGCTGGCATTGGTATCAGCGAGTACTAACAAATAATAGGCCGATGCCATTTACCGATACGAGTAAAGAAATGTGAATGCAGCGCACACTCACTGATTGATGTGTCATAACAGGTGTTCAGTGCATGCATTTCCTGTTTCACAAAGGTTTTTAAACAGTGCCTGCGCCTGACCAAGATAGTAATGATTTGACAGCCAAGTGAGTATGCAGTTCTTTAGAATTAAAACAAAACAAAACAAAACATGATTTTTTCAAACGGCATGGTATCGGTACAGCATTGGCATCGGCACAGCCGGGTATCAGAATCAGTATCGGAATCCAAAAAGTGGTATTGGAACAACATTAGTATTTATACAGTAAAAAGTGAATATTTACTTTGGCAATCTACCATGTGCACCAATAAATTTTATTCCAGGCACTCGTACAATTTTTAGTTAGGGGCTACTGCGCTCTGAGGAAAAGATGCTAGTCTGGAGCCCTATTATTAGCATTATTAATAATAAGTTCACTAACCGAATCGATTTATATCTCTCGCCATTGTATTTCAACTGTATCTGGACAGCAACAGTATCTGATGTTGTTGTATCGATTCTGTACATAAGAGATAATGATGCAATGTCACGATATTGATATTTCGTCCTACCTCAAAGCCATACTAAGGGAAGAAAATGTTAATTTAGGGATACAATGTCTGACTGAGGGTATTACTCTTAAAAGCTACTGCTACTGTTTTTGTTGACATTTGAAGCTTACAGCTTGGGAATGTGCTTACCTGTACCTTTTTGAGCCAAATGAAAGTTCAGAAACCAGTAATTACTACAAATTGGTATTTTAGTACAGATTGTTCCAAAAGGACAGCAACCGATAATTGGACTGAGTGACATTGTAAGATTAAGCAGTAGCAAATGCAACCTTCATGTTTAAGGGAAAAAAAACGTTTCTCTGTCACCTTTGCAGTCTTCATCTTCCCCTGCAGTAAGGCAATCCTCGTCGACGCGCTGCAGACGTGTTTTCTTCGGGCTGGAGCTGAGGCCATCGACAGCCAGGCACTCAGGCTCGACCTCTTCTTCAGCCTCTCCGTCACCTACAATGCATCACACAGTCCATTGTAGTATAGAATTCCAATGTTGAATAGGAAAATGAATAGTGATTCATGTGAGAAAGGAAACCCCGTTTCAATTTGAAGGTTTTAAGTTTATTTAGCTTAGCTTATTAGCTTATTTAACAAATATATGCAAAAACAAGTGTGAGTAGAGGTTTTTGTATTTTGCCGTTTCTGGTGCATTCGGGGAATGCGAACAAGATGCGAAGAGGAAAGACGTCTGCAAGTTTTTCCAGCCAATCATTTTACAGTAAGAAGGACATTTATGGGCTTAAACCTGAAACTAAATTTGAAAAATTATTATATACTGAAGTTACAGAGTGAAAGAACCATCTCAAAATACCCAAAGAAACTGATGATGATGTCAAAGATAATAGGTAAGGAAAAATGTGCACAGATTAGCAGCAGCAAACAGTGCTACTAGCATTAGCTTCTATGTTTGGCTAATAGCGATGATAGCTAAAATTTCATTTTACATCATTAGTCAGTGTTCCTTCTTCTTAAACATCAGAGTCCTTGGCTAACAAAAAGCTCCTTGATATTAACTGAGCATCCTATCAAGACAACAACAATGACGCAAAAACAAGGAAATAGTAATTTAATAGTAGCAACGTTAAACTTCGAAAACAACCAACATTCTGCTCCGTCATCGACATGTCTCCTGGTCATCATCTCTGACTATCATGGCACTTAAACACTCATTACTGCTGCTGCTGATGCTTCAATGTCAAACTCCAACTTGTATGACTTTTGGGGTCTCGGGACATGTAGGTGCCACAGTATTGAAATCAAATATGTAGACGCTTGTCCGATAGTAACAGTACAATGATGCAATGATCAACTAGAATATCTGAAAAAGAAAATTGCACACAAAGTTCGGGGGTGAAAGACGGTATCCAATTGCCCATATGTCAACATGCGCGGTCAACTACATCACCTGCATTGGAGCAGGAGCTCATCAAACTTGGCAACTCTTAACTTCTACACATCATGTAACCCGAAACTAGTGACTAACATAACCTGGAATGACATCACACAAGCGCATGTATTTATGCATGCTAATGTACAATTCACACTTGACATGGGCATTCTAAGTGATTAAACTCACCTTTTGGCATCTGCACACAATTATGCGGGAATACAAGGCAATCTGTAACTGAAGTTTTATGGAACGTGCAAACGCTAGCTGCTCAAAAGAAGCAAAGGAAAACAAGTACTTCACTCGTGTTGAGTAAGCCCTGGCTACAGAGTACAGTTCAAGGTGTGGCTCAACGCAGAGTGCACCTCAACGTTTGACTCCACCCACACGGAGTCTCTGACTAAGTGCCTTCTTCTGTTAGTTTTTTGTTGTTGGCCTATTTCTTGGCACCTTTAATGATGCATCGTCTTATGATGGAATTGATTAAATATCAAAAATTACAAACTGACTGAAACCCAAATACTAACCTCAACCATCCAGGGAGTGCGCCACATGCTGGGGACATGTGGTACTAGACCCATCACACTCATTTCTATGTGGAGTTTTTTTTTAACCACAACTTTTGAAACCAATGGCCTAGACCAGGGGTAAGGAACCCTGGTCACCGAGAGCCGCTGTCCTGCCTGTTTTCCGTGTCTCCCTCCATCAAGGCACTAGATTGATGAACAAGATCGTTATCAGGCTTCTACAGAGCTTGCTTGTGGAGTCAAACGTTTAGGTCCACTCCACATTAATAAT
This sequence comes from Leptonotus elevatus, assembly GCF_054856555.1. Taxonomy (NCBI): domain Eukaryota; kingdom Metazoa; phylum Chordata; class Actinopteri; order Syngnathiformes; family Syngnathidae; genus Leptonotus; species Leptonotus elevatus. The sequence continues at coordinate 50,982,089 of NC_141239.1, read as the reverse complement.
AATGCATCATATTTATAGCAAAGACGCTTTACAATGAATACATTATTCATGCACTCACACGCTGGTGGCAGTCAACTACATAAGTAGCCACAGTTGCCCCGGGGCAGTCTGATGGAAGCGTGGCTGCCAGTGTGCGCCTACGGCCCCTCCAACCACCACCAACATTCGCACCATTCATAAACTAGTGTGAGTGACGCTGGAGGCGTGTGTGTGAAGTGCCTTGCTCAAGGACACAATGATAGATGACTTGGAGAGAGCGGGAATCAAACAGTGGACCTTCCGGTTACTGGATAACCAGTTCTTACCTCCTGAGCCACAATAAGCTACGGCTCAAACTGCGTTCTGGGGCCGCTACTCACTCACATTTAGCGTGAAACTCGAGGTGCATTCAATGACCGCTCACAGTGTAGGAAATTTCAAACTGTCAGAGAAAACTCAATCAATGAATCAAACGTCAACAACTAGTAGTTCAAAAATGTGGGCTTTCTAACAGAGAGGTCCGTTGGTAGTTAGATTGTTAGGCCAGTGAGTGACGATTACACTGACGGAGGAAAACCCATTTCTGCCAGTGCTTAGACCTTTTCTTTTTTTTTTTAGTTTCTTGTCATTCATCCGCCAAACGGCCGTCCGGACTGACGGACAGTCCATCAGTAGGCTACTGACGGAATGCCCCCCTCTTCCCCTAATGAAGATCAGCGCTATACACTATAAAACGGATGGATCATTTATTTTACACATGTATGACAATAAATAAGCAATAACATTTCTTGTACAGTTATTAAAGTTTTAAGATAATTTTGATGTCTATTATTTGCTATGAAAAAAAGGTTTAGAATCCAAACAAATGAACAAGCGTATTTGACCTTATAGGTCCTACTGACTTTTCCACACATTTCTGCTGCATGTTGTCATTGTTGTTATAAAATAAATGATGATGTTATTATTCAACTGATGTGGTGTTTAGACCTGCTAGGGACCAAGTGATAAAGATAAAGATAAAAAAAAGTCATAATTTGAAGGTGAAGACAATACATTAATTCAAGAAGGTCTCAATATGTGCAAAGTGCACAAATGATACCACAAGGAAGAAACCAAAGCACAACCTTGGCATCAGAAAAATATGAGCCCAGTCTTTAGAATGGCAACACACAAAAGACACATTTCATGCATGGACTCAATTGACCCAAAAAATCTGTGCAAAAAGCAATGGCCCAAATATAGGCAGTCTCCTGCAGTTACGCATTACTAAACGTGCCATTTTCTGCGACAAATGGGTGAATCAAAAAGGACGCGGAGACAGACAAAGCTTTTTGTCTGGTAGGCGGGCCCCTCATCTCTTGACTGAAATGGAGCGGCGATGTGACACCTCGGGGTGCAGACGAACAGCGCCAATGAACTCATTATCCTCCAGCGTGGAGCAAAGTAAACCTTCTGCTCCACTTTGGATCCCCTCAACTAAAGTCAAACTTACATCGGGCTAGTGGTCTGAGTTGGATCCAAATAAGTATTTGGTGCACTAAGTTAACATCGTGTTTCCGATCACAACCACTACAAGATCCAAGATGCTTCCACCAAAGGGAATCACAGCATCCTCTTAAGAAAATCAAAGCGAAGTAAAATGGCGAGGATTGGGCAACTGGAGGCAATTTTAGGGGTGATCGAAAAAAACGGACTCATACAACTGTAAACAGCGACCTATCAGCGATTATAATGCGATCCACACACCAGTCTTCGTTGTTAATAATGCCTGTAGTAATGACCTGCTTAACGCGCTTTGACGTGCGCGTTACCTGCGAGGGAGACGCGCATTTTCTTGACACTTTTAATAGCTCTTGTCTGCCCACAATGGGACTCGAGATGCGGCTCGAGACGCGCGGTGCATCGCCGCCGTGGGAACCGAGGGCACGCGGAGTCGACACCGGCCGCTACTCACCGGTCCGCGACCGCAGCGCATCGGAGCAAGACAGTTTTTCCGCTATTGTTTGGGTCTGCGGGGAGGTGGAAGCAGCCATTTTGCCCCCATATGCACCGCTGAGCTAAGGCGTGACCAATCGAGAGGAGGCGGAGGTTGGGATGAACGCACCGAGTCGAGTGCCACATCAACGGGCATTTGGGAGACTTTCTCACCACACTCCTCCAGTCTCACTCTCCCTCTTTCCCTCATACACACGCGCGCACGCGCACGCACACACGCACACACACACACACACACGCGCGTACTTGTACAGGGTGACACCCAGGTCAGACACCCCTGTTTTGACTCAGCATTCAAAGTGACAGGTGAACTTCAAGCATCTGAGAGCCCATAGCTTCAATCATACATCCTTTCATTTTATTTAATCCATGCTTTAAAACACCACCAAGCCTGATTTTTTTTAAACATTCATTCACTTTGGCGCACAACTAAATTCAGCTAAAAGCAGACTCGTTCTCTAATAGCCCTATTAGTAAACAAACCCTTCAATATCATTTAACAAGACTAAAGAAACAAGGCAAATCTATGAAATTTAGACAGCATAATAAGAATATTAAACATACCGTGGAAAACAGTGAAGCCAGTCATCATCAAGTGGAACCAAATAGCACAACAGTGACATAATCAAACTGGATACCCCGCCACAATAGATGAAAAGATGGGAAGACAACTGGTCAGCTAGGCTGTCAAGAGGCCAAAAGCAACAACGAAGGAGCTACAGGAATTTCTTGCAAATACTAGTTGTTTAGTACATGTTACAACAATCTCTGTGGGATAGGGTAGGAAGACTGAAGCCTTACAAAGACTCTTACTTCTCAGCTGCTTGTTCTCAGTGCAGTTTCCAATCAAAAACATGAAGAAGAATTCTGATGTTTAAGTAAATAAGCATTATTATAGAAAGACTGCATGAGTGTAATTGCTGTGTGAGCCCAGCTACTGCCAAAAGACATCAGACATTTCGATTCTTCTTCAACAGACTACTTGCATTGTCATCCATCTGTTTATCCATTTAAGCAATTACCTCACAGCTTATCCTGTCCAGGGTCACAGAGAAATTGGAGTCTATCAAAATCGAGTTTAGCGCTTTTCATCAGCTAACTTAACATGCATATTTTGGGACTGACAAAAGACGATACCAACAAGCATGCAGAACAAACTACTCAAAAAGCTTGAGCAGGCATCCAATCAAACTGTCTTGCAGTGAGAGCTGTATGTTGGCCTACAAGGAATTCAAACCATAAAACGTACCTTCTTTAACATCCTCATCCTCATTCAAAGGTCCAGGAGATGCAGACGACAGAGAAACAGGAGAAGCAGCAGCTATCCTCCTTTCACTTGTCTCCCCTTCCATTTTAACCTCAATGATCCCACCCTCTTCCTCTTCCTCTTCCTCTTCCTCTTCTTCTTCATCATCATCATCATCATCATCCTCGTGAACAGAGACAGGGCTCCGTGGGGGTGCTGTGGGGATTACAAGGTCCGGTCTGCTGGAGAACAATTTTCTCAGGATGTGAATTGGCGAGATGGTAACATCCCAGTTTGTGATGCCGAAGTCTCGAAGGTGCGCTCGGGCGTGGCTAGACAGGCCGGCGCGAGTGTCAAAGCCAGCGCTACAGAACTCGCAGTGCATCACACTAAACGTGGATGGATCAAAGTTAGCCACTGTGGAGAGGAAAATAAGTTGTTGTTTTGGATATGTGACTGAATATGCAAATGTATACAACCACTTCCTGTTACCATCTAAAATAACATTTCTGAAAAAAAAGTCTGTCATCCAGTTTCCTCACACATTCAAAGACATGCATGTTAATTAGGGCCTGAGCAGATATTGTCCATGTATGAGAAGTTTCGTATAACTCCACATATATTTCACTCTACAGGAGCCTCGTTGCATTTTGTCATATGTCTATAGATAAAAACAGAGTTATAACATTAAGCTTAGATATATTTGAGCTGGTATATTTTAATTAGAGCTGTCAAACGATTCCAATTTTAAATCAGATTAATCATATTTTAGAATTTTGATTAATCACGATTAATAGCTTAATAATAAAGGCTTTTTTAACAACATTTTTTTTCCCGCCAAATTTGAAGAGCACCGGTTATGTGTTAATTCTTTCGACATTTAATGTTATGAGGACGTCGTCAACGTTTTTTGATCGACTGCACGCGCTCATGCTCCTTTTTTTCTAATCAGTTAATTACTTGCATAATTTAAAAATGGAAAAAAATGACCCCAATATTTTGACATGAACAAATATTCAAAATGTGATATGCTAACATTTATTAAATGCTTTACATTAATGCATGTAATTATGTCTATTGCTCAAACACAACCTGTTAAACGTAGCCATCCGCTGTCACGCTAAAGGATAATCTATGGTCAAAATTAATAGTGTGATTAATCTGCGTTAATTCATGATTAAATGCAATATTTTTTTGTGATTAATTAATCAGTTGACGCTTTAACTTTGACACCACAAATTTTAATATACCTGTTTTTTTAGAAATCGATAGCTGTAATGTTGTATGTTGAAGTTTAAGATCCACAGTTATAAACTACAAACTGCTTTAGCATGCGCGTTCATCCACTATTAGTAGCGGCCGCCATATCCCGAAAGATTTTCATCACGTGGCTTGTTATTGACTCCAGCAGGCAGCATGCCGAAAATAACAGCTTTTCAGACCTCAACCTCATTTACCAGCATCTCCAGCTCACACTTTGTGAAGTTTCTCTTTTTTGCAGTGGCGACTCATGGTTTGATAATTTGATCATGCAGAGTGATTATTCTCACCAGCAGGTCCTGCCACTAATTAGCATATTTATATAGTGGCGTGGAGAAGGAGGGGTCTGGCACGCCAATATTTCCACATTGATTGAGATGTACTAAAAGATTGTGCTTGGATTCCCGTGTACACAGTTACATACATCCAGATGTCTTTGTGCGTGTGACATTTTCTGGATTCAACCGTATGCTGTGTTTCAATATAAAAAGCCACACAAGTCTTTGTACATGAGGCCCCTGGTACACTCTCTCCTCTCCCTGGTACTTTACATACTGCTTAGTATGTCCAGTTGAGTATTAATTATATTCTATATTAATATTTCTTGAGCATCATAACTTTCTCTGTGTATTCAAGACATGTTGGAGTGTCGCTGTGCTAAAAAAAAAATAAAGTCTCAGTTTTTTGTTTTTTTTTGGTTGTTTTCGTACCCAAACTTTCTCTTCAGGTTTGGAGAGTGAGTCGGCAATAGAAAATCTTCTCTTTCCACTTTCATGAGCCTGAGCTATGGCAGCCCTTAACTCATTCACATTAACTCATTTGTTAATGCTTCATAGGGGACACATCTCCTTTTTTTAACTCTTTCACTCTCAAGCGACCCCCCTTGCCCCCGGCTGTTTTACTGGATTTGGATTGATTTTGCAAGGCCCACAGAATATTGTGTTTTTGCTATAAAAACATGGAACCAAGCAAAAGAAAGATTAGAGTCTCTTCTTTCCTCAGGAAAAAAAAGTTTGATCTGTTTCCGTTTTGCAGCAATTAGCATGAGAATATAGCTAAGTTTCATCATTATTCACAAATCTGTTTAGAACTGTGGGAAATCAGCTTGTTTACAACATGGCCCTGGTTGACCTCTTGATACTCTGCTGCCGTATAAATACGTCTTTGGGACACTTAAAACATTTAAAACATTTAAATATTGTAATATTTTAATATATATAATAATTTTACATTTTTGGAAGTAAATGAGTTAAGTGATTTAAAAAACAATTACACACATTACATTTTGATGTCAAATCGGGGGCCGCAAGCTATCATCCTGTGGGCAACAAATGGCCCACCAGCCATAACTTTGAAACCCTTGCTTTATAGGTTTAATTGTCTTACAGTCTCTCAGTGCATCTTGGAGTGCTCCATTAACATTCTTGCCTATTTTCATCACATTATTCTTAGTAAGAGATCGGACATTTTTGACAACACAGTTTTATGAAATTCGGCATGTTAACTCATTCAAACTCAAAAACATATAAATACGTTTTTTAATACTTTATCCTGCACTCCCAAAAACGTATATATACGTGTTTTATGTTTTTTTTATGCTAGAGCATACAGAAGGCTTTGATACAAATTCTGACATGAGTAGGTCGCATAAAGCAATGAAAGTTATTCCAAAACACGACCAGCAGGTGGCAGAAGAGTATAAGAGATCAGCCAGGGCCATGTTGCAACAAGCTGATTTCCCAGTGTTTTCAATAGATTTGTGAACGATGAAACTTTGCTATATTCTAATGCTAATTGAAGAGACTCCAATCTTTCTTTTGGTAGAGTCGATGTTTTTTTACCCATAGAACAGAATATTCTGTGGACCTTGCAAAATCAGTCAAAATCCAGTAAAACAGCCAGGAGCGAAGGGGGTTACTTCAATGAAAATGGCTGGGAGTGAATGAGTTCAGAGGAGACACAATTTTACCATGAAAATCAGTCTCTTAGCATGATTACAATAGTGTCTTATGTTGGCCTAGTGTCTGCTCGTCTTTCCTTACCAATCCAAAATAAACACCATCTTGGTGAGTTTCAGAATACACTTTAACAAATTAAAAGATGCTGACCTTTTTTCTTCTTCTTCTGATAGGAAAAGCGCTTCTCAATAGCGTTGACCTCCTCTGGGGATATGAAGTGGCGGACATTGTAGCTGACGCCCACCCGGTTCAGGTGACCCCTGACGTGATTGGCGAGGCCAATGCCGTTATGGAATCGATCGGGGCAGTAGGGGCATTTCCTCTCCACACTCTTCAGAGCCTCATCCATCTCATCTTCCACTTCATCTAAGATGTCCCCAGACAGCAAATGTCGCATGCGCTCTTCGTCAATGTCGTCATCATCACCCTCATCACTCTCCATTTCTGTAAGGGGTGCAGTAATGCGGTTGCTTCTCCTCAAAACAAAAACCTTTCTGCCAATCTCCTCTTCTTGCAAATCTTTCTCTTTAAAACTATTCCTCATTTGGGGAGATATTGTAGCACTCAGCTGCTCTGGACATTCTGCATAAAAAGAGAGAAACAATAAGGGTACAATTTAGGCCTTGAATATTGCATCATGGTTTAGTTTACCCATTTTAGCCTCACCTAGATTAGATTTAGCTCTGGTGCGCCCTTTCACTACAACCTTCTCAAGGTCAATCTCAGGGCTCTCATCCCGGTCCCCCTCAGTCCCTGGAAACTCGTCGTCATTTGGTCTTGACCCAAGCTTGGCTCTAATACTAAATCTCCTGTTCTTATTACTTCCAAGGACTATCTGGGTTGCCACGTCGTTCTCAGAGGTTGTTTTGGTTTGACATGATTTGGGAAGGGATATAGAGTCGTTGGAATCCAATACGGAGTTTAAAACACGATCATGAGACGAATGGCTGGACTCAGAATCAGCATGTGTCCTGCAGATGGAGTCCAGTCCGGAGTGAGCCTGTTTCCTCTGTCTCTTTGTTATGGATTGACTTGAGCCAAGAGGAGATGAACATGATGGGGGATCGGGAGAGGAGGAGCCGGACTTAAATACTAAAGTGGATTTTTTTCTCATGTGTGTCTTGGTGTGATTAGCAAGCGCCTGGGAGGTTCTTGTGCTGAAGTTACATTGCGTGCAAACAAAGCGACGGCGGTACAAGACAGCCCGGGGTTGGAATGTGGTCCCAAAAGGACCTGAAGCCACAAGGTCACCATCTGACGTTGAAACTGGAGTCTGGTATAGAATTGGACAAGTGTCTGACACCTTGCCAGGAGTAGGAATTGGACTCATATGTTGTGGGCTTTCTTGCTTTACTACCTTAGTGTCTTGTCTTTCTTTTGCCTTCTCATTTTTATTCAGTTTCTCGATTTCTGCCAGGATCTTGACACGAGATTCCTGGTGCCTTTTTTGGTGTTCGGCTAGTACGACAGAATCCGGCAAGTCCCAACCACACTCAGGACACTGAAAACGTTCTGAAGCGTCTTCACCTGTTTGTCGGTGCTCAATCATGTGCTCTTTGAGGTGGACCTGTTTTTTGAAGTATATGCTACATTCCACACAAGTGAAAATATCTGTACCGTGCTCAAGACGACAGTCTTCGTCCTCATCTACTTTTTCTTCTCCATCTCTGATCATGATTGGATCTTCTACCAGTCCTTTCCCAAAATCATCAAAATGGTGTGATCCTCCACTTTGGCCTGGAGGTGTCAATTCAGCATTCATTGATCTTTCAGGACTGCCACTTGCTTGTGTAGCATCGTCCAGTGATGTGTGTAGTAAGGTTTCAGTGAAGGGCCCGAGTAGGACTCTCTTCTTTCTGCACCTCTGGACGAGTGTCGAGTGAGCCCATGGGCCAGGAGAGGAACACTCAGGGTCCGAGTCTCCAGTAAATGTGTACACATCCATCTCACGCGCCTTGATATCTTTTCCCTTTAGGCTTTTCTCTTCCTCCCTTTGGTCTGTGTCCTCCTCCATCTGGCAAGCATCATTTGGTTTGATTTTGCAGAGGGCGACCTCAGCTCCCACAGAGACCGTACAGTCATGGCTACCTCCTACTGTGAACCAAAAGTTGTGAATGAAAAAGAGCCTTACAAAAAACTGTGGAAAACCGATTTTGTGGGTACTTACATTCTGTTGGGCCAAGCTCAGATGTATTTGGTTCTTCTTTTTTTGTGCTTTCTTCACTTTCCGTGCATACCTCCCCAGAGACAGACAGAGCAGCCTCAAGATCCACGTGCTGCAATTTTCCAGGTTCTTTGACATCCTCTCTGTCAACTCTGGACAATACCCAAAAGAAAAATAATATATACATACATATTATATAAAAATATATTTTCTATAAAGATATAGTAGTAGTAGTGTATATATGGACACTATAGTGTATATACAGTACATATACACACACTACAGTATAAGTATGTATTGTATATACTTTAATATATATATATATATCCATGAATACACTATGTACATACACTATACATTTTGCACATAGTATATATACAATACATATACACATGTATACTTACAATGTCACACTAACGCTTCGCACATGCTATAGAGGCACTATCTGTGAATATACTGTAACTTGTGTGCACCACCGGGCATAAAGTCATCACATGGAACTCGCTAAACAAACAACAAAAGACGTCTGCAATTTAATCATTACTACCAGATTAGATGGATAAGTATCAGGTGTCTGCAAGATAAAGAACTTTAAATGACCAAGAGGGGAGATCAGTGACTATATTAACCGAGCAAAAAACAACAACTCAGGAATTGTCTACAGCAATGTTTTTTTTTTTGACTAAGAATAGAGCTTTATCAGAAAGGATAAATGAGATTGGAAAAGTAACCTTGGATAATTGTGACTGAATACAGTATTATGTAAATATTTGATGAAATCATGTCATACAAAATCAATGTATTTCCCCACACACAACGTGATGAGAACTCAATAGGACAAAGTATCTACAGTACAGTATATGACCTTAAGAAAACAACTCATTGGTGAGACTATTAGGGGAAATGCTTCAATTAGCTAGCTATATTTAATTCTGCAGCAATGGGAAAACGTCATGTGATCTGGTGAGTCCAAACTGGCTATGTTTCATGGTGATGGGCATGCCTTGTGGGACAGTGTTAGGCTCTTTGGTCAGGTCTAGGTTCAACAACATGATGTGCTTAAAATTAGGTCAGCTGACCACTTGAACGCATGAGCAGGTTCTTCCCCATTAATGGATGTTTTCTTTTTCGGATTTAACCGTACTCCAAGAAAAAGGGGGGGGAAACAGGAATTCCATCTGTCCATTTTCTATCTACCACTTGTTGTGCTCAGTCACCACATGGCACCTATCCCAAATGTTTTCAAGTGAAAAACAGACTCCACTGTAGACTAATCTCATTAGTCATTAAATGGGACTCAATCCCATGCCAACAGAAATAAATGTCTGCTACATGAACACAACACCATAGATGACCCAATACCATGATTCACAAGGGTAAAAGAGTGAACGGGTGGTTCAGGGAGGATGAGACATTTTCACACATGGACTGGCCACCACAGAGTCCAGACCTGAACCTCACTGACTGTATCTTAAAGCTGCACTTTGTAACAATCTGCTCAAAAATATCTTTACAATAGGCTTTTTATTTGACTATTTATGACACATTGAAAAAAAATTCATTTGTAGATTAACATTTTAGCTGTTCACAATGGGTACTACTGCAAGCCTCTGGTCAATAGTTTTCAGAGTTCAGACTGGATTCGGGTTTGAATTTCCCGCCCTCTGTCTGCTGATGTGACGTCATGCACGCATTGTGTACGTGAAGAAGGGAAAATGTAGTTTAATTTTTCGGCCACAGGTGGCAGTAGCGATCCGAAATTCACACAGCCTTATATAGCGAGAATTTGGCCAACTCGGTTTCAGCAGGGTAACAAGATGGTGTCCATGTCATGTAACCAGCAGTTGACCAATGAACAGCGTGGCCAATCACAGCGTGATTGATCAGCTGCTGGTCACATGACATATGGACGCCATCTTGTTACCCTGCAGAAACAGAGTTGGCCAAACTCTCTCTATATATACGGCTCTAGAAATTGCAATTTCAATTCAATTTTCTGCTTTCAGTAGCTTTAAAGCAAGACACCACTGAAAATTCATTGTCCTGCATTTGATTAGGCAGTGTGTATGAACATTAATGGTATCTGATTCCCTGGGGGAAAATTAAGTTAAGTATCAATAATAATGACATACCCTGCACAGTGTCATTTTGACCAGTTTTGAGCAGTTCATGTAATCACTGTGACGTAACACATGCTGTAACTTGGGACTGCTAATTTTGTAGTTGCTTCCTGGTCTGTTTTGCTATATAAATGCAGTACAGTATGGCGTCGTTAAGTATTGCCATAATTTAGATAGCATTCCTAACCATCTCACATTTCATATGTTCTTAATTTGAGAAAGGAAAAAAATGAATGAATGCAAATGCAGTTAGAATAGATCTATAAAAAGCTCTATGTCCGAAAACTGTGATCGACCCTCAAAAAAATTTGTGTGGCAATTTTTTCTGGCTGTAACCACTTGGCTGTAACCATTTTCAGCCTTTTCAAAGAAACAGTGTGTAGGATTTAATGCCTTCTTGTGGTGAACTAATAAATAATTCATTTTAAGAATATGCAAAAAAAAACATGTTCTACCACATCAACGTACATACGCTTGTTTTCTTTTTAATATCGTAGGTCTAGTAATCCCTAATTATATTACCTACAACGTGCCGCGCATTACAGGAGGTTGACATGTTTCGCCGCCATCTTTCTGCTCCGGATACTCGAAAGAGAAGGACTTTGCGAACATAGTTAGCCTTTGGTGGTGCTTGCAGCTAGTGTCGGACCCAGTGGGTCGACCGCTGCCTACCTTCCACAGCTACTGAGTCCTGTGATTTGGGCTCCTGCCGCTTGCCTCCCTCTGCTTTGTACTCACTAGCTTTTGCTAGCTTCTCCGCGAGCTGCTCTTGTAGCCGCTCATGCTAGCTCCTGCTCGCCGGGCTGCCTACTCGCTCGCTCATTCCAAATTTTAATTGATGGGAGGCTTGTGAAGTGTGGTCTCTCTGAGGCACTGTAGTTGCATTATATTAATTCACCACTAGATAGCACTAAATCTTACACACTGTCTTTTTAACACAACCTGTTAAAGTCAGGATTCATCCCTTTTTTCCTGAGTCGCTATTCTGTATAAACAGCACAAGCATAGAATGCCGGGTGTTAATAACTGGGTTAAGACAATGCCAATTTATATGGTGAATGCTGTGATGGCAGGACAACTGGGTGTGTCTGCAAAACAATTATTTATATGTCACACCAAATGCTGGCACTGATGTTGTCGTGCTTCTAATTGATTTCAGGAAGTTGGCTCACGAGTGAAGTCGAATGAACATTGCTCCCTTTCAGGTCTGTGTAAGCCGGCTAATAGCGTGACTTTCATTTACTGCTCTGATGAGGCCATTTTGCAAAACGGTTGTTTAAAAATGGCTTTAGTTTACATTACAATACACCACAGTACCACCTTCCTCACCTGGGTCCAGAGGAAGGAGATCCTGGGCTTTGAGCAGCCAGACCATGAGGGTTAGAAAAATGCTGCAGCTCCTCCTCTGACATATAACAGCACACACAAACCACAGAAACAATCACTTCACAGCCAAACAGTTAAAACCCACAGTCAAAACTACATTGTCTTATAAATGGCTTAGACACAGAGGGAGAACTAAGAGACTTCTGACTACAAGAAGACTGAATCACATTTAAAACGATAAGAAGACGACAATGATAATGACTGAATTGTTCGTGTCTTCACTATAAAGTTGCAAAACTTTTACAAGATATGAAAAGTGATGTGTTACCATCAAGTGTTTCTTTTTCCGAGTCAGAGTCCCAGCTTAGGGAGGAAGAAAAGGCTGAGGACCTGAATCTCCTCTGTGCACTCCTCGCTGGGTCTGCACTGTGCTCAGAGCCCTCGGTCTGCTTGGGACCCTTATCTCCATCGTGACCTTGTGAGCCTTTAGCAGACGTCGGGACATCGCTCACATCGGAAGAACGTGAGGACTAAAAAATATATCATATATTTATCATGGTCACTGTGTTATAGGTTAAGAATGGCATTTTTGTTGACTTTATTCAAAAACAAACATTGTATTTTAAAGATACAGTAGTTTAGTGATTGATGTGATCGACTGTTGAACAGTGCAGGATATTACCCACCTTTTGCCCCGAATTAGTTGCGATTGGCTCTTTACAATCCTAATGAGAATATGTGGAACAAAAAATGGATGGATGGATGAACACAAAACACCATCATCCCCCAGTATTCTATTTAAACCACCTAGTGAGTGTGACTGGCCTATGTATTTTTTCCCACTGGGCTATGGGGCGCAAAGAATTGCGCTTTACAAGTTCTGCCTAGCAACCAACAAATATGTGGCCCAACAAGGACAAATAATCCATGTAAGACTGTTGCTCAACAATGCCATGCAAAAGTCTACACCAACACTTACCTCTGTTGTTTTAGTAATCTACCGCTACTGTAAATAGAAGCAGGTTTGTAGCCAGGGCAGAATTTTAACCGAGATCCATCCGATTTCTACGTTGTTTTTTTGGATGACATTTTAGCTGACTTTAGCCAGCCAATCGCATTGAACATATAAACAAACAACCATTTACAGTCACATCTATAGATAATTTAGAGTTCAATGAAACTTAACATGCATGATTTTGGTATGCAGAAGCAAAACACACAAGTACAAGAAGAAAAGAAAACTCTACAAAGAAAGGCCGGAGCAGAGATTAGGACCTTGAACCTAAAAAATGTGTGGCAGATGTGCTAACCACTAGTTTACCATGCTACCCTGCAATTATTACAGCTTTGTAACAACAACTAGTGGCTTATACTGCGAAGCAACATTTGTATTTCTGTCAACTTTTATTATAAATCACAAATTGTTTATGTTGTCTGTGTGATTCATAACATTACCTAAGACATGCCCCACCATTTTTCCCCACCATAAATGACAGCAGTGACAGTGACATGAGGGTTTTTACCTGCTGTAAGGTGCAATTAAGGAAGGCTGGGGTGACAGGGTTTTGTGCAGAGTTCAAAAGTGGGGGCACATAGCTGGTCCCTGGGGTCAGGGGTTGCCCTTCTGGCTCCATTGTCCCCCCCAGAGAACAGTATGAAGTCCCACGGTTGAGCAGACTGTCTACATTGTGCACTCCTCCTTGTCTTCTGCAAACATCCAAACAGGAAGGAAAAAAGTGATAAATTACTTTCTGTGCCTTTAACCCTCATATATTACTCAACACTGATTGCATTCACTTGCATGACAAAACGCAGTTGGTGTGTTAATAGCAGGTATGTGAGACAATGCAAAAGATTGCAGAGTTGCCGAATGTTCATGATTTAGCTGTCCTCAGTATATCCCAAACCACCACCAGCAGCAGCAGCAGCTGTATAGGCCTGTCTGACCCATTTTCACAATATGTCTGCTCTTTTAAAAGAGACAGGATACCAGAATGGTTACATAAAGATGTGGCGTTTATATCCAGGCCCGCGTCCTTTCTGTCCGTTCAGAATCAATAAGAAAATAGCCGAGACGTCAAAAGGTGCAGCGTCTTTACTTGTCTTGCGCTAGCTTATACCAAGTACGTGGCCGGTGTTGTTGATCGTTCGTTGTCAGGTCAATCTAAGAACTACGACGCAATGCACGGTGCCTTTTAAAAAGCACAAACGCCCATCGGCTACAATTTCACCCGGAAAATACTCACTGATATCGGCCTGGTTAGCGGATCCAGGGGAGAGAGTCGCACCCTAAGCGGCGCTCGACATAGTAGTAGCAAGAAGCTTGACACTCAGGAGGCGATGCTCGATACAAGCCCCCGCCTGCTTACATGCACGAATCTGCTCTTAAAGTGTCACTGCGGACTGTTTTGGGATGTTTTGCATGGCTCTTTTGCAGCCGCCAGGCACAGGACTCCATGTTATTAGATTTGCAGGCACGCCACGGCGGCGGCGAAGTACGTAACGACTGGGAGGTGACAAGAAGTTGGAGTCGCTCTCCAAGCTCCAGCAGCAAGTTTATTAAGTTTCACTTTTAAAGGTTCTTCCATGCAAGAAAATTAGTATTGGATGCGTGTTTTGTACATTTACCTTAAAAAAATACTCTAGCATGCTATTTACTGGTTTACTGCATATACTATAATATGGTAATTTAAATACTTAAGTGGATTATTTACGTTAACACATTTAAATTATATTGAAAGTTAGAATATCTACGAAGTGCAATTGTAGAAGATGCTATTTGTCAATTAGCATTCGTTTGGCTTACATAAACGCTGTTAAAAATGACTCACTTATATTTTATTATGCGAATTTAGTAACAGGTGTATCATCCAGTTTAAAATTGGACACCCTCATTTAATTAGCTAAATATTGGAACACATTGCTCGAGTAATAGGCTTTAAATAGTCCTTTAGCGGATCCTAGTGGCCTCTACCGGAAGTGGGCTTGTTATCAAGTAAACTGTTTAATTAGACTAACTGAAGCCTTCAATAAAACTTATATGTCTATATTTCAAATACTCTGTTTTGTAGTTTGGTGTGCGTTGTTTGTTTATGGTCTGGCTTTTATTGAAATGCGTTTAAACTTTAGGGCACATTTTTTACAATCACCAAAGTAAAATGTCGCAAAAAGTGGATACTTAGGTATGCCTACATGATTATTATTTTATTTTATTTTTAAATGTACTTTCCGCCATCTAGTGGAAGAGCATTACATTTATTTATTTATTTATTTATTTATTTTAATATGCCCCAGCGCACTAACTGGTAATCGGCGCTCTAGACCTTTATTGAGCAAAGGCACTACAAAATAGCTCATGGCTGTGGCACAGTGGCACACAACCCAAAAATGTCAGAAAAATGGATACACAGGTTATATCTATGTTTTGTTATCTTGTGGAAAAGCATTTGATTATTTTGCGCGTCACTATGTCGCTGGCAGGCAGTTTAGCAAAGACACATTATTATTTTTTAATATACAAAAGTACTTCAGACCAAATAGGTAAAATTGGATCATTTCTTGGCGATGATCTTCCGCTGCGTGCTATTCATTCAATTCTATTCATTCATTCTATTCATACAATTCGATTCAAACCTTTGTACTTGGAAAGATCTTTCGGGACATTTTGACTGTGACAGGACAGAAACTAAACGAACAGATATTAGTCAAGTCTAAAGCAAATATGTTATTATTATTATTAGGTTCTTGTTTAATGTTCAACAGCGAGCTGGTTGTGAATACTGCTGTAGATAAATATGATGATGATATTTTTTCTGTTCGGAAGGATTTGTTTTGTCGCCGTCTCAAACCGGAACTGTAGGTGGCGATATACAATTTATCAATGCCTGAGGAAATGTCACAAGACACGCGCGACGAAGAAGGCGTACAGCCGTACACAGCTAGCAAAATACGGTTAGTTTTGCTTACAAACTATTCCCCGATTGCATTGGCATATTTAATTTCACCGCCACTACATAATTGAGATATTCGTAAATAATAGAAATGTGTGATTCCATCCCCTAAATAACTGTTATGCCTTTTCTTCTGTATGAAACGACAGCTAGCTAGCTAGGACACATCAGCTAACGCCCAGCTAGTAGCGTTCGAATGAGCTATTGCAATAATGATATAACACGCAGTTCATAATATGCTGTTATGGAACGTATAAGTAAAACCCAAGGGTGATGAACGTCGTTCACGTTTTCCTGGTCTTAATTGTTCGTAGACGTTCAGTGTTCACAAACCCCCCAGGAATATTTGGCTTTGGGGTTCACATAGGATCTGTTCAGAGGGGAGTGGCAAGCAACTGGGTGTCATGGGAACAACAGGGAGACTGGAAGAGTCACAGCAAGGCACAGATGTAGATGTTCTTGTAAATTAAAGGGAATGAAACACCCGCAGAAACATTTAACAGTTGTAAACATCCAATCAAAAGTTTAGATAAAAGCAAATTAAGTTAACCTGTAAAGTTTGCAGTGCGGTCTAGGTTCATCTTGAAATTTCATCTGACTTCAGTGAATATCTCTGACTTTTTTGAGCAGTGTATGTATTTTAAATTGCATTTTCCATGTATACATTGCTGATCCTCACATCATACTCCTTTGTGGTTCTCAGAAAATGGACACCCGGTTCACTCGAGGGAAATCCACCATCTTGGAGCGCCCCTTGACTAGACCCAAGACTGAAGTCAGCGTCAGTGCTTTTGCATTGCTGTTTTCAGAGATGGTCCAGTACTGTCAGAGTCGTGTGTACTCCGTTTCGGAACTGCAGACGCGCCTGGCTGACATGGGCCAGAGTGTTGGCGCTGGCATGCTGGATGTGCTGGTGCTGAGGGAGAAGAACGGCAAGAGGGAGACAAAAGTGCTCAATATGCTGCTCTTCATCAAGGTTTGTGCTTTCAAACGAGACCAAAACTTTAGTTACGTGCTACCAGTGAGGGCATGCAACAAAGTGCAAATGTTTTGTTATGGTACCTAAGTCAATTTTTTTTTAGATACATTACTAATTTTTCAGATAATCTTTACTCCCTATACTTGAAATTTTGGGGATTGCATGTGAAATGCATTGAAGTTGTGCACTTTTTCATTGTAGGTGAATGTATGGAAGTCTTTGTTTGGGAAGGAGGCTGATAAACTGGAGCAGGCCAATGATGATGACAAGACTTATTACATCATAGAAAAGGAGCCCCTCATCAATGCTTACATCTCTGTGCCCAAAGAGAACAGTAGCTTAAACTGTGCTGCCTTTACTGCAGGCATCGTGGAGGCCATCCTCACACATAGCGGCTTCCCCGCCAAGGTTACTGCCCACTGGCACAAAGGCACCACACTCATGATCAAGTTTAATGAGTCGGTCATAGCCCGGGACAAGGCTTTAGATGGCAGATAAGGACAGGCAGGGAGGTTGCCCCCCCCCCCCCCCCATCAATGCAGGACAAAGATAAACAACAATTTCATTCTGCACCACCTTGCAGTTATTTCTTTATTTTGGAATCCCTTCAAGATGTATTCCTATTTCACTTTTTTGCAAGAGACTCTTTCACACTGGCCAGCTAAGCTGACATTTTCCCAGCGCGCTGCCCTGTGTGTAAGGTACCGATGTGTGACGGGATTTGAAGGGGACCCGGGAATTTTCCAGCTTCCGATGTAGTATCAGAGGCGTAACTGAGGTGGAATCGGAGTGTGAAGTTTTACACCAGAGATTCACCATCTACACCACTTAAAAAAAAAAAAAGAGAGAAAAATACTGCTATTATCACACTGCTGTATATGGGTATGGAATTAATTGTTGTCTGGTTTTGACGAGTTCTTCCTGAGAAGCACAGGCTAATAAATCCTGGCTGATGTACCAATTTACCCGGAATACCATGTGGAAACGGCTTGTGATAGACACGTACATCATCATAAACAGAAAAGATGCTTTTATTTGGTTCAGTTTTCTGGGTTCATCTTGTCCTATTACATCATGAGTAAAATTCCAAATTGGTATGGTATACCGATTATATCTGTTTTGATTGTTGCATTGTTGTATTTGTCTATATAATTTATATGTGAGGTATTGCATTGAATCGTTTTTTTTTATATTATTAATTTGATGAACCAGTCAACATTGTCTAAGACCTCATCTCTACATTTATTCTGGGAAAAAAAATATTTCTGACTTATGTTAATCGTTTTACTTGGGTGACAATCATAATTATGATTGATGAGTATAATTCAGCATCAGAGGACTGTTGGGCACATGTTATGGAGCCATTCTTGTACTAATTTACGTGCTGAATAGACAGATGGTTATATATTCTATGTTGACTAATTTGTTTTTCCCCACACATCATTATGTAAAATAGTTATATGTAATTTAACCCTGGACACACAAATCTTGCATGTAAAGTTAATGAGTATAATCTTGAAATGTTCTGTTGGCATCCCAGCTGTGTATGAACACATGAAGTACAACTGGTACATGAAGGATTCTATGGTTGTGGATAGCAGTGAAAAGTGTGATGGGAAAATAAACACATTTTTATGGAGGCCTACTATGCTACTGTGTTTAAATGTGGGTCATTATTGGGAAACTTGGAGAGCTAAGTTTATTCTTGAAGTGTCACTTTGTATAAAATGCTTGAGAACCACTGCACCTTTACATAAAACAAAGATTTTTATTCTCTAAATTAGGTAGGAATTGGCTTTCTGGAAACATATGTTATAGTTATGTTCTATACTACTATTATAATTTTTTAGACCAATACCAGTACAAGTACTAGTCACCGGTGTCAAATAATACCACAAGTACATAACATTCCCCAAAAAGCAATGACAGATAATTTCAAGAAAGGTCTATATTCCCCAATGAAACATTTTTTCTCTTAAAATTAAACAACATAAATAGCAATTTTCTATTCTTCTCATTTCTAGTTCCCGATTGTAAAATGGTCAAAGTATCAGCCACCTTTGCCAGTACCGATACCTTAAAATAAGGCTGGTATTGGCAACAACAGTAGTACCTAGTATCGGTACTTCCCCATCCCTAGTTTTAATCGTAACCGCTGTGAGTTTCACTTTTTGAATTTAACTATTACGCATTTCTATTCATGCTTGTAAGAGCTCTCACTATTAAATATTTCTGGAGAAAGAAAGGTATTGTCATAAGTTTCTGTAATTCTGATCATTCCGTTTGTTAGGCTCCTTAGCACATGTTAAAATAAATTGTATTATGAAATTCAAGTACTGTGCACCATTCTACTTTTGTCATTAGTGTTTCCCCAACCTTTACTTTATTGAGCCAAGGCACATATTTTGCATTAGAAAAATCTCACCGCACATCACCAAACAAATATTTCAGCAATAAATAAATAAAATATCAGCCATTTAATGGAACAGCATTGACTTCTTCTTTACTTTAGAAAGTGGCAGATTTAATTGTGTTTGTATATGTTTAAATGTGTTAAAGCATGGTCAAATTAGAGTATTTCATTTTATAAGTGTTAGCTATAAGACATTCTGAATATTGTCATTGTTTGGAAATCTCCATAACAAACTTGATATAAAAATACTGTACGCTGATAAATATGTTCCATTGTGTGCGCATGAGTCAATGTTTACATCACGTCATTGGCGGTGCTGTTGACAGCAGTCACATGACAAAGTCACGTGGCATCCAGGAAGCTCAGCTAGGTTTCCTACCTCTTGTCCGTACACTGCGAGGCGGAGCCGCAGGATGTATTTATTTTGTATCCATGAGACCCGAAAAATAGAAATTATAAAGATGATCACCGTCCCGGCGAAGTTACTGAGGTAATAAACAGCCTTTTGTCCCCGTGCGACCGTCCAAACATCCTCATGGCATCACCGAGGTGCGCTCAGGAGCTTTCCACAGGTTTGTTCAAAATAACCTAATCTCCTGTCCTGCTATCATTCAATAAGTGATATCTGTGTTTTCTGAAATTAGAACGTTGCTATTTATTGAGCAAGTAATTATTTGAATGGGTAAATCCATTTATTTCTTGTAATTTATTCGGTACTGTGAGGTGCAGTAAGATCAAGAATCGAGCTGTCTCTCTTGCAAAAAAAAAAAATCTAGCCCAGAGAGTATGAAAGAATAGTGTGTTTTTGACCACTTGATTTGACCAACAGGATTTGATTAAAACAAAAAATTGTGTGTGGGGGGGCAAAACAAAAGCGGGCACCCATTCAAAAACAGGCTTAATATTGGATGAGTGCATGTATGATGTATTTATTATTTCACCTGACCAGGAAATAGGAACAAACCAGAGCATTGGCAGAAACAAACTGAACCAATAACTTTCAAGAGGGGTGACTGAGGCCAAATTATAATTACCCATAATTACAGCACAATACTGGCACAGGATTGAATAAACAACGTGGTAGTAGAACTATAACATTGGTCAGTATACTGTACTCAAAGAATAACATTTAACATGTGAGTGTCATGGAAATGACATCACAACAGTGTGCAATTGCTATGTAAATTGGCATATTACAGTTCATGGTTAAATAAATAAATAATGTATTATAATTGAGTGAACTCAGCTGTGCATGTGAATGAGTTGTTCTGCGCATAGTTGTGTTTGCCTCTGAGTGAGCTACTCTGCTCCTCCAGGACAAGAGCCAAAGTAAAATGGAATGCAGCCAGTTATTAGTCTTATTGATTTAATCTGATAGCATTATCTGAAGTTTTAAAAGTCCCTTTTGAGCTGGTGATGTCACCATGCCTCACTTTGTGAGTTTATGTTTCTCAACCTTTATTGAGCCAAGGTGCGTATTTTACATTATTGGTAAATACAGTGTTCCCTCGCTATAACGCGGTTCACTTTGCGGTCTTCGCTGTTTCGCAGATTTTTTTTTTAGTGCATTTTTGCATGAGAATGTTTAAACAAGAGAGAAATGTGAGAAAATGTAAATGCCTCGATGAGACAAGTGTATAAAGTTTGGTGAAGGGTTTTCAAACCTTAAAACATTTATAATACATGTAAAACATAAAGCTAACTACTTTGCGGATTTCATTTATTTCAGGTATTTTTGGAACCTAACCCCAACGGAAAACGAGGGAACACTGTACGCCATATATGGCATTTTTTCTTAAAATCACTTCCATGGGCTCACTTTCACACTGCTGCTATGCCCGCTGAAAGCAAATAGAGCTCACTGTCTTGCCCAAGGACACTTGGACAGCAGACAACCAGAGCTGGGATTCAAACTGCTTACCCTTCGGTCACCGGACAACGCGTTCTACCACAGCTCGTCATTAGACAAATCACATGGCATGCCACCAAACAAAAGTGTCACAAAACTATGAATACTGAAAAATAAATCTCATCTAAATTTGCTCACAACTTCACTTACTCATTGTAAAATTTGGGCCTGTTTAGTTGAACATGAAGCTGATATAGTCACAAAAAGCCATAACTTTCTTTCTGCTATCTAATGGAAGAACATTTAATTGCTTGCCCCTATTGTATTAGTTATTAGGTTTCTTGATGGTATGAGGTTTTTTTTCTTGCGTCGCAGAGAACGACAAGCTACTCTCTTCCATGGGACTCAGCTATGGATCTCAAGACCTTCTTGGGGATGGATCGATGAGCTCTGATCACCACCAGCGACAGGAGGAAGAGGAGGAAGAGGCCCTGAGGAGGAAGCTAAAATATTTCTTCATGAGCCCTTGTGACAAGTATCATGCCAAGGGACGTAAACCCTTCAAGTTAGGCCTGCAGCTGCTCAAAATCATCATTGTTACAGTGCAGGTAAAGGAAACTTTTACATAAAACAAAAATCTTTGGCTATCCCGGAAGTCACCACCCGATGTTTATGCTCATATTGCACAGTGCAGAGTTACTACAATAATTAGCATTCTTGCAACATGGTGGGCCAGTGGTTGTTATCATGTCTGTCTCACAGTTCCGAGATTCAAGGTTCCAATCTCCGCTCCCGCCTAAATGGAGTTTGTTACAACTACATTCAATGAAGAAGCATGTTAGGTTAATTGCAAACTCTAAATATAGTCCACAGAGTGGCAGCCGTCGTCACCACCCAAGTGCAGTGCGTCATTCATTTTGCAGAGGATAATTTGTAGTCAGCTAACAAGGTGTTGTCATCTGTGTTTACCTTTATGTTTCTCCAAATGGCTGACGTGGCTCCTACTACACCTGCCTGAATGTTATATTTCCGGCTGGAAAAGTGGTGGTGTTGGTGTTGTATCGGAACATTTTTTTTGAGTATCCGTACAGATGTGCAGTACCGCCGTATCGGTACCTATACCAGTATTGGAATCGGTATATACTGACTAAAGTAAACTCAATAAAATGACCAATTTAATCTACTCGTTTTTGTTAAAGCAGAAGGAACAGCCATTCTGTCCAGGTTGTCTTTAATGATGAAAATATTCTTATTCATGTACAAAATACAACTGTAAGTTATAACTGAAATTATTTATTACTGTGAAGCCCCCCAACTTTTTTTTCAATTTTATTTGTTCTTATAAACTTTGAAGTAGTGGGATTTTTTTAATGTATTTTTTATTTTAATTCAAACTGTAGTGTCAAAGCAAATCTATTACTTTTATGATACAAGTCAAATTCAGTCAGCTGCCAGCATAAAATATTCTAAACAAACCAGCCGCACAAGCACATACAACCATAAAAATAAATAATTATGACATTATGAACAGTATCTGTCCATATTCACTACTAGTGGTGTGAATTGCCTGGCGATTCAATTCGTATCACGATTCCTAGGCCACGATACGAATCTATAAATTTATTATTGTGATTTTTTTTTTAACTCAAATTTAGAAAATACTAATCAGTAAACTTGTACATGTACACTGTAAGATTTGTATAAAAAAATATTTATTTATCTGAAAATTCAGGCTTATAAACGAGCCACTGCATTTAACAAACAGGTTGCAGTCTGTTTCATGTTTGAACAGCACTGAAATCAAATATTAAGGCTTAATGTTCCATTAATATAACATTCTTCCATGATTAATGTGTGAATCCTAACCCTAAGTAAGACGTTTTTTAGAATATTCCCATAAAAAATGGATGTTTAAAAATCGATTTGGCTGCATATCGAATCGATTCGAGAATTACGCGCTGTAATATCGCGATATATTGCCAAATCGATTTTTTTCTAACACCCCTATTCACTACTGTACTGTTTGAGTTCCATCCTTTGTTCAGTATTTGACTGTTGTTCTCCCTCTGCCTCTCAGTTGGTGCTGTTTGGGCTGAGCAACCAGATGGTTGTGACATTTAAAGAGGAAAACACGGCAGCATTCAAACATCTCTTCCTAAAGGATTACCAGGACGACACTCCTCAGGCTGTTCACACGCAGAAAGAACTGCACAGCCGCATCAACTTTGCCATTGAGCAGGTAGCAGTTACAGAACTGTTTTGGTTACTACATCTAAATGCTAACAAAATAAGGTTAACATTTCCATTAAGATGTTTAAATGGTCCTCACGTGCCAATTCTCATTTCCCTCTACCTAGTACCTAGCTCTGCCTCAGATCTCACTGGGACAGTATGCCTATGTGCAAGGTGTCGGCGTCAATGGAAGCGCACTGTCACTCTGCCAAAGGTACTATAGGAAGGGCACCATCGTCCCTGTCAATGACACTTTTGACATCGATCCTCATGTTGTCACTGGTAGGTTGGCCTTCATCGTTCTTATTTTAAGTGCGTACCAAGAGATAGGATTTTTTTTTGTACACACGGCACAGACAAAATGGTCGAGGCCCTTCCAATAAAGAAAGACACAACTACAATTATTTATTTATTTAATTTCATTATTATTTATTTATCATGAATTTAAGTTTACAGGAATCAAATAAATACTGTACAATGCGAAAACATTGTACCCACTGTAACATATAGAGCTGACTTGGCTATATTGTGGCACTACTTTGCTGACACGGTGTTTTGAATCTGTAGAATACAGTGAAATGAAAACTACTGCGGCATTCTAGAGCAAAATGGTGCTGCCCAGTGACAGAAAACAGGTCTTGGGGTATGCCTTCAGAAAACGGATCTAAATCCTGTTGAACATGATCTGTGAAAGCTGGAGCAGTTTGTCCACGATGAGTGGGTCAAAATATTAGTCGACAGTTGCAAAAGTCTCTTTAAGAGTGACAGCTCATGTTTGATCGCAAGCTTAGGGTGCCATCATTTTTGTCGAGGCCAGCTTGAGATTACCATACAAAATAAAGCGATCAATGACTGATTTTCATGAGGTCATTTTTAGTAAAGTGGGACCTTGACTTGCAAGTGTACCGTTTTTCCGAGTTTCAAGCCGTGTTTTAAGCCAACATTTGAGTAAATATTTTACACTAGCACTTCCTTATGCCCAACTGGCAGACAAGGTAATTATTATTGCATGGTCAATCCTGTGAATTGCTTTGAAGGAAGTGGATATTATTATCTGATGCTTCATGTGATATGTAAAAAGAGCTGTGTCTGTGTGGTTTTAGTATTTCCACATGTGATATTATTTGGTTCCTCTATAACTACTTTCTGCTTCCTTTATCCAGACTGCATCGGACTCAATCCACCAACTTTTGCTTCTGCTCCTAGAAACAATGACTACAAAAACTTCACTCTCAATTTTTACAAGTCAGATTCTAATTTATATATCTGATTTTTTTATCAAACAATGGTTAACACTGTTTCATATCTCTACGATGTATTTATTTATCTCCAGGCTGATCAACGTAACGGTTGACTTCCAGCTGAAGGCTATCAACATTCAGACTATCATAAACAATGAGATACCAAACTGCTACACCTTTGCTATCACGGTATGCTATTCATCGTCTTTTTTTTCTTCCAAATGATAAATACAGTACTGTAAATATTTTTCACAGAATCAAAGTAAAAAAAAAAAAACATTGAATACATTTTTGCTGCATTTACATATATAGTGTCATAAAGAAATCCCTGGTAGCATCTACAATGTGTGATCAAGTTCAGCTGTGTGAACATTTACATATGGAGACAACTTTTTGCATTTGTTGCATGTGCTACTAGATCCTTATGGATAACAGAGCTCACAGTGGCAAAATTAAGATCAGTTTGCAGAACCAGGCCTCCATAAAGGAATGTAAGGACCCCAACGTTTCTGGACACGGTGAGTACCTGCAAGCAGGAATCATAACTTTATTCATCTTTCATTCTTCAAATGTCCTTTGACCCCTATTATTTCTCTCATCACCTGTCAGCGGAGAACTACGCCCGAGAGTTCTTTGACGTGTTGGTTGCCCTCGTTTGTCTGCTTTCCCTGCTCCTGTGTGGGCGCTCCATCCTCAGAGGTGTCCTTCTGCAACATGTAAGAAACCAAAACACAAATCTTACTGTCTCTCACTGTGTAGTATTTAGCGCCATCTAATGGTGAACTGATAATTCACACTAAAATGTGAATAATATGAAGAAAAAACATGTTCTATCACATCAATGTACATTTTTTCATATAATCGTAGGTCTATAATCGCTAATTATATTACATACGTCCTGCCGCGCCTTACAGGTTGGCATGTTTTGCTGCCGTCTTTCAGTTACGGATACCCGAAGGAGAAGAACATAGCAAATGTAGTTAACGTCTAGTGGTGCTAGCAGTTTGTGTCGGATCCAACGGGTCGACCGCCGCTTACCTTCCACAGCTGGGGCCTGCAGGTGGTCGCCGTGATTCGGGCCCCCGCTACTCGACTCCTTCTGCTTTGCTCTCGCTAGCTTTTGCTAGCTTCTCCTACTAGCCTTGCCAGATCTTTTGTTACCCACTCTTCCTCGCCACAACCGCTGCTCGTGCTCTCTCACTCCAAACAATAATTGGTAGTAACTGAGTAACTGGTGGTTGCGAAGTGTGGTCTCTCTGAGGCTTCAAAATTGTTGCATTCTATTAGTTCACCACTAGATGGCACTAAATTCAACACCCTGTCACTTTAAGAAAAGTTGACCTTTTTTAATTGCTTGTATGCAAAAAAATGAGTACCCAGCAAGTGTTCAACAATCAAGTAAAAAAACAAAGTGTAAAACTAAAGTGAGCCGTTCTGAATTTTGCCTGATTGTGGTATAAGCAGTATTAGCACACAGTGTCATCCACCATTATGCATCCCAATAGTAAGCTATTTTTAGAAAAGGCCAGCGGGGGACTCAAGTGGTCTTTTGGGCTTTTGAATGTTGTTGACACCTGGTGTAGTGAAATATGTGAGTGGGAAACCTCTAAAATAGGCAGGACTTAGGCCCTCAAGGACCGGACTTTGACACCACTGTCTTACGTTGATGCCCTAAAAAAGAAATAATATTGTGCTTTACTGTTTTTCTTTTTTAGTAAAACTATGTATTTGAAATTTATGGATAACAAAAATTGGTTTTGTTTTTGGCAAAAATAATAATGGAACTTTTGCATCCAAGCCTTAAAGTGTTGTTTTGGTTGTGGCCAATAGATGGCATTGTTACACACCTGTAGAGGCTTGAAACATTAGCCATTATCCTCCATTAAATGTATTAAACAATTTAATCTCAACATCACTTCTGTAAAGGCGGCCTAAAGAGGCTTTAAGGTAAGTCATTAAAAACGATTTCATTCATGGTGAATTCAGTATTTGCAGTATTCATAAACAGAAGAACTGTATTGATACCCGATACGATGGAAGACTGTGTAAGACAACACCAGTGGTGTTTGGTTCCTTTGTGAAGTAACACCTTCTCACAACATTCAGACAGGTCAAGGGCACTGTTGAGGAAGTAGGCATATTATTGTGTCAGATTCTTCTGTCAAAAGTCAAGACAACTTCTTGAATGGCAATGAAGACAGAATGATGGATGCATTGCAGACTTCTCATTTTCTCAATCTACTGTCCATTCTGTATTAAAGGTGTCAAGGTTCGTTTAATTCATTATTGTTTTTCATATATGTTAGCTGACAATTTCTGGGATAAAGGTGCTTGGTGGTGGGTGTATGGTGTTTGTGCAGTAATGTTTTAGAACTAACATATTTCTGAGATATATAACAAAAAAAACTTTCACAAAACCACTTTGTATCTGTCTATCGCATGAAAACGTTGGAGGTGGACCAAATGTTGAAAAGTTCAGAAGCAAACCGCTGTATACAGTATACATAAGTAAAATGGGGGAAAAAAATCTTTTTAGGAATACGCACAGTTTTTCCAGACCAGACTTGACCGTGGTGTAAGCTGGGGAGACAGAATGGAGTTCATCAATGGCTGGTATATTCTGCTCATTGTTAGCGACATGTTTACCATCATCGGCAGCTTCATCAAGATTGGAATTGAATCCAAGGTAAGACAGTCAAACAATATTATGGAGGCTGTGACCTGCTTATATTGACTTGATGAGCAAATTCATGATATATGTCTCCTCCATTTTGTTGCAGAATTTATCATCATATGATTCGTGCGCAATCCTGCTGGGAACGTCCACACTGTTGGTGTGGGTGGGAGTCATTCGCTATCTCAGCTTCTTTCAGAAATACAACGTAAGACACGTTCATTCATTCACTTTTGTCGCATCTCTCTGAAGGAATAATAATTGTATAATTTCCTACTTATCTATTTTTCACCCAGATCTTGATTGTGACACTCAGAGCTGCCTTCCCTAATGTCATCCGCTTCTGCTGCTGCGCGGCTGCCATATATTTGGGATACTGCTTCTGCGGATGGATTGTCCTGGGGCCGTATCATACCAAGGTAGTGTACACAAACAACAAGCTATGAGATATTCCAGCTCGAAGACCATGTCAGAATATTCTAACTTTTGAAAGATGTCCTTAATTAATCATCAGCTATTTACCATGGCAAAATTAGCTCTATTTTGTATCTTATGCTAGCCTATTAGATTATTAAAATTGCATTCAAACAACCTCCCAAATATATAATAATAAAACAGAACAGAGATAAAATAAATAATTAAAAAGCTTAATAATGGATTATTCATTTACATTTGCAGCTATAAAAAAAAAAAAAGGTTACTGTGATCATTTACTTATGAGTCAATTGCAAGTATTTCAGAACCTCATCTATGCTTAAAAAGCAAAACAACATTTCTTAATTAAAATACTCTTATATAGGTATAGATTTTTTAAATATTGATACATTCATCTCATGGTTGTTTTTCATATTTACATAAGTGCTCGAAAGCAGTGGTTCTCAGTTGTTGGATTGGGACCCAAAAGTAAGTCGTGGGGCCATTTTGAACAACAAAAACATTTTTGAACACATTAGTTGTATTCTTGTAGTGGAAGGTGTATATTGGCAATTACATTGTATACATCATGCATATAATTATAAAACTACAATATATTAGGTCATCTATGGACTATCTATATGTGTGTGGAATTTTCGTGTGCCCCCATGCTTGCATGGGTTTTCTGTGCACCACATTCCAAAAATATGCATATTTGGTTAAGAGAAGATTCTAAATTGTCCTTAAGTGTGAATGTGAATGGTTGTTTGTCTATATGCTCTGTGGTTGTCTGGCAGCCATTCCAACGTTTACCCAACCTCTCGCTCAATGTCTGTTGGAATAGGCTCCAGTTACCCGTAACCCTAATGAGGACAAGCGTTATAGAAAATTGATGGATGGGTGCATATTATGTTACAAGCTTTCAGCTTGCAGGTGTTAAGCTTAACACAAAAACTGCACATAGCATGATTGTCATGCTGTTTTGTTTTTGTTGGTTTTAGTTTCTTTTGTGGAAGTTTTTTAGTTGTTATATAGTTATGACTGGCAGTACACTAAGCTAAGCAACTGCTTGATGACCACAAAAAAGAAGGATGGCACGAGCATGTTAAAGCAAAACACAGAACCACATGAAACAAAACCAAATCAGATCAAAATAATACAATAATAATAATACAATAATAATAATACATGAGCAAATCCAAAGATCAACAAAAAAATTAAAAACACAGTTCACAACGTTGTGTTTTGCCCGTATTACAAGCAATGGTGTAACATGGGTTCCCAGTACCCAATTTTGTACTTTGTTCCCACTAATGCAGGGGCCTGGAATAGGCCGGGAGCCAGGTCCACTCCTCAGGATGTTTTTTTAATTTTGTAATTTACCTTTTTTGACTATTATTTCCTGTTATCTCATACTTTGGGCCATCACAAGTTGATAAGGACCATCCCCAACTTGGGGCCGTTTGGTCACAGGGGCCAAAAAACACCCCTTTTGGGAAAAGCGTCTGGCAAAATTGTGTAATTGCAAATGACAAGGTACAGCAACTGCATAAATGGTCAGAAAACTCAAAAATTTTGCATGGTGTATCCTGACACATGGAGGAACTAGCAGGAAAATAATCATGGGCTTCCTGTATTTAAATTCTCAAATATTACCCTCAACATACCCTAAAAGATTTTAAAAAAAATGTCACTCCGCCTGACAAATTACTGTCAAAGGTGATCCATTTCAAATGTATATTAAAAACTTCCCACATGTATAACCTTCAAATTAGAGGAGCTATGACCAAAATACTCCTCTGTACCCTAAATCGGGGGGAAAAACTGTAAATTCTAAAATTACCATTTGAAATGGAATTAAGCTATTTTTCTGCATCTAAATAAAATCGTAAACAATATTTGAAACATGGGTACTATACTATCTAAAGTGAAATACATAAAAAGTGAAAAATGTTATGCCCCCAGGTGGACCAGGGTATCAAGGCGCAACATTGAACATGATTACACAAAATCGGGGAACCAAATAGGACAAGATCCTGACAGGGAATAAAAATGACTTTTCTTTAAAAAAAAATCTTAACAATAGATTAACATTTTATGTAGCCAAATTTAGAAATAGTAAAGTGCAGCTTAACCATAAAATTGTACTATGATAAAATATAACTGGATTTTAACCTTCCTCTTCTTCCTCTTCCTGATCATCATCCATATTTGTATGGATTTCATCAGCGAAGTCATCCTCATCTGTTTCCTCTTCTGCCAAGACATCAACAAGGGCTTTGGGGATAACGTCACCCTCAAACCATAGTGGTTAATTTGCTAGTCTCTGTGTTCATGTGAAATCCATGGTTGAAAGGGGATGGGATATCTGAGTAGTGCTCATGAGCCCTCTTCCAGACATATACAGTACCTTGTAAAAGTATTTACCCCCCTTGAGTTTTTCAAAATGTTGGCACGGTACAACCACTAACAAATATATTTCACTGGAATTTTATGTGAAAAGTTAAACACAAAGTAGCACACAATCTTGAAGTAAAATATACTATTTTTGTTATTTCAAACTTGTTTTACAAAAAAAAAAAAGTAGGGTGTGCAAAAGTATTTGTCCCCCCTGAATTAATAGTTTGTCGAATTCCCTTCTGCTGCAATTACAGCTTCAAGCCTTTTGGGGTATGTCTCGATCAGTTTTGCACTTCTAGGGACTGAAATTTTTGTCCATTCGTCCTTGCAAAACATCTCCAGCTCAGCTAGGTTAGATGAAGAGTGTTTGTGAACCTTAATCTTGAGATCTCTCCACAGATTTTCTATTGGATTTAGATCAGTACTTTGACTAGGCTACTAGCACATTGATGATTTTTTTTTTTTTAACCATTCCATTGTCGCTTTAGCTGTATGCTCCGGGTCATTGTCTTGCTGCAATGTGAGCCTTCGTCCCAGTCTCAGGTCAATTGCAGACCCCAACAGGTTATCTTACAAGATTGCCCTGTATTTGGCACCAACCATCTTCCCTTCTACTCACACCATCTTCCCTGTCCCTGCAGAAGAGAAACACCCCCAGAGCATGATGCTCCCACCACCATGTTTGACAGTGGGGATGATGTATTGAGACTGATGAACAGTGTTGTTCTTTCACCAAACATAGCGTTTGAAAAGTAGGATAAAAAAATATATTTTGGTCTCATCTGACCAGAGCACCTTCTTCCATTTGTCAGCGCTGTCTCCTACATGGCTCCTGGCAAACTGTGACTTCTTGTGGCTCTTTTTTAGAAATGGCTTTCTTCTTGCCACCATTCCATACAGGCCAGATTTGTGTAGTACTCGGCTGATGGTTATTCTATGGACAGATCTGTCGAGGAAGGACGCATCTGTACTTGCTCCTGCACTCGCTTGTGACTTCTAACTGTTTTGTTGACATTGGGATTTTTAACTACATTGTTGCAACATGCCTGGCGGAAACAGCTGACGAGACTGAGGAGATAAAATCTCACAAGAAGACACAAGAAAAAGGTAGACGCATTGTCGCCTTGGAACAAAAAGTGGATGATTTGGAACACAATCTTCGAATCAACGATGTGATAGTTACAGGTATCCAGATTAAGCCGCGCCGCGGCCCTCTAGCGAGAGCTGCGGCCGGCACAAGTGCAGTTGATTCTGACCAAGCTTCAGCAAACGAGACTGTGGAACAGCAAGTAACAACTCGACTCAGAGATTTGGGATTAATTGTGGATCCAGCGCACATTCAGATGTGTTTTTCGCTTCCAACTACGGGGGACACGACCACCGGCGGTTCTGATCAGGTTTGTTGGCAGGAAGAAAAATATTGCTCTTTTAAGAGATAGCTACAAGCTTAAAGGTAAACATGTCTACGTCAATAAAAATCTCACAAAACGAAATGCTGACATTGCCAGAAGGGCGCGACAATTGAGAAAGAATGTATTTATCAAGAACACATGGACAAAAGACTGTCGGATCTTCATCCAAACAAAAGAATACTCATCTTCTCAGAAGAAAATACGGATCTTGAAAAGAGTGGAAGAATTGGCGGAGTTTGAGAGACAATAACTGCTATCAGTAACTCACATCATTAAATTGTGGTATATGTCTTACCCAAATGAAATTATTGTAACATATTACTAATTAACCCAAAACTGGAGCTATGATTTGAATAATGTAAATATAGCATATGATTACTTGCTGACACTGCCAAGGTTAACTTTTGTTTATATACCTGCATTGATAACATGTATTGCTGTTCCTGTACGAATGTAAACATTGTCTGGCTCTATTTCTATTTGGACATTTGTTGTAACATGCAAGGCTGTCGTGATAAGGCTGTTTTGTGGCTGCAATGTATCTGCTGTAAATATTTACAATGGGTTGGTAGACATGGTTCCGGGATGGAGCTGGCGGGGCCTACTAAGCTAGTGGGTTGCCTTGGTGGGCGCTAAAGAGTGTCAAGATCTAAACATAATCGGATGCTGGCAACAATGGTGGCTGAGCTGACCAGAATGGAGTGAACATTGCTGTGGACGCAATGGGCAGAATGCAAGCTGATCTACTCATCTGGAAGCCACAACATGTGTGAAAGCTGATCCAAGGTCAGCGAAGACGCTACTGGCGAACGAGCATGCGTCCGACTTGGCTGCTCGCCTGGTTGGGTGGTCCTGTTGGTGGCGTCCAGGAACCGATTTACCAATTCCAAATGTTTGGTACTAGCTGCAACTTATACACGGACATTACTCAAGATTAACTGAGTGAAGAGTGTGCAGACTTAAGTCTGGGATTGATAACGATATGAATCAATGACCTACATAATCAGTGTATATGACTGATGCATAAAGTAAGAATCGATGGGGACGGGTTACTAATAAGCCATGCCTCCTACCCGTCAGCCCTTCTTTCAATGTTGTCAATGTTGCAAATGATATGATGAGATCGATGTAACCTGTAATAATGTGTCTGAAAGGAAAAAATGAATAAGCCAAAGCAAAACAGATTCCACTACCTCTGCTGTGGATCTTTGCAGTTGATCAAAGGCCTCTTGGGTACTTTTCTGATGAGTGCCCTCCTTCTTTGTCAGAAACTTTGGAGGGATGGCCTTGTCTTGGTAGATTTGTGGTTGTTTGGTGCACCATCCACTTATGGATGATTGATTGAACAGTACTCTGTGATGTTCAAAGCTTTTGAAATGGTTTTGTATCCTTCTCCTAAATGTCTCCAAAACATTGACCCGGACCAGCCGGATGTGTTCCTTAGTCTTCATAATGCTGACTAAAGATTAAGGTTACGGTTCACAAAGTTATTTCCAGGTTACACCATTACTTCCACCATTGCTTCCCGCGGTGTTGCTGCGGGGTCGTGACTTTAGTAAGGGAGAACCGAGGGAGGTCAGGATCTATCTTCGTGAAAAGGGACCTGCAGCCCTCGTCTCTAACCCTCCCCCTACATTTTACGGAGAATTGGGAAACTCCTGAGTCCTTTGTCAGCGTGAATGCGCATTCAAAAGGGGAAGGGACGAGATGAGGCGAAGGGGGCAGTATTGGGATTGGACCTTTGTTTCACTTCAAGACTGTGCTACTTTGTGTTTAACTTTTACATACAATTTAATTAAAATATATTTATGTTTGTAGTCGTACCATGCCAAAATGTTGAAAAACTCAAGGGGGATGAATACTATTTCAAGCCGCTGTACCTGAAAGTTGACTCTTCTTATCTGCTGGAAGAGGACCCTCTTGCAAGGTGAGAATAGAATTTCCTAAATGAAGCGGTAAAGCAGCAAAATTACCATAAAATGTCCATCAAATTGAATGAAAAAGGCAGAAAATGCTCAAAAAGTAACCAAAAAATGTGCAAAAACAAAAGAAGAAAAGCCAAAAATTACTTCAGAATAATAATAACAATTAAAATTAAATTTATAAAAAAGGCAGGAGACGTTTAAACAGTAACAATAAAATGTCCAAAAACAGAAGATGAAATACCCCAAATTACCATAAAATGTCCACAAATTTGCCAAAAATGTCACAAAATTAATAATAAAAAAGGTAGAAAAATGTCCAAAAATTACCATAAAATATCCAAAAAGAAGGAAGGAGAGGCAGAAAATGACCACAATATCTCCATAATATTGCCAAAAATGTCAGAAATTTGACAGAAAGGCAGAAAAGTCTTTAAAAAAAAAAGCATGAAAAATTACAACCAAAAAAAAGAAAATCCAAAAAGGGATAAGAAATGTTAAAAGAAAATAAATATGTACGACTGTACGTATTGGATAATGCTCTCATATTTTTGTTTTGTGTATGTAACTCTAATTAGCTGTTAGTACATTAGACTAAGACTAACACACTTGTTAGTGGCACCATATACACGTTTTTGCTTATTCATTTGGCCTAAATAGGCTCTTTTGACAAGAAAGTTTGCTGACTCCTGCCCTAATGTGTGGACATGTGATTCATCCAGTGTATTTTTCTACCAGTCCATTAATGAGCCTTTACTGTAATTTATTACCTACGGCAATTGAAGTTTGTGTCTGGCAGTGCAAAAATGAGAAAGGTCAATATCAAGCCACGTTATGTTTTAATGACATTAAGTGACCCTAGGCCGCTTGTTTCAATTTGTCTGACCAATTGAATTTCCTAATCTGTGTCGCTCACACTGTCTGCAATAACCACCACCGCAGAAGCACTTTGACTGATGAGAGCGCACGTGTTTCTTCCTTTTTATTCATTTCCTTCCACATGAGCAGTTTCGCTCCCTACCCATGGTATCAGAGTGCCTCTTTTCTCTGATCAACGGAGATGACATGTTTGTGACGTTCGCTGAGATGGAGCAGACCGGCACGCTGGTGTGGATCTTCAGCCAGGTCTACCTTTATACCTTCATCTCCATCTTCATCTATATGGTGCTGTCACTCTTCATCGCACTCATCACCGGAGCCTACGACAGCATTATGGTACGGTCAGCCAATTGGCACATAATAAGAGATAAATGTGACATTTGTAGCTTAAAGAGGATTCGCTTTGTTATCTTGACCAGGCCCAAACACAGGAGCAGGTACGCGCCACTGAACTTCACGCATTCATCGCTGAGTGCACAGACACACCTAGCTCTGGCAAATTCCGCGGTCCAGAGGCCTCGTCATGCTCCTTTCTCTGCTGCTGTGATTGGTGAGGAGGGGGAGGGGTGGATTGGGTATTTCATATGAATGTTTGTTTCGACATACTTGATTTTAAGTGGACAAATACATCGTCCCATTCTTGGTGATCACTTCCCTTTCAGTTTCGACTTTAGATGTTGAAATTACAGGGCAGCTGTTCATTAAGTCAAACCATATTTTCATCCCATTTCCACCAGATTCAGCTGCACTCCTTTTTGCAGAGTCCCAGCAGGGAGGATGATGATGCCTGTGCAGAGAACTGACTGACCTTGAACCATTCCGTCCTCTGTCTCCCTGTGTTGAAATTTTGCATTCCTAATCATGATGTTACAGTAGCACTTTCCGCACAGACTCAAGACAAATTGCCAGCTTTGGCTTTTGTTCTCTGTGAATAATTCATTGTTTTCCCATGAAAGTGGTTATGCCAGTAAACACAGCTATTGCTTAGACTGTAAAGTAACGTCACTGTTTACTTGAACCAATTCTTTACTCCCATGTTACAGTAGGTGTCAGGATTTGTTGTGCCTCTTAATGATGTTCGTGTCTTCTAAATGTTCCTATCAGCCGACGAGACCCCAAAAGACCAACCACTGACTTGTACTGTACATAGTGTACGATATGTATGCGTGACTTGCCTTCTGCTACATCACAGTCAAGATTGTTCCTTCTTCCACTCTTCCCCCCTTTGTTCTTGTCCTCCTGGCTGAAAATGTTTGATTGCTGCACGCGCAAGGACGAGCCCTGCAACCAACCAGTTACTCATCAATATGTATGAAGTGTAAAAAGACTGCACACCAATGCACTGAGCGATGAAGCATTTCTTACTATTTGCTTTTAAAGTGCTGCATGCAGGTGGGGAATTTCCTGCAGAAAAATAGCAGTATGGTTTACTTGTTTTTTATTATTAATATTGTTATTATTATTATTATTTCAAAGCCTAACACCTAAGGCCAGGTTCATGTTTTATTTGACTGCAAGAGTCAGAGTCCAGCAATGTCTGTAGGCTGACATTGAAGCCAGTAGAGAAAGGGTAATTGCTCATTTATTTTATCTGATGTAAGGGCATATGTACAAACCGTCATATTCTTAAGCCGTTTTAAAAGGAACAATTGTTGAGAAGATGGTTTAATGAAATGCTAATGTCATTCCAGTTTGCTGTGTGAAGGGCATTGTTCAATGGATAAAATTGGTCTCCACTTAAAAGGTAAAAGGGAATTTAATTATTCTTCTCTCACTTGATTCCTTTTAGAATCACACCGCTTCTGCGTTGTTAATATTTATGTGCACTCATTTGCACTTTAGGATAACTGATTTACAGCTTAACTTGATAAAATGCCTCACGTTAAAACTAAAGAGTGCACAGGGTTGTATAGGATTGTTCACATTTAGTAATGCATGGGTTCTGACACCTCTGGGAAGGTTATTTAATGGTACTTGAATTTACCGGTAAAATATGTTGTCAGGTGTGTCCAGTTTGTCAGCCTAAAGGCCTTTGTAAAGCTATTTACTTGTGGTATATTGAATATTCTTTGTAAAGATGTTGGCGCGCGCACACATTGGGAAATTAAACTAACAACACTGAAAAGGTGTTGAAAAATCCAGACCAGTCTTATGGTGTCACTTTCTTGTTCCTACAGTGGACTTACCATGACCAGTTGGAAGTTTTTGCATTCATGTCTGTATCCGATGTCATGGAAATAGATTCTTAGACTGTACACGTGTTCAAATTTCTCATGGGAAAATATTTAATTAGTCTTTAATATACTGGGAACAATCATGTCATTGTGCAAAACTGTTTGCCAGTTCACTTTACTTTAACCTGTTGGTGATGCTTTGTAAATTGATCAGTTATTGGAGGGAATTATTTATTGATCTCTTCATACTGCTGATGTCTAAAATAATTATATAAAGAATTAACCTATAGATTAGTCCAAAAAATATCGCATTTCATCGTATGGTGGCTCAAAGGTGTTTATTTAGTCAACTGCACTGTTTACCTTTACACATAGGGTATCACATTTAGGTACTGTAATTACAGCCACCTCGAACCACTCTTTTTACAGGAGCGGGTGGAAGTGGTAAGCGTAATTCTAATCATGGATGGAGAACCTGACAATTATTTAAAAAGGGGAGGGGGGATAGCATGGTAAGGGATAGCATTTTACATGAACTCAAATCTGGTCTACATTGATCTACTTTGTAAAGTATATCTTCTTACATTGATCTTGGTATCCAAACTAAGAGCTCAGGAGGATTTTTGCTTGGGCTATACTGCCGCCCACCATAATAGGCTTAATGGGTAACGGGGTCCTTTGAGATGGGCTAGTATTCTGTTGGGCTCTTTCACCACTAGAGGGAGAGAGCTGGCTTTGTCTGGAGCCACCAGCCAGCCAGTCATTAGACATGTACAAATGTAGAAACTAAAGGGATGAGACGTTAAAAACAGGTTCCTGCCCATGTAAAAGATAAATGCTCGTGTTATATGTCTATTTACATAAACATATCAATTGCTCTTTCATCGATTGTGACATTTATATGCCGTTATCGTAAACTACCCTGAGGTTGTGCTGCAACCAAAGAAAATGCATATTACCGAAGATTCAAATCACTACTGGATGAAAATGAAAAAGCTTGTGCTGCAGGCGATATGTGCACACTCATTCCTGAGAGTGCAGCCGACTGGCACGGCTGTCCAGTGTCCTTAGTACATGCATGCATTATTTACTCAAGGATGCTACCGGGCAAAAGATGAAGCACTTACAATCAGGAAACTGGCCAACCTGCTCTGGACAGCATCAATGTCCCTTAGAGGAAACCTTCAGTTGGGCAGGGCCTCCGTTGACTCCCTTTCCCACCATGTTAACTGCTACTATGGCAACCAAGATATACCATTTATATATATATATATATATATATATATATATATATATATATATATATATATATATATATATATATATATAAAAAGAGGCTTTACATTACAACCATACACTGTACTTTTGATGCATCTGAACCATGCAGCAGAAAATAAAGTGCTAGTCTACTGTATATTTAAATACCCTGTATTATAATTTATAAACAGATGCAAAATTTTAAAATGAAAATGAAAATAGAACATTGCATCAATCTGTATGCCTCTACAAAGACAGTCATTTTCAACCATGACTGAGCATGATTAATATTTGTTGTGGTTTGATGCCATTATGTGTTGGAATGAAACATTTGACATGTATATATGCATAATGTTGTTGAATGCATTGAATACAGTATGTTATGCATTCGTCTTCACATGTTGCCCATCATAACGTTGAAGGTTTTGCTCTTCAGGGAGTTGCTGATGTGAGCTGCAGCTGCAGCTGGCATATGCTAATCTGCCCGGTTTCTATCACACAGACCATTTGGAACATAATAATAATCACATAATGACAATGGCATCTAACTTGCCGAATGTAGCACACGCGAAAAGAGCTTCATTTGGGAGTAGCTTGAGAAAAAGACGTCTGTGTCTGATGTGAAGGGTGTGTCTATGACTCGTAAACTGTTTTTTTGTCTGGGTGTGGGTGGGTGATTTGGTCGACTTTATGGTCATGCAGATGACGCATTTTTGCTGTATTCTGTAAGACTGAATGTGCTGCAAAATGAGAATAGTCCTAAATAACATATATTTTTGTGAGTTTACCTATTATATAACCTCTTTGTGTTGTTATTCAGCAGCTGGACAGTACACGTTCAGGTCAAAACAATGAGATAAATAACACGGAAGCTATGCAGTGGGGTACACAGCCCGGCCTTTTCCTGTCTCTATTGCTACATGCAACTGCTTGTCAGAAAGAGAAAAAAAACACCTTCCTCTCTTTGTTGGGCTTGTGTGGGCCATGCCAATTAGTCCATCAGCATCAAGCCAACGTGCGTTTCAGAGTCTCCCGGAATCCCCACCCTCCTCACAGTTTCCTTTGCTTCCGTATAAACACACCTTCCTGTGTACTGTACCATCAGCTGTTTAAAAAAAATCTATATGATGTAATTTTAATGGCTCAGTTAGTCAGTTAAAAGCTAGTCATGTGTTGTTAAACAGCAGATAATGCCGAGCAATATAAAGGAAAAGCTTTTTAATTGCTATGATGTACTGGCATTGAGGATGATAAACAGGAGTCTGAAGCTGAGGAACGGAAAGAAAACAATGCAGGGAAATCTATAAGCGAAAATGAGAGACCCGAGAAAGTGTCAGACATTAGATGCCTTCACAGTCAAACCTCATTAAGCAATGAAGACCACAGAGCCAGAAATTTATGTATGTCTTTATTAGCTTTGACTTGGGCTATAGTAGATTCACGCTTATATGACAGTCAAGAATATCAAATGGTGGAGGTTTGACTGGAAGATTGTTCCATTGTACTTACTCTCTAATAAGGAAAAGTTGTTTTGAAATTCAAGCAAACTGGAAGTCACCCACCGTCACGATGCACATTTTTGCTTGAATTTGGAGGATCCCAACCCTAGTAACTAAAACTTCCTCTTAGATAGAGAAGAACTCTCTACATTCTGGACACAAAAGGAAGGCCGCCCATCCAGAATAGAGTGGGACACAAAAGCCTGGCTCATCCAGACTGGCTAGGCGGCTGCTGGGAGCTGAGCAACAGCCCAGCAGACAGTCAGACAGGCGGCATGCCCACCCTGCCTATGATGAAAAGCCCCATTCTGATGAGGAGCGCGGCACAGAAACAAAAGCGCGTAAGCTGTGAAACAATGCTCGTCAGTGTCTGATTGTACACAAGTTAACCAAAACACTGATGCTCCTTCTCTTGATTTCTTTTTGTCACCACAATTTCCGCTCTGTTTGCTTTGGCTGAATGGGTCAACAGGTGTTCCATGTTTAGGGTAATGGATGCCAATTTACTTTCATGTTGTACGGTCAGACAATATGAAGATTTGGCTTGTTTTATGATCATCATTACTTACCATGGAAATAAAACAAGTAAGACTCGAACCACAATATATGCCGCAAACAGGTTTATAGACAGATTACAATTTTGCAATGCAGCGTGAAAGGTGTGGGTGTTTGTGTAGGTGGGTTTGCGTGCGTGTGTGGGTGGGTGTGTGCGTGCATTCATCCATGAAGAAAGGAAGAAAAGGTTTTGAGAGAAAGGGGGTCTAGGGGCCTAGAGGGAGGGAACAGACAACTAGGAGAAACTCTGGCAAGAGATAGGGTGACTTGCAAGAGGTGACATCATCTTCAATTTGAATAATCCCTCACTCAGCGAGGTGATTGGCTGTGCTTGGAAAAAGCAGTGTCCCCCCTGCTATTCGCTATTCACTCCTTTCAATTTCGGCATGGCGCGCTGTCTGTTGAATGATGCCTTCAGGGAATATTAGTAATTTTCTCTTCTCGGTGCGTTATCATTACATTGTTGACATATTTTATATTTGATTAGACAAACTCATGTCAGTTTGCTCGTTGTAAATTGGTACTAAAAATGATACAAAAAATAAATAAAACAACAACACGTTTGTCAGATGGTTTTCTCAGAACATCTGTCATACATACAATATAACAGCCAGCGTATTTAAAATGTGTATACAGTATACATAAGAAAACAATAAATGCATTCGTGGCCCCTTAATACTCGCGGCACAAAACTAATTATTGATTCTATGCCCTAGAACAAGTCGCATCTTCGATAGTCGATTGGTTAATGGTCAGTTTTCTGACAGCAAGTGAAGGCATCCCTCGCCTTCGCCTGTCCATCCATCGCTTCAGCGGTCTGCGCGCGTGAGAGCGTGTGAGTGTGTGTGCTTAATGAAGCGTCACTCTCTGCCTTTTCTTCCTCCTAGCGAGCAAGCATCACTAGTGAAAAAACGGCGCTTGAGACCGAGAAGTTTCTTGTCCAGCGGCTCCACTTGAAGTCTTCTTCTAAGCTCGACGATTCTTCCTTTCTGCCGTCCGCGTCTCATCGTCACTTTCTCTTTTTTTTTTGAATCCCCGGCGCGAGGACCCAGTCGGGGCGAACCGGCTAACACTGGGCGTAGCTGGGGAGGATTTTGCTAGCTCGCCGCTGCACTGTCTGGTAAGCGCTAGATTGAGATTTGGCTAACATACTAGCGTCGATTTGTTACTCGCTTGGCTAATTAACACACATTTTAACAAAACGTCACTTGAACGCCCTTTCACGGACGTCTAGTGTTATACCCCCAATACTCAACAGTTTGTCTGAATCATGACATCTCATTATGAAAATGTCATTATTTTTCTTGGTGAGTATATATTTCTAGCCTTGCCTAGCCTTGGTGTGATGGGCTATTTCACATTCAGAATGTATGGGAACCGGTTGATGGGGCGGTGGCAGGCAGCGTGGTAGCTGGAAGAGCCCGCCACCACACCGGGGAAACTATGCTAAAAAAAAAGAAAAAAGATGTACAATCTATTTTTGCAAAAATTAGCCCTTTTTTTTTTGGAGAGAGTGTTCTTACATTCCACATGAAGATTTGTCAGTGTTTTTCCATTAAGCCCGTCTTTCTTTCCCCCCCCCCCCCCCCCCCCATCCATCCTCATGTCGCGTTAGCCCATTGTTCTGGGAGTGCCTGGTGAGTGCTGAGAAATGTTCTCATTTAGGGAGGAAAATGACAATCATATTGTTTGCGGCAAAATAAAAAATCAACTTTTCATATTCACTCACTCAAGTGCAATTGAGGCACAGTGGACAAATAATTCACCTAGGAAGGACTTGTTTAAAGCTGAAATGTATCCAAGAAGGCTGTGCCTGAGACTCAGGCTGACATGTTATTCCGGCTGATTAATGTCATCCCCAAAAGTGATCAGCTATTGTGCTTTAGGAGTTATGGCTGTAGGGGTTGAGAGCTGCTCCTTTACACACTCACTTGGTGAGTGAGCGCAACAAGGCACATTACACTCCCCCCCACTAGAACAATGGGGAGGAGAGATGGCTGCCAGTTGCCACAGAATTACTTACCAAAAGCATTTCACAATGTACAAACATCAGAAAATATTACTGACCATTCCATAATGCTGTCAATTTCCCTTTGAGGCTATGGAGACATTTTTGTGGCCACAGTAGGCGTGGATGGGTGTTGGTATGATATTGAGGTATTGGCATCATTCAAAGTAAAAGGCATCTTAGCTTGACTAATAAAAACACTTTCAAGGTTAAGCCACAAAGGGCTTGGAGACACTCCATTACTCTTAAATGTGAGGTGGGCAAAGACATCATCTTGTCCGCCCCCATGATGCACAGATGAGAGAATGGCTGACTCACAGTGTTGGTGGTGTGGCAGGGAAATGGAGGACAGAGAGGCAAGGCACATAGACCACAGCCTAATGCAATCACGCAAAATTTAATTTAGCAGCCATTAAAAGCCACACTTTATTTTTATTAGGTAATTACTGTTGGTTTTGAAAATAAAAGCGGCCTTCAACATCTGTTATAAAGCATGACAATGCTTATAGGGAAAAATGCTACAATCACAAAATAAAAAGTCTTTATGTTACAAGAATGAAGAC
Source organism: Leptonotus elevatus (assembly GCF_054856555.1). Taxonomy (NCBI): domain Eukaryota; kingdom Metazoa; phylum Chordata; class Actinopteri; order Syngnathiformes; family Syngnathidae; genus Leptonotus; species Leptonotus elevatus. Next base: position 50,939,620 of record NC_141239.1, on the reverse strand, counting down.
GGAATGTTGCCTAAAAAGCCACAATCTTACTAGAATCAAAGTTGCATTATGACATTCAGCCTTTTTGGGTGGTGGCCTGAAAGGAATGAGCCATTTTGTGGCCCTGTCAGAAGCGCTACTGAGCTCGTATAATTATGATATTATGTGTTGAATGATTATTTCATATTTGGTATCTTTATACTGTACAATTGCATTCATGGCTATGACTGACTGTACACTAACTTAATCTTACAAAAATCAAGGCATTACACAGTGCCATAAAGTGTGTTAGTGTTGGTTGGCATTGTCCTAAAGTTTATGATAAACAAAGTTCTCGTTAGCACACACTTGTTGTGTCATTATTGGACATAATAAACTGGTGACGAAGCATTACTTTCATCGCTGCCTAGGTTTTTCTATTCTGGGGTCACGCTGCCGCTTGTATGAATTTATTAAGGCTAGATGCAATCGGGCTAGCCAAAGCTAGCAACATGAGGCTACCCAGATTCATTCCCCTTTGTCCAGTCAACCTCACGCCAGTCGACTTTTTTTCTTGCGTCATCATGATATCACGTTAAAGCCAATTTGTTCCAGTGGTAAAATCTTTTCATTGCGGGGGTAAAAAACAAAACAAAAAACATATAAAAACACTTTTGGGGTTAGAAATTTGGCTGGGGCCATTGGACCAACAAATGTTTTTAATATATTAACATTTTTGTGGAGTGGATTAATGGCGTTTCCATTCATTTCAATAGGGAAAGAGGATTTGGTATACAATTGACTGGCGTTGTGAACATGGCCATGGAACAACTTAAAGTTCGTATCTCGTAAAATTCCTTCTTTTTTTTGCCGCTGATATCATGACTTCATTCTTGTAGTAGACATTGCTGTTGTAATTCTATAGCTCCTCCCTTGTAGCTGGTGTATGTTTACCAGCATGCATGATTCCTTTCCTTGTCACTAGTAGATGTGCACCCTGTTGAGAAAAATTGTAAAAGGGTTGAAAGAGTCTGTATAAGCTGTCACCCATTGTAAGGGGGGGGGGGGGGTGACTCAATGTCACTCAGATGGCTGCAGGCCTCATAGCGCAGCAGAACAATTCTAATTTGGATAGGCACCAAAATGTATATCTTTATTGATATACACGCGGATAACATTATTTGCGGAGAAATGAAAGAAAATATCAAAAAGGGTGTGTGTGTGTGCGGGGGGGGGGGGGGCGTTACTTTCTCTGTAAATATATCTGGATTAGATCAGATGTAAAAATAGAATGGGGGTTTCCTTTGCCTGGACTGTATATCTTTTTCCAAAATGTCATTGAAATCTGTCAAGTCGGTTTTGCAAAATCTACAAGTAAAAAATGAAATTAGTGAAAATTTTGGTGGAGGTAATGTGGTCACTTTGCCCTTATATAAACATTATGCAGTAACATACAGCACATTAATGGACAGGACTGCAAAACAAAAACATGCAATGACAAATGTTATCATTTATTTGTGAAATTAATTAACGTATTTCTCAAATTAATATTTTGGTTTTGTATTAGGGATTTTTAGCTCTTTTGTTGACACTAATTGAATTTAATAATTCATCCATCCATTTTCAACACCGCTTACCCTGTTCAGGGTCGTGGAGTGCTGGAGCCTGCCCGAGTCAACTTCAGGCGAAGGGCGGACTGCACTCTGAACTGGTCGCTAATCTGTCGCAGGCCACATATAGAAACAAACAACCATTCACACTGTCAGTGAGAGGGAATGAAACCCACACTGACTGTAGACAAGTCAGTCAGTGACTACACCCTCAGTGACTTGGAATTAAATAATTACCGTATTCATTTTTATGACTTGTCTTAGTATTTAATGCACCTTTTTATTTACTTTGTCAGTGGAAATTATTAATTGAAATACATTCTTAATGAGCACAAACAAACTGTCATATTGTCACCTTTGTAAAATAAGGGCTTAATATACTTTTTTTCTTCTTCAGAAAACACTGAACCAAATACTGAATAATGACGCCTTCTTAAAATAATCGCAGTCATTTTTTTCAGATTTTTCAGGGAACAAAAAATTGAATCATTTGCATCATGAGGAGATGATTTAGGCAAAAAAAACCCGTAGGCAATTATTTTAAGAGGGTGATGATATATTTTATTCTTTAGTAAACTATATAATTAGTATATTTTAAAATAGTTTGTCATCATCTGTTCAACTGAGGATGTGGGCGATTTTAGCAGAGATGGCCAGCAGCTTATATGGAGGTAATTAAGGAAAAATACAAAAATACATGTTAAAGACAAAATGACACAAGCCTTTATTTTAGCAATGGAAGAATATTGTCATTTTCATATGGTAGCTTGTGGCTTTGGGCCATTTAGAATTTAATGACCTATTTTGCTCCCAGCTGGCCTCTCAAGCCAACAGGGGAGATGATTGTTGCATTAATAGACTTGTTAGTCAGCTTGCCCTTAGCCTAAGGACTGGTGTTGGGTGAATGTGTGACTCACAATGAAATCCCCCCACAGTTCTCTAAATCTCAGTTTTGACAAGGGCAAGCCTGTGCCGCTGGTCATCCGTCTTTTTTCATCCAGAACTCGTGGTCCCTGCGCTCAGCGTCATAAAATGTTATGTTGAGCTCTGTTTTAAGCCATGGTAACAACAACATAGGAGTTACTTTAAGATGATTCAATCTGTGGAAATGTCTGATTCTCCCAAACTGTCTCTGAATATCTACACAAGCTATTGAAGGCAATGCATTAAATGTACAGTATACACTCACTGATGATAATTCAAAGATGAAAATAGATGTATTGTCTTTGCAGTCTTAGACTTGGTTGCTGTTGTCACAGTTGTGAGGTTCTGGCAGTTGGCCCTCGGGCTTTATTCACCAGCAGCTGCGATAATTTGCTGTGTTTGGACTTACTGAATGCCTTTAGTGGGTGGATGATATGGTAAACAATCCCTTTTCTGTTCCAGTTGGGTTCTATAAATACATAATGATTAGAAACAATATGGCCACGAGAGTTGCAGGAAGTTTGCCAACAGATATGTTTGGCTGCCTGTGTCTCACACATATTGCTATCTGCATTTACACTGGTATCGCAAAATAATGACTGGTCTGGTCTAGCAGCTATTGTGTAGTTGTTTGTTGTTTTTTTACCTAGTCTTTAGTGCCTATACGATAGCAGAATGTGAAACATTAAGCAATCATATGCCCAATACTCATGCTGAACCTACTCCTTTTCCATAGACATCTTTAGGTGCCATTCTTCGTAATATCCTCACAATATTTGAAGATGAATTTACTTTGCCTCAGTTTAGTACTTTTGGGGGGTTGGTGTGAAAAGTTGGAGGCTTGGCCCAAGAGTAGTTAGAGATTAATCATTACAAGTTGAGCGCCACACAGTTGGTTCAAAGAGAGTTGTAGTTATTAGCTTTGTGTGTCTGGTCAACCATCTACATTGTTTGTCTTCCTGCAAAGGATCAGATTCCATCTGGAACGTGCCTTGTTGCATTTCAAACGGGTCATAATCCTCTTATGCACACAGTTGTTCCACTTATACTTGGCCAGTCTGTGTCCACGTCCTGTGCAAAATCCAGAGTGCTGAAGCCTCTTGGGTGCATTTCTGTCACCCTGTCCAGATGCTATGGTTTTACCTCTTCTGTTGTGTGTGTATCTGTTCTATCTTGTGTCAGCGATCCAAGCCACCAGCTGGTCCCGGGATCGGCTGATCTCATTTACCCCCAGAGAGGAGCCTGTTTGTGGGCAGACAGCCCATTATGGAGATGATCCAGTAGCTCTTCAAGTTACAAATTAGCCTTCGTTTGCATTGCATGGACTTAAAAAGAGTCCCTACCATCTTTCTTATCTCCAAGGGGAAAGGTTAAAAGCATCAGAGGAACACCTGGCAACTAATGCACTGCCTCGACGGAGCTGCTAGCCAGACTCCCTGTGTTGTCTCGTGGGATCAATATCCACACAGTTAAGCTCTGAACTGTCCCTGAAAGTCTCTGTAGGTGGTGGGCACCAGCCAGGCTGTATCAGGGCCAACACGACTGGAGCCTTGTTTGTGGCTGGCCAGTGGGCACTGTCTCGACCCTCTTTGTTTAGCGGCTGACTGAGCCTGGACCTCTTCATCACCACACTATTGTTTAATTTCTGGGCCACGCTGAGGTCACAACTATCTGTAGTGTCCCTCCTTACATCTTCCTTGTCATGATCGTCACTCTACCCCTTTTGCCCCTGCAGCTTTCACTGCACTTTTTGAAGATAGTTGAGGGCAACTGTACAAGGTCAGCATTTCTCTTTGTCCAGGGTTAACAAGTTGTGTCAAGTGTTAATGTGCCCATTCTCAGAGGGGGCCACATCTCTCTCAGCGTTTGAGAGGTTGGATACATGTCATATTGTCTGCATTAATTGGTACTGTCCAAACATATGACTGACATTGGTTTGGTTTGGGGCACCTTTGCAAATGTGTTAATATTTTAAAGCTCCTGAAAACATCGTACAATATGTGTATAGTACTGTATGTTATATAATCTGGGTAGCCACTGCACTACATCTCATCTTATTTAAAGCATTCAAGGCCATTTAAAAATCTCGGAGTGAAAGTCCAGTGAGTTCTGCGGATTAGTAGCAGCCCTTCTAATCACTTGTACAGTATCTGTGAACCAGGTGCCTGTCACGCAACCTGCTGCTCTCTTTCAAGCAATTGAAGTAAACAAGGAGACACAAAACAACTTGATCATTCTTTTTGAGCTCATTGAATGTCTCAGTCTTGATCTCAGACTGTTAAACTACTGGAAACCGATTGATGCGGATAACTCTTTTGTGCACAACTGACTGACAATTAGGGGAGGAGACTGGTAAGCTTGTTTCTTCTGACCCTGCAGTCTGTACAAGGTAGGTAGGTGTAACCAGTGATGTCATTTTAATCTTATCTATTTTATTTTGATTTTGGATGTGGAATTTAGATATAATTTGTCATGTAATGTAACGTAATGAAAAAAACACACAAAAAAAGCATCCTTTCCTCAAGCTCCCTGCTCGCTCAACCCTCCTACTGACTATTCAGAGCAGCTTGCTTTGTTTGGTATTTGTGTGAGGGACAGAGGCGGTTTCCTGACCTCAAGTCGGGGGTGTTTGGAGAATGTTTATCCTCTGATAAGTGTACCGTTGATGCAGGCAGCTCAGTATGTTTAATGTTCTACTTTTTTTTTTTTGCTATGATCTTGCAACTACAATTCCCCTTAAAAACTGAGAAGATAAAGATTTTTTGTCATCTGTGTTTTTGGGAGATTGTCGTACAATTCATTATGTATAATATGGTTTGTATAAAATACAACTCATGGGTTTAATTTTGTGAATTTGGGATATTTATTTGACTGAGACTGCTGTGTGAATTGAATGGGCAATCATCCATGCCAGGATGTGGCGTCTTGATTCTGACATTCACCCCTTCTCTGCAAGGGGCTGAATCTTTTTTCTTTCTCTTTGTTACACTCCCCCAAAGAGGAATGACTTTCCTTGTGAAAAGGGTTGCATACAACAGAAAACACACACACACACACACACACACACGCGACGAAACGTATCATTGGAGGCCACTTGAATCAGGCTATTGGCCCATTTGCGTTTTTGCTCTAAGCAAGTGAAGAGTCAATTATTCATACAGTGTGGAAATGTTCTGGTTCACATTTTGAATTATTCTGAAAATGTGGATATACTTTGAAAATTCAAAATTATAAAGGCAATCCTATTCAATTGTTGCGCAGACATTTTTCACTGCATTTCTTTGCAAATGCAATCCTGGTTGTGTCACATGAGCGAGAATGGTTTATGAACAGGTCAGAGATCAAACACTGCAGCTGAGCATCTTGTGTTTGCTATTTGTGAGATAAAAGCACATGAATTACCGGGTCAGAGGCCACCAAACGCTCATTAACCATGTCCTCAAAAAAAAAGAGCCACTGCCAGTCTGCCACAGCATCCCTGATTCTTGCTGCCCATGTCATGGATGAAACCTTTTTCACTTGGTCGTCATCTGAATTGATTCAATCAAGCTTTAACATTGACAGTGTCATGTGCTCGAATGACAGGTTTTTGTGATATAAAAATAAATGGCCAAAACATTTACACGCCAAACTTATCACGCCATGAAAGTGACCTATACTATCCTCTAGCCTCTACCAGGGTTTTTCCTGGCTCATCATGACTATGATGGGTGACTACCGATAAAAGGTATTGGTGCCTATACCAGTCTTATTTTAAGGTATCGGTACTCACGGCGGTGACCGATACCATTATCAGGGACAAGAAATTATATGAATACAAAGTTGCCATTAACTTCGTGCAATTTTAAGGAAAAATAATATATTGGGATTTATAGGTCTTTCTTTAAAATCATCTGTCATTTATAAGCGGGGAATTGTATTTCCTATTGGTATCGGTATTTGGTATTAGTAGTGGTGGTGACTACTCAAGAGTTGCGTATCGGTCGAGAAAAAAGTATTATCGAACATTCCTAATCCTGACCATGCACCATGACGTGCAGGATTGTGTGTACAGCTTTGACAACAAGGTGATGTGTAATTGACATCAGAGTGTAAAGAAGGAAAGTCAGAGTCTGAAGCAGATAAGGGAGTGTTTAGATGTAGCAAATTGGGCCGAGGAATTGGTACTTGAAGTGAGGGTTTTGCAAACTGTGCCATGTTATCGAGTGTTGTGAGTTACGAACTTTGAAAAACTGTAAGAGAGAGTGAAAGTAAAAATAAACAACTTAGTGTAGCTGCACAAGTCTGCACACTTATAACTAGAATGTGGCCGTATTCACACATTAACACAAATAAATCACTGTGTCTAAACTGGAGGAGGGTGGTGGCAGCATTATGCTTTGCAGTCTTCTGCTGGAACTATTGCCAAAATGGAAGGAATTATGAACAGCTCAAAAAAATACAAATCTGAAAAAAGATGAATTAAATTAAATGAAAAATAAATAAATTGTGTTGTCCAACCATGTTTATCTTTATTACGCCTCGTGAAAAGTTAACAATTCATTAAGATTATATGTCACATTGTGGTCGAAAACATTTCGAAATGATTTAATGTACCTTGTTCTTACTTTATTTATACCACAGAAACCTAACATTTGAGCAGTGGCGTGTAGACATTTTATATCCTCTATGTGAGCAAAAAGCTGCATCAGCAACAAAACATACTTTCTTTTACATCTTTTCTGACATCTTCCCTACCCCACCCCCACCATCGCTGCTTCCTTCCCCCACAATCCCTCTCTTTGATTACTATTTAGAGTAGGCCCCGGGGATAAAAGAAGGTCCACAGAATGCATTTGTGTGTACCCAGTTGTGTACTGTGAAAGCAGGGTTGAATTTCTCTTCACACAATTCATACTTGCCCACGGATGGTCGACTGGCTAAAGCAAGGCAACGAGAGGGTGTAGTTTAATTGAGCTCTTTTTGTTGACTACGTTCCAACCCACACAGGTTAAGTTCACATGCGGATACACACCATAGTCTTAGTGAACATTTGATTTAACGCTCACTCAAAAAAAACTCATACTTGATTTCAGTCAAAAATTGGTTTTACCATTTTACAATTCAGTTAAATTACGCTTTCAAAAAATATGAATTCCTTCTTTATAATAAAAGATGCATTATTGGTGGGATGCTATCTCTTTTTCACATAAGTCAGGCTTGTTGATGCAAACAGAGTGAAGAAAATTCCCGTTTAAAAATGCTGATGACCTGACCTGATTATTCAAGAACAGCGTGTTTGTGTCTAGACATCCAGAAAAGCTTAGGTCCCTATGCAGAGCTGGATGTCTTCCAGTTATTGACAGTGTTTATCCAAGCACTGTACTCACACGTTTTGTTTATGGCCCAGTGCGGGTATTAGAAAGGGATGATTCTGAGGAGGATGATCTCACCTTGTCGAGTTGCCTTGCCCATTATAAGCTTATGCTGAGGCATACTAAGCGTAATAATAATAATAATAATAACGACAACATAACTAAACATTGTGTGCCTAAATACAAAATGAGCAAAAAACTCTTAAGATATGTAAAAAAATAAATGCACTATTTAAGTTATATGCTATTTTCATCCAGATTTCTAACAGCATTTTTCTGTGTTTCTATGTATTTGTGTGGGTTTGCTTGATCACTGTGTATGGCTCATCATTGAGGCTTGCAAGAAATGTATTGTGGGAGGCTGAGCTCAAGCAAGTACAGTACTTGACAAGGCCCCACAACCAGGCACAATGACAACATACAGACATAAAATGCAGAAGCAAAAACAATTATGATGACATAAGCCAACTTGAGAGGAGAAGGCAGGTTTTTATTCTTTGCTGTGTTGTGCTTTCTTCTGCTTTTGTTTGGACATAAGAGGGAAGAAACCAATTCAGGAAGTACTAACTCCAGATTAAAAAAAATATATATATTTGTGATATACTGGTATATATGATTTTACAAATTGAACCAGTAAAGTACAAACCACAATTCGAATAAAGATGGAATGTTGTCTAAAACAAATAAAATTAGAATAAGATGATTTGCAAATCCTTTTCAACCTATATTCAGTTGAATACACTACCAATACAAGATATTTAATGTTTAAACTTGTGAAAGTGAACTTGCAAGTATTCTCTTATTTTGTTCACATATCAAATTGTTATTGGAAATCATAGACGTTGTGTCCTATTAGCCAACGACAAAAAGGACCATGTGGATTTTTGTCAGTGCAAACTTTAAAAGCCAGCATCTGAGATGAAATGGTGTTCAATTTGTTAGTGCCCATTGCATGGGTCACTTGCATTTCTGTGAAAGTAATTAATTTATATTCATGTTGAAAGCTACGAGCATATGCAGCCTTCCAACTAACATATTTTTCAGAGACATCCGTTCTTATTTCAGCAAGATAATGCCAAGACTAGCCTGGCCTGCCACGAGCCCAGTCTCTCATTGAAAATGTGAGGCACATGATGAAATCTCGGACTTGGGCAACTGAAGATGGACCTCAAGCAAATAAATTAATGGGAAATAATTCCATTCCACCAACAAAGCTTCAACAATTAGTGCCCTCACTTCCCAAACGCTTATTGAGTGTTTTTAAAAGGAAAGATGATGCAACACATTGTAAACATGCCTGTCTCTCAACTTTTTGGGAACGGGTTGCTGGCATCAAAATCAAAACGAGTGAATATTTACAAAAAACAAAGTTTATGAGTTTTAGTTATAAATCTGCATGTGATGCTTGGATTTTTCCGCCATCTATGATCTATGTGATCTTGGCGGGGAGAGTCTGTCATTTATTTTATTTTCTCTTATTTTCCATATCCTGGCACCACTTCAGTTGTACAGCTCCTGTTAAAATATATTGCTTTGCTGGCATTTAAAATCCTTGTGAAGAAGGGTCAGGCACCAGTAGCGATTCTCAAAGCCACCTGTTGTCATCTGCAAAACTTCTCAGGTTGTTCTATGTGTCAGCCTGTTGGAATTGCAGTGTATATGACTTGGCATGTTCTGTTTAGGATTCTGGGATTTTTGTTTTGTTTTTTTTGCTTTGCCTCCCCCCCTCCCCCCTGGCCTTGCTCAGCTGCTCTGGCCATCTGTGCAATCCAAAAGGGATGGTGTGAGAAGAGTTGTTGTGGTGGTGGTGGTGGTGGTGGTGGGGACATTGGGGAGGGGAAAACTGAAATTTGAAGTGCTTACAATGACATTATATTTATTTAGAATGTGTATCGGATGACTGAAGAAAGATAGAGAGAAAAGAGAAAATATTTGTTCACAAAGTTTGGAGCACCAGGATGATGATGTGTCACCTTCCAGAAATAGGACAGTGACTTGGTGCCATAAAAGTTTAGGTCAGTGGAAAGTAGGATGATGAAACATGTCTGGATTTTAGAGTTAGACTAGCAAATACCACCCCTATGTGAGCTCATTTTTTTCACGTTATGTTTTTTTCCCTCTCTGCTTCTCTTTCCCACCCGCCTCTTTTGTTCCCATGCTCCCCAGGCCAAACATCCTCCTCGACTTGGCCTCTGCTTTGCCTTGAAGGTTGCCTCACAACCAAAAGCCAGGTCCTCATTCCGTTTGTAAATGTTTCCTGCTAGTCCTCCCACTTCATGTCTTCCATTTTCCTCACCCCATTCCAACGGACAATGGCTAATGAAACTAAATGAGAAACAGTTGTAATATTGATGCTGACAACATATGACAGCTTTTATCACAGATGGTTGCCCTTTATGTGCCCTCATATGCTTCACATCCTGTCTCTTGTCCTCAGTTGTTCATGTGACTCAAGCATACTGTATGTTTGTGAGTATGTCTTTGGCTTTATAGTATTGGCCCACTTAAGCTTAAGACTTTTCTTACATGATCATCATTTTGTGTGTACATGCATTATTAACTTACATAAAACATGAATTGTCCGTGAGAAATTCTACTTTTCAAGCAGCCAACCTCCTGTCTCCCGTTTGGGAGTGCAGGGCGCTACCACTGAGTTCAAATTCTGTGCCACCAACACAGCTCTGCACTTTATTTGAACACTATTTAATGTTAATGTTCACGGTCAACTAGTCGATTGCAATCAACAAATTAAGCACTCCTGACTTACATGCTGTTGGAGATGTAAAGAAATAGTCACCGAAACAGATCTGTCTATCACTGTTGATATTGCTCAGACACAATTAAAGTTACAGTGAACCAATATTTATCTTTTTTATATTGTGATTAAATTACAGGTTTCAGTTTACATGTATCACAGCCATGTCACTTCATGCCAAAATGCATTCATGTCTTTCTTACACAGCAAATTGGTCAGTGTTAAATTTCCAGTGTTCGATCAAATATGCAGTAAGCAGTGTTTCAACACTGTTGGGACAAAAAGTTACACTGTCAGAGTAAATTTCCTTGAGTGTTGAGATGGTTGTTTGGTGTAACCTGATTAGCACTACCTTGAATGTTAAATTGACCACACCATCATTTCCGATGAAAGAGAAACTTTTTGCGCTTTTTTGGAAACAATTTTCCAGCGTGCTGTCGACATTTCAATAGCGATACATCCAGTTTTTGTCTGGGCAGCGTGGATCAGTGGTAGAGTGGTCGTCTTGCAACCCTGAGAGCGTGGGTTTGATCCCATGCCAGTGTGACTATGTCAAAGTATCCTTGAACAAGATACTGATCACCCACTTGCTCCTGATGCCATGTTATCAGTTGTCAAGCGCTTTGAGGGCCTTGTAAGGAGGAAAAATACTAGATAAATGAAGTACCAGTCATTTGAGTTACATTTTTAACACTGACACTAGTGCAGTACACTCATATGTGTTTAAACACTTAAGTTAAGTGTAATTTGGCAATGGCAGAATTAAATGTTTAACACTGACACTAGCGTAGAGTACTTTTTACACTACTCAGTGTTTACCAGTGTAGATTTTTGAGACTATACAGTGTTCGAGTAACACTGGTTAAGTGTGGAAAAAGTAACACTTTGAAAAGTGTCAGATTTGCACTCATTGGTGAAGACACTTATAAACACTTTACCAATGTTAGATTTAACTGCCGTGTTAATCTAACACTGATGATTTTGCTGTGTACGTTTGTGTTCAAAATTAGGTCATTGACAAAGAGTGTTGGGAATGTTACTTTAAAAAAGTAATTAGTTATAGTTACTCATTACTTGCTTAAAAAAGTAACTGAGTTAGTAATTGAATTACTTCATAATAAAAGTAACTCGTTAACAGGCAAAGTAACAATTTTTACTACTTAAAAAATTAATAATAATATGACACATCATACAATAATAATAATAATAATAGTAATTCATTAAATTTGGAGTGGTGATGTATGTTCTACCACTGCCAGTTACTACAGCAATCAGAATAATAATACAAATAAAACAAATACTGGATACATGGTGATTTGTGGCACATATGTCATCTATAGGTAATTTGTAGACAGTCCTAGCCAGTCCCTCCAGGGTTTCCCGGGCATTTTTTATGATTGTTGCGGGCTAAAATAATCAATAATAGATCAAAGAAATTATGGATGCTATTAAAATATACAGTGCTTAATGCTATCATGGCCAAAATCATTGCCATAGCTACTACTACATTTACTCCTCAAAATCATTAGCTTCCACTTGATCTCTCTGAAAAACATATACCTTTGTACACTTTCAAATTTGAGAGTAAGGTGATATATCTTCAGTTAATAATTCTACACATATAAAGATGTGTTTAATGATTGATTTACGTCAGAAAACTGCCCAACTCTAGGCATAACATGTATCATTCATATACAATCGTCACTCCATCGCCTCCATGAATGTGAGGATATTTTTAACACTTTTCACATGTTTGGCACTCGTGAAATAATTGAAATACAATTATTGGCGCTATTACTTACACTTGGCGAGCGTGTCGATATAACTTACCGGTATCTTTATCACTGTTATGGTGCTTGTGGAGTCGCAATATGGCTCTTGGTGGAACAGGACTGTCAACAAATCGCTCCTCATGGCGGCCGTTTTTCGGCAAATCTCGACTGTTATTTTTGATTAATGTCACTCTTGTCAAAGTTGTCAAACCAGTTCCAGGCGAGGACGTGGACTCTTTGCTAAAATGCTAAAATATGCTAAACCTTAAGGTCCAGAAGGAAGAAGGACGACACGTCCGTTACGTCGTGACACGCTTCCTGCGGCACCTCCAAAATGAAAGTCACTCTACATTTCAGCTGTCAAGACACTTTTATTGTGACGAGGTCCAACAACAACAGTGCCTCTAACTGTGCGCAAATTATATTTTCAGAGCTAGTCACCGCACGATGTCTTGTAAGCTTACTTCGAGCCTTGAATCTAATAAATAAATTGTACCGCAACGCATTTCTCATACAATATTCCAGGGAAAGCAAAGTGTTCTATGCCTGATCTTGCTGTTTCTCAACTAACTGTTTTTATTCTCTCACTCTTTGTCTCTGCAGACTAAGACCTGTGTGCAGATCTTTGGCAATCCAATTAGATCTTAGTGAACTAGCCAGACCACTTCTCTAGAAGAGGAGATGAAACCAGATGGGGTTATTACAGCCGCTCCGGAGCCAATGGAAACTTTAGAATCCAATCCAGTAAATGATCTATCACAGGGTACGGGGCAGGAGCCTAGCCAGGTAGCCTGTTCAGTGGAGCAGGAAGTAGCACAGCAGCCTGAAGATGTGGTTCCACCCCAGCCAGAAAAGGCCAAGGAATCCCCAGCTGCTAAGACCACTAACAAAATTTCGGGAGACTCCAAAGCCAAGATCATAAACAAGACCATGCCGAAAACAAAACCCAGCACTACCAACATGACAAAGACCACATCGGGTTCACGACCCAACACGACCTCGAGCCGGCTATCAAATGGCTTGTCTAAGCCCCAGAGCAACGGTGTGACAAAGAAGACCACACTTGCCCTCGATAAAAAGAGCACTCCAACCTCTGCAGCCCCCAAGAAACCAACAGCTGGTTTTCCAGCCCCCAGGAACACAGCTAAAGTAAATGAAAGAAAAGCTGCATCGCCTGCTACTAATGGTGCAAAGTCCGCAGTGGGAACCACAGCAACAAAGAAGGCAACGTCCACAACACTTAACGGTGTTAAAACCAGTACAGCAACTGTTGCTAAAAAGCCTCCAGGTTGGTGAAAATGTCACAAATTAAACCACATCATCAATTTTCTGTGTCAGATGTGAGGCTATTAGCGAGATATTCATCAAGAGTTTTTGCAATTCTGGCTCAAAATGGGAAAAAGGATACTTTCACACACATTTGATGGATTCAGTACACAAATTAGACATGCAAGAGTGACTGCTGCATTTGCCCTAGATCCTAATGACATACTGTATGAAAGAAATATGCGTTTGACCTATATCGCTTACTGTACCCTACATTGTTCTTCACATTCCTCATAATCTCTCATATGTTGTCACCTTCCCATTTTCTTTTCCCCTCCTCTTCCTTGGCCTCCTTTTCATTGCTTTCCTGTGCTACAGCTCCTAAACCTGCGACTGCAACTTCCACAAAGCCAACCACTGCACCCAGGACTGATAAGCCCCCTGTTTCCAAGACCAGGTAAGTGTGCCATTAAATCAATGAAAGCTTAAGCCACAGTACAAGGGGCTAATGGTACATGTAGGTGAGCTCTTGGGTGCTGCCTGAATAAAGTTGCACAAACGTTGATATTGCAAATGCAATATACAGTACATCATTCGAAGATTGAATAAGGAGATTCGTTATACAGCTTTGTGTCAAAACAAATGCTTCATTAATTTAAAGTGTGGCTGTGGTGGTCAGAAGAAGAAATAGGGTTTATCAAGGAAAGCTGCATCCAAAGTTTTTTGCTGCACGGGTTGCATTAATTCCTCAATTCCACCGACACGTTTTCCTTTGAGGAAGCATGGTCTGGAGACTCTGAGGTGGGCTCCCCTATCTGTGGGGTCGAAGTCACTGAGGTGTTTAGAAAGCTCCTCGGTGGCAAGGCCCCCGGGGTGGATAAGATCCGCCTAGAGCTCCTAAAGGCTCTGGATGTTGTGGGGCTGTCGTGGTTGAGACGCATCTACAACATCACGTGGACATTGGGGACAGTGCCTCTGGATTGTCAGACCGGGGTGGTGGTCCCCCTTTTTAAGAAGGGGGACCGGAGGGTGTGTTCCAACTATAGAGGGATCACACTCCTCATCCTAGAGAGGATAGGAGAGGAGAAGGGTCCGTCGGGAAGTCAAATCTCGGATTTCGTCCTGTGGACCATGTGGACGCCTGTTTACTGACGAACAAGATGAGACAGGTGGATGTGCTGTTACGTATGTAAGTATTCTCCTGCCGTATGAAAGCCAGAAGCCGGCCAGCCGAATCAGGTTATTTCCTTTCGGTTTAAGTAAATAATAATAAATAAATAATTGAGTCTGGATGACAGACTTACATCCATAGTCAAGTGATCTTGTGTCTCACTCAATAGTAACTAATAGGTGTGACCGACGGCCTGTCAATGAGGTGACGTCACATCTGCCCCAAACATGGAGACGAGTATTAAAGTTAATAAGCCGGATTGTTTTGGCAAATATAAAACTAGACACAAACCAGTTATTTATCACACTTTACAATATTTGCTCCCTTTCCCCCATCAATATCTCGAAATGTTACTCTGGAGGTACACTTTAATATTGAGCCCTACAAAATA
Organism: Leptonotus elevatus; assembly: GCF_054856555.1. Classification (NCBI taxonomy): domain Eukaryota; kingdom Metazoa; phylum Chordata; class Actinopteri; order Syngnathiformes; family Syngnathidae; genus Leptonotus; species Leptonotus elevatus. Next base: position 50,924,419 of record NC_141239.1, on the reverse strand, counting down.
ACAAAATGTATTTGTCCAGAAAATTGCAAACATGATACAGAAATACAGTACAATTGCTGCCTTTGTTCAATTTGAGGAGCAAATTTTTCATTTTACTGGTATGCTTGATCATTGTAATTGCAAAACCATTCGAAAAAATAACAAACACGCACAAATTGGTTTGGCACATAACAAATTATATTGACTAAATTGGACTAAAAAAATATATTTTTTAAATTTTTGTGTTTGTTTAGAAGTCTTTAGAGCAAATTTCCTGATTAGCTATTCCTGGAATAGCTAATCTGAATCTAAAAACGTGGAATAATATTCCATGTTCTTTTTACAAACATCTGCCAGCTAAATATCCAAATAATAATTTATTCAACAACATTGTAATGATTAGTAAACAAGCTTTTTTTTAATGCTCCCACCAACACATGCATTACGTTCTTCTATAGCATCCATCCATTTTCTTAACCTCTTATTCCTCACAAGGGTCGCGGGGGTGCTGGAGCCTATACCAGCCAGCTAAATAAAAATACCTAGCGATGATATTGAAATCTCACGGTTTTGTTGTATCGTGGTATTGATGTCGCTGTACACTGAAAAAAAAATTATGAATGAATTTACTCAATTTAATTGTGTCAAGTGATTGCACAGTGCACACAGTAAAATCATCTCGATGCAGAAATATTTTTAAGTAGATGTATAGTTTACTTAAAAAATATATCTGCAGCCAGATGATTTATTTCGTGTAACCATTTTACTAAACAGCATTGAATGGCATTTTTTTTTCTCATTGTACGATAATTATTGCGATATTGAGGGAAAACTCATGGTATTACAGTAAGCCTCACTGTATTGCAGGAAGGTTCGTAAAAAAATTATGATCACATAATCATCGTAAAAAATGCTAAATCAGTCATCTGGCAGGCCAAATATAATTGTGGACGGGACAATTTTGGTTAGTTTAGCACCTTGTATGGGGTCTCAAAGGTGTTTTTATTGGTAAATAAAGAGAAAGAGACAATAAAGAGGCATGCCTCAAAGAATTTCAACGAAACATTTTTACACACGTCTGTGTATAGAGATGTTGTTCAATAAGAGAAACAAACTGTTGATCCCTTGACAAACATAAAAAAAAAAAATCTGATGTCAACAAGTGTCACTTATTAGGATCCTCCCACCTCACAGAATTGTACAGTAAATTTGACCACTGGATGATACATTAAATCACAGTAACTTGAATTCTGATAAGCAACATGATTCAATTGAATTACAAGCCTCAGTTTCAAAGCAGCATGTGTCCTTTTACCCCCACCTGCCTTGGGTAGCACTTGGATTGTGGAGATTACACAGATTACAGCTTTATACAGTGGTAGATGTGTAAACAGATCATTACAAGTCTTACACAAGGGCATGTTGGTCATTGCTTCTATAGCAGAGGACTCTCACTGTGCCATTTTGATAGACACTATATTTTCACACATTCATTAAGCTCTCAATCACCTCACAATTTTTGGGGAAAGATTCTAGACATCGTCTACTAGACTTTACACCGATCTGAACGGCTGGATCAAAATCGGACGAGATCAGAAATCGGCGATCGGCTGTAATGTCTTACTTTAAGACATTACATGTTATATTTAGTGTTTACATTACATGTTATATTTTGTATTTTCCCCCTTGCGTTTCAATTGATGTGAATTATACAATGGTTTTCGCTATTCATGGAACGGACCAGTCTGTATACTCCAAAAAATGGTGGCGGTTGACTTGAAATGTTTTTTTAAATAGCTATATTGCTCCATCTTCTGATCGAATCAGTAATCGGTTATCCTTTTTCCCCCAAACTCGTTGATCGCTGATTGGTGATCGGTCAAAAAATCGTGATCATGTAAAACTTATTGATTGCCGTTAAAATGTATACTGTCTCCAATAATTAGCGTAGACCTTTTACAACATTTATTTGGAGCTTGGCCATGCAGTGTGCTACACAAATATTTAAATGTAGCTGTATCTCTATTGATACAAAATCATTTTTAAACTATTACATACTGTATTTACATTAGGGATGTAACGATAACGATAATATAGTGATCTTGCAATATTAAAACTGCCACAATATCGTCATAGGCATGTCACGATACGAAAAGCAGCACATTTGTTAAAAAAGTCAGGTTGATTTCCATTTGTGCAGTTCTAGCACCCTCTGGTGACTTGTTTTTTTAGTGCAGTTTAATTTTCACAAGGCATGTTTTGGCCCTTCTATGTTTAAAATCCAGATGAAGGGGAACGTGATATGCTTGTGAACCGAGTCAATATGTGGAGGAATTCAATATGTGTGTGCATTAGCAAGCAAAGTGCCTCAATATTAAGTGTTATTAGAGATTGTAGGTTGTTTATATGCATTACTGTTGTGTACAAAAGCACAACGTGTTTTTTTTTAAAAATGTAGTATGAGGTAATTCCTTTACAATATTGTGACCTTTTTTTAATATCACCAACCTCCCCACACTATCGAGGTAATTATCGTATCGTGACATTCATATTGTGATATCGTATCGTGATGTTTGGGTATTGTTACATCCCTAATTGACATTGACTCTTTTTTTTCTTTTTTAATAGCTAGTAGTTCATTTTATGGTGCCTTGAGTTGATAGATAAAAAAAAAAAATCTATCAATCTCTAGATTTCTCCAGACTCTGGAGAACCTTGTTTTTGAAGGTGACTAATTATAAGATTGTGCAGTCAAAATATAAAATTATAAAATTAAGGTATAGTAGACAAGACATACATATTATACATTTATAAACAAGCTTCATTGTAATTGGCAAGCAAAAACCCATTTCAAAAGCACTAGTATAGTTGTGGATATAGTAGAAAATGTTTTCAGTTTTCAGAAAGCAAGATTACTATACAATTACAGAAGACTGGCGATTTGGGTTTTGTCATTTTAAAGATGCAGTATTTGTGCTGCAAAGTCAAATGTGTTATACATTCACAAGATTTTTAGCCCAGAAAAGCTACTGTAAACTAATCACAGAAGAACCAAGCACCCTTTGGGGCAAGCACAAAGTGTGCGTGCATGTCAGTATTCCTCCATGTGATTTGCTTTGACAAGGACATACATTTCTCCCTTAATTATATTTTGCACTTTTCCTACCTTGCTCAAATCTTTAATTCAAGCCTGCTATTAGTAGAGCTTTAGAGCTCTTGACAGCCACGTTAATTACATGACCAGACTTCTCCTGCCTTTGTGGTTGTCACTCACGCACTCGTCCGTTCCTTTTTTCCCCCTCACGGATGCTCACTTGATTTGAACAGAAAGCTACAGTTGACTGGTAAATGCGAGTCACTAAGTGACATTGGTCTTGTTCAAAGCCCAACAAATGGAATTAATTTACTTAGGCTGATGACATTACTTTTCTAGACTACCATTTCTGTTTGTTTGCGTTTTTCTTGATGGAAGTGTGACTATGTGCTGCAGAGGTGCCTTTTCTGTGAACTGTATATATGTGCAGGTCAAGCCTTCATTGTGGGAACAGCGTGTCATTACAGAGCATATGCTCATTTGTCAGTGTATTACTCTGCATGATACCGGAATGAAAAGGCGAAGGGAGGGCTGAACATTTGTGACATGCACACGTGTCTGCTTTCCCTGCAGATGCTGCACAGTGAAGTGAAACAAAAATGGCGGAGAGAGAGAGAAGTCATAGGTAGAGGAAAGCAGCAGTAACCATATACTGTATGTGTGGCTGGTTAAAATACTACATTTTAGTACGGTGAAACTTGGACCCGGCAACAGGCCAAGTTTTTATTTTGGCCATCAGGTGAACTTTCAATTCCGCTTTTATTTTCCTCCACTCAGCCGCCCATGCTCTCATTAGTCATGGTCTTTTTCTCATTGATGGTCCCTCTGGGATAGTAAATTATTGCAGCGGATTCAATTCAACCCTCCTTGTGATCTAACAAATTGCTGCTGATGTAATGGTCTGACAGTAAATGTGTGTGGTCGTCAGGTTTCTTGCCCCAGACACTGTTGCAGGGGCTGTAAATCATTGGTCCGGCTCTGGGTGCGGCCAATGACTGTGCAATGCAGTGTGCACCCGCAGACCTTATTAGCAAATGGGTATAGTGGTAATCAGTGGGAGGAGTAAATGAGAAGAGGGACTGAATGAAGGCTTGGACTGAAAAAGAGTGTTAGTTGCTGTTCATATATGACCAATATGATAAATTCAACCTCTTTGTTCTACTTGGTCAACAGTAGTTAAGAGTGTAATTGTGGAACCTCTTAGGACAAACACAATGTGGGAGGCCATTCATCCATGATTTTGAAGCATTTTTTCCACTGCTTGAAATGTTTTATTTAGAATTAATCAGTTCCAGGCTCAGCTACTGTCATTGTAATACCTTTATCAGCGGTACAGGTAGGACTGCACTCTAAAAAGAGAATTGTTGAACCAATAAAAGATTACAAAACAAGCCTCTTTCAGCGTGAGTGCGAGAGGGCGCAGGAAGATGGCTTCACGCACTGAAGCACTCGCTGGACGCGCACTCCTCGTTGAAAAGCATGAAGCGCTAGTTAAGCTTATTAAAGCTTATTAAGTGTAGCGCTCGCTGGCCGTCCACTCCTCGTTGAGAAGTATGACGCGCAAATGAAGGCTCCACGGGAGCGCGCAAGCAGTCAAAACACATGAAGAACACACGTGAGGTTTTCAATTTTCAGTTTTAGAAACGTTTTGTAAGAGCAAATGTTTTTCGTGGAGAAGGAGTAGAAAAAGCAGCAATCATTCCTGCAGCGGACTCAAGGTGCGTTCAATGAACAGGCACACAGTAGGAAATCACATTTTGGCATAGAAAAAGCTCAGACGACTGACAGAGCAACAAACACAGGTTGTGACGCATTTTTGACACTTCCCTTAAAAATAAGTGGAGTGTGAATTATTTTGTTCCCAGTTTGTAGTATTTGATTACGCATTTGACTAATTGGGAGCGAAATGGAGAAGAGCAGAGAAATGCACGCACACTCAAGCAACGTTACATTGAGTCATTGGAGTGCCACTGTATTGCCAATATTTAAAACGGATGACATTAAATGCAGTCAAATACAGTACTTCAAAAATATGGCATGCAATGTGAAAGCACATACAGTATAAACATAAATATATACAGTATGTACATAAATGAACATGTATACATCCCAATATTTTTAAGTAATAATAAATAAAAAATAATTTGAATTTTGTCAGTTTGAATTTTTCTGCTTTTGCTGATGTTTTAGAGTTTTGTCAAGGTAGCGTTTCAGTACCGGTATCGAGGTATTTTATGCAGGTATAGTATCGAAGTCAAAATTTTGGTATTGTGACAACACTACCAGGATGGATAGAATCAGGAATGAGTACATCAGAGGGAGGAACATGAAGGTAGTTGGTGTGAGAGCAGAGGATGCAGAGGACAGGGTTAGATGGAGGCAACTGGTTCGCTGTGGCGACCCCTGAAGGGAAAAGCTGAAAGGAAAAGTAGAAGAAGCAGGAGTCACTTTGGATTAACTTAATTAAGTCGATTATATTAAGTTTAATGAACTCATAATCATTTAAACTTCATATATTCACTTTGGACTAACTTAATTAAATCATGTGTTACCACTTGAAGCGATTATTTTAAGTTGGTCAACAATTCTTTCTTTCTTTTTTTTACCAATTTAAAATAAGAAAAACAATTACATTGCTTAAAAATCATATTAAAAACAATTCAATTAATATTAAAGATAATATTAAATAAAACACAATCATCAAATGGGAAAAATACCATTCCAAACACCTGTTAGTAATATGATACAAAGTATGCTGTTTTGCAGAAGATTTCATTAGTTTTTGTACAGATGCATATTGATAAAAACCAAGTCTAGTTCTTATTTACAACTGAGCAAATGCACTCTTTGAACTGAACCTCCTCATGAGATTGTCTCCGGCCTAATAGCCCTGACAGGGATTAGTTTATCTTTGCGACTTACCAAGTGCTGTTGGGCCAACAAGAGGACAACACATACAGTATGAACAACAGTTTAATGACATCAAGTTGTTGAATAATTCCGTAATGTTGATCAACCTGGTTTGCTATCCCTTTTTCCCCAACTAAATCTGGTCATTTGTTTGTGCTACTCTGTGGCATCATATTGTGCCCTCCATTTCTCCCAAACAGCACTCCTGTTGTTTTCTTCGTCCACCAAAACTGATAACGGTGGCGCTACACTTTCAATGTTTACCATCATAGCACCACTGTGACCGAGTTTAACCACCACTTACCATTGTCTTGGTAGGACACCTGCAGAGAAATGGAAGCAGAGTGAAAACAACAGTTATGATCTCATTTGGAGGCGAGGATCATTTAACAATAAAATCCCAAAGTGCCCTCATTCGCATGATTGCATCTCTACTGATGTCTTAGCTTCAGGATGAGGATCCCGCCTCTATATAAAATAATCTTTAACTCATTTTTAATGTGATGCCGATGATCTTTTCTGTCTGTCCACCACAATTTGTGTTGCCTTCTCTGCTGGGAATATGTCTGCATGCATGCTTAGCTCCTTTTGACCGTGAATCCCATTATTCAAATCTTCAACTGGCTGGTGGTTGAAGGGGAACAAATCAGCCCCCGCAGGCAGCCATGTTCTCACACAGCTATCCTTTTTCAGATGCAATAATTGAGTACATTTGTATTTGCAACAAAGCTAGCGTTATCATTACTCCTCAGGCAAACTTCTTGCTCCTCTTGCTTCTTGCCTTGTGTCTCAGTGTGCCTGTAGCAACTAGCCACATGAGTCATCTGATTTTGCATCTCCAGTGCCTCTCTGGGATCACTGTTTATCATTACTCAAGCTCTAATGCACTGTGGTGAAAATGAAAATTAAACCATCCCAGCTGTTTTTGTTTCCTTGTTTACTAGCTGTGCTTTGAATTTTATATTGAGGCCAAGTTGACCTCCTTTCAGAACTACAGAATGTCTTCTGTGTCATTCAGCTGAAAGCAATCATGGTCACAGAATGAATGGAAGCTTAAAATAATTAAAATATCAATGTAGCACTGTTGTTGTCAGATGTTGTTCCAGTTGCCAAACCTTGGGAAACATCTTGCAATCTCAAAAACACACGAGACCCCAACAACTGTGGCCTAGTCTAAAGACTGTAACCGATTTTCAACTGTGCTAAATGCCCTGTTTCATTCACAGTCATGACACAGAGATAAGATAAAATGTAATCGGATGAATATTTCCCCCGCAAACACGCCTGCTCTCATTTCTCTCTCAGTGGACCGGTTCTTTTCTAGCCTTCTATAAAGTAGTCTTGCCATTTCAGATTATCCCTTTTACTTTGAGGAGCAAGGCGATCATGAACACTGTCCTTGAATATTCCGCCTGCAAAAATCTCTAATGCTTGTCACCATCTGTATCTTACATCTACAGAATTAGCGTTGTCCTTTCTTCCTGTCTTTCCTCTTCTAATATGTCTAGCGAATAACTTTAATACAGTAGAACTTGTGCGTGGTCAGGAACGTGTTGCTGAGGCGTGGTCAGTCATGCTGAACATATCTGATTGACTACTCACTGCCTTTTTATTTACGCCACCACATTTGTCTCTGTTTGTGAACTCAATACCATTTTGATGTGATGTTTTTTAAACGTGCCACTAGACGCAGAACTCCATGATTGTAATATTATCTGCTTTAATGACATCATTGGTTTGGAATAGTGTTGGTCTTTTTTTTTTTTTTTTTTTTTTTTTACTGACACTTTATGTACAGTATAATGCAGTTACCTCTGCCATGTCATTAGTGTGATTTATATAAATATTCCAACAACATTGGACGATGTGTGAACCCAAAACAATGAGGCACAAAAAAAATTGGGTTCAGGAACAAATGTACCATGAAACCAAGCAAAATCACGTTTGGATATTTTGTTTTAATTAACGTAGTATTACAATTTATGTAACAATACTATTTTCAATAGTGTTTGTTGAAGATGAGTTCTAAAAGTGTATAATTTTTTGCAAGGATCTGATGTTGGTCCGATTTTTAACACCACCATCTATCTGTGCAGGCTAATGAGAATTTCCTAAAATTTTTTAAATTACCCCAAATAAAATATAAAGAAAACGCATGCCCAAAAAAATACAGTAATTCTTTACTTTAGTGGTCTTGTCACAGCAATTTTATGGGAATATCAGCATAATTTCAAAACACAATTCAGTATTTTTACATCCTTGTTTAATTACTATTGATTCCGGTCTTATTTTATGTTTCCAAAACCATGTTCCATCACGTTTTCCAAATTGTAGCCTGTACACAGTACTTTCTCATTCACCATGAATGTGGTACAAGGGGAAGCAGAGAATTTTTTTTTTTAATCCACTATTAAAGATTAACGTGGCCCCAGCCGCCTTCGTTTTCTCTTTCCGCCGTTGCTAACTCAAGTCTTTTTTTAGAAACTGGCAGTTCGTGTAGCATGTACCCTGAAGACTGCACACCATAGCCTTGTCAGGGCGACTCGATGTAGGTTACTTTACTCAGACCTGACACACAGTCAGCTTCGGGGCTGGGCAGGCTAGCCCAGCATGCAGGCTGATGATTACTGCCTCACATGTCATTCAATGATGGGTAAAGGATACTGTCCAGAAACCCAGGATAGGGTGGATGCCTCTCTGGGGTACATTGACATTCACTTCCTGTCCCCATTTCAACAATGAATGTTTTTCATGAGCTTGTAGTCCAGAGAGAAGAGTCTTGGCTTGATGTTGTACTTTGACAAATTGTAAGTGAACAAGACATCCGAGTTGAGAAGGACATAAGGACGTTTATTTACTTCTACAAGCACTACAGGGAGTAGTTTTTGGATCCTTAAACTGCTTACATAAGGATTGGGGCTGATGCCACATCTGTTTAGGGGAAGGTCAGTTTCCGGTCATCACTAAATCAACACTAATCTAATTAAGAAAAGTCTATCTACCGCTTATGAGGTGGAAAGTTTTACATTAGGTGTGCACCAATCGATCGGCCGGGATCGAGATCGGACCCGATTTCCTTAATTTTGGGTAATCGGTGTTCGGCTGATTGCTTAAAATAAAAACGATCTTGTCCACCAATCTCTTCTGCTGTGAGATGACTAATAGGCTTTTCATTTTTTAAAGATCTTTGGCTTTTGAGATCAGCCAGAAAATTGTGATCGGTGCACCCCTAAGATACATACATCGTTTTCTTTGGAATTGCAATTTTGCTTAAATTTACACTGTTTCTTCAGTTATCCCGTTTAGAGATTCACAGCTGACCCCTGGCTGTAACTTGCGTGATTGTCCACACTGAACCCATGTTCCTAACATGTATGCTTTTTCATGTTTTTCTTTCTGCAGACCCACGACAGGCACAACAGCATCCCGTCCTACCACAGGCTCAACTCGACCACCCTCCAGCGTCACAACCAAGAGCCCTGTAGCTAAACCCAAACTTGCCACCTCTAAAACCTCCACCACTACCGCCAACAGCGCTGCATCCAAATCAGCCTCATCTACTCCCTCTGGTGTCAAAACCCCAGCATCACAAACATCTAGAAACATGACCCCTGCAAAAAAAGGTACACTTCGTGCTTCAAGGTATAATCAGTAAAATGTGACCCTTTATCTGGATTTGCATGGAACCAGATGCATTGATTGGCATCAAATATCACATATTTGATTCTAACAAACTCATCACATAGTGGATGTATTAATAAAGTCATATGCAATTGAGTTTAGTTCTAAAACCATCCAGTTTTTATTTTATATTCTTAATACTATGTTTGCATATACTATCACAGAAAGCTTTAGTATTAATTTAAATATGTTTTGTCGCAGTCACTTATGGTCTGTAGTGGTACACTATACTCGCCTTACTTATGTGGAGGCAGTGTGGGGTCAATTCCCACTCAGAACCTACTCAGTGATGTTGGGAATGTAAGCGTAAATGTTTTTTTGTCTTCATATGTGCTCTGCGACAAACTGGGAACCAGTGTAGGGTGTAGCCCACCTTTCACCTGGAGTCAGCTGTGATACACTCAGTACCCATTGACCCTGTACCCAGGATAGGCGTTATTGAAAATAAATAGACGGATGGACTTTCTGTCGTTATTATGTAGTGCTATTTTTATTGTATTGTCTTAATAATGCTATTTGTGTGTGTGTGTTTCCCTAGATGTTACCAAATCTGCCACCCCAGCAGCCAAAAAGCCTGCAGACTCTCCACTCAGCCGATCATCTGCAACAATGAAATCAGCTAAATCTGAGACACCCAAATCAGCTTCAAAATCAGACAGTATAGCCAAAAAGCCATTTGTAAGCAAAGTTGCAGAAACAAAGACACCAATCCGTTCCAAAACACAAGAAAATAAGTCCATACCTTCCAAGGATGCCTCTAAGACCCCTGCCTCCAAAACACTGGCAACCAAGAATACTAGCACCAAGAAAACAGTGGGCAGCACCACTCCAACACCTGTGAAACGTGGACCCAAAGCAGAAGAAGCTGCTGAAACTGGAAAGGAAATTGCTGCTGCTGTAGCTGCTGCTGCAGCAATTGCAAGTGCAGCAGCTACCATTGTAGGCTCAGATGAGCCTCAACCATCTGCAGAAGTGGCCTTGGTGGAGTCTCATGGAAATACTGCAGAACAAATGCCTCCTCAGTTCCCATCTCCCTTTGCAGTACAAGGAATAACTTCAAATCCCACTTCAGAGCCATTAGCAGAACAAGTACATGAACTAACACCAGAAATTCAACGAAAAACAATACCAGAACCAAGGCAAGAAGCCACGCCAGAACCTACACGAGAAACTACACCAGAACCCATGAGAGAACCATCACCAGAGCACATACCGCAACAAACACAAGAATATATGAGAGAACCTACACCAGAATTTATACAAGAACCATCACCAGAACTCACACCACAGCCAACACAAGAATATATCAGAGAGCCTATACCACAACCAACATCAGCATTCATTCAAGAACTTATACCAGAACCTGTCAGAGAACCAACACCAGAACCACAACGAGAACAATCGCCAGAACTTCTTGGAGAATTGTCACCAGAACCTATGAGAGAACTTACACCAGACACTGTTCAAGAACCAACATCAGAATATGTGCGCAAGATCACACCACAGCCCCTGCGAGAGCTCACACCAGAACCCTTGCAAGAACCAACACCAGAAGTCCTACGAGATCTCACGCCAGAACCAGTACAAGAACCAAACCATGAAACCCTACTTGAATCACAGCCTGAGCCACTGCGAGAATGGACACCAGAGCCCATAGAAGAACAACCTCTGGTTCATGGACGCAAAATGTCTCCCGAGGTCCCTGATGAAACATCATCTCTGCCCACAGAGGAGCCATGCCAAGGAGCTGGAATTAGTTATGAACCAGCCTACAGTTATCAACAGCCAGCGCAAAATGACCTTTTCAAATTTGAACAGTCTGCAAGTGAATCAGTTCCTTCCCTTGGAACTACCGTCATGTCTCCTCCTTGTTCCCCACCAGTCCCTGTTTCTCCTGTCAGAGACTCAAATAATCCTTCTGATCTGCTGATAATGCATGACCAACCAGATTCCTGGAACAAGAATCAGACCTTGGAGCCATGCAATATTGATGCCCAGGAATCTCACAGTATGATAAACTTTCCAACAGAAGAGTATGATGAAGAGGATGACGAATGGCAGCAAAGGAGAAATGAAAAAGACGCAGAAGAAGATGATAAAGAGAATTTGATAACTTCCACTGCTCCTTCCAGAGAGACCTTCTATATGATAGCAGAACCCCAATGTTTGGGTGCCTCAACCATAGACGATTTTACCTCCAGGGACATGCTGTCGCCTCATGAAAAAGAAGTAGCGGTAGAAAAGGCAGATGAAGAAATAAATGATGATGAGGATGAAGAAGATGAGGAACAGAGGAGGTTAGGCCATCAGCTGTCCTCCATGATCACTGATATGAGCACATCTCAGCCCTCTGAGGAGTTTCAAATCAGACCTTCAGCTTTTGGTGGTTCTTCTGGCTGGCACTGTGATGACTTGCTGTCAGGAATGGACTCTGAGGACGTTAGTAGCTGCACCAGTAGCCGACAGCAGGGCATTTCTGACCTCAGCAGCACCCAGCACACCGCAATTTTGGAAGGTACTCAGAGCTCAGATGCCCTGATTGACTCAAGCCTCCGTGGCTCTGAAGGTGATGGTAACTTCATGGGTTCTCCCAATGTGGAAACCCTAGCCAATGAAGAAGACGATGAAGAGGACGAGCGTGTGGATGAAATGGACTTAAGTTCAGAAAGAGCAGAGGAATATCATCAAGTGTTCCAGCAGCAAGAACGAGATGAGGACGAAGAGGATGAAGATGTAGAAATGCATAGTGATGGAGTAACAGAAAGTTGTGAGAATGCAGAAGAAGATGACTTTAATGACAACCTCAATCGCGCAGATCCAACATCCATTGTCCCTCCCACCACTTCCTGGGGTCAGACCAACCCCTTTTCTGATACCTGGGCTCAGCCTCAGGCAGCCTCGCTGCTCTCTGTCTCCTCTCCCAGCCCTATCTCAGACCATGGTGCAGGAGAGTCTGAAAGTCCCACACAGTCCCCTGCTCTAACTGGTTTGGACAGCAGTTCTCCTTTCTTGGCTCCTCGCTCAGGGCAAGACCCTGAGCAGCAGCACTCATTCTATGAGATGGACACCCCTGTCCCTGAGGATACGCAGAATATGCTTGCTCCCGCAGCTGTAGCCATGTCCCAGTCTAGCACTCTGAGTGGTACAGCACTGGCCGCCCACAGTGGTAGCGAGACAAGCACACCAGAAGAACTACGTGACTATGACAGCAGCTCAGGGGTGGAATCCCGTTCAGACAAACAGCAGACTCCGGTTCCTGCGTCGCTCCAGCCTGACATGGAGCAGGATCTGGGTATTCACCTGGAGAAAGGCGATGGAGAAGAGGAAGAGGCTGAGACACTGCCAGCTGATGAGGTCCTGGGAACAGGACCCCCAACTGCTCCAGCATCTGCCCCATCTTCTCCTAGCACCTCTGTAGATGAGGCCAGTGACACAGAGGGTGAGATGCAGATAAATGAACCTGATGCACCACTGATGATGGATGAAAGGGCTGCATTTGAAAGCCCCACCCCGACATGCAATTTGCCTGCTCTTGATGAGGATGAGGAGACAAGAGAAACACCAGCGGGAGAGGGTGACGAGGATGAAGGTGGGGCTACTCCTCAATCAGCCAATTCTGTGGCATCATACGGCTTTGACTGCACCACTTCCAACTCTAATGCCCACTCCATGGCTGAGAGCTGCGGAAAGAGCCCAGGGATCTTCTCCCTGGAAAATGAGGAGCAGCTGCCCGAGGAGGCCAAGGACCCGTCACTCATCAAGGAGCTGACCCTGCCATCTGCCGCTGGTGCTGCTGCCCAGACAGAGGATCTGCTGGGCCGACCTGTGGACCTGATGCCGTTGAGTTTTCCAGAAGATAAGCATCCCAGTCTAGATGAGCACCACTACATGCTGGGGGGTGATATTACTGCGCACCACCTAGAGGAGGGGGATCCATTAGAGGCAAGTCACCACCTTGGGCCTCTGGAATCTGAAAATACAGATGAGAGCCAGCCGTCCTACTACTCGACCATGTGTGATAAGACTGATTATCTGGAAGGTAATGTATAAGCCCCTCACAAGTACCCCCGGAATGCACCTTTTCCCTGCAACCCTCCCCTACCTAGTGTTTGTCTTCTCTCCAGTTGGGTTAGATTGTTTAGAAGAACAAAAAAAAAGGAGAGCAAGATATTAGGAAATTATTCTAAAAATATTTTACCAAGTACATGAAAATGTTGACTGTAGCAATTTTTAAATGAAGGCTCCTTCTCCACTGTTATGGCCATGATTTGAAGTCTATGGCTTAAATTTATCCAATGTACAATAACGAAGACCATTTTTTAGTAGAATGTTCTTTTAAAGTCACACTGCGAATTTGGTGAAGGGTATTGACTGATTGATCCAACGTGACTGAACTTTTAAACTAAAAAACAACAACAGAAGGAACTAAATGGACTGTATTTATCCTACTGTTTTTACCAATCAAATGTCAATGTGTTTTTTTTTGTATTTGGTAATTTTTTTGGTTCATTTTTTGTTTATTTCTGTCAATCCCAATCCTCCCTATGTTGTGTATATACACACTCAACGTTCAGCAGCAGCGTAGTGATAGTTACAAGCTCCAAGCTCTTTTAAGAAGGTTTTGTTGCAAGGTTTTTCTCTGTCCATAAAGGCTAGGTATTAACACTTCTACTTGGCCCGTACAGATGTGTCAAGGTAGGTATGGAAGTCTTAGATCGCCATTGATTAAGGTGAAGTTTTAAACGTGTCCGGTTATGTTGTTTGCTTAGATTGCTAAAGTGTATAACATGCAGTTGCATACAGTATTTCTGGCTTTTGGTTTTATGTGGCTAAATTACAAACCACAGCTAGCACATCCGTTGTGTCGCTGAAGAGACTAACTAGTCTATTATTTGTGATTTGATCATGAATTGCTCATCATCTCTCTCGCAGCTTTACACCCATAGTGGACGTTTGGTTAACTCTTTCAACAATATATTGCATGTTCAACTAGCAAAAAGACTGTGTACTACCTGATAACATTCAATGAATTCTGCTCTAGGTATATTCATAAATTAATGGTTCACACTAGGTTGTCTTTCAAAATTCCATTAAAACATCATTGCAAGGCATTGTTCCTGTTTCTTATTTTTCCTCTGTCTTCCAGCAAATTATTACCCTTATGTTTCAGTCACTGTGTATTCGTTTGTCAACATATTTATTTTCCCATGGCGCCGCCTGTTCCTTCCCATGGGAATATCCGGTAAACAGGAAGTGATGCAAAATGGAATTTTGCCAAATTAAAGAATACGGAGGTGGTCATAGTGCCCTTCAGCATGCTCGTGCCTTTTTGACTTGACCAGTCAACATCACATTCAGACCTCATCTGGCTGGTGGTGCTCACTCTTAAGGTGCTCTGTGGAGCTTTATCATCATACTTTGTCAATGGGTCGGTTGAAATAACAGTTACTGTACACACAAAACCTATCTTCTTCTTGGCACCAACTTGACACTAAATTTTGTAAGAAGGCAAAAATAATTCCCCCCTCCACTATTTGAAGATCCAAACTCCAAGAAAAAACGTCTCATGACTTTGAATGGCCTCAGTGGAAACCTTTTTTTCCATGGAACAGGAACATCTGATCATCTAGGATCATTATCACAATTGTAAAAGAAAACAGCAAGCAAGAAAAGAGGCTTGGTGTTTGTCCGCCTTAAGAAAACAAATAAATATGAAGAAGTCAAAGCCGCCACAGGGTATCTTCCACAGCAAAGATGGAAACAACACACATCATCTTGTGCTGTTAGCCTGCACAAATGCACATATTCTGGAATCTTCCCTCCTTGCACAAGCCACATGGATGCCTCTGAATGTTGAAGTCCCCATTCATGCCTTTTCCTGTGCCTCCTGTTCTGACATTCTGGAACCTTGTATAAACTCATGTAGAGCATCTGCAATTGTGCATACTATACCAGTATTAGGCTACATAAGGTTACCCCTTGTGAGTATAGCCTTGGTTACTACAAGCCAGTTGTATACATATTATACAACAAATAATAGAGACATTCACATTTGTCAAACAATACAAAACAGTTCCATATTTAAATCATTTTGTCATATTTTTTTAAACATGCAATTATGCTAATATACTTAAATTACTAATTTGGCCTATATGTACTTTTTTGTGTGTGTGTGTATAGTTTTGTCTTTGATACTCCCTGTCTTTCCCATTATATGTATTGTATTGTATTGTCTGTGCAGCGAATGACTGCTTGTACTGTATGATAACAAAGACTGAGACAAGTCCAAGCATTTCTATTGGCTGCCCACGTGTTATCATGCGGATGCAGTCATTCCTGTTGTAAAGTCATGTCAAACGCCTAAATGCCCTGCAAATATTAATGCAATTCATTTTTTTGCAAGATAGTTTAACCTTTTGACTGTCCACAGTCTTGGTTGCTACGGTTGTGGGTATTTTTTGTGGGATGTTAATTTAAGGAAAGTCGTCCTCTGATGCCCTGTGTGGAGGACCGATAATTCAAAAGTCAGAGGCCTTCTTTCTCCACTATATGCAATAGAAAATAATAAGATCAGCGCGCACATGAAAATGCCTGTAATTAAAATGTGAATACTTTTTTTTATTTATGTGTAGACTAAACGAATACTTCATATATCGCTGGACTGCTCATTGACTGTTGTCATGAATGTTACTTTCCTTTGAGTTGCACCTTCACCCTGTCAAATTTCTCCTGAACCCACTTCCTCCTTGTCGTTGTGCCACCCGTTCCGTTTCTGCATGCATCTAACGGATGCACAAAGTTGATCTTAAATGTCTCACAGGAGACAAGAAGAGAGAGGAAGTGGATGACTGGCTGCAGACACGCTCCCTGGAAGACAACCGGAACCAGAACCATTTCGCCACAGTTCCCATAGCGAACGGTCACTATCTGGCACTGGTTCCAGGCAACAGGAGGCCCATCGACCCAACTGTTGCAGCACAGTTTGCCCAAATCGAACCTTTGATCGACAACAATGAGCACGGTTTGCATGGGGAGCAACTGCGGAGGCTGGTGCAGCACCAGGAGAAGATTCAAGAAATGCAGCACCGCCAAGAACAGGAGAGGCAGAAGAGGCAGTGGTTGGAGGAGGAGCGGATGCGACTCGAGCAGCAGAAGCAGTTGGAGAAGCAGCGAAGGGAGCTTCTCCAGCTGCAGCTGCAACAGCAGCAGCAAGAGCATCGTCAGCGCAGGCAGGTTCTGCAGTGGCAACTGGAGCTGGAACAGCAGTACCGCATGCAGCAGAAACAAATCCAACAACAGCAGCAGCTGAGAAGGAGCCCCACCGGAATCATGCTCTCGCCATCTTCCGGTTTGTGCACCATCTATGAAGCCATGGAAACCAGCGAGGAGGAGGATGACGCCAGGGTGGAGCGCAACAGGAACACGCAAGGACGGAGGGTGATGCGAGATTTCCAGAGACAGCTGTGTCCGTTGACTCCTCAGGAAGCCGAGTGGAACCAGAAGGTGGACATTGTTCAACAGCTTATCAACCAAACGTTGATGCTGTCTGAAAATGGAGGCTGCCCGCCACTCCTCCTTCTACCTGTGGGGACAGGTGGAAGCTTGAATCACCTTGATAGCAGCAAGTGGCCCAACCTGCTGCAACAGTTCAGTCCTCCTGCTGCTACCGTCACATCCGTCAGCAGCTACTCCCCAGACAGCCAGGGGGCATCTTCACCTGGAGACTGGACTGTGGTGGAAGTGGAGACCCAACACTAGTCAAACGAGGACTTGAACGTGACAAAAGACAAGTTTGGTCTTTTGCAACATTTGTATTGGTAAGTTAGGTGGCAAAATTCAGGACTTATCATTCCCTTTAACTAATATCAGGACCTTTAGAAAACATTTTGGTTTTGCAAGACTGTAATCCACCCTCCATTGCGGGGTTACATTCCAGACCACTTCCACAATAAATGAAATCAATGATATAGCAATACCCAACCAAAAATAATTCCTAGGAATTTTATATTTTAAAAAGATCTTCAAACACACTTTTAAAATAATGCAAACGTTTTGAGAAAGCGCAAGAGCAATGGATAACACGAATATATTATACAAACACTGCATCGATCCCTAAGTTTACAGTAGGCTACTAACAAATTAACTCACGATTTACAAAGACGTACATTATAAAATAAACCTGCTGTCACTGTCTGTAGGTGTAAAAAGCAGGATTGGAGAGCATTTGACATTCATTAATCTTCAGGGGAAAAACCAAACTGACTTGAAATTCTTCCTGTTTTCATTCTTCTTTCAACTTTACCATGACAAACATAAAAGTGTGCCACCAGCTAGTGGTTGACAATGAAATTAGACGTGGAATAAATGGGAGACAGAACAAAAGAGGCAAGATTTACAAACTACACACACAAAAGCAAAATAGCAGTTTTATAAACTCGGAACCCACAGCTGACTGGGGATTCCGGATTACTCTGCTATAGCACTTCACGTTATTAGCTTATTGTGGTTACCCAAAACAGATCTGAAACTAACTGCTGTAAAGTGTTCGGCAACTCCACTTGGACAAACCAAGTACCATGAAGCCACAGATTAAAAATGTAATTAAATAAAAAGACACATGAGCCCTGTTGCTGAACCAACTCAGTGCTACAGGTTAGCTAAGCACTGCAAAGTGCAAACTATTGGAAACAAGCTAGTTTTGCCATATATCTTAAACCAACTATTTGTTATATCCTCAATACTCCATGCAGTCAGAAGATTGGTGATTTTGATCTAGTCTTGCAATCAGTCACATGACCGCAATGCTCTATAGTTAGCATCCTTTCATTTTAGACTACAGTAGACTGTGTCATTGATTGCCCTTATCCAGCAGACATGCATATCAAAGTCTGTTAAATAGTATCAGAGCATGCTTCCCTGCTAAACTTGCTTTGTGCTTCCAATTGTTGTGCTTTGTGGGAACAACACTCCTCTATAGTGATGTATGTTATAAGCATTAGTGCAATGTTTTTTCTTTTATTTTGAATTTCCTAGTGTTTTTATTATACTTCGGATTGTGATGGTAGCGCATGGTTGTGTATATGGTTCTCCAGCTATGACAAATTGCACTCGTGATTTGCTTTATGCGAGTTGCCGTGTCTGTACGCAGGTAAGTGTCAGTTCTGTTTATTGATGTACATGTTTGTGGACCACCAAACCCTCACTGTGAAGTGTAGAAAAAAATTGAGTGCAATGAAACAGACCACTGTGTTGATCAAATAGGATTATGTCCAGTCTGAAAAGGCTTTGGGCACACTCAACAGCTTCCAGTCACTAAATGTTGCTGTGACTTCATCGGACAACCAGGATTTCATGGACCTAATAGAAGCATCAGTCATTGAGGACTGAAGCGGTTGCTGGAGAGAAGAAGGACCTCCTTGTCCTATCATGGGAGGAGGGAGGGGAGTAAATGGGCGGGTGAGGGGTTTGTCAGGGTGCTGGACTGGTAGACAGGGTGGGGGTGTCAGGGGTGCAGTTGTTGTCACCCCTCTCAAATTCCAAAGCCGTCGCCTCATTTCCTGGGTCGGCCAGCATTCAGGGAGTCGCCAAGGTAACCGATGATGTCATGGTGAGGGAAGAAAGGTTTATTTGGGATGAGACAATGCTCCATTTTGGGCAGGCAGCTGCTGGGGATGGGAGGATGGGGGAAGCTTTATTCTTATAAGGTCATGCTTAAGAAGGTTTTATATGTATATATATATATATAGATATATGGTATGCTATATATTTCACTTCATTTTATAAACTATTTTGTGATTTGTGTAGGCTATACATGTAAAAAATGTATTCAAATATGGTGGGTGTAAAAAGTACCCACCCCCGTTCAAATGTCATGTTTTTGTGATTAAAATGAAAAAAATTGACGAAGACCAATCATTTAAAAACGTTTCTACTGGTAATGTGACCTATATAATGTGGTTGCATAAGTGTGCACACCCTCTCATAACTGGATGAGCCTGTTCAAAATTAAGACGTCACGTTCAAACTATATATAAATGGGAGTCAAATAAAGTTCAGATGTTCTAGCAGGCTTTTACAGATTTTTTTTTTCACACTTTCGGTATCAAATCAACTTTATTTGTATAGCACATTTAAAAATCCAACTGATTAATGTAAGGAACTTTTCATAATTCCCTTCACATTGACTATACCCCAGATGATATTTTCTCAGCTTGACAAGTTTTTTCTACTGAGTTTTACAGGTCGCGGGTGGTCAGGTTGATGGTGGTGAAAGTATTGAAGCTACTTATCTTGGGCTCCTTTGTTTATATATATATATATATATATATATAAACAAAATAAAAGGTTTTTAAAAAAAATTTTTTTGATGAGCCTGTGTGATTGGAAGTGTAGGAAAGCAAGCTTCAACCTGATAATACAAATGATAAAAAGAACAATAGCGCCACCTGAAGGCTGGACAAGACACTAGTCTGTTACATGGTGCGCTTGATATATGCTACATGAGATGCACTTTCAGTACTTTATGTGTCGGGCTGCTAATTAAGGAGTTTATGAATCCTGCAACAAATGACTTTTAAAATCAGCATGAACAGAATATAAGTTGTAGTTTTCTCAATTATTTAGCAATTTATATATACAAAGTCTAAGTACTACTATGAGAGACATTTTTTATGTACAAGGAATTTCTATATCTGCCATCTTGTATGGCATTTGAAAGCAGCAAGTGCACACTAAATATTATGCTATAGTTTTCTAAATCAATTTCTACGTGGGTAACACAAACTGTTATATAAAATAAGATTAGTAAGACAGACGAGTACATTTTGCGGATACCTGCTATATATTCATATCGATTAATCTAACATTTTATCAAGAATATAATGCGCAAGGAAGCACAACCAGCATTAGTAATGCATGTTTCAAATCAAAACATATCAATTATATAGTCTACAGTGCCTATATTTCCCGTTTTTGTTTCTCTCTTTACATCTATTGTGTCAAAATGTCATGTTGATGTATGCACGTTTGAAAGTTTGATCTTTTTTACTGCACAACTACTTTTGGTGTTCCATTAGCCAAGCCACTTTCTGTGAAAACTGAGAAAACCCTTTTTCAAATTATAAATAAAATGTGAAGGCTGTTGTTGACATTTATTAATTTGTCATTTTTTTCAATGCACTCCAAGCAGATTTTTCCTAACATAGTAAATCGTGCTTTATATATACACAGTAGGAACTTATACAATCCTGCTCTTGTAAATATTGTAATCAGATATTTAACAATTGTTATGCTGTCACACTGTCCAAAGAAAATTTGTCCACTCTGCTAAGCAGCATGTGAACGCAACACCACACAATATAGCATGATAGCAACGTGATTAGCTTCTTAGGTTTGGGGTTTGAATCTCGGCCAGTCTGTTGGAACAGGGTTGCGGACTAACAGTCAGCCCATGACCACTATAGGCCTACATATGCACATACGCTTGCACAATAATATAGTCCAATACAAATCATAATAACAATTCTTGCTAGACACTGCCAGAATGACAAGTTATTAGAGCTGCACTGCATCCTACAGTGCGCTGTTTTCAGCGTTTTATCTCATAATTGAAACTTTCATTGTGATACAGTACCGTTCTATCTACACCACTGAAACCACGAGCACGTAAAGCGTCTGCATTGGATCTCATCGTGCAATGACAGTGAGTATACCTGTAGCCAACTGTACATGTCCGCCGATTGGATACAGCTGCTAGCGCCTCCTTGCTGTCGTTCTTGTCAACATGTCTGGCTAAAGCAGGGAAATGTGCTACATTTTCAAAATAAGAGCTCATTTGCTTAATAAACCATGAATGAGGCCTTTTTAGTAGAGGGTTGAAAGCCAATCCATCCAGACATATGGCGTTTATTTTTTACTCTATCCTGGATGACTCTGAGGAGAGAGGTAAGGTACACCCTGGACTGGTTGTGGTTGCCAGTCATTTCTCGCTTCTTTTAAAATAAACGGGTTAAACAAATTAATTAATGGTAATGTAAACACACTTTGCTTCTCAAATTTCTTGCTTTCAAACTGAGACGGGTGATTAAAAACAAAACCTTAAACTCTTATCACTATAGGCTATATAATAGTACACTACCGTACCGTGCAAAAGTTCGGGGTCACCATGAAATTTCCTTTTTTATTTTGTTATTTTTTTAAAGAAAAGCATTGTTTTTCAATGAAGATAACTTTAAACTAATCAGAAATACACTGCATCGTTAATGTGGCAAATGACAATTCGAGCTGCAAATGTTTGGTTTCTGCTACAGTATTTACATAGAGGCCTATTTCTAGCAACTACCACACTAGTGTTCTAAATGTACAAGATGTTTGCGCATTGCGTCAGAAGGCCTTTTGAAAAAGAAAGCCCTTTTGCAATTTTACTTTCAGTACAGGACAGTGGCCAATACGATAAAGTTGGTGCATGAAGTGACATTGTAGTGCATTTTGTTGGAGCAATTTGCTTAGTGTGGCATTTTGAACCACAATTGAGCATGTTGTGCAACATACAGCATTTTCTTTCTTTCTTTCTTCTGATCAATTTGCCGGTCTAGCCTGTTTTCTGCCTCACAATTTGAGAGGTCCTGGGTATGAATATATAGAAAGTGTGATTATTGTTACTTTGCAGTTAAAAGAGGGAAACTAGTTTGTATTTTTTTTTCTTTGCCTTTTGAATTTATATTTGTATTTTTTTTCCCTCTTACGAATGAACTTATATTTGTATTTTCCATTGATTTTTGAATAGATAAAGCTACAGTGTGTAGGATTTAGTCAAGTGCCATCCAGTGGTGAACTAAAGGAATGCAGCAATTTTGAAGCGCACACACTACGGTGCCTCAGAGACACCACACTTTGCAAGCCTACCACCAATTATTATTTGGAGCAAGCGAGCAAGCGAGCAAGCGAGCAAGCGAGCAAGCGAGCAAGCGATCAGCCCGGTGAACAGGAGCTAAAGGGAATGGTGAGCAAAAGCAGCTAGCAAGAACTTGCTGGAGCGGCTAACAAGAACGGCTAGTGTAACAGGTTACAGTGTTCTGTTAATTTCACCAAAAGCACTCATTATATTTGGGATAAAATATTAATGCTTTTCTTTTGTTTTTATGACTTCGCAACATGAGCTAGTGTGCGCGCTGCGGATGACGGCTGCGCGGTAACGTCACTTTACGTGCACGATCCTCGGGCACTCTCGCTCTGAATGCGGCCGAGGTAAGACACGTACTCCGCTCTAATTAATGCAATAAAAACTTGGTGTTATATTAATTGGGTTGCACCATTTTATTGTGTCTATTGCTAAATATGTTTTGCGTGCTTAATCACTAGTGTTGTGCTCGCTATGCGACATTTTTGAGCAGTGGTCCGTCGTCGAATGGAGCTAATGCTGCTAACGATTGCCGCCTTTTACTGAGAATTGTTTTTGACCTTCAGGAGAGCTAGCGAGGACGTCGCGAGTAAACACGCTGATTACTGTTTCATGCACACAGGTATGATGTTTGTTATTTCCTTTAAAAAAAAAATTGTTTCTTCCACTTTCATGCACACAGGCCGCTGTGGAAAATAAAAGTGCAGTGAGACCAAATTCGACTCCATTTATTAAAAACTCAACACAACGCAGAGGAAAGCCACCCCCGCAGGTTAAGCAAGAACTAGCCTTCGCGGCTAACAAAAGTGACTAGCGAAAAATCGAGCAAAGCAGAGGGAGACAAGCGGCGGGAACCCGACTCATGAGACTCAGCGACGATCATCTGCTGCGGAAGGTAAGCGGCGGTCGACCCATTAGGTCCAACACGAGCTGCAAGCACCACCAGAGGCTAACTACATTCGCAAAGCTCTTCTCCCTCGGATATACGTATAGCGGAAATATGGTGGCGAAACATGTCAGCCTCCTGCAAGATGCGGAGCGACCTATGTAATCTAATTAGGCGATTACTAGACCTATGATTATATGAAACAAATGTACGCTAATGTTATAGAACATCTATTTTTTTGCACATTATTGACATTAATAGTTTTTTTTTAAATGAATGGTTTAGTAGTTGACCACGAGATGGCACTAAATCCTACGTGCTTTTTAATTACATTTCATTCAGAACTTTGTTTTAAAAGATCAGAGAAGGAGTTGAATTATACTTTACTTTTTTTTCTTTCTTAAACACACAACAAGTATTTGTGAGGATTTTCCAACAGGTGCAAAACGGATGCCACATGTGCACCATAGTAGCTCTATTTTGAAAGTTACAACCGGAAGTGCAGTTTTTCCCTTTCCCTTCGTTAAGTGACTCAACGCCTGTTCCGCCCTCCCCTGAGCAGCTGTCAGCGTCCAACTGTGGCTGGTCAGGAGTGCGCGGAAGCTGGCGACATGTCCCCGGGTGTCCGCGTGAAGTGGAGCGGAGCGTGGCGGTGACTCCGGCGGGCGACTCTTTGCGCGTCACGTCTCCAGAGGATGAGCAGACAGCCAACCCAGCAGCACTCTCTCACACCACCGCAGGACACGCTGCACTGCGCGATGCGGCTCGGGGTCCAAGCTGGAGGCGACGGTCTCCTCTCAAAGCATCTCCTGCCCGGGTTCACGTCGACACTTGCGCCGAGTACATTTTTGGACTCTTGTTGACTACGGCGTTTGGCCGCTTTCTAGTCGCAGCTGTGACGTGCACCATGATCTGATCTTTAAAGCCAAGCAGGCGGTAATAGGAGTCACCTGGAAGCACATGATGGCCAACGAGCTGCAAGTAAGTTCAGCACTTTGTTGTTACATCTGCTTTGTACGTCGTGCTTGTTTACGTCTTTTCTTCCTGAGGATGATGATGGTGGTGATGATGATGATGGAAATCACCTGCAGGGGATACAACAACAACAAAAAAACACGTTTATTTTGCTACTTTAACAACAACATAGATTATTGTGACGTGTAGCAAAATGTCCATGTTGTGCATTGTTCAGGTGCTTGTTTGTAATTGTCGAACTTGTCATTTGTTCTTAACGCTTTAATTATACTGAATGTTTTCATACATATTGAGAGTCAATTCATAGAAGGTGATTTGGCTTGTTGAAAGAAACCTTTTAAGTCTTCGTGCAATTGAGTTCAATGCTTTCTGTGACACTACACCTTGGACTCCCACACAGTACTTGGCATCGGGTAGGGACTGCTGTGAGTCACTGGAAGGTGTTGTGGTGTCATGTAGTGTGTCAGGTTGCAGTTCTCTTGGTGTCAGTCCAACCCAGGATTGAGTGGATTGACGGCAAATGCTAAAAAAGCAGTTGTGAGTGTCTCTGAATACTCTGGATTGATAGTAATGTCACAGCGGAGGTTTGAGTCAACAGTGCTTCTTTGAGTTGTCGCCAAGTAGAGTACTCCATTTTGTTTATTTGTGTGCTAAATGAAGGTTTTTCTTCAATCAGTTAATTGATTTATTGGTTATAAAACACACATCCCTTTCACCATTCACACATCTTGAAACTTGAGACCTTTGTTGATTACATCTGATTTTGCCTTTGTAGTAGCTTAGGTACCAGCTGTGCGCTCACCATGCTTCGGTATGCATCCCTAAAAATATTCTTCATGCGTGTGCGCTAGCATCATCTCCTCAATAAACAGAATTATTTTAATGTATGCAGTCCAAATAACTGAAAGTGGCTAATGAGTGGTTCATTGTCGAGCTTCCCTGCACAGCAATGGAGGGTTTTCGGCCCACTCTAATGTATTCAGTGATACTGTCATGGTGACTGCAGAGAGGCAGCGAGTGATGGCAGATGGAGATGCGCTGATTGAGGTCGCTTGAACCCTCTCGCATTAGGCCTCATTCAGTAGGAGACCTTCGTCATATCACATACTAATTGCCCGGCCCTGCCGACCGCGTGCGGCCCACCGACTATTTGCATTATCAAGAGTTGTTTCATATTTGTTGTATTAATATAGCAGTTAAAATGAAGTTCAACATATATGCAACTAATGGTTGTTTTAAAAATCCATTAATCTCTTGATTATTTTGCCGAGTATTTGTGTAAGAAAAAAATATTGTTTACTTTCTATCCCATCATTCCAAAACATGACATTATTTCAAATTGACAGTACAGAAACTGATTATGATTCAGTTCCTGGTTTAGTTCGGAAAATGTCTAAATCGGCCAAAATGTTGATCATTGTTTTCCAAAGTAAAAGCAGATGTTTGTGAATGTTGTACAGTATTTTGATGTTGATTATTGTGCTTTCATGGAGGACTACAAAAAAATGGAGAATATTAACTGCTGAGGCTGAAATTCCAAGGATTTGAACAATTATAAATTAAACAAGATATCTAATTGAGTAATCAATTATCAAATTATCAATGAATTTGTAAATTGATTGTCAATTTAGTTATCGCATTGTTTTAATTCATCTATCTCAGTAAATAATTGCTTGATTGATTAACTCTAAATAAAAATATTATATATATGTTTTTTTTTATAATTGCTTGATTATACCGGTAATTAAATCCCATTTATTATTGAAATACACTGACATACACATTTTTTTTTTAATCGCCTATTCCATCTTTCTGTTTTAAAAATTAAGTATGGCTTTAAGCCAGACTCTACATTATTATAATTTTTTTTGGAACAGCTCTTTCATATGATTTTATTAGAATTTTCTTTCTTTTCTTTTCTTTTTTGCGGTACCTAAAGGCGTGTCAGGTCAATAGCAGTCACTCATTAACTTGCCCATTTGTTTTGCTTCTTTTAACAGCACCTTCATTCTCACACAAACTGACACCGTAAGTGCAGCGAAGCCATTTCCTCCCACTTTTATTTGCTGGCAGCTTGTTTATATTTTTTTGGGGCCCTCCTCGTTCAGCTGACTTGAGGGGTGTAAATCAAGCCTGGTGATGAGGAGGACACATGCACTGCGCGGAGCTGATAATGTAACATTGACTTTGGGGAAGCTACAGTACGCAGTCTGCAGCCTCACTCATGAATTGTTTATTTCTTTTGGGGCTGAAAGTGGAAGAGCACGGGAGAGGAGCTCCTGCCGCTGCTGCCTGTTTCCTGGGTGGAGAGGAGCAGCCAAATTACTTTTGTATTGATCATCCGGCAGAATGGAGGCGTCTTCTTCCATTTTCTTTAATGGGCTCCTCGCAAGACTTTGGAGAGGGCTCCTCATCTAACTCAGCTGATTGTCTTTATGTGTTATGGCGATACACTGCGATGGCTTGGATCACACGCGCATCCGCATCGCTCCTTCTGCTACGAGAAGATAAAGAGGTTGAGGACATGAGTGTGTCTCTTACCTCTTAGGCGGGTTGCATCCGTATCTACGAAACGTCTCTGTCTGCTGTAATCCACACACAAATATTCACAACAAGCATGTAGGTGCTGCATTATGCTCTGCCATTGCACGCTTTAATGAAAGAGGAAGTGTTCTTTGGGCTTATCGTTCAGTCAAGCTGTGGTGGAGCAATGACAATCACTTGGAAAAAAGAAAAAAGAAAATGTTCCAATCTTTTTTTCGTTGAGTCATAAATTGGTTTACACGTCATCAACAATTTCCACGCCTCTGACCAGTATGGACACATTTGCTAAATGGAATGTAAATTGAATGTAATGTAGAAATAATTTCATGCCTTATTTAAGATAAACAGGCAAGATTAAGCTAATGATGGTACACTACGCTACCATTCGTTACCGATTGTGAGAATTGGCATGATGTAATATACTAGGGTTGTGAATTGCCCAGTACCTGGCGATTCGATTTATATCACGATTCATAGGTCACGATTTGATTCGATACAGATTCATCCTGATACAAATCTTTAAATTGATTATTGCGATTTTTTTTTTTAACTCAAATTTAGAAAATACTAACCAGTAAACTTGTACATGTACACTGTAAGCTTTGTATGAAAATGTATTTATCTGAAAATTCAGGTTGCAGTCTGTTTCATGTTTGAACAACACTGAAATCAAATATTAAGCGTTAATGTTCCATTAATATAACATTCTTCCCTGCTTAATGTGTAAATCCTAACCCTAAGTAAGACATTTTGTTGAATATTCCCATAAAAAATTGATGTTTAAAAATCGATTCGGCCGCATATTGAATCGATTCGAGAATTGCGCGCTGTAATATCGTGATATATTGCCGAATCGATTTTTTCTAACACCCCTATAATATACTGTACAATAATAATGTTTCCTTGCATTCCCCTAGATAAATGGCTACAAGCTATTTCATAACATACGCACATCTTTTGGATGTATAACAAAACTAGATTAGGGATGGGTACCGGAAACTGTACTTATTGTGGTATGGACCGATTTGGGTCGGTACTTCCGAGCCCCAATTCACGTCAAATCAAACGGTGCCATGTTTCGGTTTTGAATTATGTCTTTCAAAGTTGTGACTGTGCTGGCGTGGAAGAGTTGACGATTTTCCATGGCGCACTTGAACACACCATTATACGCGCACCAGCGTACTGACGTCACCCACTTACGCAGGACTTCACGCGCGAAAATACATTTTCGGGTTTTGGAAACAAGCGAGATTTTAGGGGCACACTGATCTGAATATATGACTGGATAGCCGATAGCCCATTCACGCCCATGCAAGCCGTTGAAGTCACAGGGAGGCCATCTTGCTCCTCCCATCTCGCGAGCAGACTACTGTATAAATTCTATCGTATATGTACAGATTAGACATGTACAGCTCGTAGACAGTTAGTATAAGGCTGGGGGGGTTGTGGCGGGGTGGTCACTATTTTTTAACAAGTAAAAAAATATAAATAAAAAAACACCAAGTGGACGGTATGTGCTGCTTTGAAGACCAGCTTCTTCTTTTTTTTTATCGCTCCGTTCCTTAGACCCCAATATTAGATCTGGCAGAGGCCTATTTTGTTGAAATACTATTATAATTCTTTATTTAAAAAAAATAATAATACAAGTTTCCTCCTGTAAACATTAAGCATATAATTTATACATGTGTTTAAGGCAAGTTGTAAAATGTCTGAAGTCCTCTTGTTTATGTTTAACAAATGAAAACATCATAAATAATACTGTTTCTACTAAGTACTGTCTCAAATGTTCTCCAATTTCGATACTGTAAATGTATAGGAACGTATGCCGAGAAAACGGTTCTTGGGAGGAGCAATGTGGCGGCATTGTGGCTTCGAAAGTCTTGGCCTATCGGCTATCCAGTCATATATTCAGATCAGTGTTGCGGCACCAAGCCAAAGAAATACAATTTCTGAAGTATCCCGGGTGCAGGCTGACAATGCACGCCTGAGAGGGAGGTGTCGGCGGCGTCCTCGCTGTATGAGGATCCCGCGCACGCCTTCCCCAACCGATCAAATCATGCTGGAAGGCACACGGCTTCACCATTGTTAAGATATATAGACATTGTAATTTGGATATACTGCTAGTGACCATATTTAAATTTGCAAATGATTGTGGCCAAATTATAGCGAGCATTAACAGACCACATCAAGTACATTCAACTGATGAATTTGAACTCAATTATTCTCTTTGTTCATGTCATGTCCTCTTCCAACTGTCTTTTTTTTTTTTTTATTATATTTGAGTCCAACGTGGGTTCAAACTTTGAGCTCAAACCATGGCAGGCTTTAAGCTCTTGAAAAACAACTGCACAAGAAACTACGATTACATCACTTGTTATTAATTTATATATTTATTGTTGTTCATGGCACAGAACTTTGATTCACACTTTACTAATTAGACTTTAATAATTGTAAAATGTTAAACCTTTATTTTACTATTCCTCTCTGGCTCATTTGAATGAAATTTTATTTTTTATTTGTCAAGTTTTATATATTGAAAGATAATTGTTACATTTATTAAAAAAATATATTTTACTATTAAAGTAGCACAAATGAGCATTTGTTTTTCATTGATTATGGCGGCACCTTTGGTATTGTTTTCCCTTGAAAGAACCAAATTTCCCATGAGGCCAAGCGCATATCTTCGTGAAATCCGGACGTCCAAGGCGTCCGCAGTTGGACTGAATTACATTGTTTCCAGTGGCTATTTTCTATTTTTTTCCTTTACACAGCACTGTAACGTTTCTCAAGTATGTTGACAGCAGATGGTGGTTGTGATATTACCTTCTTTATTGTGCACACAAACGGCTGCGCTCCCCCATCCCTCCTTTCCAGCGATGCATTCGTAAACAAGGAAGAACACAACTTTTGAGTGTTGCCTGGCTGGTCGGGTCAGTGTGAAAAGGCGAACTATCAAGCTAGTGGCTATTTATTGCTACCACACAATTTTCCAATAGCTAAAATTATAATTATAACATATGCCGTAAAGCAGTCTGCACGTTTGTATTTTTTTTATGTGTGGCAGAGTTCACACCTTCCACCTCAAAGTTGTTTAGTGCCAGTAAAAATGATACAGACCCCCTCAGGCCATGACAACGGTTTCATTAATCTAGCTGTAAATCAATGTTTCAGAATTATGAAAATATGAATTGAAGGTTCAAATCCTATTTAGTGTTGCTTTAAACATTGATGAACATTTACTACCACCAAAATTAATAAACAAAATGTAACAAAACAAAAAAAAGAAAGATAGAGAGTACAAAAGTACCGAAAATTGGTGCCGTTGAGTACCGGTATCAATTCCCAGGTACAGAGTATTGGAACAGTACCGGTTCAAATGTGAAAGGTGCCCATCGCTGGTGATAACTGTGAAAATCCTTCAGTTTTACAATTACAAAGCATGCAAAGCTGTAATTTTGATTCAAAAGTTCAGTTTGTGACCAAACGGCAAGACTTGCATAAACAGACTATAAAAGTTGTTCCAAGACTGAGCTGCTCCTTCGCAGTAAACAGTAATTTTGACATGTCCATGTGTGTGGTTTACACGCATTAACCTGCGAGGTGAGTCAAAATGGTCGCTGATGGCTCCTCAGTTAAAGTGCTTCATAACTAAAAGTTGAGTTGAATTGAGGAAAGGTGTCCTGCATATAATGTATTCTGTCAAACGTATATGGACAAACAATCAATGAAAACTCATTTTATAATGTTATCTTTGTTATTCATATCTTCTTTTTTTTGCTAGAATTGTTTTTCAAACATGAATCGCTTAGACCAGGGGTCTGCAACCTGCGGCTCTGGAGCCACATGTGGCTTTCTGGTCCCTCTCCTGTGGCTTCCTCTGGATCACTACAAAAAAAAGAAAGAAAAGAGAAATAATGTAATTTTTTCAAACATATTTAATTAAAAAAATCTTTAAATGAATTAATTATTTAGACAAATAATAATAATTAATTAATCAAAAAAGTAAATTTTTTAAAGTTATCAGAGAGATAGAAGTCGATTTTAAAAAGTTTTAAAAATGACCATAAAATATCCATTAAATTGCCAAAAATGAGAAGTGAATAAAAAAGGCTGAAAATAAAATGTATCATAAACTAAAAAATATGCAGAAACAAAACAAAGGCAGAAAACTACCATAAAATGTCCACAAATTTGGCAAAAATGTCACACAATTTTTTATCAAAGAAAGCAAAAAAAGTCAAAAAATTGCCATAAAATGTCCATAGAAGGAGGAAGAGAGGCAGAAAATGAACATATGTTCATAAAATTACAGAAATTTGACAGAAAGGCAGAGAAGTCTAAAAATGTAAGACCTCACAGGTTGCTGAAGAAGAAAGCCAATTGAGTGCACACATCCTTGTATTACGACCTGGGTCCGAAAAGAAAGGTATCTGGGTCAGAGTCCGGCTATAAATGACCTCTGTGGTGGCCAATTATAGGCTGTAAGATGTGTGTCGTGACCTTTACCAAATGTGCAAAGGCACTGGTGTTGACCGTAGTTAGTAGAAGCTATCCTTGATAGAAACCAAGGATAAGTGACCTGCTTGTGGTTACACCGGATGCATTTCAGATGAGCTCTCTCACCACTGTATTGGGGTCATGCAGTATCTGTTTATTGTGCTACAACAGTGGTGTAAGGTTGTAGAGGAGTAGAGACCTGAGGCTCAATCCTTAAACAGTGGCCTGCCTGTCCTGTCTGGATCCAGAGGCCAAAACAGGAGAGTGGGGAAAATCCAGCTATTATTACCAGTTGGCAAGTTAATGGCAGTGTGGCGCAAAAAACACCGGTCTTTGAAAATGTAACTTAAACTGCCGCCATTGTTGTCATGTACGTTTTTTGAGACCGTGGCACAATTAGAAGCAGTCGGGTGCCATTGTGACATTTTGAATCCACCAACAAACAATGCATAGGAAACTTTGCGAGTGGTAACTGAAGGAGGATTAATGGCGCTCTAAGAATAGGATACAGTGTCCGCACAGGGAAAGTCCAGACAGGACGAAGTTGTACAGGGTTGTGGTTGTTTGGACACAACTTAACTCATTCACTGCCATAAATTCATTAAAAAAACAACAAAGATTATTAAAAATTAGGGGCAAGAGGCGATTCAAATTTTTTTATTGTAATTAATCGCATGACACTAGTTAACTCACGATTAATCACAAAATGTATATCAGTTCTAAATGTACAATAAAAAAAATCTAGGTTTTTATACTCTTGATAACAAAAGTGGGAAAAAAAAGTTAAACTAAAATGAATTTTTGACATTTATAGCCGTCAATGTCAGTGAATGAATAAAAAAAAAGAAAAGATGAAAAATTTGGGGCGTCAGGCAATTACATTTTTTTATCGTAATTAATCGCATGACTTCACTAGTTAACTCGCGATTAATCACAAATTTCATATCTGTTCTAAATGTGCAATTTAAAAAAATCTAGGTTTTCATACTCTTGTTAACAAAAGTGAGGAAAAAAATAAACTCATAGAAATAGTTAAAAGGAATTTTTTACCTTTTATACCCGTCAATGGCAGTGAATGAGTTAACAACATCTTTTCGGCTCCAGTTACTTGCATGTGACCACCTCATTTGAGCTAATATTTATTTTTTAGCTCGTCTTTTGTCAGCAAAATACATTTAGAGCAACAACAATAAACTGGCCACACTAAATAGTTTCTTTGAAGACAAGGCCTTGCTCAGCCAGAAGGCTTAGGAATATTTTTACAAACTCTAAAAACAGACTGGACCCATATAGAGAAAACATGTTTTACACTCTAGTTTCTTCAAAAAAGTCACTCTTTGCTCTGATCTTTAATATTTTTTTTGCACACTCTTGGCACACTGGATGAGCTTCCAGAGTAGTCACCTGAAATGGATGGCTATTTTTATTTTGCACAAACTCGAATATAAAACATGTTTTCAGTTATTTCCCCTTTTTTTTGTCAAGTACATAACACAACATGTGTTCATTCTTAGTTTTGATGCATTAAGTGAGAATCTACAATGTAAATAGTCATGAGAATAAAGCAAACACATTGAATGAGATGTGTGTGTGTCCAAACTTTTGGCTTGTACTGTATATTTTAACATAATTTTATATTTGCATGCATTAGTTAAGTTTGTGCCATCACCCCCGCTTGCTAATAGCCGCGTTTGCACCGCAGGAACTTCGGGGTAAATTTACGGGGCCAGCCCCGTATATGCGCGTCTCCACTGCAGGAGCCTTCCCAACCGGGCCACATTTACAGGAACTTACAGGGACGAGCGGTTGTCCTACTCGAGGGTAGGTACTCCGCCGTCCCGATAAACTCCCGATCGGGCTTTCGTGCTGATTAGCTAAAAATTATTTAGTATAAAAAATTATCTTACCTTAAGTCTCTTCCATTAAAATAATTATTTTAATAATCCTTTGCCTATTTTCGTTCCACTCAACTGTTAGCCTTTTCAAATTTTTAATCTTAACGCCGTCTCCTCTCACTCAAACCATCCATCCATGCCAAGTACATTAAAAAAAGCTGAAAAAAACGGCCGCAAGTTTTTCTCTTTCCTCGTTCTGATTTTTGCAGCGCCGAATTAGTTCGGTGCTCCCGACAGACCTCGACTCCATTGCCTCGTCAGTGTGATTTGCCGAGACTGGATATTAATAGTCAGGTTTCCATCCAAATGTTTCAAAACTTTTATGCGAATTTTGTGAAAATGCGCAAAACGGACATGTGACTTATGCCCGTTTCCATCCACTCTTCTTTTGCGAATAAGCGCCGCGAGATGACATTTTAGTGACGGAACTTTGGGACAATGGGGAATTCCAGGTTGGAACGTTGGTTTTGATGGACTGAACGGAAGTAGTTTGTCTTGTCGGCTTCCCTCATGTAAGTGAAGTGTGTCGTTACATTGAGAGCTGATGTTAATAAAGCCATCTAAAATTACATTCATGTTCTTTTTCTTTAATTAATTATAAAAAGAATCGTGTTTCTTCGTCTCCCTAAACATATCTTACTTGTAGTCGCTTATTCACAAAACCTGATTCCATCGCCAAAATGAGCATTTTCCTTTTTTTCGATACGCTTCAAAAACCACCACATCCAAGCGTAAAAACCTTTTTCCGAATTGTGGGCTTTTTTGCGAATTTCCGGTGTTTCCATTCAGTTTCGTTATCGCAATTCTTGAAAATTAAAATGAAAATAGGTGGATGGAAACCCACCTACCGTTCACGTGTTTAGCATCGTGAAATAAGAGAAATACAATTGTTGGCAACTTGGCGCTATTAATTATTCTAGGCGAGCTTGTCGCTAATCGCTATGACTTGTCGGTATGGTGGTTATGGTGCTTGTGGAGTCGCGATGTTAATCGTTGTTGGTGGAACAGAATTGTCAACAAATCCCTCCACATGGCAGCCGTTTTTCGGTAAATCTCTACTGTTGTTTTGATTGTCACTCTTGTCAAAGTTGTCTTTGCCAAAATGCTAAACCTTAAGGAAGGAAGGAAGACGCAGTGACACACTTCCCGCGGCACCTCCAAAATAAAAGACAATATCCATTCCAGCTGTCAAGGCACTTTTATTGTGACGAGGTCCGACAACAACAGTGCCTCTAACTGTGCGCAAATGACATTTTCAGAGCCAGTCACCCCGCAACGTCTCGTAAACTTACTTTGAGCCTTGAAACTAATAAATGAATTGTAACGCAACGCATTTCACATACAATAACGATAACGGCGTTTCAAATATGGGGAGAATTAGATTAGTCCGTTTATAAAAAAAAAAAAAAAACTTATTTGCATACCAAGCTTTTTTATTTTTATTTTATTTTATTTTTTATGGGGCTGAAGAAGGGTTGTGCCATTTGTCCTTTTCTCAGTTCAGTTGAGCTCAAGCGCGTGTGCCGAAAGTGGCGCGACTTGGGAGGTGGTGACGGTGCAGCCCGCAGCAATGAGGCTGTGGGCTGCACAGCGGCTATGACGGTCCATCAAAATATGTAAATTTATGTGAAAACGGTCCATGGTGTAAAAAAGATTACGGACTGCTGCCGTTGACAACTGTGGCAAATCAGCTCAGATGATATGCTCCCATACTGGAAGTCAGGACAAATGAATTGTTGTTTTTTTACGAGGTGTAATTTTACAAAGAATTTTTGTATTGAATCTCATTTGACTATTCAGGTACCTAATATTGTGGTCAGTGCTTGGTGTCTCCCCGTGGAGTGGCAAAATGAGGTCTCGTTTTCATACATTTCATGACCCTGCAATTAATATCACTCAAATTTGCCAACATTCGTGTGTGTGTTTTTTGTGTTATACTGCTTCACATCTGCCCATCACATCCCGTAATCGGCACAATCAGTTAAGAGGGATAATCATCTACATGATAAAATAGGCCTCTTATCCCCCTCCATTCCTCCACAATCATCATGTTTAATCTGCTTCCCATGTCCATTAGGATCATGTTTACATTAGAAGCGTGAAGGTACATACTGTATGTAGGTGGCCTATGTCTTCCATAGGTGCCTTGGCAACATATTGCAATTAAAGTAGAGCAGCTGCCTTAAACTGAGAGGCAAGTCTTATATATTTTTTATTTTATTTTATTTTTTTAAATAATATGACCAAACCCCAAAAAACAGGAGAGCACTGAAGGTCGTTACTTGAGCCCTTAGGCACTGTGATGTCATTTGCAGTAGACGGCAAGTGGCCACCCACTGGGATGGATAAAAACAGGTGAATTTTTAAATTCATATTCCAAAGCTTTATTTGACGCACAACTGTGGCCATGTTTAACAAAAAAAAAAAAAGAGTTGCATTCCGTATTTGAGGGAATATTTTAACCTGTTGCGCTATTAGCGCTAATGGGATGTTTGTTTCTTAGGTTGTTTTATTAGTGGCATTTTACAGAAAATCATTGTGTGTGTGTTTTTTTGGCAACTGGTGAGTGTGTGTGTATGTTTTTTTTAAACAAAATGTTATTTTACATCCACATGCACGTAGGTATTTTTGCACCGTACATCTAGATTGTATTTACTTTCTAAATTTTCGGGTATCTTTTATGAACTTAAGTTTGTAATAAACAAATAAATTGAAATTATGTTTTTGGATTTCCTTGTATATAACAGGAAAGCATGAGTGAACACCGAAAACTAAATGTAGTTCATCTTGCAGCACAATATCTTTCTGATGCTTAAATGGTGCTTAATTTTTTGGAATAGGTAAAGGTAGAAATTGAATTCACAAATTGCAAAATATGCCTCTTAAGTTGCACAAAAGCTCACTGGTACCGCACAAGACTTCAAAGGATCAACCTTGTGCATTGTTGATTTCTATTTTCTTTGGATTCTGGTGACATTTATTCCCAGATAATAAACCAATTATTTGAAACGAGAAGAACAAACTTTTTTTGGGTGTGTATTGCATTGCCCACCGCAGCACACTGAGAAAATTGGAGTGTATGAATTTAAATCCAAAGGTTCTTTCCTCTCTGAGCTGTTCAGCACCTCCAGTTATTGTTGTCTCGGTGAATCGAAGTGGCTACACAGAAGTTGACCTCACTCAAACTGCCAGGATTTTCATTTAAAAATAAAATGTATTGTAAAACTGTTTTTTTTTTTTTAGATAATTCACTGTCATTGACGGCTATATACGTCAAAAATTCATTTGAACTATTTTTATTAGTTTAAAATTGTTTCCACTTTTGTTACGAGTATGAAAACCTAGAAAAAAATAGTGTACATTTAGAACAGATGTAAAATTTGTGATTAATCGCGATCGTGAAAATTAGGGGTGTCAGGCGATAACATTTTTTAATCGTAGTTAATCGCATGACTTCACTAGTTAACTCACGATTAATCACAAATTTTATATCTGTTCTAAATGTACAATAAAAAAATTATAGGTTTTTATACTCTTGTTAACAAGTGTTAAAAAAAACTAATAGAAATAGTTTAAAATGAATTTTTGACGTCTATAGCCGTCAGTGGCAGTGAATGAGTTAAAAAGGAAAAAAAAACATTTGCTTAAAAATGTGATCAATAGCATGGGAGTGAACAATGAAGTAAACCAGTTAATGTTATACAAACTAATTTATAGCAAATACTTTGCATGACAGTAGCAGTAGCTTTCTTGTATCCCATTGCATGACAGAAGGAGGTTAAGCATGTGCACTGCCCAACTTTTCCCAGAGAGGATTTTTAGCTGGCTTATTGAGCCGAAACAGAGGAACTGTTTGTTGCAGCCAAGTCCACAATGGACAATGCCGGGAACACAAACATAAGCATTTACTGAAGTCTTTTGAGAAGATCGACTTCTGCACAAAGATGCCCTTCAGGTTGCTGTGAATCCTCCCCAGCTGTGGAGTGCACCACACACACACACACACACACACACAAGCATGCACACACAAAGACAGACGTGCATCGTTCAAACATTCGGACACTCATGTTATTATTTTGCCAATGCATGTGGTTGACGGGGCGGTATAGTGCGTACATGCAGCCATGTTGCAAAGTAAAAAAACAGCAAGAGGAGATTGAGCAACATCAATTCCTCCGTAATATGAGGGATTTTAAGGATTAGCAGGCAACACATACAGTCCAAGGTACGTTCTGTAAGCCGTTAGCACATTCATAGTGGGCCAGAAAGCAAGTCATAATTCCAGTCTGCTGAGTGTTACACTACCTTATTGTTTGTGTGCATTGACTTTTCTGATGCCCAATTTAGCAAGGGTGACATGATTTTTCCTTTCTATCATTTACATTGCTGGTGAGATAGATGGACACATATGCATTGATTAATGATTAATCAGTGATTGTCTGTGGTGACCCATGAGCGGACAAGCTAAAAATAGCAACAACATTGGTACTGCTTTAATGACTTTAATATACTTCCTTGAAAATCACTAGTAGTCAAACCATACAGGATAGCACGAGTTCAACATATCCATGATTTCTAATAATAAGTAGGAATACATGCTTGTAATAAACAGCGATGGCCATTCAGCCACTGTCCGGCGGCCCGGTCATGCAAAAACACCCACAGGCCCTTGAGCTGCGTCAAGTTTTATTGGATGCACAGGTTCACTTTGGCTAACAGTGCTAGCTTCGATAAGAGGCATGTTAACTCATTCACTGCCATTAATGGCTTTAGATGTCAAAAATTCATTTGAACTGTTTCTGTTAGTTTAAAATTTTTCCCACTTTTAAAGAGTATGAAAACCTGGATTCTTTTTTTGTTATTGTACATTTAGAACAGATATAAAATTTGTGATTAATCGTGAGTTAACTATTGAAGTAATATGATTAATTAAAATTAAAAAATATATATTGCTTGACAACCTAATTTATAATTTTATTTTATTTTTAAATAATCTTTTTTCAAAAACCTAATTTTTAAAAATCTTTTCTTTTCGTTTTTAAAATAATATTTTTTTCAAAAAAAGAAAATATTATTAAAATTAGGGCGTCAGGCGATTACATTTTTTAATTGTAATTAATCGCATGACTTCAACTCATGATTAATCACAAATTTTATATCTGGTCTAAAAATAACAATATTTGTTTTCAAACTCTTGTTAACAAAAGTGGAAAAAAATGTTAAACTAATAGAAATAAAATGCATTTTTGACGTCTATAGCTATCAGTGGCAGTGAATGAGTTAAAATACTTTGTTTATTTGGTGATACATCCATGAGCCACATATACACCTATCTAATTATCTTTGAGGGCGACTCTGCTCTTGCAATTTAATGTCTTTAAAATGGCCAAATTTCAGAAAGACAAGAAAATGGGATGCCTAAAGTTAGCTGTAATTCTTGACCTCTGGAGTATTTTGGGGAACGCGTGCCACAGACATGTTATTAAGACACTTGGGAACTATATAAATTCAGAATTGTTTTCCCTTTTAAACAAATTTCTATCTTCCACATAGCATCTTTTAATGGTAAAGGGTGGAAGTCTCCCCAAATCAAATCCGTCGAATCTAGTGTAAAATTGCACAAATGCCAGTTAGCTCGAAGCTCATGTTGAGTTTCTGTTCAGATCGGATCAAGATGATGCAATCAGCTGTCATTTCAAGCAATGTAAAGTGCACGAGATCAAAGACGGCTGTAGTATCAAAGCAGCAACGCAGTTGGTAACGGTTGTACATTAAAGGTGGCTTTGTAGTGTGGTGGGTCACGGGAACAAAATGTCAATGCGAGAGAAACTAATAAGACCAAGCAAGACAACCACCAAAAGACCTTATTCTGTAAAATAACTCATAAATAGTTATTTTATGTGGTTACTGCTGACAAGAACGCAAGCTTCAAGAAAAAGGCGGGTCCAGGATGTGAGTACTGTATTTACATTGATATGCTTGCCAACACGAACATTGTGTTTGTAATTGGTTCACACTGGTGGGTGGAATGGGGCTGAAGGATTTATTGTTTTTGGTAATCGGCCCGGCAGATTCATTATGATGAATATCGGCATCGGCCTCTTTTCTTGTTTTGATGGCTGATATATTAAAAACTGTTATTTTTCCTCCATCTGCTCCGAGTCAGCGGCTGTTGACTCCCTGCAGCATTGGCCCGCCCACAGCACCATCTGATTGGTTGCTCGTGCAGTGCTAACAGCCAATAAGCAGCAATTAATGGCTATTAGCCTGCGAGCTAACGGCTAGCTCGCGGCTTGGCAGCTAATTGGTAGTTAGCGTGCGGGTGAACGTTAGCCCGCGAGCTAACCGTTACCTCGCGAATGAGTGGCTATTTGTCCGCAAGCTAACCGGCTAGTTCGCGAATTAACGGCTATTAGGTTAGCCCGTGAGCTAACGGTTAGCTCACGGGCTAATCTAATAGCCGTTTTTTAGCGGCTATTTGGGAGTTATCCCGGCGTGTGGGTGAAAGGTTAGCCCGCAAGCTAACAGTTAGCCCACGAATTAGGGCTAACTCGGAGTTGGCATTATTGTTGTTGCAAAAAGCTGATGGCAAAACATGTTGCAAATCACAAAAGCTGTTTAATAAACATGTGCTTGAAGGCATTTAAGCAGTCAAGTGCTGGAGTTTTTATTGTAGTTTTATTATTAACTCTTTGACCGCCATAAACGTTTAGTAAAAACCTACGGAGGGGCGCTGAGGACATTAAAAGACGTTCACTATGTTTTTTGGGGTTTTTTTTGGAAACGGGTGGAGGAAAGCCTTGGGCAGCTGTGTATCAAGTATCAAGTATCAAGCAGATCTAGTTAGTTAAATGACTCGTTTTGGCCCCTAGATGGCAGCGATGACTCTCTTTGCACAAGGTTGGGTGGGCCGCCCACCGTGGGCGTCAGTAGAAGACGTGAGGCGGAGCTAGAGTGTTGAGGGGACAATGGCTGATGATGCAACAATGGCTGATGAAGCAACAATGGCGACCGGTTGCAAGCAGCTCACGCTTGAGCATTTTTTTCAAAGACGGAAAGCATCGATCAATACTAAAAAGCGCATTGATGTCGACGATGATGATGACTCCGAGCTTGACGCCAAAGTTGGAAGCCTTGACGCGACCGTTATGATCACGTAGTAAGCCTCACCGGCTAGCGCTGCTAACACCAGAAAACGCGCAGCACAACCGACCGGGTACTTCTGCACAAGCGGACATACGATCGGGCGATGGAGAGTAGTCGAAAAGCATCGACCAATGCACATTGATGATGATGATGATGGTGAATCCCGAGGTTGACGCCACAGTTGGACGCGGCCTTTATTCTCACGTCATAAAGCCTCACCGGCTAGCGCTGCTAACGCCGGAGCTGCACATGCGGACATTTTGTCGGACAATGAAGAGTACCCCGAGTCCAATGCATATTCATCGGAGGAGCGGGTACAGTCTGATCACGGAGAAGACACTGGTTCTGGACTACGATGCCACCATGAATGGAGTGGATAAGATGGGTCAGAACATCTCTTACCACCCGGTATAGCAACTGAAGGACATGAGGAAGCCAGACGTAACACCACCGTAATGTAACCGTAGCAAATATCCTGATATTAGACTTTGTGGCAACACACACTGCAGTACATACTTGCTATTCCCCGGAAAAAACGGCCGGCAAGAAAGTGTAGCTTCTGCACGCGAAGAGGCAATCGCAGTTAAACTAATCTGTTGTGCAAATCATGTTGCGTCTCCTTGCACGCAGGGGAGTGTTTCACAAAAAGAAAAACTGTCGTTGAAACATCCACATAATTGTAAATAGCACCACAGTTGCACACATTTGTAAATAGTTTGCCAAATTGTTGTCAAATTGTTACACTGTTGAATGTAAATAAACGTATTTTGCTATCAAAAAACACTTTTTCATTCTTGGTGGTAGTGTTTTATAGAAGTAAAGCACTATTTAGGTGTTTGTGGCATCATTCATGGACAAAAAGAAGTGTAAAATTCACTAGAGTGCATGAAATAATATCGTTTCACTAAAAGCTTGATTTCTCCGTATTTTGGTCCAAAACAAGCGCATTTGCATGAAACTTAACCATTTTCTATTGTTGATTACTGAAGAACGGAATAAGGTAGAAACAAACTTTTTTTTTCTGATGAAAGATGAAAGTTCAATCTTTCATTTGGTAATGTGTTTCCATAGTCCAAACAGAACATTTTCTGTGGACCTTGAAAGATCAGTCAAAATGCTTAAATCGGCTGGCACTGACAGCATCCCTTTTCTGAAAACGTCTGGCAGTCAAAGAGTTAAAAATCTTTGTCACCAACTTTTTTTTTTTTCCTGCAAATGTATATCTGCTTCAAATATCGATTATCGGCCTCCCTGTCTACCAATAATCAGCATCGGCCCTGAAAAAACAGTCTATCTCTAATAATCAAAGCTATGTTTTTAAAAATGCCCCGCTTATCGCCCAACATCACCAATGGGAAAGCGGCATGCTAGGCGTGGACGGGTCACGTTAGCCAATCAACATTTAACTAATTTGTAAAGTTGTTGTTGAAAATGTCTTGACTGCTGTCATTCATTTTGTGGGCAGATATCACGTTTGACTTCTTTCTGACCTCCTTTCACTCATTTTTTTTAAAAGAGGGAAAATAAATCTCAATAAACCTAAATCTTTTCCCAGTTTAAGTTGTTCTCTAATTCCGTACCTCATTTCTATTGTAAAGTCTGCGATTGGGCTTGGGAGTTTATTTTTTTATGTAAATTCCAAACATTCACTAACACGATACAAGCGTAAAGCCCGTATCTCACTGAACAACA
Source organism: Leptonotus elevatus (assembly GCF_054856555.1). Taxonomy (NCBI): domain Eukaryota; kingdom Metazoa; phylum Chordata; class Actinopteri; order Syngnathiformes; family Syngnathidae; genus Leptonotus; species Leptonotus elevatus. The sequence continues at coordinate 50,882,222 of NC_141239.1, read as the reverse complement.
ATGACTTGCAAGGGGATGTGGCGAATGTTGTTTTTTCGTCAGGGATCACTCAAGATTGCAAAGATATTCACAAACAGTTTTAACGGTCGCAAAGAAAGTTTGAACATGTTCAAAAATTTGATGGCGACGAGATAAACTTTTGGAGTCCTTGTCTTTGAAAGTAGAAATATTTCATGTAGTTTTGACCTCAAACTACTAACACCAAGCTATTGAATATACTTATTACACAATCAAAAACAGGTTAGCACTAGGGGTGTTCCTTTAACACCACTATTTTTTTTTTTTACGTCCCTTATTTGGAAAAGCCTGTCCTGGGGGAATTCCAGTCGCAACGCAGCAGACACGTCCAAGTCAAAATTGAGAAGTTATAAATTTCATGATAAATGCATATGGTTGTATTTTACCATTTTAGAAATGTTACTTCATGTTAAAGATTAGATAGCTCTTAATATGAAAAGAAAAATCATCACACTATCACACTCGTTTCTACAGTACAGTACATATTTTTAATTTGAACTCAATTTTATGAATTATTATAAAATTACTGTATCAATGACTAAAAGATGCAGCCGTATTTCTGTTAAAAAAAATTCACTTTTATGTTTACAAGAGTATGAAAAAAAACAACTGTACATTTTATTTTACCTTTAGAACAGATATAAAATTTGCGATTAATCGTGAGTTAACTATTGAAGTCATGCGATTAATTACGGTTAAAAAATGGAATCGCCTGACACCCCTAGTTATCGCACATTTAACAACAGAGGTTATTTTTCAGTCAGATGTCAAATCCAGTAGCTTGTAATATACAGTAGCTATTATGCCATCTGACCTTTCCACCGGAAATGCTCATAGCGTTGCAATGCAATCATGTATAAAAGCAGTCAAATTTGTCAAAGGAGTTTGAAAGTCATGATGTCTAAAAGGAAACCAAATTTCAAAGGTGAGGAGGTGGAGGTGCTGGTGTAACGTGTCAAAAGGCACAATGCGCTGGATGAAGGTAAGTACAGTATCTATGAAGAACAACCTTAAATGAGAAAAAACGATCTCTTTCCTTTATTTAACGTTACATTTCAAATAATGGCAGGATAAATACATTTGAGCTTTCTGTGGCGTAACTTTTGACTTCCATGGGTGCTCGCTTGACTTGATACCGTCTCAGAAGCTTGTTAGAGGAAAAGTGCTGGAAGTCGATGGGAGAAAAACGTGAAAGGCCAGATTTGGACATTTTAGGGTTGTGCCACTCAAACTTCGTATCTGGAATGAAGATGTGTAAATGACAGACTTAAGTCAATGGGAGACTGCGCAGCCAGAAAAGCATGCAGCTGCGCACGTATTTCTTTCCCCTCTGACGCGCATGAGCGAATACACACTTAATCTAAAGACCCTGCTGAACCAAACAGAGCTATGGAGCCATTAGAAGTTCATCAAAAGTGTGGCTTTCTATCACCCATTGGCAGCTCTGGGCCCAACTGAACTGTGTGACAGAGGTGACGCATGAGTGATTGTTAATGGGAGCTTTGAAATGAGATGTGGGTGCATCATGAAAAGGGTTGAAAGTACAGAGGAGGCAGACAAGGATAAGGTGTTTTTTTCACACGTCACATTTTCAACATGACATTAAAATATGATGGATGCACGTGGTTTGTTTACATTGTTTACCAACTGCATGCAAACTGTTGTTTCCACATTACAACTGTATGTATACATATTGCTGCAAGTTGGATTTTTAGTGATCATTTGTAGACTTGAACTTTTGAGTCAGACGAGTGTATAAACATCCTTCTTAGTGTCAAATTCTACACATGCTGTACACCATTATGCACTTTAGCTGCAGCATTTCCACAGTGTACTGGATTTTAAGTCAGAGCGTTCACCATCCACACATACTTAATGTCCTTTTGTCAAGATAATTTGGGTTTGAAATTTCCATCATGCCATTTTTCACACAGTTTTTAGATGGTCTTAAGATGCAAGACGGTTGAATTTATCACACAAGGCTACGTTCACACCGCAGGCAAATGCGACCCAGATCGGATTTTTTTTTTTGCCCGAATGAGACATGTATCTGACTTTTTTTTTTATGTCAGTCTGAACGGCTCAATTCCGATTTTTTTCACATTTGAGTTTATTCCTCAACTCATCTGAGTTTGGCAGCTGCTAAAAGTTTTAACTTTGCATCTGACGCAGGTGTGTTGTCACTGTTGAGCCATTTTTTCCTTATTACTCCATGTTGCACGGAGTTTGTTTGTTTTCTTTTATTAACTTTTTCCTTTCGGACACGTTATTACAGGTTACATCGATCACAGAATATAATTTGCAACATTGACATCCAAAAGAAGGGCTGACGGGTAGAAGCCATGGCTTATTAGTAACCCGTCCCCATCGATTCTTACTATACGCATCAGTCATATACATTGATTATGATAGTCATTGATTCATATCGTTATCAATCCCAGACTGAAGTCTGCACATTCTTCACGCAGTTCATCTTGAGTAATGTCCGTGTATAAGTTGCAGCTAGTACCAATCATTTGGAATTGGTAAATCGGTTCCCGGACGCCACCAACAGGCCCACCCAACCAGGCGAGCAGCCAAGGCAAGCGCATGCTCGTTCACCAGTAGCGTCTTCACTGACCTTGGATCAGCTTTCACACATGTTGTGGCTTCCAGAAGAATAGATGGGCTTGCATTCTGCCCATTGTGTCCACAGCAATGTTCACTCCATACTGGTTTTCAGCCACCACTGTTGCCAGCATCCGATGATGCTTAGATCTTGATACTCCTGAGCGCTCACCAAGGCCAGCCCACCCAGCGGAATATCCCCCGCTAGCCGCATCCCGAAACCATGTTCACCAACCCCATTGTAAATATTTACAGCAGATACATTGCAGCCACAATACAACCGTATCTTGCATGTTACAACAAATGTCCAAGCAGAAATAGAGCCAGACAATGTTTACATTCTTACAGGAACAGCAATACATGTTATCAATGCAGATATATAAACAAAAGTTAACCTTGGCAGTGTCAGCAAGTAATCATATGCTATATTTACAATATTCAAATCATGACAGCTTCAGTTTTGGGTTAATTAGTAATATGTTACAATAATTTAATTTGGGTAAAACATAATCTACAATTTAATGATGTGAGTTACTGATAGCAGTTATTGTCTCTCAAACTCCGCCAATTCTTCCACTCTTTTCACGATCCGTATTTTCTTCTGAGAAGATGAGTCTTCTTTTGTTTGGATGAAGATCCGACAGTCTTTTGTTCAAGTTTTCTCGATAAATCCATTATTTCTCAATTGTCGCGCCCTTCTGGCAATGTCAGCATTTCGTTTTGAGATTTTCATTGATGTAGACGTGTTTACCTTTAAGTTTGTAGCTATCTCTCAGTAAGGGCAATCTTTTTCTTCCTGTCAAAAAAACCTGATCAGAACTGCCGGTGGTTGTGTCCCCCCAGTTGGAAGCTACTAAAAGCACATCTATCTATCACAATTAATCCCAAATCTCTGAGTCGAGTTGTTACTTGCTGTTCGACAGTCTCGTTGGCTGAAGCTTGGTCAGAATCAACTGCACTTGTGCTGGCCGCAGGTCTCACTCGAGGGCCGCGGCGCGATTTAATCTGGATACCTGTAACTATCACATCATTGATTCGAAGATTATGTTCCAAATCATCCACTTTTTGTTCCGAGATGACAATGCGTCAATCTTTTTCTTGTGTGTCTTCAACTGCTGAATTTCCTGCAGAAGTGGCTCGATGCTCTTTTTCATTTCAAGCATTTCTGTGACCATTTCTTTGAATTTTGCAAGAGAAGATTTGATCTCCTCAGTCTTGTCAGCTCTTTTTCCGCCAGGCATATTGCAACAATGTAGTCAAAAATCCCAATGTCAACAAAATAGTCACGTGTGAGTGCAGGAGCAAGTATAGATGTGTCCTTCGACGACAGATGCGTCCTTGATTTTTGAAGTGGGCAGGTAAAGCGCTCAATCTACATCGTTAATGTTCCCAAATTCAAATCAGTTTGTTTTGCAGGCCTTTGCCTTTCAAAGACTATTACATACACTTGATAAATTGCAAATGAAAATAAACCATGTTCCAAACCCTTTTTGAACTATTCTATGCATAAAGCAGTGGGAAAAAAATTGATTTTAATGGCATGCGACCTTTAATAAAAGTATATCCTGGCTAAATTAACATCTTAATTTATCTTGCCACCAAAATATGTCCTTTGACAAACAACCTAAACATCAAAACTTGGCAAACAAAAACAAAAATCTCAGGCAATTTTTTCCCAAAGCCACATGAAAAAATGGTGACAGGCTCATGACGTTGTTTTCTTCTTTTTTTCTTTTTTTTTTTACTATTGATCTCTGCAACGAAAGCTGCTGAAATGTCAAATCCTTTTTAGTAGAAGGTCAGCAGAAAGGTTTTGCCCTTTTACTCTTGTGGTGTTTCTACCCTTCTGCTCAGTGAATGTGATTAAAACGGTGTGTTCTGTGCGTATCACTTTCGAATATAGCAGCTTGACAACATAATGCAAAAAAACCCAAAAATGAGTCCAGTATAGCAAAGGTTGTCAACAATTGGTTGAATGTGAGCACAATTGATCAAACAATGGCACCTCTCTTCTTCGGGTAGTAACAGGAAGCTGGGTGACTGAGCTCTCCCACTTGCACAACCACCAGTGCTTGCATGTACTGTATGTGTGCGCACAAACTGCATGACGCCTCCATGAGCAGAACAGGAAGCGGCGAGGTCTACGCTGTTCTCTCTCCTCCACTCTACCCCGTTGACTGGCTTTAGAGTCCGACAGGCTTTTGAGTGTAAATCCGTTCTGGATTTTGAGGCGGCGCATGTTAGCGTACGTTGCCACTGTGTGAGTGTGACTGCAGAGGGGAGGGGGGGGGAGTAAAGCCGGAGGCCAAACATGGCAAGTGAGGATGCAATAGAGGACCATATGAGGGATCAACCTGCGGATGACCCCGTACCCACTGAGCAGAGTGACACAGATCATTCGGTAGGCAACTTTTCAGCTCAAATCAACATGGCCGCGTCGTTGTCCCTCCAACATTTAACACGGCCCTTCTCTTTTCGACTGCTTCCTCATTCATGTTGTGGAAATCTGAATTACTTGTTCGTCTCGTTTCTCTTCTGCCGGTCACTGATGTTTTGGCCCTTCTGTGGCAGCCGTCTTCCACTTGGGCGTCTTTTTTGTAAAAGTCCAGAGATGAAGTTGTATTGTGTTGAACACGAGTGCGTCACAGCACAAATGGTCCCTTCCTGTCTTTCATGGTGTCACCGCTGAGCTCCCTGCTGGGGTTGGCAACATGGTATACACTCACTGACCTTTGTATTTTAGGTACACCTCCACAATATGGCTACATTTTATGAAGATTATGTTCAGTTTAGATTGACACTTTCAGTTTGTGAGCAACTTCCCATACAGTTTTTGATACAGATGTTTTAATCAAGGGTAAGTAAGTGTTCTTCTTCTGAGAAAGTACCATCAAATATTTTAAGCTTGGAGCTCCGGGTCACTGTCAGTTTTCTCATCAGGGTCAACATCATGTTATCATGCTTCACCCAAAGGATGACTAATAACCACTTTGTAGCCGGTTTCCATTACAGTTTTTCGCAAAAGTAAAAGCCATATTGTACTATTTCGATAAAGTAGAATTTCGACTTGCCGGTGTTTCGCTTCTGAGGCGCAATTTTCGTAATGTCGCAGTTCTGTAGGTGATGCTTGTTATGTTTACGGAAAACAGACGCCCGGAGTTGATGATATTACTTTGAAAACATCTCCCTCCCCTCATCGGGCGGGTTCGGCCATTTGGTGTTGGTGTGTGCGCGCGCGCTTATAACTCGTGTTATGGTGCGGACGGATGGATTTCAACCACGACGTGCGCCGTATGTCGCTCGTTTGCTCGTTGCTAGGGGCAACGGCCATTTCTCATGCAACGATATGGGACATGCGTTGAACGTCGGCATATTGGCTCCATAACTGAATCGCTTTGTGCTTAAAAAGACTTGTTATCCCCTCCGAAGGCACCTCCGACACGAAAGCGAGTGGCCCCGTACTTCCTACTTCCTTTCCTCTGTGACCAGGCAGGGGTCACATGACTACAGGGAATACGCAAAAAATGTTTCCATTACACTTTTGCAAAATACTTCAATTTCGACACGTCTCAAAAACCACCCCATGAGAGCGTAAAAACTTTTTTGCGATGTTTGAGATATTTTTTCGAAAATCATGTGTTTCCGTTACCAGCTTGCTTGCCTTTTGCGCAAAATTGAGGGTAATGGAAACGTACCTTGTGATACGCTTCGTCACACAAACACACACACGAAATGCAAATGATTACAATTTGCCATCACTGTTTGGTGGGGAGATAGTCTTCAGATTCTGCGGGTCCATGTGCAAAACACAAAGAAGGGTTTATGTTTTGGGTTTTCCTGGCCACAAATTAGCCATGTATGTATTTTGCAGTGACATGTTCTTGAAATCTGCACCAGGAGGAGAATAGACGCTCTTGCTGCACCACAAATTTGATATGGCACTGTAAACATGTAAAGATAGTGGAAATTCATACATTAATGATGGCATAAAAGGGTCCAAGTTATGTTTTCAACAGTTTGCTGATGGACAAAATTTTAATTGTTCAATTTGAATACAATTTGCTGTGTGCAGTGCGAAAAGTTATAATGTTAAACCCAGGTTTTATTCACGTTTAGATCTACATTTAACATTTGGAATCTAATTGAACACAAGATGGCTTTTTATAAATGGGGAAGTATGGTGTAAGTGTTTATTAATGTTCAAGTAAAATTTTCCCAGACATTTTGGACAAATTTCCCATTTTAGGGGCGTTATGTATTTGAGGGAATGATGATTAACTCATTTGCTGTCAAAAACTGTCAACTGTACTGTAAACACGTTGTAACAACTAACCTTGGGCCCTGTAGTCGCCGTGGATGGATGTGGGAGATGTTTTTGACACGCTCGACTAAGCAAATATTTATCCACAAAAAATGGCTTCAATGATTCAATCAAAAAAAAAAAGTGGCATAAATGGCATCTATTTGAACTATTGCCATGGTCCCAAAAATGTATTTTTTTATTTTTTTATGCTAGAGCATACAAAAGGCTTTAATGCAGCTTCTGACCTGAAGAGGATGCTTAAAGCAATGGTAGTTATTACAAAAAAACATCCAGCAGGTGGCAGCAGAGTATAAGAGATCAGCCAAGGCCAAGTTGGAAATTTCCCCAGTGTTTTCAACAGGAATGTGAAAAATGATGAAACCTAGCTATATTCTTATGCTGCAAAACGGAAACAGATACAAATATACTTTTTGTTCCCTATCTTTGTTTTAGTGTTTTTATAGCAATAGAACACAATATTCTGTGGGCCTTGCAAAATCAGTCAAAATCCAGTAAAACATCCGGGAGCGACGGGGGTTGCTTCAGTGAAAATGGCTGGGAGTGAATGAGTTAAAAGCAAAAAAATATTTGAATCTGTAGATACTATTGACCCATGCCGCACGGTTCAGAGTGACTAACTGTTTGACTACTACTAATATGCTGTATTTGGATTTTGGTTTTAATGAGGCAGAGCTGGCGCCCCAGTCGGCTTGTAGCTGGATGCACAAAGAAGCATAAGACGTTGTAATCAGACCTACTAAGCTGGATAGATGACTGGCTGGCTGCGTGATGTTGAGAGTAACCCTGAGCCCCCCACCGTGGGGAGGAAACGGAATCAGAAAGTGTGGAGAGTAGCTGGTAAAACTGGTCCCATTTTGTTGAGCTTCTTCGGTTTCTCAAGAAGTTTGGACAAAACACACGTCAAGACTAACAAAATTCCTCAGAATTTTGGTGGGCTGGCAAGTTTTCAAGAAAACCCCACACGAGTAGTGGGATAATATGTCAACTCCACACAGGGAGTTGATTTTTAAATGTGAGGCGGACATGCTAACTACTAGAACCCCGTGCCTGTGCTAGACTCATAATGTGAACTCTAGACTCTTTGAGCCAGCCAGAAGCAGATGAGACCCTGATTAAAATCTGGATTCCTGCTGTAATCGTGTTAGTGTTGATCATAGGAGCACTGATGTTGGCACTCAGCTGTTTACGCACTTAAAGTAAAAGGTAAATGGGCTCCATTTATGTAGCACCCTTCTACTTTCAAAGGTACTCAAAGGGCTTTTAACAATGTTGCCTAATAATACCTCACCCTCATAAACAGACGGGGTTAGAGTAGCTAAAACTTGTTGCAACTGCTAATACAATGTCTTTTTTTTGAGTGGTATGAAAAAAGTAAAATAAGAATTTCACTATATATGAATGTGCTTTTGCCGTGCATATAATAAACATGATTGAATATGACTAGTTTCCTCCAAATAATTACTTGGTAAGTACTCAGCAATGTTATTACTTTTTAATCAGAGCATAATTGTAACATAAGAAAAATATTAAATGTGCAACTTCAGATATTGCCCAACACGTCGTGCCACTTAAAATAATACAGTAATAAATATATATATTTTTTTTTTTAATAATAATAAATTACAGTAATTACACTACAAGAAATGTTTTTGAATAAACTCTTGGGAAACTGCACTAACTGCTCGAGTTTAGTTACTTAAGTTCAAGTTTATTACTGCGTTATTATAATGTTATTACAATGTAATTATTACATTTCTTACTTTATTACTCTTTTTAATCAGAGCATAATTGTCACATAAGCATTGCTCAAAACACTTAACATACAGTACAGTAATAAATCAAATCTTTTTAAAATAATAATAAATTGCGGTAAATTATACCACCAAAAAAATGGTCTTTAATAAACTTTTATGAAACTGCACAATAGGCTCACTTTTGCAAGGTGTTTTCTAGGGGTGTGTCAAAAAATCGATTCTCATAAGAATCGCGATTTTCATTTATTACGACTCAGAATTGATTTTAAATGTCCCAAAATGGATTTTATTAAAATTATTTTATACTGTCTTGCCTTTGTCTGTGTGTGCCTTTATTTGGACCGCTGTTCATGTTGTACCCGGTTTTGCCACTGAGGGGCAGTGTGGTTCCACACGGTCTAATACACTGTTAAGTTGTAGCCACATTAGAGAGTAGAAGGAAAAAGTCACGATCAAGTTATTCCAATAAAAAAAAAAAAATCTTCAGCGCCCAAAAATCGGAATCGAATTGAATCGTGAGACATTCAAAGATTCCCACCCCCCTAGTGTTTTCCCAACCTCAAAGCAGATTTTTTTATAGGCTGAATTGTGGACATTTTTCGATGGACTCTGAGGACAGTGCATCTACACTGCTGGGTTTTTTTTTCATATTGTACAGTCAACATACTGGTATATTGAATGTGAGTCTTTGCCGTAGCTACACAGACTCAGCGCACGTTACCAAAAATAAGAGGCAAACTATTATTATATCTTTGTATCCTTGCATTTCCATTCATACGGACCTTTTGATCCCACCTTCAGACTGATCCAGGTGGACTGTCGGTGCTGCAGCAACTCGGCTTGGACCAGAACTCCGACCTGTCGGACTCCAGTGTGCAGCAGCGCCTAGATGAGTACCGCGAGAGGATCCGCCGGGAGATTCGCAAAGAGCTGAAGATCAAGGAGGGTGCGGAGAATTTACGGCGGGCCACCACCGACAAGAGAAATGCGCAACAGGTGGACTCGCAGCTCCGCAGTTCCAAACGCAAGCTCGAGTGTCTCCAATCGCAGCTGCAGGAGCTCGATGCACTCATTGTGGTCAAGGGCCACAACGACAACGAAGGTACACTTTCTGCTTGGAAAAACAATGAATGAATCAGCATGCTTCAGTTGGTATTGCATAATTCACTGGTACATACACACACTCCAGGCCATATAATGTTATAAGAAAGTGTCCATCCTTTTTTTTCTGCTTATCCTCTATCCTATATTTATCGTCACAGTTTTGTAAGTGGCCGACCTTAGTAATGTTGGATTTTGAAACTATACTATAGGAAATAATCTGTTCTGTTGGCATCCTAAATCTAATATTAACTCATTCACTGCCATTAATTAATAAAAATAAAAGATTATTAAAAATTAGGGGCGACAGGCGATTACATTTTTTTAATTGTAATTAATCGCATGACTTCACTAGTTAACTCATGATTAATCACAAAATCTATGTCTGTTCTAAATGTACAATAAAAAAACTATTGTTAACAAAAGTGAAAAAATGTTAAACTAATAGAAATAGTTTAAATACATTTTTGACGTTTATAGCCGTCAATGGCAATGTATGTATTAAAAAAAGAAAGAAAACATAAAAAATTTGGGGCGTCAGGTAATTAAAATTTGTAATTATAATTAATTGCATGACTTCACTAGTTAACTCACAATTAATCACACTTTTTATATCTGTTCTAAATGTACAATTGATTTTCATACTCTTGTTAACAACTTTTGGACTGGAAGTGTTGAGAAACGGCAAAGAAAGAACAAAACGCATATGAGCTATGCTGAGGTCTCAGGCGATAGGCAGACATCTTGTGAGAGAGATCTCTGTTCCCTTGATTTTGTCGGACAGAAGGCATAGTGATGCTGAAAATGTGTCAGACTTCCATGTTTTGTAACTTTAAAGAGGACGTCAATCCAAACATTTTCTTTACAAAAATGTTGTATAGCCAACACACCTGAGGATCGTTATCAGGCTCCATGCAAGCTTGCTGACACCTGTGTTGCTGTGGAAAACAGGCTGGATAGGGGTACATTGAGAACCACTGGTATACGCGACCGTAGCATTGGGATTGGGATTCGTTTTCAGGCGACAGCAAAATGGCCGCCCCGTGACACAGATAAAAAAACAGGTGGATTTTGCTACTTAGGTCGCAATCCACAAACACAATATTAATCATAATGTTATGTTTAAATTAGCCGGGGTGCTTACATATTGTAAAGAAGATTTTTGGTTGACTTCCCCTGTAAACCTTCAACCAGGTTTCATATATATATATATATATATATATATATAAAAATATAACTATATATATGTTATATATATATTAGTTATACATATATATATATTAGTTATATATATATTATATAGTTATATATATATATATACTTATATATATATATACTTATATATATATATACTTATATATATATATATATATATACTTATATATATATATATATATATATATACTTATATATATATATATATATATAGTTATATATATTAGTTTTATATATATATAGTTATATATATATATATATATATTAGTTATATATATATATAGTTATATATATATATATATATATATATATATATATTAGTTATATATATATATATTAGTTATATATATATATATAGTTATATATATATAGTTATATATATATATATATAGTTATATATATATATATATATATATAGTTATATATATATATATATATATAAAAGTAAAAATAAATACAAAAATAGAATTAAATATCAATCAATAAATAAAAACACTCTGCTCTCACATTTATTTATATAATTTCAGGACGAAATGTTATTTATTGATTGAATTTAATTATATTTATATATTTATGTAATTCTATTTATACATTTATGTTTGTATTTATTTCGACATTTATTTTTATACATTAAAAAATATATATCGTTTTTAATTTGTATTTATTTTACTTTTATTTGTTTTATTTATACATATATGTATTTTTTTGTTATTTTTATTTTCATTTATATATTTTTTTTAATTCAATTTTTGAAAATTATATATTGAATCCGTTTTTGTTTTCATTTATTTATTTTATTTATCTATTCATTTATTTAAAATGTTGGCAGTTTGGGTCCTCCATAAGTGCAGCCCGTCCCCTCAAAGTTCCAGCTTGGCTCAGCAAGACCCTGCTGCTGAGATAGTACTCGGATGTCCCCTGGGGAATTTAATTACCACGGAAATTTTTGTTGGTGGAAAAACGCGCAAACTGATATTTACCAAGGTAAATTGAAAAGTTCTCCAAAAGTTCAGGCGGTGGAAAAGCCCCTAATGACAGCAAGCGCGGCCCAATTAGCTAAGTTGCTAATGTACCTAAATAACACTGCAAGACTTGCGTGAAACTGCTAACTTCAATAGCATTTTGAGCACACATAAAGGGGAAACAAATCCGGATTGTACAAACTTGTAAAGCATGTATGATCAAATTTGAAAGCACTCACCGACAACAAAGTGGGTAATTCCACGTTAGCAGCGCCGCCAAGTGGAAAAACAAAAACACATCCTGACACTTCATTGGCAATCCAGCATGTCCACCTCACGCATGTATATCATGTCCTTTTCATCAAAGTGACTGTCAAAGCTCTTGGGTGGAAAGTTGACGGATAAACGCTCATTTTTGCCCTCCTCGCCGTTGAAGTCCATTAACGCTGCACCGCTACTTTCCTGCCACAGGGGGCGTATTCAGAGAAATAGTCATGTGACGTCCGGATCTCTATTTGTGAATTTTTCAAATTACGAGCGCTCTTGCTAATTGGAGTTAGGTGCGATTTCCAGATACATGATGACCAAGTGAAGTGGGGAAAAAAAGAAGATAGATGAAGAAGTTGATACGCTTCCAGCTAAAAATTGAACTACAGTAGGCCGTCAACACACACCACACACACAGCCTAACCCAAGCCAAGTTTCAAACATCAATCATTATGCCACACCCCTTCATTTAAAGCCACTATATAGTTGTTGTTGTTGTGAGTTTTGGCAAGTCAAGGATCCATTATTTTTATTTATTTTTTGCTTTGTGTCCTTAACCTGCTTACTTCCTCTTATGCTGCAGATGCTGCCACATCTCCAGGTTCGGTCAGTCGCCCGTCTGCCAACCAACATCGCATTGCTGCGTTGGAGCGCCAGCTCAACATTGAATTGAAGGTCAAACAGGGTGCAGAAAACATGATTCCTATTTATGCCAATGGAGCGACCAAGGTATTCATCTGATATTAGATGGACTCTTCTCTGCCAAACGTATTTCTTATGAAAGGTTTTCTAATGACGTGTTTCTTTGCAGGACAAGAAGCTTCTCCAGGCGGCTCAGCAGATGCTGCAGGACAGCAAGACGAAGATCGACATCATCCGCATGCAGATCCGAAAGGCCATGCAGGCCACGGAGCAATCTGAGGACAACCAATGTACGTTTTTCAACTTCACTCATCTTTCCGGTCCCCATTTAAGCGTTCGACCACCTTTCACACTGCATATTTTATGATGCCGGCAGTAATGGATCAATTCTTGCTTCAGGACTTCACAGTGCCCGGTCAAACACACTCACACTTTGATGTACACATTGTCCATTACAGCCCTCGAGCTCCTGGTTAGAATCTTATTGATGTTCCTGCATCCCCTTGATGGTGGCCAACAACTAAGAGCTAGGTCTCATGTAGCAGAGGTTAGAGACAGAGAAGGTTGGCTCGGGATGGACAGCGGGAGTCAGGCTGACTGATACGTCAATGGATGTAACACTGTTTATGCTTTGTCTGTACCAGTAGCGAGCGGTGAGGTTTTACAGTGGTCATGCTGGATTGACACACATGCTGATGCGAGCGCCCGTAAGCAAGAACATTTGGGGGTATTTAACTCATTTACTGCCATAGACGTCAAAAATTCATTTTCATTTTCATTCATAACTATTTCTAGTTTAACATTTTTTCCCACTTTTGGTAACAAAACTGAGATTTTTTTTTTGTACATTTAGAACGGATATAAAATGTGTGATTAATCGTGAGTTAACTAGTGAAGTCATGCGATTAATTAAAAATTGTAATCGCCCGACGCCCCTAATTTGTAATAATTTCTTCACAAAAAAAATTAAATAATTAAAAGTTGTTCTTTTTGAAGAAAGTTATAAAAAAAATAGGGGCATCAGGTGATTAAAATTTGTAATCGTAATTAATCGCTAGTTAACTCACGATTAATCACAAATTTTATTTCTGTTCTAAATGTACAAAAAAAATCTAGGTTTTCATACTCTTGTTAACAAAAATGGGGGAAAAAAATGTTAAACTAATAAAATAGTTCAAAAGAATTTTTGACATCTATAGCTGTCAATGGCAGTGAATGAGTTAATTATTAAAAATCACATGGTTGTTTTTTTTAACTACTATATCAACCCGGTTTCAGCCACTTTTGAGCGAAGCGGGGGAGAGCTGCAAGAGTTTTCAGCACTACGGATAGCACACATAAAAAGTGGATTGATGGAATCTGGAAAAGTCCAGGAGACCCACAAATGCCATATTTTCCAAAAATCAAAGGCATGTGGGAATCAATTGTGTCCAGCACTTTGAAATAAAGTGATTTATCCTGCCCCTCGGCACCTCTTTGCTGGGTTCTCAGGTTGTGGGACCAGAGCAAAAACATGTTCAAATTCCCCTCTCTGTCTTTGCAACTGATGTGCTGTTCTTTTCATTTGACACACACAATAGCCAATGTCAAAGCCTTTGGTTTGCGAGATGTTGAAAAGCACAGTGTGAAAAAACATCAGAAAAAAAGATGCAGGAAAAATAAGACTTTGGGATCCTCTAAAGACCGACAAGCTTGTCACCGCATTGCATTTCATCCACAGCGGCAAAAACTTCTTTTCTGTCAGCGCTGACATCAGAAAAGCCCACAAATCTCTCTGCCACTTCTCCCTCTTTGGTGACGTATCTCCAGACAGTAGAAAGCACTGCATTTATAGCTTATTATGACCGCTCGCCTGTGGTCTGTACTTTTTTCATGGCAAAAATGTAAATGTATGTTTACAAGCCCAATGGTGTTCTTTTTCGAGAGTGCAGCACCCAGAATATTAACTAGAGCAGGGATCAGCAACCTTTACTGTCTAAAAAGCCATTTTAGGTCAAATAAATAACCAAAAAAATCTGTCTGGAGTTGCAAAACCTTTAAACATTGTGATGAACGAAACGTGTTAGTGTTAGTCTAATGTGGGGCCCAGGAGCTAATTCGAGCTGCACTATAACACAGCATACAATACCTTGAGATTCGTTTTTCTTACCTTTCGTCTTCTATTTTTGGCTTTTTATTTTTTTTAAATCACTTAGTTTTTCATACATTTTCAGACTTTTCTACCCATCGGTCAAATTTCTGACATTTTTGGTAATTTTATGGACATATGGCCATTTTCTGCCTCTCTTCTTCCTATTTTATTTTTATTTAATTTTATTAAATTTCTTCTTTTTTTGCTATAAATTTTCTCACGCTGGCCAGTTTATGGACATTTTATTTTACTTTTTTAATGTGTTCTTTTTTACGTTTTATTTTTAAATAAATTTTGACTTTTGGGGCAATTTTGTGTACATTTTATGGTAATTGTTGGGATTCTTTTGTTTATTTGTTTGTGATTTTTTTCTGTTTTGGGGCATTTTATAGTCACTTTTTGAACATTTTCTTTTGTCTTTTTTTTGTATTTATGTTGTAAACATTTTTTAAATGATTTTTCGAACTTTTAGAATTTTTTAAATAGATTATATGGTAATATTCTGCTTTTCCTCCTCTGTTTTGGACATTTTATGATCACTTTTTGGACATTTTTAGGTCTTTTTTTTTTTATACTTTTTCATCTAGCTTCCGTCTCTCTTTTTGTGACAACTTATAAATTTGGACTTTGTCATTTTTTGAATAGTCATTCTTTTTTTTTTTAATCCAATTAATTCATTAAAAAATATTTTCTCAAAAAAAAAACTTTTTTTTAAACCCTTAGATATCCACAGGAAGCCTGAGGAGAGGGACTAAAGAGCCACATGTGGCTCCAGAGCCGCAAGTTGCAGACCCCTGAACTAGAGAAACACTACAGTTGCCAATTATGCATTGATTGTTCACACTACCATCTTGATGGCAAGTAAAAAATTAAATCAAGGGTAGACAGTAGACACACATTCAAATGAAGTGTCTAATTAAAGTATATCAGTTTGGCTAATTTTGTGCTGTGTAAGCATTGCACAGCGTGTTAAAGCCCACTGTGTATCCCAGGTAAACCAGACTTGTGTGGGGTGGAGCTGCGGGTAGAGGAGCTGTGGCATCATTACCGCGTGGAGCACGCTATGGCGGAAGGAGCAAAGAACATGCTGCGACTGCTCGGTGCCGGGAAGGTGCAAGACAAGAAGGCCATGGCGGAGGTCAGACAGTTTACTCAATACTTTCAGTCAGTACTTTGGCTGTAAAACGTTGCTATGTATGCCCCTCAGGCTCAATGTGGTCTGAGCGAATCATCCCAGCGTCTGGACCTGCTCAGATGCTCTCTGGAGCAGCGGCTACAGGAGCTCCCAGAGGACCACCCCAAGGCCTGTCTGATCAAGGAGGAGCTGGCGTTTGCTTCCTCCTCAGCTTTCAGCAGCCGCCAAAGCACACCCTACGTTCACAACCAGTACAGCACCCTGAGTAAACCATCACCTCTCACAGGTAGACCAAGGGCCAATACATCCAGAGGACCAAAAATGCCCAAATAAAACATAATAAATCAAGTGAAAATAAAAACGGATATAAAAAATAAACATAAATGGAAAAAACTGATTCAAAAAATAAAAAAATATGTGGAAATACAATACAAAAAATTTGAATAACATTTCATGATGGATTTCATGCTGACAGGTGTCGGCAGCATGTAATAAATAAGAGCAGAGCATTTTTATTGATCGATTGATATTTAAGTCTATATATTTATTTTTGTATTTCCACATTTATGTATTTTTTTTAGTTTTTGAGTCTTGTTTTTATGTTTTTATTTATTTTTTGCTTTATTTACATATATATATTTTGTTGCTTTTACTTCTATTTATATTTCTACGCTGTATTTGTTTTTATTTTCACTTGTATTTATTTTTTATTTTGCCGTTTTTGGTCCTTACAAGGTAAAATCAAACAAAACATGGCTTTGATGTGTTTGTTGGTTTGACCAAAATTAAAGCCGCAGCAGATGTATTTTTATGTAACTCAGTAATGTTTGTTTGACTTCCATTAGGAGTTGCAATCCCATTTTTATGCTTGAGGATCGTTAAAGTGGTGGAAAAGCATTGTTTACTAAATCCCATTTGGTTTTAAAAACTGACAAATGTGCAGACCATTCAAAAATGTGATTTAAAAATAATAAAATAACATTTAATCATTTTTGTCAATTTGTTTACTCTCCTGTTTGTATATAAAACAATGTTCATGTGTAAATTTGACCTACTTAAAGCTTAAGTATTTATTTTGAATTCCTTTTCTGATAATACTGGAAAACCCTAGAAATATAGTTATTGAGTTTGTAGTGAATAACATTTGTTGCTGTTGGTCAAGCCGTGACGTGTTTCTTCTGTGTGCAGGAACTCTTCAAGTTCATCTTCTGGGATGTGTGGGGCTGCCAGAGGTGGTCCCAGGCAGAAGCAGAGGGACTCCCGTGGTTCTTCCCGCTTACGCTCCCGGAGATGGACGCTCCTTTAAACTGAGCGGCCTCTATAGCCGCAGCAGCAGTAGTATGAGCCTCAAGATCCCGGGCAAGAATGAAGAGCTGTCTTGTACGTATTTTATGAAAATTACAGATATGGGGGAAAAAAATACAGTATGTAATGTTTTCACTTTTCAAATGAACATGGCTCAGATTATGACAGCAACATGCTGATTTACTGCTACACAAAAAATAGAATCTGTATTAACTCATTCACTGCCATTGACGGCTATAAACGTCAAAAATTCATTTGAACTATTTCTATTAGTTTAAGGGTATGAAAACCTAGAATTGTTTTTATTGTAAATTAAGAACAGATATTAAATTTGTGATTAATCGCGAGTTAACTAGTGAAGTCATGCGATTAATTACGATTAAAAACTTTAATCGCCTGATGCCCTGAATTTTTAATAATTTCTTCTTTCTTTTTTTATTCATTCACAGCCATTGATGGGTATAAACGTCAAAAAATTATTTGAACTATTTCTCCTAGTTTACCATTTTTTCCCCCACTATTGTTAACAAAAGTATGAAAACCTAGAATTTTTTTTATTGTACATTTAGAACCGATATAAAATTTGTGATAAATCGTGAGTTAACTAGTTATGCGATTAATTACAATAAAAGAATTTAATTGCCTCTTGCCCCTAATTATTATTATTTATTTTTTATGAATTCATGGCAGTGAATGAGTGAAGTAGATGGCAGAAAAAGCAAGATTATTTATAACTTCCATAAAGCCTGTGGTTAAGATGAATAAAACAATACCTCTGTCTGTGTGCTTATTAAAGTGGAAGTGAGTGCAGTGCTGAAGCTAGAGAACACGGTTGTGGGGCAGACCGCTTGGAGAACATTTGGAGATCAGACGTGGGACCAAAGCTTCACTGTGGAGCTGGAGCGGGTGAGGATGGTCACTTGAATAAATCTCAACTTCTCATAGCTGGCATCATGTTGCTTCTTTTGATTGCCAGCCTGCAAGATTGATTAGTTTGCATTAAGCATTATGCACAGTACATTTCTGCCTGCATTCTATTGATGCAGGAACTTGTATTAACATCCTGTTGTTTTCTTTTGGATTAGTCCAGGGAGTTGGAGATAGCTGTGTACTGGAGAGATTACCGTTCTCTGTGTGCTCTGAAGTACCTGAAGCTGGAGGAGTTTTTGGATAACCAAAGACACAGAGTCAAGCTAGATCTGGAACCGCAGGGGCTGCTGCTGGCAGAGGTAGGAACACATCACAGCCATATGTTCAAAATGAGCCATTTTGTGAAAGGGATCAATGAAATCATATTGACTCCAGAATGAATGATTTAATAAGCATTGGAAATGCTTCACTTTTTTCTTTCAGGTCACCTTTTTCAACCCAGTAATAGAAAGAGGACGAAGACTCCAGAGACAAAAGAATGTTTTTTCAAAACAGCACGGTACGCTTCAGAACTCTACCACTAGGCTTGTGTGCCATGATGCACTGTGTATTTATTTCCAAATGGGAAGTGGGCTGTCAGGTGGGGGCCACATAGGGTGTGGCAGATGGCATTGATGCATTTCCACGCAACATAGAGACAATGATTGCAGCTTTAGGTCCTTGGGAGCTCTGCCAATAGAATTTGTTGTCCATGATACAATGCATAACAGTACCTCAGCAAAGTAAGCAAGCACACATTAAATGGTTGGAAATGTTTTTGCCTAATCATGACTTTTATTACAGTGGTTGGTTAGTATGGAACCGCATATAATACAGTTGCATTTGATACATCAGCATAATCTAATAAAGTCTAAAAGTGGACATCCAATGCTCGAGTGCTTTCCTGCTCACATATTGTGAGACTCTTGTCTCATGTCCAAGCTACAAACTCAATAGTGTGCAGGTGAACTTAACCCAGCTGACTTTCAATGAGAAGTGGAGTACCCTGGAGTGGGTGCCAACCAATCACAGGCTACCATTGTGCCACTTTTAAAATAGGCAACGATTTTCTTGACATATATGTCAGTTTTGGAATCTAGACTTCTTAAATAAACTATATTGTCAGTGCATGATATGCGCACTCATTGATCACAACATTGAACTTGTTTATAACGATATGATGAAATACAAAAACTGTAGCCCTGATTTGGGGAGAAAGGGACATTATAAAGAGACTAGATTACACACAGGTGAACTCTTTTTCATCGTCAGTCATTTAGGTCAACATTTGGCCATTTGGAAATCATCAGTTGGCTGCACTGAGAGAAAAGGGGGTGGAATAATATCACATGCCCGAGTTTTCAGTTCTTTAAAAAACAAAAAAGTTTAAAATATTGTATAAACTTGGTTTCATTTCACAATTGTGTATAGCTGTCAAAAAGTTCAAAGAGTACTCATGCTTTCATAATTGCCATTGTTTGTGTCAGGCAAAGCATTCCTGCGTGCCCGCCAGATGAACGTGGACATCAGCACATGGGTTCGCCTGCTGCGGAATGCCATCCCAAGTGGAAGCAATGCACCTGCATACACACCTGGTTTCTCAAGCAACACACTCACACACAGCGCTGGGTAAGTCAGAAGAGTAAAAGGCCGTCATATAAAATATCTTGCAATTCAGGATTTGAGTACTAAACTATTACCAGGTCGATTTGAATGGAATGGAAACCTTAAAGTTTGTCATTTGTTGTTGTTGTTGTTGTGTTTGCAGAGAAATCTCTGTAGAAAAACTAACTCTGGACACAGAATCTCCGCTCAAAACTGAGGTCAGAGACTTTAACACTGTGGTGAGTGAGTAGAGGTCTTAGAGAAAGCCACCCGTCTTAGCACTATCATGTCGCAGATCTCCGCTCCCGGATCTGAAACGTTTGGCTCGGAAGCTGTGCAGCAATCAGTCTTACAAAGTTGTGAAGAATTAGAGGAAGAACAAAGCCCCAAACCTGGGCACTTCTAATGGGTCTAAATTGGATAGAGGGGATGTTTAATTGGAGTCAGGTCAAATCCCTGACAGTTTCCTGGTGAGGATAAATACGATCAAAAAGAGAGTGGCCATGTAGAAGAGAAAACATGGGAAGTGCTTTTGGGAATGAAAATCCATCAATCCCTTTGAAACAGAGGCCACGCCCGCTCAGCTCTGCTTTAACGCTTCATTTCTCCGTCACACATATCCCCAAAATTTCCGGAAATTTATTTTTAAATTTCCAACCACAAACGGTAATTAAACAGAAAACGGGTCACAGATTTAGATGAGTTTGAGCGGGAAAAGGCTTGTGGCAGATGGCATTTTCATCAGAGGTTGCAGTATTAAGGGATTAATTACAGTGTTTTTGAGATAACTAATTAACGGCTATAGACGTCAAAAATTCATTTGAACTATTTTTATTAGTTTAACATTTTTTTTTCACTTTTGTTAAGAGTATGAAAACTTATTTTTTTTATTGTACATTTAGAACAGATACAAAATTTGTGATTAACCATGCGTTAACTAGTGAAGTAATGCAATTAATTACAATTAAAAAATGTAATCCCCTGACACCCCTAAATTTTAATAATATTTTCTTTTTTAAATCGTGTCAGGTGATTAATTTTTTTCAATTGTAATTAATTGCATGACTTCAATAGTTAACACACGATTAATCACAAATTTTACATCTGTTCTAAATGTACAATAATTTTTTTACAAGTTTTCATGCTCTTGTTAACAAAAGTGGAAAAAAATGTTAAACTAATAAAAATTGTTCAAATTAATTTATGGCAGTGAATGAGTTAATGTTGAGGAAGGATGGGAGGAGATTGGGTGAGGGGAGGAGCCAGCATGTTAGTCTGCAAGTGGATCGGAATAGCATTAAGGGCATGATGAGCATTAGCATGTTTATCAGCCTTGACTTATGCTTGGTGCAGATGTTGTGTCAGCGATGTCTAAATGTTTTCAAATCATAATTTGTTTTATTATTTTGTAGATATTTATTTTAAAAAAGAGCAAGTTAACAAAGCAAAAACTCCTGTTTTGGGTATGCTTGCCCCTCTATTCCACTAGATTAGATCCGCCCCTGTAATGTAAAGCATGAAGAATAATTTCTCCACATTCAGAACCAAAATAAGAGCAATCTGTACTAAAGAAAATCGATCTTCAGGTCGTCATAGCCGAGTGGTAATAAAAATAAAAGGCCCCCAGCGATCATTTGGACACCCTTGTTGAAGAATCCTCATATCCCATGTCTGTCTTTTTACTCATGTGTTTTTTCTCTTTTCTTCCCCTGCTTCACTCTGTGGCGCTCCATAGCAGCAGACGGCACTCATCGAGCCCCCTTCCATGCCGGATGTTCCTGTTCCTGACCCCCCGACCAGATCACAGTCCCGAGACTCCTTGTGCAGGTGCCAAAAGAGCACACATTCTCTATGTCTACACATAAACCATGTGTGCATCCTGTTGCAATATGGCCGACACAGCGTGACACCAGAAACTCATCCCGGCGCACAATGTATTTTTTCTCTTTTTTTTTATTTTTTTTTTAACTTAGTTGGTCATAGTATGAATTACAGCGTACGTTGCCCACAAATGAGAAACACTTTTATTGTATATTTCTTTAAAATAATATGATGTATGTGCCTCCACTAGTCTAAACACGGTATTGCGATTAATATTGTGCCACCCATTTTTATCCAGTCTCAGGGGGGCAGCCATTTTGACCCTTGTCGTCGACTGAAGATTTGCTCAATGCTCAGGTAGCGACCAATCATGGCTAACCTGTTTTCTGATGTTCACAAGATGAGCCGTGATTGGCCGTTAAGCAAATGTGATGTCATTTTCAGTTCACAGCAAGGAGCAAAATGGCCGCCTGAGATGGATAAAAATGGGTGGACTAGTGCGGGCACATACAACATATTATTATTATTATTATTATTATAAAGAACATTTTTGTCTTGATTTCCACTTTAAGATGGAGATGAAGCAATACATCAGTTAATTAATCATGCTTAAGAAATAACTTACTAGTTCTGGCATGGCAAATGTGAAAATTATATTCTTTTTTACACTGGAGAAATTGTGGATATTGCAGACTGCTCAACACTCATCCATGAGTACTTACATTTTCTGAACTCACTAGATGAATGAGGAAACAATCACAATGTTTATAAAGTCAGAATGACAGAAAATGTATAGTACTTATAATGTTGCATGCACTGCATATAATCTGTGTGTAATCTCTCTCTCAGACCAAGCAGAGGGCCTGTTTGCTTGCAGGATTTCAAGCTGATAGCAGTGCTCGGCAGGGGGCACTTTGGCAAGGTATTAACGTGCCATTATTCATATGCTGATTGACACCCTTAAGCTCTTTTCCAAAACATTTAGTCTTGTTTTTTGAAAAATGAAATATTGGATTTAGACAGTGCTGGCCCTTTGTGGTGAAATATATGAAATCATGTAACTAAATGTTGAGTGATCATTTTACCTCCAAAAGATTGTGATAGTATTCTTTTTTTTTTTCTTAATTGAAAGCTTTTGTGGTCTCTCCAGGTGTTGTTATCGGAATACAAGCGGACAGGCGGCCTGTACGCCATCAAAGCCCTGAAGAAAGGAGACATCGTCACGCGGGATGAAGTGGAAAGGTAACGACAAATAATGACCCCTGAACTATAATGTAATTACCGTCACATGTTGACTCTCATCTTCCTCCCTCTCGTCTGTCTTCAGTCTGATGTGCGAGAAGCGCATCTTTGAAACGGTCAACAGCTCGCACCACCCGTTCCTGGTCAACCTGTTTGCGTGTTTCCAGACGCCGGAACACGTGTGCTTCGTCATGGAGTACACTGCGGGAGGGGACCTCATGATGCACATACATGCAGACGTCTTTTCAGAGCCACGTGCTGTGTGAGTTACACTCTGTGGGGCAGTAAATACCAGGGGTGGGAATCTTTGACTGTCTCACGATTCGATTCTGATTTTTGGGTCTGCAATTCGATTCAGTCGATTTTTGATTCAGAACAATTTTTTGATTCAGAACAATTTTTTGATTCAAAATGATTTGATTGACAATGATTTTTGAATCAATTTATAGATGTTGCAAAGTATATCATGATCTACTCCAGTCTGACTCGCTAATGCTAATTAGCGCGCTACTCAAGAACATTTATTCATACAAAAACGCTTCAGGAATGCATATAGAGAAGCATCTTAACATTACTCACCGGCATATGATCTTCCTACGCTGCAAAAAAAAACAACTTTTATTGGCATAACTTGATCGTGACTTTTTCCTTCTACTCTCTAATGTGGGTACAACTTAACAGTGTATCTGAACATGCGGAACACCCTAAGTGGCCAAATCATGTACAACATGAACAGCGCTCCCAATAAAGGCACACACAAACCAGGGCAAGACAGTATAAAATAATTTACATAAAACCGATTTTGGGACATTTAAAGGCGATTCTGAATTGTACTAAATGAGAATCACGATTCATATCACCCCTAGTAAATACCGCCATTCTGTATATTGGAAATACAGTCAAATGAAAGAAGATTTGAAGGGAGACCAGGCAGAAGGAGCAAAGAGGAAATCAACAGAGAATAGTAACAGAGTAACAGTAGTCAAGAGACAATAGCATAACATTGGAGTTGGATTTGACACTGTCATGTTGTTTTCACAGGGCCGGCCTAAGCCAAGACTTTAAATGCGCACCCCTTCATTGACTATTTACATGCACTTAAGTTGAATTTTTAACATTGACTTTAATTTATAAGATAACATTGCACTAGTGTGAATTTCGTCAACGAAACCTAAAAATTATTTCATCAACACACTAAAACTAGACTAGACTAAAACCCTCATTATTAAACAATAGCTGTGACTAAATCAGTACGCATTTTCGTTGACTAATGAAGACGAGATAAAAATGTACCTCACTTAATAAAAACTGGATTAAAATCTATAGACATTTTAGTTCATGAAGAAAAACAAGACGAAAATGTTATGATTTTGTCAAATCTTGCCTCTACTAACCTGTCACCGTGACACAGTCATGTGACGCACAGTGACACACACCCTTTCAAATCTGCAACTAGCGAGTGCAACATGCACAAACACATGGGACAGACAAGAGGTGGATTCACGGTGAAAAGTAAAAAAAAAAGTCAATTATAGTTAATTGTAACATTAATCCAACGGCTATAACATGCCAACAATAATGTTAATCCGACCTATAACTAATGCTAGCTAATTTACTAGCTCATAGCATGGAGACATATTAGCCACTTGTTGATATACTGTAATTGTGTTTCAAGTTGTTTTTCATCAAAATGCTGAATGAAAATTTTATGTGAAATAGTTTTAGATCCCAAATGTTCAACATTTTCTGCTGACAAAAAATATATATATACTGGGGTAAAATAATTGTCCTGACTAAAATGTTGACAGTTTTTGTTGACTAAAACTAGACGCATTAAATTACATTTTTTTGGACTAAAATAAAGACTAAAATGCTGGATTTATAGTCGACTCAAAATGGACTAAATAAAAACGGGATGAGGTTGACTAACTATGATAAAAACTAACAAGCGTGATTGAAACTGAACTAAAACTGAGACTGAATTTAAAAATGGCATATAAAATTAACATTACATCGCACAATTTAAAATATAAAATGCAACCTTTCTTAATTCCATCAGTGTTTTGTTACTCTCAAACAACCAATGTGAGTGACTTGCTCTCACACATAATCTACATCTCTAATTTTATTGGACAAACCAAGTTTACCAATTTCTATACTTCTTTTTTTATTATCTATATATATATATATATATATAAATCCAACAGACATTTTTCTTTTCATTTCAGTACAGTATAATTTGTAGTAATATTAATGAGGCATTGTTTTGAATTTCATTCTATTATGTGTTAGTTGTTCCATGTTCAGGCTTAGTTTTCAAGTTATTGTAAATAATTACTAATAAATATTGTAAATATGCCGCTTCCCGTCTTGAAAGACATTCATTCATCCACACAAGAGTTCATCTGAATTTTACTTAATGATCAAGAAAAAAAAAATGTGTTTCTTGAGATAATGTCAGGTATGTGTTGTTTGAGGTCTGTCTTTGTCCATCATGTCCGACAGGTTCTACTCGGCTTGTGTGGTCTTGGGTCTGCAGTTTCTTCATGACCATAAGATTGTTTATCGGTGAGTCTTGGATCTTCAAAAAAGACAGCGACACGTGTATTTGTTTGATATGAATTTGCTTTTTTTTTTCCTTCTCAGAGATCTGAAGTTGGACAACCTGCTGCTTGATGTAGATGGTTATGCAAAAATAGCAGACTTTGGTCTGTGTAAAGAAGGTGAGTCTTTTAGCATCCATCGCTTACAATACTGTTTTTTTTTTTTTTTACCCTGACCAATTGTTCTTTGCCTATACTAAGGCATGGGTTACGGGGACAGGACCAGCACATTTTGTGGGACCCCGGAGTTTTTGGCCCCAGAAGTGCTGACGGACACCTCATACACACGAGCAGTCGACTGGTGGGGCCTCGGCGTGCTCGTCTATGAGATGTTGGTCGGAGAGGTGAGAGGCAGCTAAAAACACTCGACACCTTTTCAAATCACGCTCTCATTGTGTCTTCCAATAGCAGACTTGTACGAATGTTTGAGCTCATTGTTCACTTTTCATTGCTCCAAGGGGGTTAACGCCATCTTTTTCAGGATACTGGTTTGCTTCGAATTGGCTCACATTTTAATACAGATTCATACAACTAAAAAAAAAAAAAATTAAATTAAGGTCAGCTCTTTTAAATTCTGAAGATACTCTCCACAACATAAGATGCTATATAACCCTTCCGCATCCAGACTGCACGAAATCCACCACCATCTATCTTTTTGACTGCGCCAAATAAAAAGTGAAAAACACGCTGACAGTTCATTGTAAACTGAGGTACACCGAGGTCTCGCATAGCCGAGAATTGTTTGAATTGCGGAGGTTGCACTGCCCTCAATTTCCAAGATGTCAGTGAGATGAAAATGAGCCAGTAATGCACATCCATTCTTTTTCAGTCTCCGTTCCCGGGTGACGATGAAGAGGAGGTTTTTGACAGCATCGTGAATGACGAAGTACGCTACCCGCGCTTCCTCTCCACCGAGGCCATTGGCATTATGAGACGGGTGAGATTTGAACTTCCCAGCTTCTCACTAAGGAAGAATTCATATTGCAACATTATTTTCAGCTATATCAGATAGGCCACGTGCTCGTAATAGCATCCTATACAGATATATCACAAATGCTGCCATTGCAAAGATGATAATAGTTTTGATTGGCATTCTATGGAGCATTCTTTTAACAATATAATATTGTAGTCCCTGAGAAGTTTTTCTAACATGGGGTTCCAGAGAGAGTGCAGAATTGTTTGAGTAGTTATTGTAATGATCTAATTAGAATTATTGGCGCAAAAAGTGCCATTATCATCATCATCATCATCATTATTATTATTGTTGTTATTATAGTTATTATTGTTATTATTATTAAGTGGTGTTCAATACCGCTTTATTTCAGACAGATATCAGTATGAATCCACAATTCACCGATATCACTAATATGTTTTGAGACTTAAAGCAACACTAAGGAACTTTCAGTTTACAGTGATTATGGCGACACCATATGGACAAAAGTGGTATTGTTATGTCTGAAAGAAGACCACATTTCCTATGAGGAAAAGCGCATTGCGTTGTTGTTGTTTTTAGCTCAGTCCAGCGAGTGAAATCTGGGCCAATGTTGATCCTTGACTGTGCTTTCATCCAGGCTAGCTTTTGACGTATGCCATGAAGCAGTCAGTACATTTGTAGTTTTTGTGTGGCAGTGTTCCTACCATCCTCCTCCTCAAAGCTGCTTAGTGCCAGAAAAAATGATACAGACCCTCTCAGGTCATGGCAAAGGTACCATTCAACTAGTTTTAAATCAATGTTTCATCAGAAGAGTTATGAAAATATTTTATTAATGTTAGAAAGTTCCTTAGTGCTACTTTAAAATTTACATTAAACTTATGACCGATAGTTTTAAAGAAAAATATTTTTGTTTATTTCTGGCAAAAGACCAAAGTCACTCCAAGATAGACCACAAACGACTAATTTTGAGTTTAGGTTTCGTTAGTAATAAATTAACCAAAAAGTGCCAATATACACGTGTTGTAGTCTTTGTTTAGAATAAACCGAAGTGCAAAACAATGTAGTTGAACTGTATTATCTACAAAATTCAAAAGCAAGGCCACAGTTCTATTTACAGGGTTTAAAGTACTCGGGCACGGTGCCGGATTTCCGGCGTAAGAGCCACTATCGCAATGACAAATCCTGCGAAGTAATAATATTTGACACCTCTGGCAAGACACCGCCAATGCGGAGAGAAGGCCAACTTCAAAATAACCTTCCCATACCAAGTAAATATGTGAAGCGCAATGCCAAGAATCGCTTTTATTTTGAAGTTTTTCTAGAAAGCGTTTTGCCAGTCGCGGCGCAACGGATGACTTGATTCGTTCTGCGGAACGTGTCTGCCGTTCTTATTGCCGGCATAAACTATTGCAACCAAAGTCAACAAAACAACTTCGTACAGAAATCACGTTCAATCGCCAATTAAGGGCGCTAAACGAAGACGTAATTACGCTGTCTTTGTATTACAAGGTGCCTGTTGCCAGTGTTTAGGGCGTTTACAGTGTTAGCGTGCTAACGGTGCTAGCGGCTGCAGCAAGAGTCATCGGACTACTTTTCAAAGGCAGTCTAACCGACGCGATGATTTGCACACTTTGATGCTGACAGCCGGACACAGTCGCCGTTCCTAGAGATCAGTTTAATAAACCGAGCTCACTTAATGTGCACTTGACGGTCGGCAAAATCACAACCGTGGTTCTGACGTTACTTTGTCTCACAGACCCAAAAATACTCAACTCGGAATTTAATTTCATACAAAGTGCTGTACATGGAGTAAAAATCCATTATGGAATAAAGAGAAGTAAAACAAAAATAACACCAAATAAATTAATAATTATCTTAAGCGGGTAAAGGAATAAGTCAATAAAATAACACAAGTAAGTAAGTAAATAAATTAATAAGAAAATACAGCAGGCACCATAAAACACTGAAAGAAAGATGAGTCTCATGCCAAGTCAAACGCCAAAGAACAAAGATGTGTTTTAAGAGTGTGGGTAGAGAGGGAGGTTGCCTAATATTTAACGGAAGGTCATTCCGAAATCCATGGGGGGAGATTTCTCTAAAATCTCCCTAACTTTCTAGAGAGGAAAATAATTTAAATTTAAGTAAAACCAAAAAGTTGATCATCTAGAATTGAAAGTTTGTCGATCATTAGTGAGTGGAAATATTTGTTAATGTCTTCTGTATTCATAATTGTTCTTTCACCATGCAAAAATATTATTTTCATCCAAATACCTGATTGTTCAATAGAATTTTCCGTAGGATATTTGAATAACAAAATATTCAATAGCTGCAGCACAAGAGGGGACGGCAACCCGCAGTGCTATGCTATTTATATCTTTGTATGATGTAGTTGAGTGAACTTTTCTATGTTGTATGCTCTGTTGTAAGCTACTGAGAAGGAATCCTGAGAGGCGGCTGGGCTCTGGAGAAAAAGATGCAGAGGATGTCAAAAAACAACCTTTGTTCAGAGTGAGTTAGAACTCAAACTGTCACTCTTTTCTCAAGC
This sequence comes from Leptonotus elevatus, assembly GCF_054856555.1. Lineage (NCBI taxonomy): Eukaryota > Metazoa > Chordata > Actinopteri > Syngnathiformes > Syngnathidae > Leptonotus > Leptonotus elevatus. The sequence goes on along the minus strand of NC_141239.1, from coordinate 50,853,102 downwards.
AAATAAAATAAATGCTTTATGAATGTTACTTTACAATGACCAAACCAAAATGAATTTTTGGTTTAGGATATGGATTGGGAAGCGCTCCTTCTTCGGAAAGTCTCGCCCCCTTTCGTCCCATCCATCACAGGAAAAGAAGATGTCAGTAACTTTGACGTGGAGTTTACAGCCGAGGCGCCGACCCTCACGCCGCCGCGTGAGCGACGCAGCCTCTCCCGCAAGGAACAGGACTATTTTAAGGATTTTGACTATGTATCTGACCTTTGCTAGGGTCGACGGAGTAGTAGATTGCCATTGCCGGTCTCACACTCTGAGACGAGACGAGGATGGGATGGCTGGCTGCCGGAACTCATGGGATAAACATCTGGCTTGGACCAGTGTGTGTGTGGGGGGGGGGTGCGTGCGTGTGTGTGTGTGTGTGAAACGGGGTTATCAGCCATTATGTGATCGCGTGTCTCGCACATCTGCAGTGTCGCTGACCTGCTGACCTTTTAGACAATCTGGAGGGGCTTTTAGAGGAAGTTGAGATGATAACCGAAAATAATCCAGATTATGTAGCAATTGAGTAGACTGGTCCTGCTGTGTGTACTGTCTGGAGTCGATATCAAATCGGCATCATTGTCGGCAAATGAGCCAAAAAGTATCAATTGAAAGCTGATTATTATCACGGCGGGTTTTTATCTTTCGTCTTTGTGTTTTTTTGTCTTGTGTGTGCTGCTGCTTAAGTGTCGCTTTGACCCATCCTCAAGTCATTAATGAATGTAGTGTCAGCAATCATGCGCAACTTCAAAACGAACACTTGGGGGCGCCAAGGAAACAAAACAAAAAATATGCTTACTGTCAGTCAAAATTGTGTTTCTGTCTGTTAATTGTGTCAGATACAACACATGATGCTCTTTAATAATAAAAGATGACACATTTGTAATATGGAATTCTGTTTTATTCTGCAGTGAAAACGGTGTTAACATGTTTTGTTTTTTTAGTTTATTATTTGAATCCACATTTCACATAGAAACCTCTTTGTGTTTGGCCTAAATGTTTTGATAGCTCTTTTGATGTATTTGTAATGTATTCCTGTGGGTGGCTTCAACTTCTGAATCATTGCCGTGCATGACCCCAATGCAGCCGGACAGTAACAGCAGAAGGTGGAATTGAATTTCTTCCTCTCAACCTTTGTCCAATTCAAAATCCTGGCTTCTTCCAAAGTCCATGCATCACCACTAGGAAAAAATACTGTATATGTAAAAAAGATTTTTAAATGCTTTGCATTATATACAAAGAAATGAATTGGTTAATCCTACTTAGCTCTTACATAAAAAGTGTTCAAAGTACTGTAGACAATGATAATGAAATGCAATTTGTCACGCTCACTTTACTATTACAAACATTCAAACGCACAGCTGTTAATGTAATTGCAACAAGGGTCACAATGACACGGGTTCCAGAGCTCACCATCGAATGAATATTGGTTGTCAGGGCTTCTCAGAAATTGGCAAATGGATCATCCAGACACTAAATTAACTAATAAGAATGTTACAAATACTGTATGTGTCTATCTTGGGTCCATTTTATGAAGAATTTTCCATCGTTGGGTCAGCAAAGTACCTGATAAGTCTGGTTCTACAGTGGCTATCATCAAAAACATTCTTGGTATTATTGGTAATTGAAAACGTCAGCCATAACCAGTATCAGTAAGGATTATTGCATTAAAACAAAAATTGATTGCTTTCTTATGCAGTAAAGTTCACGCAACATACATGCATAATGATGACTGCACCACAACACAATTAGGCAACATGCCTACAGTCTGGCCCACTTTTGTGCACAAGGAATATACCTCACTAACATTTCCGAGATGACGTCACAAGTCAAGATGGCCGTCAATTTGGTGAACGAAATCTGATGAGATGTTGTTTGTATGATAAATCACAGGAAAAAGCATTACAATCTGCTGTTTGTTTTCACCGTATAAAGGAAGTATTTGCATTGGGGACGTATCAGAAATGCCCGGTTGTTCGGAAATGTTAATATAAGTTTTTAAATAAACATTACACACACATAATAATACCCCACAGCTAGTTTTAATAACAGCATATTAGGGCAACATGACTGCAAGACTTGTAGAACAGAAGTAACTTACAGTTATGGTTTGTACTAAATAATAGCTAATAATTTAGCTAATAATAGCTTCATGCTTCCTTTCACCGCCATTAGTCTTACTATGTGGTGGTTATCACGTTATCTATTATTGAATTAGCATATAGCATTTTAAACTAGGTGGCTAATCACACGCGACCAATCATGCAGCTTTTCTAAACGATTGCGTCAACATTTACCTGTTCTCAGTATAGTGTTTATAAAAAAAAATTAACGAACTTTCCAAAGGGCCCTTTTTTTCTTCTTTTTTTTTTTTTTTATAGAGGGCAGAGGGGCAAGGGTGTGAGCACCACTAGGGGTCTACCTGTGCACGCCAGTGCCTGTGTGTGCTGCCAGTTAAGCAACAAGCAATTTCCCGCCCCCTTCCTCGACTGTGCAGTGTCCCCTCACAGATATTTCCCACAAGTAGCACCTCAGCTTCAAAGATGCATTGAAGCGTCCCACTGGTGAGTGTTCTCGCTGGTGCAGGATTTGGAGGGTGTGTGTGAGTGCGTGGTTGTGTGTTTAGGAAGTGAGTGGGGTGGGTGGGGATGTATCGAGATGTGGACACAGTCTTGGCTAAAACGATTGAAGCAGCAGCTGGAGAAGCTCCGTCTCAGGTGAGTTCAGCTTTTCGGGCATTACTAGAAAGGAGGATATCGGGAATGTTTAAATTCACATATGATACAAAACAAACACACTGCGATATCCTTTTAGAATTGATCTGGGAATGTGTTCTAAATTGGAATATCCTTGTTAAGGATTGTCCTATGGTGCTGTATCTTGTTTATTGTATCGTGTAGCTTCAGTAGTGCCACAAAGAATGCTTTTGAACTGTTTTTATTTTGAAATAATAGTGTAGTTTGTAAACATTTTCTTTTCTTTTTTACACCAATTTATCTCAGTATTTTGAGAGAGAAACTGAAAGACCATCACAGCCAAGGTCTTGAAAGATGAGTGTTGACGTTGAGAACAAAATCCCCTCTTGTCTCCTCTTCTCTCCGCTATCATTTGTTTGAAATCAGGAGTCATTTTTGTGGCAACTGTCATTAAGCCTACTGTGCATTCACCACACAATATAATGAGTAGTCTATTGAAGGTTCTTACGATTTTCAAATTGGAGTGACTGTGAGACATTAACTCATTCACTGCCATTGACCGCTATAGACGTCAAAAAATAATTGTAACTATTTCTTTTAAAAAAAATTTTTACTTTTGTTAACAACAGTATGAAAAAAAATTATACACTTCGAAGAGATATAAAATTTTTAATTAATCGTGAGTTAACTAGTGAAGTCATGCGATTAATTACAATTACTAATATTAATTGCCTGACGCCCCTAATTTTTAATCTTTTTTCTTTTTTTCATCTTTTTTGTTAAGAATAAAAGATTATTAAAAATTAGGGGCGTCAGGTGATTAACATTTTTAAATTGCAATTCATCACATGACTTCACTAGTTAACTCACGATTAATAAAAAAAAAAATTCTGTCTATTCTAAATTCACAATAAAAAAACATTTCTAGGTTTTCTTAATCTTGTTAACAAAAGTAGAAAAAAAAACGTTAAACTGATAGAAATAGTTCAAATGAATTTACAGTATGGCAGTGAATTAATCTGGAGTGGAGAAGCACTTACTTACATCATATGTAGAGCTAATTATATTTTCTTTGCAATATTTATTTGAGATACATGTATTGGCTTGAATCTCATGAAGTATCTATATATTAGTATTTAAAAAATAGTTGCAGTGCAAGTGTATTAATCTATAAAAAAGAATGTTACAAAGTGCATGTCTGCTGGGTTATGATGTGTATTCATTCATATTCCTGTTCAATAGGATGATGCAGGCAGGTCCATGACTTTGAATCTTCAATGATGCATTCATTGTCAGGAATGGGATGGACTGTTTTCTGCGTCTTGCTTCTCTGGAGGAGACAGACAGGTGCGACGACTCGACTTTTTGCTTTATAGAATGCGGGTAATATTTAAATAGCTCCTCTAATGGATATGCGGTTGGTTACCCCGCAGCTGCCAGTAACGAAAGGCAATGTTCTGTGGCTCGAGTGGGGGCGCACCATCCAGTTGAAGCTCTGCTGGAGAAGTTTGAGGCTGGCCCAGGCTGCGCTGCCAGAGAGAGTGGGGACAAGGAGACACATGTTATCGCGGTGGGGAGAGTCACCAGCGGCCCTGACAATACGGTAATTAGTATTTAGCAATAGTACATTGGTTCCGGGGCACTATGGCATCGCAGTAATGATGCAGTGCAAGTGTTTTTAATCCTGATAAAACCAGAAAGTACCTGTCATGACACACCGGCACATTAGGATCTCCGACTATTTATTGGGAATAAAAATGTTTTAAAACAGTTTTTTATTTCATTCGTTGTACATATTTTCAATTCAAGCAAATTCATTATTTCCGTAGTATAAAATTAATGTATAATTTTTATGCTTCCGCCATTTTTTTCCTGCTCACATGCATTGCGGTCTGTATTAAACGAGTCACCGTCAATTTGGGGCGGCGTGGTATAGTGGTCGTCTCCCATCTGTGAGGTTGAAGGTTCGATCTTCACCCGTGGTGACCATGTCAAAGTGTCCTCGAGCAAGACACTGAACCCAGGTTTGCTCCCAGTGGACGTGGCAGCGCCCTGCATGTCAGCAGTCGACCACGTGTGTGTGAATGGGTGAATGTGAGGTTTTGTGAAGCGCTAAAAAGCAGTTTATTTACCATTAATGATCACGTTTTTTCCAAGTGCATTGTGGGTAAGTTTGACTGCACTACTTTTTTTTCTTTTGGAATCGAACGTTCAAGACCCGTTTTGTGTGACAATATAAGCACCAAACTAACTAAAAGAAAGACTACACTCTCTTCTTCCACCAGAAAAAGTTTGTTTGTAGTATTTAACACGTATTCGTACTATACATAAACATACTTTAATAGTGTCAGGCGTGTACTTTCTCCCCCATAATCAACATGACAAGCCAAGATTCATCCGCTACTCTTTATGTTAAACTCAACAGTTGTGCTGATCTCAAACCCAAAGTGATGCAACACTGCCATCACAAACAAGCTTCCATGTCTACCGCTTGAAAAATGTACTTGATAAATATATTTGTCGGTGGCACTAAACGGTTGGATTCCAGTTCACAAACGAGAGTGAATAAGTTAAATTCCACCTGTAAGATGGTCTGTGCTCTACTTTGTGATATTGTAGTATATTGTCTTTAGATTTGTTGCCCAAAAAACATGGCCATTTTTTACACAGGTCACAGTATTACTCAGGCCCTTGTCACTGAGCCTGAACAAGTCAACTTTGAGAAAAGTTCACTTACTACTCAGCTCCGAGCAACCAATCAGCTGGAGGCTGGAAGCTGAGAGGCTGCCCCCTGACCTCCCTGTGCTAGTGAAGGTCAGCTGTTTTCTTTCCAAACACATACCCTGTGTTTGTTTTTATTTCATACGGTCTTTTTGTGAAACATTCACATAACTTTGTTCATCTTTAAGGTGTCTTCAAACTCCAGTGTACAGTCCCAGACTCTCCGTTTGCTCATCCGGCCACTCCATTGGCTCCCATTCCGCTCGCGTGCGCTTTACCGCTGGGCTCTGAAACACCACGGCAACCTGTCCTCGATGACACATGTTACCCATGGAAACCGAGTGTATGTCCGGCTAGGAGAGGGTGAGCCAGTGACTTTGACTTCAAACCGTACAATGGCGCCTTGAGATGTGGGTGACAGAGACATAGACATTTCAACAGGAAGAGGCTTTAATCTACTCCCAGTTGAAGTTCACTATCAATCTATGCACATTACAAAGATAATTGTATTTAGAACAACCAAACAACTGCATGAAGTGGCCCTGCTAGCTTGTGCTAACATTCATGAAAAACACTATTGACATGCTAATGATTATCTTTAATACCTGTGGTTGTATTTCGTCCCTTCCGACTACCAGGTGGCGGTGCTGAACAGCACAGAAAACCCCTTCGCGCACGCACAGACAAGAATGCGTAACCAAAGTTCAGAGCGACAAATGCCCTGTGTATAAAAGGGCATAGAACCCAGAAAACAAGTCTCTCAAACCTTCTCACTCGTTTGATTTGCTCTTGCTTTTCATACCGCCGTTCCTCTTGTCCGTCGCTGGGGAATTGTGATCGTGTCAACCGGGGCTGCGATTGTGCTGTGTGTTTTCCTCATGCCCTCATTGTCGCATGACAGACGACCTGCTCACTAAGTCGTATAATGCAGGGGCAGTTGCAGCGCGCCTTGGCAACTCTCTGGTTCATCTCTTGCTTGCACACTCTGCAGCTTTGCAAGATGACGATGTGGAGGAGGCTTCGTCCTTTTGTAAAATGGCTTTGAGGAACTTTGTCCTCTTGTCTAGGGAGCATGGTCGGTGTTTGTCGTTTTTAATCCAGGCGCGCCGTCAGGTCTGGCTGGCTCAGTCTCCCTTGGTAGATGCTTCCCGGAGAGAACTGCGTAGCCTCCCTGTCATTCCCGAACAACTTTTCAGTTTGGCTGCGATAGATGTGCTGGAACGGATGTTCCCCAGCCTTGCCAGGCCCTATGCTCCTCCAGACTCTATGGAGACTTCTCTCCCGGCCGCCCCTCGATCGCGAACTGTACAGCACTTTCGGCCTACTGGGGGCTCCGGGGCTTATCAACCCTCACGGAGGTCCATTGCGGGCTTCTGCCCCTATGCCCGCGTGCCCCTCAGTCAGCCCCAGGCTGCACACTCTACACCGCGTCTCTCCGGGACCCCTAGATCCTGGAGGTCTAGGGATTAAGGCCGTGGGGCCGGCCATCGGATACTTCTCCTGACAGTAGCTCAACTACTGGCCTGCTCTTGTTTCGGACCCCTGGGTGATCTCAACCTTGACCCATGGGTACAGGATTCAGTTCCGACGCTGGCCCTCTCTTTCTAACCGGATCAGAGAGACCGTCATTGAGACCGTGATCGACGACCTGGCGAGGGCACTGGCTCTTGATCAAGAACTAGCGAACCTCCTTGCCAAGTTAGCTATTGAAGCAGTAGATCCCTTGGCTCATCCAGGAGGATTCTACTCCCCTTACTTACTTACTTGCCCCCATCCCCCATAAAACAGGCGGGTTCCGCCATATCCTAGATCTGGGAGGCCTCAACCGGTACATCAGAGTTTTACTCTTCCGCATGTTAACTACGTTCGATGTGTTGCGGACTATTGCCCAAGGGGAGTGGTTCACTCACATCGATCTGAAGGACGCCTACTTCCACGTCCTTATTGCTCCTCATCACAGGCGGTTTCTCCGCTTTGCCTACAGGGCCGTCACTGACAGTTCTAGTTGCTCCCGTTCGGCCTGCCGTGTTTCTCTCAGGCGATTTCAACCAGGTGGCAAATTCTCTCTCCCATCGTCGTACGCCTTTTGAAGTCGCTTCGGCAAGGCGTCAGTCGATCTCTTTGCCTCCGAGGAGTCCACTCACTGTCCCCTCTGGTTTTCTCTGAGGGAGCACAGCAGCCCCCTGGGCCAGGATGCACTGGCACACCCTTGGCTGGTGTGCCTTCTGTATGCCTTTCCGCCTCTCCCCTTCATTCACCTGATCCCTCAGAGGGTCCTTCTGGAGAACCACACAATGATGTTGTTGGCACTTTTTTGACCAGCCCGGACGTGGTTCCCTCTCCTCCGCAGTCTCTGCTCCTCCGACCCGTGGCCTCTGACCGATCTGCTGTTACAACAGCAGGGTCAGATTTGGCATCACGAAACCTGTCGACTCCGCCTGTGTGTTTGGCCGCTGAGGGTCACGACCCGATACTGACAGTGTGCTCGTCCTCCGTCAGGCTTACAATCCTTAATGCCAGAGCCCCTCCCACTCTGAGTGGTGTGCTGGCTGTGGGGTGGACCCCGTAGTGTGCCCAATTCCTGCTGTTTTAAAGTTCCTTCAATCTGTTTTGGATAAGGGGCGTACCCCTTCTGCGCTCAAGATTTACGTGGGAGCCATTTTGGCCCGGCATGTTGCTGTTGATGGAAAACCTGTGTGTTGCCACAAACTCATGGCCTCCTTCCTCAGTGGGGCCCTTCGTCTTCGTTCCCGGGACCCACCTAAACGTTGATGCTACGGTTTGTTTCCACCCATCTCTTTGTGTCTTACAATGGCCTAGAAAAGGTGCTGCTCTCTCTAAGCAACGACTTTCTCACTGGATCGGGGATGTGATTCAGCAGTTGTGCCGGATCTCTGGTCGTCCCCAACATCCTGCTGTGCGCAGTCACTCTACCAGGGGTGTCTCTGTGTCTTGGGCCGTTCTGACAGGCGCGCCTTTGGGGGACGTCTGTCCTGCTATTTCCTGGTCGTCGCCTTGCCCGTTCTTCAGATTTTACAGTTTGGATGTCACCTCTCCTCAAACGCTGGATGTGGTCCTTGGTCCTTCGGAAGGTCCTCGTGACGTTGCTGGTATTCGGCTTTCCATGCTGTTCAGCACCACCACCAAGCGGTCGGGAGGGACTCATAGAACTGTAGTTACATTTGTAACTGTCGTTTTATCTCCCTGTTGCAGATCTGACTCAGCCTCCTGTTTGCCATCTTAAATCCATGTTCCTCTCCAACAACTACATGACCTCGGACGTGCAACCACAGGAAGTACAAGGCTGCGGCCATTCAGCAGCAAGTGTAAACAACCCAGAGGTTCATGTCATCAAACTCCATTCAGCAGGCTCGGGACTTTGTGGGTGGGTCTTACACATCAAATGCAACGATCATGTTCTTCCATTTCATAAAACAGGAGGAGGTACAGTGTGATGGCACCAAACACATTTCAAGATGTCTGCTCCAGCTCACTGCAGGTGGAGGTAATTGTCTCCCTTGTGCCACCGTCGGACAATTCTTCGAGACAAAATGTGGTGCTGATTCTTAGCAGTTCGGTGCCAGTCAACTGGGCCATTGTTGCTCACAACGTCCAGGGTCATATCTTTGTTCATGTAAGGGGACACAGGTTTTGTTTTTTTTATGTTTATATTCCAAGTTATGGAATGTCATTTAAGAATACTGATCAAAAACAAATAAGCTTTTTTTTTTTAACTAACGTGTGAAATTGAATATTGTGCTGTTCTCTTACACAACAGTCATTTTGACATGGTAAAACTTTAAAAAGTACTACCGATATACATTGTAAATGTTCATGTGCTCATGGAATCGAATCAAATCGAATCTACTTTTGGATGACATCCTATGAGTCACGATTAGTGCTTTTGTAACTTCTCACTGTTTTTGTTCATATGTGTCTTTTGTGCAGTCCTCAAACAGTGTTTCACCTCCATTCCCTCCCGAGCCTGAACTGATTCTGACTACCACACTCATCCCCGACCTGTCCACCATACCGGACCTGCTTGTGTGGGCCAGTGACAACGGCTACAAAAATGTGACCTCTTATACTGAGGCTGACCAGGCTAATCGCTTTGTAATGCAGCTGGCTGGGACCAAGGCAGGTCAGGATCCATGTGTGTATGAATGTGTGTCCCGTTACCATTTATTGTATGTTATTTGACGTTATCATCCATTTATGTTTTGGTTTTGCCAAACTGTGTGAAAAAATATGTTATAATTATGGTCCTTGAAACACTCTTTCACAATATCAATTAATTAAATACTTTCATTATTGTCTTAGAAAATGTCCAAATACATTTTTTTGTTAGAAATTGTAGAATCAATTCCAAATCATAATATGTTCCCATACTTTTGACAAATTTAAATTATCCAATGAACAGCTGCAAATATTTCTATTTTAGATGTGGTTGTAGCGATGAGGGCCATTGCCAAGAGGCCTAAGTGGGCTAAGGAGCGGCGCCTGAGAGAATGGCTCAACGGTGGAGGTAGAGCAGGAGGAGGCGGAGACAGTTTCACAGTGCAGTGTGAAGATGGACGCCTCAGTGTGGCAGTGGACCAACACACCCTGCAGGTCTTTAACCCAAACCTTCTCAAACTGGATGCTGTCTACTGTAGTTTAGGGTTCTGCCTAAATAATTTGTAAAAAATTGTTGTTGTTTTTTTAGTACGTACCAACATATATGGGGACCCGTATGTCAATAAAACAAACATGATCAACCAATTACAGGTACCTTGCCCTAGCTCTGGGGCAATTAAAAACTCTGAAAACATCTATCATGTAAATCTAGTCTCTTCCTAATTCACTTGGCATGCAGAATTTCTACATACTAAATATTATAATATACTAAATGAGAGAATATGAATATTTAGGTTGAAATGTAAAAAAAATAAGTATAAATCCTATTACATTTGGATTAATAGTATGGTTACAGTATGTTTAGTTGGTTTTATGATTAAGTGGGGGTCCCTGGATAAATATTTTTCCTGTCATGGCTAGCGTCCCCTGCTTTAACAATTAATATAAAGAGAACAGGAGTCCTTATATCAATTGTATACAATCTTTAAAATTTTCATTTTATTTTAGGTCATTTCTATTTTTCATGATAAAACAACTTGTTATTAATCAGAAACTCTGTGAACATCTTGAGTTTTTCCTTTTTGTACAGTGCAGAAAAACAACATCAGTTCAGTCAAAACAACTCATTTTTATTTGAATACAGAAAAATAACCCATAATTTCTTTATTGTATAGTATTTATTTATTTATTACGTTTTCCTTAAAATACTGAAATGTGGTTCAATGACAGTACTTGAAAATGTCACAAATGAAGAGAAAATACTTTAAAAGGCAATTTACTGAAAGAGGAAGCCAACACCATTTTTATTTTTTACTATAATAAATATGTTCAATGTGGCCCCACTTGTCTAAACATAGCACTCAGATTAATATTGCATTTGTGTAAAATGAATTAAGACGCAAAATCCACTCATTTTAATCCATGTTAGTGTTGACTTCCCCTTTAATGGTATCAAGGCTGTGTTGATACATGTTTACTCAACAAGGCCGCTGAGCCGTGGAGGGCCACAATCGTCCGTCTGGTGCACAATCCTCTGTGTTGGGCCCCATTTTGTTTTTTCTTTGAAAGATAAAGTCTTGGTCTTGTCTCGGTTGGTGTGGTCTTGACTAGAACGCTACAACCTACATCTTTATAAGTAAAATAATTTGTTTGCAACGTTGTTAGATGGATTGTACAGATTTATTCACAGGCTTCTTGAGTACAGAATTCCAAAGCATGTCACATCTATATTTCTTTCAGAGTCTGTCTGTGCCTGTTTCCGCTGTAACGTTGCGGGACCCAACATGCCAGGCTCAGTCCAATGGGAGTCATTTCCTGTTGGTGTTTCCAGTCATCTCCTGTGGGACTGAGGGACAGCTCCTGGGACATACTAAAGGGGTGCAGTACAAAAACATGGTGAGGGCCCCAAAACAGCCAGACTAGCTCATGGATGAAGTTCTTGCAGTTTGTTGTCTAATAAATTACACCCAATGCATAATACACCGTACAATAATGAAGGGCAATTTAGATGATCCTCAGGACCACATACAGTTTGCTTTATACATTTCATCAATACAGTGTTGCTGGGCCCAGCACAAAAGGAGCCTGATTTGCTTTTCAGGCCCAAATTATGAAAAAAATATGTAATGGAGTATTTCCACAACAGACTTGGCTAACCAATCTCATACAGTCATTTACCACAATGTGATTAACAAAATACTTGTAGCCTATCAAGTGGAAATTGTGACCATAGGTTATGTTGACCAGAACAGCAACTTAAAAGTGGAGACTGTACAAAGAATATAATACATGCAGTGGATATACTAAAAAGTCTACACATCCCTGTTCAAAAGCCAGTTTTTCTGAAAAAATTAAATCAAAATTAGACTGTGAATCATTTCAAAACCTTTTCTCTACCCTCAGTGAGACATATAACCTGTATAACGTCATTCATTTTTTCTAATCTTTTTAAACTGAGATTGTTGCACAAGTGTGCACCCACTTATAACTGAGCACGTGACATGTGGTTGAGAATGAACCAATCCTGTACAAGCTCATGTGTCGAGCACAATCAGCACACACCTGACACCATTTAAAAAGTCCCTAAAGTTCAGCTGTGGTTCTGATAGAATTTTGCTGAGTCAAGCGTGATGCTGCCGCCAACATGCTTGAGTTGCAACAGCATCTCTGACCAGTCTTTCCATCAATGTTGAAGGCAGATGTTTATTTTTAATTTCTGTCTTTAAACATCCATCCATTTTCTTAACCGCTTGTCCTCACAAGGGTCGCGGGAGGTGCTGTAGCCTATCCCAGCTGGCTTCGGGCTGTAGGCGGGGTACACCATGAACTGGTCGCCAGCCAATCGCAGGGCACACAGAGACAAACAACCATCCACACTCAATTTGTACAATTTGGAGTGTTCAATTAACCTGCCATGCATGTCTTTGGAATGTGGGAGGAGACCGGAGCACCCGGAGAAAACCCACGCAAGCACGGGTAGAACATGCAAACTCCACCCAGGAAGGCCAAAGCCCAGACTCGAACTCACGTCCTCTGCACTGGGAGGCGGACGTGCTAACCAGTCATCTACCGTGCCGCCCGTCTTCAACTCATTCACTGCCATTGACGGCTATAGACGTCAAAAATTCATTTGATCTATTTATATTAGTTTAACATTTTTGTTTACAAGAGTATGAAAACCTAGATTTTTTTATTGTACATTTAGAACAGATATAACATTTGTGATTAATCGTGGGTTAACTAGTGAAGTCATGCAATTAATTACGATCAAAAAATGTAATCACCTGACGCCCCTAATTTTTAATAATATTTTTTGGAATCGCATCAGGCGGTTATTTTTTTTAATTGTAATTAATCACATGACTTCAATAGTTAACTCACGATTAATCAAAAATTTTATATCTGTTTAAAATGTACAATATTTTTTTTTCTTTAGGTTTTCATACTCTTGTTAACAAAAGTGGGAATACAATTAAACTATGAGAAATGGTTTAAATATATTTTGGACGTCTATAGCCGTCAATGGCAGTGAATGAGTTAAACATGTATTTATTTATTTAGATGTTTACATGTCACATTAATAGTAGAAAACGTTTTTAAATGTTTTACCTTGTTTTGTTTTATAAGTAAAAAAAAATAAGTGGCGTTTGAATAGGGGAGTGTCGCCTTTTTATTTCTGCCATATTTGTAGCAATATGTTGTGATGGCATGCATGCAGCTTATTTCTCTCATCTCTTGGTTAGGTGCTGTTATGGAAAGACCAGCCTCATACCATGTTGCCACACAATGAGACTTATTGGATATCCAGAAGTTCGCTTGGAATACATGTAAGACAGCTGTGTGTTTATATGTCTATGTACAGTGTTAGTTCATGTTTATGTATAGTTTAATGTTACAGTATAAAAAAATGGACAAACCATTGTGGTGCCAGTATCAATAACTTTCCTCTCTCATTCTCTTTTCCTAGTTCAGCTGTTTGGACGACGTGGCCGGCAGAAGGCCTCAACTAGGTCCTGATGATGTCACTACTTCTCAGGTTCCCTTGCCTGATCCTGGACCGTTCCACTTTTCCACACCTAGACTCAAATCCGGACCTTTGCTTCTTCTGAAGCTTTTCGTCACTGAGAGCTACAAGCAGCGACGCATCGGACCCTGCGTGATCGCTGCTGACCAGCGTGTTTATGTCGAGGTGCCTATTTAATTTCCCTTTTCTAAGGAATATTGTAGAATAAACTTTTAACACATGACTCTTTTAAACTATTTTTCCCTACCGCAGATTTCTGCCAAGGGGCCTCTCATCTCCGTGGCTGAAGTGAAGTCATGTGTTGTTTCTCCTGTGTCAGATCCCAAAAGCTCTCCGTTCTGGACTGTCATAAGCAACAACTGTCCTGCAGACCCCTCGCTTACCTTAGTGCATGCAAAAGTTGAGGAGGAAACAGAAGATGCTGATGAGGAAGATGATGAGGAGGAACAGGAAGACATTTCTGAAGATAAAAAAGGGTCCAAGAAGATCCATGATGATGATGATGATGATGATGATGAAGGTGTCTCCTTCCACGCCAAGTCCAGAAGAAAATGGAGAGGAGAACCCTCGCGGAAGGGAACAGTTATAAGGCCATTACGATTTAGTTTCATCCTACGACCAGTTTACAATGCCTCCATGCAGTTTCTCCACTGTAGCCTTCACCTCTGCGTCTCTGACAAGACAACAAGGGAAGCCACAAAGAAAAGAGTCAAGAAAGAATGTCCGCATGGGAAACGTGTCCCTCCGCTTGTGTCCAGGACTCTTGGACAGCAGGTACAGAACAAGAAAGATATTGCACAAAATCATACTTCATCTCAATCATTAGAAAAGATCACAGCTGGAATATCGAGCAAACACAGCAACATAACATATATTAAGAAAATGTGTTGGTAGGCACAAGGAAGAATTCTTGAAAGACAAAAATTTCATGTCTATATATATATATATATATATTTTTTTTTAGGGGTGTTAATTGCCTAGTACCTGGCGATTCAATTTGTGTCACGATTCGATTCGATACCGATTAATCCCGATACGAATCTATAAATTGATTATTGCGATTTTTATTAATTTTTTTACTCAAATTTAGGAAATATTAATCAGTAAACTTGTACATGTCCACTGTACGATTTGTATGAAAATGTATTTATCTGAAAATTCGGGCTTATAACCGAGCCACTGCATTTAACAAACAGGTTGCAGTCTGTTTCATGTTTGAACAGCACTGAAATAAAATATTAAGGCTTAATATTCCATTAATATAACATTCTTCCATGCTTAATGTGTGAATCCTAACCCTAAGTAAGATGTTTTGTTGAATATTCCCCCAAAAATTGATGTTTAAAAATCTATTCGGCCGCATATCGAATCGATTCAAGAATTGCGCGCTGTAATATTGCCGAATCGATTTTTTTCTAACACCCCTAATATATATTTATAAATATATATATATATATATATATATATATATATATATACACATATGCATATATAGAAATAAAATCATCACCGTTGTTCTAAAACTTGTAAATTATGAATGAGAATTTCTTCTTTTCTCCCAAACTCTAGTGTGAGATTAGAAATCTGTCCCGTCCCATGGTGGTCACTCAACCCGTTAACTCACTAGCAGCTAAAGCACTGAAGCCCACCACAGTCCTACGAACCAAGAGACTGAGTGTCTCTCCTGTGGCCATTCCTGCCTCATCACAGCAAAGAAGTGAGTGAGTATTTCATCGTTTTTCTACTTTGCAATTATTTATAAACCTAACCTCCAGTATCGGCAGGTTCTTCAATGCAGACAGGACCAATGATAGGAATCGCCTTGGCAGCCTTTGTAATGGGTGTCAGTTTGATGGGGGGACTGGGGTACATCTACACTTACACAGGTAATACGATCAGCGTAACCAAAATGTATGTTATGTAATGTGTAATTAGAGTAGAGCGGCAGGCAGAAGTTCTTTTTCATATTGCTGACAGGCTCCCTATACTATATAGGGCCTATACAGTTTCAAAGGGAGAATTGAACACACAATTAAAAATCAAAAAGAGACAAGTAACTTACCTGTCAAACAGAAATCTTGCTCATTCTTGAGTCGGTTCTTAATCCTCCTGAAAGGCAGCGCTCATTGCTTTGTTTTGTCTTGGAATCCATCCAATTCCTTCTTTTTAACCTGTATTGCTAACTAAATGTAGATATTCCGCCAGCATAACAGCTAATAGCGTAACAACATGAGGCCGCTGTGAGTACAATATGACTGCAAGTGCACAAGAATGATTGATACCTTGTCAGTTACATCACATTTTTCTGATTGGTTGTTTTTCTTTGGGCGCGGTGGTTTCCTAAAAAATAAAAGTACAAGCTGGGGCCTAGGAGGGCTGATTTTTTTTCTTTCTGACAGATAATTTTCCTCAAGAACTACTGCCATGTGATACTGACAGTTTTAACAAAAACGACATGAAGTGATTTGTTTTTCAAATCGTTTGTATGTACAAAAAAAAATCTCCCTATGAAAAGAGCAAGAGCAAAACATTAGAAACAGCAAATTCCGTACTGTTGAATTTACACATTTCTGACAGTGCCACTCAAAGCTATTGTGTTGTCAACTAAAAATATACCAGTATATATCCCATTTTCACTGAAGCAACACCCTTCACTCCCGGCTGTATCACTAGATTTTGACTGCTTTTGCAATTCCCACAGAATATTGTGTTCTATTGCTATAAAAACATGAAACCTACCAAAAGATAGATAAAGTCTCTTATTTCATCAGGGGAAAAAAGTATATTTGTATCTGTTTCCATTTTGCAGCAATTAGCATTAGAATATAGCTAAGTTTCATAAGAATTATTATTATTATTATATTTACATTCCTGGTAAGAACACTTAAAAAAGAGCTTTTCTCCAACATAGCCCTGGCTGATCTCTTGTACTCTGCTGCCACTTGCTGGCCATTTTTTATAATAACTACCATTGCTTTAAGCCACCCCTTCATGTCAGAAGCTGCATCAAAGTCTGTATGCGCTTGCATAAAAAAGAAAAAACATAAAAAATGTGTAAATACATTTTTGGTAGTGAAGATAGGACAAAGTATTTAAAAAAACGTGCTGACACGTTGGGTTTAAATGAAATATTTACTGTATATACTGTATATATAAAATGTAGTTTTCCAGCAAATGCATGTATTCACCATATATGTATTTTTGTAAGCTTCACGTGACCAGACACCTGGAGGTCACAACACGTTGGGTCCACCTTCTCTGTCCGATGAGTTGACCAGCTCAGTTTAAAGGTGAGATAATTGGCTTTACACAAGGGGCAGCTGCATCTTGCTCATATGCAATACTGTGGGTCCCTTTATTCAGTCCAGAATGATTAATGTCAGTTTTGGTGTTATCTTGCAACGGATGCACCTGTGTAAATTCCATTTAGTAAATGGGACAAAATGATGATGTCAAAACGTTGGCATCTACAGTTACAGAAAATGTGTCACCATTGGTGAGCACCTGCAAAGCGTTCAAAACAAGACCGTTTCTGATGTTTAATGTCTTTCTCAGGATTTCCGCCAACCAACTGAAGAGGTGGCGGGCTGAAAGGAGTTCAGACAAACTCTTGTGCAATACCCCGAACAGTCATCGCTGCAAGGCACAACCATGTCTACGATCCCTCCTGCTCATTACGACATTGTGCAAATCCAGAAACAAAGTTTTCACTGCCGCTGGCTATTTAAAAGTGGAAAAGGATTATGTATTTACATCCTCAGAAAATGAACTGAAGGCCAAATTTGAAGTGGCCTACACCACCATTCGTCATTATCTGTGTTGAAGCGGTGAATATCAGCTATAGCTAAAAGACAATATCTCTGTCTCGTCACGGTTGATGTGATACATAACTAACGTACAGTGCTTTCATTATAAGAGCATCCTGTTTTTATGAAATTACATAATGACACATTCTGGGGGGGGGGAATGGGAAGCCAATAGTTTTGCTGAATGTTTCCTAATTGTGTTTTTAAATCATTAAGTTATTCTTATTATGCCAATGTACAATACATAAAGCTTTCACGAAAAACAAAACACAAACCAAAAGAACGAATGTGTCATTTTTACAAAAATAAAACTATAATCGATCTGCTTTTTAATTGTTCCCCGTGTTGATTGTGCACAATGTCACGTGGCACATTTTCGATGTGGTCAGTATATGCTTGCAGAGCCACAGGGGGCCTGTTGGTGGCAGCTGAACGGTCGGTGGCTGTCGTGTTTCCGACTGTGGGTGATGAGGTTGGAGCTTTGACTGAATCCTCGACCGCACACCTTGCACACGTGTGGTTTCTCACCTGAGTGCAGGCAAGAGGGAGGGACACGCTTAACCCGATATCCGACACGACTACACTTATTTGTTCCTGCGCCTCACCTGTGTGTATGAATGTGTGTTTCTTCATGTCCGACTTTTGGTGGAACCTTTTGCCACAGTACTGGCACGGGTAAGGCCGCGTGTCTGAATGGATGAGCAGATGTGTGGACAGCGTAGAAGAGCGCTTGAAATTTTTTCCACACACCTTGCAGCCAAAGTTCCGTGCCTGTTTTGGGACGAGGACATGTCAGATATGACTGCGTGAAACGAGTTCTCTGTATATTACAGTACCTTTGCTCTGCCATAGCTCCCAATTGCTGTGAAACTCAAGTCTGGGGACCTCATCAAAGAAACAGGAAAGGTGCTATTGACAGGAGCCTGCAGATCGACTTCTGGAAGAGACTGAGAGAAAAACAAGTCACCAACTTTTTTTGAAGATGAGAGCTACTTTGGTACTGATTAATGTGAAGAGCTACCAGTTTCATACACTTTTGTGAAATATATTTTTTTAAGTAGATTTATGAGTGTGAAGATACTGATCAATTTATTTCCCACGATTTCATTATCAACAGTAATTTTTACAAGGTATCACATTTTCAAATGATATACAGGAGGACTCCCTCTAGTGGTACACACACGTATCACATAATTAAATACAAACCACATTTACAAAATTTAGAACTGCAATTAAATAATCAAACGTTTAGCTATGTAAACCTGTTTACACCTTTTTTTTAATCGACTGTAACCAAACATTTTTACTTTTCATGTACATTTTACTGCACTATTTTTTTCATAGAATAATGACATTCTTAAAATGTTACTATAAATGACCGTTTTTTTGCAATCGAATCATTTTAATTTATTCAACTCATTCACTCCCAGCCATTTTCGCTGAAGCAATCCCCTTCACCGTTTTACTGGATTTTGACTGATTTTGCAAGGCCCACAAAATATTGTGTTCTATTGCTATAAAAACATGGAACCTACCAAAATAAAGATTAGAGTCTCTTCTTTCATCTTGGTCTTAAAGACTTTGACTTAATAGCTTGCTATAATTTAATGTCGGCCATGATGGAGGTATTTGGAGAGGTATAGTATTTTTTTTAGGTATTGGTATAAAACGTTTGAAAACCACAACATGCCTAGAAAATCACAATTTCCCACCATTTGTGAGGGAATTTCTGGCTACCTGGTGTTGCCTAATAAGATTCAGCACAAGAGCTGACTCAAATGTTATGATGATAATGTCACAATGACATTTTTAAAGAGTTAATCATTTAAGTGGTCCACTAATGTAAGCACAGTATGGTCACCAAAGTATTGAAAAAAAGATGTGAGGTTTTTAATTAGAATCACCGCTTTACCACTCAAGGTACTTTGAATTTAACATTTAGCTGTGCAGTGCTTTTTTTTTCTCCTCTCATCTCTGCTTTCTTATCCAACATGAAATGAAATCGTGCATACTTAGAAGGCAAAATACCTTTTCACAGAGAGGACACTGGCTGAATGGCGATCTGAGATCTGGATGTGATGTGCGGTGGAGTAACATGAAGACCAGACTCTCGAGTTGTCGCTCGCGGTCAGTTGTCTGCTGTCTGTCTGCAGAGTCCGACACTGCATTACAATTATTGGCAGCGGAGTTTGCTGGAAGACAAAACAGTCGATATGTCTTGCAATTGATATTTCTGATTGCTCTATACATTTCTATCTCCTGTGATGCAACTAACCAGATGCAGAGTGATCTCTCGCAAGATAGCTCTGCCGCTGCAAAGATGTTCCCTCCTCCTTCGGGAAAACGGGCTGCACATCATCTTCAGTGTCCTTCCCAAATTGGTCCACGGGCTGACTTTGATCAATGTGAGATGTACCCTGCTGTCTAATGAAGTCCTTGGATGGACCAGGGGGGTGAACTTTTTTACTCCTCACCAGAAACGACCGCGGCATGACACAAGCTGCAGAAGTCAGACAAAACTTCACACAATCATCGTTAAACACCTGCTGCAGCGGGTTCGTTTGAGATGCCAAACGTTGAGGTTTCCAACCAAACCCACCGCCTGCCAAACGTCTTCTTGGAGGAGATCCCCATTGTGGGCTGTTATCTCATTGTCAAAACTGCTGCTGAACTACTTTAATAGCTATTTGGATATTTTACTTTCGAAAAAACATCAAGCACATTTGATCATAAATGACCAACACATCTTGTAATGTATGTTTAAAAAGTTTATCTTACAATGTGAGTCTGAACATGTTTTGAATCTATCTGAAAGCAAGCTTTAACTGATGTAACTTTTGTATTAGATGTAAGAATAAGTATTGTGTCAGCGTATTTTGGATATTTGTAATACTCCACAAAGCGTGGCCTAAGCCACAAATCACTGATTTGACCTTTATTCAATGATAACCTCAAGACATTTATGAAGATTTAAAAACAAATAAAAATTACAAACAAATTCCTCCGCCTTAAAGTGATCTCCTTACCTCTGAAATGCACACAGACGAATGTGGCGTGAAATTCTAGCGTTGTCAGTTACGTCCTCTTTTCTCCTCCCAAACGCACATCTGCTGATGACACGCCAACGTTTGAATGCATTTTGAAATGTGACGGAGCATTGTGAGACGCATCCGTGTACCAAACAACAACCAAAAATATAACATTTTGATGAGCAAATACGAAATATGGGACGTCGATTTGATCAGTTGTGAGTTAAGATGTTCTAATAAAGTCGATGGGGTTGAGTTACTTATGGTGCGGGTTGAACATCCCAAGATCAAATTGAATACTATACGATCATCAACCGACACACAGATGAAGGGGGTTTCTTTATTTTAACTGACTCACAGCCTGACATTCTTATGGAACATCTGCCTGAGGAAATATAGAACATACGCAATGGCAGCACAATGTTAATTAAAAAAAAACATCTGTCTTGCAAACTCTACTATCAATTAGAGCTTTAGTAAAGTGCACCAACATTTGGTATTAAAGCGAAATAATAATAATAATTAAAAACTTGGCTCCATCTATTGTTCTTACTTACTAATTTGCAACATAGAAGCACATATCGTGGACCAACAATACTGACTTGATCTAAGCTTGCAAATCAAAATAAAACGGAATATAATAATAATGTAAAATAAATATAAATACAATTAGACAGTAAAAAAAATAGGCTTGTTCTACAAGATACACTAACTTACATGAAGATGATACAGTATAGTCAACCATTTAGAGAAATGAAATCACTTCAACTTATTAACTATGAGTTCATTCAATCTTGTCAAGAGAAAAGTTTCTACCCCCAGATTGAAATCAAATCATTCAGGACGGTGAACTGCCTTTCTCACATTTGTGTACACATCTTGTGTGAGCAAGAGCTCACCTGCCTTGATGTGCATGGAGAGAGGCGCGTCTCAGCCCTGTGGTTGGTGTGGCGGGGGGCTTGTGAGTCTCTCCGAGGGGCTGTTTGGGGGAGCAGACGAGAGGAGTGCAGGGAAGCGAGACGGGCTGGTGGCTTTGGTGGGTTCAAGGCGCACGGAGAGAGGGGGGGTTCAATTCTTGTGTTCTCCTCGTGGTTGTGGCAAACTGTCTTTCTAAGAATCCGAAACTTGGAGAGGATGGAAATGAGAAAGAAACAGGCCTATGTTGCAATATTTATGTTCTGTCTTACTGAATGAAGGTTTATCTTAACAGTAGTTAATTTATGTGAATTGGGTAAAACGTATGAAACTTGCAATGTGTATGAGATGTTTTTCTGTGAGGTGTTCAACCAAATTGTATGTATGTTTATTGTATAAAAAATAATGATATAATTGTAATGTGCAACCCAGTATTTGATCTAAATCCTCCTTGCTCGCGAGGGGTTCATTCATTCATTCATTGTTTATTTATTTCAGACAGCAATCATAATCGACAATTTATCAATTTCTCCAGACAATACTTAAATACAGTAAACCTAGCCTGAAAAGGAGTGGGAGGAAGAAAATTTTAAACTTAAGTAACACCCCCAATCTCATTCATATCAAACTTTGAAAACAAATTGAGCTACTTTCCTGCAAGCTTGCAGTAACCAACAGCGGTTTCCATGAACACTGACACACAAACAGGTGTGTCTACAAACAGAACTAAAACAATGTGTTAATTAACTAACATGACATCGAAAGCTCATACCAGCAATGGTAATGAAAACTAACAATACCAGCTAAGGTAAGAGACAAACCAGAAACAAAACAAAAGCACAAACAGCGCATATCAATAATTCTAAGGCAAAAATATACCAACAATGGAGTGGGCCAACATACCAGCTGAGAGGTGCAGAAGTTTCAGTAAAAGTCACAAAAACGGCTTTGATTGCAGTGATGGCCTCAAAAGGTTGTGCAATGACATCTTAAGTTACCATCATTTTGTCCTGGATATTTATTTATTTATTTATTCATTCATTTATTCATTTATTCATTTATTCATTTATTCATTAATTCATTAATTCATTAATTCATTAATTCATTAATTCATTAATTCATTAATTCATTAATTCTTTCTTTCTTTCTTTCTTTCTTTTAGTAAAAAAAGAAATAAGAAGACCGGCTCATCTCTGGAGGCTGAAGGGAGGTTTGAAACATACCATAAATCCAGAAAGAAGAAGCACTACAAATAGGTCTACATTTTCACGAAAGTGTTTTTTTTTTTAATTGAAGTGGTGCCTTGAGATACAAATGTAATTCATTCCATAATGATGCTCATAACTCAATCATGCATCTCAAATGACCTTGTTCCCACGAGTGAATGAATGAATGAATGAATGAATAAATAAATAAATAAATAAATAAATAAGTAAATAAATAAATAAACCCAGTCTTCCACAAAATAACAAAAAAAAGTGTATTTTAATTAGAAAAATTACCTCTCCACAATATTGTACTTTATAAAAACATACAGTAATGGCATAACATTATTCAATATTTTTGGGTCACAGATGGCTTCATTGTTCATTGAGTTGTCTCAACTTCTCTCATCAATACAGCACTAATATGTGTCGTTCTTCGCAGAGGATAAAGAATATATAGTGTTGCTGTATCGTTTGTGTTCAATCCGTTACTTAAAAGGTTATAGCACCGCTTAGATTATATTTAGCATTAACATTAACCTAATGGACTGAAGATGTAATTGTCTTTGTTTTATGCATAGTTTGCATGTGTCTATATTAAAATTGCATCATTGTTTTATTTATTTTTCTTTTCTACATTTCAGTTTCTGACCACTGAGCCAGTGGGTTTTGTTAGCTGAAAGCTATAAAGACCAAAATGATATAAAATAAATATATACAAATAAATAAAATCGTGAAAATGCTGGCAGGGCTCTCTGTGGTTTCAGTTGTAGGACTGGTGTCAAAAAGTGTGATGCCGCTTTCCCACAGCCACCAGCTTCTTTATTTCTTGAACACCAGCGCACTACAGTTCTCACAACTTCTCGGTTTTCTTTCACCTCTCCTTGTGATTACAATTTATTTAAAGGCAATATATGGCAGAATAGAGAATTATTGATATTTTGACAATATTTTTCAGTACGACATATTTTATTAAGTTGAAAGATGAACAACTGTGATGGTGAAACAGGATGTGTAAACAGCATGTAGTATATTTAGAGCCATGGGAACGTCAGGGTGTACCAGCTCTCGATATCACACGGTCACACACACGACGCGTGCCTCCCACTGCGCAGGAAACAAAAACAATCTATTGCCGATACATTTTCTCTTGCTTTTGCAGAAGCAGATGACATCATTTTACAGTTTTTCAAATACCACATAGCAAGAAACATGCACATTATAGCCACGGTGGTGGTTTCCATCCTAAAATGATTTAAGATGAGACAAGCTTACACAGCAGTGCATATTAGAATGAATATACGGTACATTACGGTATAAACTGTCCATATATACTGTATTTGCCATATAGATACACATAATCACAATTCTGAGGTTCAGGGGTCAAATCTTGGCTGCAGCCGTTCTGAGTGGCGTTAGCGAGTTCTCCCGGTGCTTGTGTGAATTGTTTCTATAGGTACTCCGACTTCCTTGCACCTTCCATAACCAACAACCAGTGCAAAGTAAGCATGGACCAAGATTACATTCTAACGGTATGATAACCTTAAGCAAAAATATCACGGTATTAAAATTACAGCTCTAAAATGGCCGAACTTTTTTGAAACATTTGGATAAATAAAAACATTAAACACTATCTATTTTATTTTTAAACAAAGCATATAATATTTAGTACAGAAGAAATGTGTATCATGTTAAGTTTAAATAAATAAATAAATAAATAAATAAGCATTTAGCATTCTGTGTCTGTTTTAATTCTTCTTAGCAATTCACAATGTCCCATCAATTGTGAGCTATTTTTAGAACAGAGCCGTGGGCTATTCATGTTGTCCTTAGGGCTAACTAGTACCCGCTAGCACAATTTTCTCCTCCTCCTTCTTCTCCTCCGTTACGCGCCGAGAAGGAGAGAGAGAGAGAAAAAGGTTTATCAGGAGCATTTAACTTCAAAGAGGCGGCTCGTTGATTGAACTCTGCAAGCAGCCCATCATGTTTTGCCCTGCTTGACCCGTGATTGAATGAAATCACTGTTTGAAAACCAGATTTGATGTTTTCTTGGGTTATCATTGTCTGATACATTTGGTTGCTAATCGGAAGCTGCAAAAAGTCATAATTTAGCAAGTGTAAATGGTAAATGGAGTGCACTTACTGTTTGTATAGCACTTTTATCTACACTTTATGGTGCTCAAAATGCTTCACAAAGGCTCAGGTTATTGATATGTGACGCACATCTAATCATGGCCCATGTATGAGAAAATATAGAAAATGAAAAGGTGTGAAAATGCAGGTCTTTTTGCATTTTTTTTTGTTATAGACGATGTTAATTGGATGTCTGCTTGTTGTTGCTTTTTGGTTTCCCACACTCCGAACTGATTATGGCACTACAATAGTGTTTGCTGGTTCAAAATTGGTATTGAAAATCATCCTGACGGTGGGATGATGAATCAAGTTCTTCTTGTGTTTAATGAAGACCACAAAGACTACAAAGATATTGAGACCTTACACAAATGTATTCCAAAATTTGTGGTACCCTTTTCTAATTGGGTACGCATTTTGTCCACATCTGTATTGTAGTGCTGTCTTTCATAGGTGTGCATGCTGTTGAACATTATATATATATTTGTTTTAGTTTAAAAGTAAAACATATAACTGGTAAATGCTACTTCGTAAAAATCTAATAAAATGTATGTGCTCAGTTGTGGGAAAAACAAAGTCACCTCAGAACATTTTTCAGCTGTCTGTATTTTATTTGAGTATTTTTCTGACGACTTCTTTTGGAAACTGATGATTTTTTGTGTGAATATTTTACTACTCCTCTCAAAATGTTGATTTTTGTGATTTATTGTTATTATTATTATTATTGTTATTATTATTATTAATCATTATTATTATTATTATTACTGATGAAACCTCTACAGTACAGTACTCTCCTACCTACCGCTCAAAGCAATGTAAGCTCCATTTACCATGACACTGTCAATTTATAATATGACCACTATGAGGTGCTGTTGCAGCGCAATGGGAGAATCAGCTTCAGCAAAAGCTGATGGCGTTTGGGAAACAATTGGTGCTGCGCTTCAAATCTCACACTTCGTGTGCTGTATGTTTTACTCTCAGCGTATGTAATGATGTTTGTCTGCAATTTATGGCATAGTCAAGATGACAATAAGCGAAGTGCGCATCCTGACTGCACGGGGCTTTATGGGTAGCGGCCTGGTGCATTGTGGGTAGGCTAAACTACCATACGGTCATTGGAAAATTAATTAGATCGAATGGAATGAGCTCTGATTTCTAACATTTCAACCGCTGCGTAGACGAACGAATTTTTTGAACGGTTCTTTTTAATGAACTGATTCTAAAGATTCAGTTCACTTAAAAGAACTGTCATGCCCATCACTCGTAGCCTCGCTTTTTTTCCCCACGCATGCGCAAACGTAATGTGCCCTTCGCTTATTTACTGCCCTATTATCAACAGTATGCATTTTCTCATTTCATTTCGTTTCTCAGCTCATTCTTGAGAGTTACCAAGATGGACAACTGGGTTAAACTATATATTCACTTTGGCACTGACAACTCCACGACCCTCCCCAACACTATACTTGCCTTTTTTCGCGCCACTCGCGCTACACGAGCACCGCCTTCGACTGATACTTCCGGTATCAGCAAGCAGGCCAATAAAATCAGGCCAAATTTATTGTCAGCCAATGAGCGACAATAAAGACCGCCTCCGCGCGACAGATTCGCGGGAAAACAGACAGGAAGCGGTTCAGTTTTGCCGCGAACGGACTGACCAGCACTATTGTGTGTAGACGTGCGCTTTTCCTTTTCATTTTCCTTAAGAAACCAAACCAACATGTCTGGCTTTGACGACCCTGGAATCTACTACAGTGACAGCTTCGGAGGGGGAGAACAAGGCCCAGATGAAGGGGGACAGAAGCGGATTCAGATCAAGAAACGATTCCGTGAATTTCTACGACAGTTTAGAGTGGGTACCGACCGAACTGGCTTCACATATAAATACAGGTAGGTGATCTTCCGTACGAAAAAAAAAAAAAGTCAATCACAATTGTACGTTTAAAGAAAGTAATGCAATAAGTTCGTCTACTTCTTGCACGTGAAGAGTATTTTTTTAAATATATTATTAGCATGTTGACACAAATGAGCAGATGTGGTGAAAGTACTCACATATGTTTGAATTAAAAAAAAAGATTCGCAAATTGCAGTACTTCTTATACAGACTACGAAATGTAATAAATTGTTTTTTTATTTTCTCTTGTATACATTGCATGTTTTAATAAATAGGCACATAATATTGTATATATCTCCGTGGAAAATAATGAGACAAAATAAAGGATACAAAGTACATAATTGTTTTCAAATGTAGGGAATAAAAATAAGAGTTAGTAAAGTGTAGATAGCTGAAAAATGCACTTAAGTTCAATGACAAGTAATTGTGCTACATCACTTCCCAGCACTGTCTGCAACTATTGCTTGCTAATTTACACAAAAACTTCTCATTGTGAAACCCACTAGAATGTTTCTGGATGCCGAAATCGACACCATCTTGACATGTAAATTTTTTACAAGGTTATCTGACACACTGTTCATTGAGTTTTTGTTTCTCTGCATCTTAGAGATGAGTTGAAGAGACACTACACCCTTGGCGAGTACTGCGTTGAGGTGGAGATGGAGGACCTCGCCAGCTTTGACGAGGATCTGTCAGATTGTCTGTACAAGCTGCCTTCAGATAACCTGACTCTGGTTAGATGCTGCATTCAAACCTAATATAATGTGTTACTGTTCATCCTATTAACCTGTTAAAACATGACTGTAACGTACAGTTGGAGGAGGCTGCTAAGGAGGTAGCTGATGAGGTGACACGTCCGCGTCCTGTCGGAGAAGAGACTGTGCAGGACATTCAAGTCATGCTAAAGAGCGATGCACATCACGCTTCTATTCGCAGCCTGAAGGTAAAACATGTTTTTGTCATGACTCACTGATTATTTAAACTTATCACATCTTTCTTCTTCAGTCCGAGCAGGTGTCTCGTCTGGTGAAAGTACATGGCATCATCATCTCAGCGACCCCTGTGAAGGCTAAGGCCACCAAGGTGTGTCTGCAGTGTCGCAACTGTCGTCACATGATCACCAACGTCTCTCTGCCTCCGGGCCTGCAGGGCTACGCTCTTCCTCGCAAGTGCAGGAAGTAAGCACGACTTGGAAAATAGCAATGAGCACACACACAACGTGTTTTTATAAACTAATTGTCCAATTTCTCTTTCTACAGTGATAGCACCGCTAGGGTTAAGTGCCCCTTGGACCCCTATTTTATCATCCCGGATCGCTGCGTTTGTGTTGACTTTCAGACACTCCGACTGCAGGAGAGTCCAGATGCCGTACCGCATGGAGAAATGCCTCGGCACCTTCAGCTCTACTGTGACAGGTAACTACATTAAAACCTAATCCCACAATCAAACATATTTGACACATTAAGTAGATCCAAACAAAATGGCAAATCTCCAATACATGTTGAAACACTATGAGCTGCCAGTCTGAAAAGGAGTACATATAAATTTGGACTTGGTTAAAACATATCTCTTCATCATTTCCTAAGAATAATCATCCAGTACAAAGTGCAATCTGAAATACATGCATCTATACATACAATACATACAGGCATACATAATGGGGCCTGACTAATATCTTCTTCTTCTTTTTTATGCCGATATTAATATTTGGCAGGTTCGAAATTCTGATAATAAGCTGAATAATAAATTAATAATAATAATAATATAGAGGAATTTATTTGTGTGCCTTTAAAGGGGTAAATCCAACCCCAAAAATATTTGCTATATGTTGTATGTGAGTACACTAGTCTAAACACGGCATTCTGATTAATATTGTGTTTGTGGAATATGAATTTAGCAGCAAAATTCACCCATTTTGCTCCATCTTAGGGTGCGGCCATTTTGTCATTTGCTGTCGACTGACATCTCAAGTAGCATCAATCATGGCTCACCTGTTCACTTTGGTCATGATTGGTCATTATTTGTGCAGCTCTAATGTCATTTTCCTGTAGAAAGTTGAACGTGTGTTTCATTGAAAATTAATGGGGGAATGTTTGATATAAAATGTGAAATTTGTAAGAATGTGGAATGATAAAAATACAAGCCTGGGAGGCTTAAATTTTTTAAACATATTGAAATTTGAACAGTGTATATTGGATTTCATAATTGCCAAAAAAGTGAGCAGAATAATAAAGAATTGGAATAATGTGTGTTTAAAAAAATAATGTAATTGGCAAAAATGGGCTATTTTAAAAGTTCTAATATCGCCCGATTTAATCAGTCAGGCCCTAATATTATACAATACATACATATACTGTTGAATTGTATGATTGAGCATCAAGTAATTGATGGAAGTAATGTTGTGATTTTCAAGTTTTTGACATACCATTTTAATTTACTATAACAATGAAAAAGTCACATAGCAATCTTGTTATGTACCTGCGAACTCACAGTACTTCCTTTGCCAGGTACTTGTGTGACCGTGTGGTCCCTGGGAACCGAGTAACCATCATGGGCATCTACTCCATCAAGAAGACGGCTGCTGTGAAGGCCAAAGGCAGAGAGAAGAGTGCTGGTGTGGGAATTCGTGCATCCTACCTGAGAGTGGTTGGCATCCAAGTTGACACAGAAGGGGCAGGTATAAAAACTAAATGAATACATCTGTGCCTGACCCCTGATTTCTCCATTCAGGCCAGACCAAAATGGTAAAGTGTTGTGTCCCCTGCAGGTCGTGGCGCTACTGGATCAGTGTCGCCACAGGAAGAGGAAGAGCTGCGGTCGCTGGCCGCTTCTCCTGACGTTTACATCTCCCTGGCTCGCTCCGTTGCTCCCTCGATCTACGGCAGTGAGGATCTCAAAAAGGCCATCACCTGTCTGTTGTTTGGAGGTTCACGGAAGAGGTGAGGCTGTTGGGTCAGACGTCAAAATGAGTGCTTGGTTCTGCTTACACGCGTGCACATCCTTTTTCTAGGCTGCCCGATGGTCTCACTCGCAGGGGAGACATCAACCTGCTCATGCTTGGGGATCCTGGTACAGCCAAGTCTCAGTTGCTCAAGTTTGTGGAGAGATGCTCGCCTATTGGGGTAATTGTTGATGTTGTGTTTCTAGACAGTAGCCCTGGCACAAATTGGAAAAATTGCAAGTAATTGACACCCCGCCAAAAATATTTGTCAGTCTCAATAGTTTAAAACGGTAAAGTTCAGAAATAATTTGCCTTACTCGGGGCTTTGGCGCCACCTTGTGGCATTAACTAGGTGAGTTAGAATAGATTGCAAAAAAACGTAAATTTGAGTAGGCAAGGGACTGCATACTTTCATACCTCATTACTTACAATGTTAATGGAATAAAACTCTTGTTTTGTGCACCCTCAGGTTTACACATCAGGAAAGGGTAGCAGTGCTGCTGGTCTGACTGCATCTGTTTTGAGGGACCCAGCTACGCGTGGGTTCATCATGGAGGGTGGCGCTATGGTTCTGGCTGATGGCGGCGTTGTCTGTATTGACGAGTTTGACAAGGTAACATTGAGGCATGTCTGGGCTATTATCCGATTTAGTTGGCAACATTATCATCATTGCTTGCCTCTAAATATTTTTCAGTATGCAACTCTTTTTGAAGAGCAAAATAATACATAGAATATTCCGAATTTAATTGTCATTATTGGTCTTTTTGTTTTGGAGTAGTTCATATTTTAAGGTTGTTCTGGTTCAGCCAAAAAAAATGGGACAAATAGCCTCCTATGGAAGCAAGTATTAGAGCACTGGTACTATATTTAAATTATATAGTATGTCTACTATTAGAGGCCCTTCATGATTCAAGGCAAAACGTAACTTTTAAAAAATATGACATAACATCTGTAAACTTCAATAGCAATGTCTTCATTTACAATTTTCAAACAAACCCAGTTTGTCTGTTTTTGCAGATGCGAGAAGATGACAGAGTTGCCATCCACGAGGCCATGGAGCAACAGACCATCTCCATCGCCAAGGTAACAGATTGATCGGATGTATGGTTTGGGCGGGAAACTGTGGGAGGATGGTTATAACGTGTGTGGCTTCCCCTCACAATTTGAACTGTACCGAATCATCCACTTTCCCTAGGCTGGCATCACCACCACTTTGAACTCCCGCTGCTCCGTGCTGGCTGCTGCTAATTCCGTGTTTGGCCGCTGGGACGACACCAAAGGGGAAGACAACATAGACTTCATGCCCACCATCTTGTCCCGATTCGACATGATCTTCATCATTAAAGACATGCACGATCAGCAAAGGGACATGGTAATGGGCCTCGTGTAATTTCCTTCACAGTCACATCCTTTAGTTTCGGAGTGTCATTTTTGCCCTCTTTACACCTTGCAGACGCTCGCTCGTCACGTTATGAACGTTCATCTGAGTGCCCATACACAAACTGAAGGTGTTGAGGGTGAGATTCCGCTGGCCACCTTTAAGAAGTACATTGCCTTTGCCAGAGCGTAAGTCTTGAGCTTTTGCCTTTTTCCCTCATGACAGACTTACTGTATGCTGTCTGCTTAAATACTCATCAAAACTATTTGGTGTGAAAATGCTCTTGCAGTAAATGTGGCCCTCGTCTCTCTGCCGCTGCTGCTGAGAAGCTGAAAAATAGGTACGTGCTGATGAGGAGCGGTGCAAGAGCGCATGAGAGAGAAACGGACAAAAGAGCCTCCATCCCGATCACTGTCAGGTATTTGTTATTCTTCTTTCTCGTGTTGAAGCTAGCTACTTGGCCATTTTGTGTTTGTTTGGATCAGCGGCATCTTCCACATGATCCAATGTAAAAATAAATAAATAAATAAAAACATTTAAAAAAATCATACTGTAGTTGCTTTTTAGTTTATGTAGCCCCACTAATCTAAATATGGTACTCTATAATACTGTGTTTGTTGAATATAAATAAAGTAGCAAAATATGCCAATTTTTATCCATCACGGGGCGGCCATTTTGCCACTTGCCGTCGACTGAAAATGACATCACAGTTGCTCAGTATTTGATAAAAACAAGTGGATTTTGCTACATAATTCATATTTCACAAAAGTACTATTAATCAGAAGGCCGTGTTTGGACTAGTGGGGGCCATACAACATATTACTGTAAATACCATTTTTGGGTTGACTTCCGCTTTAATGTTGCATGGCCACTTAAAGGCGCCAAACAAATAAACTCAGATGTTTCTGTTGTTCCACTCCATTTTGGGTGACTTCCACATCATTTTTGGGTCTGTGATATTCCAGGCAACTGGAGGCTGTGGTGCGTATTGCAGAGTCGTTGGCCAAGATGAAGCTGCAGGCTGTGGCTGGAGAGCAAGAAGTGGATGAAGCTCTGCGTCTCTTCCAGGTTTCCACACTGGATGCTGCACTCTCCGGCAGTCTTTCAGGTGCGCTTTTTAAGCTGCGGTTTTTATACCTCTACATCATAAATATGTTGTTGATTGCATTGGTCCACTGAAAATGG
Organism: Leptonotus elevatus; assembly: GCF_054856555.1. Lineage (NCBI taxonomy): Eukaryota > Metazoa > Chordata > Actinopteri > Syngnathiformes > Syngnathidae > Leptonotus > Leptonotus elevatus. The sequence goes on along the minus strand of NC_141239.1, from coordinate 50,821,026 downwards.
CTTGAAATATTGAAACAAAACAAAAAAGTATTTTTTTTTTAAACATGGTTCCATTCTGATACATAGGAGTGGAGGGTTTCACCACTCAAGAGGACCAGGAAATGATTTCCCGCATTGAGAAGCAGTTAAAGAGGCGCTTTGCAATTGGCTCACAAGTGTCCGAGCACAGTATCATCCAAGACTTCACCAAACAGGTCAGTAGGAAGGTGGAAACTACAGTGACATTCGAACACACCACTGAAAAGACCATCATCTGTTGAACAGTGGATTTCATCTTTCTTTGGTGCTTTCAATCATCACTAATCAAGAATTTTATTGTGAACTGATTTTCTTTTAATATACTTGAGAAGCATGTAACATTTTTTTTTTTGTCATTGTGATACACTATGCAGAAATATCCCGACCACGCCATCTACAAAGTCCTACACCTGATGTTGAGGAGGGGAGAGCTTCAGCACCGCATGCAGAGGAAAGTACTCTACAGAGTCAAATAGATGATTTTGTCACAAACGGTATACATATTGATGCAAGTAGTTCTGGCTTGTCTTTGCAAATTGGGAGTCTTCACATCTGTCCCACATGATCATCTGTGCACTTGAATCGATGTAAACTTAAAACTTAAGTCAGAAATGCAGAAATGTTGCTCTGACATGGAATATTTTTGTAGCACAAAAAAAGTGTTTTCACATATCAGCATGTCCTGTAAAGAATTTAAATGTTGGAAATCAGAAATAAAATGTTGTAATGGTAATTTTTGGTTGGCCTTTTTCCTATTCAGAATCAAACCGATTAACTGTTTGTTGGATTGCAATTTGCTTGTGTTGCCTCTGTTTCTTTCTAGAATACAGGTGCTCGTAAAAAAATTTTTTAGATCTTCAAAAAGTTGAATAATTTCTGTAATTCCATTCAAAAAGTCAAACTATCATAGATTCAGGGCCCACAGCTCAAGTGATTTCAAGTATTTATTTGTTTATTTTTACATTTGGGCTTCCAGCTCATAAAAGCATAAAACAGGATGTCCATTTTTTTAATTAATGTTTTGCATGGGGGGAAAAAAGATGAATGGATGGATAGTATTTTCAAAACGATATGTCAATCTTCAATAGTTGGTTGGATTCCATTTGCCTTAACCACTGCCTCTTACAGTATTACAAGGGGGAAATAAGGGCCACCAGACTCAAAAACAAAGAGCTGACAGAAAGCATCAAGAAAGGCTTCCAGGACCCCCAGGCAATGCCACGGCACATCGAGGCAGTGGTTAAGGCAAATGGAATCCAACCAACTATTGAAGATAGCAAAACACTGAGAAGTACGCATGGTGATTTCTTCACATTATTCTATTTTATATGACATCCTGTTTCAGTGGGTTTTATGAGCTGGAATCCCAAATAATGTAAAAATAAACAAGTACTTGAAATCACTTGAGTTGTGTGCCCTGAATCTATAATCTATGAAACTTTGACTTTTTGAATGGAATTACGGAAATTATTCAACTTTTTGAGGATATTAAAAAATTATGACGAGCGCCTGTATAAGATGTCTTTATAATAATTCGCATTTGTTATAGAAAAATCACCTGTAACTGAAAAGAACATCTGAAAAAACTTTTATTTTAAAAGATCCCACAAATGTTTATAAAAATATGGCTATGGTCACATCTGAAACAAAACTGCTAAAAACACTAAAAAAAAACAGGTACATTATTCATTCATTTGCATCTATGTATTTGTTCTTAAAGGGGCTAAATCCATCAAACATGGTTTTTGATTTTATTTTAATTTTTTTAACAACACTTATACAGTGACTTAACTTGAAAGGCGGAGATCTGAATTTGATCTGATCTGAGGCCAATATTTGCTGTACAATTAAGAGGTGCATGGTGTGAAGTGTAACAAATGTGGAATTTCCCCTTGATGGATCAAAAAGACTATAATAGAATAGAGAAGGGGAACAAATTAGAGCCATGCAAACAAGTTTGTTATCCATTTTATTGTTTGTTTTTACAAATACATATGGAAACTCTTAAATCAAAGTCAATATCATCACTTTGACGTAAATGTAATAAAAGTAAGGATATACAGTAGGTTGTTCAATCAAATACAAGTGCTGACATGTTCAAGTCAGGTCTTAAGATTTGTTTCATTAGCTAAAAGGGATTAGTAAAGTGCTGTAGGTGCTTGTGGTGTTAGCTTATACTACAAGATGTAGATTCCCATTCCAATAGTAGCCAGTGTGACGCACAGTCCCACAGTGAAATGCTTGAGTGGAGGAAATGGAAAAGTAGCCACGTTGATTTTCGACTGTTCTATTGCGACACTCAGAAGCTTCTGCAAGTCATCAAAAACCTGGAGGAAAACAAAAAATGTCAGCATATTTCCTCAGCAGACTGCATCACCTAGTTCCTCTAAAAGTCAGATTCTTAACTCATTCACTGCCATTAACGGCTATAAACGTCACAAATTCATTTGAACTATTTTTAATAGTTAAAAAAAAAAATCCCACATTTGTTAAGAGTATGAAAATGTACATTTAGAACATATATAAAATGTGTGATTAATTGTGAGTTAACTAGTGAAGTCATGAAATTAATTATGATTAAAATTTGTAATTGCCTGACGAGATGATTATTAAAAATTAGGGGCGTCAGGCGATTAAAATGTTTGCTTGTAATTAATCGCATGACTTAAATAGTTAACTCACGATTAATCACAAATTTTATATCTGTTCTAAATGTACAATAAAAAAAATCTAGGTTTTCATACTCTTGTTAACAAAAGTAATAGAAATCGTTAAAATGATTTTTTGACGTCTATAACCGTCAATGGCAGTGAATGAGTTAAGATACCCCACAACGAGTTACCCTGTGTTTGGAATAGTCACCTGGGTGTTGAACTCAAAGGCCTCAACCGCCTCCTTCAGCACAGCCTCCCTCTCCTCCTCGGTCAGCTCGATGGCGTTCATGCGGCTGCGGTACAGCTGCTTGAAGCGATTAGGACTGCTCACGCCAGGGAAGAAGAAAAACGAAAGACCCTCCTTTCCTGTCAGGTTGAGGGATTTCTGGGTAATTTTCCCCAGGACTTGTCCTCCTGACAGATCCCCAAGATATCGAGTGTAGGCGTGGGCCACCAGCAGCAACGGATTCACTTTACCAATCTGCGGAAGAGAACTCCGCATTAGTGGATTTACATCATAGCAAACAAAATATGGGACTGACTGGCTGTACATTTTGCATTCACCTCTCGAATTCTCTGAGTGTATCTGAGGGTAGCAGCTGGAACAATCACCTTCCCTCTCCAATCAGGGCCCAAAAAATACTCTAGGTCATTCTCCAGGTATTCCAGGCGAGCAAGTTCCTGAGGGAAGTATATCGGTGCGACTGCTGGATGGGAACAATTCTTATCTAGTTCCTCTTCTAGCACCGTGTAGATCTCGTGGAGGGAGCACAGCAGGAGCTGACAGAGGTATAAAGGAGTTTAATTTTGCATTCACATTCATTATCATATCCACTTTTTCAGACGTTTCTGTTTAGCGGTGTGCCATATATAGATTTTTTTTTAATAAAGTAAAATATGTGTCAATGCTCAAGAAAGGTTTGGAAATACTTAACTACTATGTTCAATCATAGCTGTTTTAGCCTAATGATACTCGATGCCTCGTTAGCCACAGATTTAATATTTTAATATAAAGTTAGTGTGGAACCGACCTTGTACTGTGGCAGGGTGACCTCTCCCTTCTGGTAACTCAGCATCAGCTCTGTATTTTCAGCTCTCACATGGTTGTCCTTTGTGGCTTCTTTAATCTGCTCTGATAAATCACTGTACATAGCACATTATATAAGCGTTACAATTATTTTCAATGCATTCTGCACACTGATTATTTCTCTTTCATACCTGCTCATGTCATATTTCCTTGCACTCTTCTTGGTCTCCATCTACACAGGCAGGTGTACGCTTAATGAAATACAGTTAAAAGCATACACAACAACTGAGATTCTTTTAATAAACATACTGTAGCTTACCTTATTAATGTCCTTGCTGCTTAACGGTGTTTGAAAGAATACAGCCTGGCTCTGACAATGGTTGCTTCCTGTGGCCCACTGTGGCCTCACTGATCCACCGTGTCTCATTTATACTCGGGCATAATGTGCTAAAGGTGCTGAGACAGATGGGAAGTGCTAACTGCTGACTGACATGACTCTGCTCACTTGCACCATAACATGACATTGCAGAAGGGGAGAGAAAAATGACAAAACATGACACAGTAGAAATTCTCAGCTTTGGTTTTGAATTGTAGGTGAACAAACGGTCCCGTGCTCAACGCTAAAAGAGGGCATATCGAAGAAGAGTTTGAAACCCAGCACGTGGTGCCCCTAAATTCACCAGTAATGGGACATGTGATTAAAATGTAGTCGCTGCCCAAAAACAACGATCCAATGTACTATTACTCTATACACTTACATATTTATTCAAAAAACAAATACAAATTAAAAAAAAATCTGTGATGATTATAAAAATGTAATCGTACAACAAATCAGTTCATTCAGTCAATTTTATTTAGATAGCTCCAATTCACAGCAGAGGTTATTGCAACGCACTTTACACATTGAGCAGGCCGACAACCAATGAAAGCCAACTGAATCCAACATGAGCAAGTACTCAGTGACAGTAGCAAGGAAACACTATTTATTTCCATAACAGTGATAGTTTGATGAGAGCAACGGTCATGTTCAGCTTCCAACACCGCCGTCCCTAGCTTTTGTGGGGGCAGTTAATTTCTGTTTGGGGCTCCAAAATACCCTAGAATGGTCTCTGAATGGATCTATAACTAGCCCCACCCAAATAAGTTTGAGAAAATGACAGATACAATTATTTAATGATGAACAGGAGTCCTTGGGAGAGTGACAAACTTACACAAATAAATAGTGGGAATTGTGATAATTAAATAGTGAAATAGCTGAACATCAAAATAGTCAATTGAATAGTTAAATACATTTGAACTAATTAGAGAAATATTGACACAAATAAATAATTATTGAAATAATTTGATACATACTGAAACAATTAAATGTTGCTCCACACATTTAGTTATTTATTTAGTTTAGGCACTCTTGGCAGATGTATCTTAGCCACGCCTTGTGGGCGGGCAAAAGTCCACTGGTGGACAAGATGGGCGGTGCTTGACGATATTCGGGAGCTAACACATTCTCAAGCGGTTGAAAACAAAACACTTACAAATGTAGAAATCATCATAGGTTTGATTCTCTCCTCGCCGCCGATGTCGTGTTCAAGGGACCGACTGTTGTAGAAGGTAATGCAGATCCGCTGTCCTTTTTGATTGACCACTCGGTCGGTTCATTTGGTTCAACGGGCGACGGGAGTCGCCGTATCCACAAGAGAGTGACATAACAGCGGCTGGAGAGTTCAAGGAGAGCCGGGGATTCATGTCCCGTTTCTCATGCGCATTCTTGCACCTTTTGTCGCATTTTACGCTCTGTGTAATAATAACTGAATACTGACTTTGTGCTGAAATCCTCTGCAGTTCAGGATTCCTGCATAGTTTTAATAATGGGCCACATGCCCATGCATGCTGGGAATAATAGATACGTTCATAATGACTATCTTGGAGATGAGCATTGTTGACACTAGGTCTGTTTAAGCAGCCTTGCATCACTTGCTTTAACTACACCATATGTTGCTTGTGTTTGTGGATATTCTCATCCATCCTGGTCTCTTCCTCAGGGCATTTTATTACCTTTATGTTGTGTTAAAAACAACTCAAGGAATTTGCAGGGTAGTTATTGTCACAGAGGTGCCTAAACAATGGCCTGTGGACTATTTGTGGCACATTATTAAAATAAATAAATCACATTTGACCCAGGCTCGTGTTGTTTGCCTACACTTAATGGCTACACTTTATTAAGTACAGGGCAGATGTATTCTATAGTGTGATACGGGTCAGCTGACAACCCAAAAATCAAGGAAAGTATTTATTTTATCACAAGGTTATGTAAAAAGAAAAAAAGAAAAAAAAGAAATATAGTATATTATATCATATGTATTGCGGGCATTGAACCAGAATCTCCTATGTCACAATTTGATACATTTAAGATTTTTGTTCAAAAATTAATTTTATTGGTCAGTCCACATGTGTGAGTGTTATTTGTACAAATGAATGACCAATCAAAAGTTATTTTTTTATTTTATGTTTTAATGTTTGTATTTTATTTTAAAAGTTTGCTCTCTTTGACAATGCAATTAATGGTTGAACAAACAATATTTATTTGCGATATATAAAACAATAAATGCTTCACCTATCTTAACATGCACAGAAAGACTGGTTTTACTGTTAAATACTGTAAATTAAAGGTGAAGAATGTCAAAGTGGTCCTTTCATCCTTCGATTTTTCTGAATGTGGCCCTTGGAAGAAAAAGTTTGGACACTCCTTGAGTCTGAACCCAATTTGGTTCTTCGTTGTGGCAGCAACAAACAAGACTGCCGTCAACACAGTTCAACAGTGTCTACCTCACTTTTACACCTCTGGTTCAACAGGTGATGGATTCCAGCCTTCGATGTTTGATCATCTTCATCCTAACCGGCGTTACCAAATGCATTGGAGATGATCAGGAGCACAATGGCACTCGCCGTCATGACTATTGCATCCTTGGAGCTGGGCCTGCCGGACTTCAGATGGGTTACTTCCTCTCCAAAGCCAAAAGAGACTACATCATTTTGGAGAGAAATTCTGGACCTGGGAGTTTCTTTCACAAGTAGGTGGAGAGAGATTTGTGTCCTCTGTGTTGAAATTCATATCACAGTCAGTCTTTATGTTTTTTTGTCAAGATATCCCCGGCACAGAAAACTCATCAGCATCAATAAGATCCACACTGGGCGGCAGAACCGAGAGTTTAATCTCCGCCATGATTGGAACTCGTTGTTGAGCGATAAACCGGAGCTCCTGTTCTCGCAAGTAAACAGCGAGTTTTACCCTCCGGCTGATGCCTACCCGCTCTACCTGTCCATGTTTGAGACGGAGCTCGGGCTCAGGGTCCAATATGGCGTGGATATCGGAAGGATCAGAGCACTGGTGTCACCCACCGGAAGAAGTTACATCCTAAATGATCAACATGCAAAGGAATACACATGCAGGTGATTTTGCATTTACTGACCTTGAAAGTAAAACTTATCGTCACAAAATAAACATAAGGTTGCATTGTGCTCTTTGTATCTCAGCGTCCTTCTGGTTGCCACCGGTTTGTGGGTTCCTCAGGAGGTGGACTTTGTTGGTTCTGACCTGGTTGAGGGCTATGAATCGATCTCCACAAACTCGGCGGACTACAAGAACCAGGCTGTACTGATTCTAGGCAAAGGGAACTCTGCTTTTGAAACAGCCCAGAGTATTTTAGGACACGCGAGTCGGGTTCACATGGTCAGCCGCAGCCCTGTTCGACTGGCCTGGCAAACGCATTATGTTGGAGATCTCAGGTAGAATCAGAGACCACCCTGTCTGCATTTTTCTGTCTAATTAATTTAATACATGTTGATACATAAATACATAAATCATATATACATTAGGATTTTAGGGGTGTCGGTGATTACAATTTTTATCGTAATTAATCGCATGACCTAAATAGTAACTCACGATTAATCGCAAACTTTATATCTGTTCTAAATGTACAACAAAATCTTTTTTTCCTAAGTTTTCGTACTCTTGTTAACATAAAAGTTAAACTAATAGAAATATGGCTTTTAGACATTGATACAGTAATTTCATAATATTTCATAAAATTAGTTAAAAAGATACTGTAACTGTATCTTTTTTTGTGTTGAGGTAATTTTTCTGCCACTAGATGGCATAATTGCATTTGTTAGGCAGTGACAGCTCAGTGCATTTTTCTTTTCATATTACAGTTTTTCTCCATAGGTTTGGCACATTTCTTGAAACTAAGATGACATTTTGAAAACTGCTTCACTCCAAGTTCCTTTCCCAAACAAAGAGTCTGTACTGTCACAACTGCAAAGATCCTTCTCATTTGCTTTGACTCATCTGCATTCACTTATTGCTTCTTAACTTGGATGATTTTGAACAACACCATGGATCATCTGCAAAAACTCATACCTCTCCCAAAACAACTTATCTATGTGTCAAAATCTAATTTCTTTGTCATACAAGTAGTCAGTGCCCCCCAAAATGCATCGTCCCTTTGTCATTCTGTGAGCACTGCAAGTCAAAATCATTAGATGTTTTGTCACAACAGCAGAGGTGCCGCTAACAAAATACAATTATATATAAAACCGAGGGGGGGGGGGGTGGGGGGTATTTTTACACGAGCCGTTTTCAAAGTTTTTTTTTTATTATAAATTTAGAACAGTTTGACATACTCCACTCACAGTCAAGGAAATTGTAACACTTTTTATTGACACAAAGTTACTTAAACATTAGTGTGCAACAAAAGAAAAGGTAAGCCGAATTCTGTATATTTATGAAAAACTAAAATGATATCTAGCGCACAGCATAAATGAAGAACTACTGTAACACTTTCACTACACAGTCAATTCTGTCGAGTAAATTTGACTAATTAGAGTAATATTTACACTTGGAAGAGTGTAAAATAAATAATTGAAAATAAAAGTCACTCAAGGGTTGATGATCGAACTCACGACCATCAGCTTGGGAGATTGCAATTCCAATCGACGCCCTGAGCCAACCCTTCCTCGACCCTTCAATGGATTTTGTTGTTGTCAATTTTTTTTATTCTACTCTCTTCCAAGTGTAAATATTACTCTAAAACTGAGTCTATTTGGTCCTACTCAAAATAGAGTCAAATTTACTCCACAGAATTTACTGTGAAGTCACTATCGTCACCTTCCCACTCTTGGCCATCCATACGCTGCTCTTTGTTTGGCCAAAGGTTTTCATCCACGTCGCAGCCGATATTTTCCCTTGCAATGCAGCGAGGGAAAAAAAACGGTGTGAATGTCTCAACCATCCTCTACACTGATCCCCTGCGATATGCTTGACTAATTTTGACAATTGAACAGATGATTTTGCATATTATGACTTACACACTGGAATCCTGATGACATGTTTTGGAGACGACAGCCATTAGACTGAAAAACAACTAATTCAGTTCGATCAGCAAGATCTATCCATTTGAAAAATGTACTAAATGTGGGCACATTGCGCAAACTGTAGGCTAAATGTACACAACCATTTGCACAGATCCACTGAGGCAAATGAGACATGTATTAAGACATTGGCAATTTGATGAAAGCAATGAGAAATGCCATTCAGCTGAGACCAATTGTAAGGTAGTTTTGGGATTTGTCCATGGTATTTTGAAAATGTCATCTCGGTTTCAAGAAATGTGCCAAACCCATTGAGGAAAAACTGTAAGAACTATCTAATCTTTAACATGAAGTAACTTGTGAAATTCTGCACATTTTTTAAAATGGTAAAATTCAACTTGACCCCAGTCTCCACAAATATACGGTAAATGGACTGCATTTCTATAGCGCTTTGACTACACCATATGGTGCCCAAAGCGCTTTACAATTAAGCCTCACATTCACCCATTCATACACCAGTGGTTGAATGCTGCCATGCAATGCACTGCCAGGTCCACCGGGAGAAAATCGGGGGTCTTGCTTAAGTCGCCCTTTTGCATTATTATTACATTACATTTATTACTGCTAAATTTTGACGCGGACGTGTCTGCTGTGTTGCGACTGGAATTCAAAGTAATCGCGCGTTTAAAAAAATTGTGGCGTTAAAGGAACTTTAAATTAACTCAAAATTAACGCACTAATGTTGACACCCCTAATTTATTTATTGTTGGATGTTTATATATACTACATATACTCGCTCGCGCACATAATACCAAAGAACAAAGTATTGCAAACAGTCAAATATTCTTCCTGTAATTCATATCTTTATTGGTGTAAATTTTAAGGGACTAACATAATTTTTTAATTTGTTATAATTTTTGTAATCAATCGATTATCGGATTTTTATCCTGCCAAATACTGGAATGTCATTGCCCTATAAATATCCTTTTTGGTCAATCTGGCCCTATCAAAGCTTGGACTCTCACCCAAATTCTACATTTGCTCTGCGTTTTCACGGTAACGAGTGTGTACCAAGTAAACTCGAATCAGTTATTGCCGTATTTTACTTTGTAGGCCAACACATAAAAAATTCAATTTGATCAAAAATTGTAAATGCTATGCACTTGTGTAGCACTTTATCTACACCATATGTTGTCCAAACCCTCATTCATCCACTTATTTAAGACAAATCTTTGTATTGATGTGTTGACGCAGCAGCATTGACCTACAGAGAGGTTTCCTTTACTCTTTAGTTTAAAATAGTTTACTTCAGCTACCAGGATCGCTCATCATACCCTGGCCATTGGTAGAATCCATTATCTTGTTTTGATCCAGAAAATCCATCGGTATTATTTTGTACCAGCTAGCTAGCTAGCTAACTAGCTAGCGCTAAGATAACCTAACCGATCTATTTGGTTTTGGCTCATCAAAGAGATTTCCTCCTTGGGTCCTAACCACTAATGACGTTTGACTCCATTTCGCCAATCAAATGCAATCAGGCAGCCCCATGACCACACACGTTTTTTGCAGACCTTTCAAAGTGACTCATAATCATATTGTAAGATGACCTAACCTTTCGTTTGTGTTTTCAGGGCTGTGAATAATGAACTCATAGACACATATCAGCTGAAGTCTCTTGATGGGTTGCTAGAAGCCAGCCTGGAGCGAATAGTGATCGTTCAACAAAAGGAAGATGGCAGGAGGAAATCCGGCAAAGAGAAGAAAGGACAGTTGTATGTGACGATAAATAAGTACATACAAAACCAGTCTGAGACGAACAAATCGGACGTGACAGCTGAAGATCTGCTTGCGTATCATATGGACAATTTCTCCATGAGGAAACCCTACGATCGTGTGATCCGATGCCTTGGCTTTCGATTCAACTTCAGCGTATTTGACAGGTACAAGTAATATGCAGTTATTATTTTTTGTACTTTAAAACAGATTTTACACTCTAGTGTATTTTTTTTATTACAGTAAATATAGCTTTCTTGATGGCTAAAAAAAATTATTCATATCCAAACAAAAATTTTGACAAATGGCTTTTTTTTGGTTCATGTTCACTTATGTGTCTGATAGGTTAAAAATTAATTGTGTTCATAAATAGATAATTGTTCTGTGCGACTATACCTGATATTATTATGTCTGTGTCAGTACATTGTGTTATTCATAAAGTGGCTCTTTTGTGTCATAAACGGTCCACGAATAATCACTGCTGTTGTTTTAGATCATGTTGATCCCAAAATACAAACCTCTCCACAGCTCTGCCTGCCCACTCACCAGTAAAAATGCAAAAGGGAGGTTGCCACGGCTGACGGCCTGGTATGAAGGTCAAAACACCCCTGGTTTGTTTGTACTGGGAACTGCTGCTCACTCCAGAGACTATCGCAAATCAGCCGGCGGTTTTATTCACGGATTTCGATACACAGGTGAACATTTCAATCCTGAAGGCCTTATTGCGGATGCTCCACTCCTTTTGTTGATGCTACAATGATTAAGACACACAGTGCTGTAGTACACTTAGCAACATGCATTTTGAGCAAGCATTTACATATTTCTGTTTGTGTCTCAGTGCGAGCTGTGCATCATTTGCTTGAGCAACGTTACCATAGAACACCATGGCCATCTACAAGATTGTTGACAACGCAGCTGCTCTCTGCGGTTTTGAAGCGGGTGGGCGAGGGCTCTGGGCCATACCAGATGTTTGAGATACTAGGAGATGTCATATTGCTGAGAGGGTAAGTTCTATTTTGACATCTGCCTATTGGTCAACTTGAAATTTAAACTGTCAGTATTTTTTACATGACATTTTTACATTAAATGCAGCTCCATTAGTCTAAACGCGGTATTCTGATTAACATTGTGTTTGTGGAAAAGGAGTTCAGCAGCAAAATCTATCCCCTTTTTATCCATCTCAGGGGGGCGGCCATTTTGAAACTTGTTGTCGACTGAAAGTGACATCATAGTTGCTCAGGGACCAATGATGACTCGCAGCCAGTGTAAGACTGATTGTCTATAAATGAAGAAAGTTCAGCACTGTTGCTAGTATGCCCTGGTGAAGCCATTCTGTAAAGATGATTGCAAGAGCACAGTGTAGAAAGCTCAAAGAGGGACAGAAAAATGTTTGTGTGACTTTCAGAAATCTCTGGCACATGTTGAATGGATTTTTGATTCATTTAGCCATTTTCAGCTGTAAAAAGTTAATATTTTGTCAAGAATGAATTTGATAACTTTTAATACCTTTATAAACACATTTTTGTCAATTGCTGTCAACTGAAAATGACATCACAGGTGTTTAGGAAATGGGTAACGACCAATCACGGCTGACCTGTTTTCTGGGTTTGGTTTTGTCCTTAGCAAAATGAGCCATGATTGGTCGTCATCTTCAGTCAGCAGCAAGTGGCAAAATGTGTTTTTAAAAGTATTAATTGTACTCCCTCGGGGTCTGGACGCTTTGCTATTATCAATGGACAAATTATTAATAAGTTTGCAAAGTTTATCTAGACATTTTGTAGCAGATCATAATACCACCTGTCTGCCATAAATCTCAACAGCAGGCGGTTGATCTACTGGTAACAATAGGGGTGTTGAAATTAATTGTATAATTGAGTTGAAGTGGCCCAGTGAGAGTCCTGACCTCAACTCAATAAATATGCAGTGGCATGATCTCAGGAGAGCAATTCACACCAGACATCCCAAAAAGATTGCTGAGCTTGTCTACCAGTTATTAAATCTGAAGGTTCACATACCTTAGTTTTCCACTCTGCACTCTGTACTCTGACATTTACATGTTGTGTTCTGTAAAACTTGGAAAACTTTTACGTAATTAATTGTTTGTGTGGTGTTACAAAAACGGTCTTTGTTGAATATCACATCATGTAACATTTCCAAGATAATAACGTTATCAGAACGTTTATGTTAAAAATTAATGATTATTTATTGTTATGGAGATGCTACTTTAGAGTTACTGTATTTGTTGTTCATAGCACGTTTTATTTTCCTCTCTCCTTAATTTGACTGAAAGATCTTACTGCCAGTATGTGGAGGAATTCCCACTGCAGGCCTTGCCTCAGTTCTCGTCTCTGTCGGGTCATGAGGTGTCCGAGCGTGGACTGGTGATTCTAGTGATGCAGTATGGGAAAAAGAAGATTGACTATCTGGGAGGAGACAGGGCAGTAACAGACTGGAGCAAAGCTTGGAAATCCAACTTTCTACACCCAGTTTTATACTACTATGAGACACTTCCCACCGGTGAGTAAAACTTGGTGGCCATCGGGGTGGTGGCCATATTTTGCACATTCTGCAGGGCAGTTGGCTAAATTACCTCTATTGTATTATAGAGGAAGAGATGAAGCACCGTCCCCATGGGTGGCCTTTACCAAGACCTACGGCAATTCATCACATGGTTGAAGACTTCCTCACTGAGTGGGACGGCCCCATATCTCACATCCAGCCTTTGAGACGGTTCCTGGAACACTGTGTCAACACTGACCTCAGAGCCTTCTATGCAGGTAAAGACGTCCAACCTGTTTGAACTATAGTCGGGTACAAACATGGCGATAACCTATAATTTGACCCCAATCTTCTCTGAAGATAGTCATATTAAACCTGCTGGATATTTACGATCGCAAATCTTGTGGTCAAGCCTGACACTTGTCTTTTCTTCCATCTTTTTAGAATCATGTTTCCGCTTATCTCTCACCCACCGCCTGCCTCCACTGTTTTGTCGTCAGGGATACCTGAAGCAGCAAGGCATCACTCAGAAAAGTAAACTGATGCATTTCCATGTCACTCGGCCTTCTCCTGGTGAGGAACCAGCTGACACATCAGGGGCTGATGCTGCATTTCCTAACTACCTTGCACAGGCTGGAGCCTCCATGTCTTCAGGACTAAAACTTGATTTATGACTGTTTGCTACCTTAACCACATATCCATAATGTAATCCAGATAACCTGGATGGTTACTTTTCCTTACCAGTTTGATCCTTCAGTTTTTCACTTCTCACTTTATGTCCAGTAAGGCATACACGAAGATAGATTACTGGTACCGCTTTCCGGCCAAAGCTAGCTCGCAAAAGACCCAAAGTGGGTTTTTTTCTTCTTCAATGTGTCCAGAAAGCTGTCAGGGCCGACAATCATAAACGTTAAAACGTGTTCCTGTTGTGTGTAACACTGGTGTGGTTCAGGCCACAGAATCTGTGATTTTGGAACAAAACGATAGATTATCAGGAAGGGAACGAAAACTCATGCTGATGCTAGACTTCATAAATGCAGGACCAACTCGGTGAATACAGAAATGATAAGAGTTGGAGAGGAATCAGCACTCCAATGTATTTACCAGATAAGCTAACAGCTAGCATAGCTTCTTCCACTTCTTTGTATTTTTTGTCAGTGTTTCTCAGGTTCCATTGGGTACTACAACAATTAGTAGTAGTAGTAGTGTGAGAGATTGCAAAATGTGTGGTGTTTTGTGTTTGTAATTTCCAAATACATGACACAGATACACTATACAGTATTAAGATGGCAATTTTTATTGTCATGAGTTGAGTCTGTTCGGCTGTTCAGTCCCTTTACGACCTTTATGGACGGAATTTCTAGGTGCAGCTGAAGCGTTGAGGGGGTCCAGTTTGGTGGCCTCAGCAATGCATCTCTGCCTTTTGCAGATGATGTGGTGCTGTTGGTTTCTTCATCTCCAGCTCTCACTGGAGTGGTTCGCAAAATGTAAATCAGCATCTTCAAATCTGAGGCTATGGTTTTCAGCTGGAAAAGGGTGGAGTTCCCTCTCTGGATCAGTGATACAGTGGTCGGCTCGCAAACCAGAGGTTGTGGGTTCAATCCCATGCCATTATGACCACGTCGAAGGATCTTTGAGCAAGATGCTAAACCCCCAGTTGCTCCTGATGCTGCGTCATCAGGTGAATGAGTAGTCGAATGTAAAGCGCTTTGAGGGCCTTGTGAGGTGGTAAAGCGCTATATAAATGAAGTACCATTTACCATCCTGCCCCAAGTGGAGGAGTTCAGGTGTCTTGGTGCCTTGTTCACGAGTGAGGGCAGGGTGGAGCGGGAGATCAACCTCTGACAAGTGGTAGATAATGGATGATGGATTCAGTCTCTCACATAACTAAATCCAGTAAGATTTTTTCATGTGTCTATCAGGCTTTATGTAGGCTATTTGCCATTTCAATTGTTTTGGCAAAGATTTATTATCCCAGTTTTTTTGTGTGCTTCTCAAAATTTGTACCGTACCTCCACTGGTCTTATTATGGGAAGCAAGATGTGCCTAATAATGTACAACATAACAAGTGATTGTGGGGTTTGAAACTTAAACACAGTATGTACAGCACATCTCTTGGCGTCAATTCACATTAAAATGTAAATAAAAGTGGAGCAAACAAGTATAAATATTAGCACTTCGACCATCAGTTGAGTTCACGACCAACATTTGAATGTACGTAACACGCATGCGCACATTGCGCAGATGCACGTAGTAGAGTAGTATATGTTGTGATTGGCTGCTTCTTTGCCTGTCCCCATTGGACGGCAACAGATGAACAACGTGGAACGCGATTGGTGTAGTTTTAACTCGTTGGACGTGCGACTGTTCAATGGCTGTACTTTTTACTACTTTAGTGTGAAACGGAAAACACCAAACAGGGGACATTTTGGTGTTGTGACGGGAATACATCTGCTATTGAAATACTTTTCCGGTGAAAGGAACACATTAAGATGTGGAGTTAGTTTAATTTGTCGACGCGCCATAATGTAGACCTAGGAATCCTAGGCATTGATACCACATCCACTCTAGACATTAATGGCGACGTTAATTTATTGTTCCTTTTTTCCCCTCCCGTCAGCTTGTGCTAACAAGAAGTGCATAGTAAACACAGCTTCCACATGTCATGAAAATAAGTAAGTATGGACGGGTGGGGCTCAGTTGTTGCACCAGATAATGATCATTCAAGCTCCGAGGGGGAATACATAGTCGAACCAAGTCCCGATCATGGAACAAGGGAAGCTAAGGAAGGACCGCATCTGGGCTACGTGGAGAGGATGGACGACGGGGCCACCAATGTCGGATTTGGATTAAGTGGGATAGGAGAAAGCAAATTGTTGCTAGGACGAGTCGGACATGGAGACGACAAAGAACTTAGGTACTTGCACTTATTATGGGAACCAGGACGAACAGAAACTGGACCTGGCGGAGGAAAGATGACCGGGAGCAAGAGCAGGCGGCTTCACAGAGCCATAAAGAACCCGATTGGTAAAGATGTGTATGGTGAGTGTTTATATAAACAGTTGCGTTACGATGACTGTCTGTAATTAGAAGCACCACATGCAGCCTTTGAACAACAATTGGAAACGATGGGCGCGGTTATAAATCAATTAATGTTTCAATCAACAGTTGTATACACTCAGATAACATAAAACGAGGCCATTGCGCCTCACACAAAAGCGGAGTATTTAAACCCCCTTATACTTTGAATGTCTTCTCATCACAGCCGTGAAAAGACTGAGGGATGCAGCTAACAGCAATGACATTGACACAGGTATGAATGAACATGATGGTGATGCGTTAAAAAAATGAGATGGGATAGAGAACAAGCTGGTTTGATCAGTAAATGTGTGTTATTCCAGTTCGGAAGCTCCTGCAGGATGACATAGACCCATGTGCAGCAGATGACAAGGGAAGGACAGCCTTACATTTTTCTTCTTGCAATGGAAATGAAAGCATTGGTAAGTACTGCTTCAGTTACATTTAAATAATGTAACACATTTTAAATGTATTATTTTAATATGACATACCTTCTAAATCATCAATAAATACCCCTGTTTATGTCTAGTGCAATTACTGCTGACCTACGGCGCTGACCCCAACCAACGTGACAGTCTGGGTAACACTCCACTCCATCTGGGTAAGAGAGAAAAGGCACCTCTTAAAACAGCAGCACGTGGGCTTCATGCGTGCTGCCCTAGTGCCATGCATTATATTAACAAACCATGAGCAGGATGGTGGACAAGTTGTTGGCACCTTTGTCTCTCAAATCCGAGATTTGGGGTTTGAATCTCGCCTCCGGACTTTGTGTGGAGTTTGCATGTTCTCTTTGCTTACGTAGATTTTATCCAGGGACTCCACGGTTTCCGCCCACATTTCAAAAATATGCATTTTAGGTTTAGTTAAGACTCTAAATTGTTCATAGGTGGGAATGTAGGTTGTTCCTCGCCTCTCACCTAACATCAGCTGGGATCGGATCCGGCTGACGTGCAAACCTAGTGAGGAAACACGGTCTAGAACAGTGGTGTCAAAGTCCGGTCCTCGAGGTGCCTGAGTCCTGCATGTTTGAGAGGTTTCCCATGTTCAACACAGCTGATTCATATTTAAGATCATCAGGAAGCTCTGCAGGAGTCTGATATTTGTCCTGATCATTGAATCAGGTGCGTTGGAGTCGAGAAACCTCAAACATGCACGACCGGATCTTGACACGTGGTCTATTTATGGATAATAAAACTCACATTTATGTTTGTATTTTATTTTATATTTGATACAAAACAATGCTTTATTTAGTTTTTAAGCGCACAATTTTCTGTTGTTACATGATCATTTAAAGCTGCCTTAATGAGTTTGAAACGTTTTTACACACGACTGCCACCTCTGCGCAAAAGTATAAATGCAGCCTCCATGATGCTCGAGCATGAGCCGCGCAGGCCTGTACTAAAACGAGCGAACAGAAACTCCTCTGGCAAGAGGCCACTATTTACAGACTAGCAAAGATGATTACAACAATTGGTAGAATGATAGAAAGATAATAAGACAATGATAGAGCAATTCTAAATAAATTGCTTGTACAGATAATTTAATTTTATACTGTAATACAGTGCAGTTGCATGCAAAGACTTTATTATTATCTAGTAATATTTTAGGCCATGATACTATAGTTCAAATACACAATAATGCTCAAATTCATTTGTTCCTCATAATACTTTAAATCAAGCAACTAAAAATTAAGTCTTTATTTCAACCGTATTATTGAAAGCATTTAAAACATGTGTCTCTTCTTATTAATATAAACTGCATTCAAATCACGCAAAAAAGAAATTAAAACAACAATGCGGAAGTGAAAAAATAATAATTAGAAACTCTACCCGGAGACGGGAGCGCACATTACATCTTAGCGTTTTCGCCCCAAATGCCTCTATATAGAAGAGCTTTATAGGTTTATCGACGCTGTTCTAAACACGCTAGGGCTTGCTCTACACATCAGGGCATTTCTTCTGGATATAGATGTGTAAAAATCTGTCATTTTAACATTTGAACTTGGTTAATGCAGCTTTAACCTGTTTTTCTGCAGCGGCCTGTACAAACCATGTGCCTGTCATCACCACATTGCTAAGAGGAGGTGAGACTTTGCATGTGTTAATGTTGCTCACTTCTTTTTCCAATGAAAACATCACTAAATATTAAAAGACGATGTCATATTATTTATCTTGAAATTATTTCAAAAACAGATTTGCGTAGCAGCTTCGTAATGACATCAATTTAAATGTAGGCCACAGTCAGAGGTTAAGATTCTGGTGTCACTGAATATTAATGATGGAGCTGACAATTGTGCCATCCTGTTTTTTTCTGTGAAGGATCCCGTGTCGATGCCCTTGACCGAGCAGGCCGGACCCCTCTACATCTTGCACGTTCCAAACTTAACATTCTGCAAGAAGGGGATTCTCGCAGTTTAGAAACCTTGAGAGGAGAAGTCACACAGGTAGAGAACACAGTCTTGGACATACTTTAAAACTCAAGTGAATGTCTCAACTTACCCCCCAAGATCTTTTGTTATTTATTATTTGGTATACTGTACTGGCTCTATATATATATATATATATATATATATATATATATATATATATATATATATATATATATATATATATATATATATAAAATTCCAAACTTTTATGCATGTGCTGGTTATAATGATGATGTCAATGTATGCATGTTATTTTCTCTACTCAGATTATTCAAATGCTGAGGGAATATCTCAATTTAATGGGCCAAAGTGAAGCTAAAGAGAGACTGGAGCATATTTCCTCCCGGCTGCAACACACACGAACCAAAGAGCAAGTAAGATGTGCACGCACATAACATTGCATATGATTGCATTGGTGATATGTCATCAATTTCAATCAATCAAATATATTACAATAAAAAAAAACATTGTCTTTTTTTTAGGTGGATGAGGTGACTGATTTACTGGCCAGCTTTACTTCACTCAGCCTTCAGAAACAGAATTTGGGAGCCAGGTAGATGATTAAGAAACTGGATTCCTGCTCCCCTTTTAAAGCAAACCTCTTCACCATCTTGAACACTGATTGATACCCCTGTTTGTAATCTGGACAAGTATTTCACTGTAAGGATTGTCATTCAGAGATCCTACAATTCTAGCTTTTTGCAACAAATTATTTGATCAAGAGAGGGACTTTTTTTTTTTTAACTACAATTAAACAAAGTAAAACAATTGTATTTTTTTTTAAATGACTGAAGTCTGTGAAAATCAGGGAGAAGATAGAAGGTTTAGGAATTCGGACTCTGGAAAATAATATAACAAAGGAACTTAAGAACAGAATGTTTACCACCATGAAATATAAATGTGTGTGTTTTAACAGTCTGAAAGCAGTCCATGTGCTGAATATGCAGTATTTATTGGTCTTTGTGAAACAATCTGATTCATTGCTAGCCTATTCATTGTCCAGCTAAATTTCTTGTCCAGCCATCTTAGTGGAGCAAAACATTGACAACATGGGAGAACCATTTTATTGTTCCTTTGCATCTTCAGTGTGCCCCTCCAATAATATCTTGTTTTCTGACAAAAAAAAGGAAAAAGAAAACCTTTTAGAATTTGATGCATTCATTTAAAGATGATGTTGAACAAAGCTACCTCTATTGTGCCAAAAAGTACCAATTTGAGGTTGGTGACAGTTGCAGAAATGTTTTGATGGGAGAGGATGTTCCCCATTAAATCAGTGATTATTAGTTCCATGTAATTCCAAGTGCATTTGATTTATTCACTTTCTTGCCAAAAATCCCTCATCAATTCTGCCTATTGGCAACAGACTGGACGGCAGTGCACAGATTGAATTGGTGGAATATGATGCATCTGACTGTGCCTGCCTTTCCCTGTTGTTATTATTACTGAAGGTCTGTACTTCAACTAAATGTGCAACCATTTTTACTTTTGTACTTTTGGTTTCTTCATCAGCAGGATATTTCCCATTTGTATTGCATGCTAATGTTTAACTAGTGTAAAAGTACTGTCAAAATGTATGTTTGATCAAATAAATTGAATCGCTTGTGTGATTATAATTGGCTTTTGTATTTCAATTTATCATTACAAGCGCGCGTATCCAAAGTACAGTTGCACATTAATGACACTAATGACGTTATCCTGTTCTACCTCGTCGTCGATTGGCTGCTGAACACAAGCCCCGCCCCTATGCGCAGACGTATTGTTGTTCGCCGGAGTAAAGATGGCGGCCTGGCCCGCGTAATTTGGAGACTCATTTGAGGTAATTCATTGATAAACATCATCTCACTGACTTTCTGGTAGTTTCGCAAATGAGCATGAGACCGAGGTTGAAGGTGAATAACTGAGACTAGGCGAACGCACGTTTGCATGAGTGTAATCCTCGTTAAATGGACAGCGGCCTCGCTATGTGGAAAGCACCGGGGTTTAGTGAGACGATTCTCCAGGAAAGGCGAGCCCCTCGCGGTATGGAGCGTTACAGGAGTGGAAAGACCCACGAAGCCGGGTAGTCAAGTTGATGGCAGAGGGGGTGTGTTTGTGTATCATTACGAAAAGTAGGCGGGAAGTTGTTACTATGTGTGCTCTTAAATAGGTGACCGACAAGAACATAGTATCCTTAAAAAAACAATGGCAACTCGTGTAGAAAGCACGCCGGTGTTTGGTGGACTGCTAAGTTATATCTACGTAATTCATTATCTGTGCAATGTTGAAGGTGAGACAATGACGTCGATAATAGCAAATATATTACACTTTGCATTGTTGTTACTGGGCAACAGTTATTGAAACATGATCCCCTCTCAATTACTTTTCAAATTCTACTTTTCTAGGTCCCCATCCTGCCTTCATGCTCTCTGTGACTTCTTAGATGAAAATACATTGAGTAGCAATGGCTTTTGAAGAGATCAGCAACAAAGGAGAAATGGGTAATGACATTTTTACATGAATGCAGAACACATTAACGGCCAGTGTTTCCCAACCATCTAGGCACCCATTTTATATGAGAAAATTCTCATGGATCATCATAAATGTCATTAAAAAAATGTGAATACTGAAATAATGATGGCCTGTGTATATACAACTCAAAGTTAATACACTAGAATGGCAGGTGGTTATGCAGTTTTAGTGCACTTTCTGCCATCTAATGGAAGAACATTTATTTTTCTGCCGTTCACTATACATCACTACATAGATTAATTAAAGGGGAAATCAACCCGGAAATGTTCTAGACAATAATGTGTCAGTCTAAATATGGTAATCTGATTAATATGTGTTTGTGGAATATGAATTAAGCAGCTAAACAAGTTTTTATCCACCTCTGTGGGTGGCCATTTTGCCACTTGCTGTTGATTGAAAATGACATCACAGTTTGCTTCATTTCTGAAGCTGAGCTGGGAACAACTCTGTCGTTATCATTTGTCGACAAGTCGCAAAATGGCTGCCCCGGCCGGAGATGGATAAAAACGGGTGGATTTTGCTGCATAATTTATATTTCACTAACAATAATGATCAGAATACCATGTTAAGAGAAGTGGGGGTCACATGCAACTTATTGTAAATAATTTTTGGGGGTTGACTTCCCCTTTAACAATGATGTATTTGTAATTAGTAAACATAATTTCCAGATAAACTAGATGGTTTTCGATTATTTCCCGTGACACTCCGATGCTCTTGTATGTCACACTAGTCTGCCATGGTACCCTGGTTGGGAATCATTGTTATAGACAATGATTAATTACTGAACATTTATGGCAAAAGCTGAATTTTTTTCAATTTTTTTTGGTAAATATGTTTTTATTTGACTATGCTTTTGAAATATTTGTGTTTGTGAGTTAGACATTGGGATGGAGGGAGAGAGGGGTCTTGTCGCTGGTCGTAGCCAAAGGGAGAAGAGGAGGTCATACAAAGATCTTCTACGAGAGGAGGAGGAGATTGCAGCTCAGGTTCGCAAGTCTTCCAAAAAACGCCCAAAGGTACAACACAGTTTTGCTCTATATTACACACGTCGTTATATCTTTGGTGAATGGTTGAATACAGATTATAATTTTTGTGTTACATATTAGGACTCAGAGCTATTCATGCTGGGAGGTGACTCACACAAAAAGAAGAAGAAATATAGCGATGACTACTACTACAGAGGTTAGTTCAAGTTGATGATGCGCCTACCAACTAATTTAGACATGCCATTAAAAAGGTAGGGGCAACAGTATTTTCACATTGATTGCCTTTGTGACTTTCTTCTCAGAGCATGACGGCTCGGGCCACTTCAGCCACAAAAAGAAGCACAAATCTGTCGACCGCTCTCCGACACTCTCTTCCCCTTCATCGTCCCACCCAGCAGATACAGCAATGGGTCTCCTGCAAGCTATCACCTCTCCCCTGGCCACAGGATCGGACCCCAGTCCCAATGTACACAAAAAGCCCTCCTATCCCTCCTTGTCCTCACACTCTTCAAAAGACCGCAAGCGGGAGGGCAGCAGCAGTGGAAGCAAAGGGAGCCACTCTTTTTCTCACCCCCGCCCCACGCCTTCGTCATCATCGTCATCATCTTCCACCAAGAAGCACTCCTCATCTTCCTCAAAGTCGTCGCTGTTCCACGGTGGAGCCCTCAAAGAGGAGCCTCTAACATTACGGGAGGCTGACGGGCTCAAAATGAAACTAATTATGTCACCAGAGAAAGAGGAAACAGAGTGTACCCCAATAACACACCACTCATCCAAAGTGAGTGGCAAGAAAGAGAAAGATCGAGAGCGGATGCAGGTGTCAAAATTACCCAAGAAAAAGCCACAACACAGTCGGGATCCTCTGCCAGTAGTGGGGAAAGAGGTGGAAGTGGAAGGTAACAGCACCTTAATTATATAGGAATAAAAATGATCAACTACAATGAATTTACTAGCCACAACAATAAGATAAACTGGCACATTTCAATGAGTCCTTATAACGGCAGTTGTTTTATGTACAGTAGTTACCAAGTACCCAGTTCCAATTTAATTCAAATTGTGCCATACAAGCAATTGTGTCATTTGAACCATGCAGTGTACATTTAAAAAAAACAAAAACAATGACAAACAATTCTAAAGAAAGATCTATACAGTATATCCTAATATAATATTTTTCCTAAAAATGGCATGAAATTAATGGCAATTTTCTATTTCACTTCTAATTTCGGGGCGGCACGGTGGCTGACTGGTTAGCACGACCGCCTCCCAGTGCAAAGGTTGTGAGATCAAGTCCAGGCTTCGGCCTTCCTGGGTGGAGTTTGCATGTTCTCCCCGTGCTTGCGTGGGTTTTCTCCGGGTACTCCGGTTTCCTCCCACATTCCAAAAACATGCATGGCAGGTTAATTGGACACTCCAAATTGTCCATAGGTGTGATTGTGAGTATGGTTGTTCGTCTCTGTGTGCTCTGTGATTGGCTGGCAACCAGTTCAGGGTGTACCCCGCCTACTGCCCGAAGCCAGCTGGAATAGGCTCCAGCAACCCCCGCGACCCTTGTGAGGACAAGCGGTACAGAAAATGGATGGATGGATGGACTTCTAATTTCACATTTCTAGTTTCTGATCGTAAAACTGCTACAAGCAGTATTGATCGCCGCCACGAGTACAAATACCCAGAAATAAGGCCTGGTATTGGACGGTACCGGTACTCATACCTGGTAACGGTACTTGCCCAGCCCTTTGGATACAAATTCAGTATGATGATGTCATATACTTACCAATTGACGGATCAGAAATTCAGATTGGTGTTTAAGCAAAAAGAAAGAAAAAAAGCTCATGTTGGAAAAACAACACAATATTGTTTTTGTACACAACAGCAATGACAAAGAAATAGCCTTAGCCATGTTATGTCACATGTCATTATCATGTGCTCCTATTGGCTCAGTGACACAGGATCATGGTCTATGTAGTTCACAATGCTGTATTCAGCTGGAATGGGCAGAAAATCATGTTTTTTTAATGAAGATGTTGACAAATATTTGCTAGTATGACAGATGTATGGGAGTGATAACTAAAACTTTTCTGCTTAAAATTAAACTGCGCTAATAAACTAACCACCACAGGGTGCGCGTACTGCACAATTGGAATACAACCTGCCTATTTAACAGCTGTGCTGCTTTTACTCAACTCTCAACTTTATTTATAAAGCACTTTAAAATAACAGTGCTGTACAGTAAACATAATAGATTGATAGTTAAAATAAAATAAAAACATAAAATAATAGTAAAACAAATAAGTGAGCACTAAAAGAGCAGAGTCTCCTGTCGTGACATGACGACAATATCTTTGCAATTTTAATATCGCAATATTGCCATTATCTTTACATCCCTACTATACAAAGCTTTGCATCCATACCAACGCAACATTGCAGTTCCAAATGAACCACTTGTAACGCAACATTTAATCTTTTGCTTTCTGTCAAGGTCATTATGGAGGGGGCATGGGAGATGACAGCTCGTCGACGGGAGGCGAGCTAGAGGCGGGCGAACTAGTTATAGACGACTCGTACACACACCAGTCAAAGAAGAAAAAGAAGAGCAAGAAAAGCAAGAAGAAAAAAGACAAGGAGAAAGACAGAGTTAAGGAAAAGAGTGGGAAGGACAAAAAGCACAGCAAAGGCTTTGGAGGTGCTGTCAAATAGTTTCTCCTAAATTGTATCCATGTCTGTTTTGCTATGTTTACAATGCTTTTTCTCAAACAACGCATTTGAATGTCCTTCTTCAGATTCGTCAAGGAGCCACGGCAACTCCCATCCCACCGTCTCTCACAGCACTGTTGGTCCAATGTATGCGATGGGCACACCCATCCCTCCGCACCAACAACAAGGCAGTGATGCCGGGACCACGGAGAAGAAGAAGAAGAAAGAGGAGAAAGATCGGGAGAAGCATGACAAGGAAAAAGATAAGGCAAGCCTCTCGTTGCATGATGACGTTTCAGACCAAAATGAATCCTTTCAAAACCTTTCCACCTTTAATGTGACTGTGCTTGTTTGCTTGTCTTCCTTCAGCCCAAGAAGAAGAGTGCATCTGCATATCAGGTGTTTTGCAAGGAGTATAGAGTGAACATAACTGCTGAACAGCCAGGACTAGGTATACCATTTGTTGAAAAAAGTCGAACTTTCTTGTAACGACACTAATATGTATGTATTTTTACCCTGCAGTTTTTGGTGAGCTCAGCAAAAAGTTGGGCGAGGTATGGAAGAGGATGCCGGAAAAAGACAAACTGGTGAGTAGTTGTTTTATTTTTCTTGTCATTCTTGAGTTTTTGCCGTAACTCTTTCTTGTATTCCTGCTGCAGTTTTGGAGGCAGAAAGCTCAGTACTTGCAGCACAAACAGAACAAGGCCGAAGCTACCACAGTCAAACACAAAAGCTCCAATGAAAGCAAAAGCAAAGGTACACGTGTCACTAACTCTTGCCTGGAACTTGACTCCTCATGAAAGTGGTTCTTATGACCATATCTTGTTTCCTAGCCAAAGCTGGTTTGGTGTCACCCAACCGAGCACCGGCCACCATGCCCCTTTCCCCCGCACGAGTCCCCGAGGTAGATCCTATCGATGCAGCCGCTCACCTGCAGCTGCTCGGAGAGTCCTTATCCCTGATTGGCCATCGGCTCCAGGAAACAGAGGTAGGTCCCACACCAATAATAGGCATATGGAGGTTAATAACACAGGGGACCGGAACATGCATAAATATAGTGGCTTCTTGACTTTTGAGTTGAATTCAATCTGTGGCCAACTCGTACTTCAATTTACCCAAATCAAATACAGTTTTGTCATTGAAATGCCATTCATCCGTTGCAGGCTCCCTAAAGCACAATTTTTGTTCTTGGATGTTTTGCAGCGTGCATGTGGGTTCATGTGCAGTACCTGCCCTGCCCCTCTTTTGGCTGACATTGAGTTATTTGCACTACAGCAGATTGTTGTAATCAATCTAAAGAGGAACATTAATGTACAATAAGCTGATTTAAAGCATGCTAATGTTATAAATAGTTGCCTAAAGTCGGCCAAAAATGCAGCCCCAAGTTCCGAGCAGTTATGGAAGATTTGTTTTCTGAGCTTTTCAAGTGAACTCAACTCTTACCAGTTTTCGTTTTTGGTCTTTGGTCTAAATAAAGCTTTGTGTTGGGTCAGTCGTGTTATACTGAGCCCCTCTCACACGTGCGCCACACATCCTTG
This sequence comes from Leptonotus elevatus, assembly GCF_054856555.1. Lineage (NCBI taxonomy): Eukaryota > Metazoa > Chordata > Actinopteri > Syngnathiformes > Syngnathidae > Leptonotus > Leptonotus elevatus. Next base: position 50,794,459 of record NC_141239.1, on the reverse strand, counting down.
CCCAAGCCTGATCATCACTTTGTGTTGTCATAACCAAGAAAAGTTTACCTTTTTAATTTACCTTGCAAACAAAATATTATTTAAAAAAATAGTCCTACAAATTGCACAAAGGTAATAGGAAAATAAAATCAATGCACTTAAAAAATAAGTTGGTACCATGTTAAACTTTTAATTAGCATTAGAGAAACAACAGCTCATCCTAGTGGCGAAACACAAAATTACAGGTAGACTTCAACAGCTAATAGATTTTTTAAATATTATTAAATATTGTAATAATAAAGTACAACTTAACCACTTAAAAAGTGTACTGTGCATGAAAACTATGAAATTGACTTAATTGATTTAAAAAAGTTTAAGCCACTGTAACGTTAAAGTATACGTTTTGGTCAAAAGTGCCACGTGTTAGATTGTAAAATGATGTTTGAGATGCGATTCGCTTTCATACATTTAAGAAGTTCACCATGTGCCACACACAGCAGCTTGGGTTCTCATGCGCCAAGGAAAATCACATTTGAAGTACTTCAGATGCTTACTAACGGGGACATCAGCACTGTCACACTTGGATTGTGATTTTGCTACTTGCTGTCAACTGAAAATGACATCACAGTTGCTCAGGGAACAAGCAATCACGGTTCACCTGTTTCCTGAGTTTGGTCATGTGACATTGGCAAGCTGAGCCATGATTGGTCGTTACCTGTTAAGCAACGGTGATGTCACCCGAAGTGTGCACATTTCATAAAGGTGTGTAAGTGACGGATGGTAGAATCTGCGCAGCTTTTCTAACGTAAGCACACCACAAGCCAGAATATGCCTTTGAGTGACTGTTATTATTTTATTTGTATATTTTTTTAGGGCATGGTGGCGGTGTCTGGGAGCCTGTCGGTACTTCTTGATTCCATCTTGTGCGCCTTGGGGCCTCTGACGTGTCTCACTGCTCAAATACCACAGTTAAATGGATGTCCCCGGAACGTGCTGGTATAGTATTAGATTCATATTTCAATTCATTTATTATTATTTGTTTTTCTCTGGGTGTTCTAACAAGTGGACACCCTTTTTGCTTGTCAGTCAAACACGTTGGACAACATTGCCTACATCATGCCTGGACTGTGAGTGAAGGACCTCAAGCACGCCGGAGGGATTTTGCAGTGAAAAGTCAAACCCCTGAATGGAGGCATCCTTGGACTTTATTAGTAGCCACTGAAACTTTGCAAACTGCAGATATTTTTAGTCCCAACATGTTTTAAAATCATAATATTTTTTTAGACCGTATTATATTAATGTTTTAATTGTTAGGCTTTTAAAAGAAACAGTTTATTGTTAATAGTCTTACCACTTAGTTTTATTGATACTGGACAGTGTGGGTTTGTATGAAATATTCTTATGCTGTTTGTGTACAGTTGTTTTTGTAAATGTCTGTGTTTTTTTTTTTTATGGTTTAAAGAACATCTGCAACCTTTTAGGCATTTTTAATTTGGGTGAATTCGGAAATACCATCTGAGCACTCTCTGGTTCACTCTGACCGTTTAGACTCAGGGCGGGTTTAAATTTGCCGTTCGGTTGGATTCTTGTAACTCGGGTCACGGTGTACCAGTGTGTCACGCAGTACAGATGTGAATTCACACATGATTGTTTTTTTAAGAAGCTTCAAAGCTATGTGAAAAACACTAATGTCCATTTTTTTTAAATGTATTTTTTTTAACATTTTTATGTTTTTGGGATGTCTGCATTCAGTTTCATCCCAGAAACATAAAAATTACAAAAATGGACGTGTTTTTCACATAGCGCCGATAGGCTGAATTTGGAAATGAATGGGAGGGGAGTGCGCTCTGCCTCAGAACATGGACACTCAGAGTTGTGTCACGGCATCACAGTGAATTTCCGAATTCACTCATAGGTTAATATATTTCTAATTTAAAGGTGTATTCAAGGATCTTCTCGAAAATCAGAAGCCAAACGTGTTTGTCGCTTTTTTTTTTTTATGCGCATGCGGAAGACCATCTTACCAGCTCTGCAGTAGGATCGGTGGAGCTACAACGATGAATGGCTGAGTTCCGAAGCTCAGTGGCTCCAGCTAGGAACGAGCATGCACGGTCTCGTTATGTCAGATTGATAGATAGGATCGAGAAGCAATCGTAAGACACAGCGACAAAAGATCCTTGAATACAACTTTAACATTTTACCCTTTAACAGAAGTGTAAAAACTCCCAGCTGTTTTGTACTTTTTATAAAACTGTTAGGCACCCTTAGAAGCAACTTCATTGTAACTGGGCTGGTAAAACAATTATTTTATATTTACAAGAGGTCATTTATAGCACCAATAAACCAAGTTGCTTTGTTTTATTTTGATCATATCATTTATCCTTGCTGTTAAACACAAACGTGGCAAAATTGATCACGCTTTAAAATTAGAAGTACTGATTCAACTCAAAAGTAAAAAAACTAAATACAGACTGAACTTTTAAGTATACATGTCAAAATACATTTTCTCTCTTAATTATATACAGTACTCATTTCGATAACGGGGGGGGGGGGGGTCCTTCACATGAAATAGTTTCTATCTGTCGTGAACATGCATAGTGCTTGGACTGAGAATACAAACAAACAAAAAATCACTGGACGTTCTATAAAGGCATGTTTCCATTACTTTGCTAACGTGTAGTTTACGGAATAACCAAAGAATGGTAAGAACTGAAACAATACACCTGTATGTTTTTTTCCTGCTTCGAATGATGGAGATGTTTGACAGGAACATGATTTGTATTACACATCTCTCCTCAAACCTACAAACTTTGTGGGCTCGCACGAGACGCATTCGCCATAAATGATTGGTGCTGACCGTATCAAACAATTATCTTGGAGAAGGCCATGGATGGGGAATATTTTTCTTTTCTAAACATGTTTTCATAATCGTTAATGGTCTATTGGGCATGGAGGATGATAGACATCGTCCATGTTGCCTGCTCGCCACCCTGTCCTTTTTTTTTTTCTTAAATTTTTAAAATAATTTTCTCTCATATAGTATCGCTGCTATCTGATCAAAAGACCTACGATTGGCTGGCAACCAGTTCAGGGTGTACCCCGCCTACTGCCCGAAGCCTGCTGGGATAGGCTCCAGCGACCTTTGTGAGGAAAAGGATGATAAAAAGACTTACGTAAATTAACCAAGCATTTGTACTTCATTACTTCTCAACATTGCCCGTCAGTATCAGAAGCCACAAGCGCCCCCAAGCTGAACTGCAGTCGACCGTCAGAGGGCGAGTCATCCTGCAGGAATGAGGAAGCGCCGTCTCCGCCTGATTCCTCGCTAAATACTGCAGCGAACCGGTCGACATGTCGACTTCTGGTGTACTAACAGGTCGGTCAGAGAAGGCTACTCATATGTTACAGTTAAGATGCTTCATCGACAAAAAGCTATGACATTTGCTAGTACAAAAGTTTGTGTTATGCCTTTAAAAAAAAAAGAAAGGTAACTGAACGGGCGCTGGTAGCACTGATAATTTTGACACAGATGTTTTGACACACAAGTTATCAATCTTTATTTTCCGTTTTCTTTTATTTTTGTATTGCATGCAGTTACATCAGTGTTTTCTTTCTAAACGTATGCAACGCCCAACGCTACGTTTGTCATCCTGCGCAGAGTTGAGGCTGGTAGTGCTGGGCCGCAGCGGGACAGGAGGGCGGTCAACAGTTTGCAACATCTTGGGCCTGCAAGACAGCCTTCGGGGAAAAGACGAAGCTTTTAACGAGAGTTGCATTAAATTCAGAGGCAAAGCTGCCGGCATTGCCGGCAAACAGGTAGGACCGAAACAGGACACACGCAGTGTTCGGCAGTTCATTTGGACTGTTCATAACATTTTTGGCAGGGGTGTAAAAATAGCTTAAGTATGGACAGAATGCTAATATTGAAACTACTTGCTATTTATGTTTGTGTAGGTGCTTGTTGTCTCCAGTCCAGACTGGTTCAGTTCAGACTGCGACCTAGAGGAAAGAAGAAGACACATCTCCTCCTTGATTACTTTTTCCATCCCGGGGCCGCATGCTTTTTTGTTATGTGTGCCTGTGAACCAGCCATCTGATGGCGAGACCAAAGCACTTGATGTCCTGGAAAAGCTGTTAGACGCCTCCGCGGTAAGCAGAAACACCATCATCCTCTTCACCAATTTGGAGGAGCTGGAGGAGGACGAGAAGCTGGAGGATTACCTGGTTACGTGGCGCAAGGACCTCCGTGCGCTGCTGGAAAGATGTGGCGGTCGATATCACGCCCTGGAGACCGGGAGTGGAGAATCGGAAGAGTGCAAAGCTGTTGAGGAGCTGCTAGAGAAAGTTGAACAGGCAGTGAAAGAGAGCGAGGCTCAGCACTTCAGCTGCCCTCTGTACCAGGAGGTTAGTCAACAAGTGAGGAAGAGGCAGCTGGAGATAGTGAGACAGAGGAGAGAGGAAGCACATGGTGATTCTTCATTGCTTGCCGACTCAGAAGTGACTGATAAAGACATGAGAGAAGTTCTGGAAGAGGCACAAAGAAGCATAGGAGAGCTAAATGTGGACTTAGATCATCTGTTTCCCTCTTCCAGCATGCCACCTTCCTCTCCCGCCTCTTCTCTTCAAGCCTTGTGGGAGAAGTTGGTGGGATGGTTGAAGTGGCTGCCCACTATAGTGAGAAGGGAGGCCTTGCTAGGAGCTCTGGTCGGGCTCTTTGTTGGTGGGCCCATTGGAGGTGTGATGGGCGCCACTGTGGGCTCAGTGGCTACAGAGGTGCGCAGGAGAAGAACACACAAAATAAAGTAATCATTCAAATAAGAGTAGATGTTGCCCAAAAAAAGTACAGTATTATGCCTTAAGTTGCACCTTAAAGTCTTTTCAATGTGTTCAGCAATCAGCATTCACAACTGTATTGCTAAGCTAACAAGCTCACGCTACCTGTAGCAGCATGGAGACCAGCTTCTAATGCCACACAATATTATGTCATTGCTTGTTTAACAGTGATGAAAGCCGTTAATAAAATTAGTTTTGCCTTGTTTGTGTTTAATTTCATTCAACCTTGTTGAGCATAATTGTTATCCAATTTGTCTTATTAAATGCATAATTAATGTGTACATCATTGTACAAAGTCACCACAAATATTCAAAATAGCAACTCAAGAAATACGTTTTTCTCTCTCTCTCTTCTTTGTCCAACAAAATGGGCACAGTATGTTCACTAAGATACTGTTTAGACAATATCTTGACAAACGAAAAGTGTATGTCAGACACGAATCTCTCTCTCTCTCTCTCTCTCTCTCTCTCTCTCTCTCTCTCTCTCTCTCTCTCTCTCTCTCTCTCTCTCTCTCTCTCTCTCTCTCTCTCTCGTACATTTTCTGAGCTAATCGCCTTGAATTCCGAAAACACAAACGTGTTTGTACATCTAAAATATGCTCTGCTAAGAAACGTCCACGTGGTGGCGACACAAACCTTTGCAATGGAGAGAGCGCGCTCGCCGGCCATAATATCAGGTTGACATGCAAAGTCTGAAGTAGGATTTAAAACAAGAGTTCTCGTTACAAACTGACTTTCTCACACGTAATTTTGGTTGAACCCACTGAGACTGAGTCAGGGGCGTACAGAGACATCTGGAGGGTCCAGGGACCCACAGCCTCCGCTCAACACAGACTGATAACTGTTTCTGATATTTGTATTTGTTCATGTAGTTTAATAAGGTCATAAAAAAATAGGGAATAGGCTATACCTCCTCACTATGACACTATAAATCTATTAATATCTTAATAAACCTTTATATCTATTTACAGTAACACTTGTCTTTTTAGCTACGTGGAAAAACTGAAAGCGGGGTACACACTTGTCTGGTTGCCAACCATTTACACTTGCATTAATATCTAGACAAGGAATGGCTAGGCTATTTGATGAAGGGTCCACGATTTTTCATCAGCGCTACTGGGGGCTACATAGGACTATATGCACATGCTTATCTGCCCTGTGAAGGAAGTGCCATTTTTGGACAAAATACATGTTCTTAACGTATTTCATTTTTAAGAATATATTTCTCAACACGCATGCTAAAAGATCTATACCCTTCAGCAACAAAGGGTTTGGACAATCAAAAAATAACCACAAACTGTAGGCCTACTGTGATTTTTCTTTTCTCCCATGTGCAACGAAGGATGACGCAAAACTGCTGAACAGCACAAAAGTGCAAAAACAAACTCACTCAAAAGGTTAGTATTACCGAGGTAGGTTACTGTTTGTCCTATATGTCATTCCAAATCAGCAAAAAAAGGTATATATATTAGGCCTACTCACATTGTAGCACAGTAGGGCAATATAAGTCCTGGTGCAACTGGAGTAAGGAACCCTGGTCCTCGAGAGCCACTGTCCTGCCTGTCTTCCATGTCTCCCTCCATCAACACACCTGATTTGATGAACATGATCATTATCAGGCTTCTACAGAGCTTGCTGATAGTCAGCTGTGTTGGAGGAGGGAGACATGGAAATCAGGCAGGACAGCGGCTCCCGTGGACCAGGATTCCCTACCCCTCCTCTGCTACCCCTGGTATGTCTGCCATCTAATGGTGAATTGTGATATTACAACTGTACAGTGGAACCCCACTATTCCGGGGATAGGGACAAGGCTAGCCTGTGAATAACAAAAGTGTCCATGTAATTGAAGCCCATGGGTGGGAAACGTTTCTAATCCCTATCTCCTACATGTTAATAACCCCTTTATTTTTATTATTTTTTAAATTTCATTTTGCTTTTTAAATGTGGGAGGAGTACGTGGGAAGAACTTGCAAATTTCATACAGGAAGGACGGAGATTGAGATTTAAAGACTGCAGACATGCCAACCACTAGGAAGCCATGCTGGCCCACTGCATGTAAACGACCTCAGTTGGAACACAATGATTCTCAAAGTGTGAAAGAACCACTCAATTGATGTTCAAACAATGCATGTTACAGTGCCTGACACTTTTTTTTGGTTTATATTATTATTATATATAGTGGAATTCAGTTGTGTTTAAGCTGCACTAAATGTGCATTTGATCATTTTAAAAATGTCTTCAAACATTTGTTTATGTAGGCCTACCTGATTTGCTTTTATCTGACTTTTATGTGTGATGATTTTTAATTGAATCGTTATTCTTAAATACAGTTTTGGATTTCTTACTTTTAATGCTGTCTTCATGTCCAAACTACACATAATGTTACAGTGGCTAACAAAAATAGGAAATACACTTTTCAGGAATAAATCATGTGCCTTAGTTTTCGCTATATTTGAATGTGTTTTGTTGGGGTTGTGCTTTGAAAGCCAATATGTTTTCTGGTGTTTTTTCTTGGTGCAAAATGTTTTAGAATAAGGCATCTATAATATGCTACGCAACTGTTTTAGGACTCGTCCACCAGGGGGAGACCAAGAGCAAATGTATTTATTTTTGGTGCAGAATTGAGGAACAGAATAACATGGGAAAAAAAATGTTTGGATTAGCAGTAGTTTAACTCATTCACTGCCATTAAGGACTATATACGTCAAAAATTCATTTGAACTATTTCTATTAGTTTAACATTTTTCCCCATTTTTTCCCGAAAACCTAGATTTTTTTATTGTATTGGAACAGATATAATAAAATAATAATATAATAACAGTGAGTTAACTAGTGAAGTCATGCGATTAATTATGATAAAAAAATCACCTGATGCTCCTAATTTTTTAATAATCTTTTCTTAATAAAAAGATTATTAAAAATAGAAAAATAATAATAATCACAATTATAAAAAAAAAGAAAGAAAAGATTATAAAAAATTAGGTGCATCAGGTGATTAATTGTTTTTAATCATAATTAATCGCATGACTTTACTAGTTAACTCACAATTAATCACAAATTTTATTTATTTTAGAAATAATAATAATAAAAAAATTCTAGGTTTTCATACTCTTGTTAACAAAAGTGGAAACAAATGTTAAACTAATAGAAATAGTTAAAATTTATTTTTGACGTCTATAGCCGTCAATGGTAGTGAATGAGTAAATGTTAATTAAAAAAACAAACAAACAAACATATTTTGCAGAATCATTTTTGCATAGAGATTAGACCTAATTATTCAACTTTTTGGTTTTGTTGCCTTTGTTTCAGGTACCTCTCTGTTAAGGGATTTTATTTATTGTTTATTTCTAAGCCTTCTTTATTGTTGTTCTTTACTTTTACTTATTCTCATAAATATCATACATATCTGCTTAATCACTTGGACTGTCGTGCAAATCACCATTCATTCAATCTTAGATTTTTTTTTTTTTTTGTAACTTTGAATAAATCTTAATCCCTCAAAGTAAAATAAAAAAATAATAATGTTCAATAATCAATACGTCCCTAAATCAAACCTGGATGAAGGCTTTGGCCAACCATAATATAAAGAGTTTTTCTGACTTGAGCATTACTATGCATGTTGTGTAAAGGCAGTGTTTCTGTCTATAACAATCAATCATCATTATTTGTTTCCAGAGAGGTTCTTCAAGGTCAAAATGATGAACTTTTCGGATTCTTTGCGCGAATCTAACAGTGTCGAGTCAAAGGGTAAGTGTGGATATCTTCTGTTGTGAGATACATGTTTACTGTTAGTAGGAAATCAGTGGAGGCTGAAAAGTGTCTAAAGATGGCTGTGGTGTAGGGATTTATGCTACATAATTTCCAGCGAGGACTACTGATGCAATGGGAACCATCTCTGCCAGACGTTCCTCCTGACACAATAGCAGGTTAGGACTTCTACAATGATGTAATTGATACTCTGCTAAAACCATCAGCAGCCATGGCCCATCCTTACATCTCTCCTTCTCATTCAGTTGGAGCTCGGCTCTTACTGGGGAACAGCTAGGCGTTTCCGAATGCGGGTGGTCCGGCCTTGTGGGAGGGAGCCAGGGAGAGTGAGGGAGAATTAGCCCTACTCTCATGTTTCCCAAAGAGAGAGGGATGGAGGAGGGGGAAAAAAAAATCTGACATGAGGAAGAGAGAGTGAGTTAGAAGGAGCGAGAGAGTCAAAGCTTTGGGACTCCACATCTGTCTTCCAGATGTGACCGCCGCAGTTGTCAAAAACCGGGGGGGTGGGGGGGGGAGTAAAAAAGTAAAGGAAAATTGGTGCTAAACAGTTTTTTATTGTTAGGGATTACACATGCAGAATAGGGTACAGTATACGGTATCAGCGCTCAGGATATCCTGCCTCTCTCTCTTCATGAAACAGCAGTGAAATAGCACACTAAGCCCCTTGAAATGAATGTGTATGATGGAACACCTGTCCAAATATACTCCGTCTTAGTGGACGCACAACAGGCATCCATGGGGAAAGCGTTATGACCCCCAAAAAATACAGCCTATCAATATTTATCTCTTATGCTTTAAGATAGACAAAATAATGGAACGTATCTAGCAAGAAACGGACGCTTTTTTCACTGAGAAGTATACGTGGGAAGTAGTGAAATAAAAGTCATATACTTTCTTAATGTAATTAAGTAGATTCAGGTATCTGTACTTTACTTTGTACTTTTTTCTGATGACTTTTCCCTTTTACTCCCAACATTTCATAACATACGCTTATCAAAATAGGTTTCTTTTAATTGAGTGCTTGATTGGGATATTGGGAACTTGCAGGGCAAAAAAAAAAGGGGGGGGGGGACAGCAGTAACATGGATGAACATGAATCAGGGAGCGTTAATGATGATGGAACAGATTCAGAGAAGCAAGATATTCCCAATCCATGGCCTTATTCAGGATTCAAGCCGAATGTGTTGTGTTTTGTTCCAGTCTAAAATCCATCAGTTTCATTGGGGAGTTCCAAACTTAAAAAAATAAAGAAAATTGAAATAAAGAAAAATACAGGTAAGGAGCATGTATTTTCTTTTAGAATTTCCTAATTTAGTATTTTTTGTTAGCCATGTTACAATGCTAACAAAACTGTGGGAATGCTTGTCTTACTTGTGTGTAAAAAAGCAAACTGAACCATAACAGGAGTTACTGGGACTCAAACCCGGGTCGTCTGGTTGGAAGATGAGCATCTGTCTAACTGAGCTAGGCCAGTAATTATTTTAGTGTTGACGACATGTTTTGTAACATCAACCATACTCCAACAGCCTCATCCTAACCTCAACCCCCCATTAGTTTTCCATGTGAAGATTTTCGTGCATGGTAAAACGACTAATATGGTCGTATTGTTGGAGGAGTTGTTGGACCCCACGCAGCACATGATAAATATGATCCATGGGAGGGGGGGGGGGGGATCAGTCGCCTGCCCACCTTGTGGCTTTCATTTGATTAGCAATAAACCACCACGCCAGAGGAAAAACAACCAATTAGAGACAGTGACAGCACAAGGTTATGCTTTGAAGAATGTGCCTGCAAATGCACAACAAATGACACCGAGTTATGTATTATTGTTAATGTTTTACGTTATGTGTTTTTGTAAGCGCTTAGTGTTTGAAACTATTATGTAAATAAAGATGACTTGACGCCTTCGGTCTCTGATTGGTTGTTATACGCTGGACGATATGGTTTCCCACAGATCATATTTATCATGTCAACAAATATGACCAAAAATGAACTCCCCTTCAAGTAAAGGAATTCGATTACTGTCATGTTTGGATTCTGTTTTCCTTGTGTGTCTTCCTTGGTCTTGTTAAGTGTGATCCTGCCCTTCCTCGTGTGATCCAATCAGTGCCCTCAGCCACTTGTGTCTTGCCCCAGGTGTGTCTTGTTGTGTCATTAGCGTCTGTGTATTTAGTCTGCTGTCTCCCCTCTGTCTGTGTTGGTTCATTGTCTTTTCCTCATGTCATGCTGCCCGTTTTTGCCTTGGTGTTTCCCCCCATGTTTTGTTTTTCCTTGCAATTTGGATCTCGCTTTTTGTTTTGTAGAAATTAAAATCCCTTTTTGCACTTCACCTTCGCCTCCTTGCCCTGCTTCCCTGCGACTGGGTCCTCCACCAAACAAAGCCCCCTTGACAATTACTGCTTTTACCAGTCTCTTTTTTCTTTACACAAATATTTTTTCTTCGACTTAAGTACAGAGTGTGACTACTTTTGCCACCTCTAGGGAGCAGACATGGTGGTCAGTGTGATGTTGGAAGATGAGACTTGATAGAAGGAGAGAAAAAAAAGGACATGGCGAGTTGATTTGTGGCTGTGTGTATAAGCAAAACCAAAATCTGAGCAAACATGAGAGGGAATCACCAGTGAGCCATCATTAACACGCTGGCTGGAAGTTTTGCTCCTCTCTCTCGGTGCATAAATGTTGTTGTAAGGTCCTTGCGGTCCCCGTTTGGATTTGGGGGCAGTCCGTCATGTGAAAGACGGTGGCCGCCGCCGCAATATTTTTCTGTTATCATCGCGCCCTATGGGCTTGCAAAGACAGCAAAGCAAAGGAAAATAAACAAGATGACACACTTTTTCCTTCCCAGCAGTAGGCCGTTCTCCCGACTGCTGATTTACACCGAAATAACATGCTATGATTAAACGCTACAGACGAGGTTCCTCCAAGCAGACAACACTGTAGTCCAAAGAAAACATTCCAAATAGTTTACTCATACAGTAAATACATTTGCTTAACAATCTCATAACTTCACTTTAGCCCTGGAAGGATAAAGTGTAATAATAATAATGAGGCCGCAATAACACTCGATAAACCTGCGCCTTCCAATGAGATTCAATACAAAGAGCTCATTCAAAGGCCGCCTTAACATAGGTAATAACGCACAGATGTGTTGATGTAACGATACATTTATTACTATGGTTGTCGTTTCCCCACTCATCTACAGTAGCTTAGTAAAGCACCTCAAATATTGATTTGGAAATACCTCTCACACTCAGCACGAGGGACAGGAAAGGTGGTTGGGTTAATTAGGGATTCGTAAATTGCTTGTAACATTTGAACAATTATAAAATGAAAATGAACTAATTAAGAATTTATAAAGAGTGTCTTTTATGTAAATGTAACTGATGCTCCAACACAATGAATTTTTATTGAATGAGTAATACAATAGAACTGAATATGGCATTGCATATGTCACTCTCACTTTTCTCATCTCAATACTTAAAATAATTAACTGTGTTAATGAAATTAATGAACCGTTGATAATTCACTATAGGGCACCCACCATAAATGTGTTACAGAGCATTATTTGTATTTGTATTTTTAATTTGAATTTTTTGTTATTTTGTTGTGCAGGTTTACTACCCAATATCAGATGAACAATACAGTCATTCTAAATTATATGCCCCAAAATAGTATTTTGTCTTTGTATATGTCAAATAATGTGGCACAATATATTTAATCACTTTATGCTCAAGTTATTTGCTGCTCATTTACAAAAAAAATAACCATACTGTAGCAACAAGATAAAAATAAAAGGTCTTACGTATTTAACTCATTCACTGCCATTGACGGCTATAGACGTCAAAAATTCATTTTAACTATTTCTATTAGTTTAACGCTTTTTCCACTTTTGTTAACAGTATAAAAACCTAAAAAAATATATTTTACATTTAGAACAGATATAAAATTATTGATTAATTGTGAGTTGATTATTGAAGTCATGTGATGAATTAAAATAAAATAAAAAATCGCCTGACGCAATAAAAAAAAAGAAGGAAAGATTATTAAAAATTAGGGGCGTCAGGCGATTACAATTTTAAATGGAATTAATTGCATGACTTCACTAGTTAACTCACAATTAATCACAAATTTGTATATCTGTTCTAAATGTTCAATAAAAAAATCTAGGGTTTCACACTCTTGTTAACAAAAGTGGAAAAAAAAAGTTAAATTAATAGAAATAGTTAAAATGAATTTTTGACGTCTGTAGCCGTCAATGGCAGAGAATGAGTTAATAAACAAGTACATAAGATTAAGTCATTAGAGACAGAATGATTTTACTTGTAATAACTCCAAACCTGTGGCTCATAAGCGTGATGTTAATCTTAGCAATTGAACATTTGAACATTTCGATGTAAGTGTGTCCAACAGCCGTCTGTCTCTCCTCCTCTTTCTGGTTGTGCTCACTGAGAGCCCTCTCATCTTTTTCCCATTAGTGCTCGTTTTATGTTCCTTCTGAGCAGCGTGTGTGTGGCTGCAATTGTTTATGTGTGTGTGTGTGTGCGTGTGTGTCTGTGGGCCAGCGTTTGTGTGTACGTGTCCAGCTAAACTTTATTTTTATTCAAAGTCGTATAAAACTACCAAGAGCATATTATTCATCTTGTGCTACCTGTATGTGGAAAACATTTTTATTTGACTCTTTTTCAGGTTTGCTGGACAAACATGGTTTAAAAAAAAGCTATTGATTAAACTAGCAACATGGGCTATTCATATAAGAAATACATTTTACCAACAATGCCTACCTTTAGTGTTTATCATTTCAAATCTAAAATTTTAACTTTTGATCTAGATGTTCTAGATGTTATCCTAATAGTCAAAAACAACAATTTAAAAACAAGTCTTTGTTGTGAAATCTCCTTGGATGCTTGAAAGGCACTTGCAAATTGTATTGGTGTATTATAGATACCGGTACATAAAATTGAACCAGATAAAAACCCAGTATTGAGATTAAAATAAAATAAAATACACTTCATCATACCAATAAGGAACAATGCAATTTGTGAGCACCATTTAGTGTTTAGCTATAGCTTGTGATGACCAAATCTGAGGTAAGTTTTATGTTATAATAATATGTTATTGTGATCTCCCTTAGATTTTCATATGACATGGCGTGACAGCTAGCATAAGTTACTTGACCGCACATGTAGCAAAATCAAGATTTAAACCCCCTGATCCTCTTGACTGTGAGTCAGACTTGCTATCCACGTGCTCTACTGTGCTACCATTCAGTAATTCTCTGCTGACTATTCAGTGGACTACATTTCATGCACCGTGCAGGTAATAAAGGTTGTGTGGCAAAAGTACTGGCACTCTTTACTGTAAGGGGATAAGTAGAAGTATAGAAATACCTTTTACAATCACTTCGATTCAATAAACTAAAAAAAACAACAACACACACACTATGAAAAATCCCACAAAAAAAAATAGAGAAAGAAAAGGTTACTTGTGGTGGGATGAGGACCCAGGTGCAGGGAAACAGGGCGAGGAGGCAGAGGTGCAGTACAAAAAAAAAGGGATTTAATTCAACAAAAATAAGGTGGTAAACAAGGATCTGGCAGACAAGCACAACAACAACATCCCAAAAAAAACAAGCAAGGCAAAACGTGGTGGAACTACAGGGCAAAAAAAACGGCAGCATGGAGGAAAACACAATGAATCGACACAGAAAAAGGGGAGACAAGAGACTAAGGCCTCGTCCAGGCGGAAGCAAACCCGCCTTCGTTCCTCAAACAAATCTCGTACACACAGAAGCATTTCAAGATTTGCGTGTGTCCAAAAGAAGACGCTGAGGATGTTTAACGGCTGTAATGTATATGCCAAATCTGGAGTTTTTTTTAATTGTATTCCATTACAGTTACAGGAATTTTTTTTTAATCAGATTACAGGTACATTTATTAAAATGGGGATTACTTCGAGGGATTACAATTTCTACGATGAGAGAGAGTGCGAAAGTGGGCGAGAGTGAGGCGAGAGAGAGAGAGAGAGAGAGAGAGAAAGAGAGAGAGAGAGAGAGAGAGAGAGAGAAAGAGAGAGAGAGAAAGAAAGAGAGAGAGAGAGAGAGAGAGAGAGAGAGAGAGAGAGAGAGAGAGAGAGAGAGAGAGAGAGAGAGAGAGAGAGAGAGAGAGACCGTTGCTACATGTCGGGGAGGTGGGAACGAACGAACTGACTAGTCGTGTCCTCCACACGCGGGCAGTTTGAAAAAGCTTCACGGACAGGAGGAGGAAATGGCGACCGGTATTCACTGGAACTTACTCGGCGCGAAAGTTTGATCTGAGAGTCCAGCGGCATGCTACGCGCTGTAGCTTCTTGCTAGCTAGCCCGCTAGCCTACAACCATAATGTGAGTTACACCTTCCAAACAAATCTTCCTCCCACCAATTCTCTATTTAAACATCATGCACAACATATACGCGGCTAAACTTGTGACTGGGATAAAAGTTCATTTTCATTTTGCAGTTGATGTCACACATCGTCATCCTCATTGGATGACTATCTATCTATCTATCTATCTATCTATCTATCTATCTATCTATCTATCTATCTATCTATCTATCTATCTATCTATCTATCTATCTATCTATCTATCTATCTATCTATCTATCTATCTATCTATCTATCTATCTATCTATCAAACTGTGAGGTGTGGTTGCTTTCAGTGACAGTTCGAAAACAGCATATGGCCTTCAATCAATCAATCAATCAATCAATCAATCAATCAATCAATCAATCAATCAATCAATCAATCAATAGCCTACATGCTTTTTAATTACACAACGATTTTTGCTATTTGTCCCTACCACCCGCAAATTACAGGGGCACATTGTAAAGAATATATATTGTGGTGATATTTATTTTTATTTTGTCTTCATGAGCATACTCAATATTGGAGTAATCCAAAAGTAATCCAGTTACATTACTTTAATATAATATTAATATGGTACTTGGATTGTTACTAACTACATTTTTAGCAGGTAACTTGTAACTGTAATGGATTACATTTTAAAAGTAACCCTCCCAACCCTGTCTCTATAGGAGAAGAAGCAAATAGCCGACCCTGTATTATCACCGGAGCAAGGACTAGAGTAATATTTTAGCGCAAGGGCAGTCTGCATCGTCTTCACATCACATTTCTCCATTAAACAGGCAACATTACAGCTAACATTCATTTATGCACTCGGTTGCAGAACGAGGATTGATTTGACAATGAGGGTGGCATGGTGTTGACTGGTTAGCACGTCCGCCTCACAGTAATGAGGGTGTGAGATCAAGTCCGGGCTTCGGCCTTCCTGGGTGGAGTTTGCATGTTCTCCCTGTGCCTGTGTGGGTTTTCTCCGGGTGCTCCGGTCTCCTCCCACATTCCAAAGACATGCATGGCAGGTTAATTGAGCACTTAAGTTGTCCCTAGGTGTGATTGTGAGTGTGGATAGTTGTTCGTCTTTGTGTGCTCTGCAATTGGCCGGCAGCCTGTTCAGGGTGTACTCCGCCTACTGCCCAAAGCCAGCTGGGATAGGCTCCAGCGACCCTTTTGAGGGATAAGCGGTTAAGAAAATGGATGGATGGATTTTACAATGATATACTGTATTATGTATTTATGTAAATTATTTAGAATACAAGAAACGGTTGTAAACTAGATGACAGTGAATTGCTGTAAAAGTAAATACTGTAAGTAACTGTAATTTAAATACAGTAAATACTAATAAAAATAATATAAAAAATAAATACAATGAGATTTTACAAGAATTAGCTGGCTTTAACTTTTTATTTATATGTTATTTACTGTAAATTTTACAGTCAATACGTTACAGTGTAGCATTTCGTAGTTTAAGAGCTAGCTATAGCATTGCTTCAGCTTTTATGCTATCAAAACATGTTTGTTGTAAATTGACAAAAATATGCTAAATTAGCAAATGGCAGCAAATGAAAAAGTACTTGTATGGGTATTTTTTCGGAATAGACCACAAGCTCTTGGTTTTAGGTTAACACAAGACAACACATTCACCACAAATTGTTCTTGTTGTCGTTGTCAACAACATGAAAGAATTCTCCTAAATAAGACCATGGATGGGGAATATTTTACTCTGAACTTGTTGCATCATCAATGCACCCATTGTTCCACCAAGTCACTGTTGTCCCTGTTTTTCTTTTAAAATCTCAGCCAATGAAAATCTCAACCACAGTTGACTTTTTGTCAATCTATTTATGTATTTGTCCTTATTATGGCATGTCATAGTTTAAAAAGTACAAGTCTAGATATCCGTTTTCAAATGTAGAGGATAACTGAAAAATCTACTTACTGCACTGGATTATTTCCCACCTCCGGCCGAAAGCTTGTCAACTTTAGTCATCTTGCAACAGGCTTTGAGGAATCTGATGTTGTTGCTGTTTGTGTTGGTGGTGTGAGAAGACGACTTACTTTACTTGCTAGCTGTGGTGTGGGATCAAACCATTGATGAATCATGTGGCCCGCTTAAATTGTCATGCGCTGTTGGCTGTAAGTGGGTGCAAGGCTTTGGGTGGGGGGCCTTTTGAAGCTGTGAGAGTCCTCTTCTCTGTAAAGGACACCAGTGTGTGTGTGGGTTCGGGCGCGGGCTTGTCACAAGCTGAGCTCCGCACACGCACACATGCTACCTTTCAGTAGTATTACAGGGCTTTGGAGGGATGTGATTGTATTATTGCTGTTGTAACGCTCGCTTAATTCAAGGCAGATTTGACCCTCGCCTGCGTTCCTCCTCTCCTGCTCTATTGGATCAAGTCGAAAGCCTGCGCTCACCACATGAATGCGGGCGCTGCGTTCATACATACACATCAACTGTCGCTCAGCTTCATGCGCTGTCATGTAGCTTATGCCGGGTATCGGCGTGTCATATGAAATCCGAGGGAGCATAATGGAGACCTGGAGACAGACGAGCGGGAAGATTGAAGACAAGTCTGGTGTCGATACGATATAAACCTGGAGTTGTTTTCTTGGAGCCACAATCCCACTTGTCCCATGGCAGCAAAAGCCAGAGATCTGACCCGTGTCACCACACAAGACAATCTTTAAATAGGAGCCTATTTGGAAACACTTTACAGTTCGCTATTACTGCCAAAGTCGAAGCGCCTCAAAACAACACTTCCAACCTTCATCACAGCAACGCGAGCGCCTGCTCTCCGCCAAACACATAATCACACCTGGTCAAGGGCCCATTATTGTCATATCTCCTCAAACCCGAAACACGCTCGACCTTGAGCTAACAAGGTTTGCCGGCAAAGCTTTTCCAGTGACCGCATGCAGCAGATGAGCAGATTGCAGGGAAGGGGCGCTTGTGGTGGGTTCGACTCTTGGGTCCAGCTAAGGAAACACGAGGCCCCGGGGTGCCACTGAGATACCCCGGGAGGATACAAACCCTTCAGTCTACCATTGAAATGAAAGAATGGGACGGGCCTCTGATTTGTTTTGCGGTCCCTTTGAAAACCTCCATCCTCGCACTAGGGAGGAAAGGGAAACACCAAGTTAACACGACAGGAGAAATAAGATGAAGATGTGCAGATACACTCAAGGAGGTTCTCGGAGTCAATGTGGGAATGATCAAATGTTTTTTTGTTTTGCTGCTATTGCATCCTTTTTCTGGAAGCTCAAGTTTTCTATCTGTCAAATAAAGTGAATTACCACTGCGCTCAAAGTCGTCAACGTCAAGAAGAACAATTACAGATGTTTCTGGGCAGTCTTGCGGATGTCACATGAATCGTGATCAAAGCGCGTGTCCAATGCCTCCCGTGCGTGACATGTTCGTACACAAATGTGTTTCAGTTTGTGCTGCTTGGTGCACAGGCGTGAGGACCAAAGGGGGGACCAGTGTGTGACAGACAAATCGTGAGAGGAGCAGGCGCATCGTGGTGGCTTTCATGTGCGCTTGGAGCATGATCCTCTGGAATAGATATGAGGTGGAAAAAGGGGAAGATAATGAGACAAACGTCTCATCCCACCACTACAGTAGAAGAGCGTATATGAGACTTGCGTGTTTGGCTCTCTAATTCGGAAATGGCTTGCACACACACTCCTCCATGGATGCAAGCTATTGAGATGCCAATCACAAAGAGCGATGAAGTGGAAAGAAGTATTCTCGAGCAGCTCATACAACCACCGGGCCATTAAAAGGAAACAAAACAGTTCCCACCACATCTGAATCTTGTCCTACGCGCTTTTCGGAAAAAACGGATGTGATCAGATTCAGTCACCAATCTGCTGTCCATATGTCTGACTCCACTCTTGGATGGAGAACTAACACGTATGTTAAGCTTTTAAAGTCCCTGAAGTCGTACAATTCGGAATTTTACATTAAATATGAAGTTGCACAAAACTTGACAATTACATTTACTGTTATAGCCTAAAGGGAGTGTTTTATTGGGAGGTGCGGTAGGCTACCTGTGATGGAAACAAGGAAAAGTCTTATTACTCATTGACTGCCATTGACGGCTATAGACGTCAAAAATGTATTTGGACTATTTCTATTAGTTTAACATTTTTTTCCACTTTTGTTAACAAGAGTATGAAAACCTAGAAAAACATTTATTGTACATTTAGAACAGATATAACATTTGTGATTAATCGTGAGTTACCTATTGAAGTCATGCAATTAATAAAAACTTTTTTTTTTTATCACCTGACACGATTTAAAAAAAGAAAAGATTATTAAAATTTAGGGGCGTCAGGTGATAATTTTTTTTAATCGTAATTAATCGCATGACTTTATTAGTTAACGCACGATTAATCACTTTTTTTTTTAAATATCTGTTCTAAATGTACAATAAAAAAATCTAAGTTTTCATACTCTTGTTAAAAAAAGTGGGGAAAAAACGTTGAACTAATAGAAATAGTTAAAATGAATTTTTCACGTCTATAGCCTTCAATGGCAGTGAATGAGATAATGACAGCTGAGCCCCAAAAGATATACCCTAAAAACAGATTGGTCAAATTGACCAAAAAAAAAGGTTACATTTGACCAATCTAGCTGGTAGTTATGTGTCTGACAGATCCTTTGGTTAAAACAACCACTCTAGAATGGTAGGTGTTTTCAACCAATATATATTGGTAATTGGGCCAACCGATACAAATTGGTCATTTTGACCAAGATATTGGTTAATCTGTATTAGAGGCTGATATTTAAAAAAAAAAGTACCACTGATTGTCACACCGACCTACGTGGGGCAAAATTCATTCTCTGCATTTGACCCATCCCCTGATGGAGCAGTGAGCAGGAACTGGAGCTGCGCTTGGGAATCATTTGGTGATCTAACCCCTCAATTCTGAGTGTCAAGCAGGGAGGCAAATGGGTCCCATTTTTATAGTCTTTGTACTGGTTTGGGATTGAACCCACAACCTCCCAGTTGCAGGGAGGAGACTCTACCACTAGGCCACTGATTTGGCCACGCCTAGTGATCTATCTAGACACACATTTCCATTTCTAAACACTATATTGTAATCACTTATAATAATTAATAAATATATATATGATATAAATTGATACAATAAATATATTTCCAAGTGATCTACGTAGACTTACTTTCTATTATAACCAATTTCATTGGTTGTTTGGCTAACCAATACAATTGGTATGCCCGTAACCACCCGGAATAGTCAAAGTCTGACCAATCCATTGGTTAATCAAGCCAATATGAGCTTAACCTACTAGATTGGTAGATTTTTTTAACCAATCCATTTATAGAGCGTAGTATATAAACAAAGGTGAGTTGAGTTGAGAAAAAAGCGTGCTAGCCGCAAAACTTAAAGGCCATGGGTTGCCAGTCTATCTGGCTGCAGCCAGCGCCCTCATTTAAGGATTCAAAGGAGTGAGGTTTGACTATCAATTTAACGTAGCTGGCATCAATTAGAGATAAATGGGAGAAAATGGAGGAAGTTAAGCTCGTCTTCCCTCATTGTAAGGGTTCAAATCTGAAATTGAGCTTTCATATGTGGAGTTTGCATGTTTCTCTGTGCTCCTTCCAACCACATTCCCAAAACATGCATGCAAGGTTATTTCAAATCTCAAGATTGTATATAAGTGTACATAAGTGTGTTTGTTTGCATACATTCTGCGACTGGCTGGCGACTTGTCCAGGGTGCCTCACAACCCAAGTCAGCTGGGATAGGATCCAACTCACCTGTGACCTTGGTAAGGAAAAGCACTATACAAAATGGATGGATTGAAAAAAAAAAGAAGAAGGTAATTACAGTGGAACCTCGGAGTTTAAACGTCTCTGAACTCGTACAAATCGGACTTCAACCCAAAAATCTGAGTAAAAAATGCCTCGGAGTTTGGACTCATTTTCTGAGTTTGAACACCCAAGCAAAGCAAGCTAAGCCGAACGTACCTTGAAAACGGGTAGCCGAGCAAAGCCGAGCAATGCCGAATGCTCCTGTTGCAGTAGTTGAGATGATGCACTGCTCATTTCCGATAGTGAATACTCCCGGAGGTGCTCCATACTCACGAGTGCATTTTGATTTTTCCACGACAATTTTCTTCGCCATGGGCTCAAAGAAAGACAACAGTGCCAGTGGCAGCAAAAACAACAACATAGTGCTATGAACCACAGTGGAATTAGGAAGGAGATTATTGCACCGTTGTAACTACCGTCCCTACTTCTGTAAATACTGGCACGAAGACCCCCCCCCCCCCCCCTTAGCTGTTCAACAATGTGCCTGACGTTAAGAAACGCACGCAAGGACGCTTAGTAGTCTAACAATATGCCCAATGTAAAATACACAAACTCAGCACTGAACTAAAGCTAGCATTAACATAGAATTTATCATCTACTGGTGCCATTACACCACAGAAAAAGGGTAAGGTATTTTTTTATTGTTTAAATACTCTACTGTACTGTAAATGTAAAAAACTTAAATAGAAATTAAAATAGGAATTTTCTGTTTTTGGAGCTAGGGAACGGATTAATGGCATTGACATTATTTCCTATGGGAATTTTTTTTTCGGGGGTTGAACATTTCGTACTTTGAACACTTCTTAGGAACGGATTATGTTCAAACTCCGAGGTACCACTGTACAACAAATTGGAGTCGATCAGCAACATGGAACAGATTGTGGTCAACTTTGGAGTTTCCACAGTGTACGGTGGTCCATGTTGTTGTGTGGCGATGCTTTGCTTTGTCTAAAGCATACATAGTTGTGTAATAGAAATCGAGTCCAAATAGGCCCAAGGCAAGTGCAAGCAGATCATGCAGATATGAAACCCATCAAGCAGCGTCACTCATTTTTCTGCTCTTGCTTCCAAGATGAGTTCATTGTGAAGCGTGATGCCAGACCTCGCTTACGGCCAACATGTGAATCCGCCATCACTCACTGAAATATCACAGGCTCATAAGCAAGCACCCGGGATTTGAAAAACGATTCCACATATTCACACAAGTCAACTAATAATTAACGGATGCTGTGACTCAACATGTTATTTTTCTGAGGAGACTGTCATGTTGATTTAACAAGGAAGCTAAGACGGCTGAAGTCAGCCGCTGTATGTTGATCGTGACCATGACATATTAAGTATTAAGACCCCCACCCTTCCTTGCTCTCTACTGAGGCAGGGTGGTCCAACTCCAGTTCCAGCTTGATAGTGTGTGCGTACGTGTGGTACGTCACAACACAAAATGACCCTTCAATATTTCTATATGCTAATTGTACGGAAACAATGCACACAAGTCTATCTCAGCAACCACAGGGCTGCCATTGACACTGACTTCCATCCCTTCCAAATTTTCTAACCCCCCTCCCCTCCAGGCCTTCATCACCCTCCCACGTTGTCCGTGTTGCGGCACTGGCCACAGGGGCCGAGAATGCGGTTCAGGTGCAGGACTCTGCTGTTTCCAATTATCAGGGTATAAATTAGTGTAGCTCTCGCCTGTCTTCTCTCCAAACATTGCTGTCTCTTCATCCTTGTCGACCCTCCACGTTTCACTCCAGCTTTGACCTCCCCTTTATATCGTGGTGACACGTACATTTTTGGCTTTATGGCTCTTGCTGGTAACCTCTGCACTCTCCAAAAGCTCCTCTCAGGTCTCTCCATTTGGTATAAAACCCCTCCTTTATCAGCTAGCGAGTTTATAAATCTACTGTCATATAACTACTGTATATCTGAGAGGAGGAACATTACTTCTGGTTTTATGGTAAGTGTGGTTACTGTAAAACAGGAGACCAAAGAAAGGCAGCAAGGCGGGCACAGATACGGTTTCACTGAGATTCGGTTACGAGCGGAGCAGCCGTGTTTTTGCTGTTGTTTGTGAGTGTTTTCTTCCACAGGTCAGTCTGTTAAAGCGTGTGTTATTTTTCCAGGGTGGAGAGATCAGCTGCAATGTAGCCAAGTAGGACCTGAGGTCATCCTGGCACTGAGAGTTCACATCTGTTCAAATAAATCCTCCACTGTGCTATAAGCAGTAAAAACACTCTCGCACAAGCACTGTCAACCCACACAACCACACATGCAAGAAATGGTGGAATGTAGCGCATTTACTTAATATAAGATCATTAAAATCATTTAAACACCGCTATACTTGTATTCATCCACAAAGGCTTAGATGATTGAAAATTCGCATGGCATAATGTTAAAACTGAGAAGAATATATTAAGGTGACAAAACCAAGAAACAATTGGGAAACGTGATGGCTAAAAGAATAAAAGCAGAAAAAAAAATCAAACAATTAAAAATGAATTGGACCATTGGGAAACAACAGTAAGTTGTTCAAGAAATTTAAACTGCGATAAACATCAATTTGTTTAATTAAAGGACATATGTTAAAACACAAATTGGCAAGATTTAACAACCCTGAACAGCAGCATTACAAAATAGCACAATGAACATTAGAATGATCAAACAGTGATGTCACCTGGTCAATAACATGACATCATCATTGTGTCATATTTTGTATGTGTGTTTTTTTCTTCTCCATGTTATGTCTTGTTTTCTTCTGGTTAGTCTCGTTAGGGTTTTGTGTCCACCTGTTCTTGTCAGCCCTTATGTCTACCAATCAGCTGGTGTCTTGTCCAGGTGTTCCTCGTCTTGTCAATTTGTTTGTATTCATGCTGCATTCAAGGAAGGTGGGAAGTCGGTTTTATCCCACTCAGATTTTGCCGTTGCAACCTCAAAGCGTCCTAGACAGTTTTAAAGAACAAAGATAGCTGATTCCAATAGATTGTTTTGCGCTGGTTCACGCAGTCAGTACAAATCACGCTGCGTTACATGAAGCTATTTATTTCAAATGTCTACATTAATATCCTAATAAAAAAGGGAACAAATAGGTTTATAATCATGAAAATTATGTTTTGACATTCACGGCCAGGCTCTCAATGGGGATCACCATTGTTGATTGAAACAGATTTAAGCCGGTTGGTGATGTTGGGATCCACCCCCCCCCCCCCCCCGCCTTCACAACTCAGATCTCTGAGTTCAACAGGGCACTTCCTGCTATGATGTTGGAAAAATATAATTTCCTACTGTCCTCGAATGCAGCATTATTCCCCTGCTTCCTTTCTGTCAATGTTTGGTCATTGCTTCTGCTGGTGTTCCTGTCAGTTCCCATTTGAGTCCATTCTCGTTTTTTGGTTTGCTACTTTTACGTCTTGTTTTTTAGACTTCTATCAATTTGCTGTTTTTGTTTTCATGGTTGCCTTTTTGCTCAAATTATTATTTTTTTTTTTAAAGAAAATAAATATATTTAGTTTTAAGTTCATTCTAAAATCCTGCCTTGCTTCCCTATTGTTTTTAAAAATAACATGATAAAAAACACGAAAGGAAACACATACCCTTTACCCTGTAAAATAGTAATAGCAAGGACAATTTTTTTTTAAATTGTTCTACGTTCTATTCATTTTGCTTATTAGTCAAAAAGCAATAAAAACATACCCCACCCCACAAAATAAAAAAAATCAGAGGAAGTGAATAGCACCAAGATAATATTTCACCTTGCACTTTTTTCCTCCCCACATTCCTGACTTTGGCACCTGTCATCCGTGTGTTTTTTATTTCCCCTTTTTACAAGCTCAGGCTGCTGTTGCAGAGGACACGGCACACGGGAGAAGAGAAATTTACAGAGCGTGTCCTCCCCAGGCCGTGCAGTGTTCACAGGGATCAAATACTCCCAAGGTGCAATATGTGTGAATGTGTCTTTATTACTCCAGCTCCTCTGATGAGAGCACCACCAGAGCTGCCGCCGCAGTCTTTTTACGGAGCTCGCCAACTCGGAGTGCCCTCGGAGCAGCACTTTATGGCTCCCTGTTGGAAAACTCAAAGGAGACAAGAGGAAAAATAATAGAAATGTCAAGATTTTTGGTAGGCTTCTGCTCTGTGAACAAGGGCGGCTGATAGAGGAGCTTGAAATGTCGGCTGCAACATTAGACACAATGTTGCTCCATTTACTGCAGCCCCTGACCTTCAGCTGGCTGGAACACGTTAGTGAAATGCTCAATAGAGGTGAAACAGATGAAGGTGAGAATCGCGGGGGTGAACTTTCCCCCCTTCACACAAGCAAGCCCACTGATGCGAGCCCCTTCCTCTGCAGGAGTCCTGAAGATAAACACAGCGACTTTCACTTCTTCCCTCGAACCTGAGTTCAGCCCTCCTTTCACCCTCCGCACTCCTCTTCGTGGCTTCCTCTCTCCGTCCAGATGTTTGGCCCGGCAGCAGCAGCAGGCGGACGCAGAGGACCTGGGGCCATGCAGTAGGGATCTCCAGCGTGGACTGGAATGCGGACCCTCGATCCATCTCCATCAGCAGAGATGCGTTTGTTTGACTTGTGATGTGATTGTGTTTTTTCTTCCCCACACCTGCAGCTTCCTCTGAACTATGCCCCCCAGCTCTCACCCTTCACCAGCACAAACCATTTTCTCCTATTTGGACTCTCGCTGATCGATTGATTTAGTTTGGAGTAGTACCAATCCTGCTGCTACTACTCATGTTTTCCATTCTCCTGTTGTGTTGCTTTATGGCCAAAGGGTCGAGGAAGGACTTTTTTTCAGCGAGGCATTTTAATCCAGTCATGTTTTGAAATGAAACAGGCGTGCTACATGCGCTGACAGCTTTGCTCTTTTCCTGCTATTCGCTGTCATTTGCGCTGTGATTGACTGCCGGGCTGCGGCGCAGTCACATGGTTATCGCAGGCCACTCTTGACGAATTTGCATAAAATAATAAACCACCTCAGGCTTGTGTTATGATGTCTTGGTCAAAACTTTGCGGTTTCATGCAGTCTCTCTTTTGAATGCATCATAGAGCAAAGCCACTCTCATTCGGCAACTTCGGCAACTTGTAAAAGCCGGTTTGCTGTTCATCGCCGCTACGCGCCGTCCTTATCGGCCTTCTTTGCACACATGGTGGGCTGAAAGTCTCTCAAGCTGTTCCAGAGGTCTGACAACAAGCATGTTTATTTACTGACTTCATTTGGCTTTTACAGCTCCCTCGAGTGATACCAGTTAATGTTGAACTGCTCATTGCTCGTGGCTGTTCTTTCACTTGAAAGAAAAAAAAATGCTCTTAAATATTTAAACACTCAGGTAATGATGTGCTGTGGTGGAAGTGAAAAAACATGTGGGAGGAAAAAACTTCCCTTTCTACTGATTCCCTTTCTTCTCCCCTGGGTAGAAAGAGAAGCACCGAGGTATGAGTGTGAGTAAAGCTCTGTTAATCAAAATGAATGAGCACCTCTTAAGATTCTCTTGTTGACAGCAATCACTCACCATAGAATTTCTCCCTAGTAGACAACAAACTTCCAGATGCTCTCCAGCAGATTGTTGATCTAGTTGCATCTAGTCAGCAGAAAATGAAAGGGAGAAAAAAAACTGACTTCAAGATGACCTTTGTACCACGTATAATTGTTTTGTTTTTTTGAGAAAAAAAACTCGCAAATTTGCCACTTTGCCACTTTATAAAGGGGCAAATTTACAAGTTTTTTTCTCGCAAATTTGCGACTTTATAAAATGATACATTTGCGAGTTTATAAGTTGGCAAATTTGCCATTTTATAAACTCGCACATTTACGCGTTTTTTTCTCACAAATTTGCAACTTTATTAAGTGGCAAATTTGCCACTTAATAAAGTAGCAAATTTGCAACTTTATTAAGTGGCAAATTTGCAAGAAAAAAACTCAAAAACCTACGAGAAATACACGTAGCGTGCTACTCGACTGTTTGTGCCAAAACTTTTTGGTCGGTTTCCAAATAAGCAGATAGTAATTGCTTTAGCATAGATTAGCCATATTATGTTAAGCATTCGCTCTTTGAAGCGTTGTGTACGGCCACTGAAAGACGCCTCGCTTTGCAAAGGGTCCACACACGGACGATCAAGCATTTAAGTTAATTTCTTCAAATGTATATTTACTTGTACATTTATGTTTCCAGAATTATTATATACACGTTAATACATTTTTTTTTTTTGTAGAAGTTTCTAAGTTGATGTGTCGAATCTGCTGCTCTCCGTCATTCACTAGCATTTACCTAAAGTATGCTAGCATCTGATTGGTTAGTGTTAGTCAGTTGATCAGGAAGTGTTGTCACTCTGGCTGCGGTGAATGACGAGTAAAGTTTTAATTTGAGAATGAATCCGTCTCCATCCTGCCTTTTTATTTTATAAACAGTGTCCCATTAACCACCAACGAATCCTCACATGAATAGACTATAGCTACGCTACGTGTATTTCTCGCTAATCTGCCACTATATAAACTCGCAAAATAGCCACTTTATAAAGTTGCAAATTGCGAGAAAAAAACTCGGAAATTTAAAATAGTTTTTTTCTCTGAATATTGCCGCCGCCCTCTAAAAAAATATATTTATACGTGGCCCTAATACGCCGCCAACAGAACACATTTTTTTAACTTAAATTTACCTGTAAGATTTTGAAAAATAAGAAAATAATACTAGGCCCATATCAACCACTGCGGTCTTGAAAATAGTATTTTCAGACTAAAAACAAGTAATGTTGACTTTTTTCAAGCTGTAATAAATAAACAATTTTCTTAAAATACGTTAATTCTTTTTTTACGCTTGGATAACTTAGCCTTAGTGTCAAGCAGGGAGGTAGCAGGTCCCATTTTCTTTGTCATGACCCAGCCAGGAATTGAACCCACAACCTCCAAGTCTGAGGGTAGGCACTCTACCACTAGACCACTAAGCTGGTACTGACACAAGGAAAAATGCTTAGTAAATATAACGAAATGAACCATATTGCACTCGTCTGATTCCATTTATCTTATTACTAGATTATGCTAAATCTTAAAATAAAAAAAAAATAAAAATGAAACCCCAGTTCAGGGCCTTTGATGTTAGTTAGTTGTCATCTTAAAATGTGTGAAATGCTTGTTTTAATCCTCACAGTACTTAAAACTGGCTGTTAACACTCAATGCCAAAACTGCTTGATCAAATAAGATAATTAAGTAATAAGTATCTTAAAATAAGCACAATGAGCTTGCCTGACAATTTCATTTTAAGTAAAAATAACTTGTCAAATCAAAATAAGCAAATTTAGGTTAAATTTAAGAAATTATATATTACTTACTTACAGTGTAAACTATTCATCTAAACTTTTTCTGTATGTCATCTGCATATATCAAACGCTGAGTGAAGTAGGTCAGATACATAATAAGATGCTGAGGTATATGAACTAAGGTCAAAGCTATTTGAAACTCGATGATTATACATTGAATAAACAACCACATTTTCTCAAAACGAGGCCAGAGGTGAGGTAAGGTGCTTATTTAAGTGGGCAACTTGATTTATTTGAGCAGAGGCCTCGACTGAGGAAATGTGGTATCATTGTTGAAAGGGACTTCAAGTGGGCACCTCCAAAAATTATGAAATGCGAATGATAGAAACAAGAAACAATATGTCGACAAGTCATGTCTGGACCCGAGTAATGCCACTGCTGGGTGAAGACAGTCCAATAACAGAGTTATTAAATTCATTGTTTACATTTATAAGTGCTGTACTTGCACATTATTCGCTTGTGCTCACGGGCTTTCTCTAATTAACTCACTAACGTAATCTTATGAGGCAATCCAAACACAGATAAACTATGCATTATTTTGGCTAGGATCGTCTGATTAGATCTGATTAGATTAAACCTTACATGTGCTGACGTGCAATAGAAAAGCAATGAGAGTTGTAAACCCTTTTCATTCTGAGGCTGGTCAGGTTTTGTCTATTCCTTATGGTGTTTTTCTCTAATTTAATTTGGGCCCACTGTCTCTCTCTCTCTCTTTCTCTCTCTCTCCTCTCTTCACTGTTATTCCGGCTGGGTTGCACAGCACGCATTCAACACAGCAGCTTTTTCAAATTTGAGGCTTGCGTCGCTGGGCCAAAAACCACAAATTACCCCCCTCTAGCAGCAGAGAATTAGGAACAATTTTGTGTTAGCTATAAAAAAAAAAGGAAAAAAAAGGAGTGAGGGAGAGAGAAGTGAGGGGAAAATATAGCTTCCAACAGGGACCACCAACAGAGGCAACATGGGATGAAGAGGCCGACTGTTTGGGTGGCAGGGCGGTGCTAGAAAAGCGCCTTCAATCAATCCTATCATATCACATCTACATAGAACGCCACGGCCATTATCAAACACAAAGGCTTGAATGAGCGGATTTATGTTGCTGTTACAGGATGCTTGCACGCCTGTTAACTTTACACTTGCCTGCCTCCCTGCTAACCCCCGGCAACTGAAAGCATCATATCCACAAGCGACATGAGGTGACAATCTGGAATTTCGTTCTCTCTTTCAAACAGGGCGGCAATTTTGATTGACCTCCATATGCGGTTGGTCCTTAAATCTGAACATCAATGTTAAAAGGCTCTTTTTCTTGTTTCTTACAACGCGTGAGGTTTGGCAAGCCCACCTAATCGACAGTACTTCCATTGAGCCGATCCATGTTTTTCCCATTCTGGCACTCTTTCCGCTACACCACTTTCAAAACTATACAACCATACGTTATTGAGGGGAGAAAAGCCAAATGTCATCGTAGAGAGATAATTTGCAGACATGAATAGAGAAAGGGGAGGTTGGCCGTTAACTAGGTACTAATGTCCCCACATCGCCATGACCGTGACTAATGCAGCAGGTAGACCACTTTGTCTTCCTTTGAGATCCGTCAGAAGGTGCAAGCTGTAGCTGGTCAGGGTTCGTGACTCCCATTAGGCCGTACACTGTACAAGTGGAACAACAGCCAGTGTCGTTATACTCTGACCTCACTCTGACACATGTTGATTGTGCTTCCTGTTGCACTTTTGATTAAATGACAGAGTTTAACTTTTTGTTTGTGGGGCTAATGGCTGTTATTTAGTGAAATAAGTGCTTTAGGGGCTGCAGTGTGGGTGACATCACATTCTCACTGCCTTTGATCAGGTGAAGGTCGGGTGGCAAATGTTTCTTGCCGGCTGTTGCCGAGAATGGTGGTTTTCAGAGCGCCACTGCCAGCATGAGGAAGCACTTGTCTCCGTATGAAACTTCCCTCGCAATGATGATTGAATTTTACGACAGAGTTTGAGAATTAGTCCCAAATTGACTTTAGATATACATATGTGTGGTCTAGTCACGTGAGGTTTTGGAATTTGGACCCAACAGCAAGCAGGACACAAAAGAGCATTTGAAGAAGAAGAAAAAGAAGAAAGCTTGACGAAGAAATCTCGATGTTCTGACAAAAGTGTCACTGAGCAACTCCAGCTAGGGCCGAGGGCAATTATATATATGACGGAATTAAGGCCTATATGACAAATACAGGACCATAACAACTGACGACATCACAAAGACCAACAAACCAAAACACAGTCACAACAGGTATATCTATAAATAGATTCACTATTTTCTTCTAAGTTGGCCCATAATACGTTATTATTAATTAGATTGCCTGTAAATATTTATAATTTAAATGCTAAACGAGCTTTTGCCATTGTTCAAGTAGGCTAATTCCCAAGTGAACTGTATTCACCAGATAATAATAACAGCTTTTTGTATAGTGAGTTTCAAGAGATCCAAGACATGCCTAAATCATGGGTGCCTAAATCTGGTCCTTGAAAGACCCTATCCAGCCTGTTTTTCATGTTTCCCTCTTCCGACAGCTCATCAGCAATCTCTGCAGAATCGTGATTTAAAATAATAATAATAATAATCCTGATTGTTTGATACATGTTTGTTGGATGATGGAGACATGAAAATCCGGCTGGATAGGGGCTCTTGAGGACTGGATTTGGGCACCCCTGATTCTAAATATAATGAAGCACAGCAATACATTATCAGCACACTTGGTTGAAAATAAGTACACAGTCCATTTGACGTCGCTGGTTGCTACAACAGCAGTCAACAGTCACTGATGAAAACTGATTGAGTTTTCCACAGGAGATTTGAGCGATTTCTAAAGAAGAAGATCTATCCGCAATATAACCTTGAATGCAATTGTGTTTACTGGAGCGCCGCATTTCCTTTGGGGATTGGCTCGCACACTCAAACCGCACTTTGAGGGTAGGAATATAATGTCGAAGAGGTTTATTTGGAAATTATTGAATTATACTGCATACCAAGTATTTCAAGATGTCATGGACAAATGATTCTTTTCCAATGAAGTGCGTCTTTTCATTTCAGCAGACCATTTACTTGCTTTTTTCTTGAACTCCTTACATGTCTTTTTTTCCACACTTGCCTCCTTTATTGGCTTTTATTGTCCCCTCTAACCCCGTGCTTCAGATCTCCCCTCTCTCGAGTTGCTCCCACTCCCTCTGCGCGCGTGGCTGAGGTGTGAGATCATTCTCCTTCTGGGTGGCTTTCCTGTTATATGTCACTGTCATGTGTTGGCACTGACACTTGAGGGGGGTCCCCTTTTCCCAAAACACGCCACACACTGCTTCACCACCCCGAGCACAATCAATTCCCGGGCATGAGACTGCAGAGCGGCACACCGGCGGAATGGCGCGTTTTAATGGGCTTGGCAGGTTAACACATAGACTGGTGAAAGAGGGAAAGCAGAGGGGGGCAGTAATGAAAGGGGGTCGGGGAATTATAATTGAATAACTCCTGAGAGAATGGCTCAAGTGATTTTCTATGGCAAGCGTGAGTCTTGTGGAGGTTCAGCTTGCATCTGCCTGAGTGGAAATGTGAGGGATTTATTGATGATAACTGCAAAACCACAACACTTTGGATTCACTAAACTCTGATCCTACAAATTCACTTCATGAAACCCTAAACCAAATGTAAACGTTTCAGCCGCAGCGGGATCCTCACATGATAAATATTTGAGCATAACTGATTCCAAATGACACAATTCAACCTCTCGGAAACAATACAGACGCAATGTTTTTCTTACATTGACTCGACTTCCAGGAGTATCCCACAATGCATCACTCTCCCTTTTGACTCAAACCTGTGGAAGCTCAGAGGAGGGAAGGCGGCGACGGCGGCGGTGGTGAGCGCTCCACCAATGAGTTTATTCTGCCTGTTTGGGTTGGCAGAGGCTGGCAGCCTGGTATGGACGCGCAGCTCACTGTGAATGGGACCACGTCGACTCACTTTTCCCTCGGGAACCACCTCCACGTCACTGGGAGGATCACACAGAAATGGGAGCGTCCACGTGGAAGTGGGGGAATCACTGAGGAATCATACATAAAACAGTGGCATTCTTCAAAGAAATGTGTCATTAATGTAAAACATCAATGTACGGGTTCAAAACATTCTTCTCTGGGCCTTAAAGAACACAACAAACATTCAATTATAATAACCCAAATATGATATTTTTTAAGCACTGTTGTTTGCCTGCTTGATGACCAATATTTTATCAAAACTTAAACATATAAATAAACATGACATTCTGTTTAACATTGCGTTTATGGAATATGAGTTAAGCAGCAAAATCTACTCGTTTTTATCCATGTCAGAGGTCGGCCATTTTTCTACTTGCTGTCGACTGAGAATGACATCACAGTTGCTTATGGCTCAGATAAACGACCAATCGCGGCTCAGCTTCAGAAAAGAGGTGAGCCGAGATTGGGCGTTAACTGAGCCTTTAGGCACTGTGGTGTCATCTTCAGTCGACAGCAAGTGACAAAATGGCTGCCCCTGAGATGGCTAAAAACTGGTGGATGAACCCACAATATTAACTCATTCACTGCCATTGACGGCTATAGACGTCAACAATTTATTTTAAGTATTTCTATTAATTTAACATTTTTCCCCCCACTTTTGTTATAAAAAATGTTACTGTACATTTAGAACAGATATAAAATTTGTAATTAACCGTGAGTTAACTAGTGAAGTCATGCGATTAATTATGATTACAAATTTTAATTGCCTGACGCCCCAAATTTTTAATAATGTTTTCTTCTTTTTTTTAAATTCATTCACTACCATTGACAGCTATAGACGTCAAACATTTATTTTAACTATTTCTATTAGTTTAACATTTTTTTCCACTTTTGTTAACAAGAGTATGAAAATCTAGAATTTTTTTATTGTACATTTAGAACAGATATAAAATTTGTGATTAATCGTGAGTTAACTAGTGAAGTCATGTGATTAATTACAATTAAAAATGTCGGCCCTAATTATTATTATTTATTTTTTTAAAGGAATTTATGGCAGTGAATGAGTTAATCAGAACATCCTGTCTCGACTAGTGTGGGCAAATACAACATATTAAAAAAATGTTTTTGCTTGACTTTCCCTTTAAAAGGAAACATCAGCAGCTTTGTGAAGTTAACATAATAGTTTGTTTTCTATTCACAAAATGATTATTAAAGGCAAATGAAAAGGGAAACCATTTGAACAGTCTGAAATATTATGTTTAAAAAATATTTCAAATGTTTTGTTATTGCGTAGACACACCATGATCAGCAGAAAATGCTTAAAGTTGTGTTTGTAATTAAGCTGCTGAAACATCACTCACACTTATATTGTTTCTAACCTTTATTACTGTCCTTGGTACTAATTATTCTCCACACTTTTTTGATGTGTAACTCCCACCTAAATCAGTATTACACTTGATTATTCAATTACATACAATGTCACAGATACTTCCATAACCACAATAGTGCGGTGGTTAAAGCACATAATTAGCTTGTGGACCGTCGGGGTTTGATTTTGGAGTGCATTGTCGTGCAACTTCTATTTTATATGATAATCAATGTCCAATTATTTAAAGCTGCTCAATGTAACAATTTGCATTCCACATGCATTCAAATATTATCATCCAGCATTTATTAGTATTCACCTTTCAGCATTCAGACGCAATTTCTCTAGAAATTGCACATTGTCTCGTTTTATTTAATATTCTCAGCCGTACCATGACATCAACTAGCCTGAAGCTGAGCTGCAATGTCTTTGTTTACACACTTACCATGTGGCTAGTGGACGAGGCAGTTACACTTTTTGTCCCTTCCCAACAATAATAAATCTCCCTATCATATTTCATAGCCTGTACGTATGCATTTGTAATTAACATTTTTACGGCCGGTTCTTGAAAAATTATAGTAAACTTTAATGGATCACATAAAATGACATATAGGCTCGTGTCCTTTGACTTGATACACAGTTGTGCTTTGAACACAACTGCAAAGCTGTACAAAAGCGTCACTTATTGACACAAAAATGTTTAGAATCGTCACAAAAATTCGCTCATTTTCTACTCATGTCAACTTCAACCTCTGAAAATATCAAAACAATTGCCACAGTATTTTGGATTTTATGGGCTTTAGGCTTTTGTCTCACCATGCAATACGCTCATAAGTTTACATAGGGGTGTGTAAACTTATGCAGCAGCAGAACTGTATATTGTTGAAATTCATGACACTTGAGCTGGAGAGCCGGCTGCCTTTTGACGATAATGTCATTATGTTACATTTGGCTAACTGAATATAAAAAGCTCAGCTCTCAATGCAATCCTTCACCAGTTCCACTACAACTTGAAATGCATGGTTATCAACAATGCACAACAGCCTTCTTTAGACAACCACAAAAAAATATTCTCTCTGAAGTTGTACACCACCTAAAGCGATATTATTAGATGAATCCCTTGTTAGCTATTTACATCTATTGGACTTGTGTAGCTAATATTGCAGCTGTATAATGAAAACAAGCTAAAGCTAAATACAGTTTTGAAAACCTGACTCAACCCCCCCCCCCCCCACACACACACACACTCATAAGCCTTGTGTGCCTCGCTTGCTTATTTTATCAGGTGCACCGGCCTCTCTCCCTCCAAACAACAACTCCCATTCCCCTCCCCAGCTGCCAATCAGTCATTGCAACAGTCTTTCGTCTCTTTCCACCACAGCAACCAGCTCATCATCTACGGAAAAAGCCATTCCATGTTTGAGTCATTAATATTAAGATCAGCTGATCACTTGATCACTTGATCTGTCCCAATGCCTGAAAATGATGAGTGACATTTGCTTCCTTTAGTCACCACGTTTGACATGACATTTGCGTCTGACAAGTTTGATCTATGACTCGAAAGACACACATTCTAATCGAAACAACATTAGGCGGTGAATTTATTAGACCTTAAATTTCCAATCAGCAACATTTTGGTTGCAGAAGTGGTTGATGTTAATCGTATAATGGATGCACATAAACCACAGTTCTTCCTTGGCTGTTAAGCATTAACACTACATTAGAAGATATTTGGAAATGACACAAAGAAAAAAATCCCACGAGTATTAAAAACAGATTGGATTAACCTCAATTTAAAACGGTGGTGAAATACAGGAGCACTAACTAAGATATGGAGCCAATGTCCCTTTGGATTATGGGCTCTTTTAATTTATTTTTATTTTTTTTTTAGATACATTTTCAGTCACAGAGGCCTACGCAAAAAAAATAAAAAATTAATGAGGCATTGAAAAGGAGATGAGGATAAAAGAATATTCAGTCTTCTTTCAGAGGCGGGTGGGTTCATAACTCTCCATCAGGTAACAATCTGTTTTATTACTTGTTACAGCTCCGCACAGGGTTCTAAATTCTACTCAACGACTATTATTGGATGTAAAGTGTGAATCATTAGCCCTGTCCAAGATGTTCAGTGTGGCGATCTGTCTAAACAGACTCAGTCCAGCATTAAATAAATATTCCAGTGCTTCAAAATCGATGTTTATTTATAACTCTGCTCCATGTACGGACCTAAATGAACTAAAAATAATAAATGAGCTCGAATGAGCTGTAATCATGAATGTATACAGTACCTGTATGTGTATATACACATGAGAGGAAATGCTGCGTTTATTTTTATAGGACATGTTTATTCATTTAAGCACGCATGCATCATTGGTTAAATTGTGCTGAGTCCAACAAATTGATAATATTTGTATTTTATGTGTAATTGCATTGTATATTAAATTATGGCGCAACTACAAAGTTATTGTGATTTTGCTAATTTCCATTTGATTTGCCCTGGAAATGTTTGCTTATAAATGACATGGGTCAACACAACAATTATGCATTAAAAATAAAATAAAATACAAGAATGAATAACGTTATAATCATTGCATTTTCACAGTTCAAAATTTTGAAGGTACCTTTTCCTTTCCCCTTTCATTTTAGGCCTATCACAAAAGAACACTGTGTCATATTTTTCTGTGCTGTACCTCTATAATTTCATCATAATTTCGGTACTATCATAAATATCTGTACCTTGATCTTTTTCGACTTATCATGTGAGTGTGTTAGACCGACATAAAGTCAAGCAGCTTCATTTTCATTTTAGCAAAAATAAATATCCCTTAATAATCTAAAGGGTAGCATCAGATCATCCAACGTGCATGATGCAAAATTTTAACGTCTGTAAAAATAAATCAATAAATCGAATCATTACAACTAATTGGTTAATTTTGCAGACAGTCTATAACACATTCAAATCACATTTAAAGGAGATCATTTGCTTTAAATCGGTGCTGTCAGCTTGCCATAGTTACCAATTTTCTGACTAAAAACTATCTATAAATGCATAATTTATTTTAACATTTGTAACAAAAAATACAAAGGAATTCAATTTTTTTTAAATATTCTTTTTTATTTATTTCCATGAAAACCTGTCAATTAAACATCCGTCTTATAAAGAAAAGAAGAAGGGGTAGATGCATCATGTAGGCTGTTACAAGTATAAAAAAATAAAACGACATTTTTATGGATTGTCGAAAATGTCTTTGTTACCTGAGAAAATTCAAAGTCCTGTATGCGCACCCAAGAGTCTATTCATTGTCACGGTCCCCGACGTGTTTAGCTGCCGGCTCAGGAGTTCCACGCTGAGTGTGTAACTTGTGATACTCCTGGTGTAAGGTGACCAGGTGAGGCGAGGACACAGCTGCAGGGTGGAAAAGCGCCGGGGATGTGAAAGCGGTCCCGGGAGTCATCGGGTAGGCGGTGCAGTGAGCCGCCGAGAAGGCTTCGATGGCTGGTTGGGACTGCAGGAAGGCCTTGGCTGTGATGGCACTCCGGGAGAAGAAGCTCGAAAGAGCCGGTAGGATGCTGCTGACAGGTGGGATGGGTGCGTGATGGTGGTGTTGATGCATGTAAGGGTAAATATCCAGAGTGGGAAGCTGGAGGGCGGGTGTCCCCAGTCCGTAGTGCCCATGGGGGAAGGCGTGTAGTGCACCGGGCTGCACGTGATGGTGCTCCTTGTAGCGGAAATGTTGCCGCTTGAAGCGCTTCCTCCTGCGCAAAAAGCTGCCGTTCTCAAACATATCAGAGGAGTTCGGATCGAGGGTCCAATAGTTGCCCTTCCCGGGGTTGCCAGGCTCTCTGGGCATCTTTATAAAGCAGTCGTTGAGCGACAAGTTGTGCCGTATTGAGTTCTGCCAAGCGGGGAACTTCTCGCGGTAATAGACGAAGCGGTGGCTGATAAAGTCGCAGATCTCGCTGAGGGTGAGGCGTTTTTTGGGACTCTGCAGGATGGCCATGGTGATGAGGGCGATGTACGAGTACGGAGGCTTCACCGACGCGGGACCTTTCGTTTTAGCGGGACTCGCTTGCGGAGGGCTGCACGAGCCGGAGTCGCGCTCCTCCCTGTGAGGTGTCACAACATCCGCGGTGCGCTCTGGTTCGAGCGGCTCCCCGGCGTTATCTCGGAGTCCTTCTCCCACCACGTCGATAACAATATCCTCCATGATATCCGAGCCTAATGTCATAGTAGATATCCACCTGCAAACGGATGGTAACAAAGTGACATGCAGCTTTAAAAAAAACAACAACAACAAAAAACAACCAGAGACGTCCGATTTTTACGCACGACTCATCTCCATTCACAAAAAGGAGAGCGCACCATCTCTGAGATCCTCACAAGCTCCACAAACTCCTAAACCCCATTCCAAACGTTCTGCC
This sequence comes from Leptonotus elevatus, assembly GCF_054856555.1. Taxonomy (NCBI): domain Eukaryota; kingdom Metazoa; phylum Chordata; class Actinopteri; order Syngnathiformes; family Syngnathidae; genus Leptonotus; species Leptonotus elevatus. The sequence goes on along the minus strand of NC_141239.1, from coordinate 50,756,530 downwards.
TATAAAAAGGGGGAATACATGTGCGTAAAAGTGCGTGCGCCCTCTGAATGTGTCCGGCAACATCTGTAGTCCGCTGCAGGCTCTCCGTCGCGTCGGGTGCTGGAGATGATGTCACGCTTCAGGCCAAGGAAGATGATTCTGACCAATGAAAAGAACGCAAAGGTATAACAAGGATGCCTGGACCAGTTAGAAAGAAGCACTCGCATCATTTGTCCTTCCATGCCAAATGGCTGTTTGCGTCATTGGTTCATTCAGAAAAGCAGCCCAAAACAAGGGGGAAACATTACATATTTTTTTCAAATCCCATATTGGCATCAAAAACAGATTTCGTTTTCTCCAACTTCCCTTCCGACTAAATGAAGTTTGTCATACACCGACTAGGGACAACTTGAGCTACAATTTTCCATGATAGACCTATAGGCCTATACGTAAATATTATGATCTTCAGTACCGTTAACTTAAAAAAAAGAAATATAATAATAATAATAATCATCATCATCACAATAATCATCATAATAATAATCATCATCATAATAATAAAATACTTAACAGTGTAGCTTTCTCCATCCCTGAGTTTCGTATTTTTTTATAATGCATAGATAGATGATCGATAAATAGATAGATAGAAAGAGAGAGAGAGAGAGACAGACAGACAGACAGAGTGGGCCGTGGTTTTAATGAAACAATATGAAAAATGCCTATACGTGGAAATAAACAGAAATAGGCCTATAAAAGAACACCATATTTCTTTCTATATTACAAAAAAAATAACCTGCACCGGCTTTGTCTTACTGTAGCCTATTGTGTGAAAAGTTTAACAGCCTGCATCTTCAGCATGTCCATTTCAACGCAAACGTAAGGGTTTGTGTGCTCATCAATTTAGGCACATCAAGTGATTTTTATTTATTTATTAAATATATAATTTAAGAATGAAGCCGTGCTTGGAGTGTTAAAAAAAAGTCTGCAGGTTTTTAATCTTCACTGCAGTGCAAATGGTGAGATTTGAAGGCTTGCGCAATAATTTTTTTGCGCCAAATTGTGTAAGTACTCAGTCAACTTATCGGGTTTAATAAAGGGCGACTGAAACAGAGTGCCTGAGTTGAGAGAAAAGTGGTAGATTTGCACCAGCTCTGACATAAAAGTGCACCCGGCAGAGGCGGGCGCTTTTTTGGTATATTGTAGGAGGCCTCTGGTTGTTTGGGTTTAATGATGGAAGCCTTTGTTGGGATTCTCACATTTCCTGCCTCTAATCGTATTGATACCTCAGGGCAGAAAAGGGACCGGGTCCGGGCTGGGTGGGCTATTCAAGACCAGCTAAGCTGTAGATGATTTCCAAAATTCATCACGCATGTCTGTAGATTGTAACCAGGCCCTCGGTGCACTTTTGTGCTTTCAATATGAAGCAGCGGACCCCTAAAAATAAAACAAAAGCTCCTCAATAATGTGGCATCTAAATTCCGAAGGCAAATTTACTTCTTCTTTAAAAAAAAAAAAAATTCTGATAATTTTCAATTAATGTCTGACTGAACTGGCTTTTATTTTTCAAACATGCTTTTCAAAATTAGGATGTGCATACGCAGTGCCAGAGATGCTTATGAACGTAAGAGTGTTTAGACTGCAGGGAGAACGCACTGGATTATAATGAGGCTCTACCGTGGTGAGGTTGAAGCAATTATAATATGGATGGTTATGGGCCACTTCAGTTGAAATGTTTTTTGTTTTGTTTTAGTCTTTTTTTTCTTTTCTTTTTTTACTTCAAGCTTAAATCCGTCCGCGAGATTTGGAGAGTACAATACAAAGCGCATTTATCATCATCAGTCGTTGAATTTGCTTGAAAGAGCTACGTGAGGTTATTTTCAGACACAATTAAGCGGATGATAATACAAATATGAAATTAAATTAAAATATGAAAATGCGTGGGCATATGGAAAACGAAATGTATGCTTTGTAATAATGCCTTGTATTCCATTTCCAATTATTTCACATTATTATCAGTGATACAAATATAAAAATGATATTTATGCCTACTTATAATCGAATTCTTCAATAATTACTGACAGATTGTTGGGTAGATGTCACGTTCCGTCAACCTGTTGACGCCAGCGCAGATACTGGCGAGCAAATATCGACACCTTGTGGCGAAAAAGGCACTTGTCTCCTTTTGAAGGCGATCACTTGAGTTTAAATAAGAAGCCTAACAACGACATATAGTTATTAAAGTATTGCTCTCTAAATGTATGTTTTAGTAGGTTCGGATAATGGAGAACACATGTTTCACGTCATTGATTTTCAATTCCTGTGATGATGATGATGATGATGGTGATGAAGAAACTTGATGTCTTGCATCGAACGAGTGCTCACTCACTTCATCTGGCATCATTTGCTGGAGTGACGTAACAATATTATATTATTAATAGCCTACTGTGTTATTCTATACCATACTAAAGAGCGTTGAAATGTTTGCAATAGTTGTTTTTCATTTCCTTTTCTTTTCTATTTTTCTTTCTTTTTTTGTGGTTGGGGCAAATGTACAACATCAATATAAAGGTATTTGGGTAATCAAATGTTAGCAATAACTCTCAATTTGATGCAGTGTATTTCTTCACCACTTCAAACTACAAGTGCAATAATGACATCTGTCAGAATGAGTTATACTGAGCATTGCTACATTTATTAAGAATATTTTTTTTTCCAGTGGAACCTTCTCTTTTTTTCCCTTGGAGTTGAATTTTTCTCAGGTGGCTGGTGGGTGAATATTTGACTGACAATCCTCTGGATATTCACTAGAGGGAGCTTTAACACCAAAAATCGTGTTTTATGTTTTAATTCTGGCGTAGAGACACACGATCATTTGTTTATATCAAACGATTTCCAAAACCACAATATTGTCTTGTGTATACACTTGAGAACTTGTAAAACGATGATCAAATTAACATTTACAGCAAATTGCATCGGTCACACTTGAGGGGTTTAGACTCAAGAATGCTAGCTGGATCATGATTCATGCTGGAAGACCTTTGTTATGTTATTTCCTTGTCATGAACAAGGCCAATGAATAATAAATAATACAATTTTAGACCACTCAGAGCAATACACTCACGTGTACACTTGAGGTCACTACTAAAACTTTCCACTTACAGTTTTTTTGGTTGTTGTTTTTTTTGCAGCCCCAGATGGTTATTTTTTCCTCGATGACTGTGCTGTGTGATGCATATGTCATACAATCATGAACAAAGGAGCAATTCAATAAAACTAATCCCTTGTCAAGAGTTTGTTTATTGATGTATCCCTTGGGAAATTGAATAAGTTGCAAGTTTGTGTGATGTTAGTGAGTGGGTGTATTTGGACAAAGAGGTAGTGAATAAACGCACTGCGGCCAAATTCAGCAAGCTTTCCAAAGTTTTTAATGTGAGAAATCTCAGAGGGCAGTGGGAAACAGACCACCTTGGATAGAGGATACCCCTAAAACATACGAAAGCCTAACTTCAATATTTGGATACGATTTTATTGTGCCATTTTGTTGGTACAATAAAAAAGTAACATAGTCACACAAACTATTTTTTGTCAAGGTGTAACAACATGAGGGCAAAAACACAATAAATCATTCCCTGACATCTGACACAAGTGTTGTGGTCACATGCTTTGGCCCCCACCCCCTGGACCAACTGGTCCCTGAATACACTGGGGTCATGACCCCTTAGGTCTCTGGTGTGTATTTAGACTTCAGACTGCTACTCTCAACTCCAGGTCTTCTCTCAACACGGGCCCCCCTCATGATCCGTCACAACTCCGTAACAAAAAGAAACCTGTTTATTTTTCTTAAGACCTGGAAACTGTTTTTTAATGTGGGCGCTACTTTGGACTAGTGGATAATTGGCCCTTCAATGACATCATGGAAAACTAATGGAAGCAACTGGACATCCGTTTTGTCACAGAAACCTCTTTCTTGAGCTTCCTTGGGGCTCCCCACGACAATAAATCTCACACGCTTGTGACACCGGGCCAACCAAGTGATCCTTGTAACACCTTCAGCTGTGACGTTAAACCCATTCCACGGGCGATTCCCTCTGGACGTGGGCAAAAGCTGACAGCTACATTCCTGCACACACAAACATACTGTCACAAATCCACCTGGTCTAATTTGTTAACATTCTGCCTGTCGGCCCCGTTGTCCATGAGGCAGCTGCCATCCGCAGACAATATTCACAGCAATAATTTAAACCTGTATATGGGAACTGGGTAGCTTTAATGAGATTGTGGTAAGAATTGTGTCTAAAAAGCTACCACACTGGTTTTTGTCAGTGATGTCTCCCAGACGTCTTTTTGTTGGAATGTGACAGTTTGTCCCTGTGATGACATTTGGGCCCAGTTTTAATTCTACTCTGCGGTGAATTTATGACAAGCCTAATGTGCTCTGCCAAAGTCTCTTTCACAGAAGAAGGTGCACATTACATGCATCATGTAAAGCAACTCAAACAGACAGGAGCATACACTTGTCAAGCTTGCTTTCAATGTGGTAAAAAGCTTCAAACCCATAACCACAAATCTGAATTAATATATGCACGAAGCATTTGGGAATTTGCCTGACCATGCCGTGTGTTATATTCATATACACATAAACGGGTCCGCCATATAAAATGTCTCACGCAAATGCACGTCGGACCCAAATCAAAATGCCTTACTCTTAAATATAGGGTACATGTCAAGCATTACACTGGATTTCCTGCTTTGTTGTGTCATGAACCACAAACCACATACTGCAGCTTCACTCAAACTAAACATCTTTGTTCAGATGATATTTAACACCTAAAAAAAGCACAAGTACGAGTGTTCATGTGGAACTAAGAGTAGTGCAAGTCAACGCAAAAATTGTATTTACATTAATATATGGTATGCGTAGCCCCACTAGTCTAACTATGGAATATGAATAATATTGTGTTTGTGGAATATGAATTTATTTTTTATCCACCTCAGGCGGCGGCCATTTTGCCACTTGCTGTCGACTAAAAGTGACATCACAGTTGCTCAAGGCTCAGGTAACGACCAATCACGGCTCTTGGCTTCAGAATAACAGCTGAGCCGTGATTGGTCGTTACCTATGTAACACGCAATCACGGCTCAGCAACCGTGATGGCATTTTCAGTTGACAGCAAGTGGCAAAATGGCCGACCCCTGAGATGGATGAAAAAAGGTGAAATTTTCTGCTTAACTCATATTCTACAAATGCACTCGTGAGGCTGCATAGAGCAATTTTTGGGTGACTTACCCTTTATCATAATGTCCTTAAAAAAAAAATCCTTGTATTAATGAGATCATATAACACCCAACATTAAGTACAAGCCCGTTATAATATGATAATGTCTCATAGTTTCAATGATAAGTAACATTTGATCAAATAAAAAAAGCCTGTAGTTAATGTATTATGTAGTATTGATTTATTTCCTATAATTTAATTTAGCAGGGCATACAAGAAAAATGGAAAATTACATTTTTTTTATTTAAAAGTGTGTCAAAAACCTTTGTCATGTAACACAGCGTTCACAGCACCCATTGATGACCTCACTGACTTCTGAAACACTGAAAAAGCCGCACATCATTTCTTGCGAAAACAAAGTCGGAGCAGGTGTGCGTGTTGGGGTGGTTTAAGTTGTCATAAATGAATGTTGCTGACATTCTTTATTACAAACCAGCTGATCACGGACCTGCTTTAGGACATGCAGGTTGTCACCTGCTCACTCAGGACCCCACAAGTGTTCATCCAGCCCTGGAGGGCACACATTGAAACGTGCATTTGCCCCAACTGTTGACTGCTGTAAATGCTGGAGTCATGCAAATGTTAGGACCTCTAAAACCTGAACAGGATATTAAAAACTTTTTTGTGACAAATCTGCCTGAAGCCACAAGTCATTTGCACTCACCGTAATCTCAGTCAGATACTGTAGCAAAAGGAAAACAGGTTCTAACATGTTGGCACCTTGGCTCAGCATTAATACCCCTGGGACATTTTCAACTGTCATTTGCACAATGAACAAAAAAGGCCAGTCGGAGCAGTTTATTGAAAGTAGGCTTTAGCGACATAATGCTTAGCTACCCGCGCGTGTGGGAAAACGACAAACTCGAGCATGAAAATGACCAAAGACATTCCAGTTATGAGCAGCATGAACACGAGGCCGCAATATCAGTGCTTATTGTTATCTATTTAACTTAGCGAGGAGCCAAGAAAAACATAAATGAAAGGAAAGAACTCTTATCTTTGGTGTCTTTCCCAGCTGTGGAAGCATCTGGCGCGCCAACAGTTTCCTATTTTTCTTTTGGATCCGCTCAATTAAAATCAAGTTAACCTTGTTCACACATTGCAAGACATATTGCTAGCATATGGACCGAGCGCTTCTGATTTTTGATCATTTATAGAGCACATATCCAAAGTAATAGTAAGCAACTATGTGTTGCATCATCGCAAGTGCTACCTCCTGAGTGGCACTTACAAAGTATTTGGAATAACATTCAGACAATAGAAAAATATTTAGTGGGGCAAAAATTAAGCATAAGCTGGTCGGCATTGTTTTTAAGTGGAACAGACAATACAATAACATTCCATGCACTAATCAGTGTGTGTTGGCCTACCGATTGCATTCACGCTCACATCGAAGTACACAGTGAAGACAATCATCATCAAGTGGAGGAAATATGGCAGTGACATTACCAAGAAAAAGAAGAAGAAAAATGGTCACGGAGACTGCTAACAGCAAGAATCTTCAGGAATTTCCGGCAAGTACTGGCTGTTTATTACATGTGACAACAATCTCCTGTCTTACTCATAAGCCTGTTACAATGAAAGACATCAAAACCAACAACATTTTTGCAAAAACACACGTGAAATTTCCAAAGTGCAAGTCCAATGAAATCAAGGTTGAACTTTTCGGCCATAATTTGAAAATGCTACACTACTCATCATAAACAAAATAACACCATACCTAAAGTTTAGCACGGTGATGGCAGCGTCATGCTTCGGGGCTGGGGAGGGGGTGAGGAACAGTTAGCAGTTCAGTTTTAGCACAAACCCTTCAGGCTTCTGCTCCAAAGCAAAACCAATATCAGGAAAAGCCTATGTGAACATTCCAAACTTTATCTGGTGGGAATCAGAAGCACCTTAAATGGTGGCAGGTGTGTAATGACTCCCATTTAACATGTGTTTGTCAAAGTTAAAGCGTTAACTCATTGATTAATCATGAAAAAATATTGCACTAACCATGTATTAATGCAGATTAATCACACCTTTAATTTTGACCGCAGATGGTTACATTTAAGGTAGCGCATGTTGGGTTTGGGCAATAAACATAACTACATGCATTAAAATAAAGCGTTTAAATAAATATCTATGTATGACATTAAGAATATTTGTTCTTTTTTTTTTTTTTTAAAGAAAAAAAAATGTGTTAATGTCAAAAATATTGGGCTCAATTAAATTACGCAAAGTAATTAAATGACTAGAAAAAGAGGAGGATGAGTGCATTCAGTGGATCCAAACATGTTGAAGACGTCCTCTTAACATTAAATGTAGAAAGAACACATAACAGGGGCTCTTTAAATTTGGCTTGCAAAAAAATGTTGACGAAAAAGCCTTTTTAAAAAGGTAATATTAAAGCTTTTTCTACATCATGCATACTCCACCAATGCCCAAATGAGTACGAAGAGACCTGACCGTTTTACTCTGACTGCACCTATCAGCTTTTAACTTCCCTTTATAGTAGTGTGCGCACCCGCACACTCCACAGTATCTTTGGGCAGGGGAGGGGCGGAGTTTTTCTGACCTCATTTGAAGTCATGTCTTCGATTTGTCAACTGTGGCTGTCGCTTTAAGATCGTGCACGAACGAGCCCGACACAAATGCTGCAGTTACGCTTTGGGCCAGAGGTGACAGTCGTGAGTAAAAAAAAACAAAAAGTGACAAACTGCACAAAGATCCTTTAAATGATTCATCATGATTCAACAAAATTTTAAAATGTGATCAATCTGATTTGAAATTCATCGTTTGACAGCTTTACTGTAGTTTGAACAGGATTACTGAATTATGAACATAGTTGCATTCTCAGTTATAAAAGGGTGTGTACACTTGTGCAACCACATTATCTCATTTGTTTATTTTTACTTTCCCTCTCAAAATGATGTATTGTTTCTTTCCGTAGGGTTGTCCAGATTACAGGTCACATTAACTCATTTACTGCCTGACTGACGGCTATAGATGTCAAAAATTCATTTGAACTATTTCTATTAGTTTAATATTTTTTTCCCCTTTTGTTAACAAGAGTATGAAAACCTAGAAAAATGTTTTATTGTACATTTACAACAGATATAAAATTTGTGATTAATCGTGAGTTAACTATTGAAGTCATGCAGTTCATTTAGGCTTCTAAAGCTGCCCATACAGTCCAAGTCTGTTCGCACTGTGTTAATTCAATCACGTCTAATGTGTTTGGATATTTATCACGTCAGCCCATTTTGTGTGCCTGGTGTGACATTTTTAATCCCTTTATGGAAGGGAATTTGCAATGTTATCCCGCACATGTGATTACAGGACAATGAAAACATTGAATGGACTGATGATCCGCTTGCACCCCCAAGTCTGTTGGTACAGAGGGAATTTTTTAAAGGCTTTTTTTCCCCCCCTTGAAAGGACGTGAGAAAAGAATAAAAACGTCAGAAGAATAGAAGAATAACCACTGGACATTGCAATGAAGTAAGTGGACAAGGTGGAAAATTTAGCACTTGAAATGTAAAGTGCATTATTAATTCAATGTATTATCATTATTATTATTTTTGTAGGCAGTGCATTTGCTCTGGAGGGCATGCCAATGTATCCTGACTTTTGTAGCTGTGCAATGTTTACTAATTCGGGAATTTAGTACGTGCCACATGAAAGCAACTCTTTTGATTGGCCGTGAATGAAGTCAGCCTTTACAAGTCCCACACCGGCGCAGCCCTGCCTTTTGCAATCTTGCTGGCCTGCACCTGTCTGCAAAATTACCAGCATCGAGTCTAACCCGCCTCTGCATAGTTATGCCACACACCACACTGTAAATGAGGTAATTCTCTCCATGTCACAGAGCTTTATTAGTGAAACGAGTCAAGACAAGGTCACGAAGAATTAGGCTGCAGAGGTCTATAGTAGAAACTACTGTCGTTCTGGCAAAGACTATGGAAGGAGGTGCTTTAGGGAAGCAGAACTCCTGAATCTCAAGATAATGTCTCTGACAGACCAAATATATCAAGTTCAACAATGTAATTTCATTTGTGTTTGATCTTGAAATGTTAGCTACATGAAGACAAAAAAGTCTTAAATCTTAGTGGCCTTGACAAACGAACCAAATTAATATGTTTGGTTTGAGCTTCTTCCCCCTTTCTGTGCTTGGCAGCAGTTGCAATCACAGGATGCTAAAATCCCTCACACACTGCATCAGCTACACGGGATCGAGCACTTTTCTACAGAATGCTTTCTTTTGTCAAAAGCAAGAGTTTTTAAAAAGCAAAAAGTTATTTTCCCTCTTTTTGAGCTTGGGATGTAATGAGAGGCGTCATGTGAGAGGAAAACTACAAGTTCAAAAAAGCCAAATGTATTTGAAGGGTGAGCGGCTATAAATCACCTTGTCAAGCCAATCCATTTGCTCAGACCACACTTTTGAGAGGCATGTATGTGATGTTTCAATCTCACTGCTCGATTAAAAGTCCTTTGCTCTGTCTCGCACTCAGTCTGTCATTGAAGTGGCTCAAATTTTATTGGCCAAGTTTGCAAGAATGTGAACACATCTGTGTGTGTGTGCGTGTGTGCGTGTTTCACACCATCCATTTCAAAGCTAATTTCACTGGTACCTTAGCAGTTTACTGTAATCACATACGAGGTGTAATGAATTGCTATCAATTCATAAAGTCTTATCACATGCATCTATATTCGTAGTATATGTGCAATTTATGTAGACTATTTATATCACACTTTTCAACTGTGATTTTGCCAAAAGCTATGGCATGTATTGTTGTTTTGATCGTTTCCATGGGAAAAGGAACACAAGAGCCCTTATTTATTTATTTATTTATTTATTTATTTATTTATTTATTTCTTTCTGGTTACAACAGCATATTTAGTGACAGCAGCACCTCTAAGAATAAACACAATGTTTTGGACACTGGATTCATATTGCAAATTTCACCTCCAGTCACTGATTTCATGACTTGTGATTTGACTAAAAGACTCAAGACTTGACTTGTGAGTGACTTCACTTGCGACACCATGAACTTGACAGAACCAGACAGTCTATTTAAAATGAGATGAATTTCAGCAAAAAACAAACAAACAATCATTTAAGAATACAAATAAAAAGATGATGTAATGAGGTGACTTCACTTGATTTATCATAAGATTTGACTTGAGATAACTTTGTGACTTGGCTTACCCTATAGACAAAATGACTCGGGCCTGGCTTGAGACTTGAAGGTTTAGACTTGAGACTTACTTGGGAATGACACACGTGTGACCTGATCCCAACTGCGGGTGCAGCTTGTTGACAAATGCCTGGAGATATTGTTAAAAGACAAACGAGAAGTGTAACCCTGTGCCTGAAAGTCTAGTTATGTAGATCAGTACACTAGTAGTGCCAATTTTTACAATCCAAGTCCACACCAAAACGCTGGTTTCTTTATTTTGACCATCCAGTTTGTGCGTTAAATGAGCTTAACATCCAGACAAACCATCCAACAAACTTAAATGAAACCTGCCTTTGTGCTTGGTGTAGGTTGTAAAAGTAGCACTAAGTAATCAGACAGAAAGACAAAAAGTTAGCAGCACCATAAGTTCTGCCAGGACGTCGCTTTGAGCAAAGACAGACGACCAAATGAGACAGTGGTGATATCAAACAGGCAGGAAATGAAACTGATTGGACTCAAATCCAGACCTGAATGAAAATGAAAGAAAACAAAGAAATGGACAAAGTCCTTAAAATACTGTCAATCATGTATAGTTGGAAACATATTTCCTGCGAATAGTGTGTACATTATGTGTTAACTGTCCGGAATGTGTGTTTTATTGTTTGCACATGTACAGTACATGCTTTTTTCGGTCTGTTGGCAAGTGAGGCGTGATTAGAGGGTGGCACCGCAGTGTTCCCCTCAGGCCAACACGCCCTGTTATTTTCCCCGCCAGCTCGTGCTCTCAATGGGGAGGGTGGGTCCGCGACCTCCCTCCCACGCACAACCGCGGGAGAGGCGAGAGAGGGAGGCGCCCCCTTTTAAACAAACCCCATAAGTGTCTACATTAAAGATGCTGGATTTGCAGGCCTTTTTCTCATCAAGCCAAATTTGACAAATCTCTCAGGACTCTATGCTGGATCCTCACGTTCTCATCTAAACTAACTTTGATCGTTTTAAGAGATGTTTGCAAAATGGAGTAGAGAGACAAAATATGATATTATCATCTTCGGATCCTGGATGAACGTACGGACATAACATAACATAGTAAACAGTTGAAACAGAAGTTCAGCACGTACACAAGTGTCATACTGGGTTTCTAATTTTTCCTGTTAATACAGTACCCGGACCACAGTCTTCCGAAAACACAATATGAAACTAAGCTAACTACGCATGTCACACTCTAAGAAAACCACCGAGCCAGGTGGCCTCCTGTCTGTATTATGACGGAGGATTGTGGGTGTGTGTACATGCATGGAAATGATGACAACAGTAATATTGGTGCGCTCACTTCAGTTGTGTGAACACAAGAGAGCTTTGAGTAGTGCCATGGCGGCACGCTGTCATTTCAGCTTCGATGATGTACAGCATTCTCAGAGTGGATGGTGACTTCATTGCACGCATAGCAATCATATACTTTCAAGGTTGAAGAAAGACCAGCTATTTTCCGCTGGTGGGTCGTGACCCTAAGTAGAAGAAGTTTGCGTCTCAACTATAAGCATTTGATCGGCGTTACTGTGCTGATATTTGAAGTCAAAATGACTGTCAAGCGTTGGAGCGATCATGTGGTAAAATCAGGGCATCAACGATGATTTTAGCCTTCTTCTCGTCCACCGTAGTGGGAAGCATCAGTCCAAAAGCAGATGTTACGTGAGGAAAATTGTCAGAGTTAGAATGAATGGGTGCCATAACTTCCATTTCAGCAGATAGGTTGATGGAAGAAAAAAAATATGGTGGGAATCCGGGCATAATTAATACGAGTGACTAGCAAAGTAATGTACTTGGTTGACAATGAAATTGATAGCATGCTGTTTTAGCAGGTTAGCCATTATTTTTTGCCAAATTACTCAGGCAACCACCTAATCACACATTTTTTACCTACCAATGAGAAAATACCTTCCACAGACTCAATGCTGGAGGTTTCGTTTTCAACCTATCCCTTTAGAATTGACTCCTATTTCAATCTTCTCTGTACAGTATTTTACAACTGCTCGATTTGTCACCTTTGCCAACAGGTAGGTTCTGCTGGATTCCTTTTTATTATTATTATTTAAATGAAAATAACTTAAACCTAAATAAAAGAAACACAAACCTTTGGGGTATTCTTGACGGCACAACCCCATATACAAATGTCAAGCTTTGCTATTTGATTGGTGGAAATGGGCCCAAACGCAGGGAGGCAAAGAAGGAGTACTCACAAAAAAGGAATTTCATTTTAAAAGAAGCAAAAGGCAAACAAGACACATGGAATCAAAAAGTACCATAACATAACAACTAAAGTCAATAAATGAGATACAAAGTAACACACCAAATTTGGGAATAAACGGAAACAAGACTTCAATTGGAAAATCGTGACTGACAGAGACCGTAACAGACAGTGAAGTTATTGAACCGACAAAAACTAAAAGAAACCTAAATACAAACAAAATGATGAGACGAGGAAACTAGGGCCCCGTCCAGACGGAAGCAGAGCCGGCGTCGTTCCTCAAACAAATCTCGTACACACAGAAGCATTTCCAGACTTGCGTGTGTCACAAAAAAGACGCTGAGGACGTTTAACGGCTGTAATGTATATGCCAAGTCTGGAGTGGCGCTGTAGCGCAGCCACAGGGAGTTAACGGAAAGCGTAGAAGAAGAATCAGCAAAGAAGACAAACGCTTTTTTTTTCTAACTTTATTGCAATCTACAGAACAAACATGGCTTTGCATGTATCGAAACAACATGAAAAAGACAAACACAGGAGAAGTGACAATGGCGGGTGATTCAAGTACAAGACCGCTTGTTGAACGTGGGAATAAAGAAGCAAAATATTTAGCTACAAAAGCATAAGCAAGCTAAGGAGAAGTCTGTGCCTTCCCTCTACCCAACCAACCTTCCACAGAAGGCCACAGCTGCATCCCACAGTGCACAAAGGTCAAACAGGTTTGCAGTCGGATATGTGCAGGTTGTCACGCCAAAGTTGAACTTTAAGCGCAGTTCTTGTCCTGTGCTCCTTGTGTCTTGTGTGAGGGTTTGGGGAACTTGAACACATTTATATCTACATCTGGAAGGTCGGCTTTCCTTTGGGACAATGCGAGGATATGAGTTTTCGATGACAAGTTGTGATAACGGTCCTTGTGTGTGCACGAGCACGCCCCCTTTTTCTTGTGGCCACTGTTGTTTCAGATCATTTCACCTTTTTCAAAGTGCGGAGAGCATTAACAAAACAACAGCTCACTTTGTGATTTGATAATCAATGTCGAGACACTGTGTGTACATGTTTACATGCAGTGGAGTTAATCCGTTATGATGCATGTAATACAATGTGGTGTGGTCAAAATTAAGAATGCAGTCTTGTAATGTATAATTGGGCTTTTAATAACAAAGGAAATAGTTTAATGAAAGGATGATGCAAGCTTCAGACAGTGATGTTATTGGAGAGTTATAGTGTTGTTATTATCACAGCTGGGGCTTGGCCTGATGTGCACAGGAAGCATAAGTGCTGTGAGAATGGCAGGATAGGTCAAAATCAGGACAGAATCTGATATTCAGGCTGGGTTGAAAATGCGAAAATGGTTTACAGTAAAATTCACAACTTTTTGGACTATAATAACAGACTTTACTTACTTCGCATCATATGTAATAACTATCACAACCCCCTATGGCCCACCCGTGGTCAAAGCATTAGAAAGTTGCCATGACTGCAGGCACAATTACCACATGTTAAACTCTGATAATTAATCCCTCATCTTGCAGGCCTGACCAGCGCTTACAGTATGTACCTGCCCTTTTTCCTGCCTAATCACGGGAAATCGACTCATCGGTGGTCAGTAAGTCCATGTGTGTTTCCTGAGGTGCCTTCAGTAATGCGCAAGCACACATCCTTCTGGGGGGATTTTATCTGCTCCCAGAGTCCACATCAAGGCCAGGGACTGTCTTCCCAACAATGGGCTCAGGAATCTCACTCTCTGCTCGACTTAAAACAAAAAAAAAATCAGGTAGTCATTTAGATAGCTCTATCTCTCTGTCTAGACAAACAGGGCATGTCACTTGTTGAAACAATGCAGTGCTAATTGCAATTCAAGAGAATCTGAGTTGAACAACAAACACTGTGTAAAGATAGCGAACGTGAACATTGTTTAAAGGGATTTATAGGCCAGGTTAACTCCTTATTTTGTTTTAGAGCTGAACCCCCCATCTTTTGTATCTATTTAGTAGGGGTGTGCCAAAAAATCTATTCTCATAAGAAACGATTCAGAATCTATTTAAAATGTCCCAAAATCGATTTTATTTAAATTAATTCATACTGTCTTGCCTTTGTCTGTGTGTGCCTTTATTTGGAGCGCTGTTCATGTTGTACCCGGTTTGGCCACTGAGGGGCAGTGTGGTTCCACACGGTCTAATACACTGTTAAGTTGTAGCCACATTAGAGAGTAGAAGGAAAAAGTCACGATCAAGTTATTCCAATAAAAGTTTTTTTTTTTTTGCAGTGTGGAGCCGTTCTTTTGAGTGATAAAAGTGCCGCGAGTAGCGCGTTAATTAGCATTAGCAAGTCAGACTGGAGTAGATCATTACAATTCCTTGCACATCTATAGATTGAAGAAAAAATCTTTGTCAATCAAATCATTTTGAATCAAAAATCTTTCTTAATCAAAAATCGATCCTGAATCGCAGGCCATAAATTGGAATCGAATCGAATCGTGAGACATTCAAGTATTCCCACCCCTACTATTTAGAATAAAGTTGAAATTGAAGGACAGTAGTGCTCATATTTAGTAACTCAAGTGAACATTTTCATTGAGAAAAACACTATTTTGTGAGCATAATATTGTAAAATTCAGTTAAATAAGTCATGGAAGAATAGTCGTAATAATAATTACAAGAAAATAGCTGTTCTAATATGAGAATTAATTAATGATTTGATGTCAGAATTCTCTGAGACCAGACATTGCTTTTTCTCTCTAAACACTTTCATTTCTTTGTTGGTAATATTGTAAAATATTTGTTAAAAACACTGCTGGTTGATGATTGGATAATACCAATATTGCGATTTTAAGCCAAGACATCTTATCATATTTATAAAGCACTTTCTAACAGTCGTAGTACATAAAACATAAAAGATTCACAATAATACAATCATAACAAACCAACAAATCTTTTTTTCCCATTCCTACACACAGTAAAATCACATTAATTTGTTTTTACTGATGGTGGTGTTGATGGATCAGAATCTTGCTAGCTATAAAATTGTAGACAAGCTACTCAACAATCAATTTAGAAAAAAACTAACTCATTCACTGCCACTGACAGCTATTGCGGTCAAAGATGCATTGTCTTAACTGGGCTGGCAGTGAATGAGTTTTAAAAGTCTTATGAAGGGTTAAGACTAAGAAAGAGAAGCAACTTTCTTTGTGTGGGGACAATGGAGGCTAAGCACCAAATCTGCAAGGTCAAGAAACAGCTCACTCTGTTGCTACTCTTCACAGACAGAGCAAAACGTGTAAATAATAACTTCCTGTGAAAATGCGTCGCAAGAAGTGTTACAACTTCCTTTCTTACCCTTCTCATCTTTCATCTTGGCTCGGAAGAATTCCAGTGGGCATTGTGCGAAATTCCACGGGTTGTAATTGGTCCTGACTTTTTGGCCCCTCGTGAGTGGCAGAGAAATTAAAAGGGGTTGGGGGTGGGGGCATAAAAC
Source organism: Leptonotus elevatus (assembly GCF_054856555.1). Lineage (NCBI taxonomy): Eukaryota > Metazoa > Chordata > Actinopteri > Syngnathiformes > Syngnathidae > Leptonotus > Leptonotus elevatus. The sequence goes on along the minus strand of NC_141239.1, from coordinate 50,740,398 downwards.
GGAGGTGGAATTACAGAGCATGCATGCATTCACTTCCTGGCCTCTCTTAACCACAAAAGGACTGCGAAACTTAATGAGATTCAGTATAAATTGCTGTATTAAACCTAGATGTACAAAAGGTAATTGTAACAATTTGATTGACATTGTGGGCATAGTTTGCAGCAGTGTACAGCTGTTCCTAATATTTTGCCACTCATGTCAAATGACCACACCAAATAACTAAAGTGCAAAAATAATCATATTGTTACACCAAGCGTCAATCAAAAGTGAGCATTGCTTTCCCCTTCTTTTGGGTCTCATTACATTTTTCAAGTGTACCTAATAAAGTGTCTGCTCAAGGAAGCAGTTAATCGCAGTGTTGGACAGCAGCTTCTGCAAAGTGATTTCAACTCAACCGTCGCAGGAAAAGCATGCACTTTTTCAACAGTGGAATTCTCAAACACAATGAGAGCAAATAATGACGGCCCCTGCGGTGAAATGGAAAGGCACTCCAACAACAGGAAATGTGGTGAGACATATTTATGTTCATATTTAGGCGTCATCAGGAAATTTCAACAATGTGAGAAAGTGGAGGATGACATGAACAGAGTTTGCCACAATTAGTTTAATTCTTGAACAAGTTTGAGACAAGACATATATGATTTTTATTATGGCTGATTTTAGCGATTGAGCCCAAGTCTTTCTTTCTTTCTTTCTTTCTTTTTTTTTTGGGGGGGGGGGGGTTCATATGATCTAGTTGAATATAGTTTCACTTTACAAAAATAAAACATGCTTACCAGAACCTTGAAATGCACAATGAGGTGTGATGTTTTGTGGCATGCAAAGAAAAAACACCTACTCCACCCAAAAGCCGACCTAGTGACTGAATTGATATTTTTATCGTAAAGTAACTTAGCCACATAATACGATGAAATGATAAATTCAAGCCATTGTTTCTATTGATGGGCTACTGCTCTGCCTAACGTAGCCTAAACAAGTTTACCATTCATAGAATTTTTTTTTTTTTAATTGGACACAGACAAATAAAAACAAACAAGAGTACAAGGTGCCTCTTTGTTTTTCGTCATTGGCCTGATTCACTCTGCTTTCGGTCAGCCATTTCTCATCCCGCTGGTTTTCCCGTCATTAGGCTTTCATGCTCACATTAGTGTCTCTTTCATTGTCTGTGCTCAACGGCACAACGGTGCCAACCTTTCGTGACTCAGTGGCAATGATTGTCTGTTGCTGAAAAGGATGTGCTTGCGTGCAAGTGTACAAGTATGTGCATAAGTATATGCGTGTGCAGCCATTCTTCTGTGTGATGTTGGGACCCTCAGGAGGGATTCAGTTCTCTGGATTCTCCCTTGACTTTGAGACCTCAATTACTCACGGAAACATAGACGATTTGATTGCTGTGTTTTCTTTTTTATGCTTTTGAAATTAAATTTTTGAGTAAATTCATATTCCACATATTTGTCTGACCACTTTATTTTTTTGCTTGACATAATTAGCATGAAGGGATTACAATAATAAAGCAATCACACGACGTGCCATCACAGCAGCCACATGTTGACTACTGAGCGCACCAAATTCCCTGCGGCACAGATAGGCCAAGCAATGTAGCGTGATCACTTGCAATCGATGATGGCCAAGCGGGACAAATCATCATGAATCATTTCAGTCTGGTGTGTGTCCTGACCACCGCAGAACCTCAGAGACTGACTCACCAAACCCCTGGGATTCGATCAAACCCGGGTTAAGAACCACTGGAGTAGACCTCCCCGTCTCTGTATGTACTGTAACATGTAAACAAGCAATGCCTACACTTAGCTTGGTTTTAAGTCAAAGTAATTGCAAAGGCCTCGACCTTGTGGCTAAATATAAGAAACAACCAGTATCCTTTGGATAAATTAGATTAAGTTGGGTGCAGTGGGAGAGAGAGGCTGGTTTCCTAATTGTTTTGGAAATGCAAGAATTCTACCTGCCTCCAGCGAACACACACCCAAGTTTGTCCCTTCAAGCCCCCCTGGGTCTAAGGTAGTTCATCAGTATTTTTTGTTTTTGTTTTTTTAGAGCTCAGCACTATTCATTTGGCAGCCTTCCCAAGTCAACATGTCATCATTATCGCTCGTGTGTGTGCGTGTGCGTGTGAGGTTGTGCTCTTTAATTCACCTGAAACCTGTTTTTTAACATCCCAAACCTTTCACCTTAACCAGATACTTCAGAGTCCTACCAGAGTCGAGGAGTTGTCAGGAGACCAGAGGAAGGATCAGAGGAAAGAAAGATGAAACTAAGCGAAATCCAGCACCAACCAGACACCCACCCACAGAGTTACAAAACCAGAATCATTCACCAACCCCAGAAACATCTAAATTCCAACAGATTAGGGAGACATCAAGAGACCAAAGGAAAGACTAAAGAAAGGAAGAAAGGATAGATGAAGCAGAGTGAGATCAGCCTCCACCGATTCAGCGACCAGAGCAAGAAGCAGATTGTGTTTGAATTTCGGTAGATGCTGATGTGGTAGATCTGGCATGCATGAGAACCTCCACCAAAGAGGGGAGCTGTCCTCGGCTCGACAAGGCAAGGACAGCCTCCCAGGGGCCCCCAGGCCACGGCAGCACCAGGGCACAGCGAAATGGGGCACGGCAGGCCCACGCGGCACCTCACCGGCTCACAGCCTCCGCTCCCAGCCCCAAAAAACGCCATACACCCACCCCAGCACCCCCCACCCAGCCACCCGTTTATCAGTATTTTCTGCCACACCTTCAAACCTTCCGGGAAGGATTCGTCTGGCATCTTCTGCTGCTCCATTGTCACCGCCGTCCTCATGTCATTTATGTTTTTCAAAAGAATCCCCTTGATGGCCCCTTGAGCTTGGGAAAGGGGGGGGGGGGGAAGTCAACACATCGCCTGCTTGTGTGAGGAGGTTGTCTAGCACAGCAACATTCTTCTTGGCCAGGATGCTCACAGGGCACGTTGTCATGGTGACGCAGACCTCGTCTTGCACACAGAACGAGCCAAATGCAGCAGGATCTTTGTGTCAACATGCTGGTTGATTGCCTGCCCCGTTGCAAGAACTCAGAGCGGACAATGCCTTTCATATCCAATAATATGTCTTGCTTTACTTGTCCTTGGCAATGGTGGACTCTTCCACTGAACGCTCTTGCATTTGGTTTCCAGGTCATAATCAAAAATCATACTCATTACCTGTTAAGACACTCCCTAGCTATCATCGGCCTCATCATTAATCCTCATTGGTTTGATGACCTCACACAGAGGTTGTGTATATAAAGCGTGAGAGAAAAGAAAGTTTAATGGATGCAAAGAGTTGAAGTCATAGTTATAAACTCCAGGGTGATTATACATTGAAGGGGGAAACTCATCGTCTCATCTTTTGGTCTCATGGTTCGAATAGCAAATCTAAATGGGTGAAATATTTATGGAGCAGGACAAAGATGAAGAGTCCACACGCAAACAAAAGCCGCTTGTGGGACAAGGTCTTGGGAGAATCCCGACCAATGACCTTGCCACTTCATCCCTATTACTCCCCACTATTCACTGCCTCAATGGAGCAGGCTCGTCTCCTCCCTACATATGTCATCCAGACGTTGCTCTTTGCTGCTGTCTCTTGTCAACCACAACATTTTCATCCTAACAACGCACATATACAGGCGGGGGCTTGGACTCAGGAACATCCTTACAGCTGCTGGAATTCAAAGGAAAGGGAAAAGCAACCTCAGCTCCCTGTCGTTCTGGCTCAGTTCAAGCATCTGCCTTAGGGTTTTCCAAAAAAGACTTCCTTTTTAAACAAAAACCATCACATCTGATGCCGAAACCTCAGTTTGAAACCTGTAATGATCTGTTTGGTTATCAGGGGAGGCCTCGGCCTAACACCAGTGTGGGGGGGGGGGGGGGGACTCGTGCATAAACATGTGACTCAATCGAGAGGGAGAAAGGACAGAGGGGAAGGAATTAGGGGATAATTGGAGTGAATTGATGCAAGACGAGGACACTGGTGCCGTTTTCAATGAGAATCAGGCGAAAAAACAAAGAATCTCACAATCTAATCATGATCGCAACAGCAACCATATGTTCAAACAAATTACCTTTCTCGACAGTGACACATCTTTCCGTTCCCTTTTGACAGCTCATCAAAAATAAACACCAGGGCAGATGCCAGCTCTCAAGAAATATCAACAAATATGTAATAGAGTATGATTATTTGGAGCTGCCATGTGTACAGATGAGGTCGATTTTGGCTCACTTGGAGCCGCAAAGTCAACCAAGATCGACCCAGCAACGTTACAGCCCCAAGGCTGAGGCTGGAGAGGCCAACTCCTGTTTAGTATTTATGGTCAAATAGCTCACATAGCTTCACGTCCAAGCAACACAACCACAAGTGAGGAGTGTCCTCCGTGGCCCTTAACCCGTCTTGTGTGTTTGGACGTGGCGCCATTATAGTACTCAATTGTCACTGACAGCAACTGGGATCCAACAACAACTGTTCCGAAGAGTTTCACATCCTGTCTGTGTCTAGACCAGTGGCTCCTTAGCCTTGTTGGAGATACTGAAGCCCACAAACATATTCACTGAACTCTTCGCAATTGGAGAAGGTGAAAATATGTTTGTTTTGTTCAAAGTCAAAACAGGTGTATCATTTATTTGTTCACAAAATTAAACAGCTATCAGTTACAGCCTCACTGTTTCTCAAAGAACAAAACCAACTAAACCTGTGTTTCACATCATTCGATTCGGCCTCTTAATGACTTGAGCTAGGCCGTTGTGTCGCTGTGACCTGTCCTGGCTCGGCGCCTTTCTATCTATCTGCACTCTGTTGCGCTTTTCTGGTTCAAACCAGTTAAGACTATCAGGTTACACATTTTCTCAGAGGCTAGGCTGAGCCACCCCCCATGTGGGTGGACAAAACAGTGTAAGAGTAGAAACCATTTTGAATAGATTAGACCTTCTTGCGCATTCAGCAGAAAAGGCTCCACAGCTGTGTACTCGATCTTTCTGGCATCCAGTAAATAGTCCCACTGAGAATATGCAGTCTCCTGGTTGTTATTATTAGTATAGCAAGCGATCAAGATAAAAGAAACGATGAATGTTCCCATCAGAACTTTACAACGCACAAAACAAAAAAATCAAAAAAAAACTGACCGCTTTCATGCGTACTTTCCTCGACAAGGTTGAGACTGTCGTCCAGAAAGGTCGAGGGTGCTGTTTTTCGGACGTGTTCGGGCCTTTCCACATTACACTTGATTTTCTTGGCGTTCACCGCAGGGCAGGGTGCAGGGACCGATGCCATAGAAAGCAAAGTCTGGACAGTGACATGCGGAGGCACCATATTGTCACCCAGCTTGACGTAACGCACTATGCATAGCAAAGCAATTGCCTATGTCCAAAATTGGGATATTGTCCACAGAAACCTGACATTAATATGTTAATCCGAGATTATCATCATCATGCAACAAACCCACTAGCGGCTAATAGTTGCTAGCTACTAGTAGCAAAGCAAGTTGCAGTGGAGGCGTCCAACTTGCCATTCGCTCACTCCATGCGCCACATGTGGCATAACACCCTAACATGCTTTTCTTTTTTTATATACTGTAGCTGCTTTGCTAACTGCATATTATAGCGATAGAAATGGGCCAAGATTTTTAAATAAATAAATAAAATGCATTTTAAATATTTACAAATTCCGAAAATGACTTTACAGAGTCTTTGATTTGGGTATTATTATGTAGACCAGTGAAGTGCAGATATGTCTGCTGCGACAACTAAATTACAGTTCGTCACTATGAATCAAGTTCAACAAGTCAGCTCTCACATTGTGTCACACAAGTTGTGTTTTCCTACGTGTAAACAGTGCGTGCCTGTGTGAGCATGCAAACGGTCTTATTAAGTGTGCACGGTGGCTGTGTGCGCACACCAAGCTAAGCTGGTTTTAATCGTTTCCAGAGTTTGGGCATGTACGAGCCAATAAAAGTACAAACCCTACAAAACGTTGAGTAATTCATCCCGTGGACCGTCTGGGTTATCAACACGACGAACGCCAAAGACAAACGACCTGTTCCGCTGGTTATTGTAACGAGGTTCATACTTTCACACGCTTTTCTTTATTTATTTTTTTAACGCTTCAGTCACAGGAAATGACATAGTAAGGGAAAAATCTCAGCAACTAAACACATCTTCAAATGATTAGTGATTTAAAACCATGAAACCAGAAAGGAAAAAGCAACCAACCCATTAATTAAAAAAAAAAATCCTTACGTCATGTAGCTTCCTTCTATGGTGACAAGAATGATTTAATCCTGTTTAAAAATAAACCACTGAAGCACATCGAAATGTTTCATCCAAGTGCTTCTTGATGGGCCTTGTGTTCCCTTTCTTCTTCTCTTCCTCTTGTTTATATGGGAAACATTTAAGTAACCAGATAGTGAATAACAATACTTTTGGTTTGGCTTAAGTACAGGATCAGTTTGGTTGATGCTGGGATGGTGTGGCTGAGCCAAAGCGGCTGCCAGTTTCCCCTTTGTGGGCCCACGTCGCATTCACAGGGCAAGCTCACAATGAAGGGGGCCCGCTTGGATTCTTGGAACCCCCTCTGGAATGGCATACATTGTACTTGCTTCACAAAACGAAGCTTAAACAGAACAGAGTTCCATTATAAGAGGATTGCAAATTTATTGATGCCTCTTTGTATATTCGGGGGTTTTGCTACATGGCAGAACATCCTGGATTTGTATTTTTGTGTTCTGTTATCCTGCAATAAAATTGCTACTTACGTGCAATGTAAACAGTACTGCAATATGTTCTAAATAAGTAAAAAGTCAGTCATTTGTACACATGCAGCTGTGTGGAATCCCAAAATACATTGAAAATGGTCACGGGAACTGAATTCACCACAATCTTTGCAAAATACAGCCAGATTTAACCCTGGCGTAACACATGGACACATGGAAGAACTCATGGATTCACTCATGGACAGCGAAAGCTGCCGTAGCTTATCTAGTCTTACATTTAATAGCAAGTTAACTAAGTTAACCCTCACTAAGTCTTGACCAAAACCTGATTTGTTTTCGTTTTTTCACACTCAGTAGAAACACTATTGGCCCTTTTCTACATGTGCTCTATACGTCTTGGGAGTGTTTTCATTTTCTAATCCAGCACGTTACTTTCATGTTAGAGTCACAAAATATTTGTTGACCACCATTTTACATGGAAGCGAGTGACGTAGCGTAATCAGTCTTAAGGAGGACTGGCTACCCAATATGGCTTTGTTTTCTTAACTTATCAGCTTGCCTGTGTTTGGCTGTATTATTCTCAGAAAAGTCTTCCTGATAGGAAATCTGCCTTGGCCAGTGAGGTGTTTGTGTGTGTGTGCGTGTTTGCGTGCGAGTGTGTGAAATTTTCAACAGCTATGCTAAGTATCCTAAAATCACTTTGACATCATTTCCTTCATCACTAATCGTCTCCAGTGATAATATTCCCTAGGTTAATATCCGTATCATTTCCTGAATTTGTATTAGATTGCTATTGTTTGACTTATCTGCAGCCCTCGAGGCTTTTGTTCATTAACCAGCGTGTTAGTGGAAGTTATTCATCACTTTGTTGTGTAGAGGGTCGTAAATTTAAGTTTCGCAAATGTGGTTTCTGTTTTCTTTTCTTTTTTTTAATAACATGATGCTTCATTTTCCCAACATCACAATAAAAAAATTATAAGACTTCAGGTCTGCATGGCCCTCTGAGAAGAAAAGAAGGCCTTTGCAGAAATCTCCTCGATCTCTCTGCTTCTCATGACCCTATACCCACCCCCACCGCACAGCCTTTATCCCTGCCTGAATCTCCTCCCTTTGCCCGATGCGAGAACTCCTGTTTTTTTTCCTTTTCTTTTTTGCCTTCAGACTCATCCCAAAGTTCTGCTGTATGAACAAAACATGCTTTCATCAAAACTAACTGTTCAAATGTCAATCCAACAATTAAGTGTGGGAGAAAAATGCATGACCAAACTAGTGAGTGACCCCCACTGTGACACCTGCATGCCTACAAACTGTAACCAACACTATATGCAGGCCTTATCAGACAATGTAGGAGGGGGTCAAAGGTGAAGGGTTGACGGTGAAATGTTCAAATGTGGCAGAAATGTGGGAAAACCCCAACATGCATCGATACAAAGCCACTATAGAGGAACATATGACCGATGTTGGTCACACACGGGATCTGCTGCATGAAAAGACAATGACATCACAAGTTAACATATGCGGGCAAGTTTTACTCCAATGTCGTCATTCAAATAAAACTATAACGGCTTGCCTATGGGGAAAAGGGCACTTGCTTTGGTTAATCAAATGAACCTTCCTAATTGTGTTACAGTATGTATACATTCTTGTTTGAATACAGTAACAATGGAATCCATTCTATTTAACTTAAAGGGGCCAAAATACCATTTTATGTGCAAATTGTAACAATCCGCAGTGTGGCACCGCACCACAGGGTGGCGCCTCCTTGTTTTTGTTGTGCCTATAGAACCTTTTCGTTTTAGCCATCAATGGTTCCGTGGATACGTTGATTTGTAAGACATGCGTCATCTCCTGTCTCCTGCGTCACTCTCCTCTATGACACAGCGCTTCCCCCTCCTCCACACATGAAAATCTGCTAGCTACCGTAATATATGTGGTATCCACGTAAAGCTCCGCTTCTTTACTTTCAGAAGCCGTTAGAATTACGTTGCTAGTGCTAGTGGTTCAGGAATTACGGTGATTTGAAAAACAAGTGTGTTGTCCTGTCCCCGCCGACAGTTTTGGATTTGAAGGGTTTTAACAAAGTAAGACTGTAGACTTCCAGTTCCTTTGTTGCTCTGCAGTTTTTGCTAACCAGCTGCGCCGTCCATGGCTGATCAGCCACCGCGTGTTACAAAATGGATGAAAAAATACTTGTCAATCGCATTTTTGAGTTTTGAAAGAAAATATTTGTGTCTCAGGGTGGAGCCAAGTGGTGTCAGTGTTTACATATGATTACGCTTAGGGTTTTTAGCTGTTAGCGAATAAGTGCATTAGCTGAAACTGACAAAAGCAAAGAAACAGCAAAGAAAAAGGCATTATCGAGGAAATTGAATTTAGCTAAACATACTTATTTTGAGTATGTTGGGCAATGTGTGTATAAATATGTGTGCATTTTATTTCATAAACCTGTGGATGGTGTATCATAAATAACAATGTCTCGGCTATGCTCGCTGTGTAGCCAAGATTGAACCTTGAAATTGTGAGGCTACATGTTCCTGAAAACTAAAGTGTTATAATTTCTATGTAAGCAGCAGCTTATGTCTCAGGGAAAACAAAAATGACAGAATACAGCATAGCGGTATAGTTAGTGCTTATCTGATCTTATAGCATATTATGTGTACTGCATGCATATTACAGCATTTCCAGTGGTTTTTGCAGCTCTATACATACGTTAGCCTCTATACTCAAGGTCTGTAATTTTCATGTCCTGACATACTGTAGGAATGCTTCGGAGGTAGAGTTTGCGGCATGCTATGCAAGAAGGACTTAGTATGTACCAAATGAAAGCATATAATATGTTCACAACCATTTTCTTTAGTAGAACTCTGTTAAATGTCACATTTTAGCCCAAAAGAAACTAGAAAAACATACACTGTAGTTTAAAATGGAGATGCTAAGCTAAATTGAAGATAATTGTGGCTTAAAAAAACAATGTTTACCATAAAACTTTTGTGCCGTCTGTGAATTCATTTGCTGACGTCTCATGCTCTGTACTTTCTTTTCATTGAACTTACACAGAAAGATGAGATTTTTTTTTAACCAACACATTCAAAATGCTTCCAGAACTGCTGGTTTTGAAGGAAGGCCAAATAAATTCTCAATGCAGACGCGGCAGAAATCTTTGCAACAGCTGCTTTTTTGGTCAACATTAAACTGTGTATGAATTATACAGTACATACATATTATAAATCGACAACAAAATAGCAGCTCATGATAATAGCTTCAATTTAAAGAGGATTATTAACTAAAAAGACAGACAGGCAATTTATAACCCATTTTATTTCATCAATATTTAGGGAATTAATGCATTCACTTTAAGGGGCAGAGTATTTTGTTTCCCCCCATTTCTTGCCATTACACAAAACTTTGCTGTGCAACTTTTCACAAGTCCGAAGGCTCAGAACAAGGTTATAAGGCAATGCTGAAAACTTTCTGGTGCGTCATTTTACAAGATAAAGTTCATATGAAATAGATGAAAACAGATTGTGTGGTATTTTGTATCCGGATGAGACGCTTGAGCGTAAATGCATCTTTCTGTTCATTCCATGTCAAGGTGAGTTGATTGTGTTGACGATATATAGCGATATAGAGAGGGAGAAGAGTCTTTAGTTTAGTTTCTTTCTTATTCTTTCCCTTATAACTGAATAATGGACCATAAAAATTGCTGACTCAATTTTTTTTCTATCATGCCATTAATTTTCTTACATTTTCATTACTACATAAGCTGCTTAAGATTTGACCAAAAGGGCTCGCACTCACAGTAACTGCTTGAGCTCAAACAACTGGCCAGTTTGAGGGTGAGAACTAATGAACGTTGACAATGGACATAAGGATGTTTGTGTTTGCATATAGACACAACTGCCATTCACATACACTCAGTGTATGTCTAATGAAAATGTTCCCAAGAGGAAGTCATTTCCTGTGTTTATTAGTGCCCTGAAATCCCCACTAAGTTTAGCAATAAGCACCCCCCATACCCCTTGTTAAAAATGCACTTGAGGAGTTATTTATTTTGAATTTTTCAGTTTGTTTAATCGAGTGGAAAATAATACTGTCATTTTTAATCTATGCAAAAACTTCACTCAAAACGTGTAGAATTTATATGGGCTCACGTTGCAAAGCACACTATGCAAACATCATTCTCATAATGGGAAGTGAATTTATTTTTGTCATCAAATAAGAAGCAAAAGAAGGCCCCATTCCAACTGTGTGTCCATTCCCTGCTGTTGTATGGATTTGTAGTCCTCAGGGGAATTAATGTAAAAACACAATCCAACATTTTCCCATATACTTCCTTTCTGCCCATATTAGGAGCTCAAACTGAGGTCAGTGACCAAACGCAGCTGCACATGAAAAAGTGCGGCAGACAAAAGCTGACTTGGGCGCTCTATTTCCAGGATTCCCATAAATCTCTGGGAGCCACTACAACGACTTGGTCCGAGTTTAAATATAACTCACTGGGATCTTTCGAGATTATGATTTTCTTTTCTTCCTATATGGATCCTCTCTCTCACTTGTACAACACAACAACTGTCACGCCAAATCACAAGTGTTTTGATATATTGATGAACATGTTTAAATGTAAAATGAATGCTTCTAGTGCCATTGATTAAAAGTAAAACATTAGGAATCCTAATGTGAATGTTTATATTTTGTTCTGTTGTAATTTTATGTGATTCGTGTATAGTGGAAGTAGACTGTATAGGATAGGCAAGGATCAGCTTGGTGCTGGTTAATTGATTTGCTCGAAAGGATGATTGTGTTTTCTTTTGTGTGTAATGTAGGGAGACCGGGGCTAGTTGTATCACTTTTTATACTTTATATATTTATTGGAATCAATACATCATATGTAAACAAAATGTATACCAGATAAAAGACCAAAGTTTTAGGTATATTTTTTTTATTCATGTCATTTTCATACTTTGTGTCAGTGCAGTCATAAGCCATCAAACAGAGGGAGTGAACATGTGACATGTTACCCCACCAATGGGTAAGTTGTCACACTATATGGGGTATATATACTGTCTTCTTCTTCTTTTCCCTTCGGCTTTTCCCTTCAGGGGTCGCCGCAGCGAATCAGTTGCCTCCGTCTAACCCTGTCCTCTGCATCCTCTGCTCTCACACCAACTACCTTCATGTCCTCTTTAACTACATCCATAAACCTCCTCGTTGGTCTTCCTCTAGACCGTATGTGTCAAACTCCGGCCCTTGTGTTGGAAGGTTTCCCTCTTCCAACACAAGCTGATTCCAATCAGCAGGATTGTTATCAGGATTATGCAGAGCTTTCTGGTGAGCTGATCATATATCAGCTGTGTTGGAGAACGGAAACATCCAAAACCTGCAGGACTGCGGCCCTCCAGGACCGGAGTTTAACACCTATGCAGTCTAGACCTTCTGCCTGGCATTTGGAAACTCAGCATCCTTCGGCCAATATACTGACTATCTCTCCTCTGGACATGTCCAAACCATCTCAGTCTGGCCTCTCTGACTTTCTCTCCAAAACATATGCTGTCCTTCTGAGGTACTCATTCCTGATTCTATCCATCCTGGTCACTCTCAAAGAGAACCTCAGCATCTTCATCTCTGCCATTAAAGTTTGATCATATTCACGACAGCCATTTCCATTCTTTTTGCAACGTCAACCACCATCTGTCCTTCTGCGTTCCTCTCCTGGATACCAAACTTGCCCATCACCTCCTCATCACCTCTGTTTCCTGCACCAACGTGTCCATTGAAGTCTGCACCATTGACAACTCTCTCACTTCTAGGGATGCTCTGCATCATTTCATCGAGGTCCAACCAAAGGTTCTCCTTCTCCTCCAGCTCACATCCTACCTGTGGCGCATACTAACTAACAACATTGATCATCTCACCTTTGATTCCTAGCTTCAGGTTCAACACTCTATTTGACACTCTTTTTACCCCCAGGACGTTCCCGACAAACTCCTCCTTCACGATAACTCTACTCCATTTCTCTTCCTATCTACACCATGATAGAATAACTTGAACCCTGCTTCTAAACTTCTAGCTTTGCTCCCTTTCCACCTGGCCTCCTGAACACACAGTATGTCCACCTTCCTCCTCTGCATCATGTCAACCAGCTCTCTCCTTTTTCCTGTCATAGTTCCAACATTCAAAGTTCCTACTCTCAGTCCTAGACTCTTGGTGGTCCTCTTCTCTTTCTTCCTACAAACACACCTTCCTCCTCTCCTTCGACCAACCGTAGTCCAGTTTCCAACGGCACCCTGTAGGTCAACAGCACCGATGGCGGTCATTGTTAACCCGGGCTTCGACCGAGCCGGTATGGAAGTCATATATTTGATTCGCATTTTTGATTTGACCAAAGTTTTTACGTCGGATGCCCTTCCTGACACAACCCTCTGTATTTATCCGGGCTTGGGACCGGCACAAGAAGACACTGGCTTGTGCCTCCTTGCGGCTACATTATTGGGTATATATACTGTACACATAATAAAACAAGGAATAACAAAATTATTCTTGTTCTCTTGTTTTGTTTTTGTTTGTTTTTACAGCCAGAGAAATTGTTCATCATTGATCTTGAAAATTTTCCAAATGTCATTGATCAAACTTTAGCATAAAATATTATGAACTAGATTAAAGTCCGTAGGAACTACTAGCATGTAAGTCATAGCTCTCAGCCTCAAATGGCTGTTTTGCTTCCTTTAAACTAGAAATTTGAGATTAAATTGAATTTAAAAAAATAAAGCATTTTGGTTCCTGGATAGATGGTTCATCTTGAAATTTAAACCAGTCCTGACATGTGGGCATACTATAGTTCCAACAACCGGAAAATCCATTTTTAAACAATGAAACAAAACCTGGCAAACTATTTTCCTCACTCTTCGGACTCATCATCAGAAGAACAATTCTGGCATACGAAAACTGTTTCCAGAGGTGCAATTTTCATTAGCCCATTCTTTGCATATGTGACAACAAACCCCAAAATGACTGAGACAAGTTGCCCTAAACTACCATGTTGGCTAATACTTGCTCTAGTTTAAAGTTAGCTTAAAACAGATCAGTGACTGAGGCATGACAAGATGCCTGAATGTCTCCTCTAACGAGTCCACATGATTTGCTGCAAGAATTTGTCTATGTACGGCGCCTGTTTCAAAATATATGAAGCTGAAATATTTTACTTTGGGTTGTGCAAAACAGATAACTGGCACTCATCTCAGCTCACAATGTGCAATTCTCTTTTCACAACCCCTGGCCTTTTATATGAAGAAAACACGTATTCCTCTTTTTTGTTGCGCCCTGTGGTGGAGAAGAAAATTGCAATGTGACAACTTACCCGTGCCACGGTCTCCCTATAAAGCCGAAACAAACTACTCACTATTCATGAACCTTTGGTGTATTTAGATCGTTTTATCAAAGTTTTGTTGCATGAAAGCACAATTGAAGGATCAAGAGTGTAATTGTTTGCTGCTATGTAAACTGCCACACTATGCGGTTGACCTGAAGACGGCAGTGTGACGGCTCGGATTTGTGTATGCACATTACGTTGAAAGTCAAACAGACATAAAGAGTTCATTTTGTGGCACTGACTGACAATTTAATATTAATATTTCAAAGTCAATTTCGCAAAGAATGGCGTCTCGATGCAGAAAAGGTTTCACGTCATGCATCCTTTTGCAGTTCTGTGGATATGGCAATCATTTTTAGTGTTGACGTCTGTACATTAAACATGTTTTAACAACAACTGAAGAAAAACAAGAAATAACATTTCTGGTGAAAAAGGACATTTAGAAATCTGTGTACTTCTCAGTGGCCTAATTATTCAACTCATGACACCTTTTCTACGTTATAGCGTCCAAATTGTGTTAAGCTGCGAGTGTGAATGCGTTCAATTGAAATAACTTGAAAGTGGATGCTGTGTGTTGAGGTGTGAACCTCATTTTAAGGTGTGACTTTGCGTCATATGGCTGCCCACTAACAACTTAAAGAGAAAAAAAAAAGTTGAGTGCTTTCGGAGCATGTCGTAGTGTACAGCAATCAACCTCAATATGAAATTCTAATTTCACTTTTCAATAGTGGTAACATAATGAAATAAACGACCCCCCTTTTCCCAAATGAAAACCACTCAATCACTTTACACACACGACACACAACATAAGCAGACTTCCTTTCTGCAAGCTGGCTTACGTCACAGGAAAGAAATCACCCGCAGCCAGGCAGGAGTGTTGGACAGAACATGAATACAGAGACCCTCGCCCTCCCCCAGGCAGACTGGGTGTGCCTGCGTTGTGCTCCTAGCTTTGTGGCCCGAGGGCCAAGGCAGCAGTGACGGAGCAGATCCCTACTGTGGGAACCAAAATGGCGAGAGCAGCAAGTCCTGCCAGCGCGTCTTTGTGTGTTAACTAATCAGAGGCCCCACACTGGGAGCTTGTCACTGTGACACAGCAGGGGGGGTCAATTGCCATCTTACTAACAGGCCTCGTGAAGAGAATTCAAACCCGGTTATCACTTGGGTGGGGGGCAGTCTAGGAGAGATGAGGCAAGGCAGAACAACAAGAGACCAGAACTGAATGTAGACAAGGAGCAGGTGTTATTTTAAGAAAACTAAGAAAAATGTTTGAGAGGACATTTAATGAGGCAAAAAGGGAGGAAAAAAACAAAATCCAGGTGTGGAAATGAGTAGTTGTGGACTTGAATTACTCCACGTCATTCTAAAGTGACGCATTAGTTCCACTTGTGTATGAGTCAAATCCCACCAATGACCTCATGCGCGTTCTCACAAGGATATCCCTCTCTCTTCCAGGCACAATGCGGCAGCTTCCTGTTTAGAGAAGCGACACTCACCCTCGTCCCCGGCTTACGTAACTTCCTCGTCCTTCAGTCTAACCCTCACCAGCACTGGTGGATTCGGATGACCTTCGGCCATTAGTGACCTTCGTTATTGTGCAGGGAAATATTTGGCTTTACATCGCTGGCCAGAAAATTAGGTACACCTCCACAATTTAAGAAAAGCAGTCAATTCTGTTTGCGCTCTCTGGGCCAATACCGATATCGATTACTAGTAGTCAAGGAGGCCGCTAATTTGCAGTAAAGGAGGAAATATTATTGTCAAAATTTTAAAAAATAATTTAATGCCATTAACTATAAACGTCAAAAATGTATTTGAACTATTTCTATTAGTTTCACATTTTTTTCCACTTTTGTTAACAAGAGTATGAAAACCTAGAAAAAATGTATTGTACATTTAGAACAGACATAAAATGTGATTAGTCATGAGTTAACTATTGAAGTCATGCGATTAATTACAAATACAAAAATGTATCGTCTGGCGCATCTAATTTTTTAATAATATTTTCTTTTTTATTTAATTACTTAATTATTTAAACTCAAGATTAATCACACATTTTATATCTGTTCTAAACATACAATAAAAAAATGTTTAGGTTTCCATACTCTTGTTAACAAAAGTGGAAAAAAATGTTAAACTACTAAAAATTGTTCAAATGAATTTTTTACGTCTATAGCCGTCAATGGCAGTGAATTAGTTAAGGATGTTTGTTAAAACAACGTTGCACATTTTTAACACACGTTTTTCTTTTAATTTTAAACATATAAGGAATAGACAGCTTTGTTTAAAATTTTTGATGGAAATTGCAGGCCGCTTCCAGGGTCATCACCATGTCTTAAGCTAAATTAAAAACGAAGCAAATAGCTCCCTAAAGTTTTCTACTGTAAATAAAGTTTTCCAAAATTTCAACATAATTTATTTTTCTTTTTTAAATTATTATTATTATTATTATTTTTTCTAAATAAAAAGTATAGGGAGTTCTCAGTGTCAGCATCATCTTTTATAAAGTAAAGTGGAAATTTAAATGAATGAAAAGTTAGCTGTATCTTACTGAGGGACAAATGCATGCGAATGTAGCTAATTTTGTCAGGGTTCATAAAATGTTTCAAAAGATCTTCTCAGACAGTGAAAAATTGTCTGAACATGTTCACAATTTCTTTGTGACAAGTAAAAACTGTCTGTGAACATCTTACAAATCCTGATGAAACCTCAAAATTTGCTACGTTCACAAATATTCTCCGCCCAGTGAGAGACCTTGGGTCTATTTCACAAAGCAGGTTTAATGAGAACCCTGGGTCAAGAAACCCTGAAATGTGGGAAACTCTGCGTCTTCTGTTTCAGAAAGGGAGGTAACTGAAACCAGAGGAAAAGAGCTAACTCTAGCCTGTTTCATAAAAAGAGGTAATTTAAGCTCTTGGTCAATTACCGTAGTAACATTTTCCATGAACCAAACCTGGTCGGTTGCAGGTTTATCACAATAAACCTCGAGTTTTTCCCTGTACCCGCCTCCTTTCAGCCACACATCACGACATTTCATTTCCTCATTCATTCAGTCAGGCTGCGGCAAGTTTTTGCGTAAATACGCCTTTAGTCTATAGCGTAAACTCCACTTTAGTCACAAACATGGCATGTCCTTTTGACAATGACCCTATTGATGAAGGTGCCGTAATATTGCGTAGGGAATTAGATATTTGTCGCAAGATTGTTATAATGCTGGCATTTCCGGACAGTTATCTTTTTGAGCGGTACCGTTTTCACATCACAGTCCATCATCTACATACACAACTTAATCTGTCCTTACATTTGCAACATTACCGGCGCCGTAGTCATGCGCTCACATCACATCATATATTGTGTGTTGCGCTCCGTTTTTTCTTCTTCTTATAACCGTTTGAATAATGCTTTTATATTTCATTTTAAGTCACGTGCGCTTCTCCCCCGCAGAATTGCACCCAAATGAAATGAATTAATGAGCTACCATTCAACAGGTTTCCCCTGTAATATTATTGTGATTGCAAATGACTACATTTAAATGTACGCATTGACCCGACACCCGAGCAGCAACGTTCTCCCACGCCTTCCTCTTCTATGGGGAGCCGCTGCGCTGTTGCACTTTTTTTCTAAAGACATGTTCAAATTCGCCATATAATCGCATTAAGATTTTTAGTTGAGAGGTGTAAAAAAAATGCGGAAGCAAAGGGCGGCGTTTCCTCTCTCAGTTGTCGCTGAACTCAGTGTTCAGTCTACTTTATTTAGCGTGGTGAGTGACATGAATATGTATTTTATTGAATGTATAGTAAGTTAAAAGCGGAAATGACATTATTTACATAATTACGTTGTCTGCGCATCGCGGTTCGAATGGGATATTCCAATCAAGCACAGATGACTATGTAAACAAGTCCGCCACGCATGTAAATGTGTTACCTCAATTTTTTCAGAAACCGTAATTCTGACCTTTACCCGAATATTGACTGCATGTAAACGTTGTCAGTCTCTGCTCTAGTTCATTCCAAATTGTTTGTTATTGTTAAGGTGAGGGCTCCATCAAACTCATCCTATGTATTGTGCATTGGGGCACTGCATTGTCATGCAGGAACAAGTTGGAAGGTCATCATCAGCATCATCATCATCAGGCTTGGGGAGTAACGGAATACATGTACCGCCGTTACTTAATCAGATTCCCAAAAAAGAGAGAGAAAGAGAGAGAGAGAGATCACAGCAATTTACTCTAAGCGAAAGATGTCACACATCGTCATCCTCATTGGATGACTATCTATCTATCTATCTATCTATCTATCTATCTATCTATCTATCTATCTATCTATCTATCTATCTATCTATCTATCTATCTATCTATCTATCTATCTATCTATCTATCTATCTATCTATCTATCTATCTATCTATCTATCTATCTATCTATCTATCTATCTATCCATCCATCCATCCATCCATCCATCTATCTATCTATCTATCTATCTATCTATCTATCTCTGTGTGGTTGCTTTCAGTGACAGTTCAAAAACAGCATATGGCCTTCAATCAATCAATCATTCAATCAATCAATAGCCTACATGCTTTTTAATTACACAAGGATTTTTGCTATTTGTCAGCTGCCCGGGTCCCTATCACCCGCAAATAGTAGGGGCACATTGTATAGAATATATATTGTGGTGATATTTATTTTTATTTTGTCTTCATGAGCATACTCGGTATTGGAGTAATCTAAAAGTAATCCAAAGTAATCAAGTTACATTACTTTAATATTATGGTACTTGGATTACGTTACTAACTACATTTTTAGCAGGTAACTTGCAACATTTTAAAAGTAACCCTCCCAACCCTGATCATCATCATCCTGGTGGTGCAATGATTTAAATACATTAAAATAATGA
This sequence comes from Leptonotus elevatus, assembly GCF_054856555.1. NCBI lineage: Eukaryota > Metazoa > Chordata > Actinopteri > Syngnathiformes > Syngnathidae > Leptonotus > Leptonotus elevatus. Next base: position 50,721,411 of record NC_141239.1, on the reverse strand, counting down.
ATAATGCCTGCATGGCCTTTAAAGCGTCTTGTCCCTTGGACCATTGCAGTCTCCCTCACTTGGCTATGACAATAGTGAGCACAGTTGGAGAGATCCAGATAACAAACGCATACATGAAGACTACTGCAATTAGTACTTCATTTTTTTTTCTTTGCGTGGTTTAATTTACATTACTGTAAACGTGAATATCTTTAAGAACAATAACATTGTTACATAAAACAAGACACTGGATACCCTTTGGCACCAAACGCTTTTTGTTTATGTAAAATAGCTAATTTTAATATTAAAATAAACAACAATTAAAACTTCTAATAAATGTAATTGACATTCATTCACCAATTAATAATTAGGGAGCTTTTTTGGAGGGGGGGGGGTTGCTAGAATAAAGTGTAATTGCACATCTAATATTTATTTTATCGGATAATTTGTTTTGTTTTTATATCTGTACTTTCTACTCATTTCTTATTCAAATCTTTCTATCTATCTTTACTTTTGTCACCTTTATGTCATAACGTAAAAAAAAGTAAAATAGCGAGAGGTTTGGTCCACCATGGTTGCAATTTGAGATTTTAGGTACTTAAAAGGCCTTTAAAAAAAGGGGGGGGGGCAGAGAAGCATTCCCCATCCATAATGCTAATGCATAAAACCATAAGCTTTTGATGTTCAAAGATTTACCATCTAACCAGAAAAAAAACACCTTCCAAAAAGCCTATTTTCCATTTTTAACATTAGCCAATTTAGCTTCTTTTTTTTGTCATTGTTGTTGTTGGTCAGTTCAAAATGCTAGCAAAGCTATCAGAACATATTGTTTTGATAGTCAAGAAGCCTGAGCCTGTATAAAACCCCAATGCTGGCAAGCTCTTCTTGATTTATAAAAAGGTGTAAAATAGGTGTTCCGGGCATCGGTTGGATCCCGCTGGAGGAGCTGGTTGAAGTGGCTGGGAAGAGGGAAGTCTGGGCTTGGATGGATGAATGGATGGATGGATAGTTTGTGATTACTTTTGCCACCTCTCCATGTTGAGCTTTTCCTAATATTTTGTTTCCCCTGTTCAGCTACAGGAGAGGGTCTAAAATGTGAGAAATTGACCCTGAAATGGCAAACTGGCAGAAGAGCAACATGAAGTTGCAAACATTCACGTCACATTTGTGCTGTTGGAGGACTCATGTTGATTGTTTACGTTTGAACTCAGCTTGTCGTGAATGACGTCATGCACGCTGTGATCCCAAAGCTTTCAACTGTTGAGAGTGAGACGCTCATGTCTTTCATCTATAGCAGTCACGGGATTTGAATGCAGTGGATTTTGTTAGGAAATGTATGATTATATTGTGTGTGTGCGTGTGTGTGTGTGTGTGTGTGTGTATGCTTTGTGTTGTATGCAGTTTGTTGTATATGTAAGCTTATGTGCTTGTATTTGGTCTTGTTTGATATCGTTCTGCACCCAGGTGAGCATCGACAATCTGTTTTTAATTGCCTTACCTGGATAAAGATTACACACATGAATAAAATAAACAACATTCAACCTATTAATCTGATGGCATCGCTTTCTTTCCCGAAATCCATTCAGACAGTTGAAAACAACTCGTACAAGGGTCAAGGCGGGGAGGGAGCCGAATGACTGCAGGGCACCGTGGAACAGCCCACTCACCGTGGACTGCTGGCCCGGGCAGCGTCATTCACACTCACGTTGCTGTCGTGCGAGGAGCTCATCACTGGCTGCCTCCGATGCTACTTGTCAACTTCTTGCTGGAGTTCCAACGTATCCCCCCATTTTACGGGTACGTGAAAACTTGAAAACTGTTTTGATCGGACTTGGATTGTACATGGCGTTGTGTCATCGCGGTTGAGTCACGCTCGTGTTCGCTATTTATGCAAATTTGACTGGCCGTTCTCATTAGGAATGTAACAAATAGTTTTGTCTGCGGTAGCACAAAAAAACCCACCTCGATTTAAATATTAGTCTGTGCAAATGAGCCATTTAATGCGCGATTTCTTTATTGTATTCTAATACCAGATACGTGTACAGGTATTACTTTTTGTGATAATGAGTGGGAATTTCACAAAGAATCATCTAAAAGTATAATATTTTAAATGTATTATATTTTTTGGCGTGTGTTTCAGTTTCTTGACTCTCATTCAGACTGCTTTTTTTTCACCCGCAACAAGCTGCTTTTGCCAGCTATGTTGATTTATTATTGTGGGTAGCTGTCACTTTTAAATTGCGGTGACTTTTTCCATCTCTTATTAAGTGTTCTTAGTGTGACATTGTTAAAACTGAGTTATAGACATATATTTTTTAAAGAAAGCATGAAATGTGTTTCCTTGGCTTTAATGTTAATATTCGTTGTAAAAATTTGATTTTCTCTTTCTCTGTTGACCTGTGCAGGTTGACTTGCATCGCCCCCTTGTGTACAGTCGAGGAACTGAAAAATGTGATTTAAGCAGGAACTTTCTCAAACCGCAGGAAATCCGACTTGATCAAAGCATCAAAGGAAACACTTACATACCACAGTTGGACACACTTTTTTTCCATTTAAATTTTTTTTACAAAGAGGAGAACAATGAGGACTCTATGACTCCACATCTGAGGATTTAATTTTCAGAACTTTTTGAAAAAGGCTTGAAGTAAAGCGACAAACCAGCAACATGTCGACAGATTCTTTCCACGCTGCTTACGCTGCGTCCGCTCCATCCGAGATGGGCATCTCCCCGTCAACAGGAAAACTGCTTCGGATGTTTCGGGAGTACCAGAGTAATGCGGTCATCCTCGAGCACTACAACTTCACAGGCAAGCTGAAGGAGAACAAATACAAGGAAGGACTCAAGCCGGAGGCCATCGCCTTTCTGTTGGTCTGCCTGCTTATCGTTTTGGAAAACACCGTGGTGCTCGTGGCCATCTGGAAGAACAAGAAGTTCCATCTGCCCATGTACTATTTACTGGGCAACCTGACTCTCTCCGACCTGCTGGCAGGATTCACCTACATGGTCAACCTCATGACGTCCGGTGCCAACACATTAAGCATGACCCCTGTGTTGTGGTTCCTACGGGAAGGGGGCGTTTTCATCATGCTGGCGGCGTCGGTCATCAGTCTCCTGGCCATCGCTATCGAGCGCCACGTTACCATGGTGAGGATGAAGCCGTACCAGGGCGACAAGCAGGGCCGAATGTTCGCTCTGATCGGAGCCAGTTGGGTGCTGTCGGTGCTGCTGGGCATCCTGCCCGTCCTGGGTTGGAACTGTATGGGTCAGCTGGACCAGTGCTCCACCGTCCTGCCGCTCTACGCCAAGAGTTACATCCTCTTCTGCGTCACCGTCTTCATCGCCATCCTCATGTCCATCGTGGTGCTCTACGTGCGCATCTTCCGCATCGTCAAGTCCAACACCAAGCGTCTCGGCTCAGGCCCGCAGAGGAAAGGCCTGTCCCGGAAGTCCCAGAAGTACATGGCCCTGCTCAAGACCGTCACCATCGTACTGGGAGTTTTTATCGCGTGCTGGTTGCCCCTTTTTATCCTCCTGCTCCTCGACTTCTTCTGCCCGACCAAACGCTGCCAAGTGCTCTTCAAGGCTGACTATTTCCTGGGCATCGCCATGTTCAACTCCCTCCTCAATCCCATCATCTACACCCTGACCAGCAAGGACATGAGGAGGGCCATCCTGCGGCTGCTCTGCAGTCGCTGCCTTTTGACCAAAGACGGACAAGTGAAGAAGATCGGGATGCCCTTCCTGGACTGCAGCACAAGTAAGACGGACGCTGCTTCGCACAGACTGGAGGGACTGGAGACCACCGTTTCTTCTGGGAATTTTACACCTTCTACGATAAAAGCTATCTTCCCCAAGCTGTCCAAGACATGACACTGACTTTGTATGAGAGCAAGGGTTAGAATAAACATGACCACTGACTGACGCATGTTTTCAAACCGAACCATGTCAGGAGTTACAACTATGAATGTGATAGTGAGGTTAGCGTACCTTGAATTTTGTTTTGCCATTCTCCTACTGTATGCCGTTGCGCATCCCTCGGTTTATTTACAAACATGGCAGTTATATTGTCTGTTGTACAGCTTAGCTTACCGCAGTATGGTTTACAGTAAACTATCTGTAACAGCTCTGTTAATAGAATGACATCATGCCAGCACAAAACGTAGCTCGCTGTTGAGCACAAGAACAGGCACAGTAATGGAAGACACCTCACATTTCATGACATGTAGCGCTGTATTACAACAAGAAAAGTTGACAAAAGGTGTGTTGTGTTTGTCCATTTCTAACCCTTTTGTCACATGAATGACTTCAGTGGCTAGTTAGCTAGCGCTAAGTTGCTAGCTAGCTGGGTCTACTCTTTTGGCACCATAGCACGACAGAAGAAGACAAAAATGTTATTTTGGTCTCCAAACCTTTTGACAGTTGAAATGTTAAACCATTGTAAGCAACTCAGAAAGGTCCTTCGGCCTCCCTCCACAAGGCCATTGTTAATCAACTTTCTGGTGGAGCGCCATTTCATCTCACCACTGTTTACTTTTGAACAAAAACTGAAATGGAAGAGAGTTCAACGTTGTCCAGATGTTTCACATAAATTACAGCCAATTATGCTGTCCATCCAAAAGATTGTAACCAAAGCCAGAGCCATGAGACTTAGCCGTATCTCTGCTCCCTGTGCAGCAGATAATGATATGTTGTTGCAAACATGGAGCATCCACACCCAATCTCTGCAGCCAAAAAGCATGTAATTTCTGCCATCTGAGTTTTGGTCAGGAGAAATGCAGGGTAGAGCCCCCCGCCACAGACAACATCAGAGAGCGAGCGGGCAGCCCTGAGGCGCACTGAAGACGTCATATGGTTCTCTTGGGTGGGTTTCAGCTTTGGGGGTCCTTCTAACATATTGCGATGGATGACGCAGGGCTGAAAGGAATGATGATAGACAGTCTTAAGAACTTTGTTAATGGAGAAAGTTCAAATTGATGGTGTTGCCTGATTTAGACGGTCTATTTCCCCCCCCTGCAACAGGACGCAATGTCCGACACGACAGTAATCTGCACTGTTAACATGTAGACGCATTTCATTGTAGCAACAGAAAAGTGAGCATTTTGTTGAGCATGTATATGTGTAAAGAGAAAACATTTTGCAGTTATATATATTTTTTGTAAATATGTAGCTTCTGGTGAGTTTATCAGAACTGTTTCTAATGTAAAAAATATTAAGTTATGTTAATTTTTGTGTGTGCACTGAATAAACTATTTGTATTAACATTTGTATATGGTGTTGGAGTGAATGAGTCAAGTTTTGATTTTTGAAGTGAGGTTTTCCCTGATTAATAAAACAACAATTATACAATAGGCAAGGCAAGTTTATTTGTACAGCACATTTCATGTACAAGACAATTCAAAGTGCTTTACATAAAAAAATCAAAGTATTATAGAAAGAGAAACAAAATACCATTCAGACATTGCAAAAATCATTTAAAAAAATCATCGGATTAAAATGATTACAACCAAGCATTAGACAAGATAAATGAAAATTTAGCAAGCAAACGAGGATTGAAACGACAATAAAAGATAGGTTTACTAGAATTCTGCAGTAGACAATATTTCAGCCCTGATTTAAATGAGCATTAACGCAAGACGTAACATATAGACCAACAATAACGTATGTACAACATGCAGCATGTGCATCTGCTCACTAGTGATACTTCCTGTCAGATGATTGAACTACAACCTCTTTGACAGTGTCAAGAAAAAGGGTGTTTTATTAAAATGCAGCTCTTTTATTGGATTACATGAGATGCTGGACGTGATCCTCGAAAAGCATTTTGACATGTAAAGGTTCTAGATAGAAGACACTCAGGTTCACAAAAAAAAACTTTTCATATCATTGATTGCTTTTCTTCAGGTGGAGGAGCAATCAAACTGAAAGGGAAAATTTTCAAGAAGCGGCATTACAGGCTAGCTAGAGAACAGAATATGAATGAATTGCAGAATAAAGTACAATAGTAAATAAGCAAGAACAATGAGCAATACAGAACTACTAGTTCACAATGACAAAAATATCAACAAACTGCATATTATAAAGACACAGCGACATCTAGTGGCTCACATTGATCTTGAATTAAATATTCAAGTAAATGACACCAGGTTTGACAAGGGGCAGTCAAAGTTATGAGTCCTGTTTAGTTCACTCTATATATTGCTTGTATTTTTTCTAGAATTTTTTTTTGTCCAAAAAATAAAATAAAATACGGTAAACGCGACTGTTTGTATGCTTGACATTAATATTATCCAAATTATTGTTGTTGAGTTACATTCTATAATTAGCACATCTATGTCACATAAATTTTGGTTGCAATCAGTCACTTTTTTTTTTTTAACATAGAGTGACATAATGTTCTGTGTCTACGAGGCAAGGAGTGGAGCTAACGTTACAACGTGAGTAGAATAAATAAAAAATAGCTCAAGTTTCGTTCTAATATTTTCAGACTATGATTAGCATGTGTGTGTATGTACTCATAAATTTGGGGGACAATCAGTCAACATTTTCATATACATGGTACCGAGTTAAGGACCGATTGTACACCGCACATGTCGCACCAGTCATTTCCGCAAATGTTTTCTTGAAGAATATGAAACCGAAGATGGTAGTTGTGCCTTCTAAATTATGGCAATACTTAACGCCATACGCATTTTTTTATAGCACAAGAGACCAGGAAACAAGTCCAAAATGTACAGTGCTGTGTATACGCATGGAATATCCAATCTGATGATGTGGACTGGACAAAAATATCCATATTTGGCAGCATACATTGTGATACTTTAATCGGCTTAAACTTTTTTTTCAGGGAATCAGATGCCATTGATATTTGCACTTTTAATGTTCATACACGGTCTCATAGAATGAGGAAAAAGGAACACTGAGCAGTCTCTTTAAATTATTTTTTTTAACAGTTATTATTTAAAGGAGTATCTTAACTACACACTGTTGAATTTGTATTTTGTGCCTTTGTGTGTGTGAACGTTGCTCACTGATAAGCAAAGTTGCACAAATGCATCCATTTATTTACCAGTCATCGCCCACAAGGCTCCACAACTGGTCAGCGATGTCACTCTGGGATTTTACAGACGTGTCAATGTGGATGGGAGTTGCCAAATCTTGCCCATAATGCGCTGCAAGCAAAGAAACTTGGTTATATACACTTTGACTTCGTCCCCAAAAGGCGGCGCAAGATAATACCTCCTTTCAGGATGTGCGGTTTTGCATTATATTCCCACTTGATCCTCGTAATTGCGTGGTACAGCTTAACAACATGTCTGTTGAGCAAAGATTAAAAAAACAAAAACATAATAGGAGACAAATCTTAAGTAAGAATGAATGTGGTAACTGAAGGACAGGCGGCGTGATGACTGAAAAGTGCAAACCCACATTGTCGACGGGATGACCTCGGTGGTGTCTTCTTCCACCTCCTTCTGCAAAGTTGCGAGCTCGTTGTCAGGGCTCCTCAGTCGTTCCAACTCGCTCCGCAGGTATCTGAGTTAGGGCTTCAGGATGCTAACAAAGAAAACGCTTGTGGAATTCATGATTGATCTCACAATGCAGCACTAGTCAGATGACAGTTGAAGATAGCTTTTAGAGCCAGGTGTGTGTAGCCACAAATTAAGTGTAGGTAGCAAAAACCTGCCGTGTTGAAGGATACTGTAATTCGGAGTCGGACAGTTGATTTTTGGCCGTGCATTGCCTCAGCTGCTCATCCAAGCTCTCCATTTTTTTCGACTGTAGCAGCTTCTTCTCCTCCATTGCAGCAAGCCGGTGGGCCGCGCACTCCTCTTGCTGAACCATATCTGAGAGAGAAAAGGAATTGTAATAAAGAGCTGCCCCCCAAATTGCCTGACGATCAAATCAAAATAGATGCATGCCGACTACAGTCAGAGCCACAACAGAAGATATTTGGTTGCTGAAGACGGAAGCTGGAGTCCGATATGGTACAAATCAGAAGATGGCAATTAAGAGCATTTAGAAAATAAAGTCATTACAATTTGTATGAATCCATGCCTTTCAAAATCTGCGCCACTGTCCCTCTTGTCTCCATGTATCGATTAAAAAAGGCCTGCTGCTCCTTCCCCATTCGAGTTAGTGACTCAGGTTGACTGCTGCTGAAGTCCAGCAGTGTATCCAGAGACTCTTGAAATTCCTCGAATTTATCCATTAACACTGCGCAAAAGGAAAGAAAGCACAAACAACTATTATTGGTGGGAACTGAAGTACCAAGAACCTAACCGTCATACACATATGCTTTTATTGTACTATATTACTTCCTTTGACTTTTTTCAATTTCCGTGGATGATTAAAGAAAAATTTAATTGCAGTCGAGATCATGAACTTAATAGATGGGGGTTGGGGGTGCAACCAGTCGACTCACCACATTCAGAGCATCATTTATTTTTTATTTGATTTGATTACACTCAAGTACATTTCAGAGTTTATGCTTTTGCATAATGTGTTAAACCAGCACTTCTGAAGTTTCTTTCTTCTTCTTCTTTTTTGGGGTAAGGGTTAATGGTCATTTTGCCGTGACCGGAGCGGCAACTCGCACTTAGTGTTAATTTGGCTAGGAAACAAAGATGATGAAATTTGCTGTAATGTAATTCTCTGTCTTTCAAAGTTTTTTTGTTCATAAGAATAGGATTTTAAAATCATCTCACAAATGTGTTGTTTTTTCTAAGCAAATTCAGTTTACATTTGAAATCTCTGAAATTCGTAAACGATACCAAAGCACAAAAATATATATGGATATTTAAAATAATTCCCTACTGAATTGTGTAATGTCTAAGATCAAAATGTATTTTCTTCCCTTGTGTGTTATTTTCATTTCATTTTAATTTTTTTGTTTGCATATCTCTGTAATTTGTAATTCCTTATTAGGCTATTGATGCTTTTGTAATTCTATTATTGATCAATCTTTTCATTTTTGTGATGTTAAATCATATTTGTATTGATTTGATTTGATGTTCCTTTTGGCAATCTCTCCATGTTGTTTACATACATGCAAAAATAACTTTACTGTTGCCAAGTTTGTTTTGTAAATTGCAACAAAGTAAAAAATTTTTTTTAAAAACTAGCGGTAATTTCCCGTGAATTACGTAAGCACTACAAATACAAAACAGCGCCAATAGATGCGTACCAGTCACGGACTTGCATATTTACATACTTCGACACGGGTCTCAATTAATGACGATTTTACAACACTGCAGAGGTTCTGAGTTTCCGTTGACGGGCGTCACGGCGAGTGGAGGCAGGCTTCTTCTTTTTTTACAGCGAAAGTTGACGTGCCTTTGCGATGCTAATTGCAAGTGCTCCAAAGGCGTGATCGTCTCCACAAAGCGGCTTACGGCTATTGACCAATCAGGGCCGTTTACGGCAAAAATAACGCTAGCAGGAGCGTTGCCGGTCACGGCAAAATAACCACTGCCTTGTACGGGCGACGTACTTGTGCCACTTGTAACAATAACAGTTACGGTACATAAATGTTCACAGAGTAAACTGTAACCTCAAACGTTTATCTATTCTAGGTAAGCATTTTTTTTGTTATTATGGAAAACTTAAACGCCATCGATGGAAAAGACCCTCTCCACCAGGCACATTTAAACGCATGTTTCTATCGTCGTGGTTAATCGTTACGGTGATGCTTAAACTATGATCAACCACAAATGTCGCAGTCGTCACGCCTCTGCCTTTATGTATGACGAGTGAAAATGTTAACTTGAGTATTTTAGAGTAAAACGACCAACTAGTAGACTACCTACCGTGTTGTTTCTTGTTTTGATTCAAAATAGGCGCCCGCGACCTTTCTTCTTTACTGCGCTCTGCTGGAAGTTGGACGGCCTGCTGTCCTGCTGTCGCCCTCTGTTGCATAGGAGTGAGCAGGCACAGGTACTGACAGTACGAAATTCCAATTGGGAATGTCGTGTCTAATTGCGTGATGCAAGTCAACGAAAAGACAAATATATGACATGCAAATTAATTATGGTAACTTAATGAAGCTTTTGTGAAGCATTGAACCGCTTGGACGAATAGCTTTGAAAATGGTATGAGTTTTTGAAGCTTCAGTTATAGGGTCCTCTGCTGGAGAAAAGCAAGACTGCAGTGGATTTAAAACGTCTTCGCTTTGAAAACTTTGACGCACAAACACACACGCATACACTGAATAACTTCTTTAAAAAAAAATTAAGATTGGTGAATGTCTGTATTGGGTTACTGATTCGACAGTCCTGGGGAAATATTTCATAGGTTGAATGAGCCAAAATTGGTTATGTGGGAAGGGAAACACTCAAATGAGGCACATTATTTCTTTCTCTCGTCTAATCTAGTCTAAATCGTCTAAATCGCGTGACCTGACATGGAGTGACAGATGAAGCTTGAAGCTATATCAAATTGGTGCACACAAAGTCCCCTGGTGGCCGAAATTTAAAGTGTAACTTGAACTACTCTGCCTTTTTGCTGTCTGCTGTTGAGGAACAATTATAAACACAAATTGGCAACTAAAGCATGTATATTTAATTATTGAGTAGTATTTGTTTTGTGTATGACTAATTTGGGTATTGTTTTCATTGGGTGTTTTTAGGAGCGTCAAAATTAGTGTGTTCATTTTTAGCTGATTTAAAGTTCTTTTAACACCACAAATTTTTTTAATGTACGATTAATGACCACCCCTTACTTGGAAAACTTGTACTGGGGGAATTCCAGTCGTAACGCAGCAGACACGTCCACGTCAAAATTTAGTAGTAATAAATGTGATAAAAATGCATATATTTGTGAGGACTGGGGTAAAGTTGTATTTTACAGTTTTAAAAATGTGCAGAATTTCACAAGTTACTTCATGTTAAAGATTAGATTTAAAAAAAAATGCACTGAGCTGTCACCGTCTTACAAATGCAATTATGCCATCTAGTGGCAGAAATATGACCAACACAAATCAATATCACACTCGTTTTTTTACAGTACATCTTTTTAATTTTAACTTAATTATATGAATTATGAAATTACTGTATCAGTGACTAAAAGATGCAGCCATATTTCTATTAGTTAAAAAAAAAATCTACTTTTGTGTCAACAAGAGTAGAAAACTTAGACAAAAACATTTTAGGCTACTGCCGCAGTGCAGTAACTAGTGACTCTGTTTGGCAGTCTTCTTCTTCTCTTGATCTTTCCGTTTTTGCCTTCCCAGCTGTCTGAAGAATAGTCTCTTGGGATTCAAACCGTATGCCTTCAGTCTCTGCTTACTAAACTCCTGGCCTCCAATTTTAACCCCAACTGCTCCTTGTTTGCTGTGTCCACCTGATAGCTTGTGCTTCTTCTTGGCCCATTTTGTCTTCGCCTTGTCTTGAACCTGAACCTCTTTTTCAGTAGAGAGTTGCTGGGGTTCCTCTTCTAGTTCGATCTTTTTATCGGGAAATTCATTTCTGACCTGAACCTCTTCATTAGTAGGAAGGGGCTGGGGTTTCTCTTCTAGTTTGATCTTTTTTGTGAGAAACTCATCTTCTGGTTCCTCTACATCCGAGCCAAACTGCTGAAGAGCTTGTGCAGCCTCGTCCGATGTGTCCATCATAGAGGCCGTGCCGCTGTCCTCGACTTCTCCGTTGTGCCTTTCAGCATTTTTCACACAGTCGCGGCGCTTCTTTCCCATCATGGGTTTCGTATGTGCCACCTCATTATCCTTTCTGGTGGTCCGTAGGAGATAAAGATGCCACAAATGTCATCAGCCATACATGAGGGTAGAAAAATAGAAATGTGTTCAACTCACTCAGAATACAAAGAAATCAGTATTTCTCTTTTCTTCTTATCATTCTTTGATTTCATTTTGTAGTTCCTCAAATCATTCATCTCTTCCTGGTCAGATCTGGTGGGAACAAAATAATTGATCATCACTGAGCTGACGCATATATCTAAGAGCTGCAAATTACAGTAAATAACTGTAGCGGGGGAGCCATCAGGGCCAGCAAGGCGAAGGCCTAAACACTATGCATGACTTTGTACAAATTGATGTTTATCGTATAAATATTGACTTTGAACTGCGCCATATGACGCATGTGGAAGAGTTGCGTTATTGTATAGTACTGACTTTTATAATTGCAAGGTATTAAGAGGTTGATTAAGACAGGTGTATTAACACCCTATTACCGAATGCATGGACTGTTACTGTAAGACACAATACCTGTGCATGCAGGTCTTCTTCAGAGAGCACCATCGATTGAGATCCTTATCATCAGCATTTAAGATCTGTGGAATTTAGAGAGTCCATCATCAAGTGTAACGAAGCATTTGTGAGTCACGTAGTTAGACATTCTATGGTCTGCTCAGAGAGAAGATTGAAGTTTACAATCATTCCCTGGTCAGAGCTCTCCCATTAAGGAGGCAATACCAGGTCATCTAGAAGGCTCATCACTGCAGATTCATGTTGACCCCCACCGGCATGACCATTGGGACCATCAACCATTCTGGAAACTTTTTAGTGGAAGTCACATTTGTCTCATCTTACACTGCTAATAGCATATTTTAACACAATATTTTGAAGTCTGTTTGCTATGTGAAAAACATGTAAAAAAAATTTTTTAATTTTCTGTGTTTTTACGTTTCTGGGATGTCTGCATTCAGTTTCATCCTAAAAACTATATATATATTTTTTTAAATAACTAAATGACGAAAACGGACATAAGTGTTTTTCACATAGCAGCAACGATATGTAACATAATATCAGATGTTAAAATGACTAAATATCCAAGGTCTGAGCCTGGGAGTACGAGGGGCTGTGAAAGACAATGGCAGCAAATGAAGAAGAAGAAAAATGTCATCTACAGTGGAACCTCGGAGTTTGAACGTCTCAGAACTCGTACAATTCGGACTTCAACCCAAAAATCTGAGTAAAACATGCCTCGGCATTTGAACTCATTTTCGGAGTTCGAACACCCAAGCAAGCTAAGCCGAACATACCTTGAAAACGGGAAAACGGGTAGCTGAGCGAAGCCGAATGCTCACGTTGCGGTAGTTAGATCGTTAATACTCCCGGAGGTGATCCATACTCGCGAGTGCATTTGGATTTTTCCACGACAATTTTCTTTGCCATGGGCCCAAAGAAAGACAACAGCGCCAGTGGCAGCAAAGAAAAACATACAGTGCTACGAACCACAGTGGAATTAGGAAGGAGATTATCGCGCAGTTATGACTACCGTGACTACTTCTGTAAATACAGGCACGAGGACCCCTCCTTAGCTGTTCAACAACGTGCCTGACGTTAAACAACGCACGCAAGGACCGCTTAGTATTCTAACAATATGCCCAATGTAAAATACACAACCTCAGCACTGAACTAAAGCGAGCATTAACATAGCAATTATCATCCACTGATGCCATCACACCACAACAGGTAAGGTAAAGTATTTTTATTGTTTGATTACTGTACTGTACTGTAAATGTAAAAAACAAATAGAAATTAAAATAGGAATTTTCTGTTTTTGGAGCTTGGGAACGGATTAATTTCATTTACATTATTTCCTATGGGAAAAAATGTTTCGGAGGTTGAACAATTCGGACTTCGAACACTTCGCAGAAACGAATTATGTTCAAACTTCGAGGTACCACTGTATATTTGAACGAGTCTTTTGAGACAGTGTGTGGCATTATAAGATCAGCTTCTGTTGAGGACTTTGAGAAGTCCGCACTTGACTGTGCCTTTCTAGACAGCCGAAGTGTTTCTATGCCTACCTCATCAGTGGACAGACCAAAGTCATTGGACAGGACCTGCCTGTAACGAAACCTGCATGGGATGTCGTCGATGATGTCCTCATAGTCCAGTTTATAGTATTCATCCAGGTACTGCTCAAAGCTTTTCTCCTCTGAAATTACAAAAATATTCATTCAGACAAACGCAACATTCAAATTGTCAAGTGATATGTGCGTGATGGAAAGCCTAACACTTACGTGGATCAAACAAAGGTTTGCTTTTTGTGACCACTTCTGCAAAGTGAGACTTCCTTTTCTTCTTGCCCATTTGAGGTATATCGGCCTTCTTCATTTTGCTCTTCTCCTTTTTATTCTTTTTAGACACACTGTGCTGGCTGGGGTCGTAGTCAGCATCCATCTGTTTCAATATATGGGAAGATGTCTCACACATTTATAGTAGACCTCTCACTAAAGCCTAAGGCAAAACTCAGACTGGCTGTGGAAGTTATTGGTACTACACATGCAAATACTAGAGGTCTTGCGAGGAATAATCAACAACACGTACATTGGGTTTGGCTAAAGTTAGAAGCAGTTAGCTGAAGCTTTGGAAGAGCGGTGGACCTCAAGAGTCATACTCAAGTACTCCACACTTACTATTTACATGCCCCCCCCCCCCCCAAAAGACAGAATCCGTCTTATCCATACTTAGTCCGTATCCGTCATCCCCCTCTGTGTGCCTTAAAACCAGAGCACGCAAAACATGATGGGCAAGACTGTCTGCCGTTTCCTGAGCTTGCTCTTGTATCTCACGTTTTGCTTTTTTTTGTCTTAGGCACCATTTTAACTGAAACTTTTCAATTACAGTCAAAAGACGAAGGCCTTTTCCACCCAATCCAAACAAGTGTAAGTAGGGCTATTAAATGTTTTTAAATTGAGAACTCTCCCATAAATTGATTTTGCAATATTAAACGCTTTAACAGTATTAAAAACTGCTTAAACCGTTTTGTAATCAATTTAATCATTGCAGCTCTACAACAGGTGTGACTGACGTGCATCAAAAGCACAATGCATGCTAGCACATAAAAAAGATTAACCAAATGCCTAACGGAAGTCAGTTGTGCTACCTAAACATGACAAGTACATTGCCCACAAACTTTCCTCCAGGTTCAAAGTAACCATGCAGCAGCCCTGTTTCAAGCTACCAAATCCACCCGCACGCGTTCCAAACACTTGGGGCAGGTTGTGAGTGAGCCATGAGCTACATATGACAGACAGAGTATGATGACTATGATAGTGGTGGGGCTTCTGGTAACCATAGATTCACTTACAATGAAATCCTGGTCATCACAGTGCGGCTCTGAGGCGTCATAGCCAGCCTCGTCTTCAAATGTTTCTTCTTGCTCTTTTCCAGTCCACATATCCCAGTTCCAGTGCTCTGTTTTACATAGACAACAAAACACCGTAATTATGAAGACTTGGATTAAATTAAGATATCCACATAGACCTAACGCTTCACTTTTTAGTCACAGGTACATATGAAATTATAAGTATAGCTTAGTATTTAATGAATCCATTTATCTCGATATATTATGGGCTGTATATCACTTGGTATGCACAAATATAATTAAATGATATAACCTGTCATTTTGATTGGCTGAGAGTGTTCCTAAAACTGGTACAACAAACATTTGGAATAATAGCCAAACTAGTTGCAGTACTCCCACATACTCAATTTTCAGTGCCTGACTGGCCAGCTGGCTATGATATTAATTGAGATTCCTAAAGAAACTGCAACAACAGTGTTTGAATGCTTATCTTTTGATTTCCAGCAGACGGGCCACATTTAGTACATTGCTGCCCCCACCCCATCAACTGGTTAAGTGATGAATTAGCAGACTTTACCCTCAACTTTATCGTCGTCCTCAAACTGAGGCTTCTCATCTTCTTGCTCTTCATAGTAATTATCTCCAAAGAACTTCTGCAAATACAGAGAAGGTTCCTTTAAAGCGTTAAGATATTCAACCAACAGCTTAACATGTGAGGCATTCACTTTCTGATAGGACACAACAAGGTGCTCATCATTTGATCATAAAGTCCAGTTCATTAGTCAATTAGACAAATAAAATATACCTGCAGGGGGGCTGATTCTTCCCTATTCCCACCCAAAAAAGGATGACCTGAGGCCTTTCAGTGCAATAGTGCTCTAAGCAAATGCATTACAAAACTCAATGGTAGCCACAACTGACTGCTATGGCTTGCACTACTGTAGCATTTAGAAACAACCCAGACATATTCTATTCAGCTTCTCCTCATTAGGGTAGTGGGTACTAACAGGTGAGCAGGATCGATCGATCAATCTATAGATAATGATCGGTCTTCATTGATACAATAAGAAAGGCATTCATTAAATAATACTGAATATAACTACTGTAATTACTTAACATAAATGAGTACTGTGCACCCATTGAGAAAGTAAGCTTTTTAATCAATATTTAAAATTTTGATGACTAGATTAGGACTGACTTTGAATTCAAATCTACGTCATTACATGTACGAACCAACAAGAGGCCGTTAATACAAGCCTTCGTGGTGTAAACAAAACATCCTTGTTGCTAGGCTGGAAGGCTGCTTCTGATTGGTCATGTGGCCCCTTTTTAAATTGATCCGACGCTAACTAGTACAAAACTGATTCTAAAAATAATAACACTTCAAAGCGCTGGCTGTCAAGTACAAAAGTGTTCAGGGTCCAAAACAATGTTCCAAAATGTAGAGTTTGTGCCTTCATGTACGATTGTGCACCCACCTGCATGAGTTGGTCATGATGTTGTGGATCAAAGTCTCCTTCCAGATCAGCCTGACTAAAAGCCAGATCATCATTGCCAGTAAGCGTCTGAAGCGTCTTCAGCTTCTCCATGATCTCGTTTCGTTTCAAGTTCTTCAGTTGCTTTAGCTGCTCCTGTTTTTGCTGCTTCTCCTATAACGAGGATGGCGTACTGTGTCATGAATAACATTTGCCCTCTTATCAAATTCTTACTTTTCGCTTATTTTACCCACTTGAATATTTAAGATCATCAAACTAAATTAAGGCAAAGTTAACCTAAGTCCCAAGTAAACATAAAATACAGTTTTTAAAATGGTGATTTTATTTACCAATTATCAGGGTTAGGGGCTTTGAATATTTAAATAATGCCACTTTGTGCTGTTTCACTATAATTTATTTCCTGTATAAGATACTTTTTTTTTTTTTTTTTTTTTACTTACTGTCATATTTGTATGTTTCATGTGCGGCTTGTGTGTGAAAACACTTTAAAAAAAAGACTTGAATGTGGCTTATATACTCCTGCGCTCAAAGGACCACCCTGTCTTGCAGTACTTTTATTTACATACCATTTTCTTCCTTTCTTTCACTTCATCCCTTTTGCACTTTCTGCGATCGTCTTTGGAGCGCACCGAAGTGGCAATGTTGCGAGGGTAAGTCTTGATCTGATGAGCATCGGGCTCCTCAAAACGGAAGTTGTAGCTTCTCTCAAAGCTCTGCTGTTGCTCCAAGAAACTCTCGCCTTCCTCTTCGGAATCCTCTTCATCCTCCTGAACCACCTCCTCATAGGTTGGGATCCTCCAAACAATAAGTTGCATTGTGTGATTGTTCATACATATTTTTACTACATACTGTAGTTGTCGGAGCTGCCGTTTTGCCCAGCTTAAATAAATATATAAGTAAATAAATAAATAAAAGAAGGCAGACTCCACTCTTGACTGGTTGCCCGTCAATCACACGGCACATGCAGATACAGATAGCCATTCACCCTCAAACTCATACAGTCACTGAGAGGAAAGTGAGCCATGCTGCACAGAAATCAGACAAGTGAACCACTACATACTGCCAGTGACTAATAGGAAGACAAATCAAGGGAAATAAATATAAAACATAAATACATCCTACCTCTCGTCATCATCATCGCCATCTTCATCTTTGTAGCGTTTGTTTAGAACATAGTCTCGGAGGAAACATTCTTTTTCATCCAGTTCTGGGTCATTCCAGTAGTCTCGTAGGTATTTCTGTCACAACATTAACAAACCACTTTGTTTCATTATCAAAGCATTTAAAAAAAAAAAAAAGGGGGGGGGGCATCTGAGCGTGTACACACTAAAAGTCATTTTCAGAGGTGTTGTTGCCGTGCATCCTTTTTGTATTATTATTAGTGTGGCCACGCGTACTGTTCAGAACAGGGTAGACTTGTCTTGATCTCCATCAGTTGCTTGACATTTACAATAAAAGTAGAATGTAACTCAGAACACGGCAGGGAGCGCGGCATCCCTCGGGCAAATGACGATCAGCTTCTCCACATTAACAGAGGGTCCTTGGTTTAGGGCAGATCCAACTCAAAATATATCAAGGTTATGAAAAGTTTGCACTGAACTTAGTATACCCAGCAGCGCAAGTATAGGTGGTGACATGGCACAAGAAGTCACCGTTCATTACAATACTTATGATACATTTTATGTGGACAATGATTTCTTTCAATCATGGAGACAGCCAATCAGTGTGGTCAAGTAGCGCACACACTTCGACGCCCCCCAATTATTAAGTTACCCGTCCACGCCAGAAAACAACAAGGCTAACATGCGTAGCTTAGCAAAATAAATAAATAAATAGTCTGTGTTGCATTCAAGGCCCGTTCAGACCATAGGAAACTACATAACCCGTGATCCACTCACAAGGGTTGTTAACTGGTTACAGTATTGACCTTTATTTAATAAAAGGTGCTTTTTACTTAGCAGTGTTTTAACTTTGTGTTTACATGCTCCTCTTTTCTCTCTTTTTTTAACATGACTTTATACCAGCCAAGTTGTGTGCACTTTAAGACATTCGCTATTTTGGATACAGTAACACTGCTTGAAAACAGAACTGTGACTTTTGTTATTGTTTTGCTGCTTTATATTCATATTTTTTGTTACAAAGGGTATTTATTATTACAGTGCTCATTTTCACAAACTAAGTATTTATTCAATACTACTCTAATTTAATTTCTATTTCATCGTAACTAAAAAAAAATGTGATAAAATCAAAATTGTGATTGTATCATTAAAAAAATCCTGATATCCAATTTTTGCAAGATTCGACAGCATCTAAATGCTTGTGTCTATGTCAGTTCTGTTAAACTGCATTTACTCACCATGTCCTTCACTTCCTCAGATGCATCAAAATCCGCCTGCCCTTTCAGCCACTCCAAATAGTCGGCCTCCTCTCTGTCCTATAAACACATGAACATGTTGAGATGTTTATGGGGCTTTTGTTCACATTTCGGGACTGTTATGACTGAGGTCTTAAAAGCGAAGTGTGCAGAATTTTCCAACGTCAATTAATAAAAAAATAAAAAAACACTATTCATTTCAGTAATATGTAATATGTCCTATCACATCAACGTGCATTTTTTAAATATAATCGTAGGTCTAGTAATCACTAATTATTTTACATAGGTCGAGCTGCACCTTACAGGAGGCTGGTATGTTTCACTGCCATCTTTCTGCTATGGATACCTGCAGGAAAAGAAGTTCGCGAACGTAATAATTGATGGCAGGATTGCGAAATGCGCATGCTTCAAAATGCAAGCACTTCAAAATCAGGTTGTTGCATTCTACTAGATTACGATGGCAATAAATTCCACTCACTACGCCTTTGAGTGTTTTGTTATTCAGTTCAAGCAGTTATGCATGATGTATTTTCCTGCTTTCTTTTTAAAGACAGATTAGTTGGTAAATTGAAATGCAGGACAAACATTGCGTCGTAACAGCGAATCGGTATCAACAATGTTTGTCTTCACATATCTATTTAGGACAAATTTTTATTGAACTTTTATGTGGAATACTTTTTAATGCATTCATTAATTATTTTTCCATCTTTTTTAAAGCACAGTGTTAATGTTTGAACTGAAACCTATGTCTTGTTTTTGATGAACACCTAGGTCTACTACACTTCTGCATTATAATGTTGGTCATTCTGGTTTTACTTGGAGAGCAACCATTTTTATAGGTGGTATTTAGTGTCAAACGTTTGACAACCACTGTCCTATAAGTATTTTGGTTAATTGTAGAATGCATGTTAAATACCATCTATCCTTATTGTGTAAATAAATGATTTTATCTTACATACAGAGCTGAGTGTCACGTTAGCTTGAGGGACTTGGGGACCACATTTCACGTTATTTCCTGGACACCGCTAGACAGGGTATAACAGTACAACTTCTGACACATTCTCCGCTCTGACCTTTTCTTCCTGCGTTTTCATCCTCCTCGTTAGCAGCCCTTCTTCCCCCCTGCCACTGTTGTCGTCATCATCACTGTCTTGGACGAACTTTTGGAAACTGAAAGAAATCGTTGTGATCAGGGTTTATGTTAGCTGCTTTTATTAACACATGTGGTTGGCTTGTTTTAAAAAAACAAGCGTTGACTTGATTTATTTGACCTCAAAAACATGGGTGGTACCTTTCTTTCAACTGCTTTTGCTCATGAATGTAGCTGGGTGAAGAGGCCCTCTGAGGAAGGAAAAGAAATATTACAAACATGTCCAAACTGCTTGGCAGAAATCTTAGTTCATGACAATGCCCACCTGTTGTCTTTTGGCCGCCTCATCATCATCACTGTCACTATCCTCGTCATCATATTTTCTGAAGAATCAAATACACACATGCAATCCCTGAGAGTGCTGCATTCAAATAGTATAGGTAATTACATTTAGTAGGTCACATACCCTTCCTTCTCCAGTATGACTTTACGCTCATAGTCCTTCAGGTACATGGGCTTCACTTTTGACTTCGAGGTGGATGGTTTCACATCAGTGTTGGGTGCGTCTGCGAGAAAGAAACATAAATCGCTTAGTAAGGAGTAAAGTCAGGGAGAATACCCAATATATGAAAATTAGGATTAAAGACAAACTAAACAAAAATTATTTTAGCACCTTCTGAGTAGAATTTCACATGTTTCTGATAGATTTTCGGGTCTTTCTTCTTCAAGAGTGACAGTGTCCTGTAGAAGTCCCTTTCAACGTCTGGATCCAACTCCTAGAGAGTCGACTTACAGTTAACCACAATGATTTACTTAACTCTTGTTGACAACGCGTTAAGGGGAAAGCGATGCTTACCACATCACTGTCGTCTGAACTAGACTCGGACGATTCGGATTCATAGTCCACTTCTCGGTCTCCAAATCGATCCTTTACTGCACAACAATACACAAAGTAAAAGTCAAAGATTGCACATCTTCGAGAAATAGCAACCAGCTAGCTTCTTTCTACGTTAGCACACGCCACGATTAATTTAGCCAGCGATAGCTAACATTAACACACTTACGCTTCTGCAGTTCTTCCTTCTGTCTGTATATGTCATATTTCTTTGCGAATTCGGTGTTGATTGTAAACCCTACTTCGTCAGACATGATACGGTTTGGCTTTAGGACGTGTTTATAATCCAGAAGCTAGTCAAACTAGCATCACAGTAGACAAGTGCATGTGTAGAGCACGTGGTTTCCGGTGCACGTACCCTAGTGGTCCTGTAGAGGGCGTACTCACATCTGAAGTGACGTTTTTACACTCTTGCTTTGTATGGATAAGATAAGACTTCTGGAAATAAAATCAATTAATCAAATATTATACATTTTATTACTGTTGTATGCTGTTTATTAAAATTTTACATAACATTCACATTTTATTGGAATTTGGGTTTGTACATTTACATCATCAATTCTAATATTTGTTTAGTGACATCGTATGGGGTAGATGCCACGGACTTCCGGGTTTTACACATCAGCGCTGTTTCCGGCCACTGTGGCTGTGTTCCAACACTCGCACCCCCACCCCTGTGCCCCCCATCCGAGCGCTCCCGCTCATCGGCGGGAGGGCTCCTCGACTATCTGAAACAATTCGGACACTGAGACAGACACTACACACTCGCAGCCTCGCACCCGTCGACGGGAACGCGCAACCGAGGGGCACAAAGGCGGAAGCGCAAGTACTGGGAGGCGGCCCACACGTCGCAAACCGGAAACGGAAACAAAGTTGATGGGTGAAAACCCGGAAGTTGGAAGTCCCGCCTCCTCCGCGGCATTTAGTCCATTAAATTATTCCAATCCCAACAATCTATTGTCTTCATTTCTTACTATTTCTTTTGGCTGCACTGTATGTGTATGTTAGATTTTATTTTATTTTTTATTTTTGTCCAATCACATTTCAACTTGTGCTGCCATGTCTGTCTTATCTGGAGACTCAATTGTGACAGCTGATGTAACTAAAACCACATTAGTAATGATTTATTTTATTTTATATAAATATTGCATCTTTGTTCATCTATTTATGCCAGTGACTTATGATGACAGGCAGAACAATTAAATGCTCTTTCACCATACAATGTTAACCCATGTACAGCATTCACATTTTATGTCATTTTATTTCATGACATTTTGTTTGGTGATGTTGATGTGAATGTTTTCAATGCTTTTGGGTGTTATTGCGCAATAAAAAAGTAAAGAAAGCCTCTTTGCAGTCCTGTCACTTCTGTTTCTCTCGTGTTTATCTCTGTAGGCAAGGCCAAGTGACGTATGTGATCATAGTGGTGGTGTGATCACATTGCAAAACAAATACTGTAACTGCTTAGGTTCTGGTTATCTTCAGTATGAGGGGAGATAAAAAACATTTGAAACATCTTCAATTGTCCTTAGCTTCTTGACAAATGCATTATATTCAGAGGGTTTGCCCATGTAAGTGAACCTTTAAAGTAAATAAATAAATAGGCTAAACATCAGTAGTGTGAATGAACATATGTTGATGAGCATACAAAAGAAGCTTTGCATAAAGGCTATCCCTTAAAAAGCAAAAAGAGAAAAATAACATCTACACTCAGAAATATGTAAGTGACTGGTGAGGTGAATGATGTGCACTAAATATTGACTGTCCACGGACTGTAGGTGAACGGCCTGTGATGAAGCAAATTGTAAACACATGTCCAATGACAAATAACAAAGTATACTTAGAACTTACCTTCTGTTCCTGATAAAGATTAGCAGCAATAATGTCACCCGTTTCATTGTGTACAGAACTTGTCCTTATCATCCGAGAAGTGTCGTGAAACCATCGCAGGGCACATTCACACTTACATTCACATTTATGGACATCTTAAAGTCTTCAATATGGATGGTTTTGGGATGTGAGAGAGCATCTGAAAAAAAGAGGTTCCAACCTCACACAGGAGGGCCTGAGCCAGGTTCAAACACAGGACTGTGAAGCACACAAGAGTGAAACATTGCCAAAATGACAGATAGTTTCAAAGAAAGTCCTATATATTCAAATATAGTATTTTTCCTTTAAAAAAAATGAAATTAATGGCAATTTCCTATTCCTCAAATTTTTAATTTCAAGTTCCTGATTGTAAAACGGCCACAAGAGGGTGGCCGATACTGGTATCAGCCACCTTCACGAGTACCGATACCTTAAAATAAGGCTGGTATCGGCACCGATACCGATACCTGGTATCAGTACTCGCCCATCCCTGTTAGCGACTGCAACAATATCTGATTATGTGAATTTGCTTACAGGGTAAAATGCAGACGTGTTCAGATATTTAAATTAATTTGAAATCATTAAGATGTAATTACGATAAGATACGATATACTTTTATTTTCCCCGTGGAGAACTTTTTCCAACGTAATTTCAGAATATAAACTGAAGCCTGGAAATTTATCTCTTGATGCTAATGTCTTCAGATGCTAATGTTTCACCACCAACAACGTTAATTATTGATTTCTTAAAAAGGAAGCAACCAGCTAAGCTTGTCACATCGCATGGGTTATAATTCCAGCATTCACAACAATAAATATAAATTGCTACAAAGTGAAACTCAGTTTTTTTTCTCTGAATATTACCCCATCTAAAAAAAATTATACATGGCCCTAATATGACATCACAGTTCCCTGCCATTATATCTCCTCTGTAACCAAAAGGTTAGCAGTTTAGATTTTTTTTTTTTCAAACTTCAATGTTATATACTAGGGGTGTTAAAAAAATTGATTTGGCAATATATCGAGATATTACAGCGTGCAATTCTCGTATCGATTCAATATGCAGCTGAGTCGATTTTTAAACATACATTTTTGATGGAAATATTCAACAAAATGCCTTACTTAGGGTTAGGGTTCACACTTGAAGCATAGAAAAATGTTACATTAATGGAACATTAAGGCTTAAAATTTGATTTCAATGCTGTTCAAACATGAAACAGACTGCAACTTGTTTGTTAAATACAGTGGCTCACAGTTATGAGCCTGAAGTACATTTTCATACAAATCTTACAGTGTACATGTACAATTTTAATGATTGGTATTTTCTAAATTTAAGTTGGAAAAAAATCGCAATAATTGACATAACGAGATTAATCGTTATCGAATCGAATCGTGACCTATGAACCGTGATAGTGATCGAATCGCAAGGTACTAGACAATTCACACCCCTATTATATACTAAAAAACATTGTAACACGTAACACAGTTTTAGTGATATTTGTAGGGGGTAAAAGTTGTGGTAGTGCTGTCAAAGTTAAAGCGTTAACTGATTAATTCATCGCAAAAAAACAATGCATTAATCATGAATTGACGCAGATTAAAAAATCTGATCAAAAAATGTTGAAGACGTCCTCATAACATTAAATGTAAAAATAATTAACACATAACCGGTGCTCTTCAAATTTGGGGGGGGGGCGGGTGTTGATAAAAAAGCCTATTTTATTAAGCGATTAATTGTGATTAATCAAAATTCTAAGATGTGATTTTCTGGTTGTTGGTTTGACAGCTCTAATTGTAATAGTTATTCAACAGCATGCTGCAGTGAAAACATCACTTCAAGCCATTTCACTGGAATAATAGGGCAGTGACACGTAACCTTGTGCAGTCCAATTAATGATTAATAATGTCAAGGGATCACATGCAACAGTTTGAAAAAACAGCGGATCTCTGCCAAGAAAAACACAACAAAGACTGTAGCCTAAGCCTGTAGCCTGCAGACATGGGGGGCTTGTTGCCTATAGAAGCGTCACGGTGCCCTTTCCCTCACACCTCACTTAGGTTATCAGGCTCTATGTTTCCGTTCGTGCCTACCTTGAACTTTGCACATGTCAACAGTATAAGTCGACAACATTTGTGGTCAGCTCAGAGCTTGGATAAAGATAGTGTCGTGTGTAAACGAGCATTTGAAATGTGTTAAAGTAGTCTTTATTTTAGTTTGGGATAGTTTGGAGAGTTGATAGAGCGAGCGAGCATCATCTCGCGCTGGGAAGTCAAACTAAACTGGTCGGGATCCTTACAAAAGAAAGTGCTGGTTGCCTGGTTAGCAGGCTGAGCTTTCAGCCTTGCGGTTTCACACACAATTTTTAAGGCCAACTCAGTGGATGGTGGTCGTGTGGGTTCGAGCCACAGGAAGGGCCCTGCATGAACAATCACATTAAACGCATTTGGTTTGTTTATCAAAAATTGTGTTGTCCACCATTTATTTTATTCCAAGGTGATGTTTTTCTCAACCGCTTATTCTCCCTCACTAGGGTCGTGGGTGTGGTGGAAGCGATACCAGCCATCTACGGGCAGTTGGCTGCCTACCTGATGCAATTTTGTGTATAAATGTGGGTTTCCCAGACGGCAGGGAGTATTTTCCAAAGCAAGTGTTTCCCACCGCCGGTTCTCTTCGCCAACAGACGGCAACAACCGGCACATAACTAGAAGAGCCTGGTTATCTTCACCTTCACGTGTGTTGATTATGCGAGAGATCTCCTGGATTCTTGACCCGCGGTGGAAAAAAGTCTTTATATGTATGCTGTTAACTTTTGTGACATAGCAAGTAGTACGTTCTCGACGTCGATTAGACAGCCTGGCTAGGGGGAATAAAAGTGGCGGTGATGGAAAAAATAGCAGTGACGAACTGTAATTTAGCAATGGCCGAAGTGCAGTTAAAATAAATATGACAGAGTGACGGACTAATGTAGATTTGGTCGGTTTGAAATAATGATATATTAGCGATGGACGCGGGTGACGCTGGCAAATGACGTACAACAGACCAGACCTTATTACTATTAATTATGAATTTCAGATCAAAAATAAGGAAGAGTGAATTTAAATGAATAAAGACTATTACATACGTGAAACGGAGCAAGGTGAATTAATTTGAAATCAGCATTTCTTGCCCAGGCAGAGCAGCAGCTGTACGTTGCCATCACCTACGTTGAAATAACACTTGAGAGGCCAGAGTCTACATTTATGATTGTATGGTATATGATAAATAATTCCATGAGTGAGTAACAAAATTTGTAATATTCTAAGTTTTAACAAAAATATATCATATTAAGTGCAACATGTAAATACATTTGCTGTTAAACTAGTAAGTTAAAATAACAGCGAGTGAGTAAAATATTAATAAATATAAAGCTGTTTTAGAAATAAAAAAAAAGTATGTATTTTGTTTCTGCTAACACTTATACTTATTTACAAAAACATATTTTCTCATATTATTTTGTCGATTTTAAAGTCCTAAATCTAACTCAAATGCAAATCCACATGCACCTCATTGCCAGTGACTAAGGAATGAAACTTCTTGATGGACCGTCAAACTTGTAAATATTAAAATAAAAAGAGAAAAATAAAAACATTGCTTGAACATTGAATAAAATCCTGATAAAATCTTCTATAGATGAATGAATCTCTCGGGAAGCTGTCCATATTTGCAATAACTTGACACTGAACTGTGAACATGGAACAGCTATTGTACCTGCTCAAAATTTAAAGCAATGCCCAATTCATATTATACAATTGTATTGCTACAAATGATAATACTCCCTCCTCTGACTAATTGGTATGCTGCTCGCTTTCTGTGGGGGAGGAGAACATTTATTGATGTCTCCCCAGAGAATTTTGCAATCATGTCAAAATGACCAAAAATACAGTACAGAAAGTACAGAAAGAAAAAAAGGGGAGGGAAAATGAAAGAAAAATAAGTCAGTTGTTCCTTTGGTTTGTATAATTATGTGTTACTCGCATGATTTGTATGACAATGAAATGAAGCTTCGGTTCCACATTATCTTCTAAATTAAAGGCAATGTTAACAATTTGATTTATTTTGTACCAAAAGCGTATGTAAAATTGTTGATGTAGGAGGGAACTAGGTAAAATCTCACCTAGGGCGCCACATTGACCCGGCCCTGACTGTGAGTGTGTCATCCTGGCCACACCACTTAAACATCTCTGGCTCCGCCCCTGCCGAATTACTCACACGCAGGGATGGATTACTGACTCCCACAACAAGGCTATCGAGGGACTCAACGCCCACCACAGAGAAAGGGGAGAGAAGACCGCAGCGGGGGCGGAAAGGGTGGGGTGGAGGGAAGTGGAATAGGCTGGCCCAAGGAGCAACAGAAAAGCTGTAGGCGGGTTAAGGGCACCATGTGATGGGCTGTTTGCTACTCCCACGGCTGTCGTTATCACCAAAGTTCTCCTTGTTTCATTCAAACTCTGCCACATCATTTTATTTTATTTTATTTTATTTTATTTTATTTTATTTTATTTTATTTTATTTTATTTTATTTTATTTTATTTTATTTATTTTTTGTTTTGTTTTTTGAGAGAGCTCAGTATTGTTCATTCGGTAATTTTACTACTCTGGGCAATCTCTTTTTTTATTTTGTATTTTGTATTGGGTGAGTATGTGCATGTGCGTGTGCATGTGCGTGTGTGTGAGTGTGTACTCATTAGTTAACCTAAAACTATTAAAAATCCCATACCGTTCACCTAAACCGAATACTTCAGAATCCAGCTAGAGTCGTGAGGTTGTCAGGAGACCCGAGGAAGGATCAAAGAAAAGAAAGGAAAGTGAAATCTAGCACCGACCAGACATTACCTACTGCCCACCAGGTTACCAACCAGAGTCTTTCACCAACCCCAGAAACATCTCAATTCCAACAAATTAGGGAGACCTCAAGAGACCAAAGGAGAGACTGAGGAAAGAAAAGAAGGATAGGTTAATAATTTCTGTTTAAATTGCATGTAGGAAACTCTCAGAATGAAATAACCTGGGTGAATCAGAATATTCGCAGGCATTAAAAACTTGCTTCTTGGATAGCATTCATTTGTGCCTAATAACTTAATTTAAAAAAAAGCAGTGTTTTTATTCCATATAAACATGATCTCACAGTGTGGGAGGATTTTCAAGAAGAATGAAAGCCTTTGGCTTTTGCCTTGCAGCGTGACATCCGGACTTTCTAGGAAAGGGCTCTTCTTTCCAAAGAAGCTCAGTTCACCCTCCCCGAAAGGAGAGCGTTAAAAAAACACGTCACGTTTTCAGTCGTGTCTGCATCGCACAACTGTTAAACTGTGGAATAAGCTGCTGCATATAGTGAATAGTGCAGTATATTAAAACTGTCACACAAATATCTTAGACAGTGTGGTCCATGTGGTGCAACACATAAAATGAAGAAAGCAAAGACGATGAGCATATAAAACCAACAAAGTATTCGCCTTCCATATGTGCTTTCAGTGTTGTAAAATGTGTGCAACGAGATTTCTAAAAACAGATTCCACTCAAGGATGATGGCAAATATGTAATCATCCCCTTTTTGTTTTGAAACAAACTATACATGGGTCATTTCAGAATGGGAGACATTTTCTGTCTCCACCGTGACGTTTCTAAGAAGCCAGGCTCAAAATAAAAAACGATAACAATTTAACTGCAGCTATAGTGAAGGGCTTTCCTACATATTATTTCAAATATCAAATACTGTATCCACTGGCGTTGCAAGGGTCCCCAGGGGCCCCAAGCAAGAAGGGATTGGGGGCCCTGGCAGATGGGATGTGTGTGTATGTGTGTGTGCGTGGGTGTGGAGGGGGGGGGGGGGGCACAACAGATAACCATTCGTCAGATGCATGTTGTTGAATTTTAAAGAATCAACATGAATTGTGCTTCATTCAAATAACTTGTTGAAACAAAATAAAAACAATAATAATTTATTTAAACAAACAACATTTGGAACCAAAAATAGAATGCAGCGCTATGCTTTATTTTCATGACTATGTACATTGTACATTGCCCCCTCCAGTCTTGAACAATGGCAGGTGCCAGATCTTCACTCCTCCCACCAGCCTGGTTGCTTCCCTCAAACAAGAACAAATGCAGTAAATATTCAGACAAATATGAACTCAAGTGTGCACCCCTTAGAAAAGATGTCTCCAAACAAAGCTACTGACTTAATATTGACTGAAAATATTAAAGAATTTAGTAATTAAGCTAAAGCAAACTCAAAAAATACTGACATTAGATGGTGGTGGCACTACAGTACATAACTCCTCATCAGTTCATGCATAGTTTTGATGCCTTCAGTGACAATCTACAAAGTAACCCGCCATGAGAATAAAGCAAATGCATTGAATAAGAAAGTGTGTCCAAACTTATGGCCTGCACTGTCTATTCAATATTCACCACTGTCATGTTTTCATTTTTCTTCTCCTTCTTTTTTCCTTTTGTTTTTCACTCCCAGATGGATATCTCCTCTTCAACCTGCCAGTCTTGTCGGATGATCTCCTGTCACCCTATTTGTTTACACTAGAGCACGCACACTGTGACTCTGATGAGCAACAAGTGCACGGGGAGGGACGAGTTTGGCTCGCGGGGCCCCTTTTGGGAATTTGACATCATTTGAAATCTGTATGCCCCAAGCAATTGCCTGGTTTGCTTAATGGCAAGCTACGCCTTTGACTGTATCTCACAAAAATGAGTACACCCCTCACATTCCAAGTGAATCTTTTCATTGGACAGTACTAAAGAAACGACACAAAAGTAGTCAGTGTACAGCTTATATAAGAGTGCAAATTGATTGCTCCCTCAAATAAAGCTATTAATCGTTAATTGGCCTGTGGTCTGACGAGACCAAGATAAACTTAATTGGTTTAGATGGTGTCAAGTGTGTGTGTGGAGGCAATCTGGTGAGGAGTACAAAGCAAGTGTGTCTTGCCTACAGTCAAGCATGGTGGTGGGAATATCATGGTCTGGGGCTGCACGAGTGCTGCCGGAATTGGGGAGGTACAGTTCAATGAGGGAACCATGAATGTCAACATGTACTGTGGCTTGCTGAAGCAGAGCATGATGCCCTCCCCCCGGAAACTGGGCTGCAGGGCAGTATTCCAACATGATAATGACACCAAACACATCCAAGATGACTACTACCTTGCTAAAGAGGCTGAGTGAAGATAAAGGTCCTCGAGAGACCCTATCCAGCCTGTTTTCCATGTCTCGCTCCTTCAGCGCAGCTAAATCTAACGATTAGCTAATCAGCAAGCTTTGCAGAAGCCTGATAACGATCCTGATCATGAATGAGGTGTGTTAGTGGTAAGAAACATGGAAAACAGGCTGAACTTGAAGTCTAAAGATTGAATGGATGAGTTTAAAATCTTGCACTTCTTGCCCCTGATGAATTCCACTGATTTTTTTAATGTGTTTTTGG
Source organism: Leptonotus elevatus (assembly GCF_054856555.1). Lineage (NCBI taxonomy): Eukaryota > Metazoa > Chordata > Actinopteri > Syngnathiformes > Syngnathidae > Leptonotus > Leptonotus elevatus. Next base: position 50,691,198 of record NC_141239.1, on the reverse strand, counting down.
TCATCACCTTGCTGCATGCCGAAGGATCTCCCAATCAAGTTTTTGTGCTTCTTTCTTTAAAGGGATACTTGACTCATTGAGCCATTTTCAGCAGTAAAAAGTTAAGATTTTCACCAGAATTAATTTGATAACTTTTTTATTTTTCATGTACAATTTATACCAATAAAAAAAAAATTCACTTGCCGTCGACTGAGGAAATAGGTAACGTCCAATCACGGCCCACCTGTTTTAAAATTTGCAAGATAAAGCAAATCAACACTATATTTAGCTGTGGGTAACAAAGAGCTGAAATCTGAAAACTGTATACTGTACACTAAATACAAATACAAGAGTCCAAAGAGGTTCTGTAATAAATAGAGGTATTTATTTATATACAGCAAATGTTGACAACAAAGGTTGCAGAATAGGTACCATTTCCTAAAAACAGAACAAATATTTACATTCATGAACACTCTATATACATAGATATAACCTGCACTGCTAGTAGGTGAATGTAAAAAAAAAATCTACATTTATATACACCAAGACGAACAATTGAGATTCGGTATCTTCCACCTGGAAGTCCAACAACCGTGAACATCACAACGGTATAGTAAGTAACAAATCAGTCACGGTACATAGCCAATGATTTTGTACACATCCTCTCCAGTACAATAACAGCAACATGGCCTTTTGGGCAACAATAAAAAGCACCATTCACTCACAATACAAAGGCCAGCAGCGCCAAAAGACTGTGATGAGGCACGTGTTTTCCTTCCGTCAGGAATGCTACGATAAGTTCCCCTCCAAAGGGAGGCTATAAATATACAAGTGTTATAGTACAGCGCATTAGGCTGGTCCACACGTGGTTGCATCAAAGCTATTCTGAGGAATGCATCGGTCATCTCCAGACACAAGTAGAAATTTAAGCAAGTCGCTCCAATAAAAAGATCAGAAGAAAGGAGCAACATGTAGCTGACAAGCGAAACCCTGCCATTTATGCAGCATTACCTGAGGTCCTGGCACTTGAAAAGTGATTATTTTCCATCAATACTGAGGTGATTGCCGGTATAATAATTACACATAGAGATATGAGGCAAAGTAGTTTGGACGAACAGTCCACACGGCTTCTTGGCTTGGTTTCAAATAAAACCATCTTGTTTCTGATTCAATAAGAGAGTGAATACCCAAACCTTTTGAGAAACAATCATTAGTTCATTCATATTTCACTAAGAAGCTATAAAAAAGTACACTTTAAAATTAAAGATTTTGGTACATTTCAAGCGGGACTTTGATCATAAAGTGCATAACTTGCATTGAATTTAGTAGCTTAAAGGGCTGCTTCAATCTATATGTAAATAGACAGAATAACGTGTCACATACCTGTCATAGAAAAAATATATTTAAAAAATACAGCTTAAGCTATGTTGTCTTGAATGTCCACTTTAGGAACTATCTTATTTTACAGTCAGTCGTTGTTGTTGTTGTTCTTGAAGAGTAGACGGTAGTAAAAACAATTGACTCTCTCTCTGATATATCTAATTGAATATTTCATTTCGAGAAAACTTTATAGAAAGAACTTGTAGGCTAACCAGGTAAGCTGAGCTAAATAAGGCTATGCTAACCTAATTTAAGTCTCCAGTTCTACTTTCATAGTCAAAGCAAAAATTCACTTTTTTTCCCTCTGAAAAATGCCAACCTGTTGTTTCTCAAATTAACTAGAAATATTATAATACTGTAACATAGTAGCATCATTGACCATGTTAACCCAATACAACTATATTTAGGGCTCCGGGAGAGCCTGGTTAGACGAGTTCAGTAAAAATTTTACAGTATAAAGTATCCATAGAAAAAAAAATAATAATAATGAAAATTACCGAAATGAATTGAACCTGAATTTCTTCTAGGTTTTTGTTGCTGTGTAAAGATATAGTTGACTGATAATGCCTTTGAATTCCATCCCACATGCCATGTGAGGTTTAGCTAGTTTTCAGTGAATGTTGGGTTGTCCGCCTCTTCATCCAAGCTCACAACCTGTTTCTGATAAGACAAAGAATATTATCAGACATAAATGCACGTACTGTATGTACAGCAAGTTTAAACCGCAGAAAGCGAATTAACTGGCAATATTACTAAACTTGTCTCAATAAAAACAAAGTAATAGCAGTGAATGCTCTTTTATGTAATTGTCTTTTAGAAAATATATTTCCATTGCACAGTGCTGTTTTGGCTCATTTACTGCATTTTGCGTTAATATAGAGTGTGAAAGCTGCTGCCGTATAGAAAGTATCAGCTGTGATGCCGCAAGATCTCCTGTATTTTACTTCCTGGCATGTGACTTCAAGATGGCCACAGTCAGGACTCAAAATTTAATTTAAGTGACTTGGGCTGTAAAAAATTGCTAATGCAAAGTCTATGTGAAGCAAGGTTATTTTAGTTAACGAAAAAACAAAAACTCAAATTAAAAAAACAATTTCCTTAATGAAATAAAAATAGAAACAAAAATGCTTTAAAAAAAAAAAAGAAAACTAACTGAAACTACCTATTATGTCTACAAAACTAACTAAAATTAATTATAACAAAAATGTCCTTTGTTTTAGTCGTTGGTAATTAATTTAATGCATGAGCCTTTGGGGATGATTTTAAATAAGATTTTAAGCACATTTATTTAACCAAAATAAGGACGTTTGAACGTGTCACACAGAAGTGACGTCATCTAGCAGCAGCCAATAGAAAAGCACATTCAGATGACGTCACTCCGAGGCGACAACGAAATGCTATGTTAGAAATTTGTTACTTTTCTCATATTACCATGGAGTTTATTAAATATTGCGCACAAGCAGAAGTGGCAAATTCAGGTCCAGAAAGTAAAAACCCTGTCACAGTTTAGCTTTAACCCCAGGTGCTAGCTAGCTAGCTAGCTCCCTGGCTAGGTCCCATGATGCTCATTTACCTGCTAGGGAGCATCAATGGCTAAAGCCAAACTGTGGCAGGGTTTTTATTTTCTGGACCTGGATTTGCCACTTCTGTGCACAATACACTTTAAAAAAAAGAAGAGAAAAAAAAGATGAAAACTAATGCTGAAACTAACTAAAACTAAGCATTTTTTTAAATAACTAAAAGTAATAAAAACTAACAGAACCACCCTGGAAACTAATTAAAACTAACTAAATTTAAGAAACTAAAACTAAAAAAAAACTAAAACAAAAAAAACCTAACTAAAATTAAATTCAAAAACAATAATGCTGATGTACAGTAAATAATAAGTGGCTAAAACCATCCCATATACTTACTTTTGGGTAGGAATACCCATCAGAGCTGTGGTTCCTCCAAATGTGCACTTGGTCCTCCGTAGTTTTTTGATAGACAGGGTTGTCAAAGTGGATCGTGTTGGTGTTCTTTAGCTTGTAGTTCTTCCATAGCAGTATGCCAGCGAAAGCAAGCATACAAGTGATTGCTACACAAAGATACAGAGTCAAGTTTGCTACAATGGGTTAGCATAGCAATATTGCTTTCTGTGACCAAAGCTACTCACTCAGAGGTAAGACAATGTACAAAGCAATTGGGGTGCTGGAAGATGTCGTAGGTCGCACCCCAGCAAACTCATGGTGAATGTCTGAAGAAGAAATGGACATAATCAGATAACCTTCCATCTATTTTCTATCACTGATGCAGATCCTGTAACCAGAAATTAGCATTTACATATGCTTTTATTCACCAACTCAAATCGTTAAGTAGTCTCTGGGGTCTTTGTTTACTGGTACATTTCATGTACATATACTGTCATAATTGATATGTTTTTTCCCATGAATGATTTGAAAATGGCTTTCACCAATTTGGCTTTTACCTTGAGAGGTGACTGGCGTTTGAGTAGTGGTCTGGGGGGCTTTAGGTTTCGCTGGCTGTGGTGAAGTGGTCTTAAATTCAGGTGTGGTGGTTCTGACCAGAGGCCTTGAGGTGCTTGGTATTGGCGCGACCACAAGTCTTGTGCTTGTAATGGGAGAAATGGAGGTGTGGGATTTGGGTGGGACTGTGGACAGTGGGGGCTGGTTGGTGGTTGGAATCTGGGGATGCACGGAAGCTGCAGGTGTTGGCACTTCTGATGAATAAAATTAAGAGTCAGTGAGTGACTGGAATATCATAATCAACTGTAAATGGAATTTAAGGCAGATATTTGGTAATTGACATACCTGGCACACATCTCCTCATATCCCTTGCTAGCATCATGTTATCAGGACAGACACAGGTGTATTTAGGGGGATGTCTGCCCACTTGTGGTGCTCCCAGGCACATGAATTCACAGCCACCATTAGACACCTGACACCAGTCTCTCCCTGCAAAATTAGTGGGCATATTATTTTGTAATTAATAGAGCTTTGTGGATATTTTTTTTAATGATAAATCTTCACCCATCCATAGGTCTAATCTACCACACTAATGCAAAGCTTTAGCAGCCAAAGCTGATGACTAACTGATCATCACAAACAGTAATGCCAAAAGTTCTCACATACCCGCAGGCTGTTTAAGGTTATGATACAGAATAATGTCCTCTGGAGATGTCAGGTGCTCTGCCACTGGAATGATGTCTTCGCCCGTCAGTCTGTTAGCACTTAGGATGGCACTGTTACTGACGTCAGTCCAGAACACTCTTTCCTGAAGTGAAGATATGCATGACAACACTATAGACACAACATGTATGGATCCATTTTGATCTGGCTGTAAATAAGTACCTCAAACACGGTGAGTCCCAACGGGTGTGTGAGCTTGTGCTCATCAATAATGAGGGTGTGCCGCCCCCCACCCTGTACGTCGATACTGGACAGGCTGTGTAACTTTGAGTCCACCCAGTAGAGCCGCTGGTTCAACAGGTCTAGGGAATGTGAGCAGTTGGGGAAACAGGTCAGTCCGTCATGCTTCAAATACACACCAGGAATTACAGAGGAACCGGAAGGTTGGGTGTACCGAGTGTTATTCCATTGGGCCACACAATGTTGTCAGTAACCAGAGCGATGCGGTCACCTCCATTCAGACCGCCTTTTTCAATTTTAGCAGGATTCCCCCAGTCAGTCCAGTAAACAAAGCTGGCCGTACAAACACATGCACAAATGATTGCAATCAACACATTGAAATGAGAACCATCTGTCAAGTGTCAAGTTGGTATCGGAGGGTAGCTTACTTGCTGTAAGGATCGACCACAATCGCTCGGGGTTTAGATAAGCCGTGGGAGAAGAGAGTCTTACGACGATCGCCATTAGCAGTTGCCACAGAGATAGTGCCGCGGATGCTATCTGTCCAATACAGGTTGCGATGGATCCAGTCGAAGGCAATACCCTCAGGTGCGTCGATGTCATTAGAAATCAGTACAGTGTGGTGAGAAGAGTCCTCCGCTGAATCCATTTGTGCTCTGGAATCGAAGTGAAAAAAATACAAATAAAATCTAAACCCCTGACCCATTATCCCACTGGGTCAACTTAAAAAAAAAAAAAGAAAGAAAGATCAAATCTCCCTCACCTGTAAATCTTCTTTTGCGATATATCTGACCAGTAGATTTCTTTCGTGGCCATGTTCATGTCCAAAGCCACAACGTTCTTTAGACGAGGAACGACCTGCGTGTACTCACTTTTGTCCAAGGTCATTTTTCTGACTTCATGGCGATTGGTGAAGAAAAGGTAGGCAATTGTACCTACAAGATGACAGTGGATGCTCTAGTCATGCAAAACTTAAAAAATAAATAAAATACTCTATTTGTTGTACAGTTAATATTCAGTGAGAGAAGATGGAGAGTTGATTTTTACCAATGGCCTTGCAGGCTTTGGTTGAGGGGTCAACCTGGTAACCTTCTTCACACTCGCATTTGTAGCTGCCCATCTGGTTAATGCAGATCTGGCTACAGGTGTCCGGGATGAGGCACTCATCAATATCTGATGAAAAATGAGGACCGCATGAAATTCTCATTTGTTGAGGAGTCAATGGTGTATTTATTTTTTTTACCTTCACAGTAATTTTTGTTGGTCAGTTGATATCCAGTGGGACAAAGACACTCAAAACCAATTTTCAGGTTGTTGCAGATATGAGAGCAGCCGCCATTGTTGAAGAGACATTCATTGAAACCTGAAGACAGAAAAGCTTTACAATGATCTTTCTGAGGACATAACAGGTCGACACCATCAGTGCTAGTTATCCTGAGTTGTTATGAATGAGGATCTCAGTACTTACCACATTCCCTCATAGGCTCATCTGACCAATCCTGGCAATCATGTTCCTTATTACAGACTTTATCCATGCTGATACACTCCCCGCTGCGACACTTAAATCTGGTCAAGCCGTCACATTCACTTGCTGTGCATACAGAAATAAAACAACTTCAGCAAAAGACAAGTTAAAGTGTGGCCAAATTGGCTGCAGGGGAGTCGCTTCGTACCATTGACGCAGCCTCTCTCATCACTCATGTCTGTGCAGTCATTCCGATAATTGCATTGGTGGCTTCCATGAATGCAAGTGCCATCATCACATTGAAACTCATCAGGACGGCAAGTGGGACGGACTAGAGAGATGCATCAGACAGGCATTCTGTTGATATCCCAGTTCTGAAGCCGTTCGCTGCCATTGACGGCTATACACGTCAAAAGAGTAAAGCAGCATTCGAAACAAACGATCACACATACCACAGTCGGCTTCATCTGATCGATCAAGGCAGTCAGCTCCTCCATCGCACCTCCAGTTCCCGTGAATGCACTCCCCACTACCGCAGTGGAATTCCAGGGGAGAGCAGCGGTGAGCTGGAGAAGAGGCACGTACCGCCGTACCACAGTTGTGGACCCACTCGTCCGAGCCGTCTGCGCAGTCAGCATCACCGTCGCAAGCCCACAGACGCGGAATGCAAACGCTGTTATTGCACTGGAAAGAAACACTGCTGCACGTAACCGGCGGACAGGAGGCCTCGTCACTGCCGTCATCGCAGTCTGCTTCCTCGTCACACACAAAGGAGGTGGACACACACTGGCCGTTTGTGCAGCGGAATTCTGTGTTTGTGCAGTTTTTGGGTTCTAAGAGACACGAGACACAGTGAAGAAGCCAGTGATCAAAGAGAGATCGTAGAGGTCAACCTTGTCAGACACATAAGAATTGCGCCATTAAATGAACATAAACAGAGGGGGCGAAAGTATGGCATATTCTTTATAGAAGTGCAGATACTGTGCTTGTGTATTTTTTTTTTTAAAGGCTGTGGTGAGAGTGTAAGTATTGAGTCAACATTTGATCAACATTTTGACTTTGCTTCACTTTATGTACCAGTATGTAAAAAAAATATAGATATCCGTTTTCATCTGTTGAAGTGAAAGTAAAGAGTCATAAATAATGACTCAAACCACAAGTACTTGAAAGTACACTAATGAAGTACAAATACTTTGTTACTTGCCACGACTGGGCAGAAGCATTGGGTCACCTGAAAGAAAACAATTGCTCCCCAGTCACAGATTTCTGAAGAGTAGTGTTTGCCCATATCAGATTTGCACTCAGGTCTCTTGGCTTGAAAAACCTTTTATATTTTTTCCTCCAAATTGAAGACATAGGTATAGGGTTTACTGCTAAACAAAATGAACAGGAAGAGCAGCCTTTCTATCGAATCTGGCTCTCTTCACCCTTAGTTCAGAAAGCGTGTTCTTGTATTCCCCATCCCCAGGTATCTTAAGGAAGTGTTGCTTTAATTTTGCTAGATAGCTAGCTGTACTGGACTAGAATTGCTCAATTTAGGACTATGACTCCTATCACTCAACTCCATATTGGGGGTGGCATGGCTCAACTTGTAGAGTAGTCATCTCCCATCTGTGAGGTTGTGTTAAAACAACCACTGCTGTTTTCTTAAGATGGGACTTCACTCGAGGGAGTTCTCCACAATATCAGTCTGGGACTGCTCCGCGTCTATTTGCTCGGGAAAGGGCGGGGCATGCTGTACAACACGTCGAGCTGATTGGACGAAGCAGAATCGTGTGCACGTCGACCTAACTTTTGTTCCGACCAATCACAGGCAAAGGATGAAAATGTCGTCACCGACATGCGACTGTTGTGACTAGCTGATATCATGGCGTTGATATGTGGATACAAGAGACTAATTCAGCGAGAACAGAATTCATTGCAGCGTCCACACATTTGTCCACCGGTGTCACCATGTTTGGTTTGTTTCTTCCCACGGCTTCGGCGCTTCTTGTTTTCGTCACAGCTGCATATCCCGCCCCCAAATACAATGTCGCTCTGTGATTGGTCTGAACCACCAGTGGTTCGTATTGGTGGAAATCAATGGGAGCAGTACAAGATGGATTCTTGGGAGTTTGTGAATTCACAAATACCGCGAGAATACATCTTGTGAGAGCAAGGTTAGGAACTTAGTGGCAGCAGATAAATAAAAAACAGCAGAGGCCCCAGAATTGAACCCTGTAGAACACCGTACATTCCGTTCCGACCACTTTTTTTTTGTGTGCTTGACTTTGTTAACATGAAAAGATTACAATAATAAAGAAATCACACGATGTACCATCACAACAGCCACAAGTCAACAACTGACTGCTCCAAATTCACTGCAGCTAATGATAGCCAAGTGGGGGCATATCTTCACAAATCATTTGAGTCAGATATGTGTCTTGACCTCCACCGAATCCCTGAAGTTCGATCTAACCCAGGTTAAGAACCACTGCTTTAGTTATCTGTCCCACACATGTCCAATTCAGTGTGTGTCTATACTGTGTGCAGATTCCTCACCACAGTGCTCTTCATCAGCTCCATTTCCACAGTCTGCTTTCCCATCACAGCGCCAAGTGCTCGGTATGCACTGGTGAAAGTGGTCGGCGCAACTGAAGTCTGTTGGTCGACATGTTTTGGCCACTGGAAGACGCACACAAAAACAATCCAGTGTTTGAGATGTTATAAATCATCACACTGAGGGATTATGGAACCTAGGTCTATGTATTTTCATACTTACAGCAATTATCAGGAAGCTCGTCCATGCCATCGCCGCAGTCATCTGTGCCGTCACACACCCACCTGGCTGTGATACATCTCCCATTCCCACATGGGAAATGTTTGCTTCCGCATGTCGTCAGTGCACCTGCTGCACACAGATAGAATCCAAATGTCAACGTATGCTAATTCATCCATGACAGGTTCATGATTCCTGTAAACAAAAATGTGTAGGTTTTCTGGCTTCCTCGCACTTTCCTTAGGCCTGCATTGTAAATTAATTGACGATTGTACACAGGTGTGAGTATAAGTGTCAGTAATGAACCGATGTCTCAATGTTTAGCAGAGCTGCCGGAGTTGGGCAATAACTAACCTGGTGAGTCATACATGTCAATACTTGTTTAAACATCACCAAGTCCAAATTTATTAAGTTAGTTATTATTATTATTATTATTAATAAGTAAGTTATTAATAATAATAATTAACAAATTACAAAAATAATGTCACTTTCTGTAGCGTAAGGTCCCTGTGCCAAACGAGTCATCTGATGAAGAAAGAGGTTGCCCCACTAACCTCCATCTATAATGGAGCCACTGAACTGAAAGCGCCACACCAACTGTTCAGCGCATTGCACAGACCATTTATGAAAAGGCACGACAAGCCTTGAGGGCTTGAAATCCAAATGAGACACCTGTTTCAGTCGGGGCTTTGCGGTGAACCCCCCAGCGCCAAATTGGTAATAGCGTGCTATACAAAAGATTAAATGAACACATTGATAATATAGTGAAATCTTTACACATGTTTGATTTTGTTCCACGTTGAATGGAAACGTGACTTGGAAGAATTTTGACTCTTTATTGCTCTGGATATCTTTCAGAACTGTAAATCACAAGACAAACATCTGGTGCCTTTGGACGGGCTGTTGTGGAAAAATCTGTATGCTTAAGTTCTTAAGCATTTAGCCATATCTCTGAATCTAGTTTATGTCTAAAAGCCATGAAACTTGAAATTGTGCTTTCATGTGTGTTCAAATACTACTGTTTACCTGGAAAAATATCAATGAGAAACAATCAAATACTGACAAAAGGCCAACACTTTAAGATAAGTAACAATCCTATTTGGACAAAATAAAGTGTACAATGTATCGTTTCAAATGCAGGGAGTAAAAGTAAAAAGTCGTCTGAAAAATATATACTCAAGTAAAGACACTTGAAAAATCTAAAAGTACAGTAACAAAGTATTTGTACTTTGTTACTTCCCACCACGGATGCACATTATTTATCCACTGAGCTTAAAGTTCAGACCTCGAAAAACAACATAATCTCATTGCTGGCTTTATTGACCGGAAATAAACCAATATTGGGAGAAGAAATGTGCTGCCAAATTCTGCTGTATTTTACTGATCAGTCACTTGCGAGAAACACGTCTTACAACACTGGGTGGACTTTTCTGGTAAGGGCATTAAACACAAGTACACACATAAAAATAAAAAACGTGTGAGGACTTGACTTACTAGGGAATGACAAAAAATAAAGCCATATCGGATTTAGGCTTCTTTGCACATATATTATCTTAAGGTCAAGTTTTCAGGTTGGCTGCATGTAATTAAATTGACTGCCAGTTTGAACACGTTTTACAACTGACTTTTTCTCAGAACCAGCAGGTTCTGGGAACAAGTCTGACAATGTGTGACCAAAACTGAGACAGTGTTTGTATTGGAGGGTGGGCGGGAGGAATTCCATTCATATTCATTTCAAGATTTAAAAAGGGGGGTCGGCCTTTTGGATGTGACAGGAAGAAACCAACCAGTCTTCTGTTGCATCATGTTGGACTAACAAAATACTGCATCCAAATTATTCCCAATGTGGATTTTATGAGTTCAACAAAAGGCAAGTGGGGTCCACTTTCACTTAACGAATGACTAACTGTCTTCTCCCACTCATAGAAGCTGACTAGCTGCAGAACCTGAGTGCCAATAAACAAAAAGCAGATCACATTTAAAGAACATTGAAACAAAGATGATGGAATAGACTGATAGCATGGCGGTTTATTTGTTGATACTAATAAATCAAAGGAACTTGCGAGGCTAATAATATTTTCATCACGGTGAAGAAAAAGAGTGGGAACGATTGACCTACATTCTGGGAAAGCAAGTCCCGACAGCCCTCCCCCTCCCCCTCCCCCTTCACCTCATCATCTTGCATCCGGTACTGGAAATCACAGGATATTTATATATATATATATATATATATATATATATATATATATATATATATATATATATATATATATATATATATATATATATATATATATATATATAAACAAAAACATTTAAAATATTATGAATCCTAACAAACAGAAGAGTTTGAAATTTGTTATTTAAAAAAAAAAAAATGAATTTGAACTTACTTGTTTGAATATGAGCGTAGATTAGAAATGCCACCAACATATAGAGCGGTTCCATGGCTTCCACGCACACTGCACATGCACAAAAGTCTACTTTTTAGACTAATTCTAATCTAGAATCTCAACAGAGCAAAGTGACGTGATATGTGATGCTGACGAAAGAGATGGTCCTGCTCTCACTCTGCAATGTTTGGCAACAACACGAGACCCATTTCAATGTGGCCCATTGGGTGGGTGGGACCGATGGGGTGCAGGGGGGCCTGCAGTTAGGAAGGCGGGATTTGAAGTGGTGTGATTTGTGAGCCGCAGGAGACTCAACAATCCGGAGGCGGAGCTTCCCACTTGAGATGATTTTTTACTATGAGTAACTTTAACCCCTTCGCAGAAGGCTCACGTGGCACATGGAAACATTGCCAGGTTTTTCTTCTCTCTCTGAAAGTTGAATTTTGACCCTTGTGCAATACAGCCTTGACATTGGTTCAGGACAGGGATATTTACTGTAATAAAAAAACATTTAAAATAAATGTTGCTTGGTCATATTTTGTGCAAGTTTCAATCTTTTACAGTGTGTTAGTCAGAATTGCCTCACATCCAGTAACAGTAACTTTATCAGACTCATGAGAGCAAATGTGTGTTTAAAAGTAGGAATGTAGTGGAAGACCACAACAGACAGCTGGCAGAATTCCTAAAGTGAAGAGCCCCCCCCCGTATAACATTCAGCAGGTCACGAACGTGGCATCGTCAAGGTTTATGACCAGAAGACTTCTACATCTACATACAGTATGTAACCTCGGGAGGGTAAGGGTTTACCACGTGGAGCAAGCCTGTCATTCAAAAAGAGAAGGTTTATGTTACGATTTACCAGATTTTTTTTTTTAAAAACAGACATACAGTTAAATTCCATCACCAACATTTTTTGAATATATGTGGTTAAGTTGGGAAACAATATGGCGAACATCAGCTATCTAATACAGTGGGAAATGTTCATGGGCAAAAAAAAAGAAGAAAAAAGTGTGCGATTACACGCAGCTTCAAAATTGTAAACGTTCAGAGGCGTAAACTATACAAAATACTTAGAGCACGGGCAGTTAAAGTGCACACTGTAAAAAAAAAAGTTACCAGCATTTCACAATAATTTGCAGTATTATTTTACAGTAATTTATTGTGTTTCCCTGTAATATCCCAATGAAGACCTGAATAAACTACAGCATCCTTGGATTTGACAGTATTTAAAGTTTAAGTGCGTTTGATTAACCCCAAATGAAGCTCAAATGTTCTAGTAATTTTTATCTGTCATTTAGGTTGCTTTCTAGTAGAGTCCTGTTTTTGTTTTTTTTTTGCACTCACTGCTATTTTTAAGTGCCCATTATTCCCTCCACCTTGTGTAATTTCCAGGTGAGGAACAGCAGCACCATGTTTTTCGATGGGTATGGTGTTGTTGTGCCTGTGCCATGCCAATCAAACCTTTTGGAATTATGGCCAAAATGTTCAACATTGGTTTCATCAAACCATTACAAAATCTTTGAAGCACATGTGGGATAATATTTGTGTGAGTTATACAGGTTGTAGGTTACATTCATCTTTGGAAAAGTTTTGAAAAATAAATTTCTTGATCTTATTTGTTTTTATACCACACAAACAATGCATTTGAATAGGGCTGTGTAGACTTTTTTATTTTTTATTTATCATTTGTATATATAAGATTGTTATTGGAAAAAGGCATATCAGCAGAAACAGAGAAGAGTCTTTTTGCTGGAGTATCACCAAAATGGTTGGTGCCACCATTTTTACAAATAAGTTTGTATAATATTTTTCAGCAATAAACAGCTTTGATCAAATCTACCCACAAGGCATTGAAAATAGGGAATTTAAAGCTAACTTCTCAACGCAGGTGGATCCACCGTTGCTATATCACACATACAATTTGTCGGGGAAGGGAAAAAAAAGAAAATGAACACAACCTGAAGCAAAAAAGAAAGCAGATCCAAATCCAGATGTCCTATTGTAAAACACACCCTTTTTTGAGAAATGATGGTCTCTCATGAAAACTTTTCCTGGTTATTCCGGTATGTTTACTCGCATGTTACGCAGTCACTTTCAAACGGCCTGTTTACACATGTTGAACAATCTGTTGCCTGTCTCCTCCTCCCCTGAATGTTCATTCAGGTTCCCTTGATGCAATTCCGACTGCTTCGTCTTCTTCTTTTGACTCACTGAAGCGCTTTGTGGTTTGATCACGTCTTATGCAGCTTCTCCAACAGAATCACTAAAGAAGGATATCAATATGAAGTCAGTCTGTTTTCCACTTGAGATGGAAATATTTTCCCAATGTATGGGTCATGTACAGTCAGTGGCTGTGAAATTCACATCAGACATTTTCTTTGCCGGTTGATCTTATTAAACATTTACTCATTTGAAAAGTGCAGTTGCAGATTGCTGGTGGATTGGGAGTGGCAGCTCAGTTGGGTTTAGCCGCCCAGTGAGTATATACACTTTAGTCTCATTACCTTGAAAAAGATAAGACTGAGCGCCGGAGCGGCAAATGTCAACAAAGAACCTGCAAGGTAAAGATTCAATGTCAAAGTTTGCTGCTGCTATAATGAAAAGCACAGCTGAACAAATAGATCGTACATTAACTTCACTGGCAGTATTGTTGGACAAATCCTCTCATGAAATCATTTTGTTCCTGGAACATGCTGTGTCCTTACATGCTGTTAGTCTCTGGAGGTGAAAAGAGGATGTCCACCTGCTGAATATTGGAAATATTTCAGGGGACATTTTCCTCGTCACCTCAGCTATTGTGGTGAATGAAGAATTTATTATAGTCCATGCAAGCAGATACTACAAATGGTTTTGTGTTCCTCTTACTCATCGACAAACAACTTCACACATGTAGAGCTAAATCTGAACCTCCTTTATACCAAATGCAAATATATTTTAAATAGAACATATTTATTATTTATTGCGTTTTATGTTCGATCTCAAGCACAGCACTTTGTTATAGCTTCAAAGTGCTCTATTAAAAAAAATTGAGAAAAAAATTATATCCAGGATATTTAGTAAATAGCATGATCACATTTACAGACTAATTCTATATTGTTACTACAAAAATGTAATGAACCATTATATAACGGAGGCTGGAGCAAACATTACAAATAAATCTTTTAATTTCCTCAGTCAAGATATGCGTTTGAAAACGTATTAATTAAATTGATATAATGCATTAACAGGAAGACTCACCAACCCATGAGTGGCCCGCAGGCATATTCTATAGCTAAAACCCACGATGGGACATTGTGACTTTCTAGGAATGTTGCAGAAGTGATCATTTGAAATGTAAACACTGGTATAGATTTATAGTAATAAAATGCTGCATATTTATATTTTTGTTTCCTAATTATTTTAAGAAATCATTAACATGATCAATGTCTCCACAAAAATAAATATTAATAACACTATTGAAGGTATTTTGAGCAAATTAATTTCAGATGTACGTACGAAATTGGTAACCCTTTGCATTAATCAGCACCCAAGAAGTCGTCGCTCGTTTTCAAGGTTGGTGACCCCTGATTTACAATATAGGCTACTTAGAAAGAGACAAACATAAGAGAGCTAAATACATGAGATTAATGCTTGAAATGGCAAAAGATTTAAATTAAAGCTGAAATGTAAAAACCCAAATTGAAATAATTGCATGTCATCTCATACCTATTAAATGAACATTTCGATGACAGTAATGTTACGGAACAGGCTTCCAATAGTTTTCTGTAAAATAATGAAAGCTGCTTAGCAAATAAACCTCAAGAGTAGGACTAAACTGGTAATAAAGAGCAAACTGTGGTTAGTAGGCCACCTAGTGGTCAGGAAAAATCAAAATCAGCCTGCACGGACAGGTCTTATGAGAAACCTTTATTGAACTTTTTGGAATCCAGTGACACCGACACGAGAAAATGGTCCCGTCCCTCCCTCCCTGTTTACATACACAACCTGAGAGGGAGGGGCTGCGGGTGGGCCGTACCATGATTCCGCTTGTAGTCTTAAATTACGCAAAGATAATAACAAAGACACATCCAGGTGCATTTCTACAACGCGCAACATGCATTCAAAACGGGATTTCAGGGGAACACAGTGACTCTTGATTCACTTCTCAAATGGATGACAAACTAACAACTTAAAAAAACAAACAAAACTTGTCTATATGGCCCATGATCAGTCTACAAGTCAGGCTCTGTCAATCTTCCAATTGAGGAGGAAAAAAAAAGAAAAAAGGACACGCTACTGATCATAAGAAAACATGTTTAAATATGGAAGTGGATAGTTTGTATCAGCTTGATTTTTTTTTTTGCTTTTACATCAATGATATACTTTAATGAGAATACAAGTATCACTAAAGAAAAGGAAGAAGAAAAAAAATCTGATGTAGGTAAAACTCGGCTTTCCCACTCAACGTCTCCCAGCTGTACCTAAAGGAAAATATCTACGTTCCAGTCAAGTAGCTCAGTGGGCTGTTGGTCCATTTAGGAGTGGTTCATGTTCAGTCCTCTTCGCTGCCGCTAACCGAATGCTCCTGAAACAAACACAAATGTTAATTTTGCTACCAGTTAATAACATGCTTTAAAGAATATTTCAGAAACGCTTCAGGATAAACTTTTTCAGCACTTCTTTAGTCCATAAGGGGTTGAGCTTCGCTATTCGTTACTCGACTTTTGGACAACTCTATATTGACTGGGAACATGTTTGGAAAAACATTGCTTGCATGAGTTTGAAGTTGAAGAATTTAGTAGAGAGATCTTCGTAATCAATCAATTTAATACCTCTGGCAGAAAACGACAACAGAGATTGTGAGCCAAGCTCTCTTGTCAAACATCGGAGACCTGACAAATGTTCTTAGGGATGGCTGTGCAATGGGCACTGACTGACGCCCCCCACCAAAATAGAACTTGAGAGGGGCTACAAAGAGCAGGGCTAAAAGTAAAAAAAAAAAATCAAAAAAATCTTGAGCCTGAACTTTTTTTGTGGGGAGCGGGGGTGGAGTGGATCAGACGCACATACACTACAGTGTTTCCTAGCTACTTCGCGTTATTGAGGATTCACTCTATCGTGGCTTTTCATTTGTAAGCCTTTTTTAAGATTAAAAAGAAAAACTTGAACACAGTTATTTTGCAGACGTGTTGTTGTCGTGCTGCCAGGGTGCAGAGCACACATCTGCTCAAATCAATTTATGAATGCAGCCTACAATTAACAGCCCGGCATTAATTCTAGATTTTGCATTTTAAAAGTTTAACTTATTAAGTGTTACTAGTGTTTATAGAAGGGTGGGAGCCGTGCGGGGCGTTTGTGATGGCTTAATAGAGGCAAGAAAAATAAAATTAAAAAAGGACAAAAAAGTAAAACTCTCCTTTACGGATATTGACCAATTGTGAGAGGGGCTTGGAACGTATCACTAAATTTGGCAAATAACTTTTTTTGCAGTATGCTTGGCAGGGTACGGTTTAAATGTAAATATTAGAAAGTAATAGTGATAATGATATAAGGACATGCTGTGAAACTCAGTCAGGCTAATTAATTTGAATTATTCATTTAGCAACTATTTAATTGGACTTTCGCACTATTCTAGATAATAATGTTTAGCAACACAAAGACACAAACTATGTAAAATGTTGCCCATTCCGCATCCATTGCAGCCTGATCATCCTGGAAGAGGGATTACCACATTTGCTTCTCAAGGTTTCTCATTTTTCGCCTGATAGCGTTTTTTGAGTTTTTCCTTGCCCTCTTGTGGTTCGATTGGGGATGTCGTTGATATTTGTTAACTGATGGCCATGTGAAGCCCTTTGAAACTATTGTGTGATTAAGGGCGATATAAATAAACTTGACTTGAGTCAAGGGCAATTTATACAAAACTGCATGAACAGTTACAGAGCAACAGTGAACTATAGCAATGGCAAATTCGGTTAAAGAAAACAATTTGTTTTGTTTTTTTACAATATGATCGATGCAGCCCCAGTAGTCTAAAACATGGTATTCTGATTAATATTGTGTTTGTGGAATATGAGTTAAGCAACAAAATACACCAGTTTTTCTCTATCTCATTTGGCCCCTTACTGTCGACTGAAAATGACATCACAATGTCTAAAGGAACAAGAAACAACCGATCACAATTCACCTGTTTTCTGAGGCTGAGCTGATTGGTTGTTACCTGAGATACTGTTTCTTGAGCAACTTTATGTTGTATGTGAATTTTAAACTATTGTACTGAATTACCAATTTTTCAAAGTACCGTATTTTCCCGACTATAAGGTGCACTTTAAAATCTTACATTTTCACAAAAATCGACGGTGCGCCTAATAGTGAGGTGTGCCTTGTGTGTGGACCAAGGTCCAAAATCTGAATCTTTCCCGCACACATTGCTTATATACAAGAAAGGCGGACCTGAATGAGGACAGACATGAGAGCACGGAGGAGTCAACTTGGTGGCGTGTTCTCCAGCCTCTCCTCGCCCTCATAATCTTGCTTCCTTTTTTTCCCTTTTTTTTTTTTTAAATGCCTTATTGAACAACGTTCACTTTTAGCAACAAAGATCGCAAAAGTCACTTTTAAGTAGTGCAAGTCTACACAGAGTAGCTAAACAGATCACACCACATACTAAATACACCAGATTGTTTTTTCCCCATCTCCCTCAATGCATTGTGAATGCTTGGGCGAACGCAAAAGCCGGCATCATTTCCGAGGACACGACAAAGAGACTGACTCTGACAATTAGACGGCGTGTTTGATGGAAAATTTGCCCAGTTGTTTGTTTCTGTTACAGAAGATCACGAGGACTATGATTGATTTGTGGATTAGGATTAATCAAAAGCAACGCGAGTACATTGTTACATACTTCAAGTACAATTGAACTCACAGTTTACATTGTTACTTCAACCGAACTCAGTTTTGTTCTGTTCGCTGCCTTTTTAAAAACATGCGCTAGCACTAGCATATGTTTTAGCATAATAGCATGCTACCATATGTTTTAGCATAATAGCATGCTACCATATGTTTTGAGCTAGCGTGTGTTTAACCATGCGTGCGCCCAATAGTGCGGTGCGCTTTATGTGTGTGTTAAACACAGAAATAGCACTTGTAACTGTGACTGCGCCTTATGGTCGTGAAAATACGGTATTAGCAAAGAGAGAGGTCAACCTTTGCTTCTTTAAATCAGTACATAAACATGTCTCACCTCTTCCTGTTCATCCTCACTGTCGTCGTCGCTCACCACAGGTTTAGCCCGCATGCCACGGCCCCTCCGCCGCTGTCCTTTCCCACTACGTTCCCCCTTTTCTTTTCGGCTCAGTTTAATCTTAACCTTCACAGAACGGGCTGGGAGGGAACACAGCTTGTTATGACCACTAAACATGATTTTGTACAAACCATTTTCTGTTCCTGATTCTTACATTCAGACTCTGAGCCTTCATCAATATCTTCCTCTTCTTCTTCGCTCTCTTCTCCTTCACTGTCCTCTTCCTTCTCAATCTTTTGTCTTACACTGGTGAACACAGATTGAAGCACAATGGAGTCTTCGTAGATCTGATGGTTTGAAGAAAGCAGAAAAGTTAGTCCAGAACTTTTGACTTATTGTATTAGTTTGAGTGTGAACGTCTGTGATTTCATTTACTACGCATGTTTGACTGTTTTCCTATTCAATAAACAACTTGGCGCGCATGGGCCACTGTTGTTCTCATGAGTCAAGGTATTTGTGAAAAGTAGCTGGAAGTTGACACCAACCAGAGATCCCTCCAGGTTGAAAGTCTGAGCGTTCTGACACAACAGCATCACGTCCTTCTCCAGGTCATTCAAGCTGCGGTACTTATGGCTGCGGATCCTCTCCTGATAGACGGAGAAGTGAAAGTCAGATATAGATTGGCATGTGAAAACAAAACTAGAACATCTGAGTATGTACCTTGATCTTCCTAAAGTCTACGGGCTTGCGGATAAGCTCATAGTACTCGGGAAGCTCCTTGCGGGAAGGCAGTTGGATGAAAACCTCACTCAGTTGTCGTCCATTAGTACTAAGGTGATAAGAGAATGTGCATCCATTAGTTCCGACAACTATATCATTGCATTTCTGCCGGCAGCAATGGCTGGCCCAGTCGGCGTTGAATTATGGCCACTTTTTGTCTTTTCTTTTTCAATTTTTCTCGAAATAGTCGTTTACTAATCTACCCAAAAAATCCAGTGAGCTCACCCGTCCTTGTATTTGATGACAGCATCAACTATCTTCTTCATCTTCTTGGTGAGGGACAGCGGGTTAGGAGAGAGTTTCTCAGCAGGTGGCCGACCACGTTTCTTTGCTTTCTTCACGTCGTCATCCTTGTCGCGGCCGCGCCCGCTGCTGGAGCTGGGTGTAGAGGGGCCGTCATGATCACGGTCTCGCTTGCGCTTTCTGGTTGTCTTCTTGTGGCGCACTTCCTCCTCAATGTCTTCCAAATTACCCTCTTCTATGGCCTATTGGAAGGAAAAGATGAGTGATTTGACTCAGGACAAAAGCACAGGTGCTATTTGAAATGGTCTTTCATTTTGACATACCTTTAACCACTGTTTCTCAGTGAGTGAGTCGCTGTAGTCCACCTCCTTACGCTGGCGGGATCCTCGGCCAAACATCTTCTCCTCCTCCTCTTCGCAAGTAAGCCTCTCAACCTCAGCGTCATCTTTCAAAATCCAGTTGGGGAGATCATCCTCCTCCATCAGACGGGGTTTTCTCTTGGGGTTGCGGGCATCCTCACGCCGCCTGTCGAGATCCATGCGCTAAATACGACAGCAACGCAAGATGGTTAGAGGACTCAAAGATTATTCAATGATAATCTATCTGATGTTTGAATGTGGGGTGAGATTAACCATGAACTGCTCAAACTCTTCTTCACTTCTGGCGATCATCTGATTGACTGTCTCATCATCAGGCACTTCATCTTCCTCCTGCAGAAAGATTAGACAGTAATAGTAAGACAGGGCAACCAGCAGAATATCGGGGTACCTCAGAGTCAGTCACCTCTCTCAGCTACAGACCAACTTCAATAAAGCAGAACGATTATTGAGTAAGCGACCATGTCAAATAAACCAAACAAAAATTAAACAGGGACAGCAGAAAGAGGGGAAACAAAGTAGAAGATCAAGTATTAAATCAACTATTACATTAACCATCAATGACAGAAGCAAAAATACAAAAGAGAAAAGCAAAAGTCTGGTTTGATGAAATCCTGAGAAAAGAGGAAGAGAAATAGGGGAGAGAAAAAAATAAGGAGAATGAAGATGTGGGAACAGCGCACAGGGAGATGTGGGTGGGTGGGCAATGTGGCAATGTTCGGATCACACCCACCCATGCCCCCCTAGGGCGGCAGCCTCCACGAGCCCCGACCTCGTCCTGTTCCTCGTGCTCCAAAATGGCCTGTAAAAAGGCCCGGCGCTCACAGCCTGATGACTTCTGGTCAAACATGCCCGCCTGGATGACCTTCTGGTCCACGTTCAGTTTGTACTTGGCTGCCGCCAGGATCTTCTCCTCCACACTGTTGACAGTGCACAGCCGAAGGACGCGCACTTCATTCTGCTGACCTATACGATGGGCCCTGTCCTGAGCTTGCAGATCCTGTAAGATAAACAAAAAATTAGTAGGTTTCTTCCCCTTCCAGCATATCTATCACATTAAAAAAATTCCTGAAAAGAAAACAATTTAAGGATAGTTTTTAGTCCCAACCGGTTCATACAAGTCCACAACTTTTGCAGACCGGCAACCTAGTGGGTTGGGGGGGGGCTGCTACAACAACAAATGCAAATCCACTATGTATTTTTATGTACCTGTACTAGAAGCACAAACATCACAAGGGTAACAACAACGCTTTAATATGGTGAGGTCACTATGGTAATGCTTATGAATGAAACGAGCAACACAAAAACTGGGGTATTTTGTAGATATAACAATAAATGTGAACCCACATTTTTATGGAACTACATTAGCAGCGCCCTCCCTAAACGAGGAGAGATTTATGAGATCGATAGATTTAAGGAGGGCATGATATGTTGGCGCTGCCAACATAACAAGGCACCACAGGACAAATCTAAAGTCCATGATTAACTCACTCACCATAATGCTAAATTAAGAGCCGCTCGCCACAGAGCAAATCATGCATGGGAATCACCTGTAGCTGCAAGTCCATGCACCCTTCTTTATCTTCTTGGTCATAGGCTCCTGTATTGTCTCATCACTGGGCCTTTTCTCCGTTGCAAAGAAACTTTCCAAATATGTATGTTTTATACAAATTTTGCTAACTTGTCGATTAGCATCAGCGCTACACGACTGAGATAATTAGCATCTTGACATGTGTCAAGAGTCCGCCGTAAACAGAGAATCCGGTCACTTTTCAAAATAAAATATTTTTAAGCCTCGGCTAATCAATTAACCAGAAGTATAGTATGTTTTTTATTCTTTCAACTGTGCGGCCCGGTCCAAAGTGGCTTACGGCCCGGTACCGGACCACTGCTTTAATGAAGTGTGATATATA
Organism: Leptonotus elevatus; assembly: GCF_054856555.1. Classification (NCBI taxonomy): domain Eukaryota; kingdom Metazoa; phylum Chordata; class Actinopteri; order Syngnathiformes; family Syngnathidae; genus Leptonotus; species Leptonotus elevatus. Next base: position 50,669,323 of record NC_141239.1, on the reverse strand, counting down.
CTGTATACAAAAAGAAACCCCCTTCAAAACCCCTTATTCCAGTCACAGATTTGGATTTTTCACAATCCAACAAACCTGACAGTACATTACCTGATGTGGGTTCCAGTCACTGTCATATATTACAACAGTGTCAGCAGATTGCAGATTGAGTCCCAAGCCTCCTGCTCGGGTGCTGAGCAGAAACACAAAGTACTCAGAAGTTGGCTCATTGAAAGTTTTCAACAGCAATCCACGGTCATCCGCTTTTGTGGTTCCTGTGAGGAGGACATTAAGACATTTTTATATCACGTAGAGGACTAGTATTATTAAATTTAATATGCTCAGTTTAGAGGTGGGGGAAGCAGAGTGGACAAATGGTCAACATCGACACGTTCTAAATTATTGGTTTATCGGTATTGGTTGAAAATACCATTATCGTGCATCCCTACTTGCAGATGAACAGATAAACAGATTCACAAAATGTGCACGTTGGTAGTCAACCATATTAAATTAACTCATTCACTCCCAGCCATTTTTCACTGAAGCAACCCTCTTCGCTCCTGGCTGTTTTTAGCATTAGAATATAGCTAAGTTTCATCATTATTCACAAATCTGACAGTGGGGAAAAGATCTTTAAGCAACATGGCCCCGGTTGATCTCTTATATTCTACTGCCACTTGCTGGCCGTTTTTGTAATACAAAAACATACAAATACGTCATTGGGACACTTAAAACATCTAAAATACGTTTTGGGGAGCAAATTAGTTAATCATGACACATTTTCTTTGTTGTTAAAGAAAAAAACTGGTTCTCACCATCAAGACGCAGGTACTTGAAGTTGCGGTAGGCAAAGTAGTCTTCCATGATGGTCATGAGTGAGGTCATTTGACAGAAGAGCAGCACTTTGTGGTTGGTGGCCCTCAGCTTGGGCAGGATACGATCCAGCAGCTCAAATTTCCCAGAGGAGCGGTACAAGTCAGGACTGGACAGATGGAACAGGAAGATTATAATCAAGAATGAGATGGCGTGCCGTGTATTGTATGTCACAGTATTACTTATAGTACTCAATGCAGACATGCAGATGCAGTAAACACAGTTTATGCTATACATACCCAGACACTATGCCGCCAGAATAACCCAGATGTTCAGAGAAAGACTCCTGTAAAAACATATCATATAACATTTTATCTTCAGTCACCACATGTATTATTTACCTGTAACTTATTCTTAATTTCCCACCAAATTTCAATACCAAAAAATGTACCTCAATGTGTTGGAACATGTAGGGGTGATTGCAAATCTTTCTCAGCTGCATAATAGTGTTCATCAGAGTCTTCGTGCCGCCTTTACCCTAGAGGAAAACAATGGGATATACAAGTCTATTAACTTTACTTGCTCAATAAAATTTACTGAAATATTAATGTTTCCACTATTATATTTAAAATCACTTTATTTTACTTACCTTCTTATCTTTCTCTGATCCATCTGTGAGCAAGACCCCCTTCGCCTGCATGTGTCTATACAATACTCTCTGAAGGGCTGACATGTCACATTTGATCACATACTCCACCTAAAAAAACAACACAAACAACGTTAAATCAGGAAACTTCAACTTCGGTGTGTGTGTGTGTGTGTGAGAGCCAGAGAGAGAAATGCTTTTATGCTAATTTAAAACACTGAAATAATCTGTGTGTGTTTTTAATTCAGTAAACAAAGCCATTTTATTAACAACCAGAAGGAACCAAACCTTCTCTGGCAGCTGGGCCTCGACCTCCTTTTTGAGCCGGCGTAGTAAGAAGGGCCGCAGCACCTTGTGTAGACGTCGAATAATGAGAATGGTCTCTTCTTCATTGAGGTCAACCTTGAGGGGGTGCAAGACAAGACTCATTCAAAACATCTATAGTCTACATGGGTTCAGTGTCTATTTACGTATACAATATCTATCCATCAAGCATCTTTGTTAATGTCACTGGATACAGTAGTTAAGTTGTGATGTGGCTTAAGAGGAATAACAGTTTGTGTGCCTCCATCTCATTTTCTGCAAACTTCTGCAATCTAACAAAGAATGCTTACTTTCTCTCCAGTCATGGCGAATGGGGCATTGAACCATTGTTCAAAGGTGTTGCAGCTCTTGAAAATGGTGGGCAGGAGGAAGTTAAGCAGGGCCCAGAGCTCAGGGAGCTTGTTCTGCAGAGGAGTGCCTGTGAGCAGCACCCGCCGTGGGGCCAGGTAGTGGGTGTTCAACACCTGGGTCAGCTTACAGTGGTGGTTCTTCATACGATGGCCCTCGTCCACAATCATATACTTCCAACGAAGCTTTAGGAGGACATGATAGGAATGTAATAAACGAACCACAAATTCTCATGGTTCTGACTTGACAGTAGACACATACCTTTGCTAGCACCTGCTTATCTTTGATGATGTACTCGTATGTGGTGAGCAGCACATTGAATTTGCCACTGCGCAGAATGGGAACGAATGCACGGCGAGCAGCTGGAGAGCCCTGAAAAAATGAGCAGAATGCTTCAAATTTTTCGCTATGAAGTTCTAAAGAACTAGTACTTACACATGCTGCGTGATTCATATATCAGAATTGGAGCTTGATATAATAATCGAAAAACTGACCTTGTAGGAGATCTTCACAACAGATGGCGCCCACTTATCAAACTCGTACACCCAGTTCGACAGAGTTCTATGAATCAATACAGAAGTTTAGATTAGGAGGATTAATGCTGACTCCTGGTGAATTGATAAGTGCATTACAATAGATTAAATAAATGAGTCACTGAAATAAGCCCAATTTTTTGGGGGGGGGGGGGAATTAACAGAAGAAAATCTGACTTTTTTATGGCTTTCTAGCATTACTAAAAAAAAGAAACAAAAAATGCAGTCTGGATAAAAATTATTGTACCGGTACCTTGGAGGAGTTTGCAATAAACAAAACACTTTTTGGCAGTTTTGTTATAACTGTCATAAGGAAAGGGGTCCCTCATCCCTTGCCGAAGCAATGGTGTAATATTTGCCACCAGTTAGCAGAAAAAGTTAAAAAGAAGGAATTTAACAGATCCAGAGAAAAAAGAACAATGGTGACATAGGTGCTGCCTTTCACAGGTGGTGGGGCCACAGGTAGCAACATTTTGCCTCATCTGTCCAAACTAAATTCTCCCAGAAGCTTTGTGGCTTTTTAACATTATTTTCTTTACTTTATTTAACAGAGGAGTACCAACTATTCTTCCTGCGTATAAATACATATTGTGCCAATAATCCACACATCACTGACAATTTGTGGACTCACGAGAGTGGTACGATGATGAGGAAAGGCCCGTTGATGCGCTTGTTTTCCATGAGGTAGGTAATCAGGGCAATGGTCTGGATAGTTTTTCCTAAACCCATCTCATCAGCCAGGATGCCATTTAAGTTGTTGTTGTAAAGTGACACCAGCCACTCCAGCCCTTTGATCTAGATATTTATAAAAAAATAAAAATAATAAAAAAAGAGAGAAAAAAAGAACCAAAAGATAGGGGGGGGGGGCAAGTTAGGCTCAGCATTCACGTTGTTAGGTTTCAATGAAAGAAATGAGCTAATTCCGTTTTTTCACCACTTGATTGTATACCTGGTATTGTTTGAGCTGCCCGTTGATCAACAGCGTAGACTGTCTGTCTACTTTCTCTGTGACTGCATGAGCCACAGCGTAGTAGGACTGCAGGCCTCGGTTGAAAGATGCACTTCCGTACTCATCATCCACATCCTGCTTGGCATGCCTGAGGCAAATAAAAACAGTCAGTCTCATGGCAGACACTAGGGGTGTTCAATACCATTTTTTTTCACTCCAACTACTTTTGCTATATAAGATTTCATTTAATACAATGGCAAAAAATTGGTCCTCTAGTGCAAGGGAGACATTTCCAGGCATAATAATGGCGTCTTACTCAATGATGTGCCGAACATCCACTTCAGATACGTCTTCACTGTCTGGATCTGGGATCTTCTTTTTCTCGTCATTCTGAGCTGCAGAAGCATGAGGTTTCTCTTCGTCACCCTTCACACAAAAGGTGGAGAAAAGGTCAGTGAGAGCAATCCGAAGCATCTTTCTGCTCTGGTTATGAAGAAAAAGTTAGGTAGCGTACCTCTTCCTCCTCCTCCTCCTCTGAGCCACTGTCTTCACTGTCTGAACGTGGTGCTACTTCATACCTACAAAAAGACAAATTACTAAAGACATGATGTTGTTTATTCTGTCCAAAGAGTCTATAGTTGAAAACAAATATTTTAACATTATGACAAAATACAGTAGTGTATAAATGAGACAGACTTTAAGCATTGCACTGACCCTGGGTTCATTTCAAGCCAAGTTTCTAGCTGACCCGCCTTAGGTGCATCAACCCCAGTCAGGATTTTCCCACTGTCCACATGGATGATTTTCACTGGGAGGTCACTCATTTGACTGGTCTCATCCAACGGCTAGGAGACAAGACAAAATTACCACAATTGTACAAATGTTGTCTGCAGATAAAAACTCAACTCTTCTTAATACAGGATATTATGGCACATGCCTTTAGGCGCAGGTAAATATGTATATACATAAGACAATATATTGTCTCCAATTGGTTTCTTGAACCAAATGCAACAATGTATCAACACATGGAGCAAAACGGGTGGTCACAAGTCTAGCTTCATCCCATTTAAAAGCAAGAAGACTTCAATCACAATTGCTATTTTGATGACAGATTTCCAATATCCTATCTCACCCACCTCTCCATCAGGTCCAAGTGCAGCAGCTCCTCCCTCTGCAGGCTCCGGCTTCTGAACCCATTAACGATACAAAGACAATAACTAACATTAAAAAACAAAAACATTATTGTCTTAATTTAAGGTGAATAAACAGGCACCTTCTTTTTCTTCTTCTTTTTCTTCTCCTTGAGAGCTTGTGCAGCTTTGTGGGCTCGCACCAGCTCAGTGAGATTGGCCACATATTCATCTGTCTGCTGCAAGAGGTACGCCAGGCGCTTATCTTTCTTCTGGTCAATAAGTTTACGATAGCCCTCTTCATCTTCAGCCTGATAGATGAAAACATTACATACGGTGATGCACCCGCTGAATACACTCACTGGAATTTATTGTACATAAGTATCTGCGTGAAAAAGATTTTTGAGGGACATCTCACCATCAGCCTACGCATTCTCTCTTTTTCAATGCGCTCATTCTCTTTCTTCTGCTCACGCTCAGTGTTTGCGTGGTAGGTGGCGATCGCTTTGGTGGCCTTCTGGCTCTTTGCTGTGATGGACCGATGGTACTCCTTAAAGTCCTTTGCATGCTGCAGGATGCTGTTGAGGTATTCCTATGAACAATAGACAAAACCAAAAACTCAAATTCCACCCTGAACTTTGTTTTATTCCGTACTCTGTCTCCAATCACAAATTGTTTCACAACAAGGCACATGTTTTGCCACTTGACTTTCTTTCACCTCGCACTGCATACCTGGTGTTTCTGTCGACGTTTCCGTTCTTGTTCAATCTTCTGTTGTTTTTCAAGCTTCTCTGTGATACGGGCCTCGCGTAAAGACTGGCGCTTGCTGCGCTTGTAGGCCTTGGCGTTAAGAGCAGTTTCGAGAGCAGTGTCGCGACGCATGCAGACCACCACCTCTTGCCGTAGCTGAACAAGGAAAAAACATGAAAAGTGGATTTTTAAGGCTGGGTATTGATTTTAATTTCCTCAATCGATTCACGAGTCTTCAGTTTTTTATTTTTTCCGATTCGATTTGATTCACTTCATTGATTCAGATTAATTATGGAACAGCAATTCTTCTAAATGTAAGAAAATGCTTTTCAATTCATGTGAACAGTAATTTCAAGAAAACTAAGGGGAAAAAATTGGCCTTTAGAAATCTATTTTCTTGAGAATTTATGGTTAAAAAGAGTTATTAAAATAATAATTTTTTTATGAATCTATATCGACAATCGATTAGATATCAATTATTACTTCTTTTTTTTTTAACCCAGCCCTATTGGATTTAGCTAACAGTCATGTAGGCTCTAGCTAATTTAGTTTGTCAGCATGCATACCTGTCTCTGAAAGTTAAGCAGCCTCAGGGCTTTGAGCTCAATGTTCGCTTTGGTACGAAGATCACCTGCTAGGGAACCAGGTAGGTTCTCTAGTTCCTGAATGCGGTGAGCAATACGGGCTTGCAGCCTGCAAAACAAGGAGCAGAAACATCTTTAAGAATATATTGCAAGTGCAAATACTGAATTTCTAAACGTAACAAAAACAGTCAATGTGATAATGACTCGTGGCAAAGAAACTGTTTAACAAGAGACCAAATGTTTTCACCTGTACTCCCTCTCCTGGAGGATCTCCACTGGGTCCAGCCCTCTGGGTTTTTGTATAGGGGTTATGCGATTCTGTTTATGGTGAAGCATCATGGGAGGGGGCTGTGCAGGCTGACCAGGAGACTGTGTCTGAGGGGGCATTACAGGTGAGGCAGCAGGTGGCACAGAGGGAGGAGCAGGAGACGGTCTGCCTGTGGGCTGAGGAGGAATCAGCTTCTGCGGAGGATTGGATGGTGCAGCGGCATTCACCATTGGTCCTATAAGAGAGCGACCAGATGGCGTGTGTGAAGACATAAAGACAGTCTAAGCATTGATTGCAGTTTCACTTGTGGCACCTTATCAACAAGCTGCCACTTGACAATCAGTGTGAAAATGCGTGGTTGTCGTCTTTTTAATTAACACTTGACAAATTTGTGAAGCAATCTTGCATGTGCCACTTTTAAGAAATTAGGTAATTGTTGTTGAATTCATAGATACATAGTAACTAGGTCAGTGTTGGGACAAACTGTACCTTCAGGCCATGATTTAGGAGGTCCATTGGCAGGCTGGCCTTGCATGCCTGGGGGAACTCCTGCCGGTCCAGGGGGTGGCATATTGGGACCAACCATACCTGAAAGGGTAAACATTTTTATTTCAACATTTCATTTCATCAGCCTCAATAAGGAAAACAAAATTACCCGTGCCAGACTGGTCAAACATGAAAAAGAAAACAAGTTATGTTTATTTGCAACACTTTAAATGTTTTTTATGCATTTCAGCATATCACAAAAAGTAAACATAAAATGTTTCTCCTCTGCTCACCATGAGGTCTGTTGTAGTTGGCCTGAGCTGGTCCTGGCCCTGGCCCTGGCCCTGGCCCGCCGACAGGACCGGCAGAAGGGGGCATGTTGGGCATGGACTGCTGTTGCATTCCTGGCATGGGCCTCTTCCCTTGCACGGCCATCTGCAAGTGGTCCGGTAAGGGCTGACTGCGTGCCAGCATCTTGTAGGCCATAATCTGAGCCCTGAGTTGGTGCAACTGGTTCTGGTTGAAAGGCGTGGGTCCTGCTGGACCCCCTGGTCCACCTACAGCACCACCTGGTCCACCTGGACCCGGTGGACCCCCACGGTTCGGCTGTCCCATTCCCTGATTAGGGTCACCGGTACCCTCGATTGGGCCAGCCCCTGGACCGGATGGACCACCGGGCATCATGGGGCCAGACGGAGGACCATTAGCTGGGACCGGGCTAGGTGCATGCTCCGAGCCTCCCAACGGCGAGGGATAACCTTGGGAGCAAGAATACAGGGATTAGATTCAATTTTAAGTACACTTTTTGGAACAGGGAATTTATACATTTATCTTGAAGAAAAAGTTTTCCCTGGATTGTTACATTAGTCGAAACAATGTAGAGGAGCAGACTAAAACCGATGCACTTCCTTAGTTTTACTAAATAACACGACATTACTTTGTAAAAATCTCACTCTCACGGATTATTACATATATGAATCCCAACATATAGTCACACATTTACAAATTGGTTGATGTAATACTGTTGTCCCTTTTAGTTCACCTCAGTCTTCTTCTTTAGCAACTATAATTTGTGTTGTATGAAAATGGAAGTCGGCCCTCCGGTTGTCTTCACGTAAGCCGTCTGCTCAGGCTGCCAAATTTACAGCACAAGAAGAAAAACCGGCTAGATGTGTTCGTGATGTCTCTCTCGCTCACTCACATTTGCTTTTACTGCCTGTCTGGATGACTGGCTTGTCTATTCTAACTATGTATATCCGTTCAGGAATACACGTTTTACTTAAAACAAACAAACAAAACTCATTGTAAATTGAGTCAAACTAAAGAACCTTGAAGGCACAGGTCCACCTGATAATGTCTGTGCAATGTTCATCTTTTTGAATATAAGCAAAATCAGATTATCCTAACTAATGTGGTGGATTTAGATTAGTTGCATTTTGTTTAGTGCATCAGCAATACAGAGGAGAGTGGGGACTTATTTATTTCCATTGACGACATGGCAATTGTCTCAAAGTAGTGAGCAACTAAGGCAATGAGTTGCAGTGACATTTCAAAGCACGGGTGAATTTCACTCGTTACATTCAATGGAACAGTTCCATAAACTATATGCTGGCGGCTAAGTGATAGTGAGAACGCTAAACTATGAGAGTTGCAAACAATTAACCAACCTTGATTTTCTTTCAGATAATAAGTGCAAATAATTTTTTGGTCAGGTCTTTAATTTGAACCAGTTTTAATCACTACTACTAACTCATGCTGGGCTGGCTGCCATTAGTTATCCGATACCCAAAAATTTGCTACATTTTTTTTTAACCTGCTGCGACTTAACACAACTTTGTGCCATCTCAAAGTGATTTAGAGCCCCTCCAAAAAGGATTGTAGCGTATCGTCAACCTTACGGCCCAAGTTATTTTTTCAGAAAACACAAAAGAAACTAAACCACATACCATTTAACATGACATTTATCAATAATTTTATTTCAGGGGTTGAACTGAATGATCTATTTTAACTAAGGATGTAGCTGATTTTAGCAGATGTGTCCAGCATCCATAGATATTTAAGGCACAAATAATAATAATGTTGATGATGATAATAACAATAGTCAAAATATGACTTATGTAATTATTTTAAAAAGGTGACTATATTATTCAAGAAAATTGATTCTATCCTGACTCCTGAGAGCAGTACATCCATCACGATGAGGGGATGGTTCAAAAGTCACTTGAATCCATGTGATGCAGTACCTTGGGAATGTTGATCCATGGGGCTTGGAGGAGGCCCCATCCCACTGAGCCCTCCTGGTCTCATGCCCATGCCTTTCATTTGACTGTAGCGAGGGTCATCGGGCATGCCCTTCTCATGCATGGCATCCATTGGCTAAGTTAAAGATACACAATTATCACACAATGGACTGAAAGGCAGACTCATTTATTTTTAACTATATTCTGGTCACTGTATCTTAATAAATGTATTTAGTTTATAAAAAAGAAAGAAAGAAAGAAAGAAAAAAGCACCAACTATAAACTCATAAGCAAGCAAGTAAAATTAGGACAGTGACAAATCTGGTTTAAATTAATCGAACCATAGCTCAATAATGTATTCAACATCCAGGAACGTGAATTAGGAATGATAACAAAATAGCAGAGGCTTTTTGGCATGTTACGGCGTTCAAGGTCACCATTTTTCAATACTGACCGAATACTTACAATAAATAAAAGATTTGAAAATGCAAAATAACTTATGTACTTTGTGCATCTGGTGCATGTTTTCCTGAGGATATCCCGAGGGTCCCTGTGGAGGGTGTGGGTGTCCAGATCCAGGAGGTCCTGGACTGGGCCCCATCATACTATGGGCAGAGCCTGGGGAAGGGCCTGGACTTGGGCCCATCATACCACCCGGAGACAGCCCTGGGCCTGGGGAGGGACCGGGCCGAGGTGTCCCTCCCATTGGGGGGTCAGGAGTTGACATCTCTCAGGTGAGAGTGGGGATGTGAAGCAGCAACAAGGACCCCTATGAAGAATGATAAAATAGGAAAGAAACAGTGAAGAAGAGTGTGTCTTATTAGAAATGCGGTTAGAATCCTTCAATAATGACAGGACATGATTCCTACAGCTTAAGGCAAGTTAAAGTCAATACTTATTAATACCATTTGGGGGGAAAAAAAGTTACTGTAAAACCATCTTTCCAAACTCCCATGTTCTGCAAAGTTGTTGAAGCCTACAAATGACATGCATTTTCTCTTAAGAGTCACGACTAACTCAACATCACTGTTTTGTTGGTTCTGTTATCATGATTGTATGATGTTACGACGAGAGTGATTTGGAAAATTATTCTTTTTTTTAAGAATATTTATTCATTTTGAAATTTGAGACTTCAAAAACATTAAATGCTATTTACGTGTTAACCTTTCTTAAACACTTTTGAAAGGTTGATTTATGACATTCTACAACCAATTAAGGTATTTTTAAAAATCGTGCCTTTTAGGACATTTTATAGTTGCATGGGGAACCCGAATGAAAAACAGAAGAAGTCAGAAATGTTTTTATTGCTTCATTAAAAAACAAAAAAAACGTTACTGCCATTTATTTAAACAATGATGATAAGCAGTTAGGTAAATGGATGTATGAAAATATTAAGAGACACATTTGTCAGGGCTAAACTTTTTATTTGTCAAATAATAAAATGATCAGTCATTTGCATTGTTCACAGACGTCTATACAAGCATAAGTAATTGACCCATCAAAAATATTATAACACGCATACAGCTCATATTAAAAAATAATGACGGTCCCATAACAAAAGAAAAGTTGAGTTATTATTTGATGAATCTATTACATAGTAGGTCAAACCCCCTTTAAACAAGAGTCAGTTCGGTTTCAGAGCAAGTGAGCGACAGTTTAGAAGTTAAACGTCCCAGAAACAGATAAATCCACACTTTTAAAAATCGGTTTGCGCAATGCGTAAACATTTATAACCGTTGCGGTGGATATTCTTCTCCAAATTATTGTCATATTTAGCTAAGCTAACGTCAGCTAGGCCTAGCTTGTTTCATTGTCAGCGTTACTTTGTGTCGGTTCACAGAACTGTTCGTCTATATAACACTAGTTTCATCATGAACTGTTTAAATACTACAACCACTTACGTCACATAGAACCGGACTTTCGAAAAATACACCCCACACATTAGTAAGCGCGTAAAAACAAAACAAAAACATTGAGATAACAACACAAGTTATCTGATGACGAGAGCTAACATGCTAGCGGGTTAGCAGAGCTAGCCTAGCCGGCCATGCTTTTTCGGGCCAATTACACAGGAAAAAATAAATTAGACCAGCAGTTTTAAAGCAGCGGCGAGCCAAAGTTTGGAGCATCTCTCGCCGCTTTCGTTGATTGATCCAAAGCGCCACCCGTACCCTCGGTCTCTGCTCCGCTCACAACACATTTCCAAATATAATTTTCATTCATTGCTCAGAGTCGCGCCACCGCCGGTTAACTGCGGTGTCCGTCTTTTCTCAGACAGAACACATCCTACAAACACCAACCCATCCTTGAACTGTCTTGTCGTTCACAAATGTCACCCGTTCAATCTACTAACAACATCGAATTGGACTTACACAAACGGTGAACAGCGGTGTATAAAATCTTGCCGGTCTCAAAGTCTCTTGGTTTTCCTCCCTGCCAGAAAACAAAGAGCGACCTACCCAGTCGTTTTTTCCACACCCCTCCCTTCGCTGAGTAAACTGGAACTACATGTACGGCTCAACAGCGCCCCCTTTCAGCGCATCTCGCGCCCTGTGGGCCCCGTGACGACAGCAACGAATGCTGGAATGGAAGCGGGGGGATGGGAGCGCGTCCAAGTGCTTCCGCGAATAAACCCACGAAGCTTTTTTACCTCGAACTTTTTCGCAGGAACCAAAGAAGCAAGACAATATATGCTAAGGGACGAATATTTTCATCAACTTTATTCCTAATCCTCCTTGAGAAAAATTGTACAGGACAGTTCAACACAGACCCAAAAATATATGAGCTTATATTTGTTTTTCCTGAGGCCAGTTACAACATTTAAGGACGCGTAATCAGCTACATCCATGACAGCATTAGGTTATTTTAGTGTCACGCGTTGTCCATAAGACTTCTTCCTCCTCCATTTAAAGAAAGTCACACGCTGTCAAACAGCGAAAGGCTATATTTGTCTATTGTTCATTCTTGCTAGTACAGTACTCATTTTATGTTTTTGAATACAGTATTAGAAAAATAATACATTGCCCCAAGAGCAATATGAAGTTTCACCTTGTGAAAGAATACATATAACCATAAAACTATGTATCATGCCATTGGTCAGTTTCAGATCCATCCATCCATTTTTGTATATATAGCAAAGGGGAGCTGCTGACTTTGACCTCATACTCCTATTCACAACTATAACTCGCATATTGTATATTGGCATTTTAGAGTCTTTAATTAACCGTACATGCATGTTTTGGATGTATGAGAAGCTAAATAAAATAAAAAAATATCATAAATGTGAGGCAGATGTGTTGACCACAAATTCACCGCGATGGTCTCAGTTTAAAGGGGAAGTCAACCCACCAATTGTTTTTGAAAATAATGTTATTATTATATTATTATATGCAGCCCCACTAGTCTAAATATGGCATATGCGTTTGTGGAATATAAGTTAAGCAGCCAAATCCAGACATTTTTATCCATCTCAGGGGGCGGCCATTTTGCCACTTGCTGTCGACTTAAGATGACATTACAGTTGCTCAGGTCTCAGGTAACAACCAATCACAGTGCAGCTTCAGAAAACAGGTGAGCTCTGATTGGTTGTTGCCTGAGCAACAGTGATGTCATCTTCAGTCGACAACAAGTGGCAAAATGGCCGCCCCCTGAGATGGATAAAAAACCCGCTGTATTTTGCTTCATTACTCATATTCCAAAATTGTAATATTAATCAGAATGTCATGTTTAGACTAGTGAGGTCACATATAACATATTATTGTTAAGAAATGCTTAAGGTTGACTTCCACTTGAAGATATTGGGGTTTTAGTTTGAGCATATTTTTCCTCAAGCCATATCAGATGTTGGCTCACAAAAGAACAAACTCATCCATGCTGTCACTAGTGTTGACCCTCCTCAGCTTGCTCTTCCTCTGGATATACGTGATGTTGTTGGCGGATGTCTGGCGTTCCTCCTCCTCCACTCGACTATGACCTTCAGCAAATATGAACATGGGGTACGTCTCTGCAGATGTGGAGACAGCCTGGAGGGCGAGGGAGGCAGCAATGACAAAACTGCCACAATGATCAAGTTGCATGTAAGATTTCCACATATCCGCCTACCTCATGGACAACTCTGCAAAGCATTTCAAAGTCCTTTTGGCCTTTCGCGTAGAATCCGATAGTGCAGCTGGGATCCATGCGAGAGAAAGGCATTTTCCTTGGAGATTTACAGTGAAATGACTGCAACATGTAGAGGTGAAAATGCAAAACGTTGAAATTTTCCTTTTCGTATAAGACTGAGCCAAAGTCTTGGCCCTGGGTCACCACTAGCTGGGGTGCTTTTTGCACAGGGGTCATTTTGACATGATATCACATTATTTAAAAAGCGGTATTACGCAAAAAAATACAAAACCAATTCCCACAAAACTTTTTAGTGCAGTGGAACTGGATCTAATGTTAAGGTACGAAAACTTTTTTTTTTAAATTTAATTTGTAACAATGGCATCAATAGAACCGTCCACCACCAGAACCTTATTAGCTCCACCAACCCGACACGACCTGCCTACTAATAAACAGAGGGATAAACAAACAGCATTCCATGACACATTTCCCAGTTTGGCCTTGGTGGAGGTCTGAATTGGCCCATCAGGGGACCTAATCTGGCCTGTGAGGACAGACCACAAACAGCAGGTTTTCACTCAAATGAACTGTCGTTGCTAATTTTGTCCACTGGAGGTCGCATTGCCAACCACATAAGTGACATTCTGAAATTTGGCTGCTCTGCAGGATTTGATGCAATAATTTTATTGTAGAAATTTCACGTGACTCTGCACTAAGATAATAAATGGGAATATAATTTTTTTATTCAAAAACTAGTAAATATTTTTGACCTGTCGTTATTGATAGCTTATTAGGCCACAGGCATACTGGTCCGGCCCACTTGATATCAAATTTGGGTGAACATGGCCCCTGAAATGAAATGAGTTTGGAACACCTGGTGTATGGTAACTAATTATAGCATTGCCAAAAAGCTAATCTATTGGTGGTGGCCTAAGACAAGCTTAAAGAAAAAGAGTGCCAGCATTTCTGGTTACCTCTAGAGGAAAGTTGCTCTTTGTTATATCCACCGTGGGTTGACAGTAATGAGGGTCCAAGTACAACAGATGGTCATCTTCAACAAAGCAGAAATTTATAAGGTAAGTAGAAAATGTTCATACAGGTGATTTAAATAATTGCAGGACAATGCATGGAACTTGACATACCTTGAAAACCAACAAAGTAGAGAGAGTGCTTTGGTTTGCCCCCGATGATACCAATGCAGTATTCTAACGTCAAGATTTTCTATTGCAAAAAATAGTGGAAAACGTTTTGTTATTTGTAGACACTGAAGTAATTACAGGCCTCAACACCCGCGATTAGGGCTGGGTTTAAAATCTATATATCGATATCGAATCGATATTCCTTTTCATAGCCTGATATCGATTCATGAAACCATGAATATACCCCTCAACATAAATTAATGTGCCTTCTCGCGTCACAGGGAAATTTATTCTACAAAAAAGCCCAGTGTTTTTGCCACTTTATTTACATAGTGCTGTGGTTGTAATCAATTTCAATTATTATTTATTGTTTTGATCAGGTCATGTTAAATAAAACATATGATTAATGTAACTGCATTGGATTCAATTTTAAATGTAAATATTTGTATTTTTCAATTTCTAATTATTTTTTATTTTGTTATTTTTGTATTATTTGTATTTATTTTTTATTAATTATTTTTAAATTATTTTATTTATTATATTTATATTTTATTAATTATTATTTTCATATTTTTTACATGTCAAATTTTTCAATTAGAATTTTGTTCAATTCCGATTTCAATTATTATTTGTTTTGATCAGGCCATGTTCAATAAAAATAAAATACATGTAACTGCATTGGATTCAATTTTAAATGTAAATATTAATATTTTTTTCATACTAATGCACCAAGTAAGAGCAATAAGTTTATACTATTTACAGCATTGGTACTCCTGATAATGTTTTCCATATAAAATTAAAATTGATACTGAATGAAATCCTTAACTGAATCAAATAATCAATGTGAATCGTGAATCGAATTGAATCAGAGCCTTCTGAATTGAATCAAATCGATTTTGGAAATCTGAATCGATACCCAGCCCTACCCGCGATTAAATCTATATGTGAAATTAAAAGCTACAAATTGATAATAATACACTTGAAATACAATTTACTAATAGGCTTGTTTCATTGTAGAATAATCCAGTATAGTTACACTGACCATGTTTTTACTGAGACATTAAAAAAAAACATACGGTGGACCTCTGTAGACTTTTTAGTGGAAAACACGTATTGGAGCTTTATCCCTGCTTATTGAAGAATTGTGTTTGGTTCGAAAAATACAGTTGATATAAAAAAAATTCTATGCAATTGCGGGTCATCCCATTACAGCCCACCCCTCCCCCACCAATAACAGACATCATACTACCTTGACACAGGTGATATAGGCAGGATTGAGCTCTTGTCCTCCAAGTCGCACAGGCACCAGGAGGATCATGGCCTTCCAGGGCTGAATAGATGCAGCAGAGATCCCGGAAAGACGCCGCCCACACAAGTCTTTCACATCATCTATGTAGACTGGACAACACTGTGCATAAATGAACCATGTCTGTCCTGGTTAAAGTTCTACTGGTAAATCAGAAGTGGGTGACATTGAGTAAATGATTCCCCAAGCACTAACTGGTGCAATCTTGTGCAACATAGATGACAAGATTGGGAAGGTCAGATGATGCTTCTGCAGCTTTCCTAAAACGAAATGATAAAGAATTTTCGGAGTGAGTCAGCAGTAATGTAGCAAGCTGATATACAAATGGAATAATTACTGACCGCAGAATATGCGCCACAATGGAGGGTCCGTACCAGTCCCCTGCTTTCTTCCCTAAGCTTCTGCCGAACTCTACCAGCTGATGTATCCCAAAAGGAGCTGAGGGGTGATCCGCAAACCATGACACAACCTTCCTGTGTGTGGACTCCATGCGTCTGTCCAGGAGGGAACCCAAGCTCAGCTTTCGGACACTCTTTCGGAGCCCTTTGGAATTCTGTGTAGACACCGGTCTGGCTTCCGGGCGGACCTCTGGGAGATCCATATCATCTTTGAATATGTGATGGCTCACAGAACATGTCGATCCTGGAAAGGATAAAGAAAAGATGGTCAGCATTGTTTTTATGTTGGCTCCATGAGGCATGTGAGAAAAGGGTGTGGCAAATTTGAAAACCCAAACTGTATTTCACAACAAAGTATTCAAAGTATACGACTACACATTTGCAATCCTTTGGATCTTTTATATGGTTTACATTGCGGTGCTGTGTCACCTTGTGGCATCAGGTGTAAAAGTAGTCCTCGCGCTAACAACATCTGCCCTGTACGGAGAAGACATCCCCAGCCACTGTCAGTGGTCAGAGAACAACCTGTCAGCTGAGGGAAACCTCGTCTGTACGTCAACCACAGCAGAGCTGCAAAGGAGTGGTGGAAACACTCATTCTCCCCTGACATTGAAATAATAAAACACAAATCTGGTTATCTTGCAAAGCAATGAAGCATCGTGCTTAAATTATCTGCTTGAAATTGCAAATGCAACCTCACCTCGATCCCTGAGCTGATATGACTTTCCAAACATCATCACAGGAGAGCTCTTGCTCAAATTTGATTTCTGCTTGAAGGACAAGCCTAATACACGAGAAACAAGACTTCAAGAGACTAAATACACACTTGTAGTTGTAATGTAGTTTGGCAGCTTAAACAAACCATATTTGACACTATTCCATGCTGAGACCAACTTGGATTTGATTTTGCCTCTTTCCTCAGTGTCTTCTCTTCTCTCTTCTTCATGGCACAGAGAAGCTGCTGAGGTAGTAGAAGGGAGGAAGTGCCAGTCGTCCATATATTCATCTGCAGCAGACTGGCTCTGAGAGTTAGTTGAGGAAGCACCGGGGTTCATAACCGTCAGATTTGAACAAGACTGGCCATGAGGGAACACTCCTTACAGACTGAGCAGCTATATGCAGATGAAGAACAAACTTAACAAAGCACTGCTGACATATGACATTAATACATCTTGAGTATTTATTTATTTACGGAAACAAACGTTATTTAACGTGATGATGTGCATTTAGACGAATTGGATAACTACTCGTAGCTATGGAAGTTAAGAGAGGGAGACCATGTGACTGCACCCTGTGACTCAAGGAATTTCAGATATTTACTTCCAGTAAAAGAGCTGCTGGTGGTTTATTAGTCTTCTGCCCACAGTATCAAAGAAGGACACAGTTTATGTTACAAAAAGTAAAAGTCAATATCAGAAAAAAAAATCTAATTACACCCTCTGTTAATAAACTAGTATTAACATATTCATACCGAAATAAAAAATAATATATATTTTTTCTAGTTCTAATTCATCGGTTTCATAACATTTCTATGTGACAAGCTGAAATGGTAATACTAAAGAGCCTATAGCTACCTAAAAAAAATACCTGACCTACGTGTTAAGTATGATTGGTTATGAAATGCCAACTAATTATAGCTACTTGTTTCCAAACATATTTTTTTTTTCAATCACCGGCGCTAAATATCGAACATTCCCTTTAAGTTAGTAACGCAAACTCACCAATCAAGTGCACTACATCGCTAGAAAATGACGGTGTTGATTTACCTTCTTTCAGACATTATCTTTCTGTGAAATTAAAAGAGCCAAATCAGTCACTGAAGCTCAGGGAGATTGTATCGTTGATACAAGTAGTGTACGGTAGTTGTAGTTGTCCATCAGCTTCTACTTCCTTGTTTATGCAGGGAACGGTCCAAAGCTCTATTGTGATTGGCTGAGACTGAGCCAATGAGCTTCCTAAAACGTACTCGCCTCAACTGCATGGTCTATTTACGACAGATGAAATTGGCTTCTCCAAAAGTAAACAAACAAATGATCATTTCGTCTGTTTTTATTTTTCTTGCAACACAGGAACTTAAAATACACATCCTCTTTGTCATACATAAAAACAAATATGACTCACAGTACTGCACAGGATCGAGTGCAGGACTATTGAATGGACAGACCACGGCATGATAGGCCTGTAACCCATCTCAAATTGACATATATATCGAACATCTACTGACATCTAAATCGAAATTATACTGATTTTAATGTAACATTTTCCAGGCGTCTCTGCTTTCAAGTAAACAATGGCGTCTATAGTATACTTCTTTTTACTTGGCATACAAGTTCCTATTTGTACTGAACGTACATTAATGATAATTCCATTGTTCCCATGTGACTAACAGTGTAATTACATATGAATTCATAAACAAAAAATATATATAATTATGGTTTGTAAACACGAGACAAAATCTGAAAAAAAGTGCAACTCATGACACATCAAACATTTGTGTTTAATGCGAAAACAACCGTTTCCACTTTGAACCCCTACACAGCACATTGGATGAAATAAAAAGTCACAAGCTTGAAAAAAACCCTTAAGAAATAACGTAAACATCTTCACTGACATTAGACTTATGAATATAATTTTAGACATCAGATTTCTCACTAAACCTACACAAATCAACCTTTGTGGTAGGTCATCCACAAGATGGCAGTATAAGGTAAGTACGATGCAACATTAAAGATTGAAATGAACACACTCAAGTCGTATCTTGAAATTATAAACTGTAATGTTAAAACTGCACACGAGGGTTTTTTTTACAGGTGATTTGACTTCAAGAGACCAGAGTGGAGAAACAAACACTGAGCTCGAGGACTACGGAAAGGGCATCCTCACTTTACGACAGACTTCCGTTCCTAACACGAATTCAAAACGCAGTTTATCGCCAAACCTGCGCGTTTACACAGCATTTCTATGATTCAACTTCTACCTCTTGAGTTAGAAATGGACCTAAATCCCTACAATCTTTTGCGCAGCAAATTGCATCAGTCTACAGACTCTGGCCAAATATTAAAAAGCAAACGTGCGTATATGGGTTTTTTACAATAACGTCACAAAGTCTTCAGGCTTTTGTAACCAGAAAGTAATGTTTGGTTTACACTTTGCATTGTGGCAATGCATGCGCTATAGAAGATTTGTCTTCTTTTTCTAATTGCAGTGATGCTGAGAAGGAAATCTGGTCAGACATTCAGTGTTGTATTATAGTCCTTACCCCTCGCATGGGAGAATCTTTTAAGTAAACAAATTCAGATGAACCGTCCAGAACACATTACATGCATTCGTTTTTTTCATGTACATTTAGCAGACACCAATGTTTTCTAACTTTAAACAAAACACCACATTTGCTACAATAAATTATGAATGATAAAAGGAATTATACCAGCGTATGTAGAAAAACCTTAAGTGTATTCAACCAACTTTTTAAGTGGTAATTATGACCATTTAGTCTCAATAACCCTATAACACACAATGAATTCACATACATTAGCAATTGCACACAGCAAAAGGGACAACTTTAAAAGCAAAACAGATTTGCTTGGCTTATTGCAACGACTTCTTTTACACTTCTACTCGTCAATGAAACAATGTAAACTTAGTTATCCTGGACACCTAAAGTTGCATTATTAGCACATTGCATAGTGCCCTGCCCTGTGCAAGTTCATCTCATACTTTCATCCCACTGGATTTCAGCCTTTTAACCAATCAATACACCGGCCAGCCCCTTTGACAACAAGTATTTCGATATTTTGGTCCAGGCTCTAGTACGCTAGTTTTATTCGTTTTTTTCCTGCTTTTATTATGATACATGACTAGGCAACATTTTTATCATTCTGCAGTGCTAACTAAACTTAACCAAACTAAGTTAAATTGAATGTGGTTTGCATGTTGAGATGGTTGCAAAGTTGTTCACAGTGTTTACTACCTCATGGTCTTCAGTATTTTTTTTTTCCATTTTCATCTGCTTTTTAAATGTCTTAGATTTTCCATGTACAACATGCATTTTGTTTTTTAATTATATCTACAGCACTTTTTGACAAAGACATCCACAGGCCTATAATATGCTAGTGCACACACATTTTCAAACAGTAGTTGATGCATCTTGTTTTTTTTCTCATTATGCCCAAAGTCACATATGCAGTTTTATTCCTCTTCAGGCAATTATGTTTGATTAAAAAGGTGTTAATTGATACGATATGTTTGGATGCTTCTACAGTAAAAGGCAATGCATCGGAGGGTTGGCTTCTTCTGCTTCTCGATCACGAATGATGCTTTGAGCCCCGACTGTTTCCTTTATCTAACTGGAGAGCACTTCCAGCCATCGTTTGGGCCCCACGGCGTCCAGCCCCACCTGAAGCCTCCACTTTCGCCGCGGAGCTGCCTCGTTTTTCCTCACTTGACTTATAGGGGTCTTTGACCTTGGAACAGTCTTGCAACCCCCCTTTCATCGGCGCGAGTACCGTTTTGGCGACACTTGTGAGCTGCGTGACAAAGCTGGCTCTATCCCCGGGGGACATGGCGCGCGGCTTGCTGGAACAAGGTGAGGATGCGTTAGACGACGGGGACATGGGGTTTTCTTCCAACACCTCCAGGTGCATCCTGTCCTCCTTCACTCCCCGGTAGCTCTTTGAAGCTCTCTCCACTTTGGAACCGACAGCTGCTGGTACGTTTGATGCACTGTGGACCTGCACTGGGGTCGGAACTGGAGGCGCAGGACCTTTAACCCTGGTTGTCTCTGTTTTTTTCTCACCACCACTGCCTTCTTTCTCAGCAGACACTGTGGCTTTACGAGGTTTGGATGACTCGGTAGTCGATCCTTTGCGACAGCCGCCTTTGTCTGCACCTGCAACGTATTTGGTTTTGTCTTCGGCATAAACTTTAATTGAAGAGACGCTTTCAATGTGAGCATCCTTTTGCTTTCTCTCTTGCGGTTGGAGGCACTTTGTTGTCCCTGGAGTGGCGACTTTCTCACAAAATTTGCTCTTAGAGACAATAGCCTCAGAAGTCACAGCATTTTGAGGTTTGACCCCCTGCTTCAGTTTGGTCTCAGTGGTGAGCGGGGTTACTACAAGAGAAGAGGTGGTCTCAATTGCAGCTGAGCTCCGTAGAACCCCAGAGGTGGATAATGTTTTTTTGGGGTCAATGGTGGATTCACTTTTTGTCGTTTTGGTCTCAGTATGGGATCGAACAAGATCAGAAGCCGCGGTTTGAGTATCTTTCTCCGCTACTGGCACCATCGTGTCACGACTAAGTGGCGATTCTTGCCTTCCCAGCCTTCTGACAGGCTTCAAACTACTGCTTTCCCCTCCCAAAGGTGGAGAAGGAGAGGAGGAGGAGGAGGGAGAAGGCGGAGCAGGTCCATTCTCTCCCTCCATTTCAAGCAGACTCTGTAGGCTGTGCTCACAGTGGAAAGACTCTCTTCTGTAGTCGCCATGTGTTACCTCCAGACTGTGCTTGCGTAGACTCACCCCTCCCGTCAGAGGAGAAGGCGACGACGATGACGACGAGGAGGAAGGCAGAACAAGCGCGCCAAGCTTCTCTGCCGATTGCACCCGCTGCAGGAGGGGGGATCTGGGTGGCTCGGCGCTCTTGGGGCGAGGGCGGGCGACGGGTGGCGACGAGTGTAGCTTGACGGGGAACATCTGCACGGTGTTGGAGCTGCCTACTGTGTGGCCGCTCAGAGGCGGAGGGGAAGACGTGGTGGGGGACGGGGTGTGGGCTAGAGGCGATAAGGGGATGTTGCCAGCAGATTTGCAGCGAGCAGAGCGGTACTGGCGGTGAAGTTTGGGCGATAAGCCATGAAGAGAGCTGGGCCTCATGTGGTGGGATGTGGCTGGGGAGTTGGGGGTGCTTGACGCTGGGGAGCTGCTCTGTGAGGAAGTGCCTACGGAGAGAACGTCATATCTTAGGGGCCATTATAACAACACGCACACGTCATTAGGATAAGTGTACAGGAATTGTTTGCATTGAAGTTGATAGATTAGCAACTAACCCACGTATGGCGATTCCAGAGTGGATCGATAACTTTGTGTGGGTGAGCGGGCACAGAAGCTGTGGGTGGGAGATGCGGGTAGACTGTCTCCAGATGAAAGAGAGCGATTCAAAGAGGAGAGGCTGCGACTTGTGTGCAGCAAATTGGATTGCTTGGTGATTTTTCTGAACAGGGAACTGCGCTTCTTACTGGAACAAAACAAAACAAATGGAATATAAGCAAGCAATGATGTGACTTCAGACAAATTAAAAAGTGTTTATCATTGCATGTCGCATTAACTCACTCTTGCCCCTCTTTGGTTCCTGGCCTTTTGCTGCGTCGTGCCATTTTGCATTTATAGCTGGTCTTGCGTGCAGGTCCCACTTTTATAGAGGTGTTCTCAAAGGGAGTTGTTGTAACGGTCACCTTGTTTCCACTCTGAAGATAAAATATCACTCATGTTAATTTACAAGCAAGTTATTTATTGGAGTCAAGTAGATATAACTCCACCTCACCTTCAGGATGAGCTCCACCACCTCTGTATGGACCAGACCGTGAACTGACTCTCCATTTACATGGGTGATGAGATCACCAGCACTAAGTCCAGCCTCCTGGGCGGGGCCTCCGTCCTCCACGTGCTGAAAATACAAATAAAATGACTTGTTAAAGGGGAAGTCAACCCCCCCAAAAATATTGACAATAATATGTTCTATGCAGCCCCATTGGTTTAAATACAGTATTCTGATTATTATTGCGGTAGTGGAGTATGAGTTAAGCAACAAAATCCAGCAGTTTTTATCAATATCAGAAGGCGGCCATTTTGCCACTTGCTGTCGAGTGAAAATTGTATCATAGTTGCTCAGGTCTCAGGTAACAACCAATCACAGCGCAGCATACAGGGTATGTAAACTGTCAAGCACTACTGTAAATGTTTGTTTACTAGTGGTGCAATTGGCGTTAGCATGTGGTGTTGCCACCCGGAAGTACGTATGACATCATAGTGAAAAGATCTACAGAAAACAGATGGATGGGAAAATTACTTCCATAATATATCCATCGATTTTCTTCACAACTTGTCCTTTCCAAGGTCACAGGGCCACAGTCTATTCTTTTCTGGCTGCCTTGGCAAGAGGCAGACTACACCCTGTGCTGGTCACATTTGGAACAGGCCGCACGTCACGCACACTCACCCAGACCATATGGTGTACGCTGTAGACATCACTGTCTCCTATGTAGACTCGTATTGCTCGAAGAGTAAAGCCATACTTCTTCCCAGAGCGGTGGATGGTGATGGGGGAATGCAGGACATTTACCACTGGACAGTAGTCTCGACTGGGTGAAGAGTCCCGAGAGGATGGATTGGATGAGAGGGAGCGAGGAGACATGGGACTCGCAAGGGGAGAGGCGCCATGTTGCTCCACTGAGGGGAGGAGAATTAAGTAACACTCAATATATCATAATTTGTGATTTAAAAACATGTTTGGTTTGATAAAAAAAAAAAAAAATCATTATAATGTCTTACCTGCAGGAATGATGACAGATAAAGCTGTAGCAGAAGCAGATTTGATTACTTTATTTCCTGGTCGTGAGTTGAGTTTTTCTCCCTCAGCTGAGAGCTGCTGGTGCCGAACTCTCCGCAGCACCAAGTCCGTGGTGGCCCCTCTGGGCCCTTGGGGCTCCGGAAGCCCCAGAACAGCAGCACTGGCTGGTAAAGAAAATATTTGAATTTTACATAAACATTTCAGTTCATACTTCAATTGTGATCTCCATTTCTTACCTCCAGCTGTGAAGCCATTGCTCTCTTTGAGGAATGTCCTCAGATCGCCTTGCGAGGAGATGGCACTCATGGCTCCTTCCAGAGAGGTGCCCCTGGCCTTAACTTGGGGCTGGCCCCTAGATAGGAACTGTTCAGAATCCACCTCGAGAGGTGAGGCCAAGCGGTGCGTGTCCATGAGGGCAGAGAAGCGCCTTCGGGCCCCAGATGGAGGACTGTAGTCGCTCTCGGTGAAAGAAGACTCTGAGCAGGACAAACGCTTCCTAAAAATAAATACATAAATAGAATTGGTTCTTTAAAAAAACAAAAACAAACGTTATTAACTCACTCAGTCCCCGTCATTTACACTGAAGCAACCCCCTTCACTTCCGGCTGTTTTACTGGATTTTGACTGATTTTGCAAGGCCCACAGAATATTGTGTTCGATTGCTATAAAAACATGGAACCTACCAAAAGAAAGATTAGAGTCTCTTCTTTCATCAGGAAAAAAGTATATTTGTATCGCTTTCCGTTTTGCAGCAATAAGTATTAGAATATAGCTAAATTTCATTATTATTCAGAAATTTGTTGAAAACACTAGGGAAAAAAGCTTGTTAAAACACGGCCCTGGTTGATCTCTTATACTCTGCTGCCACCTGCTGGCCATTTAAAAAAAAATACCATTGCTTTAAGCGACCTCTACAGGTCAGAAACTGCATCAAAGCCTTCTGTATGCTCTAGCATAAAAACAACAACATAAAAACGTATTAATACGTTCTTGGGAGTAAAGGACAAAGCATTTAAAAACATTTATACGTTTTGGGGTTTGAATGAGTTATATGCTTTTTGCCAATTTACTTATTTTTTTAAGTTATAAACAATCGTAGCTTTCTTTAAAAATGGAATCGGCTAACAATTTTACTGCATCACAGGGAAAGATGGATCGATTATTTTGTCTTCTTATCGTCCCTCTTAGCAGCATTCAGCACTCACATCTCAGGTGATCCAGTCCTCCAGCTCTTGTCCCTGAGTGTAAAACTACCCAGACTTTCTCTCTTGGCCATTCGGTCCTCTCTTGGAACTTTGTGCTCCCGTAAAGTTACATTTGGGGGTTTATGCTCCAGCTGGGACAGATGCTCCATACTGCTGTACACCTACATTTGCAAACAACATTCTAGCTATGAGTGAATTCCCACATAAACAGCTGAAGAATGCTAGGCGTTTCAAAACTGTATACTGACCTTACTGAAGCGTGGTGAACACGAAGAAAAGCGATGTAACTCTACTGGCTCATCATCATTGGTATCATCTTCATCGTATGAATGCACATGATGGTAGCGCTCAGACCGTGCTAATATAGGGAGATAATACAATAATAATTAGAATTGGCCGAAAGCAAAGGTATTATTTTGGTTGGTGTGCTACTTTAAGGTCATACCCTGAATTCACAGCAGGGGACTTACTGTCAAAATAACTGGTGTCTTCCTCTGACTCCAGGTGAGGGATGAACTCGGCCTTTTGTCTCAGCAAGCTGTTCCAGTTCACCTCTGTGAAGAAGGAGTGCTGCTTCACTTCAAAAGCGCCCCCTACTAGGCAAAGATTGGGGTGGAAGCAGGTGGGCGTATATAGAGAAGAGGGATAAGGAGAGTGAATCACTGCAGCCGGAAATCAAGAAAAAATACAAAAGAAAATGGAACCAGGGAAATTCAGCAAACTATTAGTCAGTAACTTGAATTTGTAAAATATTTAATTAAAAATACAACTGCAAGTTGAAAGAACAATGGGCTTCATTCAAAGTCCGCTCTAAAAAAACAAAAAACTAATTCCCTCTAAAATACACTTCAAGGACTCAGTTCATTTAAGCATTTCATGAGGGAGCAAAATAACCACTGTTTCTGCAGTTACCTCAATAATATTTTAAATGAGGAATTAGTTTCAGTCACACACTGGATAAAAGCTAACAAATTGTTTATTAAAACTGCAAAAACAAAATGTATGGTTGTTGGTTCAAAATATTGTTTAAAAATTAAACCTATGTTACACTTAATTCTGGAAAATGGCGTAATTGAACAAGTGGAAGAAGCAAAATTATTAGGTGTAGTAGTTGCCGCTAATTTATCGTGGACCAATCAAGTTAACTCTGTACTTCGGAAAATGGGAAGAACTATGGGCACTATTAAATATTGTAAAAAATTTATTCCTTAGTGGTCGGCCAAGCAGCTAGTTCAATCTTTGGTACTTTCATATTTGGATTATGCATCAGTTGTGTGCTCAAACAGGAGTGGAAATAATTTAAATAAGTTACAGATGGCTCAAAATAGAGCAGCAATAATTGTGTTGGGTTGCCCATACCGAAGAAATTTGATCATGCATGATAACTTGGCTTGGTTAACAGTTAAATGCAGATTGAGGTATTTTTTAAATAACATTTATTAAAAATATTATTTTAACAAAAACGCCAGAAATTATTTATGGCAAAGTTTCTTTTTTTCCTTCACATTATCATGGTTACGGCAGACGTCAGGTTAGTGAAGCAAGGTGTGTATTTTCTTCATGTAAAACAAATCAAACAAAATGTTATTAGAAAATTATAAGAGAAGTTTTAAAAATAAGTTGAAACTTATCTTGTTTACACAATAATTAATATGACATGAGACTATATATATATATATATATATATATATATATATTTATTATGTGAGCATTGGAACAATGAACTTAAGTGTTGGATTTGTAAATTCATTTATATTTTGGATAATTGTAAAATAATTGAAGCATACTTATTTATTTTGATTGTATTACAATTATGTACTTAATGTTAATTGACTGCATTGACCTTTCTTTTACTTTTATTTATTTATTTATTTATTTGTTTGTTGTTTAGTGTATGTGTATGTATATGTTTATTTGAAATGATTGTAATGAATTTGAAAAGACCCCAGGAAGATTAGCTCCTGAAATGTGCCAGGAGCTAATGGGGCTCTTAATAAACGAAACCGCTACATATTACATATTATTACAAAGCCAATTCCAATGAAGTTGTGTTAAACATTAATGAAAACAGAATGCATTGATTTGCAAATCATGTTTAACCTATATTTAATTGAATACACTACAAAGACAAGATATTTATTGTCAAAACTGATAAATGTGGGTGCCATGATTGGGTATAAAAAGGAGCTTCCCTGACTTGCTCAGTCATTCACAAGCAAAGGTGGGGTGAGGTTCACCTCTTTGTAAACAAGTGCATGAGAAAATAGTCAAACAGTTTAAGGACAATGTTCCTCAACATACAATTGCAAGAAATGTAGGGATTTTATTATCTATAGTTCATAAGATCATCAAAACTGGTTCAGAGAATCTGGGAAAATCACTTCATGTAAGTGGTAAGGCCAAAAATCAACACTGAATGCCCCTGACCTTTGATCCCTCATGCAGCACTGCATCGAACGCCAACATCAATGTGTAAAGGATATCACCACATGGGCTCAGGAACACTTCAGAAAACTAATGTCAGTAAATACAGTTCGGCGTTTCATCTTTAACTCATTCACTGCCAATGACGCCTATATACGTCAAAAATTCATTGAAACAATTTTTTATTAGTTTAACATATTTTTCCACTTTTGTTAACAAGAGTATGGAAAACCTAGAATTTTTTTATTGTATATTTAGAATAGATATAAAATGTGAGCTAACTAGTGAAGTCATGCGATTAATTACGATGACAAATTTTAATCAACTGACGCCCCTAATTTTTAATAATTTTCTTTTTTTAAATTGTTTTCTTTTTTAAATCTTTTTTTTTTTAAGATTAAAAATTAGGTGCATCAGGTGATTTTTTTTATGGTAATTAATCGTATGACTTCACTAGTTAACTCACAATTAATCACAAATTTTATATCTATTCTAAATGTGCAATTTAAAAAAAAAAGGTTTCATACTCTTGTTAACTAAAGTGGGGGAAAAAAATGTTAAACTAATAGAAATAGTTCAAATGAATTTTTGACGTATATAGGCGTCAATGGCAGTGAATGAGATAAGTGCAACTTCAAACTCTACTATGCAAAGCAAAAGGCGTTTATAAACAACACTCAGAAAATCAATTAGATTAGATGGGCCTCAACTCATCTAAGATGGACTGATGCCAAGTGGAAAATCTGACGAGTCCACATTCCAAATTGTTTTCGGAAACTGTGGACGTTGTGTCCTCCGGGCCAAAGAGGGAAAATAACCATCGGGACTGCTATGGATGCAAATTTCAAAAGTGTGCATCTGTGATGGTATGGGGCTGTGTTAGTGCCCATGACATGGGTAACTTATGCTGCTTTTCCATTAGCCCCGCACGGCACGGTCACACCACACTGCACCGAACGACACGACACGGCCTCCATTGCATTTCCATTACAACAGGTGAGAGGCGAAAAAGGGGAGCGACGGGGGCACATGATCAGGCGAGCGTGTGTTTACTCGCAATTGTATTTTTATTTTTACCACAATCGTTAAAAATCCATCCACAAGTACATATTGAATTATAAATATAGTTCAGCATTGTTGTTAAACATTATATTTATTGTACAGTATATACTGTATTTTTATGACTTTGGCGAAGAACGGCGGGCGCCTCTTGCCTCGCGAGCGTAAAATAAGGAAATGGGCGTGCGTCGATGTCAGACAATCAGATGACAGTGATGACACGACCCCGCTCGGCCCCAGACGACCGGCGCTGCAAAACCACCTCCGAGATGGTTCTAAAAGGCAGGGTTTCATTGTAACCACTCGGCCCTGAAAAAGTCACATGGAAACGCCAACATCCGAGGCTGACCAAAGCCGACTCGGTGTGCCATCCAAGTAATGTATTTTTCATGGACGCTCCTGCTTATTTCAGCAAGACAATGTCAAACCACATTCAACAGTGTGGCTTCTAGACTGGCCCGTCTGCAGTCCAGACTGGTCTCCCATTGAAAATGTGTGGCGCATTATGAAGCGTAAAATACAACAGCTGAAGCTGAACATCAAGCAAGAATGGGAAAGAATTCCACCTACAAAGCTTCAACAATTAATGTCCTCAGTTTCCAAAACGTTTATTGAATGTTGTTAAAAGAAAAGGAGATTTGACACAGTGGTAAACATGACCCTGTCGCAGTTTTTTGGAGTGTGTTGCAACCATAAAACCCCAAATGATTATTTGCTAAAAACAAGTTTATCCGTTGGAACATTAAATATCTTGTCTTTGTAGTGTATTCACATAAATATAGGTTGAACATGATTTGCAAATCATTGTACAGTATTCTGTTTTTATGTTGAACTCATTCACTTCATTGACGGCTATAGACGTCAAAAATTCATTTTAACTATTTCTATTAGTTTAACATTTGTTTCCACTTTTGTTAACAAGAGTATGAAAACATAGATTATTTTTATTGTATTAGAACAGATATAAAATCTGTGATTAATCGTGAGTTAACTAGTAAAGTCATGCGATTAATTACGATTAAAAATTGTAACCGCTTGACGCCCCTAATTTTTAATAATCTTTTCCTTATTAATAGAATCGATTATTAAAAAGAAAAAAGAAAATATTTAAAAAGAAAAGATTATTAAAAATTAGGGGCATCAGGCAATTAAAATTTGTAATCGTAATTAATCGCATGACTTCACTAGTTAACTCACAATTAAAATGTTATATCTGTTCTAAATGTACAAAAAAAATCTATGTTTTCATACTCTTGTTAACAAAAGTGGAAAAAAATGTTAAACTAATAGAAATAGTTCAAATGAATTTATGGCAGTGAATGAGTTAAGAACAGTTTCATGGTAAAACTTAAACATAATTGTAATCTATTTATTTTCTATAGAGTTCTCTATAAGAAATAGTTAAAATGAATTTTGACGTCTATAGCCGTCAATGGCAGCGAATGAGTGAACACAATGTCCCCACTTATATATATGTGCTGTAGTTACTAACTACCATACCGCTCAGATGCTCATGCTCAATGACTCACCACTTGCTACCGTGAGCATACAGTGCATCCTCATTTCATATCATGAATTGTATTATTTGAATGAACTTACATAGCTGTATTATTATATTATATTGCCTTCTAATAATTCTTAATCTCAATAACAACTTTTGAATGCAGTGTGCGAGAATGTCAAACTAACTTATTGACCTGTTCCTAGTCGAACAAGTGAATTTGTTTGTAAAAGAGATGAGATGAGATGTTGGGCATCAACAGGGAGCGCCTCATCTCCTTCAGGCCATACTATGTCATCTGTGGGGGACATAACAAGTCACACATAATTGCAAGAGAGGTCAAACAATGGGAATGATAAAAATAAAATGGTGGACATGGATGCATTTAACATTTGATGTTTCACCTGTTATAACCTGTCCAAACAGCTCCTCCGGAGTGTCTCCAAAGAAAGGCACACACCCCACCAAGAACTCATATAAGATGATACCCATAGCCCACCAGTCTACTGGCTTTCCGTACCCTTGACGAAGAATCACCTCAGGAGCGATATACTCTGGAGTGCCACACACCTACACGCAAAAACAGGTTTTACATTTTTGTTGGACTGCACTTGTCACTGCAGCAGCGAACGTGTGAATGTCATGTACATACATTAATAATAATAATGCATCAGATTTATATAGTGCTTTTCTAGACACTCAAAGACGCTTTGCACTTACACATTCACACTGTAAAAAAAACAAGGGCTAAGGAGTACAATACTAGTAGGGAATACTAACATCTAACATACACCCATTAAAAAAATCTTTAGCTATATCGCAGATGTTCACATAAAGATGTGTAAGATTTGCATGTGCTCACCTACCTGTTTATCCAAGAACTCACGAGTGTCCTTTTCGATGTGTCCTTCATACAAGTTGGTGGTCAGACTCATCAGACCCATTTTAGACAGGCCGAAGTCAGTAAGCTTGATGTGGCCCATTGATGTTATTAGAAGGCTGAGGTGAAAAAGCGTACAGTAGGTACAATGTAGTAGGTATACTGTACCATTATTTCCAATGTGTAACTAAGTAAACACTGCTCCATATGTTATTTACTGTACATTTTGGCATGAATTTTCGTAAAGTGTCTTACTTGTCAGGCTTGAGGTCACGGTGGACAATGCCATAGTTGTGCAAGTATTCCAGCGCAAGGACAGTTTCAGCAAAGTACATTCGAGCCATTTCCACTGGCAGAGCACCAATGTTCTTCAGCAGAGTGGCACAGTCTCCCCCTGACAGTGGAATTCAGAACTTGTTAAGTGTATCACTAAAATAACAATGATGACAAACTAATACTGTACATTATTCTCCCACGAAAATGTTGCTGTGCTATTATATTAGATTTCATTTTGCATCTTGCTGATAATCGACTAATCAGTCATCACTGATGATTTTTGCGATCAGTCAACTAAACAGATCATTATTATGTAAATTGCATTTATTGCACCAGCAAGTAGCTGCTCTTACATAACAATCATCAACTTCCACCTTTTAAGAGTGACGTTTGCATTATTAATTAGCATTCCTGACATGTTTTATGGTGTTAATATGATAGTGAAAATTCATATATAGGCGAAACTCTGGCCTTCAAAAGTCTACCTCATGAAAATCAGTTGAGATATTAGCAAGTTATGACTTATTTTCAATTTACATGAATTTGCTTCGATGAGAACGTTGCCCCCACCAATATGGCCGTCACGGATTCCCATTGCTTACTAGTCAAACAGCTGACCAAGATGAGTGCGCGTGTTGAAATTGAATCAGCCACAATGTGCTTGTTTTTTAGTTGCTCGTGTTATTGCTGCCATGAAAGGTTGAGTTTTTCATTTTCTCACCTTCAACATATTCCATGACCATACACAAGTGCCGACGGGTCTCAAAGGAACAGAACATGGACACCACAAAGGGGTTCTCGGCAAATGTGAGGATGTCTCTCTCGACAAAGGCCTGCTGGATCTGGTTCCTTAGGATCAGGTTTTGCTTGTTAATTTTCTTCATGGCAAAACGCTGGCGTGTCTCCAGGTGTCGCACCAGATGCACAGCACTGATCAAAAAAGAGAAAAGAAAAGAAAAACATCCATTCACGTGCATGATTATTTTCACTTCCTACCCATTACTTGTCTATTGTGGTTCATCATCATTAGTCAAGCAGCTGCTCTACTTACCCATATGCTCCATGGCTAATGAGCTTGATGGACTGGAAGTCTGCTTCACCTGGTGGCTTCATTGTTCTAATCTTACCCTTTGGAAAACAGATTGAGTCAATATCTGCCTAGCAACATGGCTATTCAAATACACACAATCATCCTTAAGCATGAAGTTGCTTGGGAATGGAGCAAAGCAAAGACGGTTTTCATTTGAATATGAAAGACAGAGACCAAGGTTGCGAATAAACACTGGCGAGGCTGAGTTGATTTTGTATAAATAAGTTCATTTTAATTTAATTGACTATAAAGAGTATGCCTCACATGAGAAATACACTGGAAAAACTAGCTCACCTCTGTCGAGTCATCTGTTTCAGGAGTTAGAGGTCCTTCACTGTCATAATTATCAAGGTTTACCATATCTGATGAAGAAAATATATCAAATCAGAATCAACTGTTTGTTAAATATGTGAATCATTCCGCTTTTTACACAGATTCACAAAAGTGTTGGGTTCCAAATTTTATGAACACCCCCTTAAAAACCACTCACTGGATCGTCATGACATTTACCCGTACTTCTATTGTTGAGCAGGTGCATCACATCTGCAAGTATTGGATATGCTGCATTTCAGACTGCTGTGTCTGACCACAAAACATTCTAGTCAAAAGTAAACAAAAACATGGATGACACCCTTGATAAGCTTGTCATTTGCGGTCATCTGCAAAGAGGACTAGAAAATGTAAAATGAGAAAATTATTAATTCAAGTAAGCAAAATTATCTGCCAACAGAACAAGAAAATTGACCTGTAAGATTTTGAAAAATAAGAAAATAATACTAGGCCCATATCAACCACTACGATCTTGAAAATAGTATTTTCAGACTAAAAACAAGTAATGTCATTTTTTAAGCTGTAATAAATAGAACTATTTTCTTAAAATACATGAATTTTTTTTACGCTTGGCTAACTTAGCCTGAGTGTCAAGCAGGGAGGTAACACGTCCCATTTTCATTGTCATGACCTAGCCAAGATTTGAACCCACAACCTTCAAGTCTAGGGTAGGGTAGGGTAGGCACTGACACAATTAAAAATGAGTTTAGTAAATATAACGAAATGAGCCATATTGCACTCGTCAGATTGTTTGCATACTTGGGTTTTTTTCAATTCTTATTGCTAGATTATGCAAAATCTTAAAATAAAATAAAAACTGATGAAACCCCAGCAAGGCCTTTGATGATTTTGCTGTATAAGAACTTGAGGTTCACATCAGCTCACTAATCTTTGGGATGAAATACTGTGTAGCAGAGACTGTGCGCCAGACCCAATCATCCAACAACAGTGACCTCAAAAATGTTATTTTAGAAGAAGTGGATTGAATCACAAATAAAAAGGCTACAAATCAAACAAATGGATTTATACTGGGACATCCTACAGTTTAAGATGAAATTTGTAGGTGACCCAATACTTTTGCCTTAAGTGTAGTTCTTGCCTTGCCCCTCACCTTCAATTGGGTCTCTGGTGAGTCCCAACTGGCTGACAATATAACGAGGAATGTCAGTTTTCATTAGGTGACCCTCCTTGGCAACATCCTCCGCAGCCTCCAGCAGATGGTAGAACTCCTCAGGGTTGAATTCCTGGGTAGTACAATGTAACACCATGAATGATGCAGCAGGTGACGGCATCACAATAAAATCACATGGAGGAATTGATGGCTGGTTAGACTTAAGATGAATTTTAAACTTTGCATGGTTTTATATTGCAAATGAATGGTTAGAGTACACACAAGGTAATTAAAAAAAAAAGGCTTAAAGAAACTGCAATAATCCTTATAATGGGGACTTTTGTTTTCTACATGAATTTTTTTTACGCTTGTCACTTTTCTACATGAATTTTTTATATATATATATATATATATATATATATATAATGGGCACTTTTGTTTTCTGTGGTGCGGTACGCGTAATAATTTTGAGTTCAATACATTTGCATTTAATCATTAGGAACTTTTTTTTTCTTCAAATAATATTTCAGGTCCAATATTTATTCTTACTTTAAAGCTGTTCTATGTAACAATTTGGCCAAAAATAACTTTATAATAACCTTTTTATTTAACCATTTATGACTGAAACATCTCATTAGTAGATTAACAACTTAGCTGTTCACAATGGGTAATGCTGCAAGATAATGTCCAATAGTTTTCCGACTGAAGTTTGAATTTCCCGCCCTCTGTCTGCGGATGTGACGTCATGTGCTCATTATGTAGGTGAAGAAGGGAGTGTGCAGTTATTTTTTTTTGTCAACAGGTGATGGTAGCAATTGGAAATTGAATTTCCTGCTTCAGTAGCATTCATGTCTATTGGATTTTAAATAAATCAGTTTATCCTTTGTTGTTGTTGTTTTTTTTACCATTTTCTTATACTGTAATGTGGGAAAGTATTAATGTTCCAACTGTGCATAATGCTACTGTGGCTTACAATAATATGAATACATTTTCTGCAGAATTTTTTTTCCGGTGGGGAAATATTTAATCAATGGAGTCAGTCAATAATTCTTTTTGTACTACAGTTCACTGCACTATATTGGCAAATGAGCAGCTTGAAGTACTGTATTGTGTGAATGTCTACAGAAAGCAGGTAAGGCAACACGAGCTGCTGATAATTGTTAACAATCCCCAAAATGTGCAATGTATAATCGCATAAACCCAAAAGCAGTGACATTTAGAAAATGGGGGGAAAGTTGAGAATGATGAACCATTTCTCTGCATGTGTCACCCGTCCATCAAATGCTGCATCAGTGTGTGACTCGTCAAGGTGAAGGGATTGATAGACGTCACAAAGGAATGTAATCCCAGACATCCTCAAAAAGGCATCTTGCAACTCTTAATGGCACGGTTGTCATGGTCTGTCTGACTCAGATGAGAAGGCAGCGAGCAGCATACGGTTGCTGCCAAGTACTAGCCACACTATGCCAGGGCAAATTTGAATCTTAATGCAAATACCATCCAGACAAACAGATGGTTGGTTTTTTTTTCACCAGATCATGTTAAACCTTTGAATTTTCTGCCCCCGGTATCTGAAGCATGCGTTAGGATGCTTAAATGAGTATAATAATGTTTAATAAGTGCCAATGTTTATTTGAAGATCCACAAGTTCTACTTCTTTTTTTTTTTTTTGCATGAATACATCAACTCTCAAAATGCTCTCGGCTCAGCAATCTTGTGAGATATCTCTATGCACAAAAATGCAGGTGTGGGATATTGGAACTGGATCTTTGTCAAGTTACATATTCATAGAGTATACTTGTGCCTCTTGAATTCAAAGGTGGTCAGTAAACAACATTACAAAACAACCCAAAGTTCTTTTGTTTTGTTTTTTTAAAAGTACCTGTCATTTTCCAAACAGTTCCTTTGTTAACACTATTATAGATCAAGTTACTATTTTTAATGACAATACAGTAGAGTCATTCTTATGGAGACAACCTCATTGTACACACATACACACCTCATTTCCAATGAAGTTGGAGCGTTATAATGAATTGCTTGATGTACAATTTCAGTTCCTCAACAGTCCGGGGTCTGCGTTGTTGTATTTTGCACAGCACATTTTCAATGGGAGATCGGTCTGTACCGTTAGCAGGCCAGTCTCGTATTCACACTATTTTACTATGAAGCCTGTTGTAACACGAATGTGGCTGGGCATTGTATTGCTGAAATAAGTAAGGATATCTCTGAAAAAGATGCTTGAATCTGAGCACGTTGCTCCTTTCAGCATTAACGGTGCTTTTTGAACATTGCGCTGATAATATTCTGTGTGGTTCTTTTCCTCTTTGGCTCATCGGAAACAATGTCCATGATTTGCAAAAACAGTTTGGTGAAATAAGCTATGAGAGCGAGAGAGTCATCTTACCAGACACTCCAAGAGCCTAGCAGGTCGGGATATGATGATGAGAAGCTTTTTCACCAACTCCGTGACAAAAGCCACCTCAGAGCTCTCTGAACGTTCAAAGGCCTGTCATTTAAACAGAGACAAAAGCAAGATCTCAATCGGTGAGAACAATTGAAGATACAGAGAGATAGAATGAGTCAGGTTCCCATGGGTGATCACAGCAATGCAACCAAGCATTCCAAATTGAAGTGAAGATAAAACATGAAGCGCATCGGCTTCCGTTTATCATTTAGTGCACCCACTCGATGCTTGCATCTCAGACAGCAAATGAATGAAACGTTTTAATTAATTTATTGTGACTGTTTATCTCCAGAGGGGAAATTATTAATGACATTTTTGTTGCATGCATTGTGTAATCATAGATCCTTTGCACTTAAATATATAGGCAAGTGAGAAATGTGGTAATGGATTAATGGGAATGTAGAGTGGTACTGCCTTCATTTGCAGTTCAAAGACATTTTGCAACACAGGGAACAAGTTGCTAGCACATCTGCCCCGCAGTTCTGAAGTCTGAAGTTCAAATCATGGCCTGTTTGAACGAGTCTGCATGGTCTTCCACAGTACTTGCAACATTTATAAGCCAAATTATGAAATGACTTTGTAATTAGATTAGTCAGACTCCTCTTATGATTTTGTTTACTTCCACCTACATCATGAAGGAGCTTCTCCAGGTTCTCCTGCAGCTCAAAGAAGTAGACAGATGTGATGAGTCCCTCGCACGATTTGGTCAGGCAGTCCCGAGACAGCTCAGCGATCTGATGGTGGATGAAGCTGATAACTCCATCGGCCAGCGGGAGAACATTTTCAGGAGCGTAAGCGTGGATAAACTCTGCAAGCCTCCCTTCCATCTGTGCAGTGGCCTAGTGGAAAGTAAGGGCAGGGGTTGAGGACAGTAATGCGTCAGGCCCATCTGGGCTCACTCAGTAGCCAAACACAAATTAACACCGACACAACGGTAGGAAAGGGGTTTCTATTTTGAGTCGTTAAGTCCATACAATTTCAATTTGAAATCATTTGTCTCCAAACGTTTACTACAACTGCATAAGTTGCTATTTTTTGGGGGGGGGGGAAGCTTTTAGCTACTTTCCTTTTCCATGTGAGTCTCACCTTTGGAAAGCGTTCCTTGTACACATGGTTCATCATGACTATCTCGTTATCATAGCAGGAAGAGGAACGCCCCGGGCTGGAAGGAGTTATCAAAGAAGTGAAAAGTGGAATCTCATCTTTTGTAATAAAACACAGCACAGAAACACAAATCTCTGAGACCAAAGGCCCGTCTGCGCATTTATTGAACTTCTGCTATCATGATGGCGCTGCTGACCTGAGACTGCGAGAGCGCGGACGCATGTGTGGAGATGAGCGTCCGCCATCATCATCTGTGATGCTCTCCGTGCTGCCAAAGTGCTTGGACAAGAAGTGGAGCTCATCCATTGTGGGCTGGAACGGCAGCTGGTGCAGCCGCTCATGAGAGGAGCTGGACGACTGCAGAATAGCGTGACATGGGACGAAGAGGAGGGGAGGGCCAAGGGCGGAGGAGGAACAGGAAGCACAACGGGATGGGGAAAGGAAGGGGAGGCAAATGTTGAATAGGAAGGGAAACAAAAATTTGGTTAATCAGGAAAACAATACATTCACGCACTTCAGAAAAACAATGACACTGGCTCCTACACTTGCTAACCGAATGACATCCTGGTATTATCATATGTAACCATCCATCCATTTTCTATTATCCTGTTCAGGGTCGTGGAAATAACTATTAACACCAAGCTTTAAATAAATCGCAATAGCAAAATAAAAACATATTTGGTCAAAAGATTTTGCAGGGATTCTGCATAGGGTCTGACTATATTGGGCATGTACTCAGCGGTCCGGGAGTGCATATCCGCCCTGGTTAAAGTCCTTTAAAACAAAGTGGGCTGCACCTCAAGAGAGCTTGTGCCCTCTGTGCCACCCTTATCACGTCCCAATTGTTCCAACAGCCTGGCGCTAAACACTCCCCCCTCTTCCTCCTCTTTCCTCCAATCACAGCCAGATGGCGAGTTGCTCCCAAGTCTGTGACGCAAACTTCCACAATAAGACACATACTAAAATACAGTGAGGCTCAGCATAGAGACTACAGTATAGCTAATAGGAAGACGCAATTACATTTAGACTGCATCCATATAAAAGGTGCTGATCCAGGGACTGTTTTCATTCATTAAAAACAGGGGTGGCCAAGTTCGGTCCTCGAGAGCCCCTATCCAGCCTGTTTTCCATGTTTCGCTCCACTAACACACCTGATTCATGATCAAGATCGTTATCAGGCTTCTGCAAAGCTTGTTGATGAGCTGATCATTAGATTCAGCTGCGCTGGAGGAGGGAGACATGGAAAACAGGCTGGATAGTGACTCTCGAGGACTGAACTTGGCCACCATTGCATTAAAACATTTAGAGGTTTTCAACAATTTCATTAATTTACAGTATAATGTATTCATGTTAACAATACACTTGGTTACTTGGTTGAAAGTGTGTAATTGCGATTATTATATGCTGTGGACATAAAAAGTCTACACACCCCTGCTTGAATCTCAGATTATTGTGATATTTAAATTTTAAAAAAAATAAAATAAGAAAAAAACTATCAAAAGTGTTTCCACCGCTAAAGCGACTTAAGATATGTACAACTCAAATAAAACAATACAAAACAATAATACAAATAAAATATTTGAGAGAGTGGAAATAAAACTAAAATACTTAGATGATGTGATTGCACAAGTATGTACCGGCTCATATAACTGGGGATGTGGCCGTGTTCAGAATTAATGACATTTAAACTCATGTTCCTATACGGGAGTCAACATACACCTGTCACCATTTAAAGTGTTTCTGATTAAAAAATTTAAGTCAGCTGTTGGCTTTTCATATTCACAAATGCTCATAATTCATAACGCTCCAATTCCGAATTATGAAGGTAAAAAGTCCCAAAGCATGATGCTGCCACCAATATGCTTCACTGTAGCTATGGTCTTGTTTTGGTAATGAGCATTGTTGTGTTGGTGCCGAACTTTCCTTTTGGAATTTTAGCCCAAAAGCTCAAACATGGTTTCATAATACATTTTTCCACAAATGTCTGAGAAATTTTAAATGGTATTTTTTTTCTTTTTTGTTGCTATTTTTGTCCTTTTCCAACTAGTATTTCTCTGGTCTTTACATCAATTTTGGAGGGACGTCTAGTTCTTGGTGTCACTGTTGAGACATTTGTCCACCTGATAATGACTGCCTTCACTGTCTTCCATGGTATATTTAACGCCTTGGAAATTCTGTTATTCTCTTCTCCTGAATAATACCTTTGAACAATGAAATCCTTCTGATACTGCGGAAGCTCTCTGTGGATCATGGCTTTTGCCCTAAAATGTATCTACAAAAATATCAGGAAAAGCCTACTAGAACAGCTAAACTTTATTTGGTATTAATCAAAGGCACTTTAAATGGAGAGCGGTGTGTGCTGACTCCAGTTTAATGAGTTCCAATATGACTAGTGTTAAGTGTGTGATGTGAATCCCTAATTATAAGACCATGTCCACAGTTGTGCAATATCATTATCCCAATTGTTTATTTTGACTTCCCCTGGCTTTCTAAAATATTTCTTAACTAAAATGAATGGTGGAAAAAGTTTTGAAAGGATTTATCTTGGACACATTGAATGAAGATATTTTGTGGGGAATTTAATCATATGTAAAGACAAAAATTGCTACTATTGGTCAATTCCTGCCACAATTCAGGTTTATAATTTTAACATGATGCTTGTACTTAACTTCTATCTGATACTGTTAATCTATTTCAT
This sequence comes from Leptonotus elevatus, assembly GCF_054856555.1. NCBI lineage: Eukaryota > Metazoa > Chordata > Actinopteri > Syngnathiformes > Syngnathidae > Leptonotus > Leptonotus elevatus. The sequence goes on along the minus strand of NC_141239.1, from coordinate 50,629,630 downwards.
AATGTGAAAATGAGCGCAATAACTTTCTAATCTTCTCAGGCGTTGCATAATTTAATATAAGTAGATGTTCGTATGCCTTACTCTTGTGCTTGCATGGGTTTTTCTCTTGGTAATACAACTGCTTTACACAGTCCAAAGACACAAGTTTGGTTATTGAGTTTGAACTATTACATTAAAGATTTACAAGATGTCTGAATGAGAGTATGAATGGTTATTGGTCTCTATGCCAGCCTACTGAATCAGGTCTGAATCCTTCTCTCAGTCTTCAGCTTACCAATTACCATGAACAGAATGAGCAAGTTGAAAATGGATGGATGTCTTTCAAAGTATTCACGTAGTCATTGTGCCACTTTAACTGGAATAAATGACTTCAATCGGCTACTTACTGTTGAGCTGGGAGTGTTTGTGCCATAACCAGACGAGGGCAAAGATGCCAAAGACCAACGTCGTCCGTCAGCCCTGTTGAAAACACAAATGCGAAAATACTTAAGCCACTTCAAATTAATTCACTTGCCACAGTTGTTTATTCACTCACAAGTTTGTTTGTTTTTTGTCACGTTCTGTTTCGTTTTAGTTGTCAGCTGTCTCTTACCCTACGGTATGTTTTTCTTGGTTCCTTTAGGGGGCGCAATGAGTTGGGTGGCGTGAGCAAGGAGGAAATCACCTGGGATTGCCAATCAGCTCCTAGTCTTGGATGTGCGCACCTGGGAGCAATTGGTAATCACCTCCCAGTTTGCTTCCCCCCCTGGTTCCCAAGAGTTTCGAGTCGCTTTTTCTTTCACCGTAAGCAACATGGTTCAGTAGTCTCTATTTTCTTAGTTTTGACAGTTCTGCCAAAAACGTATTCCTTACTTTACAGTGGCAGGCAAGCAGACAAATTTGATCAAGAAAGAAGTTCAGCAATGTGTCTGACTGGGGACTTACTGGTGTAATCACAAACCATTCAAGTCTCATACTGTATATACACGTTTGTTTGGCAACGGTCATGTGTCACAAGAAGCGGATCAAAGCCTCAAAGCTACTGCGTCACCTGCTGCTCTCACACAGAATCACGTCTCGCTGCAATGAATCATCAAACACCCCCTGCTGCTATTTATGAGGCCGAAGAGCATCGTCTACCCCCAAACACTCTTCTGTCTCTTTGTTATATATAACCAAAAAAAATCATCCATCCATCCATCCATCCATCCATCCACCCAGTGCAGCTTTATGTGTGATTCACATGCTATTCTTGATTGTCTTGTGCATTTACAGCAAGATGTTAAGGAATCTCGTCAGGTGAATGCTGTAGTCAACAATGATCTACTCCATATGACTGGCTCTCAATCATTGCTTCAGATCAGAATGGAATGTCATTGACATTGTTCTTTGTGTACAATACAATGCTTAACGCCAGTAGCGATTGTGCACGGACTCTGAAATGGTTCAAATGTTCAATTCACTTTTACCAAACCACCTGTCCACTCACACCAGTACTGTGGGGAGTCAGTAAACAGAGAGTGTCTGTGAATGTAATGGCTTGTCCCAGTCACAAATGAGTCAGCCTGCTCTGCTGCCAGAAGCTGTGAATACAGCGAGAGGCTGCCTGTTTCCCAGCATGTGTAAGACCTCACACAACAACACCTCCTGGATCACTTAACCCATGTGCACTTGTTGTTGCTGTTGCCTGCCTCCACCCAATAAACATAAATGAGTACGCATCACACTTGATACACTTAAGTATTTATAGTGACCTTCTGGAGGAGGCAAAGGAGAAGTGCACAGGGTTGCTTGGTGAGAAGTTTCTTGGGCTGTCCAGTGGGCTGCTTCCTGCAGGGACAACAAGGACGATGAAACACAAGACACAAACAGGAAAAATGAGCTACTGGAACTAATTGTTAATTAACTAATTGTTGGTGTAAACATAGACTGGTGACATTTCTTGTGCACTTTTATACTAAATTCATGTGAAAACATGAGCGCTCTCCATGTCTTGCCAACACTTTGTGATCAGTAAGTCTTCTCTATTGCAAATTTTATATGATTGCAACTTTGTCAACAACAAAAAAAAGCTAAACATTGTGCTGTTAGCTGGAATTTTAAAAGAAGAAAAATAAAATTGAAATAATTATCCTAGCTGAAGTGTGGTGTGCTACTGCTACTGTACTTACCAAGGTGTCCAGGGAGAGGCAGAGGAGAGTGTGGGCGGGGCAGAGTCGGGGAGGTGGTGGTCAAGATGAGGCTTTTCCTGTTGCTTGTTCGACAGCTACAAATAAAATCAGAAATACATACATAAAGTATGTTACCATACATTAACACTGTTGGGTTTATGCATCCCAATATGTATCTGCATTTAGGTTCAAATACAGTATTGTGGTAAAAGTGTGTGAAAATGTTGCTGATTCTAGTGTTTCTCAACCACTGTGCCGGGCACACTAGTGTTTCGTGAGATAATGTCTGGTGTGCCGTGGTAAATTGTCCAATTCTACATAATTGGTAACAACAAATTAATTATTATCCGCAAATAGTGTGTCGTTGTCGAGTAACTCAAGAAAATCTAGCGAAATCGCACTTATACGCAACTTTGTCCAAACATCGCAACTTTTCCGCAACAAATACATTATTAAAATGCACGTTTCACTTTTCTTTTTTTGAGGGGGGTTATTTCGCCCGAAATGGCTCCAAAGGCGGTAGACGAAAGCTCTTTCGTTGAAGCTGAACTCACGAAGAAGAAAGCTTCATGTCACATCCTGTTTTAGACGCTAGCAAACATTGATATCTATGCTAGTGAAAGTGTTGACATTGACTGCAGAGAAAATGCAAAGCATTTACCATCTAAAAGCTGGGACCCTTGTGAGGATAAACAGTTTGGAAAATGGATGGATGGAATCACGGCAAATTAAATGACCATGCAAACCAATATTCTGACTTTCTGCACGAAAGCGGTGGTGAACTATAAGTCGTCATTCGACAAGCGTTTCACAAGTTCTAAACACATATAAAGTGTTGAAAGAAATATGCTGTCTCTGCAAATCATACTCATAGAGAGGGATGGAGTCGAGGTCTGTCGGGAGCGCCGAATGAATTAAGGTGAGAAACGGTGTACAGTTATATAACATTTGTATGTGAAATAGTGAACGATGCATGTTAAGCCTAAAGTTGGGCAGATTCCTGACGTAAATCAATCATTAAACATGTCTTTAAATGTAAAGAATTATAAATTGAAGATATATTACCATACTCTCTTAATTGAAAGTGTACATAAGTATGTTTTTCAGAGCGATCATTTTGATTTTGAGGAGGAAATGGAGTAGTAGTTATGGCAATGATCTTGGTCATGATAGGATTAAGCACTGCATATTTCTTAGCATTGGCAATTTATTTTATATATTTTGGTTCTAATGTGCATAATGCACCTGTAAGAATATTTGCACATTTGGTTTCAAGAAATTATTTGCGCTTTTTCAAGTTATGTGAACTTGTTGTTCAATGATATACAATAGATATAATACAAACGTTAAAAAAAAATGAAACGCCATAGCCATTTTAGTTTAGTTAATAGTTAGGATTTTTTTCCTATTTTCTATGAGTGGTGTGCCGAGGAAAAAAGTGTGCCGTGGCTCAAAAAAGGTTAAAAAACACTGGCTCATTCCATCATCATGCGCGTTTTCCCTGAACAAAGACTGAAAAGAAAGTAACACGAAACATGAGAGAGAGAATAAATTGTGACGGGGTAGAAATATAGAAAAGACCACATTACTCATCTATAACCTCTGTGACTTCCAGTTTTTATATCACATATAACTGGAGCCAGTCCACAAACAAACTGAGGTAGGTTTTTTATTGAATGGATCTGAATACACAAAGGAAAAAATGGCTATGGCCCTTACACTTACAAAAACAACCTCACTCAACATTGGATTGATGGGCTGCAATATAGAGGTGCAATATACTGTAGACATAGATACAATACAAAGAAATGTTTTCTTTATTTGGAGATATTTATAACAAAAACACCTATATCAAATACTGCATCGAGTGGCTAAGATGGCTTTAATTTAATAATTTGTGTGTGTGCAAATAAATGTGACATATACTCAATTGACCACAACATGTTTATTCCTGTTTCCGATGCAAAATATTACCTTGAGGTCTCTCAGTGCCTTACCTAACCAAGAATATCTTGATCGATTATATCTATAACTAGCCTCATGGACATCGATCATGAATGCCATTAATACTGTAATTTGAACTGAACATGAACAAATAAATACATTTAAATGCATAAGTGCTATATGGCACTTTCTGAACTGGGTCAATTACATTACATCCTAACATTTTCGGTACACAGCAACTGTCCCTGCCCTTGGGATGCTCAAGTGAAGCTGAATCTCACGAAACATGTGAATGCACAAATTCAACATATCACCATAGACTTCCATTTACTTACTTCTTCTGTAGGGTAGAAAACAATAACAAAGGAAAGCAGCTGAACTTTTTTTTAATGTACTTTCAGTGCTGTGATAAATTAATAGAAAACATGATTATACACTAACTACTAGCATTGTGTATTTCCCTCAGGCAAGTCCACAGAGCAACACAAACTGTCTGTTTAAGATGCGGCTTTCAAAGTGATGTTAAGAGTCCTTTAATGGTTGTTCAAGATCAAGTGAGGACAAAAGGGAGCGAGGCACTCATTGAAACGAGGCTGGAGAATACGAGCAGTCACGAAGGATGTGTGATGATGGAGAAATAGAAGGATAGTATATAATGGTAGGGGGATTAGTTGTGCTTAATTCTGACCTGAGAGTTGCATGAGTACAGTATCTCAGGAGGGAATGGAGGGACTATCAATTCAGAAAAAGGAATAGAGGGCAATTTTGCATAAAATAAGGAAAATAAGGCAACTCAAAGCATTCCCAGTGGTCATCATTATACCAATAGGCACACAGTAAACATGACAGAGTCTTATCTCTCTCTCACACACACACACACACACACACACACACACACACACACACACACACACACACACACACACACATATACACTTGGTGGGAAGTATATTCACGCCGGACAAACACGACAGAATGCAATGGTGTGGATGGTGTATAATGTAATGGGAAAAAATAGACTGCTCATGCTCTTATAAAGCCATGCAAAAAGGAGCCTTTATCCTCTGCATGCTTCTTTGCCAGCAATTAACATGAATCAAAACAGACCATACAGTTCACACCAGACCACACAAATGTTCTATGCTGTTTTCCCTCCTTAGGGTCACAGTCATGGATGAGCTGGAGCCCATCCCATCTGACTGCACGAGACACAGATTACACCCTGGACTGGTCCCCAGGTAACCACATGGCACGTATAGACAAACAATCATCCACACAACTCACATTTGCACCTAGAAAACAATGTGGAGCCTAACATGCATGCATGGTAAGTTCCACGAGTACACCTTGCTACCGGATTGCAAACATATGAGGGAATATGCACTTAGCTTTGACTATGTTGCTAAAAGTGATCAACCCTCTGCAAAAAAAAAAAGAAGAAAAAAAAGAGTACTGTACACCTCATCCTCATAGTGTAAGTCAATTAAATAGATAACTCTCTGACGTTATCAAGCATAAAATAAACAGAAACTGATATACTAAATCTCAATCGATTATGTGGAGGTACCCAATGTGGTGTCCAGTGAATGTCAATGTGAATGTGCTTGTAAATTTACTTAGACAGAGGTATGTAAACAAATGAGCACAACTGTATGGTGAGAAAAAGGCCTAATCCAAAACACTGTGGCAATTGTTCTGATATTTTGTGGACACGAGTAGAGATGTGCATGTGAATTTTGTTGACGAGTCACAGCATTTTTCTGTCACTACATGGCCTTTAGCATTTGTACATAAACAGTTGTGCTCATAAGTTTACATAGCATATAAATAAACTGTAACAATACAAAATGGGTGGTATTTTTGACTGGATGAATGCTATGGCAATTTGCAAAAATATCAAACAAAATTTGCACGATAAAATATGCAGCATTTCTGAGTCTGCTTATCTGTATTTTGAAACTGTGGTATGCTTTTGAGTTACTTAGTCATATATACTGCATATATTGCAAAATGCGGCCAAAAAGCTGTTGTGTGTAGTATTCTATTCTTTTACAATATTTGCTTTGGTGAGTACGCAGGAAGGAAAGGCTAGAAGTGTAAAAGCTGGAAGCAGAATTCCCTTCATTCCATCTGATCACGGCTCTCAGCAGTGTTAAATGTCAGAATCATCCACTGAGTCACTGAAGAGATAACCGGGACAAAGGTCAGACACAACGACCTTTACTATGACCTCTATCCCTCCCACTTGGCCTAACCCTCAGGAGTCAGGCACCCTGAACATCGCTGAAAGCATTTCAACTTCAGCTCTTCGGGAGAGCGACACTCGGAAATGTTTGTACACGTAAGGGAATGTTTAGCCAGCTAACATTAAACTGTTAAGCAATCAGTCAATAAAGCCTATCAAGTGGGCGTATCAATGCCTTTGTCATTACTTTGCTGTTGTTCTTTGACGTCGTCCTAGCACGGAGGGAGTTTGCAAACTTGGACGATGGACCGGAAAGACAAACCCTCCCAGGTTACCTTAGCGTAGCAAGCTGGTACGACAGCACAGATGGATTTCAAACTTTACCGAAAGGGAAAAAACACTCTGGGTTTTACCATTGACCAGTGTACTACAAGTAAGTTATTTGAGCTAACAAGGAAAACCTTCTGTAGGTTGACGTGGCTGTGCATCGGACGCCTATGGTCTTGGTAGCCATTCAAAATTGTAGGAGCCATTTTTTGTACATACAGTACATGTAGGTCACCAAGTTCGACAATGAATACCGTGTTGAACACATGATTCACACAAATGAAACAACACATTTATTTGTAAAGTGAGGTCAAGCGCAAAAAAACTGAAACATGCCTGCCTGTCTATTCCCCTCAGTGGCTTTAATTTGGATTTAGCCACGACAGAGTTGATTTGGGATTCACTGCTTTAACAGTCAACTAATAGCAAATGCAGATTTTGGGTGCCAGTCCAAGCTCTAGTATACAGTATATTGTCAAACATTAAAATCTTCGGTTCAGTCTGGGGTCTTACACTGTAGCTGACAGCAGCAATATCTCTCAAACATGGATACATTTAGTGCTGTTGGGAAGCGTCTACCCTCAAACGTACAGTTCTCCACTGTGACAAGCTCAGTGAGTGAGAGTGATGGTGCATGAGAGAGAAGATAAAACGGAATATTATAGTTTCATTTCTCAGAGAGGAAAGATGAGAAGAGGGCCCTGAAATTCAAGCGCCGACGGTTGCAAGGGATTCTGAGATCCTCTTGAGGGAAAAGCAGCACGTTACAAAAGAGATTCTCCTCCTGTGTGATTTAGGTGACTGCCTCACGATGGTTTGCCCATAAATGGCTGAGTGAAGTCTCGCGGCTTATTTAGTTACAAGGGAGGTGTGTGGCTTCAGAAAAGATAGCCGCACACACAAACATGTCCTGGCATCACCCATAAATGTGATCCAGTCTGGCTAAAGGGTCCGCATGTCACCAAGTAAAGTTTCGTGTGTTTGACAAAAATCGATCAGATGGTCAAAAACTTTTGTTTTGAGATTTCGCCCAAAATAAGTCTACTTTCCATAAGGCCTCAATTTTAATTTCTCAATAGCCAAAAGGTTAAAATTATAGTTGAAGTGTATGAAAATAAGTGATTAGTATGTGCATCGTTAGCTAATGTGTTTTTGTCCCGGGGAAGCTGCGTGGAAATAACCCGTAGTTCCTCGCCACTACGTCATTTCACAAAGGATTTATATACAGTAAAAGTCAACAATGTAGCATAATGTGACCCTTAACACGAAATCAAACAGAAGACAGCACGTACAGCAGTGTTAACGAACATGTTTTTACATGATTGTATTTTACATTATCCTACTTTGCTGGCTAAATTGAGTGGCATGAAATACACCACACGTGGGGAAACAAAGAAGGAGAGATTTCTTAGTGGTGCATAAATAGATAAATGCATGATCATTTTGAGAACATTCAGAGATCTTGCGGGTCAGCGTTTGTGGTAATATAATAGTAGTTCTTGTAATGATTGAGAGTGTGTGGCAGCCAAAATAACACAATTTCTACAACTAAGACTGCTTCCAGTTCCAAAACAACACGTTCAAAATGTTAAGGTACGAACGGGATTCAAACCCACGATCTTTTGTTTACGAGACCAACACCTTACCACTTGTCCACCACACCTACATGTCCAGGTAGTGGGATCATACATTATACAGACATATAATAATTAACAAGGGAAAAGGCCATGCATGTTGGTCGCCACATTCCGGTTTTTATAAGAAAAGAAAAATAAGAACAATATTGTTAATAAATTCAAAATATTTTGAAATATGTATTTCTATTTCCGAGCAGGATAAATTTTACATGTGCAGTAAGTACCTTCAAACACAACAAGATAGGACCACGGTGGGGCGCTACACATCGTGGTAGTATTATTTTTAACATATGCATTACAACTGGACCTTTTGGCTCCTGGCTGTGCTGTGCATGAACGTGAATGAATAAAAGGACTCAGGAGACCAAAACAAAGTAGCAGGAGCAAATGATCGAGGATAAAAGAGTGAGACAGTAAAAGCTAGTATGCGTGTTGTCGTGTATGCGCATGGAACCTCGGCGAGCTGAGCGCTAATGGGAGAGCGGACACAGATATCACCCAAGGGCCTTTCACTTTATCTCAGTCTTTCCATCCTTCACCTCTTGCATAACCTCCCGCTTTTTCCACCCTCTGTGCGTTCATCATCCTTAGAGTTCGCTCTCATCTGCATCTTGGGAGTTAGTGCACATATCTTGATGCCATATAGCCAGTGAGAACTTTATTATTACTATTATTTATTTATTTTTACAAGAGCAGTGTTGTTAAACTGTTGACTCTTTTCACGACATCTAATCATATTCATTGTGATTGGATGGATGAAGTCCAGGATAATAGGCTCTAACACACCCATGACCCGAATGATATTATATTCAGATAATTAGTTCTTCGAACAAATGAAATGAGTATTTAAAAAAAGGCCTCACAAGTTTGAAGAATAGAGTTGGGCAGATATTAAAAGTGCTCTGCATTGGGGTTCAGTTGTGCCATAGCACTGTGGTAAACTTTGTCTGTGGTCAAACTTTTGTTCCATAATGGAATCTGCTTTATTCCTTGATCAGTAGGGGGCAAATCAAATCATTGCGAAATGCTCAACATGACATCCAATTCCCAATAGTGCCACTGTCGAAAGAAAAAAAGAAAAAGTGTTTTAATGCCATCTCATATTTTCACCCTGTTGATACCATAGTGATAAAATACTGCAAAGAGTTCAATTCCTTTAAGAAGCAAAATGATGGCGAGCGTATTGATGTTTGACACAAGACTTTATTGTTGCAACCATATCTTCATAAAACCGAAAAAAATCACTTGTGTGTCCTTGTTAAATATTTCCTCAAACAAGCCAATCTGAAATGTCAATTATCATAAAACAGTACAAGTGGATATACATTGCTGTGAAGATGGCTTTATTGGAGATGCTTTGCAATATAAAGTACAATGCATTAAAATAATAAATACTCATTACTTCATTTACGTTTACGTGTCACACTGATATTTACAATAGGAGAGAATAGTATTTTCATTGTTGAACTACGAAATGCAGCTCATGGTTTAGCAGCTATTCCAAAGAGTAAGAATTTGAATGAAGGTATTATACAGCGTAAAGAAAACCACATAATTAGGTATGTTGGATACAGACCGATGTCAGTATGAGTACTCAGCTCTTGAGTAGTCACTGAAGCCGATAAAACTAGCACTTTTGATACATAAAATCCCCCCACCAAAAAATAAAGCGGCAGATAATTTTGAAGAAAGACCTATATACATATATATCAATATGGCATTTTTCCTTAAAATTATATTAAAATTAATGTCATTTTTTCTATTGCCATTTCTAGTTCCATTGCAGTGTTTGAAACATTCTAATTTGATGTGCAGACATGCTATTGCAAAAATACATGGAACACAAAAAGGCTAGTGTTGATTAATACAGTATTTTGTTTAAATGCATACCTTAAAGTTGCTCAATGCAGGAAATACAATTTTGAATCGCTACTGCCACGTGTGGCCAAAAAACGGAACTGCACACTTCCTTCTTCACGTACACACTGTTGACGTCACATCCGCAGACAAAGGGCGGGAAATTTGAAGCCGAATCCAGCCTGATAACTATTGGCCAGAGGCTTGCAGGAGTACCTTATGTAAAGAGCTTTGGTGTTAATCTGCTAATTAGAAGATGATTGTTTAAAAATAAATAAAAGGGCTATAGTAAAGATATTTTTGGAAAATTTGCTTCATAGAGCAACTTTAAGCATGATCAATCATTTTTGACTTATGGCTATAATATGATCATTAAATTAAAACAGCATACGAGGCGATTCAATTCTCCCAAAACTGATGCAAAGCACATACACAAACACTGCAGCTCGCAGGGCACAACATGACAATTACTCAATCTCAAATTTCTCCTCTGGACTAAAAGATTAACTATTTGTTTCTCACTTGCTATTATTGAATACAAAAATTCTGTGAATGAATGTCAGCATGCACACAATGAAAAAAACATCTCAAAACAATTTTGTGGTCTGCGTCATTCTTTTCACTATAATGCCACTCGTAATACATAATGCTACTGCATACTGTGATAAGTGGCCACTTAATTATGCCTTTTAACCCCACTTTAAAGGAGCTATAAAAGGTCACTCTTGACAGAGCAATGACGCAGGTTACCATATAACACACCATCAGCTTCCTGTCTTTGCCTCTCATTCCTTTTAGCGTGTCGGAGCATGTTGGGTGCAGCTGATTGTGACGCGAGCTGTCAGAACGCAGCAGGTATCCCAATGCACCACAGAGCTCCAACCTTATTTAAAAGTGCACTGGTGTGTTTGCGGAAAATCAAGGCTGTGCATGGAAACAAAGAGGCAACAAGGGATTGTGGGTCATTTTCCCAAGGTATGGTTGTGACATTTATGACGCTTTTCTCTCCCTCTTCTTTCACTTGCGTGCACTTAAAGATGAGTTAAAAGCTTTTACTGCAGGCAATGGAATCTTTGAATGAATGGATGATGATGCGAGCAAATGGAGATGCAAGGTCATGTGGACTGTTGCGTAACATGTTGAACAGACTTAAAGATTTTGAAGAAGGGCAAAACTGGTGACAATGCGCACTATGTATTCTCAGAATGGGTCTGCAGGGTTTACCCATGAATGGATGAAGCCAATGAACTCATCTATAATGTATGGTGGCTGCTCATGTCCTACAAGGGGAGATAGAATGGAGTATGAAGCCCAGCCTGCATTTAAATGAAACCATTGAAAGAAAAATGTCAGTAATGGTGCAAAGGCAAGCAATCGGTGGATTGCAAAGAGTTCAATTTAGATTTGATTACTCATCGTGACTCCTAGGAACAGGAGAGGCGATGACCAGAGGGGCAGAAGAGACGACCATGGCGGTGGGGTTCTGTGGGCTGACCCCAAGGGAAAGACTTAACACGATGCGGCCGAGAAATAGATTGGAAAATTGTTACAGCTCTCACGACTGGAAAAAAAATAATCCATACTGGTTATTTTCACACAGCACTTACATAAAGTAGATGGATGCCTGCTGGTTATCGCTTAACAATAATTTATTAGATTCAAACAAATCATGAAAATTCAATCTGTTTTTATCATGTTTTTTGAAAAAAGGACTGATCGCGATGCACTTTTTTCAGGCATGCTTCTTCATTCTTGTGTGGCAAAGGATTAGATGTACAAATATGATGACATAATTTGCTTTCCAATCATCTATTCCTTTTCTATACCACTCTATGATGTGGAGGGGGCGTAGCCTTGCTCAACAGACTTGGGCAAAAGGCACACTACACTTTAGGCTGGTCATTATGTCATCATAAGATGATTAAGCTTAGGTCATTATGTGAACCACTACCACTGACTACCCCTACATTTTTGTACAGGAATCAGGAAGAACTGAGTAATGCCACAAACAAGGGAAGCATATAAGATGAAAGAAATGTTTTTTTTTCTAAACTGGGAATTCCATGTGGATACTTGACTTTAACTGCTTAATAAGAGAGCAAAAAGGAGATGCGTGAGGTGAAATTGAGCAACCGGAAAAAAACAGTACTGGCTTTCAGCACCAAGGACAGCATCCAGACTCTGACAGACAAACAGCATCACTCCATCTACTTCACAGCCACACGACATTCCAAAACCACAAACACCACTGAGCTTCCTTTAAGAAACACTCTTCAGGGTCAAGAGCAACAATGGAGAGAGTGAGGACAAGAAGAAGGGAGAAGTGGAAATAACACTCACCTGCTGCTCTTGCGAGGCAGTGGCAAATCCTTCTAGAAGAAACACAAACACAACAAAAGAGATCAGGTACAGAAAAATCTACAATAACGATGCAGGTAAATTCTATGCACAAAAACACATCAATATTAGAGAACACCAGAATGAAAGAAATGCTATTCTTGTATTTAAGTGAGACTCTTTTTAAGCCAATACTATTATACATTGTTGATTTATTGTATCAACACTGATACAGTCGTGAATGCATTGCACCAAACAGCCTATTTCTATATAAGTGTTTGAAAATTGAATTAAAAAAAAACTGTTCTATGAAGCACGAAATAGTATGGGATCATTTAACAATCACACACATAGACAATGAAAGAAGGTTGTAGAAAACAGAAAAAAATTAACTCAATCTGTCACATTTAGGTCATTTCAGACTTTTTTTTTTAAATAGAACAGAAAGCAAAAATATTTTTTTGCTGCCAAATGAGTATATACTGTAGATATTTATTTAAATGTTATGCTTTTTTTAAATAAATGTTTTAGTAATTATGTTTTCTTTGAAGAAAACATACTGGCATTTTAAAGCTTTTCAATGTTGTTTATGATGTGAATGTGAAATGTTGTCCTTCTCCTAGTTCATACTGTACAAAGCCATGATCACACAATGCAGCATCACATGTAAACAAACATTTATTTGCATGTGTAGTCATTAATTTCAGCCAGACTTTCTCCATCCTGCCCCTCCTGTGTCCATATGGACAGGGAACACCGTAAGAGTCATGCCATGCCAACGAAACCTGACTCTCACAAACAAGTAAACAAGTGAGAGATCACGCCTGAGGTCTTTTCTTTAAGCCTTGGAAATAGCCTGGCTCTCTATGTGCTTCTTCTACTTATGCTTGATGGTCTCAGATAAGAAAGGCACAACATATTAGTGTTAGATACAATGAATGCATCACACCTTCCCCTTGTCACATGGAGGTTAAGGTGCTGTTAGCCAAATATCGACTAACCAGTAACCACAGACTGTGTAATAATTAGCATAGTGATTGCTTGTGTGCGTGCGTGCGTGCGTGCGTGCGTGTGTGTGTGTATTTATGGGTGCTATATGTGGTCAATAATTGCCTGTGGAGGCAAGGGTTGAGAGTCATCTCAATAAATCAACTTTTTCTCCATTTGATCAAAGCATCTCCGTGAGTGCACTTCCCTTACGCCAGCATGTCCCTGAGTGTTTTACAGTACATGTTAACAAATCCATCTTCACAAGGACGACCGAATATTCGAGCCACTGATCCCTCCTCACTTTATCCTTCATTGATCACGCTAATTGACCCTGAGCCGACAGAGCCAACGAGACGACTTCCAAAAGCAAAAGGAAGTGCCGCAGGCTTTGCACCAATGAAGAGGGTTAACGATACAAAGTATTTTTAAAAAGTTTGGAAACAATTCCACCATCAAAAGATTATACCAGCGTTTCGGTAAGCACAGAATGTCTTTCATAAATGTATATTGGTGCCTTGAAATACGAGTGATCTGACATACGAGTTATAAGAGATAAGTGCCATCATTCGGATGATTTTTTTTTCTTTGACTTGTGAGCAAGTTTGAAATTCAAGCACTGGTGACAAGGAACCCAATTAAATTCACTTCACAACACGCAGCAGTTCGGCAGACAGTGAGACAAAAACAGGCTAAGTTTAAGTTGTTTACTGTCAGACTAAGCATAAAAGAAAGAGAATTACACAGAATTATGCATTTAAAACCCATATAGCTTTTCCTTAGAAAAGTTTGTTTGGCTTAATGCTAACAATTATTGCAATACACTAAACACAGACTAAAATATAGCGTAAGCGTTGAGGTCTTATAATCCTTTAACCAACAGTATTTGAAACATACAGTAAAGCAGTACTGGATAATAAAATAATAAAAATAAAATTATAAAAATAATGTTATGCAAAGATATAATGTCTGCAAAGAACGACTAGTGTGGCATACAAAGGAGCAATTTGTGACTGTTTCCATGTGTATGTATTACACTGCCCCAGAAGGAGCAGTGTAATGTCTACTGAATGTAAAAAAAAAAGAAGAAGTAAAATTGCATTATTATTGTATTTATAAGTATAATATTTTAGGGTAATATTTTTATTATTTAAAAAAAAGACTTCCATTTTTTTTTCTTTTTTTAACGGATTAATGGCATTTCCATTCATTTGAATTGGCAAAGATCATTTGGAATATGAGTATTTTGAGTTACAAGCATGGACAAAGAACAAATAGAGCTTGTATTTCAAGGCACCAATAAGATCAACCAAGTAGTAAGAGTAAGTTTTCTAACAAAACAAATTCTGTTAAAGCCTTGCCGCCCACTGGGATGTTTTTAAAATATTTCACAGTGATTCAGAGGTTTTCAAGCCTGCTGTTGACATATTTATGAATTAAATGCATCTGACATCTACTACACATGACCACAGAGCTCCAAATCTGTCTTCCAGTGTCCCCAATCAAATTCACCAAAATCGCATTAGACGCAATGGACCAGTTTTTAGACATGGTCTGAGCAACTCTCTGTCACCGCTGCTCTTAGCTCTAATCATGTGCAAGCAAGCCTTGCGCTGATACAAAAAATCAGGATGTGCCGGCACTAGCATCAAGGTGCAGGAGGTGCGTCTACGAAACTAGAGCTCAAAGTTGTCTTTCTATGTTGCTTGCTGGATCTGTAAAATGTTCTAAGTCAGTGCTGTCTTTGGGTAAACCATAAGAATGTGTAAAAAAACAACAACAATTCAAGCATTTCTCAAACAACAGAGCAGACAATAGTTACCCAGCTACTTTGTATAAATCAAACCTGTGAACATCTGCTCACTGTCCCTGTGAGGAACTCTTGACTCTTCAGGCATGTCTAGGCAATAACAAGTTGGCACATTAAACAAAGTGCAGCGGTCTATAGGCCGTGGTTTTCCACTTCAGGAACTTGAAGGGAAATTGAGGTCAGCCCGCATTTATTAAATGTTGTGATCGCCCCTGTAGGGCATCTTTCTGGTTCTTTTTGGCAGGAGGAATAAACAACAACTGCCAGATGGGACACAGTTATGATTGCTCCACACTGTACTCAAGAGTCAGCATAATCATTTTACAACCACATCAGATGAACATGTCAAAGCAAACACAGCAAGCAAAGATCAGCTTGACTGTCCGTGTTGTTCCTTTTGTTCGTCTTCAACAACTGTAGTTGTGACTGAACAATTAAATTGACCAACCCACCTGGCTGGGATGGAAATGAAATTAAGAAATGGGTTACATGGATGATTAGGCAGCGTTTCCAATAAATGCTTGCGCCACCTGAGCCTTGGAAATACAATCATAAGAACTCACGCAGTCCTCTCTTTCTCATATTCACTAGTTTGAGTATGCGCAGAATGAATAAGTGCTGCTCCTGCAGTCATAGTTGCATAATTAAGTCAACGTAAAACCATGGAGTGAGTCCAACCGGGCCACAGACTGTGTGCTCTAAAATCAAATCTTCATTCCAAACATGGCCTTAATTAGCCTACTAAAAATTCAACGACATTAATTCTCCATCACTTCCTCTTTGTATTGTCTGCATCTGTCAGCTTGGATTCCCTTTCACACAGTTCATTCTTTATCTAAAATCCACTTTCATTTGCACATAAGTCAGAAAGTGACAACTCATTTTAACTAATTAAGTCATTCCAATCAAAGCTTGTTTTGGGGCATTTTGTCAGGAGAACACGTGTCTCTTTCAAACCCTTTAATAATAATGGTAACCCTAAACCCTTTAAAAATGCTGACCATGACTTTAGGAAATTAAAGCTCCACTTTTTATACTATGTGAATTATTTTTCTCCTTTAAAATGACGTATGCCTACTGCCGACTGCATAGTCGTTACCTACATATTTTTTTTTTTACAACATGATGTTTTGCATGTGGGCTTTTCAATACGTCACCTGCAGATGTCCTGTTTCTGTCAAAGCATGTTGACTTTGACAATGAGTAACCTCATTTATGATTAAACCTTGGCACTCATACAATTGTGCACATTGCCAGGGCATGTTCTCATGATTTGAGTCACCAGTCTTGAGGTATCATTTGAAAAGTCACTTAACCTCAAGCCCAAAAAAATGTATTTAATATACTTTTTTTTTTTTTGTAAAAAAATTTTTTGCAACAGTTCCAGTTGCTTATCAGATAGAATGGCTGCTGCTCCCAAGTCGAGGTACGTCCTTCATTTCACCTGACCTCCACTAACACTACAAATGTGAGCATGGGCGTCTGGAATGATCGAGATTCCATCGATGCAAATTAATGTTTGATGACAGCCCCAATTGAATACATAGTCACACAGAATAAAGATAATGAATAAATGGGTGTCAAAAGGCTAAATTACTTTTTTTTAATGTTAAAAAGCTTAAATCCAAACAAAATTGCGGCCATTTCAGCGTGTTCCTGATGAGTAATTGCCTGTAAATCATCATAATGAAATGTGCTCATCAGCATGTGTACTCACTGTAAAAGAATAGGCACTTGAAGTCATGTGATTTGATATCTGTCTGCCTACGGACAGTTGTGATAAAGAATAAGATGTGTGTGTGGCCCATAAGAAAGGGTGGCAGGATGCAGCAGACAGATGTTTGTACTTCATGTCACCTAAGTTTAGATTAGATTTGTAAAATGTTCTCATTCCTATCCATTACTTACATTGGCTGGCCTGGTGACCAGTTATGTTGTCAGCATCTCTGTATTAGCACTGTTATTAATAGACTTTACACCAATCAGATAGATACCTGCACCGCTTCCCTTTCTGGTACAAAATACAGTGCAAATACAGTGCCTCAAATGACTGAAGAATCAAACCTATCAATGTTTAAGAAACTTAAAGGTATCAGAGGCATTGACAGCTCAAAAAGTAGGGCTGGGGTGAAATATTGTTTGGCAATACATTGCGATACTGTCCGTCCCGATCCGCAGTATTGATCCATTAAGTGAGTATCGATACTTTTGGATACCTTATATTGCCGTGCAGCGCCTAAACCTCGGAGCCTGTCATATCTTAATCTGCCAAGTCGATAGGTGGCAGCACTGTGCCACCGCAGCTTAAAGGCAACTCAAAAAAAAGACACAAACTAGAGTGTAGCCTAATATGCCTTGGGCAGCAGCAACCAAATGCGAACAGCGCCGTCGTCGATGCAGCAATTGCGGGGCAAACATCTGTCTTTCTGCCAGAAATGTTTAAGGCCACAAGTGTATAGAAATACAGGCTTAAAAAATACACATGTTAAGGTTAATACTAGCCCAAAAAAAGCCCCCAAAAAAAACAAAAAAAACATAGTGAACGTCTTTTAACGTCCTCGGCGCCCTTCCGTAGGTTTATGCTAAACGTTTTATAACGTTTATGGCGGTCAAAGAGTTAAGTATCGCAATACGTATCGGATCGCCACCAAAGTAACGAGGATATTACGGGAAGCAAACCAAAGCTGTAGCACCGGGCTACGCATTGCAATTGGTTTTATTTTTTTTCTGCCCTCACAAACTTTTTAGAGAGCGTAACTCTGTTTACTCAATTGCATTGTCCACATTTACAGTAAAGAGTTTTAAAGTATTTGTGAATTAATAAACATTTCATATTCAGATCACACTCTTTGTTATTTTTGTATTTCCTTTCTTTGTACATGGCAAAGATGATTAAACACGGGCAAAAGAATAATTGAGAATACTTTTGTGATGTTCTACAAACATAACACAAGTATATGCAGTAAATAGAGAAGTTATATACTGTAAATTGACATATAGCTCCATCTTGTGATTAGATCGGTGATCGGTTTATTTAAATTTACTGATTGGTGATCAGCCCCAAAAACCCTGATGGTGTCATGTAAAGTCTAGCTATTATCTACAGAAATTTGCATGATAAACATTGTGGTATGGGGGTGAGATCAGAGAACTGTTGCCAAGGTCTCGACATAAGCACTAACTTGTCTAAATGAATAAAATGGCGAGAAAATGAATTACAATCAAAAGGACGATTTACTGTAATCAAAATGCGGTTTCATCCATCCAATCTCAATAGTCTCTCTTCATATGTTATCATTGAATATGCGTAAACAGAGTACCCATACGAAACCCACTAAAACACAGGGAGAATATGCAGACGCCACACAGGAGGGTCTGAGGCAAGATTTTAACCCGAGACCAAAACCTTAATCTAGATCCAGATGCAGAACTAACAACATAATTAGTTTTCGTTTTTCTAATTTTTGAGTTCTGCTAGCGGTATCTGTCGTACTGCTTACTGTTATACTATGTCAAAATGACTGTTATGGGAAAAGGTCATAAATCACCCGTGGTGTAATACTTGGAGGTTACCACCATCAGAAATACATTCATGGAAACTGACAGCACATTTCTAGTTTGTATCCTCACACGCGTTTCAGATTTAATTAGATTGTGCACTGTCCTAACTCTTTAGTCACACTGTGACATCAATGAGTGCCATGATCCCAAATTCATTTTACTCATTTTGAGGCAATGCATCGTGGATGTGTGACCCCTGACCCCGCCCTTACTGCGGGGGAGTGGGATGTGTCACCATATGGTGCACAAAGAAATGTGCGTATGTGGAAGAGAAAGAGAGCGCATGACAGTTGGGTTGATGAGACCCAAGGGAATGACAAGGCAGCCAATCAGATGTCAACACACAATTTGACACACAGGCACCATAAGAGCTAAAAGTCAACACATAATACTCATATTTTCTTATACATGCAGAAATTAGCCACACAATCATTGATTGCATCACCTAGAAATGAATTTTGTGAGCCATGACACTATGATGATAAATTTCCCTGTAGCTCGTTATACATCATGGCAGCACAGCGAGGGGCTTAGTCGTGGGGATAATGAGACACGAAACCATCAGCACACTTCAGCACTAATCCTTCCTTGATACCTTACTATTCTCTCCATCCTCTCTCTTTTGTAATAAGGGTCAATTTGCCACTAACCAGCTTCAAAGTACAATTTCAAGCCTTTGCTAGCAATGTTAATGTTGTGGTCGACACGTCGCTAAACTGAATGAATAAATGGAAATAAATGCAAACCGAGAAGCACACGTCGCATGCGCACAAGAGGCTGCACTCCGCCCGGCAGGCTGCTCATCTCTGCTCAGTACACTTGACTGAATCATGCAGAGATTGGGGGTGGGGGGTGTATGACCCATGATTAAGCAGGAAGCTTCATATCGGATGAGCATAGTGGTCTGAATCAGCACGCACGGGGTACAATTCATTTGCAGCATTTTGTCAAACACAGTGTTGGCCTACATAAGCTCCTCTAATCATACTCATGAACCTGCTAGGGCGGGAGAACCTAACAGCAACAACGATGGGCTAAAGCATACCTTGAACAACCCCATGCCTCTTGTCTAGTGTCCATCCATCTTTGGCACCATCAGGGCAGGGGCACTAATAGCAAGTTAAGCAATATAATGGAATGTTACAGTAATATGGATTAAACTTTTGGTTTGAATTTGGGTTTTGTATGTATCCTGTTGCATTTAATGTGCTTCACTCGTTCATTGTTATAGGCTACATATTTAGAAATGACAGTAGAATAATATAATCGTCACCGTTCGTAATATTAGTCACCGTTATCGTTAAGAAACTGCACTGTAGAAATGATAATTATGTTGTTCATAAGATATACGGTACTGTATGAAAGAAATAAATTTTGAGAGACTACACCATGTCGATGTATTTATATGATCAAAAATAATGCTGTTCTTGAATTGTTATTTGTTATTAATGTGTATTATATATATAGCTGGATAGATAGATAGACTGTGGCCGTGAGGTTGTCGGCAATACCCAGCCCTAATACATACATACATACATACATACATACATACATACATACATACATACATACATACATACACATTATATCATACTTACATTTTAGTTTGTAAAATAATAATATATTGATTATGACTGTTATAGTACTAAATTACATATGGTTTATTAAGTAATGCTATGATAATCTATCTCTCTTAATCAACTGCTGATGGAGGTCAAAGTTGAGCTACTATAGTATTACACGGAAACAACAGTAACATCTTTATGTACAATATTTGTATTATTTAAAAAAACAACAGCAACAACAACAAGATTCTGCCAAATAGGATGAGAAACCTCTACAGTACGCAATAATACATCGAAGATCTCGTCACAGAGAGAGGCGATGTCCAGTATGAGCTCACCTGCAGCCTCCGGCGTCGTATTATGCCCGAGTCATCCATGTCTTCATCAAGTGCAATGGCAATAAAATAATCAGCTCCCTCTGTTCTGTTTGGCCCGAACGGGACTTCAGCTTCCAGCCGAACTGCAACAGAAGCAGCAAAGTCCTGAGCTGAGGGGTCCGGTGTCACGTCGAGGAGGAGCACGTCATGACACAAATGTCAAGCGGCCCCATTGTGTCTGCTCTAAATTTATGTCACTAAAAAGAAGCCACCAAGCGAAATCTCACTGTTGACAGTGGCGCAGTTGCTGTCCGAGCATCCTTAACAACACGCCAGAGGTTAGTCCGTCTGGATACGGTTCTGGAGGTAGTTGTGACTCCAATTTAAGAGCACTAACCTGGTCTTGACTTACGTCCTGCTGTGTCACAACAGCACTCACAAGAAACGCGAGTTTCTTTCCACGCGAGAATTGCGACTTGGAAAGCGAGCTGGGCCAAATGCCTATTTGACGTCCCGCAGAAGGGCAGCCGAGAGCCACTTACTCATCCCGGAGCTCCTCGGTCGGTCTGACACACATAACTCTCCTCGATAAAGCACTATTTCCCCGTTCAGTCGTCCATCTGCACTTTCAATAAAACCGGGGAAGCTGGAGCAGCAGCAGCACCAACGCGATATTTGAGTGACTCCTATCTGGGATTCCCTCTCGCCCCTCCTCTACTCCTTCCCCCTCCTCCGCGTGAACTGCTCACGCTCTCCTCACATCATTGGAGCTTCACGCAACGTGCACTATAATGCGTCATCACGTCCCCGTTTTGGTCCACATTTGCTCCACCAGGCTGCGTGTAAACTGGCTAAATTCAGCACCATAGATAGATAGATAGATAGATAGATAGATAGATAGATAGATAGATAGATAGATAGATAGATAGATAGATAGATAGATAGATAGATAGATAGATAGATAGATAGATAGATAGATAGATAGATAGATAGATAGATAGATAGATAGATAGATAGATAGATAGATAGATAGATAGATAGATAGATAGATAGATAGATAGATAGATAGATAGATAGATAGATAGATAGATAGATAGATAGATAGATGGCAAAATTTCCCTTAAGTGTGGATACATCTTACACTGGCATTAGAAAAATAATTATTGTACATTTTCCATCCGTCCATTTTCTGTAGGCTACTGCTTTTCCTCACTAGGATCACTGGTGTTGATATTGAGAATGAGGCGGGGCACACCTTAAACAAGTCGGCAGCCAATCTCAGAGCAACTTTGAATTTAGATTTGTTAATTTTGATTTCTCTTCTTCTGCAGAGCTTGCTGATGAGCTGATCATTTGATTCAGGTGTGCTGGAGGAGGCTGGATATGGGGCTCTTGAGGTTCGGACTTGGTGACCCGGGTTTAGACTTTGTTAATGGTTTTTGATTCCATATTTGTTTTATTTTTTTATTATTATGTGAAACTCGCCTCCCTGCTTCCCTCCCTGCGCTTTGGTCCTCCAGCGTTTTGCCAAAACATCATACAGGAAGCATGACATGACAAACACTACAAGACCACTGACAGCAACATACATGTACCGACAACTAGCTGACAGAAAACATGTAACTAAATAAAAGCAAACAAAGCAAACAAGACACACGTGACTGGGGTGGCTGATTAATAGACAATGGACTGGGCTGACAGGAACAGGTGGAAGCGAAAACCTAACAAGTACGATAGTTCATTAACATGGAACACGAAAAAACAGTACATAACATGAAACACAATTTAATTAAATCTCTATAAACACAGATCATAACAGGTGTAATAGATAGCAAAATGTCCCAATAAATGTGTTTATTTTGTAGCTACTAAAAAAAACAGATGGAGGTCATTGCTATTACATAATGGCCTTTGGGGGGGATTAGGTCTTTCGCACAGATTTTATATAACATATTGTCACCAGCTTTGCAGGCCCATCTAACCCTTCCAGAAGGCAAACATATAGATTGGCCACATGGAGTCTTTTAAATGACCTCTAAATGTATTTCCTGTACAATGATAACATAACATTCAACACTGCCAGTACTGCCAAAAAGTGTACATGTTTGTCAGTAATGGTGGATTAGTTGTTAGCATATTTGCCGTACTCTCAAGTGACATGTGTTCAAATCTCCACTGAAATGCTTGGACGGGTTTTCTTCAGAGCACGCACAACGTCGTTACGGCAGATCGAATGGATTGAGAACTAATCGTTAAGATGATCTACCCGGAAGACGCAGAGACAAAAGATCCTCGAATATACCTTTAAGCAGAAAAATCTCGGGGCGGCCATTTTGCCACTTGATGTTGACTGAAGATGACATCAATGTTGCTCAGGTCTCAGGTAACAACCAATCACAGCGCAGCTTCAGATTGATTGTTATGGATAAAAACAGCTGGATTTTGCTTCATAACTCATATTCCGCAAATGTAATATTAATCAGAATGTCATGTTTGGACTAGTGAGGTTACATATAACTAATTATTGTCAATCTCTGGGTTGACTTCCACTTTAATCAATAATAATAGCTATATCTGTGATGCCATTAAAGCAAGCTTGGGCTCAGTGAAAGGTTTGACTACAAGTAAATGAACCTTAATTTTGACAGAATTAGTGACAGAATGTACTCAGATGTAGCCAGGAAAATTATCCATTAAGTATGCTTGCTGTTGTGTGTGTCAGATTAAATGGAGCTATGAGGGCCATCTGGTTGGCAGTGAAGGAGCCAGACCATTTCTGTGTTGACATTGGGGCTCTGTTTTGTGGCCTGTAGGCAAGCTGTGCAAACCCCAACACACACACCTTCACGGTAACCATCAACCCCAACCCTTTCAGCTCCATCAAAACAAAAAAAACATGCTTGGGCTTCACTCCAGAGGACACATGGTGGACAAATGAGGTTACAGATTAGTGCTGTGGCACAGAAGCGTAAAAAGCCAAGTGCAGGTGGAAGTTGTGCCCAAAGGGAAGCATTTAATTGAGTTTCACAATGGCCTCATTATGGTTGCGGAATGAGTTGAGCAGCTTCTGAACACACAAGAGACCATAGCGCTGTCATATCCGCTTACGTCGGGTAAACCTTTCAAGTTTGGAGGGTGACAACTGCTCAGGCTTGTTGATATAATTGTTTGCTGACTGATATGACCATTTTTCAATTTTATCCTCAAACACCGTGGCATCCCAAGCAAATTCAACAAATGTGCATGTTAAATCCCATGAATGTTCTGTTTTGGTTTGCGTTAGCTTTAGCTAGTTTTGGTTAGGTTTTTTATTTATTTAATGATTTTACAGTCTCATCACCAACTGAGTAAGTAAGTGTGTTTGTGCGCGTGGGTGAGTCTCTGTGTGTGTGCGTGCGTGTGCGCCACTGATCTGAATATATAACTGGCTAGCCGATAGGTCAAGACTTTTGAAGCCGCGAGGCCGCCATATTGCTCCTCCCAAGAAACGTTTCTCGACATACGATACTATACATTTACAGTATCAAAATTGGAGAATATTTGAGACAGTACTTAGTAAAATCAGCATTATTTATGATGTTTAAATTTTACAACTTGCCTTAAATACATGTATAAATGATATGCTTAATGATGTTTACAGGAGGAAACTTGTATATATTTTTTTAATGTTTATTAAATAATTATAACTGCAATTCAACAAAAGATGCCTCTGCCATAATATCTAATATTGGGGTTGAAGGAACTGAGCGATAAAAGAAAAAGGGGGGTCTTCAAAGCAGCACATACCGTCCACTTGTAAAAAAAAAAAAAAAAAAAAACGTGTTAAAAAATAGTGACCACCTCGCCACAAACCTCCTATCCCTACACTAACTGCCTACGAGCTGTTAATGTCTAATCTGTACGTATACCATATATTGTATACACTGTAGTCTGCTCGTGAGATGGGAGGAGGAAGATGGCCGCCCTGTGACTTCAACGGCTTGCTCGAGCGTGTATGGGCTATCGGCTATTCAGTCATATATTCAGATCAGTGGTCTGCGCACCCTTCATTAGTAAACCACTACCCCCTTGTGGTTGATAATTGTATTACAACAACAGAACTGGCTCTACAGGGTACAGTATAGAAAAAACACATGCAGCGTCATTCTAAAATCAGTTTCATTGGGAGACTGTAATCATTTGTAGTTTGCATCTTGTGTATTACCCCCATCCCTCTCTGTCTGAGAGGAGGACAGCTCACAGCGGACATTGAATCCTGATTTCCACAGCGTCCCGTTCAGAATCAAGAGCACCTCTCCTGCTGGCAGCCCTCAGGCCGCATGCACCCAGCAGGATGTCCTTAAATCCTCCTCAGTACTGGATAACAGCCTTCTTGCCTGCCTCCATAGAGCAGGGACACCATAAGAGGATTGCTATAACTCTGACCAGAGCGCCAAAACACAAATGCACACGAATGGATTGACACATTCACTGAAACACACCTGAGCATTTGAGGTCAGAGGCAGAAATTAAAACATTTTCAACAACAAAAAAGATCTGTAATTTTAAGACATCTTATGCTTTTACGCTAATGTTGTAGGAAATATCCAATTTGACTTACACTCATTGCTCAAAAACATTTCTTTATACCAAATAATGTTCCTTTATGGTCTAGCTACTGTATGCCAGTGGCATATAGTGACATACAGGCAGAAATGTAAATGCCCTTACACTAGATGGAAAATTTACAATTAATACAGCATATTTGTCCATATCTAAGTCTTTGTGACATTTTTGTTTGGTGGTGTGCTGTTTCTTATTAAAAAAAAAGAAAAAGTTCCTTGGCGCCAAAGGTTTGGATTTACTTAATAACAAATTGACTTACTAGCAATCCAGTCAATAAAAGTGTTTTTATTCCATCCATCCATTATCTACCACTTATCACAGGGCCCAGTGTGTATATTTGAAACCTATTTGGCAATGATAGGTCCATTCTTTGACTCTTTCATAGCCCACAAAACACATGTAGACTGGTTGGGCGAACTCCCATGCACCCTCGAGGACCCTACCGTGTGAAAAATTGACACACAGCGGAGTGGAGACAAAAAACAAACACAGCTAGTCCACTGTTTCACAGCTGGGATGAAAACCACGTTGCTCCTCCTAAATCTGAGATTCAACTTCTATAGAGAAATCTTCTATAGAGAACTCCATAGAGAATAAATAGACTGCAAATATGCATTATTATTATTATTATAATTTTTAAAAAATTACCATGAAACTGTTCTTAACTCATTCACTGCCATAAATTCATTTGAACTATTTCTATTAGTTTAACATTTGTTTCCGCTTTTTTTTAACAAGAGTATGAAAACCTAGAATTTTTTATTGTACATTTAGAACAGATATACAATTTGTGATTAATCAGGAGTTAACTAGTGAAGTAATGCGATTAATTACGATTACAAATTTGAATCGCCCGACGCCCCTAATTTTTAATAATCTTAAAAAAAAAAATCAAATTTGTAATCGTAATTAATCGCATGACTTCACTAGTTAACTCCTGATTAATCACAAATTTTATATCTGTTCTTAATATACAACAAAAAAATATCTAGGTTTTCATACTCTTGTTAGCAAAAGTGGAAAAAAAGTTAAACTCATAGAAATCGTTCAAATTAATTTTTGACGTCTATAACCGTCAATGGCAGTGAAGGAGTTAAGCAGGGCCTTTCAAGCATGAAGGTATTTTACTGCCACCCATGAATGGCTTCAGTCGATTTGTGAAGGAACAGATTGACACACACACACACACACACACACACAAAAGATGTACACAGCTTTTGTTGTATTTTTCTTTTTTCTATGCCAAAGCAGCATGAGGAAACCAGTCAATAAAGCCACACAGAGAACAAAAGGCCAAAACTTGTTCTGAGCAAAGAAGAGCTTGGGGGCCTGCATGTGTGTGTATGCACCAGTGTTTTAGTCTTTCGTATGAATGGTAATTGGATGCAGCCTCAAAGCAGACTTGGCAAGAACCAACCAGTAGATGAAAAGACTTTCGAACACAGACGATACACAGAAGTAAGCCTATTACAGTGATGCAAAGAGTCCTGCAAGAGTACACAACAACATCACCAAAGTGCCTAACAGCTGTTGTGGCTTTGTGTTCCGTGTATACTATCTGCTTTGACCTCTTCTAAATGTCATCTCAGAAGCCAAGTGACAGGAGCAATGCATCTCGACTTCAGTCAGACTGTTATTCCATGTGTCCGTCTTCCATCAATATAACTCCACACAAGATGACAGGGAAATTTAAGGGACTACAACTATGAACCTCCTGTATGCAATTTGAAGGTAGCTGTGCTGTTCTACTCTCTGACCACAACGTCATGCAGCTCGAGACCACCAACAGGTCACTGCTGGAACAGCAGGCAGCCAGCACAAGGACCATGACAGTTTTGACACAGAGGAAGTGCTGCAGTTGTGTATTTATTCATTTAGTTGTCATTGTTTTTCTTCAGTGCTCTATTGAAAAAATGAGTTGGAATTTCGGGAATCTTGTTAATCGGATGAAAAGCCCCTGCAGATGCTACTGACATAATGATAACTGATAATTCAAAATAATAAATAAATAAATAATAATTCAAAAATATCACAGTAACATTCAGACTCTGTTCCAATAAAAGTGACGAATTAGACCAACTGAAACATTGATTTAATACATTAAATAAATGTTAGAGTTGATCTTATAAACATTATTGGTTCTTTGCATGCAATAGTGCAGGTTAACCACTGGGAGGAGAACTTGAACATCTGTTATAGCTTTAAATTTTCATCAACGGCAATTACTTTATCCCTTGCTATTAGTGTGATTTTAATATTTGATGTGTGTATTGAAACTTATTTAAACTTGTTTTTAAACTTCTTGACTTTCCGTGTGTTGATCGTTTGATTGATTTTATCACAGCAATAAACTGGTTATTCCTAAACGTTATCCCTTGTGCCTGTACGAAAATAAAGCAACACATTTTTCATGCTCAGTGATAATCATTTTATTTGGCTAATTTCAATGTTTACTTTGAAGTAAATTAAGAGAGAACAGCAATCATGTGTGACATCTTACCCCATGTAGTGAGACAATGGTGGAGCAGTATGGTCGCACTCTGTTCGATTGCTTAGAACTCTGCACTCACAAAAAAATATGAAAATGACATGAATAAAATATGCCATGCTAAAAGCTGCCTTTTAACTCGTTTGATTGCTAGTTACCTTTAGCCTATAGCCCAGGTGTCAGCAACCTTTCCTGTCTAAAGAGCCATTTTAAGCCAAATAAATAGCCAAAAATCTCTCTGGAGCCGCAAAACATTTGGACATTGTGATAAAGGAAACTGTGTATTAAGGTTAAAGTACTGAGGGTGTAAGAGCACCATAAAAAATATGCAGCATCCAATACGTAGATTTTTTTTTTCTCTACGTTTCGTCTTCCATTTTTTGATATATATAACTTTTCAGACTTTGTTTTTCGTACATTATTTGACTTTTCTGCAGTTCTGTCAAACTTTTTTAGCATTTTTTTTGGCAATTTTATGGACATTATGGTCATTTTCTGCCTCCTTCCTTTTTGAGAAATTTTATGGCTATTTTTGACATTTTGTTCTGCCTTTTTTGTTATCAATTTACTAACATTTTCGTCCATTTTTTTGGGGGGGGGGGCATTTTATGGTAATTTTTGCAATTTCTTCTTTTGTTTTTGGACATTTTATGACTACGTTTTTATTTTCTGCCTTAAACAAATTTTCAGTCTTTTGGCATTTCTAAAGACATTCTATGGTAAGTTCTGGGATTTCTCTTTTTGTTTTTGGACATTTTATGGTCATGTTTTGAACTTTTTCTTTTCTGGAGTTGTTGTTTTTTGTTTATTAAATTCTCTGACATTCTTGGCAATTTAAATCTAAATTAATAATTAATTTAAAGAATCGTCCACATTGTGTTATCCATTGAAGACATTGCTCTATTTTGTTTTTGTCTTTGGTAATGGAAAGAATATGGCTCCACCTGACAAACTCTTGGGTTTCCTCATGTCCCATTTAAACAATCCATGTGCTTCACCATTTTTCTTGTTGGCGATCCACAGATTGTTAGAACTTTTTTTGGTAGGGTTTTATGACTGCTGACAGAGTTCTGATTTTACAACAAATTTCAACGGTGTGAAGACGATCTTGACGGACTGTGGTCGTTTGGGGGCATGGATTGTGAAAGGGCAGTCAGGGTCAGAGGTGTGCTGGAGCCTATCCCATTTGATTCACTGGAGTCGTTGTCTTGCCAATCAATTACTAGGCACCTCTGGAGTTACAACAATTCACACTGATGGAGAATATTAAGTCTTTAATTAACCTAAAAATGGAGGAAGCTGAAATACTCAGGGATGTATGACCCATACATGAAATACTGTTGGCATCAGACTGAAACCTTGCACTTCCAAAATGTTCACTTTTCAGGAGATCCCAAAATTGCCAAGCTTGTTCAACCATTAACATTACATCAGCGAAAAGAGCAAGCCACGTTCATCACTTTAGATTGGTCCATAATTTGTGAATATAACAACCACACGTGTAGACCAATACTATAGATTTAAAAAATATATATAAAATTTGCGACATGAGGAATCAGCCTAGCGTTATGTATGTTTCTTAGACGTAAAGTTCAGCCTAGGTGGAGGGCTGTGTTATTCTGAGTGGCTTTGTAGTCACTGTATATATTGTCATCATTGCTGAAACAACACTACAGTATAAGACATTTGTTTAAATGACTATAAAAGTGAGTTAAGACAGTAAGGTATCATCCCAGCACACACTCTTATTAAATACACTGTAGAACAACAAGAAAAATTCATTCAGAAATGTTGTGATTCTCATTCTTCTTCATAAGATCACAGACTGCCAGACGTGTCCTCCACTTCCACCTTTCCAGATAAATGCCAGTGAGGAGAATAGGTCAGTGGAACGTATCAGAGGCATTCCAAATGGTGGATACTGCATGAATGCCTGTCATTTAGTGAGTCAACAAAGATGGGTGGCAATGTTTGCCAGCTGAGGGCCAGCCGGGGGCTCCAAGACAGGCCGTGAGCCAACTCTGTTAAATGAAAACGACAGCGAGGGTACACAGGGAGCAGCGATGGCCTGCTTTGTCCTCCCTCTCTCTGTTGCCCTGAATAGCTCTTGCACAAAGGATATCGTTATTTCTCCTCTAATTACCAGATGGTGAACTGTTTGTCTGCCCCCCGCTCCTCTGCTCTCACTCCCAGGAATAAAGTGGTGCTGACCCTTGTGCAGTTATGAAACAGTCTGCTGGGACAAAGTGGTCCCTCTTTTCTGATTCCGCTCTTCCACTGAAATCTATGAGATAAACCGTAAAGCACTTCTTGCCTGAGACCATTGTGTTGTTTAATCTCATTAGGATTTAATGGGATTGGACTGACCATTTTTTATGGCACAATTACAGAATGAATTCGGTGTTGACCACACCCATTAAGATTTATCGTATAAACGGAAATATTGAACAAGTTTCACATTTGAGATTGTTGGTCCTGGACTCCTGACTGATTTCCGAGCAGCTTAGGAAAATAAAATCCTTAACACACCCACACCACAGGATAATCAGTCAGAAAAAATCTATCAGAGACATGTGACGATTGGACCTTTGCTGACTTTGATCGGAATATGGAGAAAATGAAAAAATTCTGGCAATTTTTCGGTATATGTGCACAGTAAACTTCGTAGAGTAAATTTTACTCTAAAAGAGACTATATTCGGTCCCACTCTTAACTCATTCACTGCCATTGACGGCTATAGACGTCAAAAATTAATTTGAATTATTTCTATTAGTTTAAAAAAAATTCTCACTTTTGTTAACAAGAGTATGAAAACCTAGAAAAATATTTTATTGTACATTTAGAACAGATATAAAATGTGTGATTAATCGTGAGTTAACTATTGAAGTCATGCGATTAATTACAAGAAAAATTTTGAATCGCCTGACGCAATTTATAGATTATTAAAAATTCGGGGCGTCGGGCGATTAAAATTTTTAATAGTAATTAATCGCATGATTTCAATAGTTAACTCATGATTAATCAGAAATTTTGTATCTGTTCTTAATGTACAATAAAAAAAATCTAGGTTTTCAAACTTGTAATAGAAATAGTTCAAATGATTTTTTGACGTCGATAGCCGTCAATGGCAGTGAATGAGTTGACAGAGTAAACTTAACACTGGGAAGAGAATAAAA
The DNA here is from genome assembly GCF_054856555.1 of Leptonotus elevatus. NCBI lineage: Eukaryota > Metazoa > Chordata > Actinopteri > Syngnathiformes > Syngnathidae > Leptonotus > Leptonotus elevatus. The sequence continues at coordinate 50,598,684 of NC_141239.1, read as the reverse complement.
TACAAACAGCAACAACAAAAACACTCAAGGATTCAGGAACAATCCTACAACCTTCAGCATGGAAGACTACCACTCGAGCTATGCCAGACTTATTACTAGTTAACATATTGCTGGTGTGTCCAATTTTAAAGTAGTTTTAGTTATAGTATTTTGACTAAAACTAATTAAAGTTTTAGTCATAATTTAGTCATCTGATTGTATTTTAGTTTTAATCCAATTTTAGTAGACGAAAATAAAAAGCAATTTTAGTTGACTAAATTGACAATTTAGTCGTTTTCCTTCAGAATACATTTAACCTTTTAACCAGAAAATTACAACACACCTATTTGTAACAGTACTTTGACATGCAAGACACATTTAACAATTGTGTCTTGAATAATTGTTTCAATGAAACATGTTGAGGTGACAATTATATAACTTAGTTTTCACCTAAATAAAAAAAAAGTGCATAATTGCTTGAGATAAATCTTACAGCTGCACAATGAATGAAAATATGTTTGAACATTAAATAAAGTTCAGTGAACACTGAACAGTTTCTGAGTGTTTTTTTTTCTCCCACCAGCTTTTCATTCCTTCTGATTGGATTGTGTGAATTTTCGTCATTGTGTTGTTTTCATTTTCGTTTTAATCATTGACGAAATTGTCAGTCAATTTTAGATATCGTTATCGTCTCAATGAATGGCTTCTATTTTTGTTTTCGTTTGATTTTCGTCTGAAAAAAACATTCGTGAAGAAAATTATTTGACCAAAAATGGAGTTACGAGGATTCCACCTGACACTTGCGATATATTGATACAGAGCAGGGTTGACATGGGTCAGTGGTTAGATTGAACCTGAAGGTTCGGGGATTGTTCCTTAACTATTGAGTGTTGTTTTGTGTGTGTGAAATATTTTACTCTCTTCCGAGTATAAAGTTTACTCTGTTTAGACTGAGACTGAATATAGTCTTTTTCAGATTAAACTCTACAAAATGTACTGTGTGTATCTTAAAAATGCAAAGGTGTCTCAATTGCATTTTTAAAATGCTTTCAGTCACTTATGTTTTGGGTGCATGTACACATCTTTTATATGTAATGTAGTCATAACTTATCCAATTTTGCCAAACGAAATATTTATATATTTCTAAAAAAAAACATCTCATGAAAGCTTTCTTGGAAATGTTCATATTTTAGGGCTATGTGGTGATTTCTCGGCTTCTATTGCTGTGCTTTTCTTGCCACTGCTATTTTGCTGCTATAATCAATCAGGTCCAAGGCATGTCTCCCGTTTCCCAATCTTTGGTTTTAGGACTCTGCGTATGTAGGCCACAAGATGCTCTCCATCTGCTCCTTTGTGGCCAAAAGCTTTAGGAGGGCGCTGTAGGAAAGAGAGCTGCTGCACCAAGGGATTACGATGGCACACCGGGTCCAAGTAGAGGTGAGATTAAAACATGCAAGCATTAATAAACACAAGCCGTAGAAAAACACACTATGTAATGTCAACGCATTGCCAGTCATCCACATTTTAGGTCTCCCAAAAAGGATGTTTAAATTGTGTGTTCTCAAAATGGAAAGGATAAGCAAGTATTTTGGGGGGGATTACACCGTTAGAACACACAGCATTGTTGGCAAGGTTACAGCTTTGCTGATCACCCATGTGCATCCTGAGGCATGTATTTGGGCTCAGGTGGTAAAAATAAACCCATCCTGTGCAATAGGTTTAAGTCAACTCTGGTGCTAGCCGGAAGGCTTTTGCTACATGTCACATCCTGGCGGCGAGGTCAATTTGGTTAGTTCAGTGGAGATTTGTGCTCTCAGTCCTCACCTTAGCATCCAGTATTAAATCTCACATACCTCCTCTATCTAACCTTGTCATGCGGAAAAAGCCATGACCTCAGTGTTTATGTGTGTGTGGACAGAAAGATTGGAAGACCAGTGTGACTCAGCACCAATGGGATATGGTTTGGTTTTGAAATCAATTTGAGAAATCTAATTGCATTGTTTTAGTCGCTGCGCGGGCCAAGTGCTGCTGAAATAAGACTGTCAACAGGGGGATTTGGTAAACGTCTTCATTGGGAGATTAACTGCGAGGGTGCCCAGTCAGAGAGAGAGGGAGGGGGGAGGGGGGGGGGGTCTAGTCGCTTGCCGAATGGATGGGAGTGAAACGTTCTTCATATAAGCTAGAAAGCAACGAGCAGCACACAGCCCCAGCCAGCACGAGCGCACGAGACAAGAGCATCTTTCTCAGCAAACCCATTTGAACAAGACAGAGAGAGAAAAATAACTTGGGATCTAATCCACTGGAACATATTTTGGGACAAACACCAGGTAAACATATCTAAGTAATTTTATAAATCATAATTTTAAGAAGTACTTGTTGCTCTCACAGCAACAAAGATCATGTGATGATATTTTGTGCCTCAGATGATATCTCAAAAGAATAAAAGCACTCTAAAGTAATAATTCAACTAAAATCATATGTTTAGTAACTATCAGAATGTGTATCTGCTTTGTATTACGATATAATTGTAGTTGATGCCATTGTAGTGGCATTAACGATCAGAATTCTTCTACTTCATTGGTACAGTGTCACTGGGGCAATAAAGATAAAGCACTTGCCCAAATCCGTTATTTTAAATCCTTCCACTCAGAAATATTCAAATTAAGCAAACGTATTTACAGCTTTGAAACTACACAGTATACAGTACCAGTGTGGGTCAGACTTGTCCTGAGGCCATGCTGCCAGTTGATTTGTTTAATTCGTGTTCTCCGGCCTACGCCTGGGAGCAGCAGCTTGTCAGATTACACAACTACGCATGTTCATCTGATCACCGTGTCTCAGTCCCACCTAATTAGGCTCACCCTGCTATTAGGTCACCACATGCGGAGCGCACAGCCTGCTGGACGTCTCAGTCACTCTTACTGGGCGGACAACACTGGCAGCTTGTAGAGAACTTAATGACACAATTATTTCAATGTTTGGATAGCAAGAGAATAAAATGCATATGCCTCGTTTATCACGGGGTATATGTACCTGACCCAATTATAAGAAATGACAATTTGTGATACAAAATACAATACAATACAAAAAATTATTTTGCTATATATTTACCCCTGCCACATATTTTGAACACATTTAAACTTATTAAAAGACTAATTTTCAAAGTACAGTATTCCTAAGCACCTGTTCTCACTTTCTCGTTGGCAAAATTAGCCAAATAAGCTTCAAGCTGTTCATTTTGTGTCTCCCAGTTTGTTTATTTTGAAACTAATGCATAAAACAAGAATTAAAGTGGAATATCTTGACAATATTATGTTATATTTGACCTAACTAGTCTAAACATGACATTCTGATTAATATTACATTTGTGGAATATGAGTTATGAAGCAAAATCCAGCCAATTTTATCCACCTCAGGGGGCGGCCATGTTGCTCTTCAGTCAAAAGCAAGTGTCAAAATGGCCGTCCGCTGAGATGGATAAAAACGGCTGGACTTTGCGGCTTAACTCATATTCCACTAACGCAATATTACACAGAATAACATATTTAGACTAGTGGGGCTGCATAGAACATATTTTTGCTCAATTTTTTGGGGAGGATCGACTTCCCCCTCCATCTTGAATTTCACTTAACAAAAGCTGCTAACATAATGCGAAAGATATACAGTATGTAGGCCTACCTACTAATAAAAATTAACACAGAATGACCAGACGTCACGGATTAATCGAGACAGCCGCATTTTGAGCTTTGTGTCACTTGTGCCCCATTGTGTTTATGCATGTCCCGTCTCAGTTTTTGCCTTTGTCCAGTCAGCAAACCAATTGTTTGGGCCATGTGTATGTCCATCACACAGCCCTAGTGATTCATACAACTAATCTAACTACATCTAATCGCTAACAAGCATGTTTTTGTCATACAGGGCTAAAATAAAAAATAAGTGTGTTAAAAAAAATTGTTTTCGTCATACAAGAACAAGAACGACTTCCTGCTTCCATGTATAAGAATCATGGGAAATGTTGTCCTACTAGCCTAATGCTGTGGTCGCCGGTCATACACAACGCAACGCTTTTCTGATGGCATATTTCTAATGTTATAATCCGGGACCGGCGCAAGGTAAACGGCACAACCATCTTCCAATAGCTGCCAGAACTCAGCAAAAAAGTTTGGATAATGGTGAGTGTGTTCCTTGTTTAGCGGAACTGTCAAGAAGATAGCATTTAGCATTAGCTAAAGCAATAACACAACCACTAGTCAGTGCTCACCAGATTGACTAGCGATTACATTTCTTATAAATATTTCCTAATGAGAATTTATTGTATATTTGGGTTTCAGCGAACTTAGTGTCCAGTTTGTTAATTTTGAAAATCTGGTCACCCTAAATTAGGATATACATTACTGTAATCAGAAAGCTTCCAAAAGGCCTGAAAAACTGTTATATGGACCGCATTATACTGTATGTCTACATACACAGTATTATATTATAATGGATTGAATGTTAGCTACTCTCCAATTCATTGAACTCCTTGTGGTTATAGACATGATCGTCCTCTTGCGCACTCTTCTGTTGATATACGCACATTGGACAACTGTGCTGATTGGTGGAATCAGCTCAGAGGGGGTGTGTCTTCAAGATGGCAAGCACAAGGTCGTGCCCAACCCAGAACCTCACCTGAGGGGGTGTACACTCTATGCAGACAGTGAGTGACCTGTTATGCTCGTTAAAAACACTGCAAGTGAGACTGCAATGGCACCTTGATTGACAGATTGGCTGTGTGTACTCTGTTTGACAGATAGTTGCTGCACACAGGAAGACATACGCGACATCTCCCATCTTCCCTCTGCCAGCAATCAGAATGAACCCTGGGACAAGTGTGGGCCCCTGAGTCCTGGGTAAGCCGCCAACATTATTCCATTATAGCCTTTTATTATATCATGTAATTCATATGAAATAATAATTATTAGAGGTGTCAAAATGTGTGTGTTCATTTTAAGTTAATTCAAAGTAGGGCTGTCAATGTTAAGGTGTTAACTTATTGATTAATCACAAATAATTGTTGCATTAATCATGTATTAACGCAGATTAATCACACTATATATTTTTACCGCAGATGATCCTTTAGCTTGACAGCGGTTGGTTACTTTTAAGGTGGCACAGGTTGTGTTTGAGCAGTAAATAAAACTACATGCATTAAAGTAGAGCATTAATTAAATATTTGGTTATGACATCCAGAATATTTGTTCTAATCAAAATATTGGGGATTTTTTATTTATTTTTAAATTATTTTAATTATTTTTAATTATTATTATTTTATAATTATTGAATTATTTTTAATTAACTGATTAGGAAAAGCGGAAGATGAGAGCCTGCAGTAGATCAAAAATGTGGAAGACCTCCTCATAACATTAAATATGGAAAGAATTATCACATAACAGGTGCTCTTCAAATTTGGCGGGCAATTTTTTTGGAAAAGCATAGTGATTAATAATGATTAATCAAAATTAAAAAATGTGATTAATCTGATTAAAAAAATTGAATCGTTTGGCAGCTCTAATTTAAAGTTCCTTTAATGATTACTTACTTGGGAAACTTGTTCTTTGGGAATTCCAGTCGCAACGCAGCAGACACATCCACGTCAAAATTTTGCAGTAATAAAAAAAATAAAAAATAATAATAATAATGCATATATTTGTGGAGACTGGGGTCAAGTTGTATTTTACATTTTTAAAATGTTACATGTTAAAGATTAGATAGCTCTTAATATGAAAAGAACAATGCTCTGAGCTGTCACTAACATCTTACAAATGCAATTATGCCATCTAGTGGCAGAAAAATGACCTAGACACAAATCAATATCACACTGTTTTTTTTACAGTACAGTACATCTTTTTCATATTTCTGTTATCTTAACATTTTTTTCCACTTTCATGTTAACAAGAGATCAGATCTAAAATTTGCAATTAATCATGAGTTAAAGCTGCAATATGGAATTTTTTTCTCCAAAAATATATTTACAGTTGCCTTTTAATTTGACCAGATTAGCACTTTAGCTGTTCACACTGGGTACTGCTGCAAGCCGCTGGCCAGTAGTTTTCAGACTGGAAACTCCAAAAAGGAAGGCTGGAGCAACAACAACAAAACACTGATCTTTCACCACCAAAATCAGTTACAGTTGAGTTAACCACCTCTAGGTTACAGCAGTGAGTAAGAATTGACAAGCTTTAAATAAGTACATTCATTTATGTAATCCCTGATGACTATTTGGCTAGTGCTATAAAGTCCAGTATCTGCATAATTCCCAGCAGGGAAACCAGCCTCCAAACAGACAAATATTTTCTATTTAACTAAATTATCCCAAAGTAACTATAGTGCTCTGATTGTTCTTGGTTGCTTAAAGCTACTGAACGTAGACTATTCAATTTTGAATTGCTACTGTCACCTGCTGACGAAAAATGAAACTGCACATAGCCACAAACCCTTCTTCACTTACACAACGCGCACACGACGTCACATCCGCAGACAGAGCGCGGGAAATTCGAACCCGAATCCAGTCTGAAGGAGTTCCCATTGTGAACAGCTAAGGTGTTAATCTACTGATTAGAAGACATTTCAGTCAGGATTAAAAATTAATAAATATGTATGTGTTTCTTCACTTCTAAAGGCAAGACGATTCACTAAACCGCAGACAAGTAATTTAAATGATGAGAATACATTTGATTGAAATAGAAATTTAACTAGCTGACAGAAAACAAAAGAGCTTGTATTTTTTGCTAGTCACATTAATTGCGTATGGTTGTTTGTCTATTATGTGCCCTATGAATGGCTGGCCACCAGCCTTGTTGGCCACTGAGTAAATATGTATGTATCTCAGGACACATGACATGAGCAATAACTGTCCCCTCTTTCTGCCCTAGGTGTGAAGGCTTCCTGAAGCGTGTGTCATGTTTCTACCGCTGCTCCCCAGACGCCGCCCGCTGGCCTCATCCTCATCGCCGCTCCTACATCCAGGCGGTGCCTCTCTGCCACAGCTTCTGCCGGGATTGGTGAGACTGCCAAGCACATCATTAACTCATTCGCTGCCATTGACGGCTATAGACCTAAAAAATGTATTTGAACTATTTCTATTACTTACTATTATTACTTACTTTTTATTGTACATTTAGAACAGATATACAATTTGTGATTAATCGTGAATTAACTATTGAAGTCATGCGGTTAATTACTATTAAAAAATGTAATCGTCCGACTAGTTTTAATAATCTATAAATTGCGTCAGGCGATTATATTTTTTAATTGTAAATAACCGCATGACTTCAATGGTTAACTCACAATTAATCACACATTTTATATCTGTTCTAAATGTACAATAAAAAAAATGTCTAGGTTTTCATACTCTCAAAAAAAAGTTAAACTAATAGAAATAATTCTAATGAATTTTTGACGTCTATAGCCGTCGATGGCAGTGAATGAGTTAAAAGCCAAATGAGTGTTCGTCTTTACTTAGCAACCAATGTACTAACAGCCATATACCGTGTTATCCAAAATCAGAAGCTGGAAAATAGAACTGGGTTAGATTAGATGCATACACAAATGAATTATTAGTTTTTAGTCAATCCAAACTCAAAACACTATGAAGTTTAGCCTGACTAAAATTTGAAATATTATTGTTGACATGCGATAGCATGTGATTTGTATTTGATTTTTCTGCAGGTTTGATGCCTGCAGAACAGACCTGACATGTGCTCGTAATTGGGCCACAGACCCCAGAGGACACAACTGCACTGGAACCTGTGTTCAGTATCAGCAGGTATGCGAGTGTGCGTGGGCGTGCATGTTTCCATGTGTGTCAGGATTGACACGCTTACCCAAGCATTTGGTGTATGTTGTAGAAAGATTTTACCTGTTGACTTGAAATTTTGATTTTTTTTTAATGCATTTTTACGGTGTAGGCTTTTTCTAATATTCTGGTTATATAAGTTGGCTAAATGAGGAGTAGACCAAAATATTTTGATAAAGCAATCATAATGGATATAAGGAATTACATATATGTATATGGCAAGGTACAGTGTAAGATTTGGGATGGAGAAGGGCAGAATTGAATAAAGCTAAAGATGTCAAGGACAGGTTAAAGCCCCAGGAAATTTCAGCTTGTACTGAATAAGCTTTGGCAGCCAACGATGTGAGCCTCGGGTAGAACACAGTGTTTGTGTGCACGTGTGTCAGGCATGTTACACAGTGAAAGAGCTAACATCCTCTTTGTCCTTCAAATATGATGAATATATTATAGCTTTTGCCCTCTGAACATCTTGTGTGCCTCAGGCTTAATCCCCCAACAGATGAAAGGAAGCAGACGTCGAGGTGCAATTGCGCTGTAGGGGAAACGGAAAATAAGCGAGGTACACAAATTAGAATTCTGGCAAGAGACAGAAAATAATACACTAGAGAGGGGGGGGGGGGTGTAAAGGGGAGCAAATAGGCTGCAGTACACGGTGGCTTGACAGCACATCTTAATTGTTGGTTATTAGGAAGCCACCAGAGAGGGAACAGCGGCTAAAATTCACACAAACAGATAGTGCATGAGTGTGTGGGTGCGTGAAAGAAAAGTCACAAATTTGTTTACTTCTTCCAGAGAGTGTAAACTTGTTGACAGCCAAACCCGTGTTTCTAACCTTAGAAAGGTTTGATATGATCCTTTTCCCAATATAGTCTTTGGAAAAGTGGTAGCCTAGTCAAAACAATTTATTTGTTTTATTTTTCTACTACTACTTTCTTTTACCGTTGCAATAATCTACCTTTAGAGCTGACAGACTCCTATAGCCTAATACCCAGGGTTGGGAGGGTTACTTTTAAAATGTATTCCGTTACAGTTACAAGTTACCTGCTAAAAAATGTAGTTAGTACGCTCGGGCGTGCGTGCAAGTCATTTGCATATTATAGCCCTGATTAAAAGATGACTGACTAATTGGTGTAGTGGTTAGACCCTGCAAAATTTAATTGATTAAAAAATTGTACATTTGCATGTTAAGTCATTCTCAATTTTGATTGAAATTACGTTGAAATGATGCTTACAATTGTGGTGTTATTTTTGGAGTGTTGTAAAACTGAACTGTTGCACTGATGGAGCCAAAAGAAGCAATATTGTCAAGCCAAATGCTCTAGCCATCTTTTGTAATATACGGTGTATAAAGTTGAAAATAGTTTGTATTAGTATGATTGAGGGGCTATTTTCTTTTTATTTAAGAGTATCGAGGTATCTTCTAGCGAGTATTCCGTAGGTTTAAAGGGTAAAATGACTGATTTTACATAGCGCTTTCTACACCATATGGTGCCCAAAGTGTTTTACAATGTGTCACATCACCCATTCACACACACATTCCTACACAAGTGGTCTGCTGCTGCCGTGCAAGGCACTGACAGGTGTCATTGGGAGCAAATAAGAGTATTTAGGTGACTTTTCGGAAGCATTGCTTGTAATTGCTTGTGCTTGGGCCTACTATCAAGGTTATATTGGTAATAGTTTGGGATTAAGCTTTTTTTCTTTTTCTTTTTTTTTTACTCAGTTTTTTCGTTTTTAGAGCAGATTTATTATTATTTTTTATTAGGAACTAATGCGAGGTCCCTGTTGTTTTTTGTTCTTCTTCTTCTCACCAAACTTTGCACACTCCTCGGGCTCGGCCAAAAATGTGATATTTTATGAAGTTGCCATAACAACATAACAACATATAGCGCCCCCTAGCGTGGAAAAATATGCACTAATCCCGGCACGTTTGACTGAGGGCTACAAAAATTGGCAGGCACGTGAAGCGCCCCGAAAAAGAGTCAGTGGAAGCCATATCCTAAAATGTACAGGAAGTGAGCTATGAATTTTTGAATGTCCAATTTTGCCTCATTTTTACACATTCACTGTGGTCATTCTTTTTGCCCATTTACCAATAGTTTTCATCTGATTTACTTCTAACTTGGCATGTATCATCTCAAGACCTGGGACAACAACTGGGGAAAAAATCTTGACTTTTTGAAATAGTATTTGACGGGGGCGGGGCCTCAAACTTTGCCTTTAATATTTCCTTCATCAAAAAAGAGGAAATGCTTAATAACTCCGCTGTACAAGCTCCAAAAAATCTGGCTCTACCTCATATTTGCTCAGAAGAATGTTTAGGCCTTCATGATGTCATAACACGAAGTTTGTGAGTTTTCGCAAATCGCTGTGGGCATGGCAAGGTACAGTTCGCCAAGAAAACAACGGCAATTTTGAGGGCCTAAACATGCACAGAAACTCATGAAACTTGGCACACACATCTGGCCTGGCAAAATTAGCAATATTTTATCATGTATTGTGCGATTTTTACAAAAATCACTCACTAGCGCCCCCTAGAACTTTTTTACAAAGCAGCCCCGGTTGTATGTTTAAGCAAGATCTACGAAAAGATTATGGTATATATTAGGGAGCCCAAAACCTACAAAAAAAAGTATATTGGACCCATATGCTAAAATGAACAGGAAGTGAGTTATGAATTTTTGAATGGCCGTTTGTTGCCAATTTTTGCACATCATGCTCATTTCTCCTACACGTTTGATCCAATTGACTTCAATCTTGGCCTGGACCATGTCAAGACCGAGGTCAACAAAAGGGGAAAAAATCTAGAATTTTCAAAATACTATATGACGATGGCGGGGCATCATATTTTTTGTTTCAACTTTCCTTTTCCATGAAAGATGAAATACGTAATAACTCCTCGGTACATGCTCCAAAAATTCCCAAACTTCACATGTATGTTTATAGTTACGATATGAAGATATCCCTATGACAATAGTCGATTATAAATATAGCACCACGTAGCCCTTGGGGTTGACAAAAAAAAAATCACCCCACACATGGCATTTTCATATTTGTACAAAATGTTGATACTTTTGTAAGTGTGATAACTAAGTCATTTATGAATACTTTTTTACATTCGAACACTCAACATTTTTAGTGGCATCAGACCTATCCATACATATGTACTTTTTATTTATTTATTCATTATTATGTCCTCTATGGACAATAAAAGCAATATTGTGCTATGAGTAAAACTAACGATGATGTGTATATATGTACTTTAAATTTGGGGCAGCTCATTGCCAAAAAATAAAACGGACGCTGATTTTTGAGGGTCTTAACATTGACCAAAACTCATTGAGCTTTGCACACTCATCACACCTGGTAAAAAAAAACAACAATCCATGATATGTAAAGGTCTATTATGCCATTTTCAAATAAATTCTGCTTCGAATGTGCCACTACCCTAACGTGCAAGTACCCCAAAGTGGCCCGGGCTGCGAAGGCCCTTTACAGCTGCCCGCAGCTCTAGTTAGCTTTTATTTCTTTGAAAAATCTTCATTTCAGCTTTTTTTGGATTATTTTTAGTATTAGTTTTAGTTTTTTATACTTGTTGGTATATTGTATATTTGTCATGTGTATGATAAAAAAAAAAGTCATGATAAGTATTGTGTAATAACGTAAATTACAATTCCCAAACGGACGATCAATATTCCTTCTTCTGTACAGTCGTATACCGAAATAAAACATTTACAATCAATCCTGATAGCTCACGTATGAAATTAATTGACAAAGATGAAGGACATTGTCACTATAGGTTTGTAAACGTAAAATGTAGTTTCAGTTCGCTATCTTTTTCTTTTAAAGCACTCTCGTTTTTATTGTATTTTTTTTTGTTAATGACTTATTTATTTATTTATTTATTTCATTATATTAACTATAATTACCTTTCCTTCTGTGATGCAGCTGTATTTTATTGTTGGGCATTATGGTGGTACTTGGGTTCAGATTCAACAAAAAGTTTCAGAACCATCTGATTATGGCATTTCAATTAATTACAATGGGGGAAGCCGATTTGAGTCGGGGATTTATGAGCTTGGTCATGGAACAAAGTAAACTCAATGGGCCCTTTTTTCGCGCAACTGTGTGCATGTGCTTACTTTTCTTTCTTTTGGTAGATGAGCGCAGGTAGAAAGCGGAGAAAACCTGAGCCAGAACTTAAACCTGCTTTTAGCTGATCTAAATTCTAGTGGACTTTCTGTTGCCAAAATGTTAGGTGCCGCATAATAGAAAATGCCCTCGGTCAAAATCTATTTTCCATAGTACTGTATGTCCCCTTTTTCTTCTTTGTATTATTGTGCTCAGATGTATCAACATGGCAGAGATCTGTGTGAAAGCCTGTGGGGCGACGCCTTCATGACTGTTGAAGATGCATCTGAGGAAGTTGGAGATGCCAGCGCAAATGGCAGCCCCGGCGGCGGTCACCCGTGTGGCTGCCTGACCCTCAGTCCTTCTGACAAGGATGTGATCTCGGCCTTGCGGGCCCACCAGGACGACCCGGAGGAGCTTGATACCACCAAATCTGGGCTGCCTCCGTATATATCTCCCTGCCAAACCAAGCTGCCCCTGCAGACGAGGAGCATCAGGAAGGGCAATTCTGTCCTGCGCAAGCGTTCGGTTCTAGTGGACGACGGGGAGGGAAGTGGAAGTGGCCTGTAGAGAAGAAAGTTGAGTAAATGTATTAGAGATAATTGTCTAGCTCTTATTATACAACGTATCAAAAGTGGAGTTTGGACCTCGCTTCTCTCGTTAAGTTTCCCAGCTGTCATGATCAGATTTGAAGCATGATGAGATGACAATTCATAAATGTTGCTAATGAAATATTACCTGCATAGAAGTTTTATCTCCGGCTTACAAAGTAAAGCTTTATTTGTGTTTGTGTGGCTCTGAAATTGGCTGTTTTTTGCACAGTGCGCCGTCATCTTTGACGGTAGGAACTTCGGTGATAATAATGTCAACGTCACTTACCCTGGTGACATCTCTGAAAATGTGCTGTAGTCAGAAGTTCCAAACTGAACTTGTTGTGATACCATATCGTGCGGTGTGCGTCTAATGAAGTGTTTTAAAGAGAAAAAGTTTACCGCAAGTGGTATGATGACACTGAAAAGATAGGCTTAGTACCAAGATGACGGTTTAATATTCAGAATTCAAATCTGCTCAGCAATTATAGACTAAGTCCACAGCAAGGGTGAGATAATATTCTGGTAGCTTGGTCCTCAATGTCCTGTAAAACTTTATATTCTGATTACAATATGTAGCTCCACCTTGAGGTAATATTAGATGTGAAGATTTTTTTTTTCAAGTGAAAGTTCTCTAAAATGGGTGTTTGTGTCATTTTCATTATGTTCTCAATAAAGAAAACGTTCTGAACGGCAACACATATTTGTAACTTTAATTGATGAAATAGACTAAATACAATCCTTGTGTAAAAAATGAATGTGAAAGGTTTGAAGCATTTTGTCAGGAAAGAACAACATGGCATCAGCTACGATAGATTGAGCTTCTTCACATATGGTAGATCCCTTGTACATTGTTTGATACTTCATTTTTCCTCTTAGGAAAAATAAGCACATTTTGTGTATGCTTTGTCAGTACACGCATACAATTTTGAACACTACTACTACTACTACTACTACACATTGTGCTTCACTTTTAGTATTTACTTATTTGGTTGTTAAACCAAATTCCACGTAATCAAACATCTTGCATAGAGTTGAGTAAAATATATTAATTTAACAAAAAAGGTTGATTGTATCAAACTTTTATGTTGAAAGATTTACAGCTATGCAGATCTGAGCAAGATCCACAGATCACCCATCTAGGGTGCAATCATCTGAATCCCATTGATATGTATGTCGCTATTTTTAATACAAAAATTTGTTTCTTTCTAAGTTAATCTCATATTCCTAGGGGATTCAGAGCAGCCTCTGTAAGGTCGGGTTTGGCTTGGCTGAAAATGAAGAGCAAATTTGTATTTCAGCGACAGAAAGACCCAGAGCCGGCGTGAAAATATTGGTTCTTTGGCAGCTACAGCCCTGACCTGAATTCAAAGGACAAAACTGTGGAGTGACCTAAAGAAAGATGGGACACAGCGATTCATTCACCATCTAATGAGAATGGAATGCAATGCAAGGAAAAGTGGGCCAATAGGGCCACATCATAATGTGTATACCGTTTGAAGATGTGCACAATTGCGCAACCACTTTTTATGGTGTATATTTTAAACACAGAGGGGGGGGGGGGGGGTCAATTAATTTAAAAAGATTTACTAGCACTTGTCAGCAGGACATTTTCAAAATGTTTGTAAACAACAAGTTCCAGGACAGTGCCTGGTGGCACAATGCGAGTGACTACTGCTGCCCTGAATACAAAAGATGACAAAAACATGTTTTGAGGTCATAGTTAAGCGACTAAGACCAATCAGAGCTCTATACTGGACTATATAGCACTAGACAAAAGTCATCAGTGATTGGATTAACGTGGCGGAAAAAATCAATGCTATTTATTTAAAGCTTGCCAATTCTTACACACTGCTGCGACCTAGAGGTGGTTAACTGTGACTGCCTTTTGTGGAGAAAGGTCAGTGTTTTTGAAATCCTGATGTAACCTTCAAATGGAAGTAAATATACACTGAAATAACTGCATAGCAATGAAAGTGTTTGTATATGTGTATATATATATATATACTGCGATTGGCTGGCAACCAGTTCAGGGTGTGCCCCGCCTACTGCCCGAAGCCAGCTGGGATAGGCTCCAGCACCCCCCCCCCCGACTCTTATGAGGACAAGCTGTTAAGAAAATGGATGTATATATATATATATATATATATATAATATATATATATTAGAGCTGTCAAACGATTAATATTTATAATATTTATATATGCACAGTATATATATATATATATATATATATATATATATATATATATATATATATATATATATATATATATATATATATATATATATTAGAGCTGTCAAACGATTATTTTTTTAAATCAGATTTATCGCATTTTAGAATGAAAAATGTTGAGAAAAATGCCCGCCAAATTATGTGTTAATTCTTTCTACATTTAATGTTATGAGGACGACTTCTAAATTTTTTGATCCACTGCATGTGCACATCCTCCTCTTTTTCTAATCAGTTAATTACTTGCATAACTTAAAATGGGAAAAAAATGTCATACGCAAACATTTATTAAATGCTTTACTTTAATACATGTAGTTGTCTATTGCTCACATGTGCTACCTTTAACGTAACCATCCGCTGTCAAGCTAAAGGATCATCTGTGGTCAAAATTAATGGTGTGATTAATCTGTTTTAAATGTATGATTAATGCGATAATGTTTTGCGATTAATCAATGAGTTAACACTTTAACTTTGACAGCACTAATATATATATATTATTTCTGTTTTCCTATATATATTTATATATAATAGCTTATCTGTTATATTGTATATTATTATATTATGTTATATTATGTCATATCTTATATTTACTTTTTGTAAATTATTAAATACTGTATGATTCGGTAACTTTATATTTGGTATGCAATTTTTCCAAATCTCCACTAGATGGCAAGATATCCCTTCAAAAACCCTTCATTCGTTTGAGGTCTATGCCTTTTTTTTTTTTTTTTAGACCGCAATACAGTACGATATTAAATATTCAGACGTGGGCACGTTTTAAATACATGCTGGTTCAGGGCCAATACTATGCTGTGTGAGTGTGTTTAATCACACCCGTCATCCCTACAGCCTCATCTTACTATCAACCTACGATCAAATGTAAGTACATTATTAAACAATGTACAGATTACGTAACTTTAGCAATCAAAATAGACTAAGACCAAAATCAAGATCTGCAACATGATTAGGCAATAATATTTGGTTACATTATGTTTGGTTGTGCAGATGGCAACAGCCGGTGCGGTTCTGCGTGTCTGTGGGAGAGAAAGGGGACTCACAGAGAGGAAACTAAACCCTCCCAGAGCTCTTCAGACGTCACTGTTCACATCACAGATGTTCCCACACACACTCGGTGTGGGTTGTGGGCCGAGGCGTGCGGAACGCTAGTGAAGCTTTAATTGGCTTGTTTTTCAGTGCGCATTATTAACACGTAAGCCGGTCTTGTGCGTAAATTGAGCCTCCGCCACCGAGGCGGTGACACTTGAGCTTTATTTCGAGTGGGAGATGATAGTGCGATGTTTCTGATCGTAATCAAAGTGCTTGAGGCGACCTATTTACTGTTAATTGTGTGACAACTTTGGTCAGAGTGTGCATGTAGACCAACTTCCTTTATACTTTATTTATTTATTTATTTTTTTTACCAAAATGGGAAAACAATATAGAAAAAGAGAAGTTGTGTGGGCGGTCTGTTTCCACATGCGAGACAAAAATAACGGACTTGTTATTGATGGAAAGGGAATATTTAAATGTGTTCTAAAAGCTTCCTCTTCAAAATAGGTTGAGGGTGAACTTTTTGTGTTGTTCTGTGTATTTTTAAGTATACAGAGGCTCCTCCATCAGTGTTTGCTTCTCTTCATACTAGACTATTTAGTAGAACAAAAATACCCCTCCGGTTTTCGGGTCAGTTTATGTGCTAGGCTTCTCTTGGCCAACTGTCACTGAAGCTGTTTCGTTGCACTTTTTTTCCTTCAGTTTTCATTCAGTGTATGAGCATCACACAGCAGATAATTCATTGAAGGTCTCTGTTATTCTTATCCTAATTTATCCCAAAACGCTTGTCTGAGAGAATTACTCATCCACAGGATTTCCCCCAACCCCTCCACATAATCTTCCTTTGAGCCCCCTTTTTTTTTTTGCCGCGCATATTTGTGCACTGACGCGTACACAACCATTGTCGTCCTTGGCTATGCGTGCGCTTCTCCAAGCATCCACGCAGATGCTCCATGTAGGATTCAGCCGCCCACTCATGCCTGATACCCTGCCAAGTGGTGAGGCGCGTTCAAGAGCCCCGGCATTCCTAACAGTCACTGTCACCCGGATCTGCCTCCCGCCTATATGCAATAAATTACCACTGACCCCATGCAAGTGGGGTTAACAGCAGTGTCAACCATAGCAACACAAAATGATATTGAATCATTAGCATATATAGATTTTGGATATTGAATTAAATGTTTTTTTGTTTGGTATTTATGATTTGATATGTCTCTCATTCAGAACTATTGGATGGACTTTGGATGGTCTTAATATTGGGCAGCTCATTCAGCTTAGTTGGCTCATTAGTGGTATAAGATACGTGCACTTGGCAATAGGCTATATTAAACTCACGTTGTCAAGGGTACAGCAGGAGTCTTAGGTTCACTGTATCTATCCATCTATCCTATACCACTTGGTTTATTAGGAAAACAAGTAAGCTGAATTTAGATTTTGGGAGAGAGGTGTGGTTTGGTTCCCTTCAGCAATCACAATCACATTCTCACCCAAGGACTTTTAGAGCCAAACTCCACACAAAAAGACTGGAGCCGTTATTCAAATCACAAACTTCCGAATTGTGCTAACCACAATGTTGCCCATAAATGAACCTCTTAATGGCATCAAATTACAGTAAGTGCTTGGGCTTTTTCTGTGGCCAAAAGTTTTCTCAGCTGTATAAAGGTCATCAATACGGTACATTGAGGGGTTCTTCCAGTGACATTTTCCCTCTGTATATAAAAACAAACAAACACAAACAGCATACTGAAATTAATCCATACCATTTTAGATTCATGTCACCGTTGTTGTTTGTGCTGCATTTTTTTGTATGTTTGTTTGTTTGTTTCGGTGTAAGCCATGGTTCTATATTTCCTCTTTAGAACAATAACACATTGCCATCATGTTTTTGAGACTGTTTACTTAAATACACATCACACATAAAAAAAGGACATTGTAAACATTGGACATGGTTAGTTTGCCTGGATCAACCAGGACAAACCACAATAATTTACACAAAGAATATATGCAGCATTTGATGACATCATGACAATATCATCAATGGCAAATATACAAAGACATATTGATTTCTGTCATTTAGTAAACCACAATAAGGGCATCCTCTTGCCCAGTCCGAATGCTGCACTGGTGAAGTGTTGAATGGTTCTTTGAAGGGTGTCCAGCATCCGGAAGTACCATTTCAATCAGTCTTTTGCACAACAGACACAATGATTGTCTTCAAAGGCCCCCTGCCTTGTGTTGTTGTGGTGCTATATGCACAACATGAGTCCAGTGTTTTCACCTTAAAGTCACTTTTTTTTTTATAGTCTCTGTGTTTAAAATGCCTCCATTTTACTTGTGAGCATCAGCTGACAGCCGCTGCTCACATGGGTCAGGACTTTCTGTTTGAGATGAGCCACCTGGTCCCGGAGCACCGAGGCTGTGTTGGACAGGCCCGCGTTGTCGCTCTTCAAACCTTTCACCTTATCCTCAAGGCGGGCGATGCGCTCCAGTTTGCGCCGCCGGCACTTGGTCGCCGCCAGTCGGTTCCTCAGCCTCTTGCGCTCCGCCTTGATCCTCTCCTGGGTCTCTAAGTTGATAGGAGACATGGGAGGCGAGCCGTCGCTGCTCAGGAGGTCCGGGACGGTTTGCGGTTCCTCTTTGAGCGCGACGAGCCGCTGCGGATGAAGTCCAGAACCCGGGTGTGGGTTCTGGAAAGCGCCGTGCGCGGACGTCTGCGCGTGGCTATGTTGGTGGGGCGGCAGGTAGCTGATGGTGGCTGTGGGGTAGCTGGAGGCGGACGAAGAGAGGCCGGTGTTCGGGCAGTAGGCGTTCAGCGTTGTGTAGATAGGAGGTTCGGGTTGCAGTCCCGAGCCGAACACGCTGGGGGCCGCTGGCGAGCATGTGGTAACTCCGCTGGCGCCGATGGAGGACACCGAGTGAGGCATTTGGTTCATCTTGTGCAGCTCGTCCAAGGCTTTCACAAACCCCTCGGCGAAGCCCTCCTGCTCATCGGTGATGCCCCGATTGTAGAAGTACTGCCCCGGGGTCGGGCTGGTGATGACACCGTTACTGTTTTGGATGATGAGCCTCTCGAGCTCTGGGGACGCGAGCTTCAGGGTCCCAACGTCCTGCTGCCCCCCCTGGTACGGGTCCGTGTCGGCCCTCAGGTGCGACTTCAGGTTGCGATAGGGCTCTGTCAAGTTCAAATTCATATTCTGCTTTAGCAGCTTGTAGTCGTGCATGGCGGCGTCCGAATGGCCGTAAGCCGACAGAAAAGAGTCATCATGATAAAAACCCTGTTCCATCTTTGTGGACATAAAGTCGGGAAAGTAAGCTTACCGGCTGCTTATTGAAACAGTCTCAACAAATGTCAAGAGTCAGCAGAGAACGAGCATCAATTCGTCTTGTCAACAGTGTCCCAACATCAACTGAAAAATGAGTGAGAGTCCAACAAGTCAAGACAAACGCGCTCCTCCGTGTCTGATTGTTGATTTCTTCGCGCGCCTGATAAATCCCCCAAAAAACTTGCCGACTCCTGTGACGACGTGTACGCGTTGCTGCGTGTGAAGGTGTGTTCAGTCGGCTTCATAGTGCCCATTTTATATAGACATGGACACACGCTTGCAGCCAGGGGAATGCTGCGTTCTGATTTGCCAGTTTACCCGGAGACCACGCCCTCGCAAGTGACGCAGATGCCGGGAAGAAGCGACTGTAAATAAGCCTGTAGGCAAGACGACACTCAGCGGAGGCATGTCTGCGGACACGTTCGTCATAAATACAGAGCTTTTACTTTATTTATAACTTTAATTTAACAGTTCAGATGTTTAATATAGCTTTTTTTGACAAATAAAGTGGTAGTAGAATTATACCCAATTCAATTGGCTCCTCTTTTTTGTTACAAAAACGCATCAGTTTTAAATGCAATGGCACATAATAGCGTTTTATTGGTTAAGGTTACATGTTTTGATGTTTAATTGACACGAATTATGTGAACGTTCACTGAAAGCCCGAGTGATGCGTTGAAATCCTGTCGCCTTCTGTGGAGGAAGTCCTCATACCTAATATGGGCATGAGTGACGTAGTAGTTCCCCTCCGGGAGAACCGGGAACCCACTCCCACTTGGACTGCATTCCTGCTTTTGTGCCATCCATGTGCTTCTCAGGAAGGGACTTTCTGTATCAGCAGGGAGGGAAAAGGGCTCGGATATCATTTATGTTTACCGAGCGTGAGGAATTCAGTAGTTTAGAACAACAGGAATAGCGGAATTATTGCACAGTCATTGAATGCCATGTATTTTTGGGAAATGGGGAATTGTTCGATATTAGTTTTTTTGTTTTTTTTTCATATACAATAGTTGCTACCAAGACGATCTGTTGCATTATGGTTTACGGTCAGTTATGTGATAACATATTTTATTCTTTAGCCATATCTGAAAATGTTTGCATCTCACACAATAATGTCCCGTTGAAATGGATGGGATTAGCATTAGGCACGGCAAAGCAAGACAGCTTTATTTATGTAGCACATTTCATACACAATATAACTCAATATGTTTTACATAATTAAAATGACAACATTTAAAAGCATTGACAAACTAAATAATTCCAGTTATTTAAAGATACAAAAACTAGCTTACTAAAATTACTAACAGAACATATGCCACACACAAAAATATTTATTTTATTTTTTATTTTATTATTATTTTAGAAATGTTTTAAAATACCTTTATCATATTCATACATATTGGGGGAAAGCATAGTTTTTAACCTGGACTTAAAAGCATTTAACTTGGGACAAACTTCACTTCTGTTTGCATGCAGCATAACAGCTAAATGCTGATTCACCATGTTTGCTTTCAACTCTGGACACTGCTAATTGCCCAGAGTCTGGGTTTTTATTCAATTAACATGATATTCAATTAACATTTCTTTAATGTATTCATGACCTAACCCATTCAGTGTAATACCTTTAGGAATGGAGTAATAGTGTTCTGATCAGTAGTTACCCAAGTTTCAGCTGTTTGATGCTTCTTTGACGGAGTCTGGGGTTGGGTCACCGGACGCAGGATTTGCTGTGCAAGGTGGTCTCTAATTGCCCATGTCACATGCACATCATTCTGTTGTGCACACATTGGCCACTCAGGATCAGCACAAGCAAGTAAGCTGCAGTGTGTTGAAACATTTTTGCAAAGGGTGAAGAATATATGCCTGTAAATGTTGTTATCCTCTTTGTCTACATGTGTTGCTTTACCGTTTGTGTTCAACTATCTGCTGCTTAAGGGTTACAACGCCGTTGTTATTCGTTAGCACTTTGCACTGTTTGTTAGAATTAAGCAAAAGAGCTGTTGTAAAGAAAAACTAAGTAAACACATACTGCTGTCTTTGAAATTAGCACAACACTGCGCCGCATTGAGGCAGATGTTAGCAAGTATCAAGAAGATTTAACGACACTTCCTCCAACAATAAGCC
The DNA here is from genome assembly GCF_054856555.1 of Leptonotus elevatus. Lineage (NCBI taxonomy): Eukaryota > Metazoa > Chordata > Actinopteri > Syngnathiformes > Syngnathidae > Leptonotus > Leptonotus elevatus. The sequence goes on along the minus strand of NC_141239.1, from coordinate 50,577,420 downwards.
CTTTTGTACTATGTAAACAAGCCCAACTAAGAAGCAGTCTTTGTCCTTTTGATCTGTTTCACTAAGATAACATTTGGTTCTGCTCCACTGGCAGAGTCGTTGCAGTTGACTTTTTTTTGCGCACAATGCACAGAGAAAGTAAAGTGCACCTGTCTCGGAATCATTGTCTGATCTTTGTTATTCGTCAACCATCCACACAGACACAGACAAAATGCCCCCATCGATGTAGATTGTATCCGCGATCAGACAAAACAAGCCAAGTGGGATGCTTTGCTCTGGCTTCTGTTCAATCTTCTGGCCGCATCTGAGGAACTCATCTTAGTTCTTGTTCTGCTGACAGCAGCGCATCAATAGCAAATCACTTGCTTACACATGTCAGATGAGACAATGTCAAGTAATTTTTTTGTATTAGGATTAATACAAAACTAAATTTTGGCATGTTCAATAATGCACATACCTGTAAAATGGTTTCAGGAAAACTCCGGTTCTTAACTTTGAGTATTATTTGAAATAATGTAATCATTATTTACATTTCAGTGTTGTAGCGTTCCAAAAGAGCAAATATGTACAGTATACTAGGGACTTGTTTCAAATCACTTACACATTGCTGGACACGAGCCAGAACTCCAGTGGCCCTAAAAGGTAAAAAGAGCTCAAAGCTGGACTGGTGGGCCAAGAAACCTCTAAGAGGGCAACTAGTTAGAGGGTGCAAATACTTGACTCACCACTGGCGCTGACAACCCACGCTAAGGCTCTGCCAATAAATAAAGCCCAACATAATCTCTGTGTTATAATGCAAAACTTGTAACGAGCACTACACACTCTATAAACAGTAACATGAGCTTGCTCCATCAATACTGTAGAGCGCTAGCTGGATGATCGAGTGTCACCATGGTACTGGCCAGAGTTGGGGACTTGAGTCATTGCAACTTGGACTCTTGTCAACTCGAGTCACTGTTGTGATGACAAAATTATAAAAGAGCTGAGGCCAGAGTTGGACTTGGGAGTTAAAGACTCTTACTTGATTTGACTTGAGACATGAAGACTTGACAGTTTGGTGTAAAGAAAACACGCACAGTTAATCAGGCTTTAGTATATTTGTATATTTTTAGCTTGATATGATTCGAAGTTTAGGGTCAGTGTTGTTCGGGTAAGGAATCTTAAGCCACATGTACATAATAAGAGGACACTGACCAAAACAGTCATTTCAATAAAAAAGAAAAGAAAAAAGAAAAACAGTAACTGGCATATGGTTTAAATATGAAGTAAATGTCAGATAATAATAATAATAATAATAATAATAATAATAATAATAATAATAATAATAATAATAATAATAAAGTTAAAACATATTCAGTACTCCACATGAAATAAAACATCACATTAAAAATGAAGTAAGTTTATTTAAAAGCAGTACCAAGCATTAATATGAGTTTAAAAAAAAACATTAATAAATTGTAATAAAACTACATTTGAGAACGTTTTGAGGTTAGCCTGTCGCTGGCACATCACAAGTGAAAAGGGACATTTTACACTGGGGTTGGCAACCAAAGAGCCATTAGAACTCATTTCATAAAACAAACCACTGCAACCACAAAACCTTTGGAAATCTAACATGAAGAACGTTTTTCTTGTCCTGTTTTTTTCTTTTCAGACACCACCTTGAGCCAGTGGACCGTTCCAAGCCATACTTCGGTGCGTTCACCATATTGGATGCGGCCATTGTATTAACCGTCAAATAATAGTCATAAAATTGACATCATATAATTGAAAGCACTGCGATTGGCTGGCAACCAGTTCAGGGTGTACTGCCCGAAGCCAGCTGGGATAGGCTCCAGCGCCCCCCGCGACCCTTGTGAGGAAAAGCGGTTAAGAAAATGGATGGCTGGATGGATAGATAATTAAAAGCAGAGGTTCTTTATTAATCCAATGTGTCACAAAATCACTTCACTTTGCCCAACACAATCCGGCTGTGGCATCATACTGTCTGTAGGGTATTAACAATAAGACACCGCTCTGAGGATGGGTCTGTATGGAGCTGCTTCGTTTGACCAGGATTTGGCTGCGTTCCATTGAATTGGAGTGCATTAGTGTTATTGAGAGGTGTAATAAAAATGTAGTGCAAAATCTTGTTTAATTAAAAAAGTGGAAGTCAACCTTAAACATTTCTTGACAATAATATGTTATATGTGACCTCACTAGTCTAAACATGACATTCTGATGAATATTACATTTGTGGAATATGAGTTATGAAGCAAAATCTAGCTGTTTTTATCCATCTCAGGGGGCGGCCATTTTGCCACTTGCTGTAACTGAAAATGACATTACAGTTGCTCAGGGCTCAGGCAACGACCAATCACAGCTCACCTGTTTTCTTAAGCTAAGCTGTGATTGGTTGTTGTACCTGAGCAACATTGATGTCATCTTCAGTCGACAGCAAGTGGCAAAATGGCCGCTCCCTGAAATGGATAAAAACGGCTGGATTTTGCTTCATAACTCATATTCCACTAACACAGTATTAACCACGACAATAACATACAGTATTTAGACTAGTGGGGCTGCATAGAACATATTATTGTCAAAAACAAACAAAATTGGGTTGACTTCTTCTTTAAATTATTATTAATGCTTTCTTTCTGAAGAAAAATGCTCTCTTTTTAAAGACCAGATTTCTGCAGGTAAGACTGCACTAATAAGATGACTTGATTTGGGATTTGAAATATCACAGACCTTGAGACAACCTTTGACTTGCTGCAGAATGAAGGTTAAGACTTTTTGTTGTTGTTGGTACTGGTGGATAGCGTCAAGAAGGGTGTCCGACGTAAAAACGGTCCCAAACAAATCATGCAACTGACTCGCTATGGCGACCCCTGATGAGACAAGCTGAAAGTTACAGCAGCAACTGTCAGATTTTGGACTTTCCAAATAAAAGCAGGCCCTCCATCTCCATGTTTGTTGAACCTTTGCTATTGTAGTTTTGGCAGTTAGACAAACCCTGTTATCATGTTTAGACCTCGTAGGGGTCCTCCCAATAAAACAGAGGTTAACAAAATCGTACATCTAAATAATCATATTCCTGACACAACTTCGAAAGCTGAAGCCAATCCCCCCCTTTTCCATGATTGATAATAATGCCGTGAAGAAATTGTCTGGTGTTCTCCAAGACTATTTTAATTCTATTCCTCCTTGCCAGTCTCCATGGGAATATGGATAAACAGAGAAAAACAACACACTTCCTGGCAGTGTTGTGCATTCACTTTGCCACCTCCCTTATAACTGCTATTCTCTGTGCAGCTGTTTGTTTCTGCCACTGCTCCACTCTGCTGGGGTTGAGCTTTTATTCAGCATTGCGGTAGAGGTTGACCACAGTCCCAGTGACATTTTGGCAACGCACATTATATGGTCCAGAGTGGTGAGTGTTTACGGGAACACTCACGCTGTGGCATCTTGCCATCATGCCAAATGTTAGTCAAAATGCTCGCATTACCTAAGCTGTGTGAGAAACAAATGAGTGAACACACAGGCAGATGTATACGGTGTGGATTCATGACTAGGGCTGTTTGTGTCCAGAAACAACACAGTAGTGCTTCGAATTCAAGTCTAAACATTGACAAGTGGCGAATGCTTGGAACACTTCACTTATCAGGTTTCAGCTTTTGTGAAAACAAAAATGTGTCTGACGTCTTAGTCACATCTTGATTAGTCACATCTCTGTTTAGACTGTTTAGATTTAGAGATGCTCTGTATACACAAGTATAGAAAATGCTCAGAGTTCTGCTTTCTTTGTCTGCAGACATGGTTTGTTCCTCCGAGATTTTGTTTTGATGTCTTTGTGTTTGTCTTGTGGGCTTGAGGGGTATTCAAGAAGGTTCAAGGCAAGATGAGCTGCTCGGCAACAGATTTGGTTGTAACATGGATGACTGCCAAAAACAATTGAATGTTACCTGGACCCTATTCCTGCGTGAGCATGGGAACAACAAGCCCCGAAGCTGGAAAGAAGCCTTTTACGCTACGAATTCATCAAAGCGTACTTGTACTGTACGTGACCTCGAAAGGCATATGACTTTGGGTGGAGTATTCGTCAGTGTTATCTTTACCACATGTTCAAATCTGCACAAAGGGAGGAGAAAAATATTGATTTATTAAAATGATTAACAGCAAAAGTATCCTTTGTCTCCCTGATGTCATTTCTCATCAGAAAAAATGTGGACTGTGCATTCCCCAAAAAGTAGGAATGATGTATACTGGAATATATGCAGACAAAATGTATTTTCAAAATTGTTTATGAATTTTAATCCAACCTTCTTATTTAAAACAAAACAAAAACAATGATTGGACATTCTTAAAAAAATAATAAAAAATAATGTCTAAAAATAGTGGTATCGTACACACACACTGCGAGCCAGGCAGAGGAGTGATCAAAACATTACATTATTTCATACCACTTTATTCATTATTTCAGCCCACTTCAACCAGGCAAGCTGTACTCGCGTGAGGGAGGCACTCGCATGTAGGAGCGTTTAATTCCCTCATGATTGTATTGTGACATATTTTGCTTAGTGCATTAATACATTAAATTAAAAGGAGAAACATACTCATTAAAGAAAGATCCCACAACTGAAGATGACCTCTATATTTGGATTACAAGCATTCGTCAGTATGACAACATTCACTTCTGCTATGAGGTAAGGCTACTGTCGACACATGCATACGTGTGTCTTCTGTTCGGTTTTTTTTGCGGGAGGGTCACGTTATGGTGTATTTCCACTTTTATTGGGTGCTATATCCGTTTATACAAATCATTTGTGACGTGACATTAGAGGTGAGGAACTCCGGTTTGTTTTGGAGCATGCTCCCGAGACGCGCTAGCTAGCAGCTCGGCTAAAAACATGCCCTCCTTACAATGTACATTACTTATGAGCTAATTGCTATTTTTATAAACTTCTATACAATTTCAACATTCCTGCTGCTGGGAATTTGATATAGTGATCTTAAGCAGGATATTTTTGGAGAATCTAAAAAATTAAATTTTTGTGCTCAAAACTAATCTCTGTGACGTATGCCTGATTTTGTTTTTTCTTTTATTAGATTTAGATTTCAAAATATATTTTTCAAAGTATATTATCACCACATTTAATTTTACTGCTGTATTTTGCTTGCTGCATTATGCATTATATGATTTATACACACAGTTGACATTGAGGGGTTGACATTTGTCCACTGTATGATTCCAATTCAAATTTTCTATTAAAATTTTTTTTTCATTCTTTAAAAGAAAAATAAATGAAAGGGGACAGAAAGAAGAAAAACGTAAAAATATCTGTCTCTAATCAACACACACAAAAGAAAAAAAGAAAAAAAAGTAAACACAAAATAAATGACAGCAAACAGTCAAGACACTTTCTGAGTAACAATTACAAAAAATAATAAAATAGAATGACCTTGTACTAATTATATTGATCCAGAAAATGTGTTTTTATACATTTTTAAAAATGCAAATGGCCCGACATGATTTTGTTTTATAATCCAGATTGTTCCACAAACTGACACCTTGGAGTTGTTTTGTTCTGTATTTAGGTTTGGAAAAAATATCTGTTCCTCTAATAAGTACTCACTTTCCCTTTTTTTTTTTTTTTTTTTTTGCATGGTAATTGGTAAGATTTCACGATGGGCTTTATACATTATTTTAAGGCGGTTAAATTCCATCAATTCATTAAATTTTAACGTTTTAAGTTAAAGTTAGTCTGTATCTTCTACCGAAAACGACTTTCTGTAAAAGAAAATGGAAAAGAAAAAGAAAAAATGTCACAACTGGAACTCAAACCCGCGACCTTTCAAAGACCCGAAGACAAGGCCACTCGGTCATTCAGACAATGCACATTTTTACCTTCCTCATTCCCAATCTCATCAATTCTTGCCAAATCACAGTTACTCTTTTTTTTTTTTTTGCCTCATGGATTTTGTGTTTAACAAAGCAAAGCAATGAGGTGCTTGTGTTGGAGATTGAGCTCTCCTCACCTCCTCCACTCAAACTGTCCCATTGTGCCTCACCACCTCTGCACAAGTCATCTTTTGTCCGAGCCATGCAGGCAGCAGTGCGCCTGTCGTCTGCTTCTTCGCAACATTGAGCCCTTTCCCTTCATCAAGGAGACTCCGTCCATGTGACTCAGAGCTGCGCAGGCACAACCGAGGCCAGCCAGAGGTCAAAACTCAAGCTCACGCCTCACTTCATAGTCTCTCCCTCTGACCTTCGCAACTCCAGCAAACACCCACTCAGCAGAAAAGAGCAGCGGGTTATAGAGGGGCAGGCGGGTGGGCAAGGGGAAAGAGAAAGACATGCTCAGTCTTGATGAGGTTTGTTTGCGAAGCGGCCTCTTGACGGAAAGGCTGACTCCTTCATTTAGACATAATGGGGCCTCTCAAGCGTGCACTGTGTTGGTTAGTCCCCTTTGTGAATATGGTCACTTTATTGCCAGATCTATTAATAGAGCCATCCATCATCATTGACATCATCACGCCACATGATGTTGTGGTGTACACCGACCGTATTAGCCCGAAACCGCCGGCTATCGAATCTATCAAAGGTCAGCCACCAAAAACCTCATTCACTCTTCATGTGGCATTAATTTGAAGGCTAAAGTTCATGAGGTCTCCAATTTGAGATGCTCCGCTGACTTCAAGTCTGGCATGCGTTAGGAGCATGTGCGAGCGACAATATGATTATTTTTGGCTTCGCAATCTGCCTCAGTATTTTAAGGGATGGAAATTAAGGTTGACCTAATTATCCCCTGATATTTACATCACATTATCATCACCGCAAGGTTTTATTAAGTCTTAAGCTGAACTGATTTACTACTGTATATAGTCATTCCATCAATGATGAAGAATTATGTCTAATAAAAAAAAAGGAGTCAGAGTTAGAGAGTTCGTACTGCTACAACTGTGTCCAAATGAGCTGTTAAAAATTTGCATCTGTGTCTAATCGAATCATATGCAGTCACCTTTTGGTTCAAGAAGATAATTTTTTTTAAAGGCTTGAAATAAACTGCTCATGCTGCAGGTCCAGGAACCATTTGATCATTTCTGTGAAATGTAGAGACAAAATAGCCTGCTGGGGAAGAACATTTTCCCCTACGGTGCTGCCTATCGCTGTGCAAATTAAAGAGAGGCTGAATAGTGAGCTTATGAAATTCACAAGTCAGGGGACCTACAAGAAGATGCGGCAAAGGCACAGAGATAGTGAGACTTTCTTTTTAACGTGTGGCTTTCAGTTGCCTCTGTCCCTCTATTCCTAGCTGATCAAGTACCCGTGGAGCAGGTTAAAGTGATCAATAATGAATGCTACCTGATATTTGGTTTAGGGTCATGGTGGTTGGCATGAGAGGACAGTTGCATGAAGCACATCTTTTCTGAGTTTCAAATTGGATGACATTAGAAATTTTGTCCTCTGAGAATTTTACTGGCATATGAAATTCTGCTTGAGTTGAAATCTGCACATGTTTGATCCCAGTCCACGCGCCAAGGAACTCTGGGATGTTGCTCTTCTCAGTTATGGTGTGGCTCAGTCATGTTTCTTGTGGTTTTATTGTGTGCCATATGGTCAAAATAGTCTTGGGCTTTCATTGAAGCGGTATTAAAAGTATTGCCCCGTCAGCCCTTATAGAGCTCAAAATAATCGGATTGTAGTTTGAACAATACACACAGTGGCCAGTGCACATTAAAGCTTATACTACAATGCACCTATGAGAGTCCCTACAAGAGCAAATGATTGACAGGAAATTGGGTGGCCTTGCCCATTATAAAAGCGCACACAAAAAAAGTCTCAGGACTCATCACCAAAATTAAACAGCAAGTCATCCATTTTGATTGGAAGCAGCCATTTTAGGTGAATTCCAGGGCATGTACTCTGACAAACTCCAACTAGGGTAGTCATCCAAATGAGCCCCAATCAGAATCATCAGGTGTACTAGTCAAATAGCTAAGGTTAAATTGCAACGTTTTTTCCGTGGATTGTGGCATCAATGTTTTATCATCATTCTTAGGATATTGCCATGAAAAAGTAAGTGTGAGGCCCTGTTCATTTGCAAATAGTGTTGTTGACATTACTTCATTTGGTTTGGATGTTAGAACAACTTCAAAAGTGAACTGGTGTCACAACTTTGGAGGATCCACACTACGCCAATAAGAACTTCAATTGTTATCGGTAAACTATCTAGTTGACAACCGGTGTGACAACTTCAGAGTTTCCATTGTACACTGAAATTCAACAACAAGTTCAAGTGTCGCCGGTTCACTTGATATTGATATCTGTTCAAGTTAGAACAACTTCAAGATGAATAGCAGTAGCAAATTACAACTTCCGGGTATGCACCGCAGCTACTAATGTAGAAAAAAAAAAGTTAAATGAATACCTCTTTGTTAGTGTCATTCCAACCTGAGCATTGAAAGGCGGAATTTTGCTATTCAATTGGATGAAATGGGACACCTAATGAAGTGTCAGGTGAATACATAAAAAAATATTAATTATTTTGGATGAGTCATTTTAATGTAGCACATGTCCTTACAACTAAAACATGATCCTAAAAATACTTCTGATATTGTCACGTATTCTTTTCTTGCCGTTTGTTGTCTGTGGCGTGTTTCATCTCATTGTCTGGTCTACTTCCTCATTTCTTTGCTGGTCGTTGTCCAAAATAATATTTGCCAAACACGAGGCTGTGGCAGCAGGAGTGAAGCAAGTAAAGGAATCCCGCCAGGACAGATATTAATGATGGGGCAAGCCCTTGCAAAGAGTGACGTCATTATTTGAAAGTCTGAAAAGTATAGCAGAAAGTCTTGAGTTGATGACTACACAGTGAGTCTCACAAATAAATATGCTGTAAGTTCGTGTGTTGAACTCTATCTGATTTTATGCTGTTTTCAATAAAAAGGTGCAGCTTCAGCAGTTTCTATCATAAAAAAACAGACGTTCTCAGATTTTTGTTGGTGTCTGCAATTCCAGTTGAGCCCCGGGGGAGCCTCGGCGTGATCCCTAGCCAAGTGCCATGCCCAATGCCCAGAACCTTGTGCATCTTAAACAAGCCTAGACACGAACGCCCTGGAGCAAATCATTGCCTGTAAAAATCATCCAACTCCCCCACCCACAAACACCGCACACTTCATCCACTCACCCGCCCGCTCACATGCACAAACGCCATTTGCTCCCTCGCTTGCGTATATGCAAATGAGCTTTTGCACTAACATATGACAAATGTACCTGCTTACAGACTGTGGCTGTTGTTGTTTTTTTGGTTTGTTTTTACATCAGCTGACAGTTATTGTGTGCTCTGTGCTTGGAATGTCAAGGCCAGCATGTTTGGTGGAATGGAGGCTAGCAGAGAAACCAGAAGCGGCAGCACTATTAGCAGTTAAGTCTCCGGCAAAGTACAATAACTAACACATTAGATTAGCGAAGAGGTGTATATTAAAAGCACTGGTTCAAGTAGAGTTTCATGTTTTGTTCATGAGCCACTACAGTATTGAGGAAGTATTTATTGTTAGTTGTGTAGTTATATTGACACTACAAATCCTTCTGGGAATTGCTAGCAAAACAGCTACTTAAAACTTGGTGTTCTCAGGCTGTCACATCAAAAGGGACAACCATCACTAAATGAGCTTGACAGAGTCGCATCTGCTGCACTTGTTTCCTCTTAAAATAGAAATCAACCATAAACATTTCTTGACAATAATATGTTATATGTGACCTCGCTAGTCTGAACATGACATTCTGATTAATATTACATTTGTGGAATATGAGTTATGAAGAAAAATCCAGCTGTTATTATCCATCTCAGGGGGCGGCCATTTTGCCACTTGCTGTCGACTGAAGATGACATCACAGTAGCTCAGGGCTCAGGCAACGACCGATCACAGCTCAGCTTCAGAAAACAGGTGAGCTGTGGTTGGTCGTTGCCTGAGCCCTGAGCAACACTGATGTCATCTTCAGTCGACAGCAAGTGGCAAAATGGCCGCCCCCTGAGATGGATGGATTTTGCTGTTTAACTCATATTCCACCAACACAATATTAAACGGAATGTCATATTTAGACCAGGTGCATAGAACATATTATTGTCAAAAAGGTTTAAGGTTCTGCCTTGTCACTGGCTGGATTACAAAGTAGTCCACGTATTGGCTCACTTACTGTAAGTGATTAGACAACAGTGACAAAATACTACAACTAGGGCGTCAGCTTTATTTTGTGTCTTGTGGTTAAAGTGGAGAAGAAACAGCATCTCTCCCGTGTCGTATCTCAGTCCGAAAGTTTAGACTTACTCATCTTCACAGTGCCTGTCAAACAGTTCACTGCCTTGTCATTCCTCATCACTGTGTCAAATTCATTGGCGTCCTCATTTATGATCACTTGTACATCTATCATAAAGAAAAAAAAAATTCTCACACCACAGCTTCACATATTTGCTCCCCGTGATCTCAAGAGCGCATGTTTTGTAGAGCATGTTAAATGGGGGATTTTGCTGGATGTTTCACTGTAAAGTGCAAGGACAGAAATAGCTAAACAATGACCGGCGGCTATGGAGGTTCGCATCCATAATGACCCCAGCCTTGTGATTGAAGAGGCCCCTCTAAAAAGCACAGCAGGTGGATGTGTAGGTGGTCTGCCGCCAGCGCTCTCCCTCTGTATACACGCAAACGTGCATTATTGCAAATACTGTAGATGTTCTTTTGCACGCCTTTACATTGTTTATGTGCACACAGGGAAAAACATATTTCTAGCTTTAGGGATGCCAATGGCGTGTCATTTTTCAAAGTCCTGCTTAGCTTAGAAACATATAACAAACCTGCTTTTGAGCAGAATCTATGCATCCTTAGAGCATAATTCAAATTTTGCCCCAATTTGTCCCAATCTTCTCAATTATGCACTTGCATCTTTAAATACAAAAAAAAATTATTCTATTATTCAAATCCTTGTTTTTGTTACAGCCTGACAGTGCATTCTTTACCAAGATCTCTCAGTTAACAAAGCAAGGGCTTGTCAACTTTCACTTCTGCAGTGAGTAATAACAAAAGACAACACTGAGTAAGAGTACTATCCATTCATCAGGCATTTGGCATTGCTGCAGCATTAAATATGGGCCTGTGTTCCAGTTTTAAATGAAAAAAAGAAGAAGCTTATTTGCAGTTTGCTTCATCAGCATCCTGATCTGACAGCATGATACAACTTACTGTACTCCAAAGGAGGACTGTCACATCACTTAAATGTGTGCGTGTGTGCGTTCAAACTCCTTTTATGTTGCACGTTAACCTCTGCCAAGCTCATGATTGCTCCGAAACTGACTCAGATCACTTTCATGATCCTGATTACATGAACACGTTTGCAGGTGCAGAAGTCATTTGGATGTTTTTTTTTTTTTAAGTGAGGGCTTGACTGAGTAGTTTTTTTGCTTACTGACAGCAAAGTTCTGTCAAGTTAATTGTGGACCCACGAGCAGATGTGTCTTTTTGCTGAGTGCAATGAAAGCACACATGTTAAGGTTTTCTGCGTGCCTTTTCTTAACATGCATACTCTATACTTACTAACACAATAAAGAACAGTTAACAAATGTCGGCAGTGGGGTCCTGTCACGCCCCTGTTTTTATTATGAACAGTACAGTCTGTTTCATCAAACCACACCTTAAAAATTCCTTAGGGGACAGCGGAGGTTAAGATGTTTCTACTAAATAAAGGCTTTCTCTCAGCACAACACTTGAGATTCGCAAGCACCTTGAGGGTTTTTGATCAAAACATTTCGCTTTACAGTTAATAAAAACTCTTTACTCCCCTGTTCAAATTCCAGAATTTTGTGATATAAAATGACTTACAACATGCACAACTCAATCTATATATTTGTTTATCAAGAGCAGAAGTGAAAATGAATGACTGACATAATTGCAAAAGTGTGCACACCCTCATAACCGGATGCAGCTCAGACCCGTCTGTAGAAAGAAATTACAGGTGGGGGCATTACATGGGGGGGGGGGGGGGGGGGGGTTCACACTTCTTCTGCCTAAATCTAATGTTCTTCAGGCTGAATAGTGGCGTTATGACAGCTGCAAAAGTGCACAGAAAGATTTTCTGTCACTGAAAAGTGGCATTTCGTTCTGAAATCTAAAAGACAAACGGGAAAAAATGTGTAGTTCTGTTTGCATTTATTCAACTCAAAAGTTAATTTCAAGCTCGCCATTTCTGTAAACAACTATGTCCGAATGAATGACTCTGTGACCCAGCCTCTTCTATCTGGGATTGGCTAGCAGTTGGCTTAATTTGCTTTTTAGATTTAATGATGTACGATATGGACAAAATTTCATATCTCAATATTTTTGCCTGACATCTCTATTCTTTGGCCTTTGACTCAGCAAGAGACTTTGCATCATTTCAGTGTTTTATGGTGCCTTATGGTTATCTTATTGATACTTATTTTATATACTTATTCACTTCCCTATGTCTTGTTATTAATTTGTTAATATGAATTTGATTTGCCTTGTATACTGACCTGCTAATGATATTTATTATATTTAATTTTATTTGGTGTTATTTTCTTTCACTTGTCTCTACTACAAGACTGATTTGTATTCCATGTACAGATCTTTGTATGCAACAATGGATGCTTTTAAAGTGCTTTATAAATAAAGTTGAGTTGAGATATGTCGATAATATACATTAACGATATATGGGGTCAGTGAAAACTAAGCAAAATAGCAATCCAAAAGGATGTGTAAAGTGCTTTTTTTAATTAGAACTTAATAACAGTTATCAACATTAACACACTTGGCAATAAAAAAACTGAATTCAACTCACATTGTACTGCAACTGTGCTTAGTGATAAATAATGTTATGCTCCAATATAAGTTGTTGTTGTGTTAGTGTGTCTGCATGGGTCTGTTAAACGCATTATTATACAATTTGTCCATGCATGTGTTGTGTGGCTTGACTTATTAAAATAAGTTTGCCACTCTGGATCAAGTTTTGGCGTTTGGTGGCTCCCATTACAATATGTTGCTTTGCATCACTTGTTTTAATCCACAAAAAGACAGCGGCATGACGTGCTCACTGCACGCTCATTGGAACAGCGGCGCACGCGCTGCTCGATAAACCCGGAAGTAGATTTGTCTGATGCGCGTCTCCAGAGCGCGCGTCTCCCCGGATCCCCCACGCCCCGATCCCGATTGTCATTGACTAGCTTTAGCTGTCAATCAAAGCCAAACTTGAAAGGATGTATGTGGTTGGCTGGCACGCCATGCTTTACTTGAATCAGAAGGCGCACTGGCTCAAGTTTACGTGACCGATAGGAAGAATGAACTATATGCCACGGAGGAGGCGGGACTTCCGACTTCCGGGTTTTCACCCATCAACTTTGTTTCCGAGTCCTGACCTCACATCAATTGTGATGCTGCATGTGGCACAACTTCAAGATAATGAGTCACACTAGACTTTGCAAGAATATTTCTGAAATGAAACAGTTTTTAGTATTATTATTATTAGTAGTAGTAGTAGTAGTATTCTGGTCTGCTTTTCCACTATAAAAAACATTTCACTGATTTTCTAAAGGAGGCTTAAACCAGTTATTAAATCCAAAGGTTCTCTATATACTTTTCCCACTCTGCAAATGTGATGTTTACATGTCTTCAGTATTGTTTATGCATGTGTAGATAGATGTGTATAAAGAATGTATATAGATATAGATACTGTAGATAAATTTTGCCCAGTTGTGGGAACAATCTTCTTCTTCTTCCAGTTGTTATGTAACCCTCCTCTATGCATCCGTCTTTACAGCATGCACCTGTGGGAGACTTCTCTTCTAATAAATGCAAGCAACCTTGGCAGAGTTTTGATCAGAGTCACCATATGCATGCAAGCGCAGCAGGGGCAGCACTTCACACAGATGTGTGCGTGAGTACAGCCACTTAAGCAGGCCCGTTCAAAAGCATGTGCACCCAGCAGGTGCCTCCTCTGCCCGCTTGGTGCTATATGGCTCCTTTTGCTCCACATTTACATCTGCGAAAGCCTCAGCCACCCGCCCACAAGTGTGTATCAATCAAACCGGATTACAGAGCAGCAAGACATCCCGAGGCAAATCATCTGTAGGATCAAAACTAATTACATCGCTTGACTCTTTCACCTAGATCGGCGCTCTCATTCAGCTGCTTCATGAGTGTCTCGTGGAGTAATAAAACACTTTTCAAAGCAACGCTTGCTCTTGGCAGCGAGGAGGAAGTTGTATTGAATCTTTACACTATCAGTGTTGATTTGTGAACATATGCCATTCAGCTCCGCTCACTGTGGCACATCTCAAACCACCATGTCCTTCCTTTCAGACAAGACTTCCTGTGCTGCTGTGGCCGGGTTTCACATTAGGATGTTGAGGGCTAGAGAGGATGTTCATCACATCCTATGGTTTGAGTTTGTAAAGGTATTTTGTAGTGATGTTTCACCTATACTGAAATTACATTACTGATAGTGATAAGATTCATCGTGCATGTTATCAGATAAGTTCACAGACTTGACATACTTTCCCCAGTTCAAACTTTCCAACTTTGTAATTGGTGTATAGTTCTGAAATTAATGTACTGTGTCACACCAATTGTTAAGTGTAATTTCCAGGGATATTGTTTCAAATCTGGACCGACCCTCTAACTTGGGTCAATTTGACCTACAGTAATTGGATTAGGTTGTTATTGACCCAGACGTTTTAAGAGTGTAGTTATGTTGCTATATTTCTGCCTTTATACCTGAATGTCAATTTTTAAAAAGCACTCAACTTGAAGTCAGGGTGTGACGGTAAAGTCACGGGTCAGCACATATTGTTTTATGTCTGTTATTGTGAGGAGAAATACAGCTTTAGGGCAAGCACATTAAAATGATTCACACTGCAACTTCAATGGGATTAGTGTCAGCAGTTTTTTCCTTTAATTGATTACACTAGTTTTACATCACTTGAATTTTTGTTTTTCAGTGTCATGCATTATAAGTTTGATATAAGTTTTTATTTTATTTCCACATTATTGTGTTTCAATGGTCACACCAATAGCTGCATCTACATTTTCAGGTTTTGCGGGAAGGTGGACCCAAGTGCAGGGAAGCAGAAGTATGAGGCAGAGGTGCTCAAAAGTAATGAAACTGGGCAAAACAAAAAGGCAAAACTGTTGCTTGAAAAGTCCAAAAACATGAGTCAACATAACAAACAAATACACAGGGAACACAACATGGCAGGTACATGGACATGACATTGACAAAGAATTGAAAGAAATTAAGGAACTTAATATATATACTAATGAGCCAACACCTGGACAAGACACACGTAGCTGAGGGAGCTGATTGGGTGACACAAGGGTCCGGGATGGCAAGCACAGGTGGACAAAATAAAACTTGACGATACAGACAAAGCGACGCAATGAAAACATGACAACTAAAATCTAACCAAAACCAAAATATTTTATGATAATGTTGTTACTGTTATTGCCTTTGATAGTGCTTAAATCCCAACCTTTATATAATAAACTGTAGTGTACAGTGAATAAAATCAAGTTTACACACCCCTGTTCAAATATTAGTTTTTTTCCCTACATTAAAAAAATAGATCAAGATAAATTATTGCAAAACGTTTCTTACTATAATCGTGGTTTGTAACGCAAATGAGAAAACATTTTCAAGAGAGGAAGTGCAAACAAGTCAAATATTGTGGTTGTACACCACATTATGGGATGTGGTTAAATTCTGAATTCACCCATCTCATTCAAACTCAGGTTTACTGGGAGTCAGCACACACATGCCACCATTTAAAATTCCTCAAATAACTGAGATATTCTAGTAGGCTTTCCCTGACATTTATTTTTGCTTTCGAGCCGAAGCCTGAGGGTGTTGTGCTAACACTAACTGCTATTTTAAAGTTTTCATAATTTGATCCAGCTTGTCAAAGGCCTCGATTCCCATTCTCAGATGGGCTCCAGCTCACCTGCATGACTGAACAGCACAGGCAGTAGAAACTGGATGGATGGAGGAACAAATAGAAAACAGGCAGCGCTGGCAGAACTTGAGTCAATCAGGCTTGCATTGCAGGCGGCAAGCAGGCAGGCACCCAAAAAGGGCAGGCCAACGGGAAGGATGCAAACCACAATGGCAATGTCTGGCATAATAATGGCAAAACGAGGAAGACTGCTATGTTATGAAGGAAGACAGGAGCCGCACAACACAGAATGGAACACTTGACATCGTTTCCATTGAAGCGCTTCTCATTTTTCCATCAGCGTGAGACCTGAAAGACAAAGTCTGACATTCCACAAACAGCTACGGTTAAAATGGAAGAAAGGTCATGTTTGTTTTTTCCCCAAAGGGCCCCTGAGTTAAAGGTGCTTGTGTTGCCTGTTGATAATACCGGAGGGTTTTTACGGGAGTGTCTATTTGAATGTATCGCAGTTTGTCTTGCTGTGCATCATGGGAGAAATATGAGTGGGCGTACTCTAAACACTAGGAATAGCATTGGTGTCATAAACGCTGTGTTTAAAGCAATCAATAGCCACACTCTGCTTTCGAAGGCAGTAAAAAGAGCATGACGCGTCTGTACGCCGGCGCGATGGGAGCCCTGATGCGGCAAGGTGAATGTGCGTGAGCGTGTGTGTGGGCTGCGGGGCCACCCTGTGATCGTCTCCTTGGCAGCCTCGGCACCGAAGAGCTCTCTGGGTGCTGAAGAGGCCTCCCAGAAAAAAAGAACACACTCACACACACACACCCTAAAGTCTTATGAGAGCTGACAGCCTCTTGTTCTTCTGTGCGCTCGGGTCAGAGTGGTAAGGCCCACATGCATCTGTGCTGTTGTGTGCTACGCTACCATGTACGCACACATACAGCCATGTGCATGCATGCATGCATATTCACACTACAACACCGCGCACCTCCCTGCACACCGCCGCTACCCCCAGTGTTTGATGTGGTCTTCAGAGAACCATCTTTAAAGAAATTCCGGCGTTTGAAGTCGCTCTGCTCTTTTCTTCGGCTGGGTTCCTCTTTCATCTTCTGACAGATTGAAAGTTGGGAACATGATACGTACTTGCCCCACTTGAGCTATTTACCATGTGTTGTACCTGGGAATTTAAGACGTTTATCACGCAGGGGCTATTGTTCCCTGTAAGATGCGGCAATACACTCATCTCTTGCCAAAACACTCCAGCCGCTTCAAACAAATGAAACCCCCCAGAATTTGAATTCCCAGGCATTTATTCGCACTATTTTCGATACAAGTGGCGCAAAGAATCATTTGCTATGCTTAAACAAATATGTCTGCAGTCATGGTGGCCGTTTTCTTACTCCAGCATGCATTTGTAGTCTTAGACTATTGACTTGGATAATCCCTTTGCACAGACTCAAGCACGTACGCAAATGGTGGAGATGAAAACAGAAGCGAAAACTGTAATTGTGTAACTGCCGTGTGGTCAGAATTCTCGAGGCAGTAGAATTGCATGATTTCTACCAGCTGATCAGAAAAAACTCTCTATCTCGAGTTTTAAAACATACCAAAACGTCACCTTTCTTTCCCATTTAGGTCTATAGATTGAATCCATGCTTTTGCAGGACAATGGATGTCTAATTAGGATTTAACAATTTGTGTTTTTGTCAGGGGGGGGGGGGGGGGGTTCCGGTCAGGGTATGTTCGTCAAAAATGTGGGTGATTAGTAGTAACATTCAACAAATTCCCAGCGATGTTTGTATAAGGCAGTGGTGGGAAAAGTACACAGCACCTTACATGCTGCAGAACAGGTTGCTTAAAACAATCAACACAGTGGGCTCTATTTTTGTAGAGAGCGCACGTGTACGCTGCGTAAAAACTCACGCATCTTGATTTTCGTGCTGGAGCACGTCTAGTTTATCGTTTTTGGAAATTTAGCAGACAGAACTGCGCCGAGATGGGCTCTCCGACAAACCAAGCGCATTTTCTTTTACGCACCTCCACCCCAACTGACAATTTGGTGACTGAATGTAGAGTAGACTTTAGACCAGCTTGGAGCAGGTCTAAGTTGTGGTGCAGGTGGTTTACCATTTGATTTGAATGATTTGCAGGCTAATAGATTCTGAGCTCCGCTGATATGTGTGGTGGTTATCATTGCAATTCATTCATAAATATGACAACAGCTTGCATCGGACTCCTTGGATCAATGTAGTAAACAATGCATTAAATGCATTATACTGTATACACATTTATGATATAAACTTGACAGTATGACATATAGTACATGTAAAGCCAGTGACATCTTGAACTGTTCATTTGGGTGTGCGTGTAATTGTGGACAATGAATGTGCATATGGCTTCATTTCTTTCGATTGAGGTTGATTCAATAAAGTACGACAATCCTACAAGTGCCTTATGGCCACTTGAAAGCCACTTTACCGTCATTATTGAGCCGATGCCGCCATCTCCAACATTGCCCTTGCTCCCTGGCAATCCAGACAGACAAACAGGAAGCAGCTGTTGCCAGGGAACCAGCCCGAAGTACGACAGTATGGCGTACGCTTGACTGAGGTAAGAAATGGGAGGAAAACGTGCGGTGAAGTGGATTGTTGTGTTGGTGGAATCTAATTAGACTGTGAGGGAACATCCAGCATAGGTTGGTAAAAAAAAACATGTATTGTGCACGTGCATGTGTGTGTGCGTGTGTGTGTGTGTGCGTGCGTACACTCTCATTTGCGCAAGAACTGTTGCTGCGTGTGAGTCTGGGAATAGGGTGACTGACGCACGGAATGACAGATGAGCTTTGGCGTCCTGGCAACCCCTCAAATCACCCTCCTCTGCCGCTCTGTCCTCCTCCACCTCCTCGCACACCCCTACGCCTCCCCCTCATCTCTCATCCCTCGTTCTCCTCTTTGCCATCCTTCTCCCTCTTCTCCCTTGGCGCCAAGCGATTGCTTGGCACACAACGATTCAGTCGCCGAGCAGTCACTTGGATCACTGAACTTAATCATTACATGAACATCATTCGCAAATAGTGGAATTCATGTTTATCTAAGAATACATACATTGTGACCTACAAGGGAGATTTAAGAAAACATCAACTAATCCATCATAAAACACACACACATGAAAGAACAATGAATCAATGCGTGGAATGTCAAAAATGTAATATTTTTTTCCCATCTTTCTTCACATCAGCTTATCAAATTACCTTCAGCAACTGAATGGTGTGAAATATTAAAGACTTCTTCTCCCTCTGGCCCTGAACACAATACTGCTTCCAAGACAACAGTCGCATACTTTCTGGATTTTTCCCTCGTTATGGCAACTGGCCCATTCCTGCCATTGTAAATTTCCATTATTGTCCCAAAAGGAAGGCGACCATGATCTGATTTCCCTGGTCACTGCCCCACATTTTTCAGAACACATTTAGAAAGAGAGCACCCTCAACCGCAATGTGTTATTGTGAGGTGGTGAGATTTAACAACACATAGCGGTGAGTTTGGCAGAATGGAGTGTGGTTTGCTAATGAAAAATGTAAACATATTTTTATGAGAAAGAAAATGATTAGCACAGCAATTTATAGAAACAGACCGGCTGTGATTCACTCATTTTTCCATCCAAGCAGAATTTGGGAGGCGCAAGTCCAATAAATAACAAAAATCATGCGCACTAGCTGTTTTCTTGTCAACTCGGATCAGACTGCCACACAAAACAGAGAAAAGACGGGGTGGTACAAGCCAAGACACACACACACACACACACACACACACACCCACACACACACACACACACACAGGAAATTACACCAAAATCACACTGTAAGGATTAAGAAAATTAATTGATGCAAAGCCAACTGGAAATTACAATTAAAAATCCGTGAAATGAGATATAAACTGTACATTCTGTTCATCGTTAGTAGATGTCAAGCCTAAGGCCAAGTCAAATCACGTCAATGGGGGAAGTGAAAAATGTGGATTTTTTTTTTAACTGCCACAATCTTTTTAAACACACATATACGCACATAAATAGGTCACATCATGAAATGTGTAGGGAAAATGGCAGATTTTAAATTTAAAGGTCATATAATGTGTTTCTTGCTATATTGACAATTCAGTATGTCACAATCTGAGACAAGTTGCCTCTTGCCATGCTATTAATGTTCAGAATCACACTTCCCCTGTCCCACATGAACATCTGCGCAAAACCACTAACGGAAGCTTCACGTCAGCCTGCCTATAAGGATGTCTTCCACAAACTAATCTAATATTGGATTTTAAACTCATTGTTGATTTATTCACCTGTCGTGATTGTCGATTGTGCCGCAGTATTACGATGAATCTTTACAAAGTTCAGGGGATTTCAACACCATTTTCCAAAGTGGTGTCATCAAATTTACATCGCACGTCAATGACCGATTGCTCTTGCTCAAGTGTGTCACAAACCGCAAAACGGGGGAAGCTGTGACCTCTGCAGTCCTTTTAGAAAGATAAGCAACGCAACACAACTAATACTAGCAGTCATGGGGCTCTTTTACACGTTTGCAATTCACACAGCGATGATGAATCCTATCATTTTTAACACGCCACCGCACCCGCATTTCACACCTCTTACACATCAAATATATTATCATTACAAACTTTTTCCTGGGTTATTTCTCTGACCAGGTCTAATACAGCCAAAGGAAGTGAGATATTTCTATTTTAAGTTGCAAAGTCTTGATCAGGAGATGTTCACCCATGACAGGAGATGAACGTCATGCTCTTCCTCCCTTCACGGCAGTAGAGACAGCTAAAGTTTGACCAATTTTACTTGGTGGGACAAGGCTGGGGCGAGAGGCATCAATTGTATTAATTAATCATCTAAAAAATGTAACATAAACTAAGGCATTCCTAAGCCCTTGATAGCGTCACCTGTTGCGTACATAAACATTAAATGTTTGATATTTCTTTCTGTGTAATTGATGTCATGTCATATAAATAGAATTTTTATCATGATACCCTAAGATTTCTTTTTGCTTGACGTGCGAGTACAAAAAAAAAGGTTCATTTTCTATGTGAACTAATTTAAACTTCAACTCACAATTTTTAAAATGAAGTACTTCAGTTCATAGTTCATAATTGAACATTTTCAAACTAAGTTCACCGGTCCAAAAACTAGTTCATAGTGTTTTTTGGTCTCCTCCCGACACCCCACCCCCTTGAGACGGTTTGTTAGCCACTGGGTTGCCAAATAATGGCCTTTTATCCCTAATTTAGGCTCGTTTACGGTGTATTTACCCGGGTTTCCTCATTGTAGTGTAACAAGAGAAAACCTGGCACCCTTGAACTGCATCCAAAACCGTTCATTGGCCCCAGAATGAACTCGTTCAAGGAAACGTTCATGAATCGAAAATATGCTTCGTTCACTTCACGTTCGTTTAAGTGCAAAACTGACCGTAGCAAGGGACTCAACTGACTTCTAAACAAGTGACAGTTTTGCACATATAATCAGTAAATATTTTTCAAAAAAAGAGTGTTAAAAGATCGTTACTGCCAAACTAAACATAAAACAAAGAGAATTTAATTATTTTTTTTTAAAACAACCATATAGCCTCCACTACCTTAATTCTAACATACAATGGCAAATACCATAGGCGCACGAGCTAACAATTAGCACGTGCTAGTCATTGTTGTTACCCTTTAAGCAATAAATATATGCGTATAAACAGTGCAGCAATGCATGTAGACAGACAATATAATGATACTCAAAGGCATATACTCTCTATCCTTTATGAATTAATATGAGAAGCCAAGAGAGGAGCTGAGTCTCCATTACTTTCTTTCTAATACTGCCCCAGGTGGCCAAGACGCGCAGACCACACTGAGCATCACAATAAACAGTTGAATTCTTTTTCATTCTATTTGAGTATGTTGTGCATCGAAAAGGAACTAGTTAATAATACCTGTATTTTCTTCTGCTTTCTGGACTAAAATCACATTGTCATTAAAGACATAAGTAGTAACATTACCAAGCATTACTGCTGCGACTATTACTACTACTACTTTGACTCGTTTTTTCTTCTTTGTATTATCCAGCAGTGTTGAAAATCTGTGGCACCATCCTGCCTCTCACAGGTCAGTATTAGTACTACAACATGTGTTATCGTCAATGGACTTTTTGTTACGTGTTTAGTATTGTGTTACACTTTCTGATTTTCCCCCTCCATTGTGTTTGTGGAGTCACAATTTTAAAATGGGTTCATTTACAGTAAGATGTTACAAATAAACTTTGCATGTACTCGGCTTTACTGGCTTGCTGATTACATGTAAGAATGAGAAAGGGGGGCTGGGGGTGAGGCGAAACAAATAACCTTCAAGCGTCTAACAAAACCGTCTCCTCGGTGTATACGCCCACATCAGCATCCAACATTAATCAAGACACTGTACCACTATTGCTTGAAGCTTTTGTGAGTTTTTATTAGGAGGCCTTGTTTGTAGATAGCAGGGTTATCATTGTTCTTCTTATTTAACACGGAGCATTAAATATGTACGTCTATTTATAAATGGTAATCGCACATAAAAAAAAAAAAAGAACTTATTTTTTATGCGTTTCAATATTGTATTGTTTTTGACAAGTCAACATTCTTCCTAACAAAAATGTTCAAATTATGTCTAATGTTTGGCTCCTACATCTGGACAATAATTGTTATAGCCAGGCTATAGCCTTTCAAAATATATATGATACCCTACTGCACATACAGTATATACAAACCCAATTCCCCAAATGTTGGGACACTATACAAATTGTGAATAAAAACTGAATGCAATTATATGGAAGTGCCCAATTTTAATACTTTATTCAGAATAGAACATAGAGAACAGGTCAAAAGTTTAAACCGAGAAAATGTACCACTTTAAGGGAAAACTATGTTGATTTTAAATTCCATGGTGTCAATAAATCTCAAAAAAGTTGGGACAAGGCCATTTTCACCACTGTGAGGCATCCCCTCTTCTTCTTACAACAGTCTGGGGATCGAGGAGACAAGTTTCTCAAGTTTCGAAATAGGAATGCTGTCCCATTCTTGTCTAACACGCGTCTCTCGAACTGTTCAACTGTCTTCTTGGGCTTTCTTTGTTGCACCTTCCTCTTTTTGATGCGCCAAATGTGCTCTAGTAGTGAAAGAAGTGGACTGCAGGTTGGCCATTTCAATACTCGGATCCTTTTCCTACGCAGCCATGATGTTGTAATTGGTGCTGCATGTGGTCTGGCATTATCGTGTTGAGAAATGCAAGATCTTCTCTGAAAGGGATGATGCCTGGATGGGAGCATATGATGTTCTCCAATCTGAATATACTTTTCTGCATTGACGATGCCTTTCCAGATGTGAACGCTGCCCATGCCACACGCACTAACGCAGGCTTATAAACTGATAAGTGCTGATAACAACTTGGGTTGTCCTCCTCTTTAGTCAGTATGATATAGCGCCCCAGTTTTACACAAAGAACTTCGAATCGTGATTTGTCTGACCACAAAACAGGTTTCCACTTTGCCACACTCCATTTTAAATAACCCCTGGCCCAGAGAAATGCCTGCGCTTCTTGGTCTGCTTTAGAAATGGCTTCTTCTTTGTACTGTCGAGTTTCATCTGGCGACGGCGGCTGGCACGGTGGATTGTGTTCACCCACAATGTTTTCTGGAAGTATTGCTGAGCCCTTTCTGTGATTTCCCTTACAGTAAGTATTCCTGTTTGCGGTGCCCGAAGATCATGTAGGATTTTTCGGCCTTGAGCCTTACACACACAGATTGTTCCAGATTCTCTGAATCTTTGGATGATGTTATGCACTGTAGATGATGATTACTTCAACCTTTTTGCAGTTTTTCGCTGGAAAACACCTTTCTGATATTTCTCCACTATCTTTCTGCGCAACATTGGAGGAATTGGGGATTCTCTACCCATCTTGGCTTTTGAGAGACACTGCCACTCCGAGAAGCTCTTTTTATACTCCAATCAAGTTGCCAATGGACCTCATTAGTGGTAACTGGTCTTCCAGCTGTTTTTTTTTATAAGTGCAATTGACTTTTCCAGCCTCTTATTGCTACCAGTCCCAACTTTTTTGAGATTTGTTTGCACCATGAAATTTACAATCAACATATTTTTTCCCTTAAAATGATAAATGTTCTCAGTTTAAACTTTGGACCTGTCATCTATGTTCTATCCTGAACATTTTATGGGGAGTGAAAATATTTGGGTTTGACATCACACATTTAGAATGAACAAAGGAGTATTTCAGCTTTTATTTCGAGTTATTTTCATGTACATCTGATAAAGAAATTACAATAGCATTAGTTATTTTATTTTTTAGCTGAGCAAAAGTATTGGAATAGATGAATGTGAAGTCATAATTCCATATGTAGTTGTAAATAAATTGGTTACATTAACTGTTTCAAGCCAGTGACCCATTGACATCAACAGACTTTTGCATTTTAATTTTGTGTCGCTTTTCGAGTCTTTCATTGCAACCGCTTGTTGTTTGTTTGTTTGTTTGTTTGTTTGTTTGTTTGTTTTCATGTTCATGTTCTATTGTGTTTAAGTCTGGAGCTTGAGTAGTTGCAAACATTCAATCAATCCTGTCCTCAGGACGTTGTTGATGATGTCACTGAGAAACCTTTCCAGCTCTGTTGTTTCTATCGTCCATTGCTTCTGTTTTCTTTAGTCTGCCTGTTTCTGCTAAGTACGTCATACAAAAGTGGTTTTCTTTCTTCTTCAAGAATAGCAATACATTTCCAATCTCTATGTTTTACACCAGAAAATGTCTCATGTTGATGTAAGTGTCTACAGGGAAAAAACACACACACACATTTTCTGGCATCACCTGTTACCATTTAGCTCAGTAAGATAAAACTGTCAAAGGGGATTAAAAGGCCGACATGTTAGTCAGACCAGGTGAAGCTCCTATTCATCTTTTGCCTGTACAGTATGTGTGTTCTCTGACCCAGTCTGTGCTGCTCGTGTTGACCCGCAGGACCACACAGGTGTCAGACCTCCGGGGTGATGCTATCAGACCTCCACAGACGTTGCTTGGGAAAGGAGAAGCTAAATGACAGGACAAAAGGAGCGAGGGGTTACAGAGAGGTGAGTAAGAGGGTGCACTTCACGTGCATGATGAGCTGACATTCAACCATGTGCAAAACGCTTCTTTTACAACTGGTGAGCCATATTTTCACATTGGTTTAGTAAGTGTGTGTGTGTGTGTGTGTGTGTGTGCGTGCGTGCGTGCGTGTGTGTGTGTGTGTGTGTGTGTGTGTGTGTGTGTGTGTGTGTGTGTGTGTGTGTGTGTGTGTGTGTGTGTGTGTGTGTGTGTGTGTGTGTGTGTGTGTGTGTGTGTGTGTGTGTGTGTGTGTGTGTGTGTGTGTGTGTGTGTGTGTGTGTGTGTGTGTGTGTGTGTGTGTGTGTGTGTGTGTGTGTGTGTGTGTGTGTGTGTGTGTGGAGCTTGATGTTCACAGTCCTTTGACAGATGGACATCAAATCTGGTACCTAGTGGATAAAGTGGACAAACATCAGGGATCTTAGTCACTGAACATCGTGGCCCTCGACTCCACACGAAGCTGTCACAAAAACATTCATATCAATATGTTGTCTTGTATCAGCTGTTTGTGTATCTGGCTTTATATAGGATTACACAATAATAAGTGATTTAAGAGTTGTTGCTCTGACTGGGACTAATATTTACTTTCACTTTCACTGACACATATCTCTTAATAAATTAATCAATCAGGCATTGGGTCAGCACCATTCGTCCCACTTGAATCAAAAGATTATTTTGCACAGAGAAAGGATACGAGCCGTTGCCATTGGCCGGGAGCAAGTCGGCTGTGTTCACTCCCACTTCATATGCATTTGTCTAGCTATGCACCAAAACACCAAAAGAAGAAAAAAACTCAGTGCAAAAGTTAGACCGGCTTTATACTAGACTTGCGATAGGGATAAAAACAGGGACCTGAGTGTTGTAATTAAAGTAGAAGGTGCTTAAAAAGTCTTGATTTTGGGGTGTGCACATTGATGTTTATACTTTGTAGACAGGGTACACAGTAATTTCACGTGGTAGTGTGGCAGTCTCTCAAGCTGAAGGTCGTGAGTTCGTTCCTCAACCCTTGAGGAACTTTATTTTTATTTTACTATTTTCCAAGTGTAAATATTACCTTAAAACTGAGTCTATTTGGTCCCACTCTAAATAGAGTAAAATTTACTCTACATAATTTACTGTGTATGTGTAGTATTGGTGATCCAATGGAATGATTTGCTTACCAAAAAGTTCAAAGCCAAAGCAGTCAAATGCTGACGGCCTGACATCTGTCTGAAGGACACCTGAAACGAAATACAAAGGGGGAAGTGTATAGTGACATCTGCAACACTGTGTATAACGTTTTATTAAAAAAATAATAATATTAGCTTCAGTATAGATTTAAGGTAATTTTTTATGAATTGAAATAAATGATTGTGTTTTTGTAGTTGTTGTTATTGTTAATATCAGAAAAAAACTGAAGTTTTAGGTCATGTGTTACATTACATGCTTTTTTATGTTGCTGTATGTATGCAAATATTTTCCATACACTAAAAGCCCGCCAAAAAGATATTACGTGTCAACTGCAGTCATCAACATGATATAAAAAAAAAAACTTCAGTAAGACTTAATCTTCCCTGCCTTGCTAAATTTCCAACCTCAGTAGTGTTAGGAATTTGCACATACAGTATATTAGATTCCTTATGACAGTCCTGTGACACATTCTCCTCTCTTTCCCCTTCTCTGAATCAGCCAGCTTCTAACTGCTTCCAGATCTGCACCTCTTCCTCTCTCGCACCCCTTCCCCAACTCTGTTTTGCTGCCGCAAAGTTTCAGTTGGAAAGGTTTCAAAGTGGAAGTGGAAATGTACAACTTCAGCCAGTGAGTCAGCTAACAAGGTGCTCCTTTGAAGAAAACCGCAAGCCGAGGCAAGGACATGTAGTGGATTTTGTTTTTCATAAATCACTGCCGTGTTTGCTTGGTTTTATTCAACGCAAGGTCTTTGATGAGTATATCAGTTCCTATGTGTGTGACATTCACTGAAAACGTAAAGACAGTAAGGAAACAACTTGAACCTTTGCCATAACAATGTGTTTATTTGTGAGTGTATAGAAAGATAAACACAGACGGACTGAACATCTCTGTCTGTGTCTGCACCACTTCCACACTGCTGCCGTATATCAAGCGCTTGATGACATGTAGATGGCAAGCCAACTTCTACAACTGTTTTGATTAGTCACTCCTTAGTCACCGGTAGCAGCCGCGTCGCAGCTTCGTGTTCACAAGGGGCCATTTAGATGGAGGGAGGCCTTTCAATCATGTGACTGCGGTCAAACGGAGGCGAGAAGCGGGACCCTTTTGTCGTTGTTTACAGCTGGTGACATCAGTCTTTGAGGAGTCTGTCATTAGGGAGTGAGAGAAGCTTGGACCCTGCAGATAAATGCCTCCTAACAGAGGGTTGGAGGGTGTTATTGTGTGGCGTGCCGGGCTCCGCAGGGTGGAAAGTCCCTCACCACAAAATGATGCTGGGGATCACTAAGCGGTACAAAGGTCTTTGCGTTTCAATGAGCAGTCACACAGAAGCGATGATTTAAAAAAATATGAGAAGAAAGTAGAGAGTGGCGTTGCATTTCGATTATAGGTAAAAGTGCTATAAAAGCTTCTATATTAGAGAACTGCAATCATTTACAAGCTTTTGTCTGTGTGTTATTGTCGTACAAAATGAATTTGATGACTCATCTCATCCATTGGATTGGACCTGAGCATTTGCACCTGCAGACGTATAAGAAGAAAACAAAGAGTCGAACCAAGACATAAATGCTGTCTTACTCTTATTATCTCCTCAGGTTTCAAAGTGAAGAAAGGCAGCTGAGGATAGTGACAGCCACAGCTGCATCGCTCAATACCGTTCAACGTAAACCCCTGTCAAGACTGGGCCCACTGAAGCCATGACGGGCAGCTCTACCGTGAAGGTATTCAACTTCTGCAGTGCAATGCCAATGGGGGGAGCGTCGGAAGAAAAGAAAAAGTGATGAGTCACTAAACTTCCCAAAAACCCCCCTCCCTCCCCTTCCTCGTTTACGGGAAACAGAATGCAGGTTTTTTTTTTCTCTCTCTCTCCCGTGCTCTCTTTCCAGTCTCAGACGTTCATCTTCTTGACAAGCTGCCGGGTCACAGTCGAGGTTAATGTGTGCCGGTGAGCTTATTTCATCCGTCCCTGTGGGGGTTGCTCCACTAAACAGGTTTCAAGTATATGAAGCAGACAAGTTTGTTAGCACTGCGCGGGGGAGGTTGTGAATAGTTAGCAGTCACTTGGGAAACACATAAGTCTTTGTTCTAAATCATAACCATAGCTAGAAGTCATTCATACAAGTTAGACTTGGATTTAACCAAGTGACAAATTGATTTAAGATTGTTTTTCTTATTGTAGTCTGCAGTGTTGCCCAAAACAATTTGGAGAGCTAGATCTAATAATTTACCATTTCATGTCATTGCACATTAGGAACACCTCTTGGTATGATGCATTGCAGTTCGACAAAACAGATTACTCCCACATGTCCAAGAAGTTGAAGTGTTCTTGAGAGACATCGTCCTGACAACCGGTTGTCATTCTGACCCCAGGATGTTTTGAAAATTGTATCTTTCTTCAATTGAAGGTATAGTGTGTGCGGCCAGGCCTGGGAATCGAACGCAGAACACAAGAATGGGAAACTTGTGATGTTTGCTGTTTGTTAAGTGTTGATACAGCTTCCTCTTTGGTGGTCAAATTCCGTACTCGAAACTATGCAAATATAAAAAGTCCATGAAGGTGGGCATGCCAAAAATGTATAATTTGTAAAAATGCCCAAAAATACACTTTTTCCGACTGCTAGTTGCACAGCATATAAGTATTGTATTATGTGTCTAGACTGGAGGAATTTCGGTGGCTGACATTTCTTTGAGTGCAGTAGAGCGACAGGGACTAAGAATATGAAGATTATTACTACGTTGTAACTTTAAACAACAGTCTAGGTATGTTTCCTTACATTATGTCATATTAATGATCCCAACAAGAAAGTTTAGTTTGCAAAAAACTTTAAACATGTAGGAACAATAGGAAACATGATTTAAAATACCAAAATATTTTATCAACCTAAAAGTACTTGGTATCGGTATCGGCAAAAGTGGCCCCAGCATTTACATGGTATCGATCGCTACAAAAATTTCAAACAGCTCTACTTTCATCAAACTAGCCAGCCAGAAGGTGTTGGTTGACCTCGCGCCTCAAATAGATCAAACGTAATCTCTTGACCGCATCTGTGTAACTTGCATCGAGTTCAGCTGTGGGTCATAGAAAATCACTTCATCCATGTTGAAGATGTTTGCACTGTTGAACTTCACGTAGTCCTTGCATCTGAAAATGTCATCAGTGAAGACAGTAAAATCCAGGATTACAGGAAAGCTTTTCCCCAGATACAAAAGCGAGAGGTGCAATAGTTAGCTGGAAGTCGGGGTGAGATAGTTTTCGGTTACGGAGAGCCGTGCTTCAGGCCCAGCAGCTTCGGGAGGAATCTAGTGTGACCCAACAAGAAGAGTTTGAAAGTTCATGGGAGTTTTCGTTTCAACGTGGTTGTAATCCTACATGACAGCTCCCTTTCAAACTTTCATAATGGACCTTTATTCGCTCTCCTGTAATTATCTCTCTAACTGCTGTTGCTATCGTGACTTGTGATCTCTTTGTACGCCGCAAATAGACGTGTTCATCTTGACGTGGCTTGCGATCGTCACACCACTTCAAAGGTCTTTCACATCACTTTCGGTCGCAGTCAGCTTCTCTATCAGCGCTCGGATTTGACAAAAAGAGTGATCAAAGTGGTAACGGCCAGCTCAACTTGTGCATTTATTGATGACGTGCAGGGTCAGCAGCTTTCTCCCCTCGTTCCGACTTTTGTGCCTAATAGCATGCCAGTCAATGGCACATCATGGGTGTCAACGCCAAGAGGACATTATTTCACCTGAAAGGTGGAGATCCGTCATGATAGATGATTGTCTGAACGCGTCAGTCTCACGTGGACATTTTGTGCTGACAGTGACAGTGCAACAAGTGAACGTCGAGCTGATGTGCATCCATGCAATCCTTCTTGCTTCTAATTCAGTTCGATTGTGCAAAGTCACAAGGGAGGTGGGAGTCAGCCCAGTAACATAGAGACAACTTTGACGCTAATTAGCGTCTCCAATTGGCCTGATTGTGTGTATTTGATCTCTTGAAAGGCACAGAATTGGAACTGAAAATTCCGGCAACAATGAAACTCCACACAACTCGTGATGATGGATATTATCAGATCAAAAAAAAATTCATAAGGTCTTAAAGGCATGATAGGTTCCAGCTCACCTGTGCCCCTAAACAGGAAAGAATAGGTGACATCCAAAATGTTTCCCCAAAAATTGTCTACCAGCTTCATGATCAACAAAATAACAACAATCGGCGGCCCAATGAAAACTGACCCAGGGCATGTTTTGGGACCCAAGTTTAGGAAAGACATTAAACAACACAGTAAACCACCACTTTTCTCAAACATTAAGTCAAGTCAAGTCATTAGGGGAAAAATAAGAAACCTCGAGAAGGGACCGCAAATGTGGTAATCCCCACCTTCCAGGATGACCAAGCTGCAATGGATGCTGAATGGACAACAATTTACAGAGCTTGTGCTATTAAACAAAATTAACAATAGTGAAAATGTCCATTTCGGAAGTTGAAGCACTGCAAGAATGAATGAATGAAAAAATAATCACATCCTGCTAAAAGGGATGTTTTTTTTCTAATGGATTATACGAGGATGATTCTTTAACTTTCTTTTGACCCAGATAATGTGAATGTTGAAAATAAAAGTCCACTTTCCTGCAAGGCTTTCATGTTTATGCTAGCATCTCTGCGTGTGTGTATTTATAATCGGCCGCCGAGCTGCTGCACTGTGATGTGAATAAGTGGGGGACAAAGACCAAGCCTTCCCTCCCCGCTGTCTCCCCTCTTTCTTCGCAGCCCAGCACATCAGCGCAATTACACTCAGGGCCTACACAGACGTGTTGATTGCAGTGGACAGGTCCAGTAAACAGTAGCCTGTGTGCTGCTGAATCAGGTGGAGTGTCACTTTGAGTGAAGGCCTCACTCAGGCCACACTTGTTGACAAGGTGTCCTTGTGCCCTGAAAGTCTGGCGATATCATTTCAGCGGTTAAGGAGGGCCAGCTACACAACACTGAACACGGGACTGAAGGGTGAAGATTGTTTGGGTGTGTTTGCCAAGAGTGTGCAGACCAAAGGATAGGGGAAGTTGTGCAAGGCTGAAGGTGTGGTTGCCTGACTTTTTTTCTTATTTTGGTATGTGTTGACAACTCCTTGGAATCTGGTCTCACGCCCAGCAAACGGTCAAGCAGGGTGACTTTTGTAATCCTTGTGGGTAGCTAAACTTCAGGGGTGTCCAAATTCCGACATCTAAAACGACGACCACTTTATGCTCACTAATGGACCGGTGTGGCTTATATACAGGGACAAGAAGCCATGTCATTTGCACAAATTCCAGCAGGCACCAGCATGACTAAGAGGCTGGGTCCTGTTCTGCATAGAACAACTCAGTAAAAGAAAGAATTCTAGTGAAGGGTGTGTGAAGCGAGTCTAAAAAAGCAAATAGGGTGGAGGAGCGCAGGCCTGTCTCGTGTTGAAGAGGTGCGCTATTGTTGTACAGCAGTTGACGGTGGCTGGTTGAGGTGTGTTTATGTGTTCTTGAACATGTGCTAGGAGCAACGTGCACAAACAGTGTGCCACTAAGATCTTATTATTCCTGTTTGGTAATTATTGTCTTCACAACCACTGCGCCACAGAGGCGCCAAAATCGAGTTATGATCTACAATGCAGGATTATTTTATGCAAATAACACATTGTAAATGAAGCCAATATAAGAGCTTTCTTCTAAAAAGATCATGACAACATCAGAGAGGTATCCATTAAATACGTTTTTGTTTTGTTTTTTATGGTTATCATTTGCAGTATTGTAGAACAGCGCATTACAGATTTTCCTTTATGGTTACCTCCTTTAACTCATCCACTGCCATTGACGGCTATAGACGTCAAAAATTCATTTGAACTATTTCTATTACATTTTTTTATTGTAATTAATTGCATGACTTCAATAGTTAACTCACGATTAATCATACATTTTATATCTGTTCTAAATGTACAATGAAAAAAGTTCCAGGTTTTCATACTCTTGTTAACAAAAGTGGAAAAAAATGTTAAACTATTAGAAATAGTTCAAATGAATTTTTGACGTCTATAGCCGTCATTGGCAGTGAATGAGTTAACGATGCATCCACACCTATGGATTGATTTTGGAGCAATTTGTCGATGAATAGTAATCGCCTTATGTCACCGGTTGCCATGCGCACTCCCTTCCCCCGAAGATGAAAGAAGAATAGTGCTACCCCCAACCCACCTTCCCCGCTCCCGTTGACAAATAGAATTTGACGCATGTCGTCAATACCCCCACGACCCAACCACCCCCAACATGCACCCATGCATTGACGAATATTTTCCCGGGCCAAATTTGGTCCCAGTGCAACCTTGATACCCTCCCATCTGAATTTAACTGAAAATCAAATATACAATACAATAAATGATCACCAAGAACTATTTATAACTTTTAATGGTTAGTCAATCTGGTTGTGTTGTTAGTTTTGCAAGTGCTAAATGCTATTTTAGTTGACAGTTCAACGACTGTAAACAATGAATGCACTCACCATAATCTAACCGTTTTTTTACTTGGTTCCAGCAGCTATTGGAAGTTGGCTGTGCTGTTTACCTGGCGCCAGTCCTGCGTTGTAACGTTAGAAATATTCCGACAGAAAAGCTCTAAATGTGTTGGGTTTGACTAGCAAACAACAGCAAGTGACGGTACCACTTCGCCACCTGGAGCCCATAGTTCCGGTATGATGAAAGCATGCCTGCTAGAGATTTAAATGTTTGATTTCATTTCATTAAAAAATTATATATATATATATATAATACTACTTCATTAGACTAATTTGAATTATTTTTTATTTAATTTGTTAAATTTAACTTAAATTTAACTTAAATTTAACTTAAATTTAACTTAAATTTTACTTAAATTTCATTGATTAATGTCTGTCTCGATTACTTCTGGTCACCCTAACCCCGTTGGACACCTGGACTGGTGTCCAGTGCCAGACAGAAAAAGTGTTAGATACTTGAATGAATAAACATTGATGAAAATGAAGAGCACTTTGGCAACTTTATCTTCCTTATCATTATTAAGGAACATTTTAAAGCAACTGTCTAAAAATGTAAAATAAATAAATAAATAAAAAGTTGTCCTCTTGTATTCGTGTATGTGTGCAACAGTCACAGTGATTGACCATCTTTGCATACTAAATAAATAACTAAAAAATAAATAAAAAATAAATAAAAATAAATAAAAATAAATAAAAATAAATAAAAATAAATAAAAATAAATAAAAATAAATAAAAAGTTGTCCTCTTGTATTCATGTATGTGTACAGCAGTCACAGTGATTGACCATCTTTGCATACTGCGAGACCATGTCATCGGCTTCGCCAATCCACTGTGGCATTGTCCAGTGTCTCATGCTTCAGATTGGCTATTTTTAGATGTTGCACATAACGCACAAGTGTCACCAAAGAGCAATGAACCAGCTTCTCTGTCGTATAATTCTCAAGATCATGATCAGCCTTGGATCAATTTGGATCACCTTTCAGGATAGCTTGCTGGGTGCTATTGCAAACTTGTGAGACAATAGAGGTGAGTCTCACGTTGCACGTAGGAGCAATGCACCTGATACTCTCAAGGTGATTGGCCCTAATCACATGGGCGCATGGAGGGACTGTCCCTGAGAAGAGGCGCTTGTTACCAAGCCACTGTGACTCATTCATGCTGGCCATGTGCAGGCTATTTGTGTGTGTGAGAGAGAGAGAGAGAGAGAGAGAGAAAGAGAGCGCGAGAGCAAGGGAGAGGTTTGGAAACAGAAATCGAGACAAAGAGGGAGACGGGACATGGAGCAGATTGATAAAAACAAAAAAACTTTATTGCACAATAAAAGCCCCTCTAATTAGAATTTCAATGTGTTCAATCTGACCCGTTCATCCTCAAACTCTGGCTCAATGGCGACTGGCATGGGTTTGACACCTGCCTATGTTGAGTCATATTAAAATGTTGATTAGTCAGTAGGGAGGGGGGGGGGTAATTTTGCACGTTACATAACAGGGTTGCATTTAAGTGACTACTTCAAGGTACTCAAAGCACTTTTACAATTGTGGCCCCCATTCACACAATAATAATGGCGTATGCTGCCTGCCACTCAAGGAAAGTAACCATAATTCATTCAAACACCGATGATGCTACAATAGGAGCAACTGAGGTTCAGAACTCTGCTTTGGGACACTTAGACATAACTGACAGGGAGAAGCCTGCACACATCAGCTGAATTTCTTATTTTTGCTGTCTGACTCATAATGGTACTGCTCCTCCATACATATAATGCAAATAGAAAAGTCCATCTTTAGTGTATTAGGGATCTTCAAACTTTTTCCACTGAGGGCCCTCACTTCACCTTGTTTCGGAAACATGCTAATTATTTAATATGCTGTAGGTCAACCTATGCTTAATCTTAGTTTGGTGAAATTAGTATTTTTTTAGTATTATTAGTGTTTTTTATGTCACGATATCTTGTAACATTTGACTTTTACATTGTAATATCTTAGTAACATTCCATTATTTTTCCCCCAGGAAATTTAAGTTATGTTTTTTTTAAATAAAATATAAAAACTGTGATGCCATCAATGATTTTTTTTTCTGTTAGAAAAACTTTCAACTCGGACTTTGAACACCCCCCGTCTACATAATCCTTCATCCGTTTACAACAGTCCTTCTCAAATAACAGGCTGCCCCCCGCCCAAGGGGGGTACATGTGACCTAAAAAATAATATATATATTTTTTAATCGTACTAGAATAAAGTGTAATTGCACATCCAGTAAAGTAGGTGGCAGTGGCGTTCTCTTTGTCAGGGGTGTGCTTACAACAATTTATAGTGGTTATAGGTAAGTTGGTAGTAGGGTGTTTTTGCGAAATATTTTTTTCTTCCTGGGGGGTCAAAACAAAATACAGACAAACAAATATGTGACATTGTTTTAGTTTGTGTGTTTGTGCGGCTTCACCATAAAGGCCATCCGCGGCCTCACACTTGTCAGAGTGCACTCTGCTGTTGGTAGAAACTGTCACTAGGGACAATGTGGGAAGACAAACAAGTACAAATAACAACAGTTCAATAGTTTAGTTGGAAATGAACAAATATGTTGATTGAATTCAAAAGACAGTTCTCTGCTTCCAGTTTGTCCTGGCATGCTGTTACAAGATGAAAACTGCGTGCCAACTTCCTGAGGTGAGAGTATTATTAACTACCTGGACAGACATAGTGTGCTTGTAAATGTGTGGTTTGCGAGGGCGGGACGGGCCAGCTGATAAGGGAGGTCGATATAAATCTGCCCTTCCTGACAGCATGTACCTGTGAGTGAGGTCATGTCTACAAATGCGGTTTGTCATTAGACTCTCTGTGTGATTTTCCGTCCATCTCTGCTCTGCGGTTCTGTTGTTTTCCTCTCCTTGTAACACCTGAGAAAGCTGCAGGGGAAGTAAACCGCTGCCAGCATTCCAACACATTCCAGTTCCAAATGTCTGGGCACAGCCACACATCCTCTGCATTCTTTAATTTAAAGGTGCAGTGTTTCTTTTGTCCGCACATCATTTACTCTCATGTGTGTGATTTTTTTTTTTTTAAGCCATAGACCTTAAGAGTGTCTGTAAAAGGTGATTTGTAGTAAAAGTGTTTATGTGTGGGGGAATCAATTGTCAAAATTGCTTTATCTGAAATGTAATTTACTTACTATGAGTTACAACCTTTCTGTGACGTTTTATTTCTTTTTTTGCATAAAAATCTATATTTATTCATTTTTCTATTGGCTATAATAATAACAGCTGGTCATCATTTATGTGGTTGGTGCTTAATAAATATTTTAACTCTTTAAAAGAAAAGGTAAAATTTCACAAGGATAAGGGTGGGGGGGGTCGTATTTTACGAGCATACAACAGGAAGAGGAACTGAAAGACAATTTTGCCAAAGAACTAAGTGACGCAACATAAAATGTGAAATGTGCCATTTTTGCTAAGCCATTTAAAAACTATAAAAAAAAATATTAAAAACAAATGTTTTAGGATCTTCTATTCTATACGCAAAAAATGAACCATCCCTTGTATTTCCAAACCAGTAACCAGCTTAAAAAAGTAAATCATTACTCAATCTTAGCTTCTGACCCTGTATCCTCCCCCCCCCCCCAGACCCAAGCCCCCAACCACCACCACCCTCCTCCCCTGGAGGGATGCAAGTGCGTCATAGTGGGGTTGGAAAAGAGGAGAAGTAAAGCCTTTTGACTTTCAGGAAGGAAGCGCATCTGGGGAGTAAGGAAAGAGAGAACGGGTGAAAAGAGGAATTAACATGGAGGAAGAGGGGCTGGCCAAAAATAGTCAACCTCCGCCGGAGCTTTGCCTTGCCAGAGAACTCCACCTCTTGCCACTCAAGTGTTAGTCACCCTGACCTGTCCTTTGAGGACTGACTTCTCTTCTGAAGCCCCCCCAAGTCAAGAACCTCACTTCCTCCCAGGCGTCTTACTCTCGTCCGGAGTTACCTGACTTGGGACCCAACTGTTTGTTTTCTATGCCTGTAGGACGAAGCCAATGGTAGTGTAACTGGCATGAGATCAATTACCACTTCAAGTGCTGGTCACAATCTTGCTGTGTAATTAGTGTGGTGTCCTCTGTCACCTTCTGTGGCCATGAACAGGAAATGGAAAGTACATTATGTATGAGTGTGACACTGATAGTGATAATGCTTTGTTGGGCCACATGATGTATAGAATGTTTTACTTATTTCGGTGGATTACTTGTCATAATAATAAGATATCTGGCTAGAGCGTAAATGTAGGGCAGACCGGGGGCTAGTTCTATCACTTTTTATACTTTTATATATTTCTTGGAATCAATCAGGGATAAGCAAAATGTATACCACATGAAAGACCAAAGTCTCAGGTATATTTTTGTAGTCATGCCATTTCCATACTTTGTGTCAGTGTAGAGTTATAAGCCATCAAATAGAGGGAGTGAACATGTGACATGTTACCCCACCAGTAGGTAAGTTGTCACACTATATGGGGTAAGATGTCACACTGGTTTTTGCAACTAATAAAACAAGGACAGAATTATCCTTGTTCTCCTGTTTTGTTTTGTTTTTACAGCCAGAGAAATTGTTTATCATTGATCTTGAAAATTTACCATAGTCATTGAGCAAACTTTAAACATTGAATATTATGAAATCGCTTAAAGCCCTTAGGAACCGCTGGCATTCATAGCTCTCAGCCTCAAATGCCAGTTTTGCTTCCCTTGAACTGGAAATTTTAGATTAAATTGAATTTTAAAAAATGAAGCATTTCGGTTAATGGATTGATGGATGGTTCATCATGAAACTTAAAACAGTCCTGACGTGGGCATACTGTAGTTCCAACAACAACTGGAAAATCAATTTTTAAACCGTGAAACAAAACCTAGCAAACTAATCTCCTCACTCTTCAGACTCATCATCTGAAGGGCAATTCTGGCATATGAAAACTGAGTTGCCAGAGGTGCATTTTTCATTGGCCCATTTGCATATGTGACAACAAACCCCAAAATGACTGAGACAAGTTGCCCCAAACTACCATGTTGGCTAATGCTTGCTCTAGTTTAAAGTTATCTTAAGACAGAGCAGTGACTGAGGCATCACAGTCCACGAGTCCACATGATTTGCTGCTAGAATTTGTCTATGTACAACACCTGTTTCAAAATATATGAAGTTGAACAATTTTACTTTGGGTTGTCCAAAACAGATAACTGGCACTCATCTCAGCTCACAATGTGCTATTCTCTTTTCAGACAATACAAAACCCCTGACGATTTATACAAAGAAAACTAGTATTCCACTTTTCAATGCGCCCTCTGGTGGACAAGAAAATTGCAATGTGACAACTTACCCGTGATACAACTAGCAGATTCGAACCATGTACACCCTAAAAAGAAAGTTGTTGAACCGATTTAAGACTACAAATTGAATTGTTGACCAACTTTAAAAAAGATTGAAAATATTATAGTATTGAAAATATTCAAAGGCTATAGTTTAACATTTTCAAATTATTATAAATGAAACACAATTCCTACTGTTAATCAAAATACTACTCATTCCTGATGTATTCAAGCTTATATTTATCATTAGAGCTATTTGTCAAAACACTGGATTTTAATGTTGGGTTTGAAACAGTGCAGCAAGCTTTATAAGTAGGCCGTTGGACAACTAGAGCCATCCAGTGGGGCTTTTGGGAACTCGCCATGTACAATACAGTACACAGTAGCCAGCATTCAAAACAGACTAAATCACAATTTGCAAATGCAATTCACCGTTTTCTGACTACAAATACAGTACAGTTGTTGCATTTTGGTAGATTTTACAGATATCTCCACAGATGATGACATGACATGAAGAGAGATAAAGTTAACCGCAGTTGAGCTCTTTATTGATTGATGTCTTGAGGCACCGCATGACCAAAGGAGCAGATTCAGGGAAGCAAGATACACCACATCGCAGTATTTAAGAGAAATGCAGTTGGCTGTAAGTGATTTATGGTGAATACTGTATTTCCACCATTAACATGACCAATAACTTTTACAACTCAAGTGGGGTCAAATAAAATACATGTATTTTTTTAATAAATAAATAAATAATAATAATAATAATTATCATTATTGTTGTTGTTGTTATTATTATTATTATTATTATTATTATTATTATTATAATTATTATTATCAGAAATAATAATAGAAAATAAACAATTGAGATCATGCGGATGTACAAATGTGCAAATAGACTTACTTGTAGCTATGGTCTATATTAGCTTGATTTTGTTTGCTTGATTTATTGTTTTATTAGCTGTTTTAATTGTTTTATCCCCATTTTTCCCCTTCCCTTTAAGAGGTTTTGCCTTTTATCAGGCCACAGTTGCAAATAAGAATTTTGTTCCTAATCTGTTTTGCCTGGCTCAATAAAGGTTACATAAAAATAAAATAAAAAGCACACCTTACGTGGCTGCTTTCAGAATTAACCAATAACATTCAAACTCTTGCCTCCATTTAAAGTGCATCTGATTAACCCAAAATAAAGTTCAATTGTTCTAGTAGGCTTTTCCTGACATTTTTGTAGCCACATCACATCGTCACGTAGTCACAATCCATGTTCCACATAGCTTCAAAGGCATCTCAAGAGAATGGTACAAAATAATTTCCAAGGTATTATAGGTATATACCATAGAACACAACAAAGACAGTCATCATCAAGTGGAGGAAATAAGACATTACAGAAACCTGGATGTCCCTCCAAAATTGAAATCTAGTCTGAGGGGCTGCCAAGAGGCCCAACAAAATATTGAAGGAGCCACAGTACTGGCTGTTTTATGCATGCGACAACTATCTTCCATCCAGTATGTATGGGCTATAGGATAGATTGGCAAGAGGGAAGCCTTATTATGAATAAAAACATCCAAGCCTGGCCTCATATGGGAAAATGGGATATGGTCAGATAAAACCAAGGGTGAACATTCTAGCTATAATTCCAAGAGTGTACTGTGGTGCAATGCAAACACAATACTGCTTGTCATCACCAAAACAACATAATATCGCCAGTAAAGAATGGTAGTGGCAACATCATGTTTTGAGCCTGTTTTTCTTCAGCTCAAACCAAGGTGGTGCGAGTTATGAGCAGTCCCATAGACTAGTCACTGTTAGCACAAAACCTTCATGCTTTGGCTAGCAAAAAAATGTCCAGAAAAGCCTACTAAAACACCCGAATGTTATTTTGGGTTCATCAGAGGAACTTTACAGTGTGGTAGGTGTGTGATGACTCCCATTTAACATGAGTTTGGCAGTGACTGCATAATACTGAACACTGCCACAGCCACATTGATTGTGCACTTAACAACCACATTATCTAAATTGTTTTGTTTTGTTTTATTCCCCTTTTGAAAAGAGTTATTTTATTTTAATTGACTTGTGTGTGTTATTGTTTCAATGATAATAATACAAGTTTTTAAATTATCTTGGTCTCATTATTTATATCACAAAAAGTCAAAATTGTTAGCATTTGGACAGGGGTGCGTGCATAAACTTTATTTATTTATTTATTTATTTATTTGTTTGTTTATTTATTTATTTTTATCTACTGTTAGTACAGGAGTCAAATCAAGAGTACTTCACATTTTCCAAAGTCTATTTTACACATTAAACACATAGTATCTGTCTTTCTACTTGATTACAGATTATAAATACTTATACATTAGAGAGGTACTTTTTTGCACTCTATTTATCATTTAAATTGTTTGTCGCCTGTGAAAGTGTATTTATTTCTATAGTATTACGCATTGCCCAATGCAAGCAGTGCAAATTCTTCTTGTAGAGGTATTGCAAGGTGTAAGGGCACTCAAATCCTATTTATTTAATTTATTTTATATAATATGTTGATAAATTGAACAGTTTTGCAACATTTACAATAACAAGTCATTTTAATTGGTTATATTTTATTTGACTTTAAAAAAATATATTTTTTATTGAAGTCTAAATTATTTCGACAATTGCGTTATTAAGTGTATTGTTGTTATTGTCAAATGTAGCCTATTTATTTCAGAGAAGTTGACCCGTAACGTAAACCGTTTCCATAGAAACGCTCTAAATACGGAAGCTCGCTGGGCCGGCTGGAGGTGAGACAGACGCGCAGAGGGGGAGACAGCAGGCAGGAGCACAAGGAGGAGGCCATGGCAGCAGCTTGACTGACGTGGAAAGAAGTGTCGAGAGTCCGCAACTAACTTTGGCAAAGTGTCTGAGGCATCTGTCGCCTCCTCACAAGCTAAAGTCGAAGGTTTCACGGGTACCAAAACGAAACACAAAAAAAAAAGAAGCAGAATGAGCCTGGACAAAGCCGAGCTGTGTGATTCACTTCTAACATGGGTAAGTTATACTTAGCCGCGTAGCATTGCTAACTGCTAACAGGTGACATGACAACAGTGGCGATTTAAATGTATGAGCCAATGGGTCATTGTTTGCTAAATAACATTGTCACGGGTGTCACCAAGAGTGAAATGATCAAATTAGCCGTCGCGTGGACAGGTGTGAAAATTGAGCGTGCGTAAGCTAGCAACGCTAACCTCTGCGGCTAACTCTCTTTGAACAACCTGTTTACTTTTCCATGTTATCTTTACCTTACTCGGCTGCAGTGTCAGCAAAGAAATATGTCCTTAAAACAGAAGTAGGAGATAAGTTGCGATTCTTGAGTTTAACGTCGTCGTTTTTACAATCAAAATATACCTGTCTGCTTGTTGCACACCGGAATTGTGAGCGACTTAACGAACACGCCAATTAATATCTAAAAACCCTGTCCGAGTTTATCAAGTCACATTTTACACAAGAAAAGAAAGACAATGGTTCGTATGAAACGCAGGTAATATTAAACAAGTGATTCACAGATCAACTGGGGCAGCGGGGTTAATCGTGGTTAACCTTATGGTTCTGAGGTTAGAATCACAACTCCTTCCATATGTGAAGTTATGTTGTCCGTGTGGGTTTCTGCAATAAGGCCGGGTGCACATATAAAGACAGGCGGGTTGTTTTTGTCCTGATTTTTGCCAGTCTGCTCTGAACCAAGGACATGAAATGCCTGACATGCATTATGCATTTGTTCCAATAATGGGGTCCCAAACGAGTCTGGGTTAACATTTTAAAATATTGAACGTGTTCAGTATTTATGGCCAAAGTCTACCTAATATCCGGCCATCCATTTTTTTCCAACCACTTCTCCTTTCTCACTAGGTCTTAGGCATGGGTTCTTGACCAGTGTGGAAGATGGTCTTTATGTATGTCAATTGGGTGCAAATGTGAACGGTTATGTGTCTACTGGGAAAGACTCTCTCTATCTTGCCTGCGACCCAAAGCCCTTTCACACTGCACTTGCTCATTGTGAAAGGGTGGGAACACAGAAGGATGACGTCACCCCCCTGGTTGCCAGTGTGCCCATATTTGGAAGTGCTGACATAACAGCACCAGGAAGTAAAAAACAAGACTTTTGTTGATTGTTTGGACGAGAAGTAGACTGCATCTTGACAAGGTGAATATTTTATTGTTGCACAAGAAAGCCCTGGCTTTTCCCATTTTAAGGAAGAGGAGGATGAAAAGATGAGCAGCAGAAAACAAAAGGAATGGTCAGGTGCAACCTTTTACTACAGTAATGGCTCAGCGGGTGCTTGGCGAGTTGAATCTCGTTCGTGAGCGCCAGTTCCGCCAAGACTGCTTCGAGAGTTGTGGCAGCAGTCTTCTTGCAGCCCAGCAACGCTCCGTTCCGTGGCGTCCACCTTCACCACATACACAATAAATGGGTTTGACGACGGCTTGCTGTGTTCTGCTAAATGCAGTGTGAATAGGGCATAATGAGGTGAAGCTCTATGTAAAATGTGTGGTTCGGTGCTCTTTCACTCTATATTGTTGCAAAGTTGTGACCTACTTGCTGCTGCGTAAATTAGTTCATTGTGCACCTCAAAACATATGTTGGTACCATCGGAAACCAAGCCCCTGTATATGTATTTTTTTTACATGTCTGACCCACTTTTGGGTCCCCAGTCCACACCTACCTATTGAGAATGATGGTTAATCATTTATTCTGTGACATTAATAAAATGTGTGTCAGTGTTTTGAATGTACAGTATATTGTAACGTCGTCTTGGCACTCCTCTCAGTTGCAGACATTTCAGGTGCCATCATGCAACAACAAGCAAGACCTAACAAGTGGAGTGGCAATCGCACACGTCCTGCACA
Source organism: Leptonotus elevatus (assembly GCF_054856555.1). Lineage (NCBI taxonomy): Eukaryota > Metazoa > Chordata > Actinopteri > Syngnathiformes > Syngnathidae > Leptonotus > Leptonotus elevatus. The sequence goes on along the minus strand of NC_141239.1, from coordinate 50,534,405 downwards.
CAATGTAAGGATATCATACTGTAGGATATGTATGCATTTTAGCAAATTTGTGGGGGTGGGGGTTGTCACACAAATGAGCTTTGAAGGACTGGAACCTACATTGAATATGTTTAGTTTATTGTTGTGCTCCCTTAAAATATTTTCATTGCATTTCTCATTTAACTGACCAGACAGACCATTTACAATGATGCATTATGTTACATTTCTGGTTCTGTGGTTATGATGTTTCCTCATAATCAACACTGGTATCCCTCATGGCAAAAAGACAAAAGACACTTTCAGTGCTTACCAGGTTGAAATCTTTTGGAGATTTGCTGCAGTCCTGCATGACTAAAAATGTTGTTTGAACTCCAAATTGTTGACGTGGTTCCTTTTACATGAAGCATCGTCTGAATCTGTACTGGCATCATGTAAGAGAGCAGAGATGTGATGTCACTTGCTTTCTCCTGTGCTCTCATCTCATCAGAGACCAGTCTTGGTTTACTGAAACCTGGCTGGGTCGGATCAAAGAGGAGAGCGAGGACAACTGGCGCCTCAAGGCAATTTCAAATTCTTTAGAACACGTTTAGAATTGTTCAAATTGTTAAGTGTGTTCATGTTTTTCTCTTGTAGGTCAGCAACTTGAAAAAGATTCTCAAGAGCATGCTACAATATTACCATGACGTAAGGGACATTTTAGTTTTTATATGCTCATAAATGCACTATTATCCCACTCTCCTTACAGGAACAAAAAGGACCTTCGCTAAGTGCTGACACAAAGTTTGAAGCATACTGTTAATTTCTGTCTTTGCTATTGTGATATATGCTGATCTCCGACAACAGATACTGGGTCACCAGGTGTTGGAAGAACATTTGCCAGATGTGAATCTCATTGGTGAGATGGGGGACGTCACTGAGCTGGGCAAGCTGGTGCAGCTCGTCTTGGGCTGTGCTGTCAGCTGTGAGAAGAAACAAGGTAAGCTCCGGATATTACAAGGATTTAACAAGAAACAAAAATGAAATGTCTTTAAAGTGTATGTGCAGCAGTTGGGCACAATATTAGCTAGATTTCATGTCGCATGATTCTTGTTATAGCAGGCTGAGTGGCTGAATTGAGGACAATTTGCATCTTATGCTTTGTAAAGAACATCCAAATGATCAGGTCACGCAAGCTAAGCTGCTTTGACTTTTTGGCAAACAAAACGGTGCTAGTTTTCTTTTCAGGAGCGTATTTGTGGCTAATCTGTTTTTTGGCTTCAACTTCTCCAATCTCGCTCTCTTTTCTTAAACCCAGAGCAAATCCAGCAGATTATGACACTTGAGGAATCTGTCCAGCATGTCGTCATGACAGCCATTCAGGAGGTAAGTCAGCCACTTGTGTTTATCTCGGTAGTTTGCATTAGACATACTTTTAGTCCTTGGTTAATTCATAATCAACAAATCCCTCCTAATCAGAGACAGAACTACATGCCAGCAAGCATTCTGATATTTCACAAATCTCTATCCGACTGTGTGCATATGTTTATCTATCTACATATGAGTATGTATATTTAATGGGCTCCAAAACAAGAGCTTCATAATACGGCCTTTACAAAGCTCATAATGTGCAACTTTGACTTGAAGTACAGTGGAACCTCAGTTTTCATCACTAATTCATCAATCAAAAAGAATAAGAAAAAAGTCTGACCAAAACGGAATTGTCTCTAAAATAAAGCAATATTTTTCACAGAAAATAATGTAAATCTACATTAATTTCTGGACTATAAAACGCACCTGACTATAAGCCGCGCTAGCTAAATTTGGGGAATACTGGAGTTTGTTACACATATAAGCCGCACCCGACTATAAACTGCAGGTGTTTTAATGCAGGAAGCTCCTCTCTCTGTTCAACATTCAACAAGGCAACGGTAAGTAATTCTGTGAGAACATAGTTAATTGCAGCGTCCATTCGTCCATGTTAGGTTTGTTTGTTTCCCCCGGCGTCCGCGCTTCCTGGTTTCGTCACAGCTGCATATCACGCCCCAAACACAACGCCGCTCTGTGATCGGTGGAAATCAACGGGCTCGCTACAAGATGTATTCTCGTGAGTTTGTGAACTCACAGATACCGCGAGAATTCATCTTGCAGAGCAAGGTTAGTACTTTGGGCCATTGATAAAAATAATAATAATTTTAAAGTCCGAGTGCCATTCCAATGTAACTGATGATCACTGGGAAGTGTGTGCACGGCTCGCTATCATCAGCGACTGTTCGCACTACATCCCTGGCTGATTCCATTCAGCACAAGTCATCACGGTAAAGTAAGTAAAGGGAAACATTTGTTACTCCATTTGTATTGTGCAGTAGGAATTCATGTACAGTAATTTCTGGACTATAAACCGCTACTTTTTTCACTTGCAATCGACCCTGCTGCTAAGACAAAGGTGCGGCTTATCCATCAGATCACAAGGGGGCGCAGTATAAAGGAAGCACAAGAGCGTCAGGCAGAGCAAAACAAACCCAAGTGAGCCCAAATACAGTAGGAGAGAGAGAACGAGAGCAAGACAATGTGCGCCCTCATTATGGAAAACAAAGTGGCGGGAACACGGTGCTATATTTACAGATTAATAAATGCATTCGAACATTTTGACTTGGTTATTTTATTATTAGCTTGCATGCTGAAAAAGGGTGGGCACCCCTGCACTAGTGTTTCCAATCTTCTTTATCAAGGTGCACTTGGAACTTTTCTTGGCCCTGTGTTGGCGTATTCAGCAGCCGCACTTAATAAGCACAAAAAGCTTTAAAAAAAAAAAAATAATTCTGATCAATGTAGGGGTGACGATGACTCAAGAAAACACTTAGCATAATAAAGTACCACATACGCATGGGATGCTTTGGGATGAGTTTGGTGCAGACCATTCTCAGCTGTAAGAAAACCTAATTCTGGGACTAAACTTTTGCGAAAACCGAATTATAAATGAAAACCGAGGTACCACTGTCGTGATATTCTCGTGTTGTCGTGTTATTTCTTGTGTGGTGTAAACCTTACTTAATTATAGTGTATCAAACTAAGCACGACTTTGTAAGAAATCTTCATGTACGGAATAATTTTATCTTTTTGTTGACATGTGTGGTTTGTATGTAGCTTTTATCAAGAGAGCACTTATCTGAGCCAGGAAACCCAGAGACCTATGGAGACTTTGACTACCAGGTGAAACACAAAACCGTTTGTCTCCTCTCTATAAAAACCATCAATTTCCTCCAAATAGCACGAGACGTTAACGGTATCTTTCCTGCTGTGTTTGCAGTCCAGGAAGTATTATTTTCTAAGTGAGGAGGCAGGTGAAAAAGAGGACCTGCGTCAGCGCTGTCAAGACCTGGAACATCAGGTTCGTTTATGTTGTCTTGTTTATACCAAAAAGGCAAACGTCAACAACTGGTCTGCAGCACGGTGTTTTTCAGTGTGAGTGTGTTAGCGCTTGCTGTTGCATTGATTAAAGCGCCCGTGTTTGTTTTCATTTGATTGGATGTTGTGTAACCTTGGCTTGCTTTTCCTGCACTCCCGGAGAAGACACTGATTGTATTGAGCCCTCAACCTCCAACTTGCATTGTTGTCAAGTGTTGCATAACTTGAAGCTAAAAGTGACACGTTGCCTTTGGATGGATCCGCATCCAACTGAAATTTACGCAGCTTTCAGCCCACCTGTTTGTTTACTTGCATAGCCCACGCTTTAGGGATTAGTCACTTGTTTGGACATTTATTTGCTGTCGGTGATCCTGTGCTAAAGCATGCAATCTGTCCTTAAAGTGCAGTGTAGGCTCCGAGGATTCCAGCAGGTAAGTAGCCACTCCCCCCTTTTTTTTTTTTATTGACTTGCTGGCTTGTCTAACCCAAAAGCACCCGCCTGCCTGCTTGTCCCGACTACTTTTTGTAAACACACTGTCCATGACATACCTTTTCTCAAATAAATTTTCCCCTGACTGACCTCGGAACAGTATGCACTCCTTGAAAAGTTATTTTTAATCCATTCATTCACCCTAAAGCTAAAGTTAACAACTTCACCATTCAGACAGTTCCAGCCGCTTGGGAACATTTTATACCAGCTGACTAAATCTTGAGGAGTGAGCATGTAAAATAAGAACATAGCATGTGTATACACAACAAGTGGCGACTTTATTTTCTGTGACTTTGTCATGTGCTTGTGTCGTAACGGTTTGTTTTCACAAGAATGCTCGTCTTCTGCCTTGATTCTCAATAACGTTCGGTCCCTTTTGGATGCATATTCCAGGATGTACGCCTTTCCCTCGCAGTGTTCGTCTCACGTATTTCTTCATTTTTCTCCACAGCTGTCTGTGTCTCAAGAGGAGAAATTGTCGCTACAAACAGAGACCCGTTCCTTGAAGGAGAAGCTGAGCCGCTGCGACTCGCTGGACGTCTCCAGTACTGCCATCACCGGCAAGAAGCTGCTGCTGCTGCAGAGTCAAATGGAGCAACTCCAAGACGAAAACTACAGGTAAAAGCAATACCACTACAGTTGTGTTCAGACACTCAACATGAAGATTAATGTCATGGCAATAGGCTTGATGATGTCTTTAAATCCTGTGAATGTTATCATCGTAGTCGAACATAAGAGGTTTTTCCTGGTTACATTCTAATTTCCCACGTCAGACTGGAGAGCAGTCGAGATGACATGCGGGTGCGTGCGGACATGCTGGAGCGCGAGTTGGCCAACGTGCAGCAACGGAACGAAGATTTGACCGGTCTTGCGCAAGAAGCGCAAGGCCTCAAAGATGAGATGGATATTCTCAGGTAAGTCCCTTGTCATTCGATTGCGTCCTTCATACATGTATTATTTTTGAAACCTCAAAGAGACAGTGCGTAGAATGTGCCACCTTGTGGTGAACTAATAGAATGCAACAACCTAGGTTTGAACTACGGTGCCTCGGAGAGGTCACGCTTGACAAGCCTACCACCAATTACTCTGTTTGCTAAGTTCATCTCTTTTGGGTATCCGTAGCAAAAAGATGGCGGCGAAACATGTCAGCCTCCTATATAATATAATTACTAGACCTACGATTATATAAAAAATGTACATTGATATGATAAAACATTTTATTTGCATGTTATTGGAATTAATAGTGATTTTTTTTTAATTAATGAACATAGAAAAATTGGAAACTTCATGCTGTCCCTACAAAAATGAAAGCCAACATTGCATGATGTGGAAATAGTATATTCATGTAGTGACTGTTCAAAATGTGACAGAAAGAAATGAAAATGCTACAAAATGTTATTTCATCAACTGGTTGCACACAATAAAACCATGTTTTAAGGAGATGTATAGTTTACTTTTAAAATTTTATTTCATGCAACCACTCAACGAAATAAATTTGAGTAAATTTAACACTATTTTTTTAAGAGATTTTAGTTTAAAAAAAAAAAAGGGGGGGGGGAAATAGCTATGGCTAAAATTGAAAAGAAACAAAACAACGAAAATGCTTAAAAAATTACTACATTTTATGTTTACAAAACTACAATTATAGTGAATGTCTCTTGTTTTCGTCTTTGGTAGTAAATGAATGCATGAGCCTTTGGGGTGATTTTTTTTTTTTAAACGTTTTTTTGAATGTGTATTAATTTCTGTATCAACCGAAATAAGGACTTTCAAAAGTGTGTCGCACAGAAGTGATGTCATCTCGCAGCAGCCAATAGAAAAGCACATTTCCCTCGGCTCCGGTTCACCTGCTCCTAATTTTAATGCACCACACACACACTTGTATATACACTGGGTGGGGTCACATTCACGGTTTAGGGGTAGAGTTCGCCAGTCGGCGAGCTGGCGGACTCAGTAACAGGGGTTAACTTTCACAAAGAACGCTGGGGTGACGACCGGGGCCTTTCCCCGCTGGGCCTGGGATCCGGGGGTGTCGGCCGTCCTCCGGTGCCCCTATCTCCCCTTCTGCCCCCGGTGTTCCGTCCCTCCACGCGGCGGGGGGTGGGGTGGGCGCGGCTGCCCTCTCCGCTCCGCTGTCCGGCCCCTCTTCGGCGCCGGTGCCTGGGTGCGGGGGGTCCCCGGGGTCGGGGGTTGGGGGGCTGCTGGTTGGTCGGGGGGGTGTCTGGGGGCTTGGGGGCCTGGGAGCGGTTGGGGTGCATTACCGAATGAACAATACTGAGCTCTTTAAAAAAAAATAAAAAAAATAAAGCAGCTTCAAATGGTGTCGCTCCTAGGTGACAATTTTGAATGTTTGACTCTTGGTAACATTACTTTTGTCATTTAATTCAGCCCGAAACGCAATGCTACGTAAGAAGTGCTTTCTTTTTTTGATTCATTTATAAACAAAAAACCTCTCCACTATATAGACAATAGTACATTAATACTAAAACTAAGCATTTTTGAAAAAACTAATAAAAAACAAAGCCACCCTCAAAAGTAATTCAAATTAACTAAAAACAAAACTCACTAAAAACTAACTTTTAATGAAAATTCCCACACGATAATAACCCTGGGCAGACGATATATTGACCCTTTAAGGAGGAGTGAATTCATTTTCAGGCTCTAAATGCAGCATCATTAGCAGGTGTCCACCTCAGCTTGTCATGGTGAGCTGAAACTTGGATGTTAGCAGTACAAACAGAAGTAGACTAGAGTCACATTATTAGCACAAGTGTACATATACAATTAGTCAGCCATCAAGAGCACACAGCACACCTTTGTTTGAGTTCCACACGCAAATTTTCTCCCCTTTCGCTCTTGTGAAAAACAGGCTTTGGAGACTTGCTATCCAAGCAGCATGTTTGACTATTCAGTATCTCAACTGAATATTGATGATACTTAAGAGAGCAGTTTTCTTTTTTAAATAGTTCTTGAACTTTTTAACTAGCGAGTCCTTTGACGTCTGAAATGACGCATGAAAACACAATTGAATGTGGGAAATAGAATCCATGCGAATGCTTAAAGCTCCATTATCATCTTCCACTCACAGAAACAACTCCCACACTGCCCACACACAGACGTCCATTCACCTCCTCACTCTGACATCTGTGTTGATAAAAGACATTTCGTGCATTGATGCCGCTCTGCGTCAGAGCCTTTCCAAAGTCGAGTTGAGTGACGAGCCAATAGGGAGCGTTCTCGCACACGTTCATCCCCGGTGAGGCACATATCCTTAGAGGTGCTTTGTGCTTATCTGCTGCCCCTCAGGCATTCCTCCGACCGGGTGAATCAGCTGGAAACCCTGGTGGAGACTTACAAGAGGAAGCTGGAAGATTTGGGTGACCTCCGCAGACAGGTGCGCCTCCTGGAGGAGCGCAACACCGTGTACATGCAGCGCACCTGCGAGCTGGAGGAGGAGCTCCGCAGGGCCAACGTCTGTCGTTCTCAGATGGACACGTACAAGAAACAGGCAAGGAGGAGGGAGGGAAGGGAGGAGGAGGAGGCAGAGCCATACTTTTTCGGTCTTGACATCAAAGTGCTATTAAACACAGTCTGGCCTGTGCTGGTGCTCAGAGGGTTTGTTGCCAACGCAGCCGTTGCTATGCCCTCTGACTTGCAGGCTCATGAGCTTCACACCAAGCACCAGGCCGAGGCCATGAAAGCTGAGAAGTGGCAGTTTGAGTACAAGAACCTTTATGACAAGTATGAAGCACTCCAGAAAGAGAAAGAAGTGAGTTGAGTTGATATACATTGACACTCATGGGAAGGTTTTCTGTTGCCCAAACTCAAATGTTTGTTTTTAGCGCCTGATGACCGAGAGGGACACTCTTCGGGAGACAAATGATGAGCTGAGGTGTGCACAAATCCAGCAGAAGTGTCTCAGTGATGCAGGTAAGCTTAACATTGATGCAACTGAATGACAGTCAGTGCTTGAAGAAATGAATCACTAAATGCATTCAGTTGAACCACGAATGCCATCATTGCCAGTGATGCAGCATTGTATTAAGACTCCGCTGATTTTCATGCAACGTTAGTGTTTGAAGAGCCATTTTTAATGCCAAACTTTGAATCAACATACAGAAACCGTCCTTTTCTTTTTTGTAAAGATGCATCAGTTCCATCTGCAATGTAATGTCCCCACAGGAGGTTTGTGCGACAGTGCAGCCGCCGTTGGAAACCTGGCTGCAGAGATCATGCCCACGGAGCTCACGTATGTTTTAATGGTGTTGTGCAAAGGCTGGAGGCCTGAGGGCTTATGTTGTGCTAATGTTGTGTCCCGTTTTGCCATGGCTGATGAGGTTTGTCCTTATTTTGATACAAATATGCACCGGTGGTACTATATTTTTTATATAATTGCAGATTATTAATTCTAATTTATTTTGACCAACGTTTATTTTAGCTCTTGAGACCAACTCTTGGTCTGATGTATGGACAAAAATATTGAGACCATCCTCTGAAAGCGGTAATTGGCAATTTTCAAATGAAAAAAAACCTACTTATCGGGTTTTTCAACTAGTGGAGAAACATGAGGAATTTGATGTTTGAATAAATCTCTGCTCCCATTTTGTGCCTCTAATTTGATGTGCATGTGAAAACAATCACTCAGAAACAAACGTTGCGAGTTTATCACACTCCTGCAGCCTCACACACACAAAAACAACCTTCAAACATTTATTATTATAGTACCAAAGTATCACATATAGGATGCCTTTTTGGGATAGCAAGAAACTCCAATTTGCACATTATTTTGCATGCATTTTATGTTTTTTTTTCTCTCTCTCTCTCAAATATGTTTAAATTATAGGAGGGGTCAAACTTATAAAGAAAAGTTAAGTTTTTTGTTACATGGTCACTTTAGTGCACATCTTGGACATTTGTACGCAGTAAGTTTTATGTCCAAGAGTGTTAGCAGGAGTGCAGATCTGTGATGAATTAGAGGGGGGGAATAAATGTCAAAACAGCATCTCATCAACTTCATTGACCTCCTGCTTCCCATGTCTTGTCATGATGTGGATTCCAGGGAGACAGTGGTGCGCTTACAGAGTGAGAACAAGATGCTGTGTGTCCAGGAGGAAACCTACCGGCAGAAAGTGGTGGAGGCGCAGGCTGAGCTGGAGGGGGCTCAGCGCAGTAAGAATGCTCTGGAAACCCAAAACAGGTCGGTGGCGCAAGAATAACCAGACTCCTACCCGCTGGGTGCCGCCATATTGTGTGTTGCTTGACATTAAGATGCTTGTTTGGCGCATGGTAGGAGTGATATCTGCCCAAATGTCAACTCACCCTCTGGACTGTGTGCTCAGCTGAGCTGTGTGGGCCGGACTGGAGGACAGACAGCAGAAAGCCAGATTGTCTCTTGTCTGTGTGCGTGCGTGTTTATATGCCTGCGGGCATGTGGACATGTGGGTGGACTGCGTGTGTGCGTGCGTGTGCAGGCCGGCAACACCAGGCCCAGGGTGTGGGAAGCATCTTCAGTAACGGGAGGGGGAGTGAGCATGCTCAGTAGAGCGCAGCGCCGCATGGCCCGGCAGCGCACAGATGCACGAGGATCAACACTTCTCGCTACTTATCTTCCTCCCACTCGTTTAACTTTAGCGTTTCATCCCTCCTTCTTCTCTGCTGGCTCTTCTACAGACCTGCCATTGTTGTTGTCCCCGCAGGCTGCAGCAGCAGCAGATCTCCGAGCTGCGGTCTCAGGTTGAGGAGCTCCAGAAAGCACTTCAAGAGCAGGACAGCAAGACGGAGGATGTAAGCGTTTGTTTCTCCACCTTGCACTTATCATCACTCGCACATTGACAAAAACAGATACAATACACGATGGACCATATTTGGCAACATAAGTGGGTGGACAAAATGGACGGATTTCAAATAAGTATTGTCATGATTGCAATCAGCAATCAAAAGGCTTTTAAAAGTTGTAACAGATTTGTTGTTCGAAGTTGAATCATTTTGAAATAAATGGAAACATATTTTTTAATAGTATGGCAATAGTTTTCACCCACGCTGCCCCAAATAGTGAAAATCTTTGAGTAATTGCTATAGACTCCACAAGAACTCAAAGTACTACATTAAAATCCTAAGCTAATGTCAAAATAGTTATTTGGCACCGAGATGCTACAAGATGGCACCAAAGTAATATTTATGCAAAAATACCTATAAAATGTAGGATGGATTAAAAATTTAATATATGTATATCTTAATGAATTCTATCGTGATCATAAATAAAACAATTACAGTAAAAAAGTGGCCAGTCATTGTGGGCTGTTGTACAGTGACCAACTGGGCTTCACCTTAAATAGCGATAATTTGTGAATAAGTGAACCGCCTCCTAAAAGGTGTTTGTGATAGCACAGCACTTAAAACTGAGAGAATCAAAGGTATCAACACCATGCATCAAGTATGTACTCAACCCTCAATCCATGTTACGCGAATGAATGTTCAATAGCAAAATTATTTGATAGAAACAAACCACCAACGCACATCAATACTTTTAGCTAGCATACAAACATAAATATCACGCTTGCACAAACTGACGTGACATGATGACATCACACATGGGGAAACTAATATGCACACTGGTATGTTACATAAATACTATGGAGTTGTTAAAGGAACTATTTTGCCAAGATGGCCCTTTTTTTGTCAGAAATGTTCTTTAAAAAATATGTATATAATAATCAAAATTGATACTATATTGCATTTCCAATTTCATAATTTGTCTGGGAGAAATCAGTAAATAATTATTCTGGATACAACCTGTCCAAAACAACATGAAAACAACACTGACCAGTAGAGGGAGATAGAACGGGAAGCCTGGTGGGTTGCTTTTCAGTGCCCTGGATTTCTTAGATGAGAATGAAAACCACATTTAGTATCCAAAAACAGTGATCAATCAGCACCAAAATGTATGTGGAAATCACTATTTATTTATTTATTTATGTGGGGTCATATTTACATAAAGACCTATTCCTTCTAACCAAAAAATAATAATTCTTAACACATAAATAAAATGAGCCAAAATTTGGTTCCCTATTAAGTGTGATATTGAAGTCTTACTTTTTTTACTTGCAACCACTCAAAATGTTCAGTGGCATCAGACCTATCAATACATAATTTGTATTTGTTTTTTATGCCTTCTATGGACAATAAAAGCAATATTGTCCTTGGAGCAAAACTAACTATCATCTGGTGTATTATGGCTTTTATGACTCTTAAGTCCCCCCCAAAAAAATCTGTTTCTTTTGATGCCCCAGTGAAGGGATAAATTGGGTAATTGCGGGAAATGCAATATAACACCACATGAAAAATTATGATTTACAATGGGGATCAATGGGCCAAAATGTGGACATTTTTACTCATGTGTACTATAAAAAATTGTTTCCCACATATAATAATCACAATAATAATTTTGAAATTTTTGGACGTTGCCATTTTAAACTTCAATAAGTTTTGTTCAATTTGGTGCAATTTCAGCTCTCAGTGATTTTTGTTTTGTTTTTCATATGCTTTATATTTGATATTAATAAAAAGCAAAAAATTGGACACTTTCCTTACGAGGGTTGAGCCAATGTTGAGTCCATTCAACGGTCCCTTTAAACTCACCTTTTGACATTTGCACAAGAAGACTTAATTATATTGAACATTTTATAAGCATGAGAAAAATTATTGCTTGGTGAGAATTGCAGTATTTGTTCTACTTTGCCACATTGTGTGTGTGTGTGTGGGAATTGAAGCCAAGTTTTCTGATTCACCGCTAACGCCTGCCCGTCTCCTGTCTGTCTGTCTGTCTGTCTTGTCGCTACCCGCCTGCCCCACCGAACAACCGTGCCAAAATCAGGCTATCGTAAGTACGGCCCACCCTCTGTCCAAATGGCCTGTAATTTAACTCTCTCACAGATTTTACTTTGAGTGTGTTTGTGTGTGCGGCTCTTTAACAAGAGAGGAAGTTTTAGATTTTAATCATTTTTTTCCTCGTTTCCTTTCTTTAGTCGTCCTTATTGAAGAAGAAGCTGGAAGAACATTTGTAAGCCCTCCCATTTAGTGTTTCTGTTCAGTTGTCGAAACCAAATTCTCACGTGACCTTTCATTCCAGGGAGAAGCTCCATGAAGCTCACACTGACCTGCAAAAGAAAAGAGAAGTCATTGATGACCTGGAGCCCAAGGTGGACAGCAACAGTTGAGTCTTTTTTTTTTCTTTTTCTTTTTTTAAGTTTTCCATCCTTCCATCATGCGGAGATGGCACAGAAAATGTCCGCTTCTCTCTCAGTGGCAAAGAAGATCGATGACCTCCAGGAGATCCTGCGCAAGAAGGACGAGGACATGAAACAGATGGAGGAGCGATACAAGCGCTACGTGGACAAGGCACGAACGGTCCGTCACTTTGACAGGAACTGAGCTTTCACCCATAAGCTCATTCTATAGTACCTGTGCTTGATTGTGTTGTAGGTGGTCAAGACGCTGGATCCCAAGCAGCAGCCGCTGACTGCGACTCCTGACCTTCAGGCCTTGAAGAACCAGCTGACGGAAAAAGAAAGAAAAATCCATTACCTGGAGGTACGCGGTTTTACACTTCCACATTAGCATGCTGACTTTTCATAACTGTCAGCATTTCAATGACGTTTTCCATCTGCTCACGTCGCTCAGCGTGATTATGAGAAGAGCCGATCCAGACATGACCAGGAGGAGAAACTCATCATTAGCGCTTGGTACAACATGGTAAGAAGACCTTCCAATCTCATTGCGTATTCTTTGTACTTTCAACATCATGTGGAAAACGGACTAATGGAGTCGCCGTCCGTTCCTCGCAGGGGATGGCCTTGCATCAGAGAGTGGCGGGCGAGCGGCTGAGCTCGCCCAACAAGTCCATGTCCTTCCTGGCCCAGCAGAGGCTGGCCACCAACGCCAGGAGAGGCCTCACTCGGCCCCAGCCAAGATGAGACATGAAAGCAAGCAAGCCCTCCTCGTTGCCTTTTGCTGCTTTACTGCGCATGCGCCCCCTGGTGGCCTAACATGGGACTGTCATGACTTCCAGAGGAATGACTGTTGTATGTATTGTAGCAGTTTACTCATGTCGGAAAAAGCTGTAAGTGGAGCCCAGGGACATTGGCGCTTGAGGTAAAAAATAATAATAATAATCTGTCTCACCTTTTAAGGTGACTTTTAATTGATGTTTTGTTTTTTGAGAACTGTACAGTGGCTTTTTTTATTTTGCCTTTTTAAAATGTATTTTAGGTCACTCTTAATTGAGTTAGTGTTGTCAGAATTGTAGTTCAGGTTTGGGGGGGTGAGGATTTTCTTAAGAGGTCCATTGAAATCATGCTGCCCACTGCGGGCATGTGGAACTGAGGAAGAATGGAAACGTGGCCTTGGACCATCCATTGAAAGCTACACTGGAATACCTCCTTTTATACACTGTACAACCACTGGAACTTTTCTCTTCCTACTCCCCCGCCACTTTTTTTTTTTCATGTGAATGGGCTTAAGCTGCACGAGAGTATACGTCCTTTATCTTATCTTTAGACTTGTTTTCACTTGAAAAATATTCTCCTACAAACTCTCGCATGACCAGCTAAAGCACTTTCCCAGAGCTGCGGGTTTGTGGAGTGCCTTCACAAAGATGCCAAATCCATCCTGCGTGGTTAAAAATGAAGTACGGGCGTATTTGCAGTGTGCTAACATTATTTGAGTCCTTCCCTTTGTTGTATTTTTTGTAGATATTAGTTGAATTGCATGTCCCACTGCATGTTTGTTTTCATTTATTTGCATGTCATTCTGTGACTTTTTCATCCTCTCCATTCTAAGCAGGGTAATGGTTGTTAGTTAAATCGAAATGCACTCACCACTTTAAATTGTACACAAATGTGAATGTAGGCCTTTGAAGGCCTCCTAATGCATCACAAATACACAATGTGATCGACATGTAGCGCAACACTAGGCTTTTTTTTTTTTTTAACTACTGACTGGAGTTTCTGTTCACAAGAAACCAGCGAACGTACAGCCTTCAATAGATGGCACTTTTATCGTCATTGCAGAGGAGCCCGTTTGAGCGTGTGATGATGAAAATACACTACATCTCATGTCAAAGCTGCTGCTTACTGTCTTGTCCTGCATATCCCTGTTCAACATATGCTGTTGTCTCTACTGACCAAAAATTGTGTGCACATGTTCTTGCGGTTCATCATTATGTTTGTAAGTTTGGTGTTTGCTGCCCAATTGCTGGGATGACTTCGTTGAAATTGGTCATATAGGTGATGGCATACTGTACTTCACGCAGGGATCCGGCAAGTTGAACATTTTGTAGGCTTTGTTCTTTCTACTTTTGCACTACAAATAAATGGGAGCTTAAGATAAAAGATGGTGTTTTGTTTTTAATTACAGTGATTAATTAAAACTGATGAACAGTAGAGCATGTTCATGTTAAATGAGACCCCTGGATAAATCCTTTAGGTGTGTTGAAAAGTTCCAGGACTGGTGTCACGAAAGACAATTCAAACAATGAGGGTTGGTGCATTTGCTTACCTGTGGAAACACACCTTTTAACCATGCCATAAGCATCTGACAGTTCCTGGCTGAGAGGAACATCCCCATGCTGACTAACCGACCTGGAGAAGCAGAGACTGCGTAGGAGAGGGAAGTCTGGGCTGGCCAAAGAGGGGCCACCATCAATAACGAGTGACCCTCCAGAAGGGTCAAATGAATGAGGGTGAGAAGTGGGAAGGCATACAGAAGGTCCCTCGGCCAGGGGTGTGCCAGAGCATCCTGTCCTAGTGGGCTGCTCCGTTCCCTCAGGGAAAACCAGAGGGGACAGTGAGTGGACTCCTCGGAGGCAAAAAGATTTACCGTCGCCTTTCCGAAGCGATTCCAAATGGCGTTTACCACCTCCGGGTGGAGACGCCAATCCCCCTGAGGTGGCGGGAGGGAGTCCGCCGATTGATTGATTGATTGACAATGCCCGGGTGAAACATGGATGAGCCAAGGGATCCACTGCTTCGATAGCGGATTTGGTGAGGATGGTCGCTACTTCTTGATCTAGAGTCTGCGCCATTTCCGGGTCTGTTGGAAAAATTGTATAATAAGTTATCACATAAATAAGCATTTTACTATTTGCTGCAATTGAATGCTACACCGACACACACACATCAGATGCATGTTTTTTTTATCATTGTGAGTTTCGTACCGCCTTTTGTTCCGCCTTCTAAACTTGTGAATAAAAGTGCAGAGCAAGAAGGTGGAGGCAGGAAGTTCTTTGGTGCTGAGGGCATCCACTTCCTACTTTTTGCAAAAAGACAAACTTGGGTGTGGTCCTTGATTCTTGTCTCACGGAGTTGCATCATTTGAGGAAGATTTAAATGTAACCCTGACATTTTTGGTCCTTCGAGCCGGATGCCAAAATATCTGCAGTCCTGGGGCGCAACGACTGTCGACGATCGAAGCCTGTGCACAGCCAGACTAGGTCTGATAATCTAAGTCCACTTTTGATAGTGGCCGATCAGCCTTCGGTTGGCTCCCCGAGATCGCGGATTGACGGCAATCCAGAACAGCAGATGAGGAAAGGACGCATGTCGTGAGTATTTTTGTGCGTGTGTGTGTTCGTGTAGCGCTGAGAGGGGGTTGAAATTCCTCCTGGATGAAATTTAAAATGGGAGGAAGTGAATGACTGGAGGTCATTGCGCGTTAAGAATTAAAACCCTGTGAATACTAGTCAATGGCAGGTAAATGAGGGACGGCGGAGTCTGATAAATTCCGTAGAGAAAGGACGGCGGAGTCCTGTGTACACTTAAATTCCGTGAAATATTGTGTCTGTGTTTTGTCTCTGTGAGCTCTTGTGTGTGTCTGTATGTCATATTGTCTGAAAGAGTCATACTTTTTTAATGTGAAAGATATGAGTTGGAAATTAGATTGCGGCGTTTGTGTAAATGTTGTTTGTAAATTGTAAATCCCCTCACTCAGTCTGTGTCCGTCTTGTGGGCCCGTAAGTGCGCGTGTGTGTTTGTCTGTCTGTGTGTTATTGTCTGTAAAAGAAGTCTAGAAGGGTTTAAATTGTGTAAAATGGATTGTTAGGCAGGGTCTATTAAGTAAGTCTGTACAATTATAAGTGGGAAATAAAAATGTTGTAGATGTCAAACCTGAGGTGCATGGGCCCGAAAGTGGTCCTGTCAGGGGTTAATACCCGGCCCTCAGGGGACACCTGCTGATTGTTGGTCATCCGCCCCTTTAGAGAGGGGGGAGGTGAGAATTGCACAAACCCCGGTTGGGTTGCCTTGTTGAGAGGAATTAGTTATTGTAAATGTGTCCTGGAGGCATGCAGGAAGAGAACTATTAGACGAGAGAGAGAATAGTTGAATAAAGAGGAAGTAAGTAAGGGATAAAAATAAGTTAATAATTAGTCATTAACAAAGGGCCATAGATGAAAGAGATTTTGATGAAGAAATATTCTAAATTGCTGTGTGCGTTTGGTCTTTAACTTGACATTTTTCTTTTTAACTTAGTATGGCAAGAGTACAGATAGTAGGAAAATGATTAGTGTAACGATGTAAATTATTTATTACACAATTTCTATTCTAGGTATGATTGGCAATAAAAAAAAAAGTGATATGTGGAGTTCTGATAATTGTTAGCTGAATTAAAAAAAAATTAACTTCAGAAAGGTGTTATAACATTTAATTTAATAATTGAATGTAGTTCTTAAGGGCTATAAGGGATATTTGTAAGAACACAGATTTGTCCATGGTTGTAGTTTTTGGATGTATAAGTCACATAGTATTAATTTAATTCAATAAGGAGGAAGCAAAGTTAAACAACTTAAAGTTATGAAACTGTACTTTTTTTTGTTACTATTGTGTTAAATAATAATAATAATAATAATAATAAACAACTCCAAGTGGTATATAAAATATACTGCTGGGTCTGAGTGGTAATCAATGATGAGTGATATTTGAAACAAAGTGATTTAACGTTAAGCAATAAGAACATTTTCATGCGTAATATTATGCTACTTCACTACATTAGGTAGATGTAGGAGCACCAGTAGTTGGTTGTATTTGGATGTGAATCAGTCAGTGAATCGGGGGGGGGGGGGGGGGGGGGGTACTGTCTCTCTTATCAATCGGCCATATGTTATTGTCTTGAGACTCAGAGGCGCCAATGCGAGAGGGAGGGGGTTTAAGGGCAGAGCAAGGGGAGGGGGGTTGGGGGCAGCAAAGGAGGAAGAGGAAGGGGAGGGGCTTTTTGGGATGCTGGAATTATAATAGCGATTGCGGGTGAGAGAGAGGACACAGATACATGGGGAATTAATGGCGTTTGGTCATAACATGTGCTTTGTCCAGAAATTTCTGTAAAATAAAACCTTCGAAGGAACTGTTCACCGATCTCCAGTCTGATTTCACGAACACGCGGAAAACTTAAGGAATTGTTTTCCAACAATAAGCAGATAAGTTGAAGAAGAAGAAGAAAGTTCAGCAGAAGGTGTGTGTGCGTAAGGCGCCATAAATACTTAAGTTAATAGTCCCTCTCCAAGGGGGGGGGGGTACGAGGTGAAATGAATATGAATAAGAAGAAACAGTATGTTGAAATTTGAATAATATTAGAGTTAAGTAAAAAAAAAAGTGCAGAATTAGTGGGTGAATTCAGAGTGTGATTCACTTTCTGTGGACAAGAATTTAGCTAACCATGTGATGTTTGTACATCAAATAAAGTGAAATCCTTGGTTTTCTCCAGAAAACGCAGTTTTATTAATCCAACAGGCAATTTAACGCACACACGTCCACCCGTCCACCCGTCAACTCCCTTAACTCTCATGATCACTCGCGAGAGCCAGAGTGTACACTTCACGGACAATAGTAATTCCCGTATATCACAAAGCTACAATTTCTTTTTTGACTACACTCCCAAATTGCAAAGTTAACTGAAGGCCTTGTGCGAATGAAAAATATCACGTGAATGATAAAAGTTTCTATGTGGAATTGTAATGACTTCATGCCTTTCTAACAGAATAAGATAATCATGTACTCAAAAAGACTGTGGACTATTTACTATTACTTTGACAGGTATTGATTTTAAACCCTTATTGACTAATTAAATAAATAAATACTTATTAGGTATTATTGTGGTGTTTGCATGTACTAACAAACTTGACAGTGACTCATGTAGATCCTAATTGGAACGAAATTGCAAGCAAGTATTGAATGTAGCCCTAAGGTTTTTATAAAAGATTGGTTACATTGAAAAAAAAAATCCTAATAGAATTCACTTGAATTGACACACCAATGACAATATCTGATCAATTTTAATGGATAGATGTGAAAAATGCAGTTTGTGAATTGAATTGAACAATGGCAGTATTGGCTTTACCAAAATTTTAGAAAGCCATTTGAACACACAGTTGATTGCTGATATAGTTACGACCTCAGTTTTGTTTAGAAAACATGAAGTAGAACTTAAGTCAGTATTATATACCGGTATTCATTGTTTACAAGATGATTATTATGCATGGTGGCTTACATATACCTTTGGAAAAATGTTCCCTTGAATGGATGCCAGATTTGAGCAAGTGCTTGCCTATGAGTCTACTATGGGCAGACCTCAAAATTCTGCCCCTCCAAGACATGTAAACTACAGTGTTCTTTCGCAAATTAGGGCCAGAGCAGCGACGGCTACGAGGTCCCTAATGTTTTTGCAATTAAGCAGTTGCTTTTTATAATTTTGTGGATTTTTGTAAAACCGTGTAAAAAAAAATTAAGAAAAAGGACGTTAAGCCAGTGATACGCGAGGGAACACTGTAGTGCACCAATTAGAAAAACGAAAACCTTCTGTAAAAAATTAAGGTGTTTTTAATAATTAAATATATGTAGTGACAATTTGTTTAAGTGGATAGTAACTTTGAGTTGTGAGCCATAAATGTCTCAACAGGGGGGATATGGTAAACACTTTACTACATATGAATTTGAAAAAAAAAAGTTTTAATTTTTTTTAATTTTGTGATTCGATGTTTTTGTTAGAGCGATGGATTTTATTGAATTTAACAAAAGTAATACAATCTGAATATTACCAAGTACTGATTGATGATTTAAATTGTTTTAAATTAGTTGAAATTGTTCTAGCAAAACAACTGGACGTTATTATTATGGCAAAAGCATGGTGTAAATATATCATGTCTCTATATGGCATATTAGTAATTTGGAGTAACGAATGAAAGTCACTTTGTAAGTCACATTAGATCAAATTAAAATAAATACATGACCAAAATATGAAGATTTACGGTCCCCCACTGGGTTCCCCAAACCGGTGTGAAGTCCAGGGCCTGTCAATTGTGCAGGAAGTGTTGGAAGGGACACATCGAGGAGACAACCAGTCCCTCTAATAATTCCAACAGGAGGGTAAGATGCCATCGGACTCATTCGGGGCTGTCTTTTGTTTGTTTTTGTATTTTGGGGGGGGCCATCTTGTGAGGGAAGAGAGACAGCTGGCTGAATTACTAGCACTGAACAATATGTACAGAAACAATGGACATTGCACACACTGGATTATGAACATTGGACAATGCACACACATTAGAGCGAAAACGCTGGATATTACATACACACTCGATGGATCAAGTACAGGAAAAGAACACATGTTGCTGATTGACAAATATAGAGGTGATGTGCTGGTAACTTCTCCCTCTCGAAAAGACAAGAAAAAAAATCAAAATAAATAAAATCTGAATCAAATCAGATGATTTCTAGCTGCAACTTAACAAGGACATCAGGACTTGAAAAGAATGTGCGACAGCACATTAATTGCACTTTATGGACAACACTTTGGATTATATTGTTGTATTAATGATTATTCAATTAATATGATTTTTGATGAAAAGAGAATGTTACGTGGTAGTGATATTACTGACAGAACCTTATGATGAGGATTTGGATGACACCAATGTTTTAAGTGACAGGAACAAAATGAATACAAGTGTTATGATTTTTATCAATAATTGTTTTTGAAAGGGTGTGAAGCTCGGGGCTGACCTCGCCCTCGGCCAGGGGGATGAACGTCACGGAAGTCCGTGACATGTCCCTGCGAGGGACGACGAGGCCGAAAGGAATGCGCATTACATGACAGAGGGGCGGCCGGGAGAGCAGCTTCGCTAGAGTTTGACGGAGCATAGGGCCTAGCAAGGCGAGCGAAATTACGCCTTGCGTCATCAGCACGCACTGTGCGCTCCAGCCGGCCCGTCGCTGCAGAACCGAACACATGACTCGGTACCACAGGGAGATGACGCATTTCCTTCCGGGAGGGCTCACGCAAGACCCGACGGCGCGCCTGGATGAGCAAAGACATACTACGGCCATGTTCCCTCGAAAGGAGGGATAAATCCCTCAGTGCCATGTTACAGAACGATGTCTCAAAGCTGCGGAGAGAGCTAGGATATGCGCCTGTGCGTTGGCTAAGCGTGCTGCCACCGTTGCCGCGTTGTAAGATTTAATGACTAGTTCGTCCATCAAGCGCCACTGAGGGCCAGAGCACCTCACAGCCTCCCTAAGGGCTTCCTCCGGGGAGACGATGAGTGAGGCCACAGAATAGTCAACATTAGGCCTACGGTCCAAACCAATAGGATTAAGACTGTTTGCCAGAGCAGGGGGAGGGACAAAATAGAACTCCAAATCCAGACATCCATAGGTTGATCAATTTGATTTTTATTGATAATTTTTGTGTGATTTTTTATTTATTTAGTATTTAACATAAGTATTTATTTCGACACACCTACTACATACCACATGTAGGGGTGTTAAAAAAAATTGATTTGGTAATATATCGCGATATATTACGATATTTCTCCGGGTACTCCGGTTTCCTCCCACATTCCAAAGGCAGGTTAATTGAACACTCTAAATTGTCCTTAGGTGTGATTGTGAGTGTGATGGTTGTTTGTCCCTGTGTGCCCTGCGATTGGCTGCCATGCTTCCCTCCTGCAGCACAGCTGAATTCAATGATCAGCTAATTAGCAGGCTTTTGCAGAAGCCTGATAACGATCCTGATTATGAATTAGGTGTGTTAGTGGAGAGAAACATGGAAAACAGGCTGGATAGTGGCTCTCGAGGACCGAACTTGAGCACCCCTGCATTAAAAAATGTGGGTGATTAAATTATAACTAAACTTAGAAAATGTTTATTTATATATATATATATATATATATATATATATATATAGTGCTGTTTTCTCTTTTTAAGCGGTTCATAAGAGATGGAGATGGTTTTTACGTTATGTTTATGTTATATTTTACATACATATATACATATATATTCTATACTTGGAGTAACCTGACGTATCTATTTTAAACATCTAATGTGGTCATAGAGCACGACATTTGTCAGTTTTATAAACTGTACATGTTGCACAAAGCTTGCCTAAGCCATCTTTTTGTGGAAACGACGAACTCCATTTGCCTTGTTTCAACATTTGCTGGATGGTTGAGAAACTACACAGCAAAAGAAAAACATTTTTTTAGCGCGTCTTTTTGTATTTTTGATTGATATGTGACTTCCTATACAGCAGTTGGGGCCACCCCCACGACGTGACGTCACGAGGTAGCTAAACATGGCCGACGGCGAGCGATGGGCTTGGTGAAAAGCTAGCCCAAAACATTGGCCCACTTCACAAATTCTGCAGGTTTGGACGCGGGGATTTAACACTTGCGGTGTCTAACATCCAATTTTGTTGACGTATAGACGTCACCAGCCGAAATAGGTGGTAGTTCGTCCGAAAGCAGAGTGAACCAGACGGCGTTAGCAACATTAGCATTGGAACCAACTGCTGCTTTGGGGTTTTATCTCCAAATAAGCGCTATCCAACTGACGTTGCGGATTGTTTTGACAGATTTTTTTGAGGGGAAGTGATACGTTGGTTTTGTCAAGAGACGCCATTGAGCTAAACTACACAACAAAGCCATATAAAGCGGAAGAGCCCGTCGTCTAACTGGAGGTCCCCGTCAACTGCTGAACACTTGAGACTCCGCCGCAGTCCGTAAACATGGAACAAAGGCGCAGACACGGAAAGTCGCACGCCACCGACGGCGGGAGCAGCAGCAGCAGTAGCAGCTGCAGCGGCGGAGACTCGGACGGCGGCAGCCCCGCGTCCCCGTCAGGAGACCACGCGTCCTCCCAGAGCCAACAAGGCCCGTCGTCCTCGGGCAACGCGTTCGCCAACGACGGCAGCTTCATGGAGATGTTCAAGAAGAAGATGGAGGCGGAGATGGGGAAAAAGACGCAGGGGGCAGATGGAGAGCAAGGACATGCCAAGCCCCCTCCAGTCACCAGCTTTGTAAGGGGTTTAGCAGATAGCACATCCAAATTGACAACCTTAGACCAATTGATAAATACTGTGTACACTACTCACAATCAGTTGGGGTGACATTTCACAATGAACGAAAAGAGCACCTTCACAGGTGAACTTGTTTAAACTTTTGAATGCATACGTTCTGTCTTAACATTTTGTGAGTAGTGTATCGTAAACACTATTAGATGGGTTGAGTTGGGAGATGTTTTCCACAGATGAGGCTGGTGCTTGGGCAGCAGACTAAATGTAGACCTGCTCTGGTGTAGTCTCCTTCGTTGCCAAGGCAAGGCCTCCTATAACGGTGTCAGTCTTCTATGCCCTAACCCAGGTGGGGAAGCGCAGAGGCGGTGTGTTCCTTAAGACCGGCATGGTTGCCAAGAAGCAGAAACAGGACACAGAGGTAAGGGGGAGCGCGGAGGGTCATCCACGGTTGGAAACTGGTTTGACGTGCTGTGTCGTCTCTCCTCCTGCAGACTACGCCCGGCAAGAGTGACGCTTGGTCAAAGTACATGGCGGAGGTGAAAAAGTACAAAGCGCACCAGTGTGGCGATGACGATAAGACCAGGCCGCTGGTCAAGTAGACGTGGATCCACAGAAGAAAGAGACCCTCGCCTTTCTTCCAACTTATGTTTCCCTTTTTCAATTTTCTTTTTTTTGACGCTGTTCACATTTTCCTCAACATTGCTTTGAAAACTTTGCATACATGATTGATCATTTAGTTATTTTGGTTTGTTGAAGAATTGATAAACATCTACACTGCCTGTTCATTGTGGTGTGGTGTCATGTTTACTTTTCTGGGGGCCTTAATGACAAATTGGTTGGTTGTAGGGGCCCAGATTTTGGTGCAACAAATGCAACATAGTTAGAATAGAAGGGAGAGAAAAATGCAGGGAAAAAATATTTAAATCTATATTGGAAGTTCATTGTGATCATGCTCCCTTCTGTCCAAAACACTTGCAATCTCACAAGCAAATAAATTGAGTTTAATGTTGAATCTTAGCACACGTTAGTACAATGAGTTACACTTTTGTAATTTTACCTGAAACAGGAATACAAAATAATTTGACTTAAATGTAAGGCTTTTTTCTCTCTCCTAATGAGCCAACATTTCTCATAACACAAAAATTGCTTTTAAATTATTTAGAAATGGCATAAAAAACCTCAAGAAATTGCTTTAAAACACAATTGCCACTCACTGCCCCCCCCCCCATTTAATCAATTAGAAGGGGGACAAAATACTTCATATGTGCATGTACATTGTATATGCACATTCTGTATGTGTGTATACACTAAAGATATATGTGTACATGCTTTTTAACAAGAGGTTCCATCCAATAATGACGACCATGCAAAGGGCAACATTTTTAATTAAAAGGTTTCAGTACTATACAGAACGGAACTCATTAAAGAATTCAAGTATAATAGAAAAAGTGTTCAGTTGTGAGGGTAAAAGCTCCAATTCAGCTATGTGCATTTTACATTTCTTACAAATGTCAGCGATAATTTCACTATGCTTTAAAAAGAGCACCATGTTGACACTGACCATGCATCAGAGAGGGAAAAATACAAAAGGCACACTGTCGATCCTATATCAACAAATACACACGGGCAGACACGCACGCACACATGCACGTCGCCTCCTCCCTGTCCACAGTGATATAGGTCTGTCTTGTAAACGTCAACAAGTTGTATTTGTCGTTTTGTTTAGCTGCGACGGATGTAAAAGTGATCATGATGTTTGCTTTTTTTCCCCCCCGTGTCTATTTCCTTCCTGAAAAGTTGAACAATTAAAAAAGTGGTCTACTCCGCCGGGCACCAAAAGCAAGTCCAGCTGCTGATCATAGAGTCTTCCTTTTGGCGTCCCCTCCCTGGCTTTGGCCGACATCTGCACATAAAACCACATAATCGTTCGTTCTGGTGTTTTCTTGTCAATCACAAGCTACAGCATTTACGGAAATGGTTGAATACAAAAGGGGGCAAAGCGTACGCTCACAAAAACAGGATGAGCAGAGCACAGAGAGAAAGACGAGGAACAACAGCGGACAGGCAGCGGGGCAGGGAGGCTCGCGTTTTACCTGAGAAAGCGAGTTGCAAGTGAGGAGGCAGAGCAACCTGAGACCCCGACTGGAGACTCTTATACAGATCTGAGGAGACAGGACGGGGACACAAAAGGATGTGGGGGTGAAAAGGAGGGCACAAGGAAAAGGAAAGGTGAGAACAATGAACAAGGAAAACAAAAACAAGTCAATGGTGAATATGACCGACGGCAGAAATCAGGACAAAAGAACAGACCCAACAAATTAAATGCATGTCAAAGTTCAAACACAAATACAAGATGGCCTTGAAAGATTTCTAATTGACTTCAGCTACCACAAGGCAGCAAAGCACTATTTTTGTCTAAATGAAACACCTCAACTCACTTCTTAATAGTTCCTTGACACCAAGATGCAACAACATAGCGGCAAAGCACTATTTTTGTCTAAATGAAACTCACTAAGGAACTTTCAGTTTATGTTGATTATGGCGCCACCATATGGACAAATGTGGTAATGTTATGCCTGAAGGAAGACCACATTTCCCATGAGGACAAGCGCATTGCGCCGTTTTTTGTGTCGACATTCAAACTGACTTCCGTCTTTGTAACGAATGGGGAAAGGGGGAAGTGACGTATGCCATAAAGCAGTCAGCACATTTGTAGTCTACCATCCTCCTCAAAGTTGCTTTGTGCCAGTAAAAGTTATACCAACCCCCTCAGGCCATGGCAAAGGTATCATTCAACTAATCGATGTTTCATCAGAAGAGTTATGAAAATATTTTATTAACTCATTCACTGCCATTGACGGCTATAGACGTCAAAAATTCATTTGAACTATTTCTTTAAGTTTAACATTTTTTCCCACTTTGTTAACAAGAGTATGAAAACCTAGATTTGTTTAAATTGTATATTTAGAATAGATATAAAATCGTGAGTTAACTAGTAGTCATGCGACAAATTTTAATCGCCTGACGTCCCTCATTTTTAATAATCTTTTATTTTTTTAAATCTTTAAAAAAAAAAAAGATTATTAAAAATTTGGGGCATCAGGTGATTGAATTTTTTTAATGTAATTAATTGCATGACTTTACTCGTTAACTCACGATTAATAACAAATTGTACATCTGTTCTAAATGTGCAATAAAAAAAATTCTCGGTTTTCATACTCATGTTAACAAAAGTGGAAAAAAATGTTAAATTAATAGAAATAGTTCAAATAAATGTTTGACGTCTATAGGCGTCAATGGCAGTGAATGAGTTAAGGTTGAAAAGTTCCTTAGTGTTACTCACTTTATTAACATTGTTCCTTGACACCAAAATACCACAAGATGGTGGCAAATCACTATTTCTACCTAAAGACCTAAATCACACTTAAATTCTTCACTCACTTCAGTACAGTTGCTTGACATCATCATGAGTGCAAACCACCATTTTTGTCTTAATTAAACTCTTTACTTCATGCCAACATCGTGTTTTGCTGATTATCTTGGTGTCAAGGAACTATTTTTGTCTAAATCAACAAAGTTCCTTGACACCAAAATGCAACAAGATGTCACCAATAGGGATAGACCGATAATTGGTCCGGACAATAATTGGCACCGATATTTAGCATTTTATGTATATCAGCATCAGCCTTTTTTTTTGTTTTGATGGCCAATATATTAAAAACTGTTATTTTTGCTTTGACAGGCGCTTTTCTCCTCTGTCTGCTCCGAGTCAGCGGCTGTCGATTCCCTGCAGCATTGGCCCACCCACAGCACCATCTGATTGGTTGCTCGTGCAGTGCTAACAGTCAATAAGCGGCAATTAGCGATTAACTAACAGTTAGCTCGCAGGCTAACCTAATAGCCATTTTTTAGCAGCTATTTGGGAGTTATCCCGGGTTTAGCGTGTGGGCGAACAGTTAGCAAATGAGCTAACAGCTTGCGAATTAGCAGCTATTTGGGAGTTAGCGTGCGGGTGAATGTTAGCCCGCGAGCTAACTTAGCTCGCAAATTAGCAGCTATTAGCCCGCGAGCTAACCGGCTAGCTCGCAAATTAACGACTATTAGGTTAACTCGCGGGCTAACCTAATAGCAGTTTTTTAGCGGCTATTTGGGAGTTATCCCGAGTTAACGTGTGGGTGAATGGTTAGCCCGCGAATTAGTGACTATTTGAAAGTTGGCCTTATTGTTGGTGAAAAAGCTGATGGCAAACAAAAAACCTTTAACATGTTGCAAATCACAAAAGCTGTTTATTAAACATGTCCTTGAAGGCATTTAAGCAGTCAAGTGCTGTTTTTTTTTATTATTATTTTATTATTAAAGATTTTGACACCAACTTTTTTTTCCTGCAAATGTATATCGGCTACAAATATCGGTTATCGGCCTCCCTGACTACCAATAATCGGTATCGGCCCTGAAAAAAAGCATATGAGTCTATCTCTAGTCAACAAGTAATACAGTACTTTTATTTAGGTTTTCTAAAAAATTATCAAAAGAAATGTGCAAATCATGCAGTCGGTGAAGTATAAGTCTTTTTTGACTTTTCAACTTGGAACTCCAAATTCAAATGGTCGTTCTCGTGTACACTTCCTGGTATGAAGTCCGACTTCCCACTTTTATCTTGGTCTCCATATTTTGATATCACAAAAACCTGTCATTTCAACAGGGGTGTGCAGACTTTTTCTATGCAATGTATGCGTATGGCCCGCACTCACTCTGAGTCAAGGTCGAGAAGGAAGCATTACTGGCTGCAGAGCTGGCGGGCGGCGCGCTGGAGCCGGCGGCGCTCAACTGGGGCAGGTTGAGCAGCGGGAACTGGAAGGGAAGCGACACGGGAACCAGACCCCCCAACATCCCGAAACCCAGGGGAAGGGACGGGGGGGAGCAAAGTGGACCACTGCCCCCAGCTGATGATACCTGCACAAAGAGGGGGATATCAAAAGAACCTGTTGAGGGAAAACGTATGCACGTTTGGTTTGTCTTGGCTTTATGAATGAATAACTCACAAGAACTATTATCAGCAACAACAAAAACAGCAATAGTAGCAATAATTGGCCAACTTGTTCACGATATCTACTGTCTCATATTACAGGAAAAAACATGTTTAAAAAAATTAACATGAGAAAAACTAGCTTTTTCCAACAACAAAAAAACAAAAGATTTACATTTAGAAAATGTAAATATGTTCAAAAATGTCTAAAAATCTCAGTTATTATTGAATATTACATGAAAATCCCAATTTCAAGTAGGAATGTGCAAAATTTGCATCTGAGAGCGCCTGAGCAGAATGCGATGAAACATTTTTCAGCACGTACAGTATGTGTTTGTTTTGTGTGGCATTTAGAGGGAAAACTCAATATTGGCACACAATAACTGTCATATAACTAACTGCAAGAAAAATTTGCAACACTGCATTACAAATTTAGCATTAAAAAAATAAATAATAAAATGAACTATACTTGTGGAAAAAAAGTCAAATAGGAAGGAAAAAGTTAATTTACATAAACGAGAAAGAGATTACGATGAAATGTTTCATATTATATGAAGAATAAATGAGATAAAACACAATTTCCTTAAAAATGTTAGAAACAAGTTCAGGTGAAAAATACCTAATATTAGTCATTTAATATTTATTTACTGTAAATCAGTGGTGTCCAAACTTGGTCCTCGAGGGCCGGAGTCCTGCAGGTTTTGGATGTTTCCCTGCTCCAACGCACATGTTTCCAATCGACAGGATCGTTATCAGGCTTACGCAGAGCTTGCTGGCGCACTTCAGGTGTGTTGGAGGAGGGAAACATCCAAAACCTTCAGGACTCCGGCCCTCGAGGACCGAGTTTGGACAAATACTGATTTAGAGCAATAAAACAATATAGATAAATAGAAATATGGAATATCTTAACATGTTTATTAAACTCATTAACATCATAAATGAAGTAAAAAGATGGGGGGGAAAATTGTGAACAAAACATAAGCCATATCTGATATAGCTTTCAACATTTGCTCCTTCTTTTCTCTAGGTGAGTGCTTCTAAATAAATAATAAAGTAAAAACAACAACAACCATCAGCAGGTAAAAGAGCACCACGGGAGCTTGCTAACTAGCACCTGAGGCTAAAGCCAAACTGTGGCAGGATTTTTACCTTCTGGACCTGGATTTGCCACCTCTGACTATTGTCGCAAACGTGTGTCTTACGGCAATTTTGTCTGTTTAAAGGGACAGTGTGTAATACTTAGTGCTATCTAATGGTGGGATAATATTTCATTCATTTTAAAAACCCACGATTGATTTCAATAACATGCACACAAAAAAAGCTGTCACATTATCATACTTTTTTTTTTTAATATAACTGTAGTTCTAGAAATGGCTAATTATATCACATAGTTGGCGCCGGTCTTTCCTGCTACGGATACCCGAAGGACAACTTCATGAACATAGTTAGCCCTGGTGGTGCGTGTAGGTAGCATTGGACCCAATGGGTGGACCACCGCTTACCTTCTACAGCTGGGCCCTGCATTTGATCGTCACCAAGTCCCGTGATTCGGGCTCCCGTCGCCTGACACCTTTTGCTTTGCTCTCACTAGCCCTTTTTTTTTTATACTAGCTTCTCTCGCTAGCTGCTCTTGTCAGCTGCTCTGGCTAACTCTGGCTAGCTTGGACTTTCGGTGTCACTTGCTGGGGCTCTAGTCGGGTGCCAAGTTGATGTTGCTCGCCAAGACGATGAGAAGACGCACGCACTTCGGCCGCATTCTATTACTTAGCGATGTCGGTTGGGAGTGAACTTTTACACACTGTCCCTTTTTTTGTTTTGTTTTTTGCACTTCTAAGGCTCAAGCTCCTTTATATGTAGTAGGATCCAACCTGAATTGTTTGACAATGAGCTATTGTGTGTTCGGATTCGTCCTGACTACAGATCAATAACAAAGTGTTTGAGAGCCTCGCCACGAGTGCGTTTTTGCGTAGCTTCAACAATCCTAACCGTGAATGGCTGCGAGGAGGACAGAAAGGTTACGTGACAACACCGACCACCAACCTGAGGCAACTGAGGAGAGGCCGATGACAACGGGACCGACGTCACCAGTTTGGCCCCCTGAGACGTCGGCACACCCCCCGGCCTCTGGCGCTGGCCTAGATTGGCGGCGGGCGCGGTCGGGGGTGTGGCAGTTCCTGAATGTTTGCTTATGGATGAAGTGCTGATAAGGCTACTGTTGGCTGTGCTAATGCTGCTGATGACGGGAGTCTTCGGGTTACCTGGGGGAGCGTAACCACCCGGACCCCCCTTGGCTGCTCCGGCATGGGCACCTGAGAACGGCGGGCGGAACCCTGGGGGGCTTTTGGAGGAGAACTGATGCATGGGGGGTGTCGCCTGAGACCTGGAGATTTGGGAGGGGGTGGGCGAACTTGAGGTGCAGACGGCCAAGTTGAGGGTGCGGGATGGGGCGGGGATGACCTGGGTGGGGACGACTGAGTTGAGGTTGCGAGACGGCGTGGTGACTGATGAGCCGAGGGTGCGAGACGGGGCGGTGACGGCCGAGTTGAGGGTGCGAGGTGTGAGTTTGACAACTGGCGCTGTGATGCCGCTGTGACTGGATTTGGTGAGCGTGGCGTGCATGGGGGTGATGAAGCCAGACTGTTGCGTGGTTTGAGCTCCCAGGTGGGACGGGGGCGCGGAAGACGCTTTGCTCTGTGGGGTGAGGGGCATGCGAGTCGCCAGGAAGGTTTTGGGGCTCACGTGCACGGGCGACGGATGGGCTGTCGGTCGAGATGGCGGTGACGTAATGATGATGGGGTCGCTACTGATGACTCCTTTATTATTGCTGCATTTGATGAGGCCCGAAGGGGAAGCGGAGACCTTTGATACCGGAGGCACAAGGGGTGATGCGGTTGGCGGTGGGCGGGGTTTAGCTGGTGCAGCAGATGCAAGAGAGTTGACTTTCGGCACTGCGACACCCACGGGTCTCTGAGTGTTCAACACCGAGTGTCTGTGCATCTGCCCCGGCCCCTTCACCAGGCCCATCGCATCCACCCTGACTGACGACCCGGGCGGGAAGGTGATCGAAGACGGCCGAGACAGAGGGGCGGACGGAGATGAGGAGGTGAACGTGTAGCGGGGGTTGCTGGCGCCGGGAGTGCTGCCCAAGTTCTTTTTCTGCTGCTGCTGGATAAGCGCAGAGACATGCGGGGCAGGGGCGGGGTTGGCGACGCTCTTGGGTAGATCCGGGGAGGGAGGGCTGTCCCCTTGCGCCAGGCCCTTGGCGGCGTTGCCGAGGATCATGAGTGCCTGGGAGATGGAGTCCAGGGAGGGAACTGCCAGATCGTCATCAAGGGAATTGAGGCATATGGGCTCAGACGGCGACTGAGACGGTCGCTTGGCAACCTGACCGACGGGGGACGGCGTGACACCTGTTGAGGGTGTGGTCCGCTGAACCCACGCCGACTCCTGACAAACAAATTTTCACGTTAATCATCTTGTTGACTCCACAAACGACAAACTGTAATAAGGGAATTGCAAGGTCTAGGCATCTCTACTAGAGCTGTCTAACCAATATTTTCTTGATTATTCTATCAAAATGTTCCATCGATTAATAAAATTAAAATGTATTTGTATTAAAATGTATCACATAACCTTTTTTTCAGATGATTGTTTATTAACTAATGATTGTTGTTTATATATTATGTTGTTTAATTCACTTTTTCACAGCCATTTTCACTGACGCAACCCCCGTTTTAGTGAATTTGACTGATTTTGCCCACAGAATATTGTGCTCTACTGCTATAAAAACATGGAACCTACCAAAAGAAATATTACCATCTCTTCTTTCATCAGGAAAAAAAAGTATATTTGTATCTGTTTCCGTTTTGCAGCAATTAGCATTAGAATATAGCTAAGTTTCATCATTATTCACAAACCTGTTAAAAACACTGACAAAAAAGAGCTTTTTGCAACATGGGCCTGGTTGATCTCAAACTCTGCTTCCACCTGCTGGCCGTTTTTTGTAATAACTACCATTGCTTTAAGCGACCTCTTTAGGTCAAAGGTTGCATCAAAGCCTTCTGTATACTCTAACATAAAAAAAAACATGTTTTTTTTTTACGAAGGCAAATAATGTGTGTCCCACATCATGTTAATACTTGGGGGGGACACCCAAGTAAACTGCCCACCACCCAAGTAGATTTCAAGAAAATTTGATTAAAAACATATAAATTGTAATAGATTAAAGCGACTATATTTTCCCCCACAAATTAATTATTTTAAATATTAATTAATTACTGGTTTGGTCCGTAACATGTCAGAAAATCGGAAAAAATGTCGATCATCGTTTTCCAAAGTAAAAGCAGGCAGATATTTGCAAATGTCTTGTTTTGATTAAATGCAAATGTTCATCAGTCTGCTTTCATGAAGGACTACAGCAACCAGTACATTAACTGTAGAGACTGAAAGCAGCGGATTTTCATTATTTTAAGATAAAGAGTGGGTGTAAACCAGAGTTCATCAACATGGTGCCTGCTATAAACGATTATCAAAATAGTTGGCAATTAATTTAATGATCAATTAAATGTTGATATCGCATACTGTATAACCAAATATCATTAAAACATTTGATATTTTGATGCATTTGTGTACTCGGCTGTTTTATGATATCAGATGATTATTTATTTTTTCTCGACGGTGCCACCTTTCCAACTTTGATGTTAATGTGGAAAAAACATGAATCGTATTTCCAGACTACAGTGATTGGATCAATCAAAATCTGCACATTCTTGTCCATTGACTGAGTGAGAATCCTATGATAACTCATTTGGCACTTACTACTCACAGTATTCACACAATAAAAAGTTGTGATGGGCATTTGATTGTCATTAAAAAAAAAAGTCACCTTTGGCTTGACTTTTGGTGTGTTGATCATCTTTTTCTTTGCTCTGGAATGAACACAAAAACGATCAGTGTGATCGTTAACTTTGTAGCAAAACGCTTTCTGACGTCGCTTTACTCACGTGTAGCCAGTGAGGTGACCATGAGCCATGGTGCTCTCTTTAAACAGAATCCTAGTTTTTGTTTTTAAAAAGAAGAAAATAAAAGACGGCTTGAGCACAGAATATCCAATAGTGACATTTAACTTGACAAAAACTATTTAAAGAAAAGAAAAAGAAAAGCACACCTGCCCTGCATCCAGCCCTTTGGCCAAAGAGGTTTTACTTCTGTCTCCATGAAGGCTTTGATGTAATCTTCAGGAGACGTGTTCTTGCCCTCTAGCTCATAGCAGCTCAGCTTCACCCGTACCAAGTTGCATAGCAACAACCTGCCAGAAAATGACAACAGGAAGAAAAAAAAACATACTCATTAGTCAGTTAAATGAAAAAACGCTGTAAAAACGAACTCTCTAAATGAAGATTTTAATGGTGTGGCCTTTTCTCTATTGCTTCTGAAAAGATTTGATTTCTCCCACAGATCATTAAATCACAACTGACTTTTATAGATACGGAAGCCAGGAGATCACATCATTGTTTTTGTGTGTGTATTACTTGCACTTTACATACATGAACTTTACATATCTCCATTTTACCACTTGCAGTCGAATGAAAGTGACATCACAGTTGCTCAGGGCTCACGTAATGACCAATCACGGCCCAGCTTCAGAAAACAGATGTGCGTCGCAGGAGTAAACAGTGATGTCACTCACATGGGGTGCATTCAAATAACTCAAATGTCTAAACAATGTGGGCATTCGCATAATCTATCAAAGATGACACACTTTTGTATACCAAGGATTATGTAAAAACAATAACAACAACCCAATTTGACTTTGTAATGGAGGAAATGACAAATACCTGAGTTTGTCATCCCAGGCAAACTTCTTTCGAGGCCCCATCACCCTCTTGCCTGGCTTCTCGTCATCATCATCCTCTGAAGCATTTTTCTCTCCCTCCTCAGACTGGTGTCTGTCAGGGAACAAAGCAGAATGTCAGTATGTTAATGAATGCGTGGTGTCCAAGTCAGGTGAGAGAAATAACCACACGATGCCTTCAATAATGAGCAAAAAAAATCGGATGATTTGGATACGGCTTACTTTGCCACCTTGGCGATACAGTCCATGTTGTATCGAGCGATTTGCTCTGGCATCACGCTGCACACTGCCAGCTTCAGCTTGAGTAGCGGTGTACGGAGCCGGTCGTCCTGGTTGAAGTGGGGGCGACAGTCAAGAACTTGATTTCATCTTAATAGAAACCACTTGATAATGTGTCACATCACATTATCAAGTGGTCTCTCTATTAAGATGTGAAGGGGTTTCCCTGTACAGAAAATGTTGAGGTGCCCATAACAGACTAATTTCGGGCCACCTCCACCTCTAAAACCTGTACTGAAAACTGTAATTTTTGCATGCCAATTTTGGCCTTCAATGGACCGGACGCTCAGGAATCTCCCAAAATTCCTAATGGACACCATACTCCTGGTCGGTATGGCAGTGGTTCTCAGTGGTGCTCAAGTACCCCTATCCAGCCTGTTTCCCATGTCTCCCGCAAGCAGCTAATCAGCAAGCTCTGCATGAAGCCTGATAACGATCTTCAGCTGTGTTGGCTGGGGAGACATGGAAAACAAGCTGGATAGGGGTATTCGAGAACCGGGGCTGAGAACCAGTGCTGTATGGTATACACACACACATCTGAAAGATCAGTATAGTACCACTGTTCTGTAACAAATGAACAATATGTAACAGCCATGTTAGACATTTTCAAATGCGAGTCAAAAACACTTGACGATCACAATGGCTCCACCTACCTGGATGTTGAGGTTCAATTTCTTCAGGCGCTTGAGCAGACCTTCTTTATTACACGGAACAAAGGCCTCCAAGTGAGAGTAGACAGCTGAACGAACATCTGCTGGTTGCTCCTGAACCTGTAAATCAATGCTAACACATACACACGGAGGGTTATACTTATCATCGAAGAAAATACACGAGCTACAAAAATGGCACTCACTCTAGTAGGATATTATTCATGTCCATTGTGAAGAACTTCTTTCGGCCTTCTTGATCAAACTGACGGGATGCCTGTGACAAGAAACGAGGATTAGACGTACTCCCAGCCTTCCGTAGGAAGTAAAAACAGGAGCACGTGGGTTACAGCATATCATGTGAGATAGTAAACTCGTACCGCTCTGAGGTCTTCGATGCGTTTTAAGAGAGGGCCCGGAAGACCGGTGGGCAGTGATGGAGGGCTCATCATATTACCCTGCGACATACGGCCTGCGCCTGCCTTATGGCCCATGCCGAAGGAGCCGTTCTCCCCCTGAGTAGGACTGGAGGGCTGCGGAGAGTCCAGCATCCCGAAATCCAGATCGCCCATCATGTCCTGCAACACGTCATTGTTGGCTGACCCGAGCAGTGACATCACAGCCGGGTCGGACGTCAAGTCTGTCATGTTGCAGTCGTTGCCACCGGCAGCCTTGGCTTGGCTGTTGACGACCGACGACGTGTTAGCACCGGGCACTTTGGCTTGGGGTCGTGGCAGACCGGCACCAGCCAGGTTCCTCTTTCGCATCTCTTCCTTCTCCCTGGTGAAGCGCCGCAACATGTTGGCCAGGTGGAGGGAATCTTTCATAAGCTTCTTCCTCTTCTTCTTTTCTGGCCGGTTCAAGGATGACACTCTGCCACAGCATAAAAACAACAATATTAAAACTAGTATGCTCATCTGTATTCATTTATTGATATTGTGTCTAAATAGGTTCCGTACTTAACTCATTGACTGCCATTGACATCAAAAATTCATTTGAACTATTTCTATTAGTTTAAAATTGTTCCCACTTTTGTTAACAAGAGTATGAAAACTTAGAATTGTTTTATTGTATTAGAACAGATATAACATTTTTGATTAATCGTGAGTTAACTAGTGAAGTCATGCGATTAATTACGATTAAAAATGGTAATCGCCTGACGCCCCTATTTTTTCATAATCTTTTCTTTAAAAAAAAAAGATTATTAAAAATTGGAAAAAATAATTACAATTATTGTATTTATTTTTCAAAAGAAAAGATTATTAAAAAATTAGGGGTGTCAGGTGATTCCATTTTTTATTCGTAAATAATCGCATCACTTTACTAGTTAACTCACAATTAATCACAAATTTTATATCTGTTCTAAATGTACAAAAAAAATGTTCGAGGTTTTAGTACTCTTGTTAACAAAAGTGGAAAAAAATGTTAAACTAATAGAAATAGTTAAATTAATTTATGACGTCTATAGCCATCTATGGCAGTGAATGAGTTATATTCAGTGCCATTGACAGGTATACTTGTCAATTAAGACTGCTTTGACAAATGCAAAAACTTAAAAGTTAGTACCGTACCCGGGCTTTGGTACTTTAATTTTCCTGGGTTTCTTCTCCTCCAAAACTGCACCATCTGGCTTCTTCCTCCGCTTTTTGATTACCCGCTCTTCTCCGTCTTTCATCTTTAAGTAGAAGGATGTTTGTTGGTATGATGACATTAGATGAAAGACAACAGTTGTGCGGTTATGGAGGCGCAAAGAACATACCTTGATGTGATTATTCTCTGTATCGTCTCCTTCGGAGTCGGATGCGGCTCGGAACTGCAGAGTGCCCGTGTTGATGTAAAAGCCTCCATGTTTGGTGGTCAGAGAGGCCGGAACCAGCTCATCATACTGTATAACAAAGAAATAGAGTTCATTTGTAATACTGTTTATAACTATTTCCAAATCATTTCATTTCCTGTTAGTTTACAGTTATTTAACAGTTATTAATCACACTATTGTAAACAGGAAATTAAACCACCTTGAGCATTTTCTATATGAAGGAAATAGGGACAGGAACGCAAGACCAATAGAAACATTTGTAGCAAGCTACAACATTCCTAATAGGCACAAGTGAACCCCACCCCAGCCAACCTGATGATGTGTGCATGCTATAAGAACTCACGGCTTCCGAATTGTCAATGAAGGGGTCGGTCTCGTCATACCCATAGCCAATATCAATGAGATCCTGCATCCTGTCTTTTTTCTTTTTCTTGGAGGCACCACCCTGCAAACAATGCATTATATTACTAGCACCCCACCATTAGACAAATGTCTGCTTACCGACGCTATGCCAGAATTTACTTCAATTTCATCAATTAATTCAAGTTTACACTATTTGTCATTGATGAAATAGAGACCGACTAGGAAAGAGACTTTTTATTTTTTCAATCGTGCTGGACACTTCCAAAAGCATTTATACATTGTTCAAGCAAATACACTTTTGACTGGATGTACGCGCTGCAAATATGTTGCGGTCTTGCGGAGTTTGCCTTGCCTCACCAGTACAACTCTACATACAGTACATGAGACGAGTGAGAGCTGGAGACAACGCAGCGCTCCAAAACAGAGACAACGGAGTGCAGTGTGACAGCTCGTATAATTATGTTAAATTGTTGAATATTTTAAAGGTTAATTTATATAGGATTCTCTTACCATACATAATTGACAAAAATGACATTTTCCAGGAGGAGGCACTTATTTTTAAAAATCTGTTAAAGGGGAAAAATTATAGTATAGTAAAAGTTATTTTTGTGGAAGTTGATGCAAGGTAATGCAAGAAGAAAACAGTTTCAAAGCTTATTTGATTTCAGGAGAAAGCAAATCCCACAAGGGGAAAAAAGAATAAGTAAATCATGTTTTTTTGATAATGTCATTGTCATTTGCTTTTTATGTAGGCAAATGCAAAAGGTGTTGTTTGTTTTTTTAAAGAAAACAAAACAGGACTTTATTTTGAGGCAATATTGCCCTACTCTAAAAAGTACTTGATGTATTGCACGATATTGGAAAAACATTTGGGTGTTAGAATTGCTAGATACTGCTACATCGATATTATTGTAATATTTAACATGTACTGTACCTTAAAGAAATGACATTTTTATTACATAATGAAAAAAAAAAAGCAGAGCTGCTTGATACCACTTTTTTCAGACCGATACCAGTATTAGTATTCAACTCGAGTAGTCACCGAAACCAATAACAAGTACTGATGCCACTAGTACTTTTGATATGTACCCCCCCCCCCACACACACACACACAAAACTGACAGATAATTTTAAAGAAAGACTCATATATCCCAATATAGCATTTTTCATTAAAATCGCCATGCATAAAATACATGGCAATTTTGTATTCTTTTAATTTGTCATGTCTAGTTCCTGATCGTAATGTGGCAAAATACGCAGCCTAAATATATTCTTTGCTAACTAATAGTAATAACTTACAATTTGTAATGCTATTTAGTGTTAGTAATACCCCTTAGATACTGTTCCTGGAGATGCACATTTATGGTTGCATCTGACTGACCAAAGTCAGATAAAAGCATACAATTCCATATGAAACTGATTGCATAATAGTCATATTGCATGAGCCATTATAGCAATGATGCTATTTTCTTTATAAATTGTGCAAAACTTACATATTTGTTTTCAAATTTCCTAGCCAACTCTTCAACCTCCCGTCTCTCACTCTCATCATCAGCCAGTGGGTCGTTGGGATCAAGCGCTGGTGCGAGTCCTTTTGGGGCAATTGAAGCTGCTGCAAGTTGTACCTACATGTTCAAGTCAAATGAGTACAACATGGTAATTGCTGAGTGAATAGTGAGAGCAACCGATTTAATTTGTCAAAGAACAAACTTGGTGGATGGGTGTGAGAGTTATTTCTCATTCCTAATACATGACTTTGAGACAATTGTGACATGTCAAAAGTCCATTTTACTTGCAGTCTCTATGATGATTGACGTGGTAATGACGTTTTTATTTTCTTTTTGACTGTGTATACTCTACATTTTGACTCATCCCCCCCACCCCCAATTATGGTAACCCCGATGCTCAAATGACCCACCTGAGAAGGACGTGATGCCGTCGGGACCACCAGCTCGCTGTAGTTGAACTCTGCAGAACCGCGTTCACTTGGCTCGGAGAGAGAGAGATTGAGCCGGACGGTGGGTTTGGCCTCCTCGGGCTCGGCGACATCTCCTTGCGCGGTGCCAAACAGACCTCCGCCGCCTTCTGACCCGAGAGCACTTCCACCACCATCTCTGACCAACGTCATGGACTCATCTTCGCGGCGGCGTTTCTTGCTCAACTCCGGGGTCGACGGGTTGGGTGTGTTGAACGACGAGAGAGTGACGAAGGGAACTTTCCTCGGTTCTGCCATTTGTTCACAGACCGCACGCGCGAAATAGAGCCAGGCTCCCCCGCGGGTGGTCGGCTAACGCCGGAGATAGTCGCCAGCTATACGGCTAGCTGGTTACTATGCTAGCTAGCTTCCGTTGAATAACTGCTACAGGCGACAGAATTACTTGTATTTCCTCACAGTCCGTAATGAATCCATAAAGTATTTTTCCTGGCGTAGCCCCCGTCGCCTACGAGGGACTTTATGAGGTATAAACTACAATTTTTAGTGGTCCCATGAAAATCGTGTTTAGCTACAGAAAGAAAGCTTCTGTAGTAGCCATCTTGATCATTATTATCATTATTCCCTGGTTGGGCGTGCAGAAAGCGGAAGTCGCGGAGGAAAGGAAACACTATTCGTCCAATAGGATTGTCAGAACCGCCCTGGGGCACGCCCACCTGATTGTCGAGCGCGAATGTGGACTCTGTGGAGATGGTGATTGTTCTGCACAGGCGGGATGCTGGACAAGCGCTCCAATTTTATCTTAACACTGAACACATCGAAGACAAGACTCTAGAATATATTCAATGCTTTGAAAACTGGAGTATACCATCCAAACGTACGTCACTGTTGCCATAGTAATACACGTATTTGGTAACACGTTGGTCGTCGACGTTCAATCCAAGTAGGAAGCCATGTGTAGTAGCTATCAGTTCACTGCCCCCCCCCCTTCATACACACACACACACACAAACACTAACAATAAATTCAGCAGTCCTGTCATCCATCCAATACATATTTGAGACGGCATATCTGCTATAACTTTCCTTAAAATAATGCATCAATGCTGTTAAAAGTAAATTTGATATTAATAGCTCCGTAATTTGTCTACAGCCCTTTCCCCATGTTATGTTAGTGGCCGCTGTAGGAATGACACATGGCGTCCATTTACAAGCGTTTGAGTACCATTATAAGCATCCTTGGGTCCCATGAGTTTGCCCTTGTGGCCAACTGCATATTTACCAATCCCACTTTATAGAAAATCACTGGCATTGCAAAACCAAATTTTCAGGAGACACCAAAAACAGCATGTTTTTTTCCAATCAGTAACATTGCATCAAAGAGAACAATTGCAACACTTACGATTAGTCAATAATTTGAAAAAATGACACCCACATGTGCACACTGACCAAAAGTACAGATATTTAAAAAAAAAAACTGAAATTTGCCAAATTGTGACTTGCGAGGTTTCTGCCCGATGACAGATATCTACCTGGATTCTTTGAGAGCATTCTGTTTCACTGATTTTGCAACATTTAAAAAAGGCACACACACACACAGCTTTGGGCTTTTTCACATAGAGAAGGTTAAAAAAATAAAATACAAATGACATGCAATTCAATAAAAATGGTGTTGTACACTTTATTTCCAGTTATGGTCTCTTTTTTTTTTAAGACCAATCAGAGGTGGTACCACCCCATTCAGAGGCTTGGGCAGTGGGAGCAGTGGACCAGTCCTCAGTAGCAGGCTGATTGCTCCAATCCTCTGCAAGACAAAGGACGTTAGAACCCAACAAAATGTAAAAAAATAAAATGTATGTATTAAAATGACAATTCTCACCTGAAAAGACTTCAGCGGGCTTTACAGCTGCTGGAGCGCCTAAAAAAATAAAATAAAATAAAAACACAAAAATACTTTGATTGGAGTAGCACTGAAAAGGGTGTACCCGACTGAAGAAATCCTACCTGCTGGAAACTGTTGAATGGGCACAGATGGCACAGCGACACCCTCAGACCAGTCAGCAACCTCAGGCTGGGTAAACTCTGCTGCAGGGGCGGTCCATTCACCCTGGAACTCCTCCTTTCCAACAGCCTTCTCAGCAGCAGCTTGCTCCTCCTTCTCAATCTACATTTTAAAGCATCTCATTAGTACGTGTATTTGGCATTCTGCTGTTAAGATACTGTGATCTATCATATTTACCTCTTCAGGATCTCTGTAGAAGTACAGATCGGGCATGACTTCCCAAGGGTGCTCTCTGGAAATTGTGCCTCTCATTCGGAGAACCTCCCGGGCCAACATCCACCACATCAGACCCACAGAGTGGTGACCCTGAAAAAAAAGACATATTGGAAAAACAATCTTCTTCATAGAATCAAGCAGTCAAGTTATTTCATTTTGTGCCTCACCTTGTTGTTACAGGGGATGGAAATGTCCACATATCTAAGTGGCGAATCAGTGTTGCACAGAGCAATGGAGGGGATGTTTACATAGGAGGCCTCCGTCAGTGGCTGGTGATCAGCACGAGGATCGGTCACAATCAGGAGGCGGGGCTCCCTGAAAGCTGCCTGGATCTGATTGGTGAATGTACCCGGGGTGAAACGACCATGGAAGGTGGTGGAACCGGTGGCAGAGGCGAACTTCAACACTGCTCTCTGAAGAGGAAACAAAAGTTGTCAATTCTAGCGTTTGAGTAATTTCATTTTATGTTTAAGATGGTTTACACTGTGGCTCAGGTCTATCAAACCACAATCAAGGGACATCAGTCCTCAATGGTGCAAGATAAAAACCTGTCCATAATTACTCTTGCACACTTCCGACACCTGAACACCGACAACGGTGCAAGGCTTTAACAATGTGCAATTTACACATTTCAACATTGGTTCTATTTTAACAGCAGAAGCAAACATTCTAAAACTTAAATGTACCTGTCCAGTATTCCTGGAGGAGATGACGCAAACATCAGCTGGGTTTTCAATGGCAACAATGGCCCTTGCAGCCAGTAGCAGCTTCTCCCAGGTCTTTCTCAGATTAATGATGTACACACCTTAAAATAAAGGAGACAAGCTTAAGACGCAATAGTCACAGAAAAATTAGTCACCAATATGCATCTACACATACCATCACTTTTTCTCTTGTAGACATACTGCTCCATCTGGAAGTCCAAGTTGGTACCTCCCAGATGGGTTCCTGCAGCCAGGAACTTCAGCACATCCTCCTCCTTCATTTGAAGGACATCCAGACTTCCGGACATCGTGACCGCTTTCCCCGAGTTACGAGTGAGTTGGGAGAGCTGTGGGATAAAAATAAGCAGCAGTATTTAAAAGGTAGAAATGTACAATTATCTTATAAAGTAGCGTTCAATATTGTTACAGTATCACAGAATAAGTTGGCTAAAGCCGTTGATTATTTTTGGAACACCCCCCCCCCCTTTTTTTTTAAATATATATAAAGTGGCCTTTAATAGTTCACACGGCACATTATTTATATACGCCGTCACAAACTACTGATAGTAGCTAAAATACGCATTTTTGTATCATTGCAACATACATGTTCGATCATTCAAAACAGTAGTCTGCATAGTCGAGCGGTAGCATGGAGTGAGCGCGTGTCACAAGCTAGTTAGCTTTAAATGTTAGCATTGCTAGTTAGGGCGTTTCAAGACGACGTAAGAGGGACATGTCTACTTTTTAACGTCGCTATAGGTGGCTAGCATGGTATTAAGGAGTTTGCTTAATTCTTTGGATATATTTGAAGGTTGAATATTCTATAAAAAGACGGTCTACAAACTCACCACGAAACAACGCCGTATGGAAGACTAACCACACGATGGTAAAAGAGGCCGCTGCCAGGAAATGACGTCCAGTTTATAGTAGGCTTCTAAGCTTGTGATTGGTTGGTTGGCCTTGTTGTAATTCTGCTGTTTTATCGAAGGGTGGCAGTGTTTAATGCCGCGACGATAAACCATGGCTCACTGGTCCGGGGGTGGTACAGCATCCCATATTAAGACAAGATGGAAAGACCATATTAAGACAATGCTGAGACGCTGACTTCTCAGTCAAAGTCTGACCTATGTGGCAACTGTATTTATTTGCCAAAGATAAAGCGTTCCAGTCAACATGACCATCGTGTACAAAGTGTCCTCCTCATAATGTTGAGAAATGAATCAATGAAACGTTTCAGTGGCCCAAATAGGAGGGAATCTTCCTAGCAAACATTCAATTAAAAGTAGGCTGGAGAACATAGATAAAGATCAATTCAGTGCTGGTGCTTCAAAACCAGTCAAATGAGG
Source organism: Leptonotus elevatus (assembly GCF_054856555.1). Classification (NCBI taxonomy): domain Eukaryota; kingdom Metazoa; phylum Chordata; class Actinopteri; order Syngnathiformes; family Syngnathidae; genus Leptonotus; species Leptonotus elevatus. The sequence continues at coordinate 50,491,977 of NC_141239.1, read as the reverse complement.
GCGATGGATGATTCATTCAGTTTAGAAATGGTCTGGTGTTGAATGGTTGTGGATCGTTTGTCCACTGGTCTGAGTTCATGTTTTAAGTTGTTTTCCCATGAGAGCAATTATTTATTTATTTTAATTAAAACTACTATAAACAGACTGACCAATAAATGAGAGCTGACACGGCTTAATGTCGTGACTATCAATAGTTCTCTTGTATTATTTATGAAATCACTACTCCCTCCTCCTGCTTATCACTGAGGTTTTAGCCTTTTATTATGCTCAATAATTAGTCTTTTATTTCAAAAGTACACCATAGTTTGTCAGTCATTTATTTTATGTCATAGTAGCATGCCTAATATGCTTCATTTTGGGAAGTACAGTAGATTAACCTTTACCAGACTGCTTTGTGTGTTTTATCTATGCACATTTGCTTTGTCAACCAAGATTAAGACAGACTGTCGTGTCAAAGTGATCTCAGGTCCAGAATTCAACGCGCCCTATGACATAACAGCCATATCTGCGCAGCGGCATACCTACGGTCATGTTTCAAATCTTGATGTTCAGTAGACTCCTTCAGTTGAATCATTTACAGCATTTACGAGCAGGGTAAGAAGCACACATCACTCTCTTTAAAGAAGCCTTGTTTAATTGCATTATAAAAATATAAATACTTGGATAGATTTTTGAATATATACAAGGAACATTCATGTTAATGCATTATTGTGATAAAGGACTACAAACTGTCACAGTAACAGAATGCAAAAATCCCATAGCTATAACTTAGATATCAGTGTGTGTGTGTGTGTGTGTGTGTGTGTGTGTGTGTGTGTGTGTGTGTGTGTGTGTGTGTGTGTGTGTGTGTGTGTGTGTGTGTGTGTGTGTGTGTGTGTGTGTGTGTGTGTGTGTGCGTGCGTGCGTGCGTGCGTGTTACAGAAGAAGTGAAAGCAGCTGCACAGGCACCGCAAGTGCACTTTTCCTCGTGACTTTTTGTCACTTGAGCTCATATCTTCTTTGTCATCAACCAACTTCGCCTAGACTTTTCTTTTCATGATTTCAGTCCAAGATATGCCATCATCTGCTCATAGACAGTCCACGCCATGGCGGCCATCATGGTCCTCCTAAGACAGCGCGGCAACGCCCCTCTTAAGAAACCCTCAAGTCCATGTTCCTTGACAATAGAAAATATAACAAGGTGTCATTCATGTGTATATCAATCCAAAAAATAATCAGCTCAGTGGGCCTAAAGGTAGAGTTTTTGCCCTGAGACTAGGAGGTCGTGGGTTCACTCCCCGGCCGGGTCATGCCAAAGACTATGAAAATGGGACTCATTTGCCTCCTTGCTTGACACTCAGCATTATGTGTTGCAATTGTGGGGTTAGATCCTCAAAAGATTCCCGAGCGCGGCCCCTGCTGCTGCTCACCTCTCCCCGAGGGGATGGGTCAACGGCAGAGAAATAATTCCGCCCCACTTAGGTGGGTGTGACAATCAGAACTTTAAAAGTCACATTATACAGATTCATAAAACACAATGGAAAATATTGTACTTTAAAGAAAGCGGTTTCCTACTATACCATTTTTTCATTGAATGTGCATGATTTTGGCTTGTCCCAAGCACTGCTCTGTTAATTACAATGTGTGTAATAACTGGTTAAATTATATGAAATAAAAAATGCACATTTTATTGTCCACTACAACTTTTTTTGGGGGGGGGGCATGTATATTCTGTTTTCAGAACATTTTGCATGTGTCCCTGAAATTGCTGTCATGATGAGGTATCTACTCATTTAAATAATAATAATACTAATATAATTTCAGTGCCATTACTACCAGAATTTTGTCTTGACTCAGTGGAGGTTGAAGCATTGGCTAGTTGCAGAGTAACGGTAAATATGTACATGTTTGTATGTTTTGTAATATTCTTCACAATTTTGGGGGGTGGATTCTCTACAAGCTTAACGTGGCTAGTTGAAGAATAGTTATACAAGGGCGATAGGAACATGGCTGGCCCATGAATAGCAAAAATCCGCATTTAATTTATGTCTATTTGCGGCGAGATAAAAAAAATCTATCTAAAATATTTAAAAAATATTGATTAAAAAAAAAATTATACGCAAATCCGCGAGTGCAAAACTGTGAGTATGCGTGGGTCCACTGTACTTGTGTTTGATCATATTTTACACTATTTCATATAGGATATTTTAATAACATGACAACTAGTGACATCAATTGACATAAAAGACGCAAAGTTTTCAAGCAAGTGATATACAGTACTTACCACATAGATGTATCTAATAGCGTCAGTCGTCCTCAACTGGGGGTTCACTTGGACGAGTGTTTTGACCACATCGGCAGGCTGCGTGACAAGCGAGGCTGACACCCCTGCCAGGATCCCACAGCTGAAGTTAGCCAGGGGGGCGAAAGCAGACACGCTGATCTCTTCAATAAAGATATATAGTAGATAAAGTCAGTAAAATGAGCACGCACACATTCGTTTGTAAGACAAGGTGCTGCACACTTTGAAAAGAAAAACACTATGGAAACATCCCAGAAGAAGGTACATATCCCTTATTTTAATTAAATAGTCTTCAATTAAAAACACAGAAATATTGTTTCCTGCATCACTCTGAAGCAATCTGTCCTGCTTTGCTCTTTACATACCGTTTGGCAAATTGGCCTTCATCTGGCTGTAGAACATAACGTAGATTCCAGAGAAAGGGACGTCTCGGAGCAGAGTGGCCATCAGGCCAGAGTACAGTGCTGCAGGACCTTCAGTCCGACACACACTGCGTAAAGCCCCGGTGACACTCTCATAACGGTACCTGCCACACTGAAGCAAAACCACAAATACCGTCCGTTAGAGTGAAACTTCGAAAGTTGAAGACTGATGTATAATTTATATCGTTGAAATGTGAAAAGCACTTATGTCCATTTTTTCTCTCAATTTTTACATTTTTGGGATGTCAGCATGCAGTTTCATCCCAAAATCATAAAAATGTAAAAAAAAAAAAAATACATAAATACAAATAAAAAAATGGACATGTGTTTTTCACATAGCAGCGACGATATGCTGCCAAGATCACAAACAATTAAAGTATTAATGAGTACACACAAAAGCCTCAAAATGATGACCACTCGCACAATATTGTATAACATCCAATAAAAGAGCTCTATCAAATCTTAAGCTCATTTTTGTTTCAAACAGTCAAAACCATATAACTATAACAACATGTTAATTGTAATATGCAGTGTTGTACAGTATATAACGAATATAGAGAGGTAGGTAATGGTCAACCATAAAAATCTCATTGTATTTCTGCGATTTTGACACTGCTCTTACTTTCCTGTGCTTTCTTACTTCATATCGAGTCTTGATGACCGTCACAGGCAGCATGAGGACCCCAGCCACCGTCCTGGCCCCGCCTCCCAGCAGCACAGCTCCCAAGGCTCCCGGGTTCTTCTCCTGGAAGAAGTGCTGCTTTAATGAGCAGTAAGTGCTGAAGTAGAACCCCACCCCAGGGATGGTCCTCATGAACGACTGGCCGAACACAAAAACAGGAGAGAGTTGAGTGAGTGAGTGGCATTTACGAATTCACACGTGCCATGACTTTATTGCCATCCTAACCGGTAAAACTCCTTTCCACAGTCCCAGCAGCCTCTCTGTCCGCACTACATTCAGGATCACTCTCATCATTCCTACACGGCTAGAACTGAAATAATACAATTCAGATAAGTGGTTAAAAAAATAATGCTGGACCTACAGTATTTTGGCTGAAAATGCCAAACAAATGTTACCATGTTTAACCTTACCCGGGTTGCACGCTGTTCTGCAATGTTTGCAGACGTGTCTTGACCAGGTCGAGGGGCTGGAAAAGCAGCGTGGAGCAGGTTCCACTTAGAGCACCACACATAAAGGCTTTGACAGCTGGGTGAGCCTAAATAGGTGGGAGGAGTATTGGTGTTTTTATGCACCCACAGATGAGGCAGGTTTGTGTTTCATCCATTTTTTGTAGCACTTCCTCACTAGGTTACTATCATTTCTATCAATCTACTCTTAATTGCCACAATAATAGGTCCAATCTAATAAGATCCTATACAAAAGTTACCAAAAAAAAGTAGCTTGAAAAGGTGCATTGTGCCATTTAAAAAGGTAATGTTAAAGCTTTTTCTACATCATGCATGCGCCACCAATGCACTGATGAGTAAAAAGAGCCCTGACTGTTTTAATCTGACTGCACCTATCAGCTTTTATCTTCCCTTTGTAGTAGAGTGTGCGGAGCCTGCACACTCCACAGTTTCTTTGGGGAGGGGTGGAGTTTTTCTTAACATATTTGAAGTCATGTTTTTGTTTGTCAACTGTGGCTATCGCTTTAAGATCGTGCACGTACTCGCACGCGCACCATGAACGAGCCTGACACAGATGCTGCAGTTACGCTTTGGGCAAGAGGTGGCAGTCGTGAGTAAAAAAGTGACAAACTGGACAAAGATCCTTTGAATGAAAATAATGTTGATATTGCCACTGCCCAGACCTTAATTTACTGTATTTTTACAATTAAAATTAATAATAATTGTTTGGAAGCTAGAAACAAAACAGAAAAAAATGCATCATAATTAATATGTCAATTTACATTAAGATGTGCTTGAATGGCATGCTGGTTCAATTTAGCGGAGGGATTAGTGAAGTGAATCTACATAAAAAATAGAAAATAAAGTAATTATTAATCCCTTTAAAAAGTATTGCAAATAAAAGTTAAATACAGTGTGTACGTAAATATATTGTTGAAAACCAACACTACTAAAATATTAAATGCAAATGTACGGTATTTAAAATTTTAACAAAATTATACAAATGTACTGTATTGGATTTAAAAAAAAGTTTAAGCCACAGTAACAAATATTGATTGGCCTATGCACAGTTAGAACATTTTGACTGATTTAAATTGTCGATTAAGGCGTAAAAAAAGATGCTTGTGAAAATTTAACTTAAAACTTACCAACGACAGTTCCATAGTACTGTCGGGACTTGAACGAGTTGACTAAGGTTTCTGCTCCTTTTATGCAGCTTGACACGCTGCAGATGCTCTTCTTCCTGACAAGAACAATCTGATATAAGACAGACCTCGCTGTTCAGGGTCAATCCATTCAACCAGCACAACACTCAACGTTTTGGCTGATGATGCAAGCCAGTGTTGACCCGTGGAAATTATATTGGACATGATCAGGCTCTGTTTGTGCCAAGCTGCGTAAAAACTACATACACTAACCACAAGACCAACAATGTTTTGTTTTGTTTGGGAGCAGCTGACTTGACACAGAGCAACTCATTACTAAACCAAAGGTCACTAATTAGGATCTTGCTCCGTGCGCCCATTGTGTATAGGCATACTAGCTTTAAACATCGCAAATTAAATGACCAAAAGAGGACAAATACCACAAAGAACGATTGTAGCACCACCGTATCCTAAATAAACAAAAACATTGTTTTTATTTCATCTGGCAAATATTACAATAACAGTGTATGTTACTGTAGTAGCAGAACAACACTGCATGTTTGCTTCCTCTGCTATTATAGGACACTGAAATAACCAACAAATAGTTCAACTATATTCTGACGGTGTTAATCAAATTTGCGTTGTTGGATGTCATTTGATAATTGTGGTCAATGTGACGTAACGGTTCAAGTTACATACAGCCAGATAGATTTGATAAAGTGAATAATTAGATAAATACTTTATTTCCCCTCATGGTTTACCCTGGCCCCATTGTAATGTAGACAAATAAATATTGAATTGAATTTAATAGCATAAATAGCCCACTTAGAAAAATAGTAAGACTCTCCACACACATTAAACACAACATAGTTTAAAACTAAAAAGTGAAACTGTGAATGAACAAGTACAAACCGAGGCAAATAATTACAATAAGCAAAAAAACAGGCACTAAATTATCCACGTGACAAGTAATAATGTGCAAAAACGGGCACTAATTATCCGCGTAATTTAGCAAAACATAAATGGGTCATATGATGCTGAAATTGCATATTACAACGAACATACACAGAACGTGTTCTTATAATTACATACCTTATCGCCGCTTGGCTTCTCTGTCGGTCCTCGGACTAAATTGTTTCACCAACAATAATAATGAAACTTAAGACCGTCCTCAGTACCGGTAATAATGAAACTTAAGACCGACCTCGGTACCCGTAATAACGAAACTTAAAGGCTGACATTGGCAACGCAGGAGCTCGATGCTCATTTGATAAACACTGCCTTCAAAAGGTAAAAGTGGTCGCCGGTTCCTGCTGAGGGCGGGCCTCTATGGTGAGCCCAATTGGATGGCACAAGAAAGCCACGCCCATTCTCAAAGACGCAAATATCAATACATTTTTCCAATCTGTGTACTGTATCCTCATGTTTCCCGCGACCCTATTGAGGACAAGCAGTTCGGAAATTAAATACATTTTCAAGTGACCTCTAATAAGGGAAACGACGAGAATAAAGATTATACTGTATGTATATCATGTTTTTTGTTCTTAAATATAAAAAGCTTGTTACTCTGAAAACTAGGGAACTCGAATTTACTGAAGCAGATTATTTTAGATTGCAAGTATCACAACAAAAGTGAAGCTTCCTTTTATCCAGGTGCGTTACCACCACCTGTTGGACTGGACGTGTTAGAGACTTATATTATATCAAATCAAACATTGTATTGGTATAAAAAAATAAATAAAAAAAAATCACAGCTAGAATTGGTCCACGAGATGGTAGTGGTACATCATATTTTGGGCTTTTGCCCAAGGACTAGACTCCACGGTAAACCTGATTCCAACGTGGCTGTAATTTACAAAGGAAAAGTACCGTCGCTTGCCCTTGGTGCTGGGGGTTCACTTCCCACTCGGAGACCACATTTGTTCGTGTGTCTGTGTAGAAGACAAAAGAGAGAGGAAGAAAAAAAAAAAAACTTGATTTACCTCTGCAGGTGATACATTATGTGGTTCGGTATCACTGCACCAAAAACCCGTTGGATTAGAGAGAGAGCTCCCAAGTGGTGAAATACAGTCAACATAAGACATTATGACCATTTAGAAAGCCTCTTTATTTGCAATACCAAATACCAACATAGTCACAATTGCTTCAATTCTTGAGGTGCAGATAAACATTATAAATGAAAGAGATGCAATTGTTTTTGTTTTTTTTTAACTTCATTTTGGATTTGTTTTTAAGTGCGTACAAATAATTCATTTGAGCAGTGATTTCTTTAGTACAACACATTCCTCTCACTTCCCAGCAGTGTGAGCGAGCCAAAGCCACCTTTGAGCACAGCGTGTGGGGGCTTTATGTCTGCAAAAGGAGGGTTTTGTGTGGTACAAGTATTAATGTATATGCTGAACGCCATTTGGAGAAAAGTGTACACAGGCTACAGTGATCAAATATGTCCTTAGATCCCAGTACGATGACTTGTTCAACCCTTGTGACTAACCCACTTCTCCCTCAATAAGCTGTGCCCTGAGAATACAGTGTGCGCCCTTAGGAAAAAACTATACCCCACAACTTCATTTGAACTTTACCCTGAACAAGAATGTAGACGATAGTAATGACACAAAAGATCAATAAACATCCTTGGGTGTGAGGGGGGGGGGGGGGGGGGTAACGCCAACAACACTGCCCAGCTCAATTAAGTCGCAAATACGGTCTGTGTGCATGTTTTTTTGCATCGACTACTCATGGATGTGTAGGTTATCTTCAACATTCGCAGTGGTTGCTAATAGATCGGCTAGGTGTTTCATTAGCCCAGCGCAAAATTACATAATTTTAGCACAGTCACAATCAGATGCCATCACTACATGTCATCCGGCCAATAAGTTTCAAATTATGTCATGAAATGTGTATGTATATATATATATATATATATATATATATATATATATATATATATCAAATGATTAAACTCAAAAGCATAGTCAAATGTTGATAGTTAAGTCGGTGCAATACATTTGAGCATATAAACCTTCATTTTAAGGCAAAAGCGCAAGCAAGAGCCATAAACATGTAGTACTTCCATCTTAATCATAGTAAAAACTTCAGCATAAAATACAACTCTATAGATTGAGATATTACTTTGGTCCCCTTCCAGTAATCAGTCTTCATTTACGTATACTTTCTGTTTACTTGTTCTTCAATTAGAAAAATAGATCCTACCATCAGGGCTTTTATAGTTTGAATGTCTCCTTATAAAAATATGTTCTTTATTCACTTTTCCCAGAGAAAGAACTATTGGTCAAAAGGGGGGAAAAGGCCCAAAACGGGTTTGCATGGTGATTGTACGAGTGTACTGTCTTAACTGCATGTAATGCATAGATTGTCACGGTTATAATGATCAGCCAGTCACAGAAGATGACTTGGTCTGTGTATGTGGTTTGTAGTTTGCCACTGATCAGTACGTACACTGAACGTACGCTCATGTGTATTTGGTGTTGTCTAATAATTGTTTGTTGATAACAAATTAGGTGTCGCTGTCGCGGTTTATTCAGGTTTGGGCTCGGGGGTCTCGCTCTTGGGCTCGGCCTCATCATCACTTTCCACGCCGGTGCGGGTCACGATACGACGCATGGTGAAGGGGAGGTCGCCACGTCTAAAATGGAGCAAAAAGGCAACAAGTAAATACAACAATTTGCACCCAGAACCAAAATATATTAGGAATGCCAGGCTATGAAGAGAATCTTTACTTCAGAAAAGGATCTTTCTGTCACAATGCCCTAAGCGTTCCCCTTAATGCATACCAAATACTAAACGTGTTAAAAAATATATAGTGTCTGGGACACATTTTAATATGTTGTTATAAGCAATACATTTAAAATACATGTCAAAATGAACAGTTCCTCAAATCAATACATATTAACAGAGTATTTCATGATTTTTTTAATTACGCAACAAAAATCTTGCCAGCGGGTGCGATCACAGGGGCCAAACCGGATATGACGAAGTACAGCCATGTTATTACCTGCCTGCTGCAAATGTGTTTTTTTCTACTCCTGATTAGTCTAATTTTTTAATTAATTTGCATTAGCCTGTTTCAGTTCCCCAGACGTGAAAAAGACAGAGACATAGAACGGCGCCTTTTACCATCGAAAGCCATTAATAGCAGTGATTGGGATTAGCATCACAACATATTAGCCGAAAGCACTCGTCCATTAGAGTTGCTAGGCTGCTAATCAATGAGCTGCGACGCATTGTCTCCCGAGCACCGGGTGTAAAACGGCAGCATTCTGTCATTTCAATACAAAAATATGGATAATCCATAACACTTGGCAGCTCAGAAAATGGTTAAGCTCACTCACTTGTGTCACTATATTTCAATTGAAGCAAGCTGTCAGTATAACACAATCGGACTCTACTATGTCTACAAGATTGAACAGATTACCAGCTACGAGGCATGTTTTAGGCATTTAACACTAAGTAATATGTCCTTGGTTTTTGTGTACTTTGAGACTGCTTAAATTAAACAATAAAAACAGAGTGAGTAAATTTACTGACAGCTCATAATTGTCAACTTCCGAGTAAAGATGATTCTTTAAGGCCTTGATACATCAATCTGACTTGGGAAGGATGGAAAGCGTCCGGGCGTCGGTGTACATAGTCTGATTAATGTATAAATCACCGTTCGTGATGTCGGATCCCGTTAAGTAGCGTCTAGGGGTGTTTTCGGTAGATTTAATATGTCGAATCGACGTTGACCGGTCTTGACATTTGATCACTCAGAATGTCTGGCTTACAATACATGGACTTTCATATGCAAGTCTGTGATTTAGTCTCATGTCCTTTTCACTTTAACCCATTAAAGCCGGGAGCGCATGACTGCGCTTCCCCCTTTAAACCCGGGAAGCGGATATGTCATTTTGTTTTGTCCAATTCTTTGTCTCTCAGCCGATGAAATGCATCAGAATATGCACGAGAGGGTGACGTGGGCCTCCTAGCATGTCCTGGAATTTTATTCGAGTGTTTATGGTTGACACAGATTCGAGAGTTATGAAATAAATGACGCGATTGACGACAGTGCGGGCGGAATTCGAATCAGTGTAACGAGTCGACAGTGACATACTGTTAAGAAATTGGTTTGTAGACAATGAGGATGTTTCTTTGTAACGGAATTGACGACGAATAATTACTCCGATGACCCGAGGTTATTACAACTGCGCTCCAGTGTTGACGGTAAATATATTTGGATTTATACACTCGTAGATGCGACATTTGTTTGTTGATTAAAAAATAAATAAAAAAATAAAAATGTATATTTTGAAGGTTTATAATAATAAACTTAAGTTTGTGTGATCTGCTTTAGGGGCTGAGATAATAATATTAATTAATAATATTGTTGAATTTCCAGGAGAACTTCCGGTTTTCGGGGGGTTAAATGCAACTATTTTTTTCAAATTACATTAAATGGATGAGAAAATAGCCCACATATTTTAGTTCACGTAGTGATCTGAAGTAGTGTTACAAAGCAACTAAAATGTGAACGTGATGCAAAAGGGAAGTGACTGAATACCCCCCAGCGGGCCATAGTTTCTCTACTCACCTCAACTTGCTCTTGAGGCTGGACACCTCACGGTTCATCGTGTCTGCTGATTCAGTGGCATCCTCCAGCTCCCTCTGCAGCTTCCTTCGGTTTGCGTTAGCCCTCTGAGCCTCTTCCTCAGCCTCCTCCAGCTGACGTTTCAGCTGCTTCATGCGAGAGTTCAACTTGTCTGCCTAGGAGACAAATCAACACATATGCAATTCTATTTAAATCTTGATATATGGTTGTTCATTACTCAAGTAAGAGCAATTTGAGAAAAATGCAATTAGTTGACAAGCACTATTGATTTCAGTTGTCCCACAGAAGCAACCAGTTTCATCTTCACTGAATGCAATACAATGTCTGGTGAAAGTTAAGGCAATGTGGAATTCCCACTGGGGCCAAAGTAAATAGTAAAGGGGGGGAGACGACCACCCACCTGGTCTTTGTACTGCTCTGTGTTGCGTCTCTCATCCTCCACCTGGAGAACAACCTCTTTGAGTTTCTTCTCTGTGCGTCTCACAAGCTTGGAGGCACTTTGCCGCTCCCTGAGTGAATGAGTGAAACAAGAACGGCGTTCAGACTGGTGAAGTGTACTTCCGCGATTTCTCTCCCGCTGCTTATGCTTTCACCTGGTCTCAAAGTCGAGCTGCTCTTCCAGCTGAGCGATCTTGGCCTCCAAGGTGGTCATATTAGCCTTGTATTTGGACTTGATGGTTCCCTCCAGCTCCTGCAGTTTGAGCTTCAGCTCCTTGTTCTGACGTTCCATCTGGGAACGAGCCCCTTCCACACGCTGAGAGGCGCTGCGTTCCGCAGCCAGCTCCACGGTCATCTGCTCAGTCTGGGGGGGGGGGCAGGAATGCAACAGTCATTGAGATTGTCACCACTAATGTTGTTGTTTTATACAGGAGGTGGACTAAACATACAGACCTGAAGCATTGCTTTCTTCATCCTGTCATTGATCAGCTCAGTGTTGCACTGCTCCTCCTCCACCTCTTCCTCCAACTGAGCGATACGAGCCTCCAGACGTCTCTTCTCCTCTGCGGCTTGAGCACTTTAATAAGCAGTGATTAAGTTGAAGCAAAAAGAAAAGAGTAAAAAATGTCATGGGATGTAAAGATGTAGGCGATTTGAGATATGTCGTACGTCTTGGAGGCCTGGTTATTGATCTCATCTTGCAGCTCGTCTCTCTCCTGCTGAGCCTGTCTCTTCGTACGCTCTGCAGCAGCCAGCTCCTAAACACAGAGACACCAAGATTGTATTAGAGTTCCAATTGCACAAAATGAGTTTAAAAAAAAAAGGTGAGAATGTGTGAATAATTACCTCCTGCATCTGGAGCATATCTGCTTCCATGCTCTTCAACTTCTTCTCAGTCTCCTTACTCTGGGCAAGTATATCCTCTCTGGATAAACGCGTGTCATCCAGTTCCCTGATAAGTTCTTTCATTTGGGCCTAAGGAGCAAAGAACATTCAAAACCAAGTAAAAACAAAGAGCTAACTTTGTGGTTCAACACTCAGCTGAGCAGATGATGCAAGGACGTTTAATGGTGACTCACTTGGAGTTTCTTCAGCTGTTTGAGAGCTTCCTCGCGGTTCTTGTTGGCCATGTCGATGCCCGCTTCCAGCTCCTTCAGGTCCAGCTCCAGTTTCTTGCGTGAACCCACGGCAGCTGAACGTTGCTTCCGCTCATCCTCCAGCTCCATTTCCATTTCACGGACCTGAAGCAAGTACACGTGTCATGTCATTGCCAATTGGTGATTCATAGGTTTAAGTTTCAAAATTTTAATTCATTTGATTTAATCTTCTAGATTTTAAAATGGAAATTTATGAGACCAAAGGGCATGGAAAGACAAAATATACTGCTTAGAGCAGTATTAAAATGCATAACACACTGGCTTTAACCTCCAGGTTCACCTACATAGATATCATGTATGGATTCAGACAATATGGGACATAATAAACTAGATGGAAAAAAACACATTCATTAAGGCTTTAAGAATCTGTCTTTACTAAACATTAAAATCCTATCATAGCTTTGTTAATACAATAAATCAAGTCATCTTTATTTATACAGCACTTTTAGTGACATAGGACTCAATGACACCATGCACATTCACACCATGGCCTTTGAGGCAATACTAAATTATTCAGAATGGATTTTAAAAATATATTGCTGGTGTCAAATCGAAACCTTGTAAATCACAATTTAGCAAAGTTAAGATTTTTCAAAAATCTATACTTTGGTCAGTCCACACGTGTGGGTATAATTTTTATGAATTATTTGGAAAACACCTTTTTTGGGGTCTCCTGAAAAGTAAAAATTTCGGAGGTACAAGGTTTTGGCCAGACGCTAGCGATATAGTTCATATTTTTGCTCAAAATGTGATTAAATTGTAAAATTATTCAATATTGAACATTTATACTGTTTCTTATCAGGCCCTAGTATATAAACATTAAAACAAATGTATGGCTGTAAAACACACACACGCACATATACATACGTGTGTGTGTGTGTGTGTGTGTGTGTGTGATAGGAAATGTTAAACCATTCAGACAAAAAAAAAAGAAAGGAAATATACACTGTTCAAAACAAACAAACTCGGCTTTCACCGATATTGGCTTGTAAGCAGTACCTGCTTGACCAAAGACCTCTTCTTCTCTTCGCCCATCTCGTCACGTCCTGACAGGTCTCGCTCATACTGAGCCTTCATGGCCTGCATGTTGACCTCCAGGCGCAGCTTGGCATCCTCGGTGGCCTGCAGCTCGTCCTCCAGCTCCTCAAGTTGAGTCTTCATCTCCTCCAGCTGCTGGTCCATTGCACGTTTAGATTTCTCCAACTCGTGAACCTAGAGGACAGATAACATTTGTGATGAGAAGGATGCAAACTAAAAAGAGAAACAACACATCTCCAGAGCTGCCAACCTACTGAAATTCACTTCCAGAACAATTTGTCTGAATTTCCATATTTTTAACCTTTTGTCAAGAACATTATCGTGGGAACCCGTTACTATATCTTGCAGTATACTTTGTGTATGTGTATATATACACACACACACACACACAGTTCTAAATTTTTTGTAGAATTTAATTAATGGCAATGACTGTATACCAAGATCACAAGGTAATTTAATTGCGCAAATTAATACTAATGCGTCCCCAAAAATAATTTCTTAGCAGTCTCATTCAAACAATGAACATTGCACAGACACGCACTAGTTTTTTAAGCAAAGGCAGAAGTCCCCAAATGTTTTTAGTGCCACTAACTCTCCATTTTCATGTCAAGTCGAGGACCAACATAAAAAGCAATTAAGAGATGCACGATAATACGGGTGGCCGATATTAGCTTCACTTTAGTTAACTTTTTCGAGTGTCATCAACCTCAATTGATTTGTGTCGCTGTTCTGGTAACGCAGCCCTCATCTCGGTCACGTGAAATACAGACAAAGAAACCGGGCGTCGTATTGTTTATTAAACTGGGGCTTGATTCGCATTTCAGCAGCAAACAACTTGCTGAGACATTTTGGCCCGGAATAAAAAGTTATGCATACATCATACCAATTGGAGATAACATGATACTACTTTCCGCTAACACTGTCACAACCATTATTCCTCGCCGCTGATGTGAAAAGCATCTATCGGGGTTAGCCTCAAGACGTTGGACGCGCCCGCTAGCTTCTACTGCTCATGAATGAACAGTGATGCAATGCAATTAGCGTTTTTATTTTTTATATTTTTTAAACATCCGTAATATTCATGTTACGGCCGGAACGCGGGAGTGTTAATTGATTTCCTTAAGAAAATACGGACAATCCGTAAGAATTGGCAGCTCTGCATCTCTGAAAACGAAACATACATTCTTTCCAACATCATCCTTGGATGAGACCAGATCCTCCATTTCAGCGCGGAGCAGTTTGCTGCTGCGGTCCAGGTCCTCCTTGACGTCAATTAGAGATTCAAGCTCGCGTGTCAAAGACAACGCGCGAGTCTCTTTCTCACGGGCCTCAGCTTCAGCTCGATCTCTCTCCTCTGCGTAGCGGGAAGATATGTTCTTTTCTTCTGCCAGCATCTGGACACAGAACAGGGTAACAAGGTAAGTAGTTTCTCAAGAACAACCATCGCTGATCAATGATCGTACCAACATTTCAAATGTAGGCTCACCTGGTCAAACTTCTTTTGCTTCTTCTCCAGGTTGGAGACAATTTGTCGGAGGTGGTCCTGATCTACCAGTAAGTCGTCCAGCTCTTGCTGGAGGCGTGTTTTGGTTTTCTCCATTTTGTCGTAGGCTGAGCATTTCTCCTCCAGGCGCTGGCATGTTGTCTCAAGGTCTCTTTGCAGCCTCTTCTTTCCTTCTTCAACACTCTCCAAACAAGTGGAATCCTGCTCAAGTTTCTTCTTGAAGTCTAAAATCTAATACAAGAAAGGTATTATTGCATTTTCGTAATGCAGAACATTAAATAAGCCAAACGAAAAAGACAAGCCGGTGTTAGATTAGGCCTCTTTGGCACAGAAGTAGAGTCGATAGGTTGTCTTGCTGTGACCTTTTCCCCTAATCAAAATTTACTGAATACAAAATGCTCACATTGAAAAAAAAATTGTTCATGTCTACCATTTTTGTCAGTTGATAAACTATTGATTCACTGATGCAGAATGAAAACTCAAACGGTATTGTAGTGATGTCACTATTGAATATTTTTTAGAATCGATTAGATTAATCGGATTCATTTTAATTTTGCATTAAAGAAGCATTTTTCCCCGATTACTGTTTATTAACTAGTGATTGGTGTTTATTTTGTACTTCATATTTGTATAGCGATTTAAAAACAGGGGGATCGGTGTACTATGTTATGGGTTCGGTCATCGTTTCCAAAGTAAAAACAGATGTTTGCAAATGTCTTATATTGATTAAACACAGAAGTTTATCAGGCTAGTTTCATGAAGGACTAAAGAAATCAGTGAACAATTACTGTTGATATGCTGAAATCAAGAGGATTTGGACAATTTTAAATTCAAAAATTGCTCCAAACGATTACTCGATTATTAAAATAGTTGTGGAATAATTTGATATTCGATTACTGGATTAATTTTGACAGCTCTACAGTTTTGTTAACACCCTTTGTTTAATGTCATACCTGAGCTTGTGCCATTTGAAGTTGCTTTTCCACATTTCTTTTGGCGGCTTCTTCTTCTTCAAGCTGTTCTCTTAGGCTATTCTGATCATCCTCCAGCTGGCGCAGACGCGTGCCCATAGACAGTTTTTGCCGTGTCTCTTCCTGAAGTACTTCCTGTTGTAGAGAGAGAGAAAAAAGTATCTCCAGTAGGACATTTAATCAAGGGTAGACATGGTTTTGAAAAGTCTCATGTATCTGATTAAATTAGGAACAGCTTGGAAAAAATATACTACATGCTTGGGAGTATACCTGGACATCCTGGAACTGTGCTTCAAGTGAAGAGTTATCTTTGGTTGCCTTAATTGACTTTGACTCCACATCATTCAGCAGAGCATTGACAGTCTCCAGTTCCGCCTGTGGACGGTTACAAACAAGGGAATACAATTCTGTATATCAGTCACTGTATCAGGCATATTGTTTAACTCGTGGAACATGTAGGTTGAAGAAGTATATCCATAAAGCACTATAGACAAGAGCTCTTCTAGTCTAGCTAAACATGCAACAGCACAAAAGAAGTCAGTTGCATATACCTGCATTTTTGTGGATTTCTCCATTATTTCCGACCTTTGACGCTCACTCTCAGAAAATTTGAGCTGCAACTCCTGAACTTGCGCTTCAGCCTTCTTCCTGCGATGCTCTGAATCTCCTTTACCCTGACTCAAGCTCTGCAGCTCAATGGTGAGCTCGTTCCTCTCGGATTCCAACGCCTGTTTGGCTTTCTCCATCGACACTTTGTTCTGCAGGACGGGTCAATTTAACACAGCAACAAATCAATTGATTAGTTGCTAATGTAATATTGCCCCCCCCCCCCCAAAAAAAAGATAAATGGAGGAATTTGAAGGTCAAATGTTACAATACCCGCTTTGCCTGCTCCAACTGCTCATTTAATTGATCAAAGGCTTGACCATGCTTCTGTCTCATGTCACCCATCTGCTGTTCATGGACTCTTGCTTCATCTTCCAAAGCCTTCTTCATCTGTGCCACTTCTGCCTCACGCTTGGTCCTGGGCAGAGAGAGCACATTTAAAATTGTAAAATAGACTGCTGGTAAGGTCACAGTAATACTAGCCGAGCTAATTTGTGGAGGCAAGATGAAATTATCACGCTCAGACCCATTTTCTTGTGGCCAAGGCATACTAAAAAGGAATGAAATTAATTATTAAAGTGTACTTGTGGTGGTCAGAAGGAGAAATATACATATGGTTTATCAAGAAAAACTGCACCCAAACATGTTTTTTGTGATACTGGTTGTATTCAAGCAAGCTTGTAATATCACCCCGAACATATTTGTCGAGACGCCATGACAGCTACTGCTCGCAGCCATATTTGCCAGCGAGGAGCAAAGCCACGTTGAAAGCCGACCCCAAAACCCCCTTCCCGATTAAATGCGGTATTTTTTTTAATCCAAGTCACTCGCAACTCTCCAGAGTCAATGCTCATGGAAGGAGCCAGCAGGCTCTCCAGCAGGTGGTGAAAGCTGCTGGGAGAGTCATTGGAACGACTCTCCCTGAGATTAGCACCATATACTCCCCTCGCTGTTTGAGTAGAGTGCGCAACATCCTGCGGGACAAGTACCATCTGGCTCACCACCTTTTCCACCTGCGCCAGGGAGAAGGTACAGGTCCATACAGGCCAGAACATCAAGATTGGCCAACAGTCTGTATCCACTGGCCGTGATGCTACTGAACTCTGCCACTCCCTTAATGGTCAATAATCACATACAACAACAACAACTTTGGACTGGTTTGCATTGTTGCAGAATGTCACCACTCCCTTTTCCATTACCCTTCTTACTCAACATTTGACGACCATAATACTTGATTAATGATCTGGTTTTGCACCGACGCACGATGTCATTCTCAGGTATCTGAATATTTCTGCTCTGCACATTCTTAATGACAAGATCCAAAGTTGTTGCTTAGTCTTTGTTGTACTATGGCCTATACTGTGTGGGTTATTTTGTGGGATTTTGCACTTTACCAACTCTGCTGTATGGATGCTCCAAGCAAAGTTTCGTTGTTTCTTTGTGACAATAACAATAAATATTCTGAATCTGAAAGGTCCATCAAACCATAACTGCCGACGACCGTTTGCTGGTGAACGAGATGAGAAAGGAGAAGGTGCTGTCGCATATGTAGGTATTCTCACGCTGTATGATGGCCGGAAGCCGGGTCAGGTTATGTCCTTTCAGTTTAAATAAATAAATCGGCATATATCCAAAAGTCACTCAATTGTAACTATTGAGTGCAACTGGCAAATTACGACCCAAACATGGCAACAAGTATAAAAATTAACAAGTCGAATTATTTTGGTAAATACACGACTAGCCACAAAAATGGGAACGTCAGGTATTTATCAAACTTTACAATGTTTGCTATGTTTCCCCATCAATTCCTCGAAATGTTACTCTGGAAGTACACTTAAAATGAACTGAAAAACCATTATTCGCATTCAAATGGGTTTTAACCTCGTCATGACAGTAAGTGCCGTTTGGCAAGCAGCTTATTTCGGCGCTACACCAGCTATAGACATCTCTATCCATCGATCTGTGTGCTTGTATTCATGTTACCGATTGTATGATTTGGTAAACATTCTTTTTTTTAATTAAGGAAAGCAACATTACAGATTTTCAGTAGAGAGAGAGTTCCAGTGGCGTGGGAACGTGGCTGAAAGACTGTCGCCAAACATTCTGAGTTTGTCATGATTCCAAGGCATGAGCTTTATTTGTATCAACATGATTACCTGAGTTCTTGCTGTGCAGCAGTGGAGTCAATTGTGTCCTCCAGCTCAGTCTTGAGAGCCTCAAGTTCTTCTCCAAGGTCCCGACGCTGTTTCTCAGCTTTGGCCCGGGACTGTCGCTCCATGTCCAAATCGTCCTGGAGTTCAGATATCTGAGCATCCATCTCTCGGATCTTTTTCTGAGCCATATTCTTCTGTGCTGCTTCCTCCTCAATCCTAAAATGTGATGTGCAACAGTTTATGTAGCTGCGCAGACATGATTCCTTGAATATTCCAACAACAACAACAACAACAACATTGCAACTCATGCTCAAATATAGCATGTGCATTTGATGATTTGATTCACAGGTCAATTACTAAAAAATTATGAGCTGTGTCGTCAATAAACACCTGGCTAGAGCAGCCTGGAGCTCTTCCTCCTTTTTGGCTAATTGGGCACGAAGCTCAGCAATCTGGGCCTGCAGCTCAGCAATTTGGTCATGCACATCGGTGTAGTCTCCCTCAAGCTTGCGTCTGTTCTTTTCAAGCTCCTGGCGCTGCTTCTCCTCTCTACGCAGTCGGTCTGAGACAAATTAAAAATAAATAGTCGAGAAGAAATATCTAGCAAAAAACAAAAGTGTTACGGGTCACCCCCATTCTACCTTCAAGGTCTGTGATCATGGCCTCGTGTTTAGTTTTCAGTTTTTGTAGGCTCTTAGATTTCTCCTCCTCTTCTGCAAGGTTGGTAGTGAACTCAGAGATTCTGTCCTCCATAAACTTCTTCTCCTAAATTCACAAATAAGTTTTTTTTTCATATATATATATATATATATATATATATATATATATATATATATATATATATATATATATATATATATATATACACATACACACACAAGAAAGAAAGAAAGAGAGAAAGAGAAAACAAAATATGTACACAAACCTTGTTACGTTTGGCGTTGTGATCATCAAGAACCATGACATCCTCTTCAAACTTCTTCATTTTGGCCTCGAGGCTGACTTTCTCCAGTTGTAGCTTCTGTCTAGCTGCCTCCTCTTCATCCAGCTGTTGCTCCAAGTCCTATTTTCCAACAGAATAAGAAATTGACACTTAATGGGTAACACACAAGCTGCATATCTCATGCTTGCTGGATACAGGATTACAAGTCAAAAGGGGGTTTAGATAAAGTCTCTCACCGAAATATTTTGCTGCATCTTCTTTTTTTCCGATGACATCTGTGACACACGCTCTTCCTCCTCCTCCACACGAGCTTCCAGGTCATGGAGGATCTCCTCTAGTTCCTGCTTCTTGGCAGCCAGGCGAGATCTCATCTCTTCGGCCTCAGCACAGAGTTCCGTTTCTGCCTGAAGCTGTTCCTGCAGGGCCATCTTCTCGGCATTCAGCTACATAAAAAAGTGAGCACAGCATTAAATGTGATGGGAAGTGGTATCTTTTTCTCCTCAAAGCATTTCTCCAACAATAACGCGTTTCTTAAATTGTGATTTTACCTGGTGATGTTGGCCCTCCAGCTCCTGGAGCTGCTGTTGCATATATATCTGTTTTTCCTTCACTTTGATCAGTTCGTCATCCTTGGCCAGCATCTCCTCTTCCTGTCTGCTGACTTGAAGCAAGGGCTTCACCTGAGGAGGAATGCTTGTTGTTGAAGTGTATACAAAATCTTGTGAAAAGGAACAGCCTGCAAAATATCAGTGAGAAATAATAGGACAGATTGTTACCTTGGTGAACAGCCTCCACCACTGCCAGTTTCTAAGTTTGAGATAAGCAGCACAATTCCTTTGGATCACCTTCATAGCAGTCAGCTGCTGTTGTCGCTTTGCAAAAGCCCTGCAAAAGGAAAAAAGAAAAGAAAAAGTGATTACACAAGAGAAATGACTCTACAGATATACTTTTACTAATTTTATAAGAGACTGTAAAGATCTGCTATGGAGGGCTGTAATTACGGAAATGTGCGTTTTGCGCTACCTGCGGGCCAAATAGCCTCTGCACCAAGCCTGGAAAGTAATAATAATGTCTGTGATTTTCATGTCTCGCTCCTCCTCCAGGTGAGCAAGAACTCCGGCTCTGAAGAAAACTTTACTTTGGCCAATCCGGTAAAGATTAGGGTCCAGCTCCAGACTTTTGATCTGACAATAAAAGAAGCACATGGATGTATTTTATGCAAATCTTCAGTGTGAAGATTAAACAGAAAGTAGAACTTTCTTACCATAAGCACACAAGCCTGCTTTCCATCCATGAAGCCTTTGGGAATCGCATTCGGAGTGAGGATTTCATACCTGGAAGAAGAGCAGGTGATATTGGGTATAGTCACACCACCAGACTAGAACTAAGAAATGTAGAGTCAACATTTGGCTACCTCTGTCTGAACTCTTGGAAGATAATTCGGTTAGGAAAGCCTTGTCTGCAGATACGGATACCCTCCAGAACACCATTACATCTTAGCTGGTCCAGAACCAGGTGAGGATCCAGTTTTCCTGCCTGGTGAAATGCAACAAGGATACACAGTATTCAGCAATCTGACTATGCACAATGGCTTACGTGCAAGTGTGTTTCGGCTTCTGGTACCTTTTTCTCATGGTTTGGGATGATGCAGCGGACAAAGTTTGGATTTGTGTTCCTCAGAGTGGCCATGAGCTTGGACAGTTGCTCTTTGTAGAGCTGGCCCACAGTGCGGAACATGCCCTTGCGTGTCTTAAAAGCGCCTGGCATCTCTGACATGCCAGAAACCTTATCCAGTCCCACTATGCGGTCCACTAAAGAGACGGCAAAAGACAAACGCATCAAACAGTTACTCAAAAGGGTTCTATTGAATAAGGTGAATGCTGTACAGGGCCAATTTCAACAAGTGCATGACAAAATGCATCTTCCACTCCCTCTTGGTAGACAACCACCCAGAGAAAGTAGAGGATAGAGAACTCAAAACAACACCACACAATAGATGGGATGCAGATTGAAACCGAGGGGAAGTACAATCCAGTGACGTGTGAAAGGATTACAATCACAGAACAACAGGAAGGGCAAAACAGTGCAGTGGGTGAATGTCAACTGTTCACACAGTAACGTGAAAACTATGTGTGGCAGTTTTGTAGATGTTTATGTGCATTGCAAAAGTGACACTCATTGCAGTGGACATTTATTTTTGTGATGACCCAACAAAGAGGAAAAACACCAAACCCATGCAGCATATACCCATTTCTGCAGTAACCATGACCACCACCAGGAGTCCCATACAACACTATTACATGGGAGAGGGAAAGGGAGAGTTCAATGATGGAGTAACAAGTGGTAAGTTGAAAAGCAGTAAAGCTCAGAAAAAGCTTCAACATTTCGCTGATCTTACTTAAACTTTCAGTTACAGCACAAAGCAGGTTTTGAGCACTGAGGAAAACTTGATGGAGCAAACGGCAAAAAAAACAAACATTTGTGTGCCAAACAGTAGGAATGACAGGACAAGAAAAAGACAAGGGGGAAAAAAAAAACCTTGTCACCTGAATCTGAGTGTAGAATAGGAAAACGCTGATAAAAATAAGCTCTCTGAGAGTTCTGTACCTCTGAGAGCCAGCAAAGACATTTGGGTAAAATATAAGACATACAAAATGAAGCCAAACAGGGGAATTTGAAGGAACAGATTTGAGAAAAAAAAGGTAAAAACACAGACAGTAAAAAGAAAGAAAGTACTGTGAAATGAAAACCGTAACAACAACAACAAGCAAGAATTTGTAACATTGCCCACAAAAACAGAGAAACGTGACTATGGAGAGTTGCTTAAAAGAAAAATATTGATGGACAAACTATCCCTTATTCAGCAATATTTGCATTGGTTAATGCCAATGTGATCAAGAACTAAGTATTTATTGGTGACTTGATTCCACTAGTTTTGTTATTGCTAAAGTAATACAGCAGCTAAAATCTATATAGCATAACTTGGAATATATTTATTTTTACACAAACAGTTTAGCTGCTAAATTAATGTGGACTATATCAAATGCGTGGTAGTTGTGTCATGAGGCTAGATTACTGGCCAAGTTATGAAAAAGTGTCAATTGTCTGTTGGGCAATAACAAAAATAAAATTTCCCCAGACTTACCGTCCTTCCAGAGTTCTGAAACAAATTTGTCCGTTGACTGGTTGAGCAGTGAGGCAACATTGTCATTCAAAGGGTCCATGTTCTTCATCAGCCACTCATCGGCTTTATAGTCGACCTGATGAGTAAAATAATTTTTGGGGGATTTATAACTCTTAAAAAAATAAATAAAAAAAAACTAGCAAGTAAAAACCAGTAGTGACAGCAAGTCATGATGACAACGACTAAAGAGAAGAAAGAGGGAGGGAGGGGGGGGGGGATTGGTTGGTTGGAAATCAACATTTCTGCCTTCTCACCTTGCCAGCATAATGGATAATACTGAAATCTGCTTCATCCTTCAGTTTCTTAGGCTTAAAGAACTTTGGGTGGGTGCCTTGCTCCTGGACCACTTTATCTACAAAGGTCTTGTCTGTAGCTTTGGGAAACCAGCACTCCTCATCCAGCAAAGCTAGAATACCAGGAGGGCTGGCCTGCACACAGTGAGGAGAGTGTGATGTTAATATATTAAGTTTATTCTCATTGTACACAGCCCTCCAACTCACAGGTTTCTCAATAAGTTCGATGCAAGGTTGCAGGTCGAGACCGAAGTCAATGAAGCTCCATTCGATGCCCTCCCTCTGGTACTCCTCCTGCTCCAGAATGAACATGGTGTGGTTGAACAGCTGCTGCAGCTTCTCGTTGGTGTAGTTGATGCACAACTGCTCAAATGAGTTCAGCTGTGGAAGAAAACAAAAATGATAAAAATGCCCAATTATTGCCTCGATTTTTAACAGGTGTAGTACCTGCATACCTCAAAGATCTCAAAGCCAGCAATATCCAAGATGCCAATAAAGGAGGCTCCCTGTCTCTTGGTTTTGTCCAGGGCTTTGTTGATCCTCATAACTAACCAGCGGAACATCCTCTCGTATGTGGCTTTAGCCAAGGCCTCCACAGCAAATTCCGCTTGCTCCTGGGTCTGGGCCTTTTGGACATAGTCTCGACCCACCTTGATCCTGGGTGAGAGGATGGCCCTGGTTAAGTCTGTGACATTCATCCCCATGAGGTGGCAGACCTTCTGGGCAGCTGCAAAATGGAGCAGAAGAAATCAGATTCAA
Organism: Leptonotus elevatus; assembly: GCF_054856555.1. Lineage (NCBI taxonomy): Eukaryota > Metazoa > Chordata > Actinopteri > Syngnathiformes > Syngnathidae > Leptonotus > Leptonotus elevatus. The sequence goes on along the minus strand of NC_141239.1, from coordinate 50,468,350 downwards.
AAAGGGAAAAAGTGGTGAAAACAACGAAATACAGTAATGTATACATAATCAACCTTTAAAATGGCTGTTTAGTGCTCTAACAATTTCCAATCTATTACCAGAGAGTAACTAAATGGGGTTGAAAGGTACAGCCTACCTGTGTTGTCAGGCATGGAGGCCTGGTCAGTGTGACGCTCCTTCTTGAAGCTCATGTTTCCCAACTGCAGCACAGAAGCCACAACCTTCAGCATGCCTACACACAGACACAAACACAAACACAAACCATAAAGTATCCAGTAACAAAAGACAGCTTATTCGAAATAGTTAACCAGCCTCACCTATCTGCTCATCCTCTGGGATACTCATAATCCTCATGGCATCCATGGTCTCTGCAAAAAGGTCCTTGTCCTGTTGTCCGGGAATTGTAACATTTCCATTGGAAAGGAAACGGTAGTAGTTGTAATTTTCAAGTAGAAGCTCAGCTAAAGAAATTAGATCAGTGAGATCATTAGAAAAGGAAGACATTTGCGGTGCTTCTTGGGAAATGATTTATCTTTGAAATGACAGTATGGTCCATACCACGCAATTTATCTCCAGCTCCTGTGAGAAGGTAGTAAAAGATGTGGAATGTCCGTTCCTCCCTGGCCTGACGAATGGCACGGGACTTCTCCAGCAAATCTAACAATCAATCTGTCAAGGGCAGAATTTCACATGCAGCCCCGCCAAAATGATATATATTTTTTTTTAACATGACCTAATGGATATTAGGGTGTGAGAAAAACAATATAAAAAAAATAATTATAAATAAATATGGGTAAATAAGGATACATGTTTCAATATTTGCACCAACAATGTAACCGTTGACATCAAAGTTGATCCTGATGAATTTTCCCTACACATAAAACAAGACAATTACTTCAAGTGACACATTTTATCATGAACACAACCAAACATAGAGTATCTTACAAATCTAGATGAGTTGTCATTTTTGACTGTCTTGGCATTTCCAAATGCCTCTAGAATAGGGTTTGCCTGCAGAAGCTGCTTTTCCAGCTCCCCCTGATGGGAAACAAGAGCAAGGACAATTAAAAAGAAAACATTTTCCACATTATTAGCAACCTGGACAGGGTCACTATGTTTTTCTTATTAAAAGTGGACATTTGCTGGGGCAGTTTAATAGACTATTTCATTTCATATTGTGTAATACACGTATGCTTTTGTTTTGCATGGACCTTTGTCTGCAATAAAGATTACGCTAATAACATATGGGAAAAGTCAATAGGGATGCCAGACACATACAGTATACAGAAACAAACACACAGAGAACCTCAACCACCATCACCACAGCGGAAAGATCCAGAACAAACAAAATGGACATATTTTCATAACTTTTACCCATTTCATATTTGTGAAAAGTCTAGCACAGAAAGGTCATTTAGAATGTTGAAAACTATTTTCTAGCCCCAAAAATTTGAATTCTCCAATTTTTAAAACACTATCATTACTTATTACTACATATTAACACACCTCCCGCCCAAAACAAAACAGCAGACCAAAAATAAACTGATTTCAACCAGTGACACTAATATTTCAATTCAAGTAATGTCTGTGGTACAAGTAATGAGTGTCTGCTCTGTCTCAATATGGTGACTGAATAGGTCCGTCTATTGGTTTACATTTAACAAAAGTTTTTATCTGCGGGTTATGTTAGACAAAAACATTTTACACGTCACAAGTTGCTTAGTAATTAAATGCATCGACTGAGAAATGACAAGGAAACCCTGGACATGGAATAAAACATTCGGACAAAAGCACGCACCGAGTAGCCACACAAATCCTGGAAAATTCAGCCAGGCAAAATTTTGCCTAAATTCAGCTATCAACTCCCCACGTAAAAGGTAATGAATTGCAGTTATTTACTTTGTAAGGGCTCATCCTCCCCACCTATCCTACAATTGTCTGGCTGAATTTTTTCACAGGAACACGTACAGCTCCCACTAATCTGACAACAAACTTCCTTGGGACTTCCAATCAGCTTCAGTAAGTAACCTCTCCCACCCCATCTGTAACTCAACAATTCCCACAGCAATGTGCTCCAATGAGGGGAAGCCGCAGAATGGGGACGAGGAAGTGGAGGAGGGACGGCGATGACAGAAGCAGGTGGGGAAGAAAAACAAATAAAAAGGGGTAGAGTTAACTCACATGTGACAGGACCGAGCTGCTCTGTTGATGGGAAGAGAGAAATATGACAACCTCAAAAACGATGGACACTGATGTGGTTTTGCCTGAACCACAATGGGTCAAATTCTGCAGCGTGTATCAAAAGCCTGGAAGGCTAAATAGGTTTTCTAGTGCAGCCAAATGTACTTCTTGATTGCAACAGTTTCATTTCTCATGCGAGATGCCATAAAGTCAGAACCCAAACATAAGCGATGTGAAACACATCTGGTCTGTATAAAGTGTCAAAGCGCCAAGACTGTTTATTTCAGCACAATTGTTTGTAAAACATGTCTTTCCCTCGTGGTGGCTATTTTCTTTGCCACAGGAGTTTTCAGCACAAGAATACAAGGATGGAGCAATGAATGCTACATAGCCTGTTACGACCCACATACAGGTAAAAACCATAGAATGTGCAGTGTGAAGCGTTCAGGGCACAATCGGAAAACTATTTTGCTATACAATATCAGCCACGGTGTATGCATGGTCGTTAATTAAAAATACATCGCGTTAAAGATTGATGTGAAATCTGAAGGGAGTATTTTGAACAAGTTTGATGTATATGAAGAAAGTTGAGGGATGACTTACCTGATCTTTCTTAGTCTTGTGAGATGAGGCCACATGAGCCAGATATTGGATCACCTTCTTGGTGTTCTCAGTCTTACCAGCACCAGACTCTCCTCTAAGAGCCAAACATAAAAAGATCAAACAGTTCACAGTCAAACTGAAATACTGAACGTAACATAGCAAAAACAATGAGTCAAGTAATGAGGAACATTTTTTGACAGGAAAGGCCTTAACGTGAATTATCTGTAACTCACGTGCAGAGAATGGACTGATCTTCACGATCTGCAAAATTAGTGGAAATGAATAATTAGGTAGACTTTAGTAAGTACCATATAGTGTATTATGCATGTGCAGCTGGTTTGTATCACCGGAACACCCTGGCCACAAAACAGGAAATCAACATCCGCCTTCTTACAACTGCGAAAGATCCTGCTGCTGTGTCTGACAAAGCTAATAACAAACTGCCTTGGGTAAAACATAAATGCTCTTCTGGTTCAAAACTTGTGATGTGGATAAAAATAACATACTAAAAAAAAAAACAACGCGAATGGATGGCATGGCATTTGCAAAGTGATGCAAGTTAAGTTAGTTGTGTAATGGCAAGCGAGAACAGTTTTGGCAAAAATAACTTCAGTAGTGATGCGAGAACCACAGGAGAGATAGGATCTTTAAGCAGATGTCACAAATATGTAGGCCATGTTTAAAAGGTTAGAGGTGTATATGTAAGAACACATACACATGCTGACGGCAGAACTTTCTGCAGCTTTTTCCTTATATTTACATTCAAGAGTCAACATTCACGCTGTATCTTAGAAGTGAGTCATATCAGAAGCTTGCCGTTCATAGCTATATGACTACAAAATGTAGTCACTTTTACTCAAAACTTTGCAACCAAACTTAACGGCGGCTTTGTTCTCTCTTACACATGCAAAACTCGGAAGCGCGGGTGTTTGGGATGTTGACTCACCCTGCATCATGCTTCTGTAAGATATGTCAGTAATGGCATAGATATGGGGTGGCATTTCATGTTTCTTCTTTCCCTTGTACATGTCAACAATCTCATCGGAGTAGATTGGCAGGTTCTTGTAGGGATTAATGACGACACAGAATAGCCCAGAGTATGTCTGCAGAACAGAAAGGAAAACGGTTAAAAAAACCCGCTCAAATGGGGATTCCAGTTAGCCAACACTTAGAAAATAAGTTATTAAAACCATCTGTACAGCATTTATTGAGCAATTCATCAGCATGGAGTGAAATTGATCATTATTACACATTTATTTCATGTTCTGGATCTGGACCTGCTTTCACAACAGAGCGGAGGTTCTCATGAACTCAGCTTTGGTCCTCTCCTATTATTTAATGTCAACCCCACCCAGTGACAAGTTCAAAATGAAGGGCAAGTATTGTATTGCATTGAAAATGAGCACTGCTACAGTTTGTGACCGATTACTAGAGTCTTATCTAAAATAAATTGCGGATCATTTCTGATTCAAGACTAACATCAAATGCACACTTTAAAACCACAAAAGCATCAACATCCAAGTTTCTCTTTCTACTTGTACCAGAACAGATTTTTAAAAACATTTTTGGTTTCCTGATTCCTGTGCTGCCATTTCAAGTTATCTGTATCAGCCATCTTTCCCTCTGGGAAGCACAAGCTCTCCCATGAGTGCCTATGCAGCCTGGAGGCACTCAAACAGACTGGAGCCACAACCTCAAGCGCGAGCAAGGGAGGGAAAACAATGGTCATACAAACCAAATCATTCAGAGCCCAGGACGTGGGGATAAACACAAATAATGAACCTCAATTATAATGTTATTTGCATTTCATGCCCATGTATCAAACACTGCATCCTGCTCAGAATCAACAGCAGCAGGCTTGGTTGAGGAAATGGTGATGTAGTTTATTCCTATGAATGGGCAACTACAATATAACAAACTCCCCAGGAAGTAATTTCTTCAAGATTCTGCTGTGTTTCTGTGGGAAATTTGGTGCATGAATGTCTAAGAGCATACACTGGTGGTGCCATAGGCCTCTGATGTTGGCTAACAGTCTAGTTAAGTCATAACATGTAGTATGTATGGGGTTGAGGTCAGGGCTCTTGACGTTTTACAACACCTAAGTCATCCAAATCACTTGCTTTGTGCATCGAGGCGTAGTCATGCTTGGAACAGAAGAGCCCCCCAAATTGTACCACAAAAGTTCTAAGCATACAATTGTTCAAAATACATTTATGTAAGGAGGGTGGTATGTATAGAGGCTTTTGTAGTACATTTCTACTAATTCATTCAATCCTTTGGGTGCATCAAACTCACGTATATAAGTCCAGAATAGTATCTCTCCTTCAGGTTGTGCAGCACTGAGGCTTCGTTCAGGCAGGTGAGCTCAGCCATGTCTTCCACCTTACTAAACTTGGGCGGGTTCATCTTCTGGATGTCATCCTTGTTCACCTTGATCTTCTTATTGGAGTCTGCCAATTCAATAATGCACTCGTCGCCTCGCTCCTCCTTCAGGGAGCCAGCCTCAAAGCCCAGGCGCTCTGAAGGAACCCATACTAGCTTCTTGGAGGCCCAGTCAGCCTGTGCCAGTGGGTTGTTGATCAGATTCCGGTCTGCATACAGAAACTTGCTTGGGTCTGCCATGGTAGCTGTTTCACACACACACAAAAAAGAGAGAGAGAGAGAGAAAGAGTGGGGTTTACTGTAATTAGTTTAGTAATATAGAATTTAACGTAGTATTACCCCCAATTTTAAGTGAAGTCTTGCCATGAAAATCTTTGCTTGCCTTCTACTTTCACATGCAATCTTTGAAGAACGTAAAAGGTCACAAGTGATGCAATGCACAACAGGAAATGCCTGCTTGAGATAGGTCAGCTCAACATAAAACAACTGTTTCAGGTTGATGTTATAATGTCTGATTGGTTTAAGTTAAATCAATGAAAATCATCGATGACCCCTATCCATATGATTCCGATACGTTTTTTGGTGGCTTGAAGAGTAAGGATCACTGGCAATGCCAACCTATTACATATACAGTTGCAATAACCCAAACAGATGCTAAGTAAAGCAGTCCACAAGTTATAAGGAGTCTATTGGTACTAACCCATATTTCATATAGCCCTACACCCTTAAAAGGTCATAAATAGCAACCCGTTGACAGGGAGTGCTGCGGTTCAACTTCAATAGAAAGTGACTCGACAAGTATTTCCAGTACAGAAGGAAACGAAGGCTGTATGCTTAAAGCAAGCAGTAAGTGAACTAGTGCAGAGTCTCTTGGCAATTGCTTTCACCATACATTGGTGTACCAGATTTGACAATTTCAGCTCAGCATTTTCCCAGCACTACTAGAGTTGTTGCCGATTTCAGCACTCTCCGACCCGCATGGCCAGAAGAGCAGCCTCCCAGCAAATTTGCATGATTATGCCCATAAGCAAAACATGGAATACAACACTAGAGGTCCCATGTAACAAAGTATAGTGATAATTACGTCCCAAAAGAATTTTGGGCCAAGATCGTAATCTCACATTGCAAAACGCTCCAGTGGGACATTTCCTGTTGCCAAATAAGTGTTCAACAATACATTACAATACACTATTTTATTAAAAGAAAAAAGTGCGTCAAATTGGGGAGAACATTTCTAGTGTCAAGTTATTTAATTACGCACTGAACTTGGCCGTCCAACAGATGGATTTCAAAAGTCACAAACGCTCCAAAATACTCTGTACCATGAACTTAGTATGTTGAGATTCAGACATTTGGTTTAATGTAGTCCTGAGAGTTATCTTCAGCAACCCACAAGTTAAAAAAAATAAAAAGCCTCATCTGTACTGTAACTCAGAAAAGGCGACAGACCCTTGACGTTTCAAAATAGGGCATTTTCATTTACTAGGCTTGCATCCGTTCCACTACATTAACCCTAATCTGTGAGAAAAAGCAGAGAGAGCATCATTCTTCTCATGACCTCTACCCCGGCTCCCCCTATCCTCCCAATAAACCTCCCCAGGCCGCATCTGAAATCCATCATTGCTGAAACTGCCTCCAAGTCCAACTCTTGTTGGACGCCTGCAGCCTATGAAAGCGAAACTGGTGAGTGGCGATGCTGTCATTCTCTGTTGGTTCTGTACCCATTTTCTGGGCTTTAGGACACACTTCTATCTCTCCACAAGACTAGCAACCCCCACCTCCCTACACCAACCAACCGCTGCTGTTTATCCAGTCTTTTCAGGGTCGCATTCCTGCCATACTCACCCTCTCGATCAGGGAGAGACAAATTCCACAAATGTCTGTGCTTTATCCGCTATGCCTCCTCCCTACCTCCCCGTCTTAGACCGTTCTTTTGCACTTTTATTTCAACACATACATCAAGTCATGGCTTCAACAACTTTATCCATTTTATTATTACCTCACAGCTTAGCGAAGGCACACCTATCGTGAGACTGCATGGGCCAAATAGACGTGAACATCCTCACTTCTGTTGATCTACTTTGACTCCTCAAAACGCAGTCATCATTCTGTGGGAGGACTGCATCAAATGCACAATAGCCAGGGTGTATAGAGGATACAGTTGTGCTTGTAGGGGTTTGTAAACTTATGAGCGCACTGTATGGTGAGGAAAAAAGGCTTAAAAATAAAATCCATAAAATCCAAAATACTGTGGCAATTGTCTTGATATAGTCAAAGTAGAGATGAGCATGTGAATTTTGAATTTTTCTATGTATAGTATTTTTGTTTCATTAAGAGACATTCAGCCTTAGCACATTTACAGTTGTGCTCACAAGTTTGACAAAGGTTATGTAAACTTTCAAGCGCAACTGTATGACTTATTTTACTGAAGTTGCTTTCCTGTTTGGCAAAAACGTACTGAAAAAGGAGCTTATCCGAACTCTGCCTTTGCTTTAGCTTACTATGTTTTAAGTATGTAAAACATGCAGTAAGTCACAGTCAATACATGGATATAAACATTTAAATAATCAGTTGCTGTATTTACAGGTGCTCGTAGCCCGAAAATTAAACAATTGTGTTTGGTGGTTACTTTGAGTCAATTCCGGTGTAAAAAAAAAAAAGAAAAGAAAAAAGAAAAGGTTGCTGTAACAATGTTTTGGTGCCCTTCTGTTCTGTGTTGCAGCAACATTATATGCATGCATGCATATAAGAGTCATTCTGTTGTTTTCTACTGCACATGCTTGACACAAAAAATTCTGTGACACATTTCAAACACATCTCCAGAGAGTGCCTTAATACGAAAATAGCTGACAGCTAATTTGACCAGGGCTGCTCTACATTGAAAAGGAGGAATAAAGTGCCCCTATCAGACAACTGTACTGTAGATGTGGACCTTACCCCCAACTGAAATTGAGTTAGTACAGTAGCCAAAACTGTCAGGAAACCCACCCAAACATAATTGTTGCCTAAGACAGCAGCCTTCCTGTTGTCACGCCCTACAGATTGCACCAGGAAACGTGTTTTTTTATAAATATAATTTACAAATTCCTTGTCAGCTTGCCTTGCACCGTCAAGTCCTACACCCATGAGATTAAAAGTGGTTCAGAAGGTTACTTATTAACTGAATATATGGGATTTGGTAGGACTCACTGATCGAGAAACCAACCATTAAAAAAGAAAAAGAAAAGAAAGACAGAACGTAGGGAAGGTATACAACATGACTTACAAACATTTAGGTTACTATACTACAGTCAAATGAATGGTGAAACTATAAAAGAATAACAATAGAATAGCAGGAGGAAGTGAGCAAAGGCCAACTTAGGAAACCAAATTAAAAGACTACACAATATCTACATGAGCAACAAACAAAGCAGGACGTTGAGAAAATGTGTGAGAAATAAATCAAGCAAAAGCAAAGTAAAAGGCTCCTGCGCATTAAATGGGTTCCATTTGCTCCACTGAGATGGCAGGTCACCATGGGTATGTAAATGGAGCCCAAACATCCCATCAGACTCATTCCTTTCCGCCTCAGTTACTTCCTGAGTTACTGTAACAAGCAGGGGTCGTGATGCCTTCCAACATAGCACAGAATGACCATGTACAGTCATATTGGTGAAAAGTCCCATCCTGCTCTTGTAGAAAGCTACAGGGTAGTGTCAGATTTACAGGCATATTAATAGCATAACTAAAGTGTCAATACTGCTGTGTTCCCAGCAACTTACATCATCAAATCGATGACTATCCCTTTCTTGTCTTACTATCGATATTTTTACACTGATGTCTGATTTGTGGTTCTCATCATTAGTACATTACAGCTCTACACATCTCCCATTGGCACCCTGAAAGTGAGGGCAAGATGGGAAAAAAACACAGGGGAAGAAAATGGAAATATGACAGAGAAAGCCATTTTGCCATTTGTGGAAATTCACTGTACAGAGATTTGAAGGGTAGATGGCATTTTCTTGGACGCACTGAACTACTTAGTAAATGAAGACTTTACTGGAAAATGACTTTGCTGCATAACAGCTCTACATCCCTTCCCACATTCCTCCAAAAGTAAGACCACTTGAACGGTAAGCTGGCAAATGCCATCAACATTAAGTTCAGTTTCCACCAAGTAGCAATTGACTGTGCAATTTCTGTTCCTTCAATTTCACAAGGTGTCAAACCAATCAATTCCTGCTATGCCACACCACTTTTTGGCACACTGTTTGGGTGCCACACCCAGCACTTCACTTAGACAACTGTATCATGAACAATAATGGGAATGTAAGCAGATCGATCACAAGACTAAGCAATAAGTCTATTTGAGTAACTTTTACTGCATACTTTATTATACAATTAGTTTAATAATCGATTATTCTGTCAATTATTTGATTAAATGCTGAATCAATTCATTCTATCCATATTTCTATCCTTTCTTATAAAAAAATAGGGCATTATTTCTAATCAACAGTGCAGACAAGGCACACATGATTGAGGTACTGGTTTGGACTGTAATGTGCAGTGTTAAGGAAAGTGGGAGGGGACGCTACACTGCCTTGAGTTGGCTGCAGGCTGTAAAATACGAGCTGTGGGTGATCGTTTTTTGGGATCGGCAATGATTGACATATGCGGATCATGACCGGTGGCCGATCGATCAGAGCACCACTATAGAGAAACAATGTGCTGTAATAGCTCAATTCACTGATCCAATCAATAACGAATTGCGAGACAATCACAAAATATGGAAAATATCGGCCAAGATATAGCAGATTACATATGGAAAGTCTAACTATAAGAAAACAAAAGTATTTTGTTTCCAGAATTACATGCCAAATCTTATTTGACCGATTCTTAGTGGAATGTTGTATTAGAATGATGTTCAGTAGAATTTACACAACGCAACTAATGCCATCCAAGTTAGATGAGACTTGAAAACCTAGTTTTAAAATTACAGATAAAACCACTTCCTGTTCTGATTGCGTAGTTGCCAAGAGGGTGTTGGTCTAATAAGGCTCACTCCACATAAAATATATTGCTCTCTGATTATGCCACTGAATACACAAGTGACCAGTTATTATTTAACAGGAGCTAATGCAATTGTAGAAACCAACTGTATTGGCCTTTATAATAAATTAAGTATCCAAGAAAGCTCATGAAAGAATGCAAAGGGGATTTAGAAGCACCTTTTTTGTAAGAGGAACATCTTAGCTCGACTTCACTACCCGAGCGCTTTATCCAACTCCACCCTTCTGAACTATTGTTTTGGACTTTAGCCTTATCACCTGCAGCCTTTATCTGGGCTACTCCCTATGAGTATGCGAAGAAGGCATACAGATGAGTGTTGTACTATCATTTGAACCCTCGTCTCATTTAACAAAGCGCTCAGACCTCATTCAGCTGACACGTCACATCCAATGGAGTCAGAAACAAGTCTCGTGATTAAGCATGCTTTCAAAAGTTCTGCATCAGCAGAGGAAGTATTGCATAATCGCCAAAAGTAGTAACCACTTCAGAACATGGAAGTATGCCAGGTGCCCTCATATTTTCTTGGACAGTTAGAAAATGGTGTCAAAGTATGTGCAAAACCTTATCCAACATCACCATCTGAATCAGGGGTCACCAACATTGTGCCCACCAAGGACCACGAGTAGCTCGCGGACCGGTTCTAAAGATTCCTCACTTACCAGATATGGGACATTGTGATTTTAACACTATTTTGCACAGCCCCAGCTCCCTGCGAGTTATGGCTAGCTAAGTAACATGGATAAACACAATGCGGAGCCGCAATTTCAATTTGCACCTGATGTAAACGCAGCACAAGCCACTAATCATCGCCTCCGTGGTAGCAGATAAGCTACATTTCTGACTACTACCACAAAATGAAGACGTGGAGAAAGATGGAGAAGCCATCGTAATAGTTAATAAGCAAGCTATCATGACAGGCGGACAAAAATACAAAAGGAGAAAATAAATTTAAAAAAGCTACACCGCCACATATGTCAGCTGAGAGGATGGGGCTAAGGTTAAAAGTATAGTCATTCATTCATTCCTTTTGATAAAATAACCTTTATACACGGTATAAATTGGCCTTGATTAGTTTCATCAGCAACAGCAATAGTGGATACAGGAAATAGAAAAATGCAAGCAAGAGAAGACATTTGTACAAGTACAGTGCACCAATAAAGACAAAAATGTTATCTATGTTTAAACTTTCTAGCCCAACCCCAAGGTATCAACAATGTTATTTGTTTGCAAAATAGAGTGCCGAGTTTTAATTTGGATTTTTGTGATTAGACTCGCTTCCTTTACTACAGTTGAAACTCGGCAAAGGCTAATTTATCCAGAGGTACAGTCAGATTATTTTGGTGATGGTATGTTGAAATCTCTCAAACTTTGATTCAAGCTACAACTGCATGCACCAATACAAGATTAATGCCATAAATGTGTTACAATACTGAGGCAATAATTTATTATCAATTATGCTTACACAGTAATGTTTGTGTTGTACAATTCAACAGTATGCACAATTCTTGACAAAATGCTTAAAAAAAAAAAAAAAACTTTCTGTAGGTCTCTTATCTCAGAAAAGACATTCCAAAAAAAAGCATAGGGCCGGAGCAATCTTTGCTGCTAAGAATGCACAACAGTGTGGCTTTAGTCAGGGCAAACATTTCCTGGAATTGTTGTTCTCTTTTTGAACCATACAGGTGTGCATTGTGTCGGGGAGGATAAAGGAAAGAATGGGCTGGCCTAGAGACGAAAAGAAGCAAAAAACAAATGGAGGGGAAAAGCCAAGGGTGAAGGAAACAGAAGAGGAGAAAGGACCAATACAAGGAAATGCAAGATCAAAAACACAGGTGTCAAACTCAAGGTCCAAGGCCAAATCCGGCCCACGAAGGCAAATCATGCGTCAACTTTATGTTTCTTGCTAAAATATCCAAAGTGCAAATCGCCTTTACTTTTAATATTGTGATATATTGCAAGCATTTTTTGTTACCCATCTCCCATTTAAAATAAATTGAAAATTAGCAATTTTCTTAACCGTTTTTTGATGAAGCCGATCTACGACCCTATGTCGTGTTTAGGAAAGTTACAATTGTGATAGCTATACTTATTTTTGTAATTATAAGTTGGCGGAAGCACCTAAAAAGCAGAAATTGAAAATACCTCTATATTCTTTTAGTGCACTTTTAGGGCCAAGTGTTTGATGGAATGGGTATGAATGAGTGCGCTATCTTGCTGCTTTGCTAGTTATTTCAAACAGTGCTGGCAACTTTCACGAGAAGAGACTAAAATGAAGATGAAGGTAGGCACAAGAGGAACAGAAGAGAACACCATGCATCGCTACTTTTAAAAATAATTATTGCAATTACCCATTCATCTCTCAACAGTTTGGGCACAATGTTGCTGACATACCTTTTTCCGTACCATTATGCATATCAAAAAACATCAACTTCAAACAGCCAACTTGCTAAAAACAATGAAATCTAGCAAAGTCTGCATTGACATTTTTGGCCGCCTATCATAATAAACTTCTCCAAGGGGGTCTTTATTATAAATAACGGATAACACACCAATAAGATAATGCAAAATTCTCAGTAGGGGGCTCGCTCTAGAACAGCATTAGAAGAGCCAAAAGTGCTTGCTTCCAGAAAATCCATTGCACAATGTACAGGTGCTCGTCAAAAAACTTGAATAATTTCTGTAATTCCATTCAAAAAGTCAAACTTTCATAGATTATAGATTCAGGGCCACAATTGAAGTGATTTCAAGTATTTATTTGGTTATTTTTACATTATTTGGGCTTCCAGCTAAAAAAACAAAAAACAAACATGAAAACAGGATGTCAAAAAATTAGAATGTGAAGAAATCACCATGCATACTTCCCAGTGTTTTGCATGGGGGTGAAAGATGGATGGATGGTATTTTCAAAACGATGTCAATCTTCAATAGTTGGTTGGATTCCCTTTACCATTGCATCGATGCGCTGTGGCATTGCCTGGGGGTCCTAGAAGCCCACGCTTTATTGATGCTTTGTCAGCTCTTTGTTTTGGGGTCTGGTGGCCCTCATTTTCCTCTTGATAGTATTGTATTAGAGGGAAAAGGGCCACGATACAGTACTATCTTAAATGTAAAATTATTTGACGCCCTGAAAAACACCTACTTTTTGACTGACTGACAGTCGCTGCCATATGTGGTAATCACAAGAGAAACTGGTTTTTACTTGAGAAAATTTGCATAATCATTTTAAAAGTCACTGCAAACACACCCATACACCTACTTTCAACAAGCGCTCCTCCAAAGCGCTGAGCTTTCCAAAGATGCATTTTGTTGCTAAACATAAAGCCAGGGACACATATTGACATTTGGGTCTAATTTGAGCATTTTTACCCCTTTTTACACACTCACGTTTAAAGTTAGCAAAAGCTTGATCGTCTGATCTGTTGAAATGATTAACCCGATTAACATATGTCATAGGTCACCAACTCCAGTCTTCAAGGGTCGGAGTCCTGCATGTTTTAGAGGATCAGCTCAGCAGGCAGCAAGCTTTGCAGAAACCTGATAAGGTTCCTGATCATTTGACTCAGGTGTGTCCTTAAGGACCTGAGTTTGAGACCTACAGTATGTCCTATGGTGTTTTTTGTTAAAGGGGAAGTCAACTAATGTTGTTCAATACGGGTTTTAGATTAATTATTAAACTAATAATTAGTTGTAGTCCAAGTTTTTGAGTACATTGCACACTACTACTGGGGTATATGCCACGGAGGAGGCGGGACTTCCAGCTTTTCACACATCAGCTTTGTTTCCGTTTCCTGTTTGCGACATGTGGGCCGCGTCCCATTCCTTGCGCTTCTGCCATTGTGCCCCTCAGTTGCGTGTTCTCGTCGACGGGTGCAAGTGTGTAGTTTGTCTGTCTCAGTTGTCCAAAGCATTTCAGAAAGTTGAGACGCCCTGCACGCTCCCGCCAATGGGCGGGACCGCGCAGTTGGGGGCGCGGGTGTTGGAAGTTGGAATGCGGCCGGAATCGACGCTGATGTGTAAAACCCGGAAGTCCGTTGCAGCTACCCCATTGCCAGATTGATCATTGTGATTGACTCAAAGGAGTTCTCCACAATATCAATCTGGGACTGCTCCACAGTAATTTGCTCGGGAAAGGCGGGACATTCTTTACAATACTTCAAGCAGATTGGACATCTTGTGCACAGTTACCTAACTTTTGTTTTGACCAATCACAGCAACGGATGAAAATGGCGTCTCCGATCTGATCGTGAGGGGGAGAACACGAACGTCTTTACCAGCTAGAAATGCACAAAGCTGTCTGTGCTTACTGGTTTCGTCACAGCTGCATATCCCGCCCCCAAACACAATACCGCCTTGTGATTGGTCCGTACAAAAAGTGTACAAATCGGTGAAAATCAGCGGGCTCGGTCCAAGATGTATTCTAGGAGTATATGAACTCACAAATATTGCAGGAATTCAGCTTGCACTACATGAGCAATAAGCATACACTTTACAGATTTTGACAAAGCATCTCTCAAAGTATTTTTTAAATATCTAACTTAGCTTTTGACCACCACTTTTGGTTTAATGTGTAAAATGTTACTTTATGTGAACAATGGACACTTACATAGGGAAAACATGCATCTCAAAACAGCACCAGCCACTTGACAAAAAAAGACAGGTGTGAGCAATGAGATTGATTAGGGCTTGATTGAATTTTAGTAAGGAAATAATGCAGCATTAGACCGTCACCGAATGAACATGGGCACTACTAGCACTGCGCTGCATACAATTACAATCCACAAAATGTTATCCGTGCTATTTTGCATTCGCGAAGAGAGCATTTACATTAATAAATCAGATTACCCTCGAGACAAATTACAGTTAAATGCTCCACTGAAGACATTAAGCAAGAGTTTTAAAATGAGAAAACTATAAGAAAAAAGTAGTACAGTACACCGTCCGACATTGAGGTGACACGCTTGGGTGAGGTTGGGCTGATCGGTCGGTGGACCAGTGACGCATACCACTAAACAGACACGTTACTAACCACACGCGCTACCTAAGTAATAATAGAGCACATAATAATATACCCGACGAAGAGCATACGCGCGTTGTCGAAATATACCTTCAGTTTTATTTCCATCCCAGTCGGACTGAAACTCTCCGCCGGCCGGCCTCATTCAAGCGAATCACTTCCTGCCTCTGCCCTTGTGTGGCTTTTTTAGCTCGCGCCAGCTGCCACAACGGATGCAATAAGTGACTGCTTGAACCTCGCATTTAACAACGCATACACGTGTGAATATTTAAATCAGTACGTTACAAATTGTATCAATGAGTTTGAGGGTTTACTGAAGTCGTTAAAAAAAAATTCGGTTCCATGAGGTGCCAGCGGCGCAATGAATTAGCAAGCGAAGCTTCCTGGTTCGTATGCTAGATTGACGGCAAAGCAAAGTGGCTGAATTATGGAGGAGCACCGTAGCGAGGACATGAAGCAAAAAATGATGAAGTTGTAAATAATTACCTGTCTAAAAGGTGCAGGACGCCGTCGTAATGGTGGCTCAGTCGGCGTCGACGTGACTCAAACTTTCTTTTTCCAGTCGACTGCTGCAGTTTTGCCGGGAGATGAAGCTACACTACAAGCGGTCGTTTACTCCTTTCACTGCGTTTTTCAATCTCTTTTTTTCCTTTCTTCAAACGCCTCTTTCTTCTGCCCTCCCTCTTCCACTTGCAGATAACTGGTTCGTGCAACTTTAGTTGAGTACGTTGCCCACTGGGGTGCGGTCCAAGGCGAGGCGGGCACCGGCCATGTTGAATCCTCCCCTTTGATCAAGCCATGTCGTTCATTGGTTGGTGGTACACTGTGGACCAATCACGTCCTCTCAGAAATCTGGTTGACTGCAGCTGGGCGGGGCAAACAAGCAGGCAAAAAAAATAGAAAAAAAAGCTGAACTTGAAAAACCTCAGAGGAGGAAGGGGTTGAGATAAAGCGTGTTTAATGAGAAAGGTATGTGCATAGTAAGAATTGTTATGACCATATAAGTACCATTTACTTTCAGGAGGGGACTGCATCATCCAGATTCCCCACAATGTGTCAAAAGGGTCTTGTCTGACCACAAGGTTCAGTCAAAACAAGTAGCTGTCATGAGTCCAGTCTGCTACCACTTGGACGTCTGGCGTATGTGCATTGACAATTCCGAATATCCGGGCATTTCTGATATTTCAGCAATGCAAAAGCTTCTTTTACGCAGTGAAAAAAAATGGCGTGTTGTATTGCTTTTGCCTGAGGCTAAGCATACATACCAGGCAGATTGGTATAGTAGTCAAACGAAATGACTTTTCATCACATTTTGAAATCAAAAGAATCCTCACAAATCAAATTACAATGATCCAAAGTCCAATGCGTTTCAATGAGCGCAGCGCTTCCTTTCACCGAGTTGACCACTATTTTGACTTGTTACGTTAGCTCGAAATTGTCAATACATCAAATTTATATGGGTCATTTTCATATAAATTGATCAATGATGGATTTTGAAAAGCAATACATTTTACTTATATGAGTATTTGGCATTCATTATAATTCAAAAGGTAATATTTGTTTCTAAGAAAAAAAATATAAAGTACTCATTTTAAAACTTATAATGCAAAATACCTTTACCAGTATGTGTCCCAAATCAAGTTTCATTATTTGCAACATGTTTTCTGTAGATTGTGTGCTAATTGCATTTTTTAATATAAAGGATTTTTCTCTTGGTGGAATTTGCAGTTTTCAATCTAATAGCAAGATTTGAATGTATCATCACTTCACTCCTCTTCAGCCGCTGTCCTTGACGAGTCACAACCGCTCACGAACGTACATCACGGACTTATTGTAATTGGACTGTCAATGCCGCTTACTTGGCGCTGGGAGAAGTGAAGCCACTGGCGGCCATCTTACGTTGCCACTCACTAAGGCCGCCTAACTCCAATACGTTGATTTCGCCGCAGCATTTTTACATTAAATGTAGAGGCATAATGCAATATTTTTGGAACATATTCAGTTGCACGTACATTTATCCCAAATGGTAGTACGGTATGACAGTTTGTATAATGTTTTCTGTAACGTTTGGAAAATGGCCTGGTATTAAGCAGACAGCGGAGAGTGAAAGAGCTTGTGGAATCAGGAAGAGGGCACCGAATATGCTTGTATAACTTGGAAAATATAGCCAAACGGAGGGAGAATTTATGAATTTGTTTTGAGAAATAACAGTATATCGAATGTTTTTGGCTTTAAGTGATTCAAACACCCTTTCGCATGATATCAAAGTAAATGGGGTAAGAATATTTTTTCCCCTTTCCAGTGATATGTTATTGTAACCAATTCCATTGGAACACAATAAACACTACACCACTGAATAAAATAAACTGCGAATAGTAAAATTTTTGCGAAACAAACTTAATACGGCTCAAGTAATTTATCTGGCCTGAGGATCAAACCCTGACGTTGACCGTCATCTGAGTTGAAAGTTAAATGCACTACCACTGGGCTAAAAGCCCAGCTGCCCACTGGTCAAGTTGTCAGCACCCTCTTTTTTTAAAGGATTCGAGTAGTGTAGTTTAAGCATTATATAGTTGCACAGCATGAGATAAGGCTCATTCACTCTCTCTACTCTCAAAACTATCTCTAACTAAATTAAATGCTACTATAACACTCTCCAATCCTCCAAACGACAATATCTTTCTCCAAACTCCAAAAAAAACAAAAAACATTTTGAAACGAGCCAGCACAGGGTTTACCCAAAAGTAAGCAGGGATAGGCTCCACTCCAGTATACCCGCGACCCTAGTGAGCATAAGCGGTAAAGAGAATTGATGGATGAAGTGACAAAACTTACACTCTAAAATAGGGCTGGGTATTGATTCGGATTTCCAAAATCGATTCGATTCGGAAGGCCCCGATTCGATTAACGATTCACATTGATTTTCGATTCAGTTACCATCTTTACTTTTATATGGAAGATATTCTCAGAAGTATAAATGATGCAAATAGAAACTTCTTGCTCTTAATTAGCGCATTAGTATGAAAAATATATATGAATATTTACATTTAGAATTGAATCCAATCCAGTTACATTAATCATGTATGTTTTATTGAACAAGACCTCATCAAACATTTGCATTTGGTAGCCATATTTAAAAGTATCGATTCATGGTTTTATGAATGTATATTGGACTATGAAAAGGAATAGCAATTCGATATCGATATATATCGATTTTTGAAACCCAGCCCTACTCTAAAAACAGTTAGGTCAAAAATAACAAATCTATGGGTAAAAAATGGACCAATCCCTCTACTTGGGTCAATTTGACCCAACTTTGAGTCAAGAAATGGGTCTTTTAGTGTAAAACAACTCATAAATATTGGTCAGATCCTGTACTTGGGTCAAAACTTTTTGTCATTTTGTATAAAACAACCCAGAAAGTTGGGTCAATTTGACCCATAAAGTGGATCGGTCCATTTTGTATCCATAATTGGATTATTTCTGACCCAACTGTTTTTAGAGTGTACACTCTAATAAGTAATAAGTAACTCAATTATGGATCAAATATGGACCGATCCATTTAATGGGTCAATTTGACCCAATTTTGAGTCAAGAAATGGGTATCCATCCATCCAGCTTCTTCGTCCTCGCAAGGGTTGCGGGGGACGCTGGAGCCTATCCCAGCTGGCTTTGGGCAGTAGGCGGGGTACTCCCTGAACTGGTTGCCAGCCAATCGCAGAGAAATTGGTATTTTAATGTAAAATAACTTTTTTATTATAATAAATATTGGTCGGATCCTTTACTTGGGTCAAAAAAATTTAGTCATTGTATAAAACAATCTAGAAAGCTGGGTCAAATTGACCCAAGTAGAGGATCAATCGATTTTTGACTCATGGTTGGGTTATTTTTGACCCAACTCTTTTTAGAGTGTAACATGAGGCAGTTTTGAAATAATAATAAAAACAAATTGCAGGCATAAGATGAGGCCAGAGTGGGATGATTTTTCAAAATAAGATTTTATTAATATTCTACTGTCAGGTCATACAGAAAAAAACATAGGAGTGCTATTTAAAACATTTATTCCACCTGTATTGGGCCACCTGTCATGTAAACAGGTTTGTGTCAGTCAAACAGGTGAGCCAACATGCATGCCCAGTCATGTAAACACAACGTGGGAACTGCTGCAGGTGATCAACTAATTAATGTCAGGGAGGGAAGTTACTGACATTATAAGACAGCCTGACTTGATTGTGGTTTCTTTGTTTTCTTCACAAACACCTGTTAATGCAATGACTTGCTTGCGTGCGCAGGTGGATCCATGTTACAAAAACAACCACATTTGATCAAAACAACTGATTAAAACCGAAAAATAAATAAACTTTTGAATCTGATGGAAGAAAGCAATACATGGCTGAATAGATAACATAAAGATGAAAGCAATGATGCTTGTACAGTTTGCAGTAAATGGGACAGTTCAGTGTGAACTTGTTTACCTCATAGTGTATATTCTCGCGGGCCTCGACTGGGCCAAGTAGAACTTTGCTGGCCCAGTGCCAGTACAAATGCCACAAACAGCAGGGAGACATTAACGGTGGAAAAAAAAAAGCGTTTGCTTGCACATTGCGAAACAAGGATTAATGAATCGACACTTTAGATCACTTGGGGATAATTAAAGTTGCAGTTAGGGAAATGTGAGAACTTGGATGAAAGAGGGACAACTATACAAAAGTAATGGGTTTTGAATAAACACGTTTTTCTATCCCTTATTAAAGTTTATTCAAATTGCAAACCAGATGATGATGATTTTGCAACGTCCTGGAATGAACAACTTGTGACTATTGCGCCAGATGCCAGCAAGCGCTATTATTTAACACAGTACTATATTATTCAGTTACATTCTGTTGAGGGGGAGCCTGAGGTATGACTGGCATTTCCTGGCAAATGCTGAAAAATCTCCGTTTCAGAATAATGTGTGATTTAAGTTTGCTATGTGCCATTATGGAGAGGAATGTGTCTGTGTTTTCATATACGTTTAGTTACAGAGCATCCCATGTATGTGGAGTAGCTACAACACTGAGCATTCAGCGTGCATGGGCTGTGAGGAAAAATCAATAAATCTCACTCTGCTGCTGGCCGGGACGGGTGGGAAGTATTTGACAGGTCAGCTGGTGGGTCAAAGGTTAACTTGTCATATTGCTTGAGCTGGACCGGACAGAGAAAGGGCCAAATGTGGGGGAGTGGAAGAAAACAGTTCTCAACAGAATGAGCAACTTTGACATGGAAGATGGTTTGAAAATAAAACGTCAAACGCAGATACCTCCTCCAAGGCTGAGTGAAAGTCTGGAAAGGATAGAGTTAAAACTTTGGGGACTATTCTACTACTATGCTGTCCTTGTTCCAGAGACTTTCATGTGATATAAAAAAATATAAAAAATATCAACTCTAAATGAGCCCAAATTACATAAAACATACAAATTATCTGCACCAAAACATGAACACAATCTTCCATAGTTCATGTTCTACCACATCCTTTAAAATCGCCTCACAAACGTTGGTGTAATTCTGCTAACAAACTGTCACAAGCGCGAGTTTATTGCACAATAGCGCAATGTTAAAAGACACAACAACAAATACGTCTGGGCACAGCAACTCAGCAAGTAATGCAGGATGAAGATGAAGACATGGGATGACCAAATATGGACTCATGCGTCTGACCTCACCATCTCCTTCCTCCTCCTCCTTTCTACTGTTGCCCTAGTAGCAGGGTGTGTCTGTCATTCAGGGCGTGTCAAGCTATTATATCCTGCAGTCAGGGAGAAAGGGACCCATTCAGTGTAAATATTTTTAGGGCTTGCATGTTAACTGACTGACCACATTCTATAAAATCACAGCATGTGTGTGGCCATTCATGTGTTAGTTTGGTAAAGCATGCATCTTTTGTCTAGGCCAGGGGCCTACAACCTGTGGCTCAGGAGCCACATGTGGCTCGTTAGTCACTCTCCTGTGGCTCCCTGCGGATTTCTAACAAATAAGTAGAAATTTATATTTTTTGTATATATGTTTTTTTTAGATCAAATATTGTTTCAATTAATTAATAATTAAATAATAATTAAATATTCAAACAATGTCAGAACCCACATTTGTAAGTAGTCAAAAAAAGAAAGATGAAAAGTAGATAAAAAACTTGGAAATGTCCAAAAAGTGACCATAAAACGTCCAAAAAGAAAGAGGAAAAGCATAAAAGTACTATAAAATGTCCATGAAATTGCCCAAAATGTAGAAGAATTTAATTGAAAAAAGCATAAAAGAAAATGTTCAAAAAGTAAACATAAAATGTACAAAAACAAGACCCCCCCCAAAAAATTGTCAGACATGTCAGAAAATTGATAGCAAAAGAGACAGAAAAAAAAATAGCCATAAAATGTCCAAAAAAGGAGGAAGAGAGGCAGAACATTACCATATGTCCATGAAATTGCCAAAAATGTCAGAAAGTTGACAGAAAAGCAGAAACGTCTCCAAATGTATGAAAAAGGAAATTTATTACAACAACAGCAAAAAAAAATCCAAACACGGAAGACAAAAGTTAAAAGAGAATTAATCTCAACGTATTGGATGCTGCATATTTTTCTGTTAAGGTGCAGCTCTAATTAGCTCTTGGGCCCTCACTATATTAGACTAACCCTGACACACAGTTTCCTTTATCACAATGCTCACATGTTTTGTGGCTCCAGACACATTTTTTTGTTATTTATTTGGCCTAAAAGGGCTCTTTTGAGAGTAAAGGTTGCTGACCCCTGGTCTATGCATACCTACAGTATGTCCAAATAACAGTTAACAATGAAAGATGGATTTGTTGACTGTTAAGCAGCCCTGTAAGAAACAGTGTCCTTCACAATTACTTCCCCCTTGTGTTTTAACACACCTAATATTATTGACCTGGAATGTTCAATTTGGGGGCATTAGTAAAAGTAGGTTCTATTTCATTCCTACTGACCTACATTCGGGATTCATAGAACCATAGTCAGTGGTACTTGGACTTTTGGTGGGGACTATCTGAACTTAATCCAGTTCTTAAAATGACCACTATCACGTTGGAATTATAGAAACTATAAACTATACAAAAAAGTGCAATTTAATAGCACAGAACTGTGCCATGTCATCTGCAGCAGTTGGCTGGAAACAATTGTTGCTCTGACCAATCAATCAGTGGACGGGAAACTGCTGATGTCATTGAGAAATTGCTCGCTGGCCCTGTAAGGCCCTGTAATTTAACATCTGACTGGTTAAAGGAACTGTCTCCTTGCTAAACGTTTAAGTTACACCGACCAGCATTATTGTAGGTCAATGGCAAATTAGCACAGAGACTGAAATCTGATTGGTCAAAAAAAATCGAACATCCACATCTAAAACGGGAAGCGGTGCAAATAAGAGAAGTGCCACAAAATAAAGACAATAGACTATTGGGTATACATAAATACAATTTCATGGAGCACATATTACAATTTGTGTTCTACACGGTACACCTTTAAAAAACACAACCACAATAATAAACATTGATGAATTAATAATTCTGTCAATCAAAACTTTGCAGAGGCAGATTATTTGCTAAAGGTCTTCTCTTGGATCTCACTTGATCGTGCAAAATGGAGAACATAGTGTCGACTGTAGTCACACCCGTCAACTTTAGCACTCGTCTGACCCAGAACCTAAAGCTGTGCCCTCACACCTGACCTACAATGAAAGAAAATTCAACACACACGCAAGAAGGCGAGGCTCCCTTGCAAACACAATAACATTCATTCCTGCAACTAAGCCCCCAAAACGACATTTAATCCATACAAGCTGCTTATATTGGAAGCTGTTTGTGAGACCCCAAAATGTCAAAGAAAAAATTATGAGGCAACAGAGATCACTTTTTCTTCCTTTGTCGTCTTCCTGTCCTTTGGCTAATCAGTACACAGGAAGGAATGATAAGACATGTTGACTCACAAAACTCGGCCAGGAATGTTAAGTGAAGGAAATGTAGACAGCTTTCCCCCTTTTGTTGAAATGTCTCCTTGCTCATTAATCATCTGCGGTTATTAGACAATTGTGCTAATGTTAAAATTTGCATTTTTGTAGCATGGCAAAAATATGGTAGAACCAGAAGAACTGGCAAGAATTTTGAAGTGAAGACCCAACAGTTGGAGGTCAGTGTTGTGTTTAAAATATAAATACAGCAATAAATTGACTGTAAACACTAAATAGTTAGGGACTAAGCCAAGTTTTGGTACTTCTCTGTCCCTCACACACACAAAACACAAAACTTAGCCAACAACCACACACGCATAAGGAAACGAGGCAGTTGGCCAAGTTATTGTAGATCGTATTTCCATCAAATACGCCGCAAACATTAACGGTTTCAATCCTTGAGAAAGGCAAACAAATCGTAGGAGTCACAGAAGAATTCTACAGCTCTGCGTGTCTGCAGTTCGACCAGCAGCTCTTGCATGACTTTTTTGCCTTATATGGTCACAAGAGCGGGTTGAGTAACACACGTACACGCAGACAGGGGAGTGAGGATGGAGGTGTGGTCTATTGTGTTTCCCGGAAGAGGTGTCGAGTTACATGCTGTTCTTGAACCTTTGGAGCTCTGTCATCATTTCCCTGTTCTTCTCTAAAGGCAGACATGAAGAGGTTGACCCGTGCTGTGTGTGTGTCGGGTCCAGGGTGGTTGAAAGAGAGGCAGGCGGTGTTTACTGATGGTACATCATTAACAACGATGCTGTCATTCTGTTCTAGACATCGCAAAACTATGTTTGGAATGTCTTTTGATCAAGCATGCAATAACCCTACATCTGGGATTCATCGGTTTCGGCCGACTTGCTTCCATCATACATACTAATGTGATGCCAGTGGAATTCCCCCTGACTGAATCCTGTGGTTGCTACTGAACAGCTATGCATCCTTGCAGTGATCTCATCAAAGGGGAAAGAGTAAAGTACAAGTCTAATGATTGGCGTTTGATAAGCATGATGTCAACTGCGGGCTCTAACCAAAGGGCGGGTGGCTTGTCAGTTGCGTGGAGGCGAGAGCAATGACGAGACAAAGTACCAACTGAGTTTGCATGACCTTGTTTTTTCTTTGGGATCATAACTCATAAACAGCTCAAACGAACACACAATGGAAGAGAGACCCTGCATGGCTCGTGTGTGTTGCTTTTTTCAACGCATGGCACTCATTCATAATACAGGGTGATCGTGTTATTCTGTCCTGTGTAAAGCACCCAGTCGGCCTCTATGTCACAGCATCCATTGTTAATTGCTATGTCAAAAATGTCATTGAGAGCCACAATGAACCTCAGTGGGCAAATTTTGAATTTCTCATACATTCAAAATGCAAGGGTATCAAATTCCATTCAGAAGCCCCTTTTACATTGTCTCTTCATTCAACTGATTTGTATAAGCAGCGTAGACATGAAGTCATTCTGCCTTCTGAGGATGGAACCAAGCCAATGCGAGGCAGCGAGGCCTGTGTATACAATGAAATCTGGAACGGCAGGGCAGGAATATCTGTGACACTTGACACTCCTTGTGCTGAAAGCAATGTCGCCGTCGGACAGCCATTTTCTACATCACACTAGATGCTGACATCACATATCCAACTGCCTGATTAGATTTCGCTGTGCACAAAACATATTCCACCATTGCTGTGGGGGGAGAAAAAAAAGCTCTCTAAACCGGATGTCAACCAAAAAAATCAAAAATAAATAATTTTGACAACAATATGTTCTATGCAGTGCCACTAGTCTAAATACGGTATTCTGGTTAATATTGTGTTAGTTGAATATGAGTTAAACAGCAAAATTCTGCAGTTTTATCAATATCAGAAGGCGGCCATTTATCCACTTGCTGTGACATGAAAATGACATCACAGTTGCTCAGGTCTCAGGTAACAACTATTGACAGCTCAGCTTCAGAAAACATGTCAGCTGTGATTGGTCGTTGCCTGAGCTCTGAGCAAATGTGATGTCATCTTTAGTCGACAGTAACTGGCAAAATGGATGCCCCCTGAGATAAATAAAAACGGCTGGATTTTGCTGCATAACTAATATTCCACAAATGCAATATCAGAATCAGAATGTCATGTTTAGACTAGTGAGGTCACATATAACATATTATTGTCAAAAATATTTAAGGTTGACTTCCCGTTTTAGAGGACAGTGGGCACCTGTTGGTGAAGATGTTTATAATTAGGCATGTTCAATACCACTTTTTTTCAGACCGATACCAGTACGAGTACCAAACTCTTGAGTAGACACCAATACCAAGTACAGATACCACTAGTAGGCCTACTTTTGATACAACCCCCCCCCCCCCCAAAAAAACAAAACAAAACAAAACAATGGCATCTGATTTTAAAGAAAGACATATAACCCAATGTAGCATTTTTCCTTAACTTGCATGAAATTATATGCAATTTCCTATTCTATATTGTAATTTCTAGGAAAAAAATGGCCACAAGAGGGCTGATACTGATAACTTGAAATGAGGTTAGGTATCCCTGGTATCAGTACTCACCCATCCCTATAGTTACAATGCTTTTATTCATCCATTTTCATCATCTATTAGATGTATAAAATCTTGTCTCTGCTAATCTGTCACTGTGACACTGTCATGTGACACACAATGCCCCCCCTTTTCAAATCTGCAGCTAGCGAGTGCAACATGCACAAACACATGGGACAGACAGGAAGTGGATTCACGGTGAAAGGTTAAAAAAAAAGAAGAAGTAAATTATAGTAACATTAAACCAACGGCTATAACATTCTAAAAATAATGTTAATCCGACCGCTAATTTATGATGGCTCATTTACTAACTCATGGCATGGAGCCGTAGCCACTTGTAATTGTGTGTCAAGTTGTTTTTCATCAAAAAGATGAGAGAAATTTTTATGTGAAAGAGTTTTAGATTTGAACTGTTCAACATTATCTGCTGACAAAAATTATACTGGGGTAAAATGTCTAGACTAAAACTAGACTAATACATTGACCGTTTTTGTTGACTAAAACTAGACGAATACAATTAGGTTTTCTTGGAATAAAATAAAGACTAAAATGCTAGATTTATAGTCGACTAAAAATGGACTACATAAAAATGGGACGAGGTTGATTAACTATGCTAAAAAAAAAAGAAGAAGAAGCGTGATTGAAACCGGACTAAAACTGAGAATTTAAAAGTGGCTGATTAAATTAACATTATGTGGTTGACAATTGACACCGGCTGTGCCTAACGGACGACAGCAAGAGTCAGACGAGCTCGCTAACAGCAGTAGCACTGCTGTCAGTGTCCACCAAGATGGATGCAATAAAGATGAAATGGAAGATGATGCAAGTGATGTTTTTCATTACAAAGTTGTAATAGTCTCATTACAAATTGTATACAGTCTATTAAAGCTGCCGAAATAGCAAACTACATAAAATGTTGATTGATGTCCT
The DNA here is from genome assembly GCF_054856555.1 of Leptonotus elevatus. NCBI lineage: Eukaryota > Metazoa > Chordata > Actinopteri > Syngnathiformes > Syngnathidae > Leptonotus > Leptonotus elevatus. Next base: position 50,441,662 of record NC_141239.1, on the reverse strand, counting down.
TACCAATTACAGTAAGTGTCAATATAATTTACTAGTTAGTAAATATCCCTCAAAGATTTTATCATTTAAGACCTTGTGCAGGCGTGAAAATAAAATTCTCGGTGACCCTAAGGCCATGACGTCAAGAGATGAGCAGTATTTGGCTAACTACTGCCGCCTAGAGGCTCGGCATGCATCTCATTAGCTGCTTTTCCACCAACAAGCCCAGGATCTTTCAGTTCTGGGTAAAGGAAGTTCTGTAAAAGTCTCAGAGTTCTCGGTAATTTATTCAAATGAGTTTGATGATGTATGAGTTTGATGAGCCAGGCCGATGTAAAAACAACCTCCCCAAATTTGAACAACCACCAGTCAGCCTTGGTCAGTGCATATGGAGGACCAAAACTGCCAAAATTCAAAATAAATAAATAAACAAATGACAAAGTGAAAATAAAAATGGATTTAAAAAATATAATTCAAAAATAAATATAATGGAAATAAAAAAAATTATATATTTTTTTGAATCTCGTTTATTTTTGTATTTATTTATGCATGTTTTTTTTTCATTTATATTTAATTTTTGGGATTTAATTTTTGAAAATTATTTTTTGTATCCGTTTTTATTTTCACTTTTAGTCATTTATTAAAATTTTTGGCAGTTTTGGTCCTCCATAAGTGCAGCCCGTCCCCTCAAAGTTCCAGCTTGGCTCAGCAAGACCCTGCTGCTGATAGTACTCGGATGTCCCCTGGGGAATTTAATTACCCCGGAAATTTTTGTTGGTAGAAAAACGCGCAAACTGAATTTTACCAAGGTAAATGGAAAAGCCCATATTGTAGGCCCAATTTGTTGAAGTGGCCGCGCCAGACAGAGGTTTACTCTGATTGGATAGGATTTGGGAAACTGTTGCCACCTTAAGGTCTGCAATTGTTATGAATGTACTTAAAAACGCATTAATGTTTTCTTTTCTACAAACATGGCGGTGTCGACACAATTTTTTCTACACTAAGAGGAAAATATCCGTTATTAAAAATACCCTGCTACGTGTGTACACGGTTCAAGGTTCCTAAATATACCATCACCTCATTCTTAGGGTACCTTTACCTCTATCAGGTTAAAGCTTACACATGCCTTAATTTCACTCTAGAAGTAAAATGTGTCTGTTCTTATCATGGGAAACAAACCAAGTCACATGCAAGACAAAATTTGATTTCTTTTTTTTTGCTTCATGTGGTCATGTTTGCAGTACAGCGTTCAGTTCCATAATAAAAGAAATCAAATTATTTGCAATTTCCGCCTGTTGAAAGTTTCACAGTCAGGACCCAAAGGTGCACACAATTTTCATCACATTACCAGGCAGATTGGTGTAAAACCATAATTTGTGTTGTTTGGGCATGTTAGACAAACACTACCCTTGCATGGACAAAAGCAGAAACTACAGTTAACACTGTAACATACCTCATTCCGTTCTCAGCTTTTAAGTTAAATCGTCTTTACTACAAAAACTCTAAATGTTCATCCCTCATTAGTACACAATAAAAAAGCAGTACTGTGGTGCATTTGCCGCTTGTATAGACAACCGTTACACACAATACATCTCCTCTAAAGGTCTGAATAAAGCTGTTGGAGCCATCAACATTGACAGTTTAAGTGCTTGGGAGATACGTACAGCGTTTACTTCCAAGGTCAATGGAGTCCCACACCCATTACTAGAACAAGTAACACAGAAACAGACAAGACAGTACAGGGCAAAAGCAGTAGTGACGGGTGCGAAAATGGAGTCAGGCTGGTGTCGAGGCTTTGCTGCTCAACAGGCTCGAAACGGGCACGGCAGAATTATTGAAAACAGCACCACGATGGTGGTGAAGTGACAGGCCGGGCGGGGAAAGCCACTTTATTTCCCAATGATCTTGCTGACAAATGAGTCCAGTTCATCATCATCTTTGATCCCCACAAAATTGTCGACCACGTCGCCTCCTCTCATGGCGAGAACTGTTGGAACGGCAGACACCTGTGAGAGCAAACACAAACACGCTGTCATGAGTCACTAATAAGATTGAACAAAGTAAGAAACAATATAAATAATCATCCTGTCATCTATAATTATGCATGTACTAAAATATATATATATCTAACCAGCGAAATAATCATCTTTAAATAAGTTAGCCCAAATTAAATGAACAGAAATCTGAATGACTTCTAATTTATTCAACAATATAAATTGTAGATATTAAGTACATGAATTATTATGTTTTGCACACAAATCAGATGCAGCAGACTATAAAATCAATTTATCTGATGATACACTCGCCAAAATGAGGCACATTTACAAAATGTAGTTGGAGTAAAAATAACATTAAAAAATGCCAGAACTAACAAGTACAGTGGTAAAAATGCTCATAACTCAAAAACATTCATATCTTAGATCGTTTCCCTATTGAAATAAATGCAAGTGCCATTAATCCAGTCCAGCTTTAACAGTTTTTGTCAAATTGCATCAATTAAATGTTGCTCCTTCTGATGAGCCCGCCTTCTCCAGGCAGATGAGAGATATGTTGATATTACTACATTAATGCATTATTATGAATCCCATATTCTAGATAGGCTTCGCCTCTTTGCACCAGCCAGTCATATTGCAGCGGGCGGGTCATGCCTAGAATTAAAGTAGGATTCATAATAATGCCTTAACTCCTCTCTGATATCAGTACAGCACTAATATTGGTCATACTATGCAGAGGATAAAGAGTGCATGAGTGAGTAAGTACTGTTATCTGACATCTACATGTTGTAGTTGAACCATCTGTGTTCGATCCACCTCAATATAGATGCTAAATAGCGTTAGCATTAAGCTCACGGGGTATTTCTTTAGACAGTGGATTGGTTGTTTTAAATACACAAGGTGTATTTATTTATTAAGTATGAAAGCAAACTTCTACTGGGAATGATATCAAACAGCTTGAAGCCTCTATTTGGATGAATTTTTCAGTATTTGCCACACTGCTGCGTAATGTAGAGAGTTGAGTTGAGCTCACTGCTACCATATAGTGTTCATATCTCAAATATATATTTGCAAGACAAAGAAAAAAACAACAATAGGCTGAATGACAACTCATATGTCAAAACAACACCGAGTTAAATCACTCGTATCTCAAAACACCACTTGAGTACTTACATTCTCGTGACTTCAACTGGCTACAATATTTAGCTCTCAGTGCAGCTTGACACCATCACAAGTAGAGACCACAAAACCTTGGACGGTGTTAATCAAAATTAAGAAATATCTTTATGTAGTGTTGGTGGTGCACCTAAAGCATCATCTAAAAAAGTGTCTTACGGACTAGAAGTTGTCTCTTTGCCTCCACCAAGACGGCTATGTTTTTGACAGTGAGAAAATAAAGTCTACTGCACTAGAACAATGGAACTAAATTGCTGCAGACCCAAATTGTGAACATTGTGGGACAGGGATCTTTCCTCTCCTTATTTGGACCAATTCCCCAATAAAGTATGGCTTGAAAAAACAAAATAACGGGTTACTGAGCCCCATTTGATTTTATGAGTGGGTTTACTTACAAAATTGCCATTGATGTTTGTGGGACCAAAGTAAATAATGTGTCAATCTCACCCCATATTCAATAGCCAAGTCTGTGTGATCGTCAATGTCGACTTTTGCCAAGGCCACACGGCCTTCTTGTTTTGCAACAGCTTTCTCCAACCTTGGTCCAAGGATTTTACAAGGCCCGCACCACCTGGAAGCACACGCACACAAAAATTGTACAGTAGTGTGTATTCAACATTGTACAAAGTAGGAATAAGAATTTGACTAAGGTCAACACTCTTTTTTTATTTTTTTTAATGCTGCAGTTGATCATTTACAATAGGTTGTCCTATTACGTACTAAAGTTCCCCCATAAAGTGTTTGAATAACACAGAGAAAAGATTAATTGAAAATTACATTGTGTTAAAATTTAAACTGTTCCTAAAGGCTGAATATAAATGTAATTTACAATGGGGTTTGAATAATTTAGTGTGCAACTGTACCTATAAACACAATATCAATTAATTTATGTATTCCGCAAGGTTGTATTGCAGTCTTGAAGATAAGCCTTTATTAAAAACAATAATCTGCACTGTGCATACTCACTGTGCATGGAAGTCAATCAGCACTGGCAATTGACTGTTGATGACCCTCTCTGTAAAATCCTCATTGTCCTGCACAATGAAGGTGACTTGACGGCGGGTGGTGTGAGGAAGACTGCGAGGCAGAGCGTGTGAGGGGGAGAGGAAGGAGACCCGGGATGAGGAAGGCTGCAGGGAGGTGGAAAAGGAAGTGGAGGCGATGGCGGTGGAGGATGCTGGGAGGTAGTGAATCTCTTTTGCAGAGAGCGTCCAAATCCTGCGCACTAGCAGCCGATGAGCCATCTAAGACGGCGACATAAAACAGAACAACAGAGGATGTTAATCCAAAGTCCTTTTCAAGCACAACAGAAGTGATTGAGTCACGAGCTCAGCCAAGAATCAAGGCAATTTATTGCTTTCAATGATTCTTTGAATGCATGATTGCAGCTAGCTCTGGGCAAATTAATGTCTATCATTTTATTCTAGTTAAGGGGTACACCTGCTTCTTCAACCATTCAAGACAGTTTGCATGGATTCATGTGTACTTAAATGAGAGTTGTTAAGTGGCGTGCCAGCTTAAGGAGCCATGTTTCAATGTAGACAATTACGCACATACGACTAACAAACTATATTGATATTGCTTAACGTTTCGTTTTAGGGATGTTACGAGCAACTTGCTTCCGTGTTCATCGAATGGGCTTTCCTTTCCAGACCATTATATTTGCTGCGTAACAATCAACAGCAGAAAAATTATTTCCTCCATTAAGAAAGGTTACGTATGACTTTGCCCTCTTCGCCCTCCTCCTGGCCAAATCCTAACCGGCTTCTTCTTATTAGAAAATACAACAAAACAAACAAACAAACAAACAAGAACACGTAAACCGACGGTAATAAGTACACAAATGTCACACATATACATAAGAATAAAAGTAATGTATTTGAAATCTTTACCTTCCTCGCTGAGCTTGGTCTCAAGGACCAAGGTAGTACTTCCGGTGTAGTTTGGCAGCTTTTTAACGCCTCCCAATCACACAGCGTTGCTATTACTGCCACTTAGTGGACAAGTCAAGAATGGCATACATGTGAAAACTGATATGAGGCTCATTGTCAAATTAACTGAACTTTACTTAAAATAGAGCACTTACAACAAACGAGTTCAGAAGAATCACTGAATGCATAATAACAACAATGACAATGCTACTACTACTACTACCACTACTACTACTAATACTAATAATAATTACATTTTATAGTGATTTTTATAGTACTCAAAGAAACATAATTTTTCACACTTATTAAGATTGCAATTCTAGACTCCCAGGTAATTAACTCTAATTAAATTTCAACTGTTCTAGTAGACTTTTCCTGACATTTTTATGTGCTTCTTGTTGTTGTTGTCGTCATTTATACTAACACTGCCTGCTACTATACTGCATTTGGAACTGTTAATAAATCCTTCCACCTTGTCTAAAGTCCCATTTCCAGATGAAGAAAAACAGCTCAAAAGCATGATTTTGCGTTCTTTTAGTGATGAACAATATTTTGTGATGAATACTATACCTTTTGGAATTATGGCCAAATTATTATTAATTTTTAAAAATAATTATTTATTTATTTATTTTCTTAGCTGAGACGGGGGCCTTTGACAACGTGGAAGTAATTATGAACAGTTACAAATACTAAACACTGTTAGCACCGATCTGTTTATAGACACACGGTCAACAAGTCTTGAGGCTCAAATGCACAGTGGGACAAATATGAACTTTCTGACCTCTCAAGATAACCAATGGCAGCCAGCCACAATGAGGGGTGTGTGTGTGTGTGTGTGTGTGTGTGTGTGTGTGTGTGTGTGTGTGTGTGTGTGTGTGTGTGTGTGTGTTGGGGGTGGGGTGGAGGGGTTCCGAGTGCAAAATGTGCAAATAAAGTTAAATATTTATTGCTAGCCTTGACTGAGGGGCATGGCAGACATAAGTAGATGGACTACATCACTACAAATACCATGCAATGGATATTTGTACTCACATGAGCCAGACAGTGGCAGGCCACAGTATAGACAGAAGTCCCACTTTCACACCTCCCATCTGTCAGCTGAATTCTCTCTTACATGTACTCCACCTGCTTCCTGCAAACAGCCGCCACCCTTGAAAACACCCCTCATCCTGTCCCTTTGCATACCACCACAGGTGTTGATTTGAAATGCAGTCTCTCATTTGCTGTCTGAGCCGAAGAAACAAGATACTGTACAAAACTTACATAAGACTGTTTTGCTCTACTCTCAAAATTTCACACATAAAAATACATCGGTATAAGATGCTCTCAATGATAGCCTGTTGTAAATATATCTGAAATAATCATAATCAGGCCTAATTTGTGTATTTTTTCCTTCCTTCTGACCATAAATACCAAATGCCCGATTATCAAATGTCTCTGAAAGATCATGCTGATTAATTATCCTGTGGTGTGTTAAGATTCATCATAAATGTTAAACCTGTTCAATATTTACGACCAGTTTGGCCAAGCCACAGACTCTGTGATTGTGATGTGCAACGTAATGATTCTTACAGTTAGCAAGTGAACAGAACTTCGCGCAAGTAACCGGAGTAACTGGTTGTGCGAACTTGTTTTCCAAGTCATTCACCCAAATAAAATGACAGGAAGTGTTTGCAACCACAATGTAGTTAACAGAAAAGCTAATAGTTAGCCTAGCTTCTTCTATTTTTTTCCTCTACTATGACGAAGAAAAGCAAGCAGCTTACTAATGCTACTACTACTACTACTACCGTGGCAAATGTTGCCCCTCACAGGTCAGTTTTGGTACTACAACAGCCATCTGCTCTGAGGGAGGGGATACCATTGTGTGTGATGTGCTGTGTTGATCATCTAAAGTGCAGTACACTGTACATGAGCAGTGAGCACACGTCCTCCACCCCCCCCCCCCCCTTGTCTTGTGTGGGGTCAGTCGCATTTTAAAAGTTCATATGTGTGTACTAGCCCTGTTTCACAATGTACAAAACTGATATAAAGAGATAGATCAGAGTCAGAAGTCTCTCTCAATCTCGGAGAAGTGAAAAACTGTGGTGGGGAATTCATGCCATTTATTTCCCCCAAATGTCATATGTATGTGCCTGTATTTGTATAATTGTTTGTGTGGCGTGTTTTGGTCCTTGCATGGTGTACTGTATGAAATCACACAGCATGATTATGCTGTTAAGTAATTTCAGGCAGATGGTTGTTTGTAACCTACTTGTGATGTTGTGACATTATTTTTCCAACAGAGGACGCTGTCTAAAGAGAAGGTGGGGCAGGGCAGGAGGGGGTGGTTGTTTATTAGACTGTGGCAGTTGGGGTCTGAACAGAGGTGTGCTCTATGCGCTGGTGGAGGTGGGTTCGGTGTGTCCAGGACTAGAACACACAAGCCTCAGTCCATCTCACCGCTGGCCTCACATAGCCGCCGTCTTGCACATGTTTACCCTCAAACGCAGCCCAAGCTGTTTGTGAGTGAGGCTCCTTTTTCAAGGTATCTCGCCCACTTTACCTGCCCCCCACCCCCCTTTCTGCCAAATAAACATTGCACCGGAAATTGCAGGGATATCTGGGATTTTTGAGGGTCCCACTGGAAAGCTGGAGAGGGCTCGAACAAGAGTGCTCTCTGTGACACCTTGGAGGTAAAGGGAGGGTAAAGATTCAGGGGGGAGGTGGGGTTGGTAGAGGAGGGGGGGTGTGACGACCTTGCTTTGGGTGCTTTGCAGGGTGGACTCGCATCAGGAAGACATACACTCACTCACTAGTACGTACTGGTGACCCAATTTCCTCTGACCCCGTCAGCGCTCAGGTTAAACTCACTGGTCAAGCAACCAAAGAAGTTCAAAGGTCAAGAAAAAATTACACCCCGTGATGCCATTCGAAGTGTACTATGTCTCCTGACAGATATACTGATTTTGAACATCTTAACACATTTCCAAAATGTGGCAAAAATTGTTATGTGTGATTAGTTTGTTGTGCAGTATACTCAACATACTGAAGAACACCGCACAAAACACATGTAAAGATATGCAGTGCTAAAGGGACCCGACTGTGTTACCATTAGACAAAATCGTGAGTAATTGAAGCCCACACAAAAAAAATACACAAAAAAATACACAAAAAAAATACACAAAAAAAATACACAAAAAAATACACAAAAAAATACACAAAAAAATACACAAAAAAAATGACAAAAAGGTTTGTAATTGCTCATCAACGATGGCAACAAAGTCCTTTTTCCCTATTAGACAAGGCTATGGCCTGACTAAATGACTAAAGTCTCCTCCCCGAAACAAAAAACAAACCAAAAAAAAAAAACAGCTCAGTAGCCTGGTGGTAGAGTGTCCTCCCTGAGACTGGGAGGTCGTGGGTTCAATCTCTGGGTCATACCAAAAACTTCCCTGCTTGACACCCAGCATTAAGGGTTGTAATTGAGGGGTTAGATCACCAAATGATTCCTGAGCACGGTTGTTGCTGCTCACCGCTCTCTCAGGGGTTGGGTCAAATGCGGAGAATGACTTCCGCTCCACTTAGGTGGGTGTGACAATCAGTCAATCTTAATCTTAAAAGTGTTGTAGTACTGAGACTGACCTGTGAGAGGCAGCGTGGTGCCGCAGAACATCCAGATTGCCGGAAAATACAAAGGAGAAAGAGCGACAGTAAAATTTAATTAAAAAAAGTGAACATTTCTAAATGTAAAACATTTAGGAATTATAATATAATTTATTCCGGATCGGTGCAGCGTCTGCAGTGATGCGGACGCTGTATCGGTCCGTTGTGGTGAAGAAGGAGCTGAGCCGAAAGGCAAAGCTCTCGATTTACCGGTCGATCTACGTTCCTGTCCTCACCTATGGTCACGAGCTGTGGGTCGTGACCGAAAGAACAAGATCCCGGATACAAGCGGCCGAAATGAGTTTCCTCCGCAGGGTGTCCGGGCTCTCCCTGAGAGATAGGGTGAGAAGCTCGGTCTTTCGGGAGGGACTCAGCGTCGAGCCGCTACTCCTCCACGTTGAGAGGAACCAGTTGAGGTGGCTGGGGCATCTGTTTCGGATGCCTCCTGGGCGCCTCCCTGGGGAGGTGTTCCGAGCATGTCCTACCGGCAGGAGGCCCCGGGGACGACCCAGGACACGCTGGAGAGACTACGTCTCACGGCTGGCCTGGGAACGCCTTGGGATCCCATCGGAGGAGCTGGCTGAAGTGGTTAGGGAGAGGGAAGTCTGGGCTTCCCTGCTAAAGCTGCTGCCCCCGCGACCCGACCCCGGATAAGCGGAATTGAAGACGGAACGGAACGGAATATAATTTATATTTGTATTCCTATATAATAATAATATAGTATTTATTTAGTTAGTTTTGTTGTAATTCTATGTTATTCATGGGACTGGTAGGCAGTAATAAGCCTGGTGCTTCAGCCTATTCCTTTTTCGGTTAATTGATTTGTTCGAAAGGATGTTTGTGTTTTGTTATGTATGGTGCTGAAATGAACCATTCATTCATAAATATTTAACTGGTTTAACATTTACAATTGTAGTTTTCCAAGCGGATTCGGCAGGAAAGTCACTCTTAACACATCACACACACACCACAAGATAATCACTCAGGATTCAGACTCTTCTAACAAATGAACCTTTTAGAGATTTTTTTTCCGTTTTCCCCCCTTTCAAAATCAACATAATTATCAGTCATTGTGCATTCTGCTGAACTGCTCTCTTGTGGCTGTTCAACTCTACTCCAACGTTCTTTCGCACACAACCGCAAAGCGCTGATTTACACGACTATATTATTTAAATGAAGTTGTCAAGTCACTGATGGGGAAGTTGTGATAAACAGTTTGTGCATGATTTATCATTAATAATTGTAGCTGTTTCTAGTGTGTGTGACTTGGCCACCGGGCAGACGTTTATAATATGACAGCTATTTACATGTGTTAGCATTAAGCTAGCTGGCTTAAAGTCAAGGTTATGTGTTTGTTTTTAATTATATTTTGTTTGTTTAATTAGACAGTAAAGTAAACTAATTGGGGTGACATTAAAGAGCCTAAAGTATTGAGTTCAGTTCACTAAAACTATACAGCGCTCATAATATAAGCCAATGGGTGTATCATTCTACACCAAGAGGATTAGAATTGATGACATCCTATTTATCCCTAACTCTTTTACTTAGTGCCACTCTATCATTTTTTGTTTCATTTTGGATTCTTCTCATTCTAGCTGGCCTGTAATTGAGATGTCATTTTATTCTCTTCTGTATACCATGTCATGGTTAGTACCAATTACCCGACATGCAATGTGCTCATGGGACATATTTATACATATATGCGGGGAAACAGGAATGCACTATTAAAAGTTTAAATGAATGACTTTCTCTTCTTTCATTTGTGGTTTGAGCAAACATCCGCAGAGAGATAAACATCACTTACCCGAAGATGACTGGGCAGCCATAAAGCAAGTTAGTGCACATGTTGAGGGAAAAGTTTGGAAAGGTGCTCAAATAGAGACACGTGACATGTAAATGACACACCTGTCAGCTACACTTTTACTCTTAAGTGTTCCAATGTTTGAGAAGTCAACATCTTGGTTTAAAAAAAATAACTGTAGTGAGTTCATTCTTTTCCTACACAAATCCTTTCCCCGCCGTTCTATTTGCTTGTTTTTCCCAAGTCATTTCTTCTGTTTTGGAACAGTTTGTACACTACATGGCCGTCTTTTGGGTTATGACTTGACACTTTTACCACGGGAAAAGTTGCAACATATCTGTGAGGTCACACGATTGGAAAGATTGACATTGGAGAGAAAAACAGCAGGTCTAAATGTAGCGAGGTTGTCACACAAGTAATATATTCGGCTCTGAAAAACTGCACGTTCTTAAGACTATAGAACGTATAAGTGTATATAAAAGTGAACTATCGATGTACGTTGAATCCAACATGAAAAATGAGCTGCTTTGTTTCACTGACATCACTCTACTAAACAGTTGTAGCTTCTTCTCATGTTCAACATTTCCTTAGCTTCTGGCAAGTCCTCTCACCTCCCTCAATGTATACATCCTTCCATCACCTCACGCTCATCTTTGAAGCTTGTTTTTAAGGTCTCCTGCCACTGACCAACTTCCTATGAACTCCTCTCTCACTGTGACCGTTACACCGCCTGAGTCTTTAATAGTTCTGCCGAGAAGAGTTTTCAGTGAGCTCGTAAAGCAAACTTGTGTCACTTTGACCATTACAAGTTTGCTGTCATCTTAGAATTGAAAGGTGAGCACACAGAGAGCGAGTTTTCACTACCTCTGCTTTGGTGTGTGTTTGGAAATTCAGTAGTTTGTTTATTATGTCTGTGATGGAAGGCACTGATGTAAAAAGTATTTGAAGAGTGCACGGACATGACATCGAAATATAGGGAAAAAACACTGTTGGGTGTGTGTGCGTTGTGAGCCTCTTTTGGTGTCACGAGCTGCATTTTCTCTTGACGCATCGGGCTTGTTTAAACGGTCCTGTTACATCACCTCCCAGCACTAACAGAGAGAGATGGATTGTGTGGGAAGAGGAGGGAGGTTTGGCCAATGCAAAATTCTGCACTATAAGCCTTTTTATGTGTGTGGCTATGTCAGCACATATTATGCTCAGTATTTATATAAAATGTATACTATATTAACTTTTATGTGAATTATCTTTCACCTCTAATCACCCTGGATAAATACATTTGAATAGTTGTCCTGTCTTTTTTTTGTTTTGTTTTTGCTTTAGAGGTTCTGGGTTTGAATCTCGGCTCTGGCCTTCCTGTCATGAGTTTGCATGTTCAGTACTTACTACTACTCAGATTTCTACCCGCATTAAAAAAAACCTTCATGTAAATTTTATTGATGACTGTATATTGCTCATAGATGTGAAAATGAGTGTGCATGTTTTTTTTTTGTCAGTATTGCAACACACATGGCGATTATTTTCCATGTTGTGTTTATTACTAAACAGTTTTCCCTATAACATGAATTATATTTTTTCCAGGTTTAAAGGGATACTTGAATCATTGAGCCATTTCAGCAGTAAAAAGTTAATATTTAGTCCAGAATGAATTTGATAACGTCATTATTTTTCATGTAGCAAATTCACGTTCAAATTCAAATTCCTTTAAACTATGACATCATAAAACTATTTTAACATTCGTAACTGTCAAACAAGTGTAAAGAGAGGTTAACCACAAAGAACAGAATAACACACTTCAGGAGTCAATCCTTTTGAGAGATACTCAGTGAGCTGAAGTTTCATCCATGTGAGATGACGATTGCACCCGCAAGATTTGGTTGACTTGTATTACGCATAATTTCCCGGAAGGTGCCAAATTATAAAACTTTTTGGGCACTTGTCTTGGACGTTCCACAAGTATTTTGCTTTGACATCTTTCTTTTTTCTACCGCCTATTGAGAACTGTGTGAAATCTAACCACTATAGCTTAATTCAAACATGTTAGAATATTACAACTTGACTGGATAGTTTTACTTTTATTATTCAACTGTCATGTTACTTATGTACACAAATCAAAAACTATTCATTAATGTTTGGCTGTAGGATTTAATGCTAGTCAAATACAACCAGTTGATGTGAGCTTGTAGCAGGTGAGCACGGGTACTTACAGAAAGTTTTAAACTGTAAATGCATGTTCATGTTGATACTGTAAGGATGAAGAAGGTGCATATATATTTCCTTTTGGCACAAATTACAGTGACTCTTCAACTTTAACATAAGCGGCGAAAGGAAAACATCAACAACAACACTGGTTGAGACGATGGAGTGTGTGGAAGTGCGCATGTAGTGAGGTGTAGGTTCAGGAGGAGCACACTTCCTGACAAGATGACAGCGAGATTCTCCAGACAGGTCCACCGCTGACATCAACTCCTTCATGGAAACCACTGACCAAATGAACTAAAAAATTGTCAACGAGAGAGAGAGGGAGAGAGAGAAAGAAAGAGAGATGTAGCCTATATAGCATGTCATGTGACAAAAACAGCTGGCGGGAAGAAGGTATGCGTGTGAAAATAACATTAAAGCAAAGAAAATGTTATTTCCACTTGATCATAAATAAATACGCACCCAAAGACCGGGTCGTCTTTGGAATGTAGTAATTCTGAATTTTATGAATGATCACATTCATGTTTGGCCACGCCCCCTTTCAGTCTCTTCTCTAGCTCGGACGCTTTGGAGCTCGCCTCCGTGCTAATTGGTTAGCGGAGCAGCAGGGGCGTGGCGACTATAAAAAGCACCGCGCTCATATAAAAACTAGCCTTGAAACTTTGATCGATGACATTTAACAAGTGATGGAGGACGTTTCATGACCGTTGAGCGAATCGGATATAATCTTTTGTGGACAAACGCCATTGTTGTTGAACCGGAAGAGGATTTATTCTTCTGTAACAAGTCCTGCTTGGCGTCTTCTATGTGAATCAGCTGACATCATGGGGATGCTGCTGTTACTTGCTGCCATGCAAGCGGTGACAATCGCTTTGGTGAGTGCGTGTGTTTTATTATTTTGTCACGCTGACTGTCTCGGGAATTGGACAATGAACTTGGACAGCTAAAACAATCGTTTACGCATCACCTGATTGTAGTCAATTATTTGGAAAGCAGAGCTCGGACGCCGGAAGCGGCATGCATATAGTGGCCACAATGTATTTATCGTTGCTCTGACTGGGACTATATTTACTACAAAACTAGAATACCATGTTATTTTTCAATTAAAAAAATGTATACAACGGTATCATTGACGGCTATTATTTTTTGTTGTAAGCACTTTACATAATATAAATATTGGCTATTGGTTGTGATTTCAAATGCTACAATTTATTTATAATTAATTTCAAGAGGTGCACATGATTGAAATAATAATAATCGCAATGACACACACTCACAAAAACACACACTTATATTATTTATCTATCTATCTATCTATCTATCTATCTATCTATCTATCTATCTATCTATCTATCTATCTATCTCTATATATATATATATATATATATATATATATATATATATATATATATATATATATATATATATACACACACATAGGCATAAATTCAGTGGTTTACATATATACATAGATGGGAACCATTTCCCATTTCATTCCAGAATTGGAGGACATTTACGTCCCACCCATCACATTTTAAATAATCCACATACAAAATACTAAAACATTCAGTTTCTGAGTAAATTCTTGAAGCCCCCCAGACCAAATTGAACAGTTAAAATTACATTTATTTTTTATTATTATTTGTTTTATTGCTGTCTCTTGTGACTGGGGGAACATTTGTTTTAATAAACAATATTCTAAATCATAATTATTACTCATGGAACGTGTTACATATAACAGCACATAAAGTTGAGACCCCATCCCTTCATAGCTTCTTAAGTTAGGGTGATTTTTTCTGCGGTTACGTGTCCCAATCAGAAAACAATCTCTTTCAAAAGATCTTTGTAACAGCAGTTACTATTTGAGTGTGTGCCGCAAGGGTAAAGGAGAAGGTGTGAAACAAAAGATGAAGCAGCAGGGAGGTGGTGGCTGTTGGGCCAGGGGTCAGAGAACATCGCTTTCATACATGCTCAGCCAGCAAAAAAAAAAAGCCTGGCAAAAGGCGACAGTGGGTTACAGATATCCCTGCGGGGCTCGGGACAGAGCTGGGTATTCAACCAATGCTTATAGCCTCTCACACTTTGAGGAATTTCTATGACGTGTGTAACATGAGTCAAACTATTGTCCTGTAAGGTTCTAATGTAGCGCCTCATGGCCTGGAAACGGCTTTGTTTTGAAAACGTGTGCATCCCTTTCGTTCACGTAGGTGACTGCAGAGTGTCCAGTTGTGTGCGAGTGTCCGGCCGGGCCGCCGTCCTGCCCCCCGGGGGTCAGTTCTGTCCCGGATGGATGCGGCTGCTGCAAAGTGTGCGCAGCTCAGCTGAACCAGGACTGCCACGAAGGACGGCCCTGTGACCACCATAAAGGCCTGGAGTGCAACTACGGCAATGACGTTGGTCGTACCCACGGCATCTGCAGGGGTGCGTACCTAAGAAGTGGTTTGACGGCCACCGCGGAGAGCGGTTTTGGCTTTCGGTTGGGCGCAGATTGGCTCTTACTTCAGGGTTGTGTAAGGGAATGTGTAACTTCAGGGAGGGGAATCTGGCTCCTGGGCCAAACGGCTGGAGTTTCTCTTTGATAGGAGCTTGAGGTTTGAAGCCAGAGCCACCTTTCAAAAACAGAGCACCTTCATGAGCTGCACACTGAAAACCAGCCAAGTCCGGGATTTATATAAGTAGTTCAGTGTGTACACAAACAGCCCCATGAAACACACAAACACGCACGCACACACACTGGTATTTTTATATGTGTGTTTTTTTGGGAGTGTTTCTATATAAAGGGGTGTTTTCGGGGTGTTGGAATGGGGGAGTCCAACCAGAGATGGGAAAAGTACTGACATTTTCCATTTGAGTAAAAGTACAATTACTTGTGTAAAAAAACAACTTTGGTAAAAGTAAAAGTACTCACTCAAATAATTACTCAAATACAAGTAAAAAAGTACAGGCTCTGAAATGTACTTGGCGAGTAGAAGTAAAAATTATATTTACCGGATGTTTACTCCTACGTCAATTTGAAAATATTAGCTAATGGAACAAAAATGGGTATAAATTGGCCAGTTGACTGATTACTATCAAATTCTAATTATCCATCCGTTGTAGCGGCCCTCATATTTATGGGTTGTTCTAATCCAGCCAATTGCATGTCGTGTGAAACGCTTCATATGATTGGCGGAGCCAGGAGGCATTGACGGCTGCTTTTTCTTCCAGGTCAAGTATTTTAATCGTTTTCATGCATTTAAAAACAAAAGTAACAACCTTGTTTTGAAAATGTATCAAGTAAAAAGTACAGATACTCATGTTAACTCATTCACTCGCAACCATTTTGACTGAAGCAACCCCCTTCGCTCCCGGCTGTTTTACTTTATTTTGACTGATTTTGCAAGGCACACAGAATATTGTGTTCTATTGCTATAAAAACATGGAACTTACCAAAAAGAAGGTTAGAGTCTCTTCTTTCATCAGGAAAAAAAGTATATTTCTATCTGTTTCCGTTGTGCATTAGAATATAGCAAATCTGTTTAAAACACTGGGGAATAGTTTTTTGCAACATGGCCCTGGTTAATCTCTTATACTCTTCTGCCACCTCATCAGGTCACAGGCTGCATCAAAACCTTCTGTATGCTCTAGCATGAAAAAAACAAACATTAAAAACACGTATAAATGCGTTTTTGGGGCCATTGCAATATTTAAAATATACGTTTTTATGCGTTTTGGGGAGTAAATGAGTTAAAATGTAACGGACAAAAGTAAAAAGTAGTCGTAGTAGATAAATACTCAGGAAAGCACAACGTACTGAAAAAAAAAAGACTCAAGTAAAGTAACAAAGTATTTGTACTTCGTTACTTCCCATCTCTGAGTCCCACCGAGGGAGTAAAGGGGAACAACATTGTAAACAAGTCCAAATTCCTTTCACGGCTAAGAATAGAATTTGGTTGACCAATTTGGAGATAGTGTGTCATTCCTCACTTGCTGCACTCTCTTTAAATTGAGCCTCTTTCTGCTCTCTTTTTTAATCTAATCCACTCATCTTTCCTGCTCCTAGCAAAGGCAGAAGGCCGCTCCTGTGAATACAACGGGCGCATCTATCAAAACGGCGAGAACTTTCGAGCCGGCTGCAAGCACCAGTGCACCTGCATCGACGGGGCAGTGGGTTGCGTGCCCCTTTGCCCCAGCCACCTGCCCCTGGCATCACCTTCCTGTCCGGCCCCACACCTGGTCAAGGTGCCGGGCCAGTGCTGCCTCAGCATCGACTGCCACAGGGGAACAACCGTCATGCCGCCGGTGCACCGGCGACCTCAACCTCCTGCTTACCCGCCGTACCCCTTCATCCCCTACCCAGCTTACCCTTATGCCAAGCCGTACGCAAAACCTTACCAGAAGTTGTATCCCTACAAACCCAAAAACGAGATGGGAAACGAACTAGTGGAGGTGGGCGGCAAATGGGACAAGCCCCGCAGCCACAAGCACCTGGCGGGTAAGTACGAGCATCGTGTTTGTGTTGTAGCCATTTTGACCCTCTGACGCACAAATGGCCCCACTGTGAGCCTTTGGCTGTGTGTGTGTGTCAGCATTTACATGTGGCTTGTTTTCCACTGGCTCCCTGCACACCAGAGGTGCTCTCTCTCACATACACAGGTCTCACACAGCACATACCTCTGTCACCCAGCCTTCCCTCTCTGTAATCACCCTCTCACTGAATGAAGCCAGTGTGCTTTGCATCTCTATTTGCCTCACCCCCACCCCCCCTCTGCTGCTTCAACTCCTAATTTAACGTTCACTGATCTTAAGACGCTGATGGTTTTCGCGTTTGGCCTTCACGCTCTCTTTCGTCCTCTCTCGTAGCCTGGAGGCAGGTGGGAGATCAGTGCGTGGTGCAGACCACTTCCTGGTCCCAGTGTTCTCGCAGCTGCGGGATGGGCATTTCCTCACGGGTAACCAACGACAATGCTCGATGTAAGCTGGTCAAGGAGACCCGTCTTTGCAACATACGGCCCTGCAGCTCCATGTCAATCCCGGCCAAGGTGAGGAACATTTCCTAGAAGAATGTTGCCTCTATCTATGGCTCACAATCACTATGTATAATGTGCTGAGTTTACTCAGGAAAGGGTTGCTCTCAAGGGATTAGATCTGTATTAATATCATGCTGAGTAGCATGGAGACATGCTGGTCTGTTCCATCTATTCACGGTCCTGTTGCTGTGTGGCCAACGTCTCATGTGGGATGTGATGAATGATGGAATTTGTCACTTCCTTTGAACCCAGAAATATTAGCGGTTGGCTACTTGAAAGGTAACGTTATTCAAAAATAGGATATTTTGAAATGTCATGCATGCATCATTTAGTCATATGATCGGATTTAAACATCTAAATCTGAAGAAATCCTTCCCCTTACATACACCTTGATAAATAGAGCTTTTTAAACAAGTTCAACGTAATGGCGAGTCAGGACCTAAAAATGAATATCGAGGGTCCAGTATTTTAAATTGTAGTTTTATTGAAAGGATAGATATGAATAGTATGCATTTTAACAGCATGCCACATACATTATCCAAAGCAATATTTATATATTAACGCAACTTCATGGCACCATTACACTGGTGCCTTGACATATGACTGACCCGACTTATGAGTTGTTTGAGATAAAAGCTGTGATTCGGCTGATGTTATGCTTTGACTTGTTAGCGTGAGGGTTGCATGGTGGCAGTGAAATCAGTTCAAATTCCTTCACAATAAGCAGCAGTTTGATAAATTACGAACTACTCGTCAAAAAAAGAGGCTGAAGCTTTTTAATGCCACTCCTACTTGTAGTACAACTTGAGCACCCATATTGGGCTGCCAGGTCGTATCGGTGGCCTACTCAGACTCAGTACAGCAGTGCTACTTTGTTTTGGTTTCTTTTTTAGCTGTTCACAAATCACAAAAACAATCTTAATATTAGGAACACATTAGCAATCTAAAATGACAATATTTGTCCAATCTCAGTAAATTAATTTGAGTGTATAGCATTTGAAATTTTTATTTTTTATTTTATTTATGTGATATTTTATTGCCATTCTTTTATATATATTTTTTTGCATTTATTATTTATTCAATCTATTTTATTATTTCTTCAATTGAACAAATATCCTGCTTTAATATTCTTAGGTTTATTTACTTTTTACAATTTCAGTTCATGCATTTTTGTTATTTAAATGACATCTTTAATATTTTCTTTCCAACGTTTCGACATCAACCGGATCATTTCTGCCAGTCCTGTAGCGTGACGTCATCGGTAGGCGACCCTGATATGATCTGGCAGCCCGATCACATCTAGTACCCACACCCAAAAAAACAAAACAATCTTGCATTAAGAATGGGTCTGCTATCTTAATGCTAATGCTATCATATAAGGGCCTTGACATGCTAATGGTTAGCATTGATAGTCACAGTTTCAGAACTCTTTAAACAATGTATATTTGAACACAAATGGTGGTAGACAGCAGTGGAAGAAAGTACACAATACAATCATATATTTTTTATCCTTTATGAAAAATGACTCACTTACAGTAGTACCTACTGTACAGAACACAGCTCTTTAGCCTTATAAGGCTTTTACTCTTAGTGTTGACAATATAAAAATGAAGTATACTGCCCTACTACATACATAAAAAAGATGATTATATTTTAGAACACTTCATATCGCTGAAAACCTTTCCCTCTTTGTTTGTGGGGTTTTGTAATTGGAGTTGCACTCAGCGTCTCTGCTGTGTGATTTAAAGAGCACTCGAGTCACCCACTCTGTCGCTCTTTCACAATTCCCTCACATCAACCGCCGGCAAATGCTCTGCGATGCCCCGACCCACTCAGGAGGCTTAAGGGTTGTTATGCACCTGTTTCACGCAGTGTTTGCAGAGCTGTCGTGGGTGTTAAGATGTGCATCAGCGCCAGTCGTTGCTTGGTGGTGGTACGCTCTTAGTAGGCTGTTAACACATGCGGTATTCTGACTTTTTTTTTTTTTACTTTAGTACATTAAGTTTGCTTTCGAGTCTGTGTGTTTCAGTAATGACTTGTTTCACACTGCTAATACCAAGCAAATGGAAGCACAATATTATAAAGCTGTCTTTGTTTTCCCATTCATGTTTTCCCATTCATGGGGCACGGGGGCGCTCAAGGGCTACATCCCATCTGACCTCTGAGCATCAGACATTGGACACGTCACCTGCACATCACAGGATTGACACACAGAGGCAGACAGCCATTCGCAAACACTACTACTAACAATTTAGTGTTGTTAAACTAGACAACAATCTAGTTGTGTTTTTGTGATGAAGATGTGCAGACAAACATTAATGCTGGGGAAAGGTATTTCCTTTTACACAGACCTGCAAAAATGATTTTTTTTAAAAGCTTGTCATTGCAGATCTACTTCAAAAACAAATGTTCAGTTTCATTGGTCTGCATACATGTGTTAACTAAATTGCTAGCAAGATTTGAATGTGGCCTCACTTCAATCACCTCTTGTGTCTCTGTCCAAAGAAACACCCCAAGCGCACTAATGTGCGTGCATGGCTGAAAGCCAAAGCAGCTACATTGCTAGAAAAAATGAAATGTTACCGGTTTGATGTTGTGTTGTTTTGAATGTCCAATCAGTGAAAACATAAGGTATCTTACATGATGTAGGGGAGAGTGGGGTAATTTGTGCCAAGGGGCAAGTAGTACCACCACTGTTATTTAGCAAACCATAGAGGAAGTTGGTCATGTGACCACATATTTTTTAAGAGACATCCATTTCGCTCATCCGGTAAAAAAGGGAGACGCGTGACTTGAGAGGTAAGCACATATAAGTTCAAAAAACATATTTTTGCCCTCCAAAGTAACATTTCTATGATTAACTCATTCACTCCCAGCCATTTTCACTGAAGCAACACCCTTCGCTCCTGGCTGTTTTACTGGATTTTGACTGATTTTGCAAGGCCCACAGAATATTGTGTGCTATTGCTATAAAGACATGGAACCTACATAAAGAAAGATTAGAGTCTCTTCTTTCAGCAGGAAAAAAAAGTATATTTCCATCTGTTTCCATTTTGCAGCAATTAGCATTAGAATATAGCTAAGTTTCATCATTAGTCACAAACCTGTTGAAAACAGTGGGCAAAAGAGCCTTTTGCAATATGGCCCTGGTTGATCTCTTATACTCTGCTGCCACCTGCTGGCCGTTTTTTGTAATAACGAACTACCATTGCTTTCAATGACCTCTTCAGGTCAGAGGTTGCATCAAAGCCTTCTGTATGCTCTAGCATAAAAAAGAAAAAACATTTTTAAAAAAACGTATAATACATTTTGGGGACAATGGCAATATTTAAAATAGTTTTTTTAAATTGTTAATACGTTTTTGGGAGCAAATGAGTTAAGTTTTTTTTGGGCTGTGTTTGAACAATTATAGACAACTTTAAAAACAGTTCACACATATTTTAGTGCTTTAGTAAGCTACATCATGAGTCTATATGCAGTGTTTCCCACACCATTTTAATATGTGGGTAAACAGGCCGCCACCCAAGAAGTTTTCAAGAAAATTTAATAAAAATATATTTAAAAAAATAAACCAGATATACTGCATGTAACGTTAGTTCATCGTCACTCACTTGTGGATCTTGAGGCTAGAGGAGATGCAAGTAAAACGACTGAGTACCAAACCCCCCTCACCCCCACCCCGGCTGGAGTCCATCCACCCAAGTAGATTTCAAATATGTGGGAAACACTGCCATATGGTTAACATAATGCTGGCTCAAAACAGCTGGGGGTGGGGGGGGGGGGTGCATTTTTTTTTCAAAATGGTTGGCTTGGAGTAATTTGTGCCAAAGGACCTGGGTTCAATTGTGCCAATGGCACAACTTCCCCTAAATTGTGATGATTTACTCTATACTACGTTCTTGTATTTTATTGTTGTAAACTGTATTCTTACATTTGATCACTAAAAGTATGTGCTATTCTTATTTTTGATCAAAATTCATCATGCCACCAGATACAGAAGGAAGACAGACAGGGTTTCAACTACTCATGAGGAATTGGAAAGAGCAGTGAAAGAGGGGAAGACCATACGTCAGGTTGGAAAGGAGATAAACAAAACAAAAATATATAGGGGTAAGAAAAAAAATAGGCTCTGGCTTACCCTTCCGAGCACTCACCAAATGACAAATCTGGTCTTCACAAGTTATTTTTCCCCTGCAAAAATCCACAGGAAAAAAAAGAACAGAATTGTAAAAAATAAGACAGTGAAAACAAGAATTGTGACTGACACACCTGAAAAGATGGAGTTGGAGAAGGCTCACAAAGAAAGAGAAGACAAAAAGGGCTGAACAGGAAAAGAAAAAGAATGAAAGAAGACAGAGCTTTCAAATTCCTTCTTTTTAACTTCTGTTGCTAACCCCTTCCTCTTCTTCACTGTCAACCTCTACAGAAAGGAAGGAAGTGCTCCCGAACACACAAGGCCCCGGAGCCGCACCGCCTGTCCTACGCCGGCTGCCGGAGCACCCGCCTGCACAGGCCCAACTACTGCGGGGTGTGCAGAGACGGCCGCTGCTGCTCGCCTCGTCGCACGCGGACCGCCAGCGTCACCTTCGCCTGCCCCGATGGCGAACGCTTCACCAGATCCGTCATGTTTATCCAGTCGTGCAAGTGCAGCGACGAGTGCAATCATCTCAATGAGGCGGCCATGCCCCCGCAGCTCTGGCTCTACGGAGACACACACAAGTTCATTGACTAGTTGGCTGGCTAGCGCTTAAGACCCTACATTCCTATCAACAACAACTCAAAAAACATTGACACCCCCCACCCCATGCAGTGCCGCAGCCACGTGCACAGATAGACCCCTAATGGTGCTCCAGCACCATCCCTTTTACCCTGGATGAGAAAAGTGCCCTTTGCCTGGAGCTCATTTTTTCTTCTTAAGTCAACATTTGAGAAGAAGAAAAACAACACACATTTTGTCATCAATTCTCCCCAAAAGTGTTTCGATATCAGACTGCTACTATGAGTTGTTGTGAGAATTGTGCCCCTTCCTGTGCAGTGCGCACAAGCCATTTGAACAGGGGTGTGTAGACTTTTTATATCAACTGTAGCTTGCATTCACCTCTTTTGTAAATAGGTTTATTGACTGTTGATTGTGTTCACAGAAAATAATACATAAGTTTAAAAATATCTATGTATCTACTTTTTTTTTCTCATGAATAATTTTGGTGATGTGTGCTCATTGTTGGCTCAATCACCTGCCCCCAAAAATGTCTGTGCATGTGCCTGAATGCTAAATTTAATCTGTTATTTTGTTCTTGTTTTTGGTGTTATTAATACAGTGTTTCCCAACCTTTATTGAAACGATCACATTTCATTTGATTAGTCGGAAAACGAATTAACTCATTCACTGCCATTGACGGCTATAGACGTCAAAAATTCATTGAAACTATTTCTATTAGTTAAACTTGTTTTTCACTTTTGTTAACAAGAGTATGAAAACCTAGAATAAAATTATTGTACATTTAGAACAGATATAACATTTGTGATTAATCTTGATTTAACTATTGAAGTCATGCGATTACAATTACAAATTCGCCTGAGGCCCCTAATTTTTTAATAATTTATTTGCCTGATGCCCCTAATTTTTAATAATCTTTTCTTTAAAAATAAAATAAAAAATATATATATTTTTTAATTGTCTAGGTTTTCATAATCTTGTTAACAAAAATTGGGAAAAAAAGTTAAACTAATAGAAATGGTTCAAAATTAATTTTTGATGTGTATAGCCGTCAATGGCAGTGAATGAGTTAATTTGTTCATACATATCTTTGTTCATCTCTCTATGCCAGCAACGTGTACTGACAAGCAGAACAATTCAATGCTTTTCCACTAGATGGCAGAATATACAATAAACATGCTTATCCACCTGACATTTACACAATAAAGATTAGATTTGAGAGTAAATTGAGCCGAGAACATTGATATTTCATATAGGGTCTAATTTTTCATGGCAATTTTGTTTAATAGATTCAAAAGAAAATTTGCTCAAATGGTTGGGAAACACTGCATTAAAGAGCAAAAAAAAAGAAAGAAAAAAAAAAGACTAACTATTACAGATTAAATTCTCATTGAGAATAATGAAGATTAAAATTCCAATATATGAATAATTTAAAAGTACTATACAACAGCAAGTGACCTTTCAATCACCCTGTAGATACATCCACTAAGGCCAGCTTCCTTGGTGGATGTACAGTATGAGTAGATGCAAGGTATGTGCTTACATCGTCATTAGTGATTTTGTTTTCCGGGGAGAAGAATGGGAAGAATTTTGAGTGCATCATCATCATCATCATCATCATCATCATCATCATCAGATCAGCTCTGCATTAGTGTAGATTAAATTTTATTTTTATGTCCTTTATGACTTTTGTTTGCTGGGGGATTCCATGTAAATAGCTGACAGACGAATAGTAACTGTTGCCGTTTCATTTTGTTGGTCATGTGACACAAGTTATGAATGAAAGCGGCCCAAATGCCCAAATGTGGAGTACTTGACCCAAAGGCCTGATGATGACACACTCGTGGCCCGTGGCCTTATTTGGTATTTATTGATTCATTCGTATTTATTGTTGGGTTTCACACACCGTTAGGGAATGCAGCAAGTTTGGTTCATCCGAGGAACAAAACAGCGGAGGTCTGTCGGTCATTGCATGAGGAGAACTTCCACAGATTGATATCAGTCACACTGAAGATGGAAAAAAAAAGAGATGAAACCTGACGTGCCGAGGTTTGAAACGTGTGCCAAGGTTCATTTACACAGCTGGACTCCTCCCCTGTTTTGTCTCATCAAGAAACTGAGGTATTTAGCAAGCACCGGAGGAACAAGCCTGGGAATCAGGCACCAGAAAGTCAACTGCCCGATCCTGCGCAAATTACAATCTTCACTTGAGGAGCAGCAAGAGCTAAATCCTCGCTGGCTGGGTTGCTATAAAAAAAAAAAACTGCATAAACCTATCATTTGCGACGCGAGGGCGGAACTGCTGTTCTGCCAAAAAGGGCCTGTCATCAAGAAGCTACAGTTGGAGGCTGAGTCGTGAACCCAAAGCATTAGTCACACTTCTTGCTGTTATTGTAAAGTGCAGTCAAGGAAGGGACTGTCGTCAAAGGAGTATTTTGGTTCTGCGCAATCAACAAGAAGCTCACGTTTTTGGAACTTGATTCATGATCACACGCCTTACATATTTTAAACCATGAGAAGCATTCTTTTGAAATAGTTCTTCCTGCTGTGCCATAGTGGCTTAAGCAATTTTTTTTCTTTCATACAAGCTTTCTTAGTCAAATGTCATGTTTCTATGCTGTTGCTCTGGAACTATACCTTTAGTTTTGTTATAGGGACATACTAGAGCAGCAATGTCCAGGCTGTATATGGCCCAACCTTTTTACCAGTTGTACTGACATAGTCCATGTATATTTTAGCACTGAATGCGTCTGGGTTCGGATCCTTGCATGTGTCCCATGCAAATGTTGAGGATTGTAAATCTGAGTGTACATTAGATTCCATCTGTAATAATTACAGTATGATTTATATTGTATATTCCATTAAAGATTTCTACAGTCAATTATTGTTGGTTGAACGACTGTCTCACAATTTTATTTTATTTTTTAATTAACAAATACTTCACTCCTACGCTTGGATGTCAGAAATGCAATGGGCCAATATATTGTCAGGTATTACCAGTACCTTATTTTAAATCTCAGGGGTGGGTGGGGTTGGCAGATAAAAAAATAAAATGGACATGTAAAATTGTTTAGTAAAATAATTCAAATTTAAAATTATTTTATAAACCAATTATTTGATCAAATAAAAATATACAATTATTGGTTATTTTTTAAGCTACTTGTCGACTATCGGTCTCGTGCCGGTATTTAGCCTCAATGGCACCACCAAGGCCTGCCCTTTTTTGTTTTGTTTAATGGCAATAAAACAACGAATTTTGATTAATCACAATTAATCGCTTTCCACCCGCCAAATTTGAAGAGCACCGGTTAATTATTTTCACATTTAATGTTATGAGGACGTCTTCAACATTTTTTTAATCCACTGCACACGACGCTCATCCTCTTTTTCTAATCAGTTAATTACTTGCATAATTTAAAATGGACAAAAAAGACCCCGATATTTTGACATGAACAAATATTCTAAATGTGATACGCAAACATTCATTAAATGCTTTACTTTAATGCATGTATTTATGTTTATTGCTCAAACACAATCTGTGCTACCTTAAACGTAGCCAGCCGCAGTCACGCTAAAGGATAATCTATGGTCAAAATTAATAGTGCGATTAATCTGCGTTAATTCACGATTGATGCGATCATTTTTTTGTGACTAATTAATCAATTAACGATTTAACTTTGACAGCACTAGTCAAAACACAAATAACAAACAGATACCTTTAACCAAGTTATTCCACAAAAAAAGTATGAAATATAACTGTTTTCTTTCTCCATAAATAATAATAAAATGAGTACCAAATTAAATAATTTACAAAAGAAAAGCTTGACTGTTCGAAACGGAATAGGATGAAGCAACTGCTTATCTCGTCCTATCCCGATTTTACTTATTTCTTTCACTCATTATTCATAAATGCCTTGACAAAAATTGTACTTTCAACCACTGTTTTATTATTCCTCCCTAGTGTATGTCATGGCCACCCCTATAAATTTACTTGGCCAGTGAAACTCAAAATATTAACTGTGCTGTTATTACTCTTTGCAAATTCGATCATTAGTAACCAAAGTATATTAGTAGGAATTTAAACTTGGTTACACACATAAAGACAATTGGGCTGTTTTTACAACAAGCAACAGGCACCTTTGCCGTGAATTGCGTAATAACTACAAGTAGCAATTTTGCTCATTAAACCGCTTCTTAGCTTGTGGTCTAGCGGTTAATGTGCATAACCCACATGAGCGTGTTCACGGGATAAAGTCTCGCTCTCTCCGTTTAAAAAAAATAAAATAATACATATATATTATATAAATAACTACAATTTTTTGACAACATCTTATATGCTCTGAGAGCGGCCTACCCAATGTCATATTTGTATAAACGTGGGTTCCCCAGGCGGGAGAAATTATTTTCCAAAGCAATTATTTCTTTGCCGTCATTAACACCTTATGTCTTGTTCAGACTGCCAGCCAAAATCTGATTTTTAGCCCATCCAGATTGAACGTGGATGGCTCTCCCAGCGAACACGTACAGTTGGGGCCCATATGGGCACCACTTGGTCTAGTTAGGCTTTGGCTAGGCATGGGCTTAAAGTGGGCTTTGTTGTTGGGCCCCACTTGGGCAGTAGGTGGGCAGTAGATGGGCAAAACTAAATATGGGCAAGAAGTGGGCTCTGGCTGGGCTTCACTCCAAAATATTCCAATTTGAAGAGAATGGTATGAACGCTGCCACACAAAAAACTACAGATGTGCTGACTGCTTAATGGCATACGTCACTTCCCCCTTTCCCCATTCGTTACAAAGACTGAAGTCAATTTGAATGTCGATGCATGATTTCTGCTTTCATGGCAGAAGTTGCAAAACAACAGAAACGTTTTGTCTGAGGAGACAAACAATAAATAAGAAAAAGGGAATCTACCCGGATAAAAGGACAGTCAGAGATCAACATTGGCCTGGCTTTCACTTGTCCTCATGGGAAATGTGGTCTTCCTTCAGGCATAACATTATCTTATTTGTCCATATGGTGCCGTCATAATCAACGTAAACTGAAAGTTCCTTAGTGCTGCTTAAAAGCTTGTAACAAAAAACAGTAACTGTGTGGCATGCAGTGGCGTGCACAGAGATTTTGGGGGGCAAGTGCTCTGGGGGGCACAAGGAATATATATACCTTACTGACAATTCCGAGATGACGTCACAAGTCAAGATGGCCGTCAATTTGGTGAACGTTGGACTTTGGATTGTTGTAATTTGATTTGTGAGGATTATTTTGATTTCAAAATGTAATGAGATGTCGTTTGTATGATAAGTCACAGGAAAAAGCATTACAATCTGCCGTTTGTTTTCACCATATAAAGGAAGCATTTGCATTGTGTTGCATTGGGGGCATATCAGAAATGCCCGGATGTCAATAGAAGTTTTTTAATAAAAATTACACACACATAATAATAATAATTAATATTACCCCACAGCTAGTTTTAATAACAGCCTATTAGGGCAACATAACTGCAAGACTTGTAGAATAGAAGTAACTTACAGTTAAGGTTTGTACTAAATAATAGCTAATAATTTAGCTAATAATTTAGCTAATAATAGCTTCATGCTTCCTTTTACCGCCATTAGTCTTACTATTTGGTGGTTATCACGTTATCTATTATTGAATTAGCATATAGCATTTTAAACTAGGTGGCTAATATCGGCTAATTTATGCTCAGTTGTTTGTGCTGTATGAGACATGCTACTTCACAACAAAATTAATCATACAGCTTTTCTAAATGATTGTGTCAACATTGAACTGTCCTCAGTAAAGTGTTTATTTTAAAAAAACAACAACAACAACAACATAAAAAAACAAACTTTTCCAAAGGGTGTGAGCACCACTAGGGGTCTACCTGTGCACGCCAGTGGTGGCATGAGTGTGAAAGTGCCCTTATGGGTACAATCAGGAATACCATAATAAGTCCAGTGGGCCCCAGCTGGGGGAAAGCTGTGGTTGCCCATTTGGGTTTTAGCAATGAGGCCCATCTTGAGCCCATCTCGACAGCAACAATTGTTTAAAACTTAGTACAGGTTGAATCACAAAGAATACACCAATATCATTACACAATATTTAAAAAATTAAAAACAATGGAAAACTAGCTTGAACACACTTGTTTTACATACAGTACCTTCAAGTTTTTATGTCACGCTTTACAATTACAAGTGCTCAATGTGGCCACCACCGGCAGCACAGACAACCTCAAGCCGATCTGAGAATTCCTCCCAAATCTCAGGATGTCGCAGTCCACCGTATTGTTGATTGCAGCTGTTATTTGATCTTTCATCGATATTTGCTGGAAGTTTTGGAACATCAACTTTGTCTTTAACAGTATTGGGATTGGGCTTTTGTTTCACTTCAGGATGTGTGCTACTTTGTGTTTAACGTTCGCATACAATTTCAAGAAAACATATTTATGTTTGTGGTCGTACCGTGCCAAAATGTTGAAAAACTCAAGGGGGATGAATACTATTTCAAGTCGCTGCACCTGAAAGTTGACTCTTCTTATCTGCTGGAAGAGGACCCTCTTGCAAGGTGGGAAGGTGGAGAGGTCAACAGAGAGACCCTTCCAGCACATAAGAAGAGTCAACTTCCAGGTATGTGTCTGGAAGAAGGCTCATGAGCACTACCCAGAGATCCCATCCCCTCTCGACCATGGATTTCACGTCAGAGACTGGCAAGTTAGAACCATTATGGTTTGAGGGTGACGTCATCCCCAAAGCCACAGGTGTCAGAGTCCGGTCGTTGAGGGTCTGAGTCTTGCATGTTTTCGAGGTTTCTCTACTCCAACACACCTGATTCAATGATCAGGATCATTATCAAGCTCCTGCAGAGCTTTCTATTGATCTTAAATATGAATCAGCTGTGTTGATCGTGGGAAACCTCTAAATCATGCAGGACTCAGGCACTCGACGACCGAACTTTAACACCACTGCAAAAGCCATCGTCGATGTCTTGGCAGAAGAGAAAACAGATGAGGATGACTTACCAACTGATGAAATCCATATAAAAATGGATGATGATCAGGAAGAGGTTATATTTTATCATAGTTACATTTTATGGTTAAGCTGCACTTTACTTTTTCTCAATTTGGCTACACAAAATGTTAATCTATTGTTAAGAAATGTTCACAAATCATTTATATTCCTTGTCAGGATCTTGTTCTTTTCTATGTGTGATCATGTTTAATGTTGCGCCTTGATACCCTGGTCCACCCGGGCGGCATAACATTATTCACTTTTTATGTAATTCACTTCAGATAGTATAGTACTACATAACTCATGTTTCAAATATTGTTTGCGATTTTATTTAGATGCAGAAAAATAGCTCAATACCATTTGGAATGGTAATTCTAGAATTTTCCGTTTTTTTTTTCTCTTCTCGATTTAGGGTACAGTGGAGTATTTTGGTCATAGCTCCTCTAATATTCCAGATAGAAAGCTCGTCTTGGAGTTAAATTGAAGGTTACAAATGTGGGAAGTTTTTAATATACATTTGAGGCAGTGAGATGTATATTAAAATGTTTGAAATGGACCACTTTTGATGGCAATTTGTCAGGTGGACTGACATTTTTTGATCTTGAAATTTTCAGTTTTACTCAAATTAGGGTGATGCAAAAATGAGTACACCGCACAGAACGTCTCTGGAGCAAAGCCCAAATTTTAGACTAGAAAAGGTGAGTCTCATAATTCATTACACAGGTGTCAAGCAGACAGTTGACTATAAATTGGGTGTTACTTAAAGAAATCAGTTTCCCATTTCATGCTGTTAGCAATGGCACCACATAGAGGAGAAATATCACAAGATCTGAAAAATAAAATAATTTCTTTACACAGCAAAGTTGAAGGCTACAAGAAAATCAGCAAAGCTTTACTTATCAGTCAGAATACTAAAGCAAAAGTGGTACAAAAATGTAAAAAAGATGGAACTGCAACCATCTCACAGAGACGTCCAGGTCGTCCACGGATGTTAACTGGACAGGATGAGAAGGGAGGAAGACAATTGACATCTAAGTTCACTGAAGTTATCCAAGGAAATAGAAAGCCAAACTGGGGTGACTATTTCCCGTGACACAATATGGCATACACAGCAGAGGAATGGCATGCATGGGTGCCGTCCACGGAGGAAGCCTCTCCTAAAGCCCAGGCACAAAAACACGCGCCTAGAGTTTGCCAGGGCGCATGCTGACAAAGATGAAGACTACTGATGAGACCAAGATAAAAGTTTTTGGAACTGATGGCTTCAAAACTGTATGGCGTCGCAAAGGTGAAGAATACAAGGAAAAATGTGATGCCAACAGTGAAACATGGTGGTGGGAGTGTCCTCGTGTGGGGTTGCAGGACTACCGCTGGTGTCGGGGAGCTGCATTTCATTGATGGCATCATTCACAGCTGTATTGCTTAATACTGAAAGAAAAGATGCTGCCATCACTCAGTGCCCTTGGTCGTCGTGCACTTTTCCAACATGACAATGATCCTAAGCACACATCTAAGGCCAATATTTCTGAAGAAGAACCAGGTGAAAGTGATTCAGTGTTTCCTGATCTGAACCCATGTGAACACCTATGGGGAATTCTAAAGAGGAAAGTTGAGCATCACTCTCCATCCAGCATCCAGTCTCTAAAAGAGGTCATTCTTGAAGAATGGCAAAAGATTGATGCAACAAAATGTTGCCAGCATGTTCATTCAATGCCTAGAAGCTCTGCTGTGATTCAAAATCGTGGAGGCCATACAAAGTACTAGATTTAGTCATTTTTGCATCACCCTTATTTGAGTAAAACTGAAAAATGTGTAATTAATTTATATTATTAACCTTACTTTTATGTTATAAGTTAACCAGATGTATATTAAACTTGGTCTTGCCAACATTTTGGAAATTGTTTTTGTATTCATTGAGATATTGTTTAGAATGCTACTTTTCAAAGGGGGTGTACTCATTTAAATATAAATTTATCATTTACAATAGTTTCCCTCAAAAACAGGCAACTAAACAATTCCAACAGCATTTAGGTGTACAGATGGTTGAGTTAACGTTAGGATTATGATTAGGTCATTAAAAAAAAATCCCCTTTAAGGGGTCTGAAAAAAGTTTGAAAGTCATTGGTTTAAAAGGCAAGACCGCTTTGCATGTCTTTTTTTTATTTAATTTTTTTTATAATTTATTACAACTTGCATTTTCACTGTCCATTAAAGATACTGGCTGCTTACAACACGGTCAGGATTAATGTCAAATTCAACATGACAAAAGGGAAATGGCTATTTATAAAAAGTTTAATTTCAATAAAGAAAAAACATAAAAAAATACAAATAAAACCAATCATATACCACATCCCCAAAACGGACAAAAATCAAGTTTGATGGGAAGGAATAACCGAAGCTTTCAAATAAACAGCAAAGTAGATATCCAAGTCCAAGAACAAGGTGAGATCCACACGTTGAGGTGACGTCCCCCAGGCTGAGGGATTCATCTGGACTGCTCGACTAAAGTAGAAAAAAGAGGGGAGACATGAGTTGAGCATGTGAAAACTCCCAAAAGGCAACAGCTGAAAATACCCAGAACAACAGGTGAAAGATGTAAAAGCCATTTCAATTTAACGAGCTGTGTAGTTGCATAGCAGCAGCACCAACTGTTTCCCCAAGTTGACACAAACGACTAAATAACACTGATTATCTGTGGGCCCATCTTGACACCAGACTCCAGGGTCTCACCGAGCAGTTGCACGCAGGATAATTACAGGTGATTTACAGTCAAGTGACTGGAATCTATCTCAATCTATAAATCATCCCAGTGGGCCAGAAAGAACGCAGGGCTCAGGCTGCTTTCAGCCGCTATTAGAAAACGCCGGGACTTACTGTAAGAGGAGATGTCAATTTCATCAGGCAGCTCGGACACGTTGACCTCAAAGCGGTCCTGCACCTCGTTCAGAGTCTTAGCATCGGTCTCGTCCGACACAAAGGTTATAGCCAGGCCTTTGGTGCCAAACCTACCAGCGCGGGCAACCTGGGGAAAGCAAAATATGCATGTTGAACAAGGGATAAGCAGACTAGAAGTCAACCCAGCTCACATTGTCCTACATGGGTTCGAGATCATTTTTGTCACGGGCCACATTGTAGTTATGGTTTCTTCAATCGTCTAATGACTATGCAGCGTTTTCCGTTACATTCATACCGTACCGCCGCGCCTTCAATACTGGAGGGGAGGGGCATGCAGCAGTACGCTGGATGGGTAGACGAAAAGAAGACCAGCACGTTTGCACGGCGACAAAACCAACGACAATAGTAATCGCTACTCTAAACAGGGATTCAAGATCTCCGTCGGTTTGACGGATTTGCGTCATTTGGAAAAGTTAAAAAGAAACAAACTGGCGTACGCAAAAATGTCACGTGTTATTGTCGCGGCTCATCAAAATGAAGCTGACAGCCGGAATATATACGTACTTTTATTTTGTAGGTGCTGCGGGAAGTATCAATTTAAACTTCACGACGTATGGATTGACACTTGCCGAGTTGCCGGCAGTGTACTTTTGAGCTAACTTGGCTGGAAGCTCATTCGGAAGGTGCCACGCTGGTAAACATCGACAGGCGTGAAAATTACGCACACTTGGCGAAATATGTTGTTTAGAAACCATAGCGTGGCCTACGTGAATCGTGGCGCTCCGATGAGAAAGGGGGGAGGGGAGCTGGTACGCATGGTGAAGTCAAGCGTTACCCTCCCGTCGCAAACCACCCATAGCTTTACTGTTTAAACACCACAAACAATAAAAACGGCTAAACTTGTTGTTGAGATTTCTACCTGTCTGTCTATCTAGCCGGTATGTGAGGTGAGCATCTTAACCCCGTGAAAATAAGCAATTGTTTGCACTTTGTCTCTTTCTATAAACATACAGTACAAAAATGTGCATTTCAATGGGGATACGACGCAGTATTAGGGCTACGTATTGACCATTTGCACCGACGTGACTGCCCTATGACGGACGGCGGAAGGAAATGATTGTTGAATGGAAGTGGACGTTTACCCCGGAGCGACTTAGTGACCTAGCGACTGCTATTTTACAAATTAAAAGTTATTTAACTTTTTAATCAAAAGTTAAAGCCCATAGAGCCATAGAATCTATTACTTCAACCGAAGGTCGCCTGCCAGTCGAAGTTGCACATTTAGTCGGGACTCGTGGAGCGCAATATTTACTTTAGTTGGAGATCGCTAGTTTGAAAACAGCCTTTACTTTCTGTTGCCTGCTGTTTTTACCAAGTTAATTAAATCGCCGACTTTGCCAGAATTCACTATCATTATGTAGTCAATGCCGTCTCTTCTCCTTACACCGGGGCTGATTCAAAAGCTTGTCGCTGGCTGAGCCTCTGGTACGAGATGCCGGGGGACAATATACCTCGTAATGCAAAGGTAAAACTTGTTTATCAAGCTGACTGACTTATCTTACTTTTTACACAGTCCGTTCTATATTGAAATGCTGTGATGATGTTATGTTACTAGGTTTACTAGCAAGGAACAAATGACTATCGTAGTGGCAAGCTATGCAGTCATTTCATGAATATGAAAAACTCCCAAGCACAAAGACAAAAAAAACCATTATTAAACAGTCAAATGCACTTAATAGTTTTGAAGAAGGTGCATTTTAAAACTAAGCTGTGTGTTTGTGCAGTTGGAGTGGACGCTAACTATCTGGCTCGATTTTAAACACGCAATTCGACACTTCTGTTACAATCTTCGATTAATAACGGACTTTATGCTGTACGAGATTCAATTGTTACAATACAGGCAAATGGCTCTTTTGCCGTCCAGGGTCCCGTAGGGGGCGTTCCCATGAGGGCTGTGACGTCACGTGCAAAAGGTCAATAAATATATATATTTTTTTAGAGGACAAAAAAATATTCCGGGAAAAAAATGTGCCACTTTATAAAGTTTATGTTTTTAGAGGTGTGATTCTTAAGTCGCCCATAGGCTTTAGATGTATGTTTTGGCAAGCACTTTAGGCTGTAAGTCATTTTAAGCATCAGTCAAATAATTATTTATTTATTATTATTATTATTATCTACTTTAATCCAGCTCAGCCGACATGCACTTGACATGTCGTGAAAAGTTCCGTCAGCCCCGACCCCCATCGGTCGATGGCTTAATGTCCATCAGCACCCCCTATGGATAAACACCACCCCCGGGTACTTGGACGAGGGAAAAAATAATCAGATTTTTGGCCCTTGCCTCCGCTGCTGAAAAAAATCTTAGAGGAAACACTGCTATTGGCTCGACCAATGTGGATTTTTATTTTATTTAATGTGGTTTTGCTGTGAATGCTGTGGTGGGCCAGATCTGGCCGGCGGGCCTTGTGTTCGAGGTGATACCTTTTCAGAAAGTTGTGGCACTATCGTCATGACAAAGAAAGATTTTGCATCCTCACCCTGTGTAAATAAGTGTCTGAATCTTCTGGCATGTCATAGTTGAAAACTATATTGACTCGTTCGATGTCCATCCCTCGGCCAAAGAGGTCGGTGGCCACCAAAATGCGTCTTTGGAAGTCTTTGAATTGCTGATAGCGAGACAGTCTGCGGAGGGGAGCAAAGTATCATCAGGACAGCTGCCACCCGCATTCCTGGAGGGCTTGCCTCTTTGAAGGCAATCATGTGTCCAGCTAACTGGTGCCACTAAATGCAGCATTAACATACTTGGGAGGTCAACGGTGCACAGTTTATGAAAGAACACGTGTGGTAGCCTCACCTCTCCTCCTGGGCCATTCCCTTGTGGATGGCGATGGCGGGGAAATTCTGCTCCACCAGAAGTTGTGACAAGGCGATGCAGCGCTGGATTCTCTTGACAAAGATCACCACCTAGAGGCAGGATAGGGTATCAAACACTTAAGTCCATGGTATCCCCCCCCTCTTGCACATAAGATTCAAAGAACCGGCGCATTTCCATATTATTGATACTGTAAATGTCTTGTGCATTTCAGGCATGAAAACGGGTTACGGATGAAAAAGGTGAGAAGTATACAACCATTCTAGAGGGTATGGGGGCTTGTTCCCTTGGAAGAAAATGTGCAGTACACTATTTTACATTTGAACGCATCAATTTGATGCATTTTGATTTTAAAAAAATCTGGCAAAATTAAAAGACAGTATCAGTGAATAATAAAGTATTTATCACCACGGTGTTCTGCACATTAATCATTTTTCTTCTATTATTGAGTTTTAAAGATAGAGACAAGCCTAAATCAAACTCGTCCAGCCCTAGTTACCAGAGCTCTGAGTAACTGCAGTGTCATTTTAAGTCAAAAGCAAGTGACAAAATGGCCGCCCCCTGATAGCTAACACCAGTTGGGTTTTGCTGCTTCATTCACATTCCAAAGCCGGGGGGAAACTGGATAAATTTAAACAATTTAAGATACAAAATTGTAAAATTAAATATCTTGACTGTTATATTAGTGCAAACAAAGAACAACTGCAAAATAATATTTTTTTAACATTGGAAAGTGACTTCAAACAGTCTTAATAAATACAGCGATTTAAAGTAAAATTTAATTGGTCGAATAATTTGATTAAAATGATGTGTCTTTCCATGTTTATCTGTTTCAGTGTATACCGTTAACACCACCAAAACCATTTTTTAAGGAATAAGAAAGAATAAAAATTAATTTATTATTTTATTCATAACAAGAGGGGGGTTAAAATCCCTAATTTGGAATATTATAAGGTAGCAACTCAGATGTTTTATATTGATCGTATTATTAATAATACTGACAAAGAATCATGGTTGGATACTGAAAATCATCAATTGCAGCCCAATAGTTTACTATCTATTACGTTTTCTAGGAGAAAAGTTAAAATTAATAATTTTGTCATTAATAATACCATAAATTTGTGGAAAAAAATTAAGCATTTATTGGGGGTAGAGATAGGAACTCCACTACAGATTAAGCTGTGGAATAATGCTTCTATTAGAAATGAAGGTAATACATTAATGTGGAAAAGTTGGATGAATGATGGTGTGAAGACATTGTCAGATATATATATATATATATATATATATATATATTCAAATAAAATACTTTAATTTGATACATTAAAATTTTTTATTTCAGCTTAAAGACTCTGAATTATTTAAATTAAAAATAGGATTAAAGAAAAATTGTGATATAGAGAACGGAGTTCCAGCAACAGTAAAGTACCTCTTGGAACAGCGTAATCAGAAAAATAAATGTATATGTGTTCTTTACAAATTCTTTATTAATGCAAAAAAATTGCAAGGATTTATGAAATAAAATATATTATGGCTGGGATAGGGATTTACAAAGTTTTGATTCTAAAATAAGATGGAAGGAATGTTTACACCGTACATATTCAGTTACAACCAATGAAAATATTCGATTAATCCAGCATAAATTAATGACAAGTAATTATTATAGCAGGGATAAAATTTATAAATTTGATTCATCTTCCCCTCCTACTTGTTTAAAGTGTTGAAGAAGTGATTCTCTTATTCATTCCTTTTGGTACTGTGGAAAAATACACGAAGCCCGGATCGATATTGAGGATTGGCTTTCTATCGTCTGTAAACAGACATTTTTGTTTCCGCCCGAGACTTACTTGCTTCAAAATGTGAAATAATTGAAACATCCAGTGGGATGGCAATTTTCATTTTCTTCATTAGTTTATAAGAAGTTATTGTTACAACATTGGAAAAATACAGACCGTCCAGGAATAAGTAAATGGAAATCTTGAATGAAATATTTAAATATTGAGAACTATATCAGCAGACAATAATAAACAAAAACAGTTTGATTTTGTTTGGAAGCAAATATTTGAGGCCTGGTAATTAGCCCAATGCTATTAGTATTATTGAGTTAAATGAATGTATTAGATATATTATTTACTTACCATTTATATAAATTATTGTCTTCTTTTTTTGGTCTTCTGAATGTTTGTTGTTATTTTCTTCTCTTTCTTCCATAACGACTGTAAGTTGAAAGTAGCACCAGGAATATATTGTGTTTGTGTGTATATGTGTGAGCGTGGAGTAGGATGTGCGTATGTGTATATATTTGTAGGTTATGTGAATATGTATGTTTCTAACAAGTACCATATGTTTTAAGTTTTGTGATCATGTCTGTGATGTCTGTTTTTGTGTGTGTTGTGACGGAACTATATTTGTTTTGTTTACATAGATCTTGGTTTAGCTGGTCTGTCAGATTCTTTTTTTTCCGGGGTTTGTTGGTTATGTTTGTGACGTTTGTTGTTTTGTGTTGTGACAAATTGTATTTCTCTTGGCTAGATAGATAGATTGGTAAAGACTGTTGGTCAGGTTCTTTTTTTGTGTGTGTTCTTTAATTTAAAAAAAATGAGAACATTTGTTCAAATAAAAACAATAAAAAAAATATTTAAAAATTTTGCAGCGTAAATCAAAATGCTGTGTTGGACTAGTGGGGGTGCGGAGAACATATACCTGTATTGGAAAGAGCATTTTTTAACTTAACTATAATTTTATTTTACTGTGATGAACTTGTGTAAGATCTCAATTAAACCAGTTAAGGGCTGTAACTAATGATTATTTTAAAAACAAAATCTGTTGATTAATCAATGAATCGAAAAAAAAAACCATGATTTAATTTCTAAATTGCATAAGCGAAGAAGCCTTTGATTCATTTTTTTAATTCAAAACCCATAGTTCCCTACAGTAAGCGTGAAGAGAATTACTTTTTTCCAAAGTCAAATTGTTTCCATGATAAAAGCTGAAGTAATGATAATAATAATAATAATCCAGATCACCTGGTTAAACTCCAACACGTCGAGCAGGTCAAAGAGCTTGCGGTTCTTCTCAATGTCCTTTAACTTGCAGTAGTACTGTTGCAGGCCGTGCAGTGTCAGTTTGGTCTCGTCGTCCACAAACACCTCCATGGGCTGCACAAGAGACAAATGGGCTGTTAGTATGAGGTGCAAACAGCTACAAAGCGGCGCCATTTCCGTTTCACTTACGTCCTGCATGAATTTGCGACAGACCGGTCGGATCTCCTTGCTGAGCGTGGCACTAAACATCATGACCTGCTTCTCGTGGGGCGTGATCCTGAAGATGTCTTGTACGTCACACCTCATGTCTGCACAAAGACAGTGGGGACAAATTAGCCACCTTTGCAAACAGTGAATACGTGCAAACAATTCAACAGAACATACCAAGTTGCTCCAACATTTTGTCACACTCATCCAGGATAAAATGCTTGACGTTCTTCAGACTGAGCGTCTTGTTGCGGATGAGAGCGAGGATGCGGCCCGGCGTTCCAACGACTATATGGGGGCAGTTCTTCTTCAGGACATCCTCATCATTCTTGATGGGCAGCCCGCCAAAGAATACCACCGATTTGACCGCAGGCATATACTTGGAGAAGCGCTCGTATTCTTTGCTAATCTGGAAGGCCAGCTCTCGCGTATGACACATGACTAATACTGCTACCTATAAGAACAGACAGAAAGAAGTACATGGCCTGAAGAACTGAAGGAGTTTTAATGGCGATCAAGTGATGTCTTCTGAAGTCAAGACAAAAATGTTCTTTACAATCTCTTTACAAAAATGTTCTTTACAATCTCGTCTAGGTCTAAACACGATATTCTTACAGTATTAACTCATTCACGGCCACTGACAGCTATAGACTTTAAAAAATTCATTTGAACTATTTCTAGTTTAAGATTTTTCCCCATTTTTGTTAACAAGAGTATGAAAACCTGGATTTTTTTTGAACATTTCGAACAGATATAATATTTGTGATTAATCGTGAATTAACTCGTGAAGTCATGCACTTAATTACGATTACGAATTTTAATCGCCTGGTGCCCCTAATTTTTAATAATCTTTTCTTTTCTTTTTAATTAGGGGCGCCAGGCAATTACAATTTTTAATCGTAATTAAGCGCATGACTTCACTACTTAAATATCTGTTCTAATACAATTTTAAAAAAATCTAAGTTTTCATACTCTTGTTAACAAAAGTGGATTTTTTTTCAATCTAATAGAAATAGTTCAAATTGATTTTTGACGTCCATAGCCGTCACATGGCAGTGAATGAGTTAATATTGCATTGGTGGAATATGAATAAAGCGTCAAAATACACTGTTGTTTTTTATCCATCTCATGGGGCGGCCATTTTGCCACTTGCTGTCAACTGAAAATAACATCACAGTTGTTCAGGGCTCAGTTAACGACCAATCAAGGCTCAATTTGAGAATGTCACATGACCAAACTGAGTAAAAAGGTGAGCCGCGATTGGTTGTTAACTGAGCCCTGAACAACTGTGATGTTATTTTCAGTTGACAGCAAGTGGCAAAATGGATATAGAGAACAATTCTTATGGAGAGTTGTACAGGGAATGCAAGGTGAAAATGGTAAAACATACATAAGAGCACATATTTCGGGTTAAAAAACTTCTCGAAAAGTAACTGCTTTTGCCACGTACCTACCTTGGCAGTGTTAAGTGTAACCGTCTTTTTTTCATACAGAAAACCGTGTGTTGTGCTTATTTTGGCTGTTTCTTATTTGCTTCTTTGAAAATTTTTGATTAAAGTGGTAAAAAAAGGTAGCTTAATATTGCTGGTTTGGCAACGATGGCTGTGATGAACTATACCCCCTCTCTCTGTTCAAAGTCATGTTGTTAGTGTAAGCACTTTTGGGGTCGGGGGCGCACTATGGAAGCCACCAGAATTAGTTTTTTTGGCACACCCTAAAAAAAACCTTAATGGCCCAGTCCTAATACACAAGTTTGTTGGTATACATATGTGTGTGTGTGTGTGTGTGTGTGTGTGTGTATGTATTATTGCATCGCCTTGGTTTAAAGTTATATATATATATATAAAAATAAAAAAGTAGATTTGAACAAAAAATACCAACGTGGATGATACTAACCTGTCCGTCGACTGGTTCAATCTGTTGAAGAGTAGCCAAAACAAACACGGCTGTCTTGCCCATGCCGGATTTGGCCTGGCAAAGGATGTCCATGCCCAAGATGGCTTGTGGGATGCATTCATGCTGGACTATATGAGAAGGACAAAAAATATTTACATCAGTGCTTTTTATGAAAAGAAACACAATTCTGACAGCCTACAGACGTCAAAGCAGCATCACCTTCCGATGGATGTTCAAAGCCACAGTCGATAATGGCGCGGAGTAACTCTGGTTTGAGCAGGAA
Source organism: Leptonotus elevatus (assembly GCF_054856555.1). Lineage (NCBI taxonomy): Eukaryota > Metazoa > Chordata > Actinopteri > Syngnathiformes > Syngnathidae > Leptonotus > Leptonotus elevatus. The sequence goes on along the minus strand of NC_141239.1, from coordinate 50,401,007 downwards.
GTCCCTGAAGCCGGAACTGTGGATTGAAACGTAGGATCCCTTCACCTCCTTCTTGCCAGTTGGGGCTCCACTCTCGGGTGCTCCTTGGTGTTCTTCATCATCTTCGTAGTCGAGCAGCTCATTATCGACGTCATTCTCAGTCATCTTTTCGACCTGAAGCAATGGGAAAAATGTTAAAACTGGCATGTTGTCAGGCGGGGAGACATCCGAGTCAATATGTGGGTGAGAAGCTGAGTTAAGTTGCAAAAACATCGTCTGGATGAGTGCCTGTTTACAACAGCAATGTACACGTGAATCTAATCGGTAATCCAAAAGTGCATAACTTTAAACCGAGGCGATGCAATAATGGGCCGACTTGATAAAATAAACACAATTCATTCATTAGGAACACAGCAGCTACCCCCTTGGTCTTGAACTTAAAATTCGCCGGTTGCGGATCCCACCAGCCGACATTGGGTTGCATAACGTGGCAAGCAACTAGCTAAATCGTGCACTACTAAGTAACTCTTGAAGTATTGTTTGCGTTTACAAACAGCGGCAATCGGGGTGACTTCAGACAAAGGCAAGCGTGAAATAGTGGAGCCATGCTTGCGCTGACTAGGGCGGCGAACCTAATTAATGCTAGGCTACAATGTGCTAAACAACTCACTAGCACTACGAACTAAACAATGCAGAAACAGTCTATCTATTCATTGTTGGTTCCCTGTTCATTTACAGAATAAGCTCGAATGGGGTTAAGTAGAAAAGCGTCGCATAAGTTTAGTAAGTTTCATTCATTAATATCAACTATTGTAAGACTCTTACCTGAATAGATGCGACTACAGCAGTGAATCAAAACCGCATGGATACTAGAGAGGCCACACAACTGGTTGTACTAGCGACCGGAAGTCCCGCCTATCTCAAAAGGCGCTTACATCATTGGTGGAGTGTAACGCTCAAAATAAAAATAAGTCAGCGATTGGACAAGGTTACGGTCAATCTTGCATGTCGAAATAGGCGGTCTAAACAACAGCAGTTTACAATCCATCGACGGAAATCTTGCACTTTGCATCGCCCTACGACGGCCCCCAACAAAAGCACCCATTAAATTAAATGTAGCACTTCTTCTAAAATTTGTTTTGGAACGTTTAGGCTACCAACTTTTATACAGTGACCATAAAGTCGCAATATCAATATGGAACTTCCCCCCCCCCCAAAACATAACTTTACAATAAGCTTTTTATTTGACAATTTATGAGTGAAATGCCTTCTAATTAGTAGAATAACACCTTAGCTGTGCAAGCCTCTGGCCAATAGTTTTCAGACTGGATTCGGGTTAGAATTTCCCGCGCTCTGCCTGCGGACGTGACGTAATGTGTGTGGGGTGTATGTGAAGAACGGTATGTACAGTTTCATTTTTCGTCAGCAGGTGGCAGTAGCGATTCGTAATGGAATATTCTACGTTCAGTAGCTTTAAGGCTAGAAACACAGTTTCCTACTACATGACTTTCAAGCCAAATTAAAAAAAATACAATTGGCAGACCATGTTTGCTTAATTTAAGTAATAAACTCCTAATGCAATTACTTTTCATGTTTTTTGTTTTGTTTTTTAAAGCTGCAGTCAACCCAAAAATGTTCTTTACGATAATATGCTCTATGCAGCCACATTAGTCTAAACACAGCATTCTGATTAATATTACCATTGTGGAATATAAGTAAAGCAGCAAAATTGTGTTCCTTAATTTTGCCATTTGCTGTTAACTGAAAATGACATCACAGTTGCTCAAGGCAAAAAAAAATAAAAAATCACATCTGAAAGTGAGCCATGATTGGCCATTACATTCCTGAGCCTCGAGCTGTTATGTCATTTTCAGTTGACAGCAAATGGCAAAATTACGGAACACCCCCCGGGATGGATTAAAAACAGGTGGATTTTGCTGCTTTACCTATACAGTTTTTCACAAGCACAATATTAATTAGAACCCCGTGTTTAGAATAGAGGGGGCATATACAACATATTATTGTAAAAAAAAAGAACGTTTTTACTTCCACTTTAAGCCCAGTTTTGATGATGTAACAACAACTTGACTGAAACTAATACCCTACAGTCACGTAGTAATTGACAGCCTGCAAAAGGGCATTGTGAGTTGGTAAATTTATTTGCTATGTTAAAATAGTTCAACAGTCACAGTTAAAACCATTTAAAAGTTTACCAACATATTTTATAGAATATCGAATATTAATATTGGGTAAGAAGTTATCAACAACTATAAAACCACTTCATAACACGAGACTCTCATTAGTGATTTATAAACACAATTGGCAGTATGGGTTCAAGTGGTTGAGTAGTTGTCTTCCAACCTGAAGGATTGGATTTGGTCCTGTGCCCCTGTGGCCATGCCGAAGTGTCCTTCAGCAAGTCCTGAACCACTAGCTCCTGATATTGAATAATGAATATCACTGATAAAGTTATTTGCGTACCTTGAGTGTAGGTATAAAATCTCTATACAAGTGAAAGACTATTTAGAATTTGACCAGGAAATATGTGCTTGCTAAGATTGAAAGCATCACGTTAACAACACATACAATATACACTGTGACATTGTCTGATTGCAAAATCATTTTTATACAAACGGGGAAAAATTGCACATTGTCTAAAATAACATGGGGACAACTCTCCACATTCACATAAAAAAGACAGAATACAACATTAATTAAACAAAATTTGTCAAATGTGTATCCATCCAGTTTGTGAACTGCTTATCCTCGCTGGGGTGAAAATAATAATAATTAAATTTACATCTCAATCTGCAGATACTAGTGGTGTAACAAACACTGTTTGGAATCAGAAAACTGATTTTGATTTAAAAGATGTAAGTGCATTGGTACATGAAAAAAATGAATCAGCCTCAATATAGGTTAAACAGGTCAAAAAACATTCACAAATGTATAAATCAGTATAAATTGGTTTGATGTTGCCGTTTGTTGCTTATTGTAGTTTAAGATAGTTTGTGATTTGGAGAGCTTTTACATAAACATGGCAAAAGCTCTTGATCTGAGCTGTACTAAAATCCTACTCCCACTGTATCAAACAAAAGTAATACTTTCAGTAGTTAAATTTCCAATGCAGCAGTGTAGTAGCAATTAGTACATTTTCAGTGAAGACTCTACATTGTTCATAGGTGTGAAAATGATTGTCAATATTTCGTTGTCCATTTGTAATTGACTAGCAACTAGTCCAGGTTGTACCTTGTCTCTTTCTAATTAGTCAGCTAAGACAGGCTCCTGTTTACTAGTGTGCCAAAAAAATCGATTCTCATAAGAATCCCGATTCTCATTTAGTACGATTCAGAATCGGTTTTAAATGTCCTAAAATCGATTTTATTGAAATTATTTTATACTGTCTTCCCTACTGTCATGTTGTACCCGATTTGGCCACTTAGGGGCAGTGTGGTTCCATACAGTCTGATACACTGTTAAATTGTAGCCACATTAGAGAGAAGAAGGTAAAAGTCACAATCACGTTATTCCAATAAAAGTTGTTTTTTTCACAGCATGGAGCCGTTCTTTTAAGTGATAAAAGTGCCGCGAGTAGAGCACTAATTAGCATTAGCAAGTCAGACTGGAGTAAATCATTACGATTCCTTGAACATCTATGAATTGAAGCAAAAATCATTGTCAATCAAATCATTTCGGGAGGGGGGGGGGGGGCGTCCCTAATCGAAAATCGAATCGGAATCGAATCGAATGGTGAGACATTCAAAGATTCCCACCCCTACTGTTTACCCCTGACTCTGATGAGAACATGCGCTACAGAAAACTGATATGTTTTCTTTCATCTCATATCTGTGATTCCATAGCTGATGAGAATCGCCACTGTGAAGGAGAAAAATGTGGAAAATCATCCAAATCCGACTCAATTGACCCCGAGCAGCAAGAATGGCTCAAAAAGTCCCTCACACGTAGAGGCAATGAGAGAAAAAGACTGTATTCCACCAGGACACCACCTCCACGCAAACCTGAGCAGCGGCCCAATTCAGCGGGAAGTTCAAGCAGATTGTTATCACGCAGGTCCAACTTGCACAGTTGACGTAAGGATGAAATCCCATTTGGTAATGATTGTAAAGAATTGTGTGATACATTTAAAAGGCAAAGCTTCAGACAGTTACTGAATAACTCTGGAGGCAGACTCTGGAGCCTGTTCCTACTGATGTCCAACTCTGTGAGCCGCTGTAAGGATTTCACCTCAGCAGGCAGCGTCTGAAGCAGGTTCCCAGCCAACAGCAGCTTTTGAAGTTTGCAAAGAGAGAAGAGTTCCAAAGGAATATCCTGGACTTGGTTGTTGCACAGATCAAGGACTTGAAGGCCCCGTAGTCCCCCAATACAAACAGGTAGTGCTCCAATGTAGTTATTGGGAAGTCGGAGGCAACACAGACAATCGAGGTGAGCTAGACTAAACAGTTCCTCAAGAGTTTTCAGCCTATTAGTGTCCATGTCGAGAGCCCGTAGTTTGGTTAGAGCTTGCAGGGCAGATGGCAAACGTGAAAGCTGACAGCCCCGCAGCTGCAGCTCTGACAGCTTGACCATCCGCTTCAGGCCCGACACTCCGAGCAGTCTGGTGCCTTCGTTACCAATCTCCAACCTCACCAAGCTGCCAGCCACCTCATGCAGCACTGCGGGGATCCGCTGAAGCGTGCCGTGAATCACCAGAGCGCGCAGGCGACGCACGTTTTGGAGGCTCCCGAGGGGCCAGTTGCGACCAAGGCGACCAGATAGGTGAAGCTCGCGGAGGCTGTGGAGGGAGACCACCCAGCTTGGGATCTCTGATGAGTGGGTGAAGGTGATGTTGAGGACTTCAAGACGTTCTTGGAGGACTTGAAGGGCGCCGGGATCTACTGTTGCTGTGCACTGGCAGAGGTGGAGCTCCCTGTTGTAGTAATAATAAAATAATGTGTTAAATGCAACACACCTTGGTTGCATTGATTGGAATTAGACACAATTAATACAGTATTAGTTGTGTCTAAGATCATCCATTTCATCATCCTTGACCATATTTGATATATTGCAGCATTTTTTCTATAGTATCTGGGGATTATAATGTCAGTTTTTAGTTCTTATTTTATTAAATACAATACATTTTGAGCCCTCTATTTCATGAGTATAATATTTTTTTACCCCCATTAAAACCCTGACGTAAAAACCCAATTCCCCAAAAGTTGGGACACTCTACAAATTGTGAATAAAAACTGAATGCAATTATGTGGAAGTGCCAAATTTTAATATTTTATTCAGAATATAACATAGATGACAGGTCCAAAGTTTAAACCGAGTAAATGTGTAATTTTAAGGGAAAACTATGTTGATTTTAAATTCCATGGTGTCAACAAATATCCAAAAAGTTGAGACAAGGCCATTTTCACCACTGTGAGGCATCCCCTCTTCTTCTTACAACAGTCTGCAAACGTCTGGGGATCGAGGAGACAAGTTTCTCAAGTTTAGAAATAGGAATGCTGTCCCATTCTTGTCTTAACGCGCGTCTCTCGAACTCTTCAACTGCCTTTGTTGCACCTTCCCCTTTATGATGCGCCAAATGTGCTCTAGAAGTGAAAGAAGTGGACTGCAGGCTGGTCATTTCCTTTTCCTGCGCAGCCATGTTGTTGTAATTGGTGCTGCATGTGATCTGGCATTATCGTGTTGAGAAATGCAAGATCTTCTCTGAAAGTGATGATGCCTGGATGGGAGCATATGATGTTCTCCAATCTGAATATACCTTTTTGCATTGACGATGCCTTTCCAGATGTGGAAGCTGCCCATGTCACACGCACTCATGCAACCCTATACCATCACAGATGCAGGCTTATAAACGGAGTGCTGACTGGGTTGTCCTTGTGTTCACCCACAATGTTTTCTGGAAGTATTGCTGAGCCCTTTCTGTGATTTCCCTTACAGTGCGCATTCCTGTTTGCGGTGCAGTGCCGTTTAAGGGCCCGAAGATCATGGGCATCCATTTTGATTTTTCGGCCTTGATCCTTCCACACAGAGATTGTTCCAGATTCTCTGGATCTTTGGATGATGTTATGCACTGGAGATGATGATTTCTTCAACCTTTTTGCAATTTTTCGCTGGAAAACACCTTTCTGATATTTCTCCACTATCTTTCTGCGCAACATTGGAGGAATTGGTGATTCTCTACCCATCTTGGCTTTTGAGAGACACTGCCACTCCGAGAAGCTCTTTTTATACTCCAATCAAGTTGCCAATGGACCTCATTAGTGGTAACTGGTCTTCTAGCTGTTTATTTTTTTTAAGTGCAATTGACTTTTCCAGCCTCTTATTGCTACCTGTCCCAACTTTTTTGAGATTTGTTTGCACCATGAAATTTACAATCAACATATTTTTTCCCTTAAAATGATAAATTTTCTCAGTTTAAACTTTGGACCTGTCATCTATGTTCTATCCTGAACAAAATATTGAAATTTGGCCTTTTCACATAATTGCATTCAGTTTTTATTCACAATTTGTATAGTGTCCCAACTTTTTGGGAATTGGGTTTGTATATGATGTGACACATGCATTGCACGGATAATCCATTAGAGTCAGTATCACCCAGCTGATGGCTTTTCCAGCGACCTTGAGACACCTATGCTTATAAATATGGGGAAATGTTCTTTCTGATTTTTGAAAATACTAATATGTCTGTTTATTATTATATTTTTGACAGTTATAAATGTACAAATTTAAAGCATTGTGACCAGATGTATCAAATATGACACAAATCAAAAGTCATATGTAGAAGTTGATTAAAAAAAATTTTTTGTTCAAAATGACCAATAAATACTTTATTTACAAAGAATCAGAATTTTCTCTAATATATTTCATGGTTCAGACTTCATAGGGTTAAGCAGCAAAGTCCAGTAGTTTTTATCAATATCGGAAGGCGGCCATTTTGCCACTTGCTGTTGAGTGAAAATGACATCACAGTTGCTCAGGTCTCAGGTAACAACCAATCACAGCTCAGTTTCAGAAAACAGGTTAGCTGTCGTTGTCGTTGTCGTTGTCGTTGATGACATTGATGTCATCTTCAGTCGACAGCAAGTGGCAAAATGGCTTCCCCCAAGATGGATAAAAAAACGGCTGGATTTTTCTACATAACTCATAGTCCATAAATGTAATAATATTAATCAGAATGTCATGTTTAGACAAGTGAGGTCACATATAACATATTATTGTCAAGAAATGTTCACGGTTGACTTCCACTTTAATTTGTTTTATCAACAGTTAAGCATTGGGACTTGGTGGAAATTGCAATTTGTCGTGTTGATATGCATTCACCTGAGTGAGGTCATGTTGGACATCTGCACTGTAAACCGAGCATCTGCGATGAGCTCCAGTTTGAGGACTTGAAGGTGGCTGAGTGTGAAGAGTGCAGGAGGAAGTTGAGGAAGGGCGACCAGATGTAGACAGGAGCGATCACAGAGGTCGGAAGTAGTCAAGGCATGTAGACTGTCCTCTCCCAAACATGTCTCGAGCAAATGACTCTCACTGACAGGACAGAGAAAAACAAAGAGGCGCTGAACCAGCAAAGGATCGTACTGGTCTAACATATGTAAAAGAAAGGCCAGGTCATTCCTCAGCACAGGCATGTCTCTCAGGAACCTCGTCTCCTTCAGCAAATGGAAGGGATACTCGCAGAGAGAGCTAGACCAAACCAAATCAGATGAAAAATAGAGTTAGGCGTCGCAAAATACAATCTGACCAAAAATAACACTTTTGACAAAGACAATTCAACTTTAAATGTCTGTGAACCAAAATGCATTTTTTTTTGTCATTCTAAAAAATGTTGTAAAAACTGAACCATTTACAAACTACTAAACACAGGACTGTGAGACAGACAAACCAAAACTACTGTATGTCCTGAATATAATACAATGAACAAAGTATGCACATACTTTTTACAGTATATAATACTATATATTGTTTTTAATTACTTTTTAAAGTTGAATTTTATTTTATTTTAATTTCATATTTGTATGTATTTTAACATTTGAACAAGTTTACTAAAAAAAAAAGAAAAGAAAAAAGACCCACTTGTACAAAACCCAGCCAAGGGTGTAAATGTTAAGCAGGCCGTACAGTCCCAATAAGGTCAAGTAGGTCAACAGCAGTTTGTGCAGGAAGGACGAGAGCACGTGGATACACTGAAAGGCAGCGTAGCCCACCAAGGACTGCACCTCAGCGTGACAGACGTGGGTGAAGGAAAAAGAGTTGAGAAGAGGGACGGTGTAACTCCCAATCAGAGTTACCATCAGCAGTTTGAATATAGTCTGGGCCAAGTACACCTAGGGGCAAAAAAAAGGCAGACATCTTTTGAATTTTTACTGTTATTTGAATTGAATAATATTGTTATAAATGTGGCAGCATGGTGGAGGAGTCACATTCACCTCACAGTTTGGAGGTGGTGGGTTCAGAAGGCCAGAGCCCAGATTTGAACCCACCACCGCAAAAACGGTGTGCCACATGTGCTAACTGATTGACCACCGGCCTAAATATTAATGTTATTGTTGTAAGCAGAGATTAAATAACATATGCAAATTGATTTCTGACCTTGTAAATGACATCTGAGCTTTCACAGTGGGATCTAAATCTCCTGACCCGTTCAAACAGGGCCCTGGCCTCCTCACCATCGCTTTTATCCAGACTGATTCTTTGCTTGAGATGAGGAGGGCTGTGCACCGAGGAACTGGTAAGCCCAGCGGACACATTGGAGTGACTGGAAGGAGGTGTGGCAGAATCTGACCATTTCAAAATCGTCCTGCATGGGTTCGATTCAACTCTCAAATTTAGGCTCCGGCCACTCGGCGGGGGTGAGGAGGAAGAGGGAAGAGGTCGTGCTGTTCCTTGTCTCTCTTGTGGCACTTCTTTGTCTTGGAGGTTCTCCTGTTGAGCAGCGTGGGACAGGGCCTGGGATGTCCACGGTGACTCGCAACACTTTGCCAAGATGGCGAGGAAGTGCTCGATGAGCGCAGACGTGTGGGGGAAGCGGAGCCAGAAGGAGCCGCTGCCCACCAACATAAGAGACAGCAGCAGCGATATGTAGGGGAAGAACCGGGAGGACCAAGGCAAAATTTCATGGTAGCACACCTGCAAAGTCACACAAAGAGTCATTAACCAATAATCAGTTAGGTTGTGGGTCATTTGAGAATTTTTTTTTCTCTTTTGTACATATTTATAGATATTCGGGCACATGAAAAACATATTTAAAAATATTGCATAATAAAATAACGAGTAAACAAATACAAAAACAAACATATAAAGTGAAATTATAATTTGATTTTAGTATTAGCCTACTGATTAGACTACATCAACAGGGTTCCAAGTAACATGGTTGAAAATCAATGCTAATGTGTTAGCTGCTATGCTAACTGGTCGGAACAAACATAGCTAAAAAAAGAAAAGAAGAACTATTTAAATCTTTTAGTAAAAAAACCACACACACAAAAAATAAAATAATCTTTTGTCTGATAATATGAGCATTAGAATGACGTTGGTTTTAGGGAAATACTACATTATGACTAAAAACTTGCCTCACTTTTAGATTTTGTGGCTTTTTCTACATCATGCTTGCTCCACCAATGCCCAGATGAGTATGAAGATCCCTGACTATTTTACTTTGACTGCACCTACCAGCTTTTATCTTATTATTTATCTATCACACTCCACAGTTTCCTTGGGGAGGGGCGGAGTTTTTCTGACCTCATTTGAACTCATCTCTTCGTTTGTCAACTGTGGCTGTCGCTTTAAGATCGTGCACGTACTAGCACGCGCACCGTGAATGAGCCTGACACAGATGCTGCAGTTACGCTTACGTTAGATCCTTTAAAATACAGCATATGCAATATTTGATTGAACAAAATGCTTTAACAATTACAAGGAAGATATATATCAACAATATCGTACTGAAAAATGTGATTTCAAACTTATTTGATCTGTTATAGCACATTTAATCTGTTAGTTGGTCATCGAGAGGGATGCAGAAGAAAAAAACGCCTTTTAATGTGGTCCTCAAGAATTATATCAAGACAACTATAATTTACGCAAGTGCATGCTTCTGTTTTGTCTGCGTTGATTGAGTTTTAACATGATTTGGCGTTCGAGGCAAACAAGGCTGATAGAGTACCTGGCTAACATAGACATACTGCTGGTAAACCAGATGAGTGTGTCGACCAGAAGCAGTCAAATGAAGACTTCGTCCAACATCAGCTGCAGTGCCCCCCGGCGACCGTGATGCTAAAGAGTCTGAGGGGATATAACTTGAATTTGCTGAAGTCAGAGGATCCAAAGGAATGCAAACCACTTTGTCTTTGGACAGCTGCACTGTACTAGCAAGAATTGAGGTCATCAACATCAGGACAACAGCGTAGTCCATGAAGACCTCCCACCAGGGCTTCAGCAGTTTGGACCTGTTCTCATGCTGATCCAGCAGAACTAACTCTGACAGGGAAAACATTGAGACTCTGCAAATATACACATAAACTGGTTGAGTAGATTGACTGGTTGATGTAGATGTTCATTCAAGATCAGGATCATTAATGAGGCCTAATGTTTGCCTATATGATCAGGCAATATACTGAAGGTGAATGCTAAGGGTGTTGTGACTTCAGGGGTCGTCAAAAAATATATCTTTAGTATACTGTCATTATATAAAAACTACTGTAGTTATTACTTAATTGTAAAATGGAAGAGCTAACAGATTCAGATGCAAAGTATGCCAACTATGGGTAAAAAATTTATCTATTTTACCCAACTTTGAGTCAAGATTTGTTTTCGTGTGTGTGCGTAGAACAACTCATAAATATTGATCAGATCCTGTGCTAAGGTCAAAAATTGGGTCATTTGTATAAAACAACCCAGAGAGTTGGGACAAATTGACCCATGAAACAGATCAGTCCATTTTTGATCCATAATTGGGTTACTTTTGACCCAGAGTGCATGTTGCAAACCTACCAACAACCAATATGCTGAAATAAAGAGGGCTGAGGCCACCTCAAGTATCATGGCATTGGTGGGAGATTTTGTTGTTCACAAAGGCTGCAGTAGAATAATAGAATATAATGGATCATTCCACAACAGCACAACAATGAAAAGAGGCTTACCAGCTTGGTTAAGCAGAGTATTAATGAAGAAATATTCCAAACTGTAAATTGTAGATATTAGCTATTGCTACACATTTTAGTGTATTTCTTGGTCTTTTCTTCACAGGTTTTGACTAAATTGCCTCAGTGCAAGATATACTCTGTATGCTATTCAATAAAAGTATAGGTTCAGAATATATACAATTATACGTTCGTATAAGTCAGAAAAACAACATTCACTTACCGAACTGAGTAACTTCCTCCGGTTTTCCTAGCAAAACCCGCACATCTCCTGGCTTACACAACTTTTCAATTGTTGCCATGACACTGGAGAATGTGGCGAAAGAATCCAATTCAGGCACCCTTTAACTCTTTCAGTACTAACTTAGCCTGAACAGAAAAACCCCCCAAAAGTATTTTTAATGTATTTTTTTTTTTTTAATTGTAGGGTTTTGCACTGGTGTTAAACTGCAATTGATCATACGACATCTGTATTAAGGTCTCAATTTCTGTAATGCGGTCAGTGCAGCTAAATAGTATTGCAATAAATGAACACAATGCTGGATACAATTGTTGGAATTTGCAATTAGGCATATCAAAAGCTGTATAAAAAATCAAAATCTTTATTTTTTGTGCCTGCAGAATTCCATCATCACACGCTACAGTATTTGGCATTTTTAAGAAGATAAATCCTTTATAAGGCCATCCAACAGGGGAAAAAAAATGCTTAAAGGCAGAGTGCCACGTTTCTTCCTCTGTATGTAGACTATCCTTTGTTAATTCATGCAGGGATTTCTAAAATGTATTCACAGCCCTTTCATTTAAAAAAATGTTCACCTTATCACACAAAATTAACCCTAATAACTGCAAATTGTGTTGTTGTTTTTTGCTTCTTTATGCTTGTTGCACTAAAGCCATTGGAACATATCAACAGGCTTCAAGGCACTAGAAAGTGAAAAAAATAAAAATAAATTATATTCAAGATTGTTAATATAATGTCTAACTCATTATAGCTAATTCAAAATGTAGGATTTAATTTTGCATCCTAAAATTGGAACCCCCAGTGAAAAGATTGAATCACAAGTTACATTCGTTCACTTTATTTCACTCTCAGGCAGTCAAACCCAACGTTAGTAGTACAGAAAATTGCCAAATATAAATCATCACCATCATTCATTTAAGGCCACACGTAACAGGCAACACTGTCTGAAGGAGCACCCGTTTGTTTGGTTCTCATTTCGTAGAAGACTTTTCAGGAAATAACTCCATGCTTTCTGCCCGTCTGAATAAAAGCGTCGACACAGTGGTCAATGTCTTCGTTGGTGTGCGCGGCGGAAATCTGAACACGGATTCTGGCTTTGCCTTTTGGCACGACGGGGAAGGAAAATCCAATCACATACACTCCTGTGGAGGAGAGAGTCGAGTTGACTGATTTTTGAAGTTCATCGCTACATAACAGACAGTATTTACTTTTGTTTTGATGCAGAACTAATATCTCACCTTGCTTCAACATGTCATCTGCCATTAGTGAGGCAAGCCGTGCATCACCCAGCATCACTGGACAGATGGGGTGAGCGGAGCCCGAGATGGTGAAGCCGGCCTGCGTCATCTTGTTTCGGAATCTGTAGAACAGAAAACATGAATACAATGACACACCCTTGCAGCAATTAATAATCATCAGCGGTACCATAATGCTGTATCTAGGAACAAGTGTAAAGGGTAAACTTTCTCTCCAGTGACAGCAAGATGTGTACTGATTCTTATAGCATCTGTTTTAAGAAATCCATTTTGGAATTTTTTTTTCTAATGTTAAAACACTTAATTTGTATAGCATAAAGAAAATCTAATATACTGTTCTGTATTGTTTCCTCAAATTATGTGCTTTACTTTTAACCATTTAGTATTTTAGATCACGCGACATGCACACAATCCCATTTGTGATCTGAGGGCTGCATCTGGGTAGCCAACAAATTATCTGCTGATATCAATGTTTGCTCATCTGTGCGCTGTTTAAGAGCAGCACATACACACGTGATGAATAGTATCAAATAAAGTATCTACCTCATGGTTTTGGCAGACATGCTCTGCGCAATCTCATTGGAGGCGAGCAGCAGCTCGACAGCCCGCGTGGCGCAGCCCACCACAGGTGGGGGGAGGGAGTTGGAGAAGAGGTAAGGCCGAGACCGCTGCCTCAGCAGGTCAATGAGGGGCTTTGGACCAACTGTGTAGCCCCCTGGCATGAGAGGAAATATGAGATTATGTGTCATCTTTCTGCATTTCTGCACTTGACCGCTCTTCCTTTTTTGGAACCATTTCAGTTGAGTTAATGCAAATGTTATGCCATTTTTGGCCACAAACGCAAAAGGGGAGTTGTTACGTCACTGCACGAATAAAATAGCAACACGCAAAATGATCGATACTGCTAATTTATGGACATAAAATTAGCTGGTTACAAATTAACCAGGTAGCATGTTTTTGGTAACAAATAATGATTTCATTAGCCTTATGCGATCTAACAAGCTTTGAAATTCAGAATTTTAATGACATTTTGCTTGCATAATCAGGACCGATGCGGTTCAAATGGGGAAAGTGAAAAAAAAACATGTTAATATGCACGCAATATTTAATATATAGTCTTTTTTTAATGTAAACAATAGGTGTGTTTTTTTTTGCCGCAGACAAGTCAAAGAAGGTGTTTTTCTGTTTTTCTAATACATAATGAGTATTAGTCCTACTCAGTTACATATCTCGGAGGTTACTATTAGTAATATGAGAAAAAGGGTGTTACTGGGAATATTTATAAAAAAATAAATAAAAAAAAAGCTTTTTTTAGGTTGTTTTCCAACCTGCACATTGTGCAAACAAACGAGAATCTAAAGAGTTAAAAATAAAAATTACTGATGTATATTTTATACTAATAATGAGAAGCGCTGATATTACTTAAACATGTCGCAAGAAAACTTAAAGGGGAAGTCAACCTTAAACATTTCTCGACAATAATATGTTATATGTGACCTCACTAGTCTAAACATGACTTTATGATAAATATTACATTTGTGGAATATGAGTTATGCAGCCGGCGGCACGGTGGAAGACTGGTTAGCACGTCCGCCTCCCAGCCCACAGGACGTAAGATCGAGTCCGGGCTTCGGCCTTCCTGGGTGGGTTTTCTCCGGGTACTTCAGTCTCCTCCCACATTCCAAAAGACATGCATGTCAGGTTCATTGAACACTCCAAATTGTCCATAGGTGTGATTGTGAGTGAGGATGGTTGTTTGTCTCTGTGTGCCCTGCGATTGGCTGGCAACCAGTTCAGGGTGTACCCCGCCAAGCGGTTAAAGCGATTAAAAAAAATGGATGGAGTTATGCAGCCAAATCCAGCCGTTTTTATCTATCTAAGGAGGTGGCCATTTTGCCACTTGCTGTAGACTGAAACTGACATCACAGTTGCTCAGGACTCAGGCAACGAGCAATCAAAGCTCACCTGTTTTCTGAAACTGAGCTGTGATTGGTTGTTACCTGAGACCTGAGCAACTGTGATGTCATTTTTACGCGACAGCAAGTGGCAAAATGGGGGCCTTTTGATATTGATAAAACTGCTGAATTTTGCTGCTTAACTCATATTTCACTAACACAATATTAATCAGAATACTGTATTTAGACTAATGGGGTTGCATAGAACATATTATTGACAATATATTTTTTTTTTGGGGGGGGGGGGGTTGACTTCTAACCTTGCTCTCACAAGATGTATTCTCGCGGTATTTGTGAGTTCTCAAACTCCCGAGAATCCATCTTGTACCGCTCCCATTGATTTCCACCGATACGAACCACTGGTGGTTCGGACCAATCATAGAGCGACATTGTATTTGGGGGCGGATTATGCAGCTGTGACGAAAACAAGAAGCGCCGAAGCCATGGGAAGAAACAAAACCAACATGGCGACACCGGTGGACAAATGAGTGGACGCTGCAATGAATTCTGTTCTCGCTGAATTAGTCTCTTGTATCCACATATCAACGCCATGATATCAGCTAGTCACAACAGTCGCATGTTGGTGACGACATTTTTATCCTTTGCCTGTGATTGGTCGGAACAAAAGTTAGGTCGACGTGCACACAATTCTGCTTCGTCCAATCAGCTCGAAGTGTTGTACAGCATGCCCCGCCCTTTCCCGAGCAAATAAATACGAAACATGCCCAGACTGATATTGTGGAGAACTCCTTCGAGTGAAGCACAAATCAATCTGGCTATTGCCAGGCTAGTTGACTTCCCCTTTAAGCCTAAACTTAAGTCTTATAAATAATGGACTATGGTCACGACAAGTGCAAAAGGTAGTAAAATTAAAGAAGGGCCAAGATTTAAAAAGCGTAAAACGCACCAGCTGCACCTCCCAGTGCTTTTCCCAGAGTGGAGTTTACGATATGGACTCGGTCCATCACACCCAGGAGCTCATCGGTTCCTCTGCAAATGAACATGAACTATAAAACATTTGCAAGCTCAATTGTGAATGGTACAAAATAAAACAACTTTTGTTTGTGTTAAAAAAAAAAAGGTCAAATGTTTTACTCACCTGCCACGGGGCCCAAGGAAACCAGTGGCATGGCATTCATCGATGAACACCATGGCTCCGTACTGCTCGGCCAGGTCACAGATTCCTGTTAATGGAGCCACATCTCCATCCATTGAGAAGACGCCATCTGTCACCACCAGCCGCATACGACATGACTGAGAAATACAAATGATTGTAAGCCTTTGGAACAAAGATCCTAATGCTCAATTTTCATTAACACCGTCAGTGGGGATTCAATGACATGCGTTTATTATTGTGCTTGTCATTTGCATTGTGTTGCAGTAGACATCGACCGAAACTAGTCTTTTAAAAGACAAAATGCCAAAATAATTGATAAATTGCACAAGGATATGAAGATACACTTTTTGGCCCATTTTTACATTTCAAGGATACTGTCCCTTGGTTACTGGGTTGGTTACCATTCACCTCTAACAGTTTTACTCTTCTGGCTAGAGTCTTTCAACAAGATGCTGAAGTATATGACGGAATTTTTGTCAATTCCCTTTTCCTGATGCCCCACACACCTGCGACTCCTTCAACTTGCTCTCCAAATCACTGAGGTCCATGTGTTTGTAGCGCAGTCTTTTGGCCCGACACAGGCGGATACCATCAATAATGGAGGCGTGGTTGAGTTCATCCGACACCACAGCATCATCTGGGCCCAGCAGAACCTAAAGCGGGAGTGATTCGATTTTTTTTTTTAGTTTACTTCACCTAACAGGGGGACTTTATGTACCCAGATATCCCTTGCTGGAGATGATACAGCATGACTCACCTCAAAGAGTCCAGCATTGGCATCAAAACAACTGGCATAGAGGATGCAGTCCTCCCTCTCGTGAAACTCTGCCAACTTCTGCTCCAAGTTTTTGTGCAAATCCTGCAAATGACATTACTTATAAAAGGGGACAAAATACAGCTAATTGCATTTTTGTTTACAAATGGTTACGTTCCTGGTGCTCACTTAGCAAGCATGAAATTAACACAAATATAGCCATATGGAATCTAAAAGTTAAGGAGAGACCCGACATTAGCACAGAATAGCACTAGCAAACAACGTTAGCTTCTGATAAGTGGCACTTGATCAAATGTTTGGCAAAGTTACCAACAAGCAGGCTGACCGTATTTGTTGTTGTCCCCATAGAAGAGGTTGAGGATGAACAGTAACTCATTTGCCTGAGACAGAACCGCCTCCAAACCAAACTGAGTAATTTGTTATATACGTTGTAACTCTTTCCATTGTTCGAATTAAAAACTTTATTTAAACATACTGAGATCTGTTGGCATGTATGAAAAACTACACGTCATCTTCAAATTATAAACAACTAGTGATGGCAAAATCGCGTTTTTGTACGTACCGGAACCCAGGCGGAACTTGTGATTCGAATCGCAATCCTAAATCTCTCAGAATCAGGATGTCACGTGTCAGTTGCCTTTTGCCAAACGTCACATTGTTTCAGCAAGAGCTTTTTCTAAAATTAGATCAAATCCAACCATTGCACTATATTAAAATGTCTTAAAGCTGAAATAAATCCAACCTATAGTATACTTCATATGTAAAATTGCCCTGCTGATTCATCGCCCTACATGATAAAATGTCAACATCCTTTTGAACGCGGCGGTTGGTTTAGTGGTAACGCATCCGCACAATGGGCTGAGAAAAAGGTTCGTAACCCAGGTTAAATCCCCGCAACGGGTGTCATTTTTTTTGCAGGTCATCCTTTTTCCTCTCTAATACTTTGTCAAAATTTTATGCCCTGTCGCAAAAAAAAGCCTTTAAAATATAGCCTGTTGAAATGTAGTTTTTGATTAAATGTGATAGCACTTCATCAAAGACTTTACGTCATGTTGAGAGGCAACATTAAAAACAAACCAAGTATCAGCAACAAAAAGCTCATTTGTACTTTTATACTTATGACGAGGTGGGGGTTATTCAGTTTTTGTTTCCCATGATATTATTTCTCTCTCTAATGGCGTCCATTACAATTATAGCTCGATTGCCAGTTGTGCAAATTAGCTGATGACAGACAGCCAATAGTTAGTTTCCTTACTGGGGAGCTGGCAACACTGAACTACTGTTTGATTGTAACATTTTACACTTGGCCAACAGATGTCGCTGTGGGGAGATGTTACGAATGTTCCAAAAGATCGATTCGTTTTAAATGATGTGATCGTTTCAAAGGTCCATTTCTGCCATCCCTATAAACAACATGCACAGTCTAATGAAATTCAACATAAGCTACAGCCACAATCGTAAATATTTTGTTAAATTAATATATTTTGGCTCGGTTAATAATGAGGTCTTGAGGCAGTGACACAATTTTGGATGCAGCTGGTTTTGGATTTCATGTTGGTTTGACATGTTTTTTCTGAGTTTATGTTTGTGTATAATCTGATTATTGGACACTATACCTGAGTACCGCAGATAAATCTGACCGAGCTTAATCCAGCGCCGTACATTTTCAGAGCATCAATCCCTGCTTGCACCACCTCCGGATGACTGGAAAGTCCAAGGTAGTTGTTGGCACAGAAGTTTAAAATGCCTGAAAGAGTTAATTGGAAAAAATATATAATATGGTAAGATGGCATTGTGGTTCAGAATCTTCTGAGATGACACAAGAACTGATTTAAATTCATTCATTTTTATTATACTCATGATAATCTCTTAAAGGGAATACACAACGCACATTTTACTGTACGAATATTTGTTGTTGCACACCGACCACACATAGAATCAGATCACATTTATGCAAGTTTGCAACAAGGGATGTCAGAGAGAAAGGACCACCCAGGGGTTTGCTCAAGGGCACAGCAGTCCGTAAACAGAGCATTACTATTACCATCTTCCACTTTCAAAGCCCAAGTCCTTACAGTTGGACTACTAGCAGCCCTGAAACAGACTAATATTAGCGGAATATTTACAATTTTAAAAGTTTTTACATCGTACAATTACAGAAAAGATAACTTGTGGTGCTGCAGTAGGCTATATACAGTTCAATTTCTCTTCAAATGGTTTTCTTATTTTCACAGAAATCTTTACAGAAATTGCATCTTGTTCTACTTTAACCTGTTTGTCAAGCACTTACATTCACCAAATCCCTCCGCATAAATTGTTACAACAGTTGTAAAGGATAGCCTACTATTGCTTGCCACTGCCAGTATATCAACCTCCGAAAAACTTGTGCGTCTAATTTTGTTTTCACTCACTGCCATTGCTTCCGTCCACGTTGATGTGCGGTCCCTGCTTGGACGTGATGATCCTCTCCGCTTTCCAAGTCCCCGCCACGCGAATAGATTCGAGCTCGCCGTTTAACACCGCTCTGGCTTCAGCAACAGCAGCGTAGCTCCGATTTAAAACCGAAGACCGCAGAACCCCCCGGAGAGGGTTCAACAAAGGCCAGGCAGCTTTACAGAAAGACATGACCGTGATCGTGTTATCTGTTGTCAAAAGTAACCGGAAGTTGGCTGCAGCCTGCAACTTCAACAGAGGGCGTGACATCGAGGACCAATACAATCAGAGGAAACATGGTTGGTGATTTCTTTGTCCAATCGTCTTGCTTGTTTGTACCTTTCGCTTCAGACAAACAAGAGCCACCTGTTTTGTTTGTTTGTTTGTTTGTTTTTTTATTAAAATACTGACCAAGTTAAGTTGTTGTAGCAGTAGTAGAGTAGCGCGTACATAAAAAATAAATAAATAATAATACACACACACACGCACGCACGCACACACACACACACACACACACACACACACACACACACACACACACACACACACACACACACACACACACACACACGGCAACCACAGCAAACAGTACGCGGAAACTATTGAGTATGCGTTGTTGTGCCGCATTCTGCGAAAGAAAGAAATCGTGGGTGTGTTTATTCAACTCGACGTACTTTCCGAATCTGATAGTAGTCAACATTTATATATATTGTATTTTATTATGATAAAGTACAATTAAATTAAAACTAAACGTGTGTGTTTGGGGACGGGGGGAGGAGGCTCAGTAGTGTAGTCGTCTACAATCTGACCAATAGTCTGCTCAAAATTGACCAATCACATTCAAGCTTGTGTTGAAACGACGTCATTCGCCACGTGCTGCATGAAGGCACGTTCAGCTACTGCCGCCCTGAATCAAAAATATGGAGATAAATATGGTGCAAAACTAACTTGTAAACATTTTTTGTACCTGTAGAAAAAAGTCTAAATTTGTATCTGTAAAAGTCGTGATTTGTACCTGTAAAAAAAGAAATTGTATCTGTAAAAAAAGTGTACCTGTAAAAAAAAAAATGTTATCTGTAAAAACAAATTTGTACCTGTAAATGTCATGATTTGTACCTGTACAAATTTTTTTTTGTATCTGTACAAAAAGTGTAAATTTGTATGAAGCAGGTTTGATGTCTCACCATGTGCCACCGTCTAGAGATGGATCAAGAAGTAGCTTTGATTGACTGCATGCTGGCATCTGTGCAAACAGAATGGTTGGGTCAGCATATTCATACAATAAAAAATAATCATAGCTTCCTAGCTGGGTCATTATCAAAACACAGCCACTGACATTATACGTAATCAGTTAAACGTTTAGCTTTATCTTGTTAGCCAGAAAACCCCCGAAGATTTTGTCACATCTTAAGATCAGAAATAGTGGTAATACTGATAGACACAGACATTGTTCATAAACATTTCCATTTGCATTATTTTTATTTGGCTTCAGTGTTGAAAGCAAATGTGTATGTTTAAAAGTGTAAGAGCCTTTAATTTAAATGTTTGCAAAGCATACATTGCAAAAATACTGACATTTATCAACAAATTGTAATATTTAAAATAAAATGATTAAATACAAAGGTTAACGGTTTGAGGTTAAAATACATGTAGCGGCTTAAAGATCCACTCGCAGTAAAAACGTTTTGTTTTCATTTTATTATGATAGTAAGAGTACAGATGCTTAAATATAATGTTAGTCAAATACAAGTAGCTGAGTACTGTCCACTTTTGGTTATAGGTTTACGTTATCTAAAACATTCAATAGGGTTCTGTAGCTCTATAGTAATTTTCACATCTAAGCACTAAGCAGCAGTTTATGAGGTATTTTTTTTAGATTATTATTTTTTTTACATGTACAAGCTATTGATCGTATGTTTACACTGGTAGGCTTCAAATCTTGAAATAAAAATCATGACTTCAATGTGTTCAGTTTTCGTGACAACAACATGAGATGAGCTAGCTAGCTAGCACCGGATTACGAGCTATGTTCGTACAATAAAACTTACCTTCACACTAAAACTTCTTTCTTTCTGCCCACTTGGAGTGCTCTGCATGTCAACCAACGTTTAAGCTGTTCCACACGGTGTTCGTATATTGAACCATGTTGACATTTTCACGCCTGGGACGTCCTCTTATTCCAAAATGACGCGTAAACTAGTGTGGCTACTCTGTTTGTTCGGAATTGCGGACTTGTGCATGGGCGTCATTTGAGTTCAACCCACTGTCGTTCGCTCAACCAATGAGGTTGAGCTTTAGCCCGCCCAAATCCTCCAGAGCCCGCCCTCTTCTTCTATGAGTACAAATCACAGCGCTCTGCAAGTACGAATCAGTTTTGCACCATTTGTAGCAAGATGTTTGGTGCAAAACTCACGTGACTGGACAGCAGCAGAAAAAAACACTTGTGACTCCTAGTGGCGACTTCTTTGACTACAAGTTGTCATTTCTACAGGTACAAATCACAACTTTTACAGATACAAATTTACACTTTTTGTACAGATACAAAACATTTTTTGTACAGGTACAAATCATGACTTTTACAGGTACAAATTTGTTTTTACAGATAAAATATTTTTTTTTACAGGTACACATTTTTTTTACAGATACAATTTTTTTTATTACAGGTACAAATCACGACTTTTACCGATACAAATTTAGACTTTTTTCTACAGGTACAATTTTTTTTTACAAGTTAGTTTTGCACCATATTTATCTCCATATTTTTGATTCAGGGCGGCAGTAGCTGAACGTGCCTTCATGCAGCACGTGGCGAATGACGTCGTTTCAACACAAGCTTGAATGTGATTGGTCAATTTTGAGCAGACTATTTTTTACAGGTACACATTTTTTTCTACAGGTACAAATCACGACTTTTACCGATACAAATTTAGACTTTTTTCTACAGGTACAATTTTTTTTTACAAGTTAGTTTTGCACCATATTTATCTCCATATTTTTGATTCAGGGCGGCAGTAGCTGAACGTGCCTTCATGCAGCACGTGGCGAATGACGTCGTTTCAACACAAGCTTGAATGTGATTGGTCAATTTTGAGCAGACTATTTTTTACAGGTACACATTTTTTTCTACAGGTACAAATCACGACTTTTACAGATACAAATTTAGACTTTTTTCTACAGGTTAGTTTTGCACCATATTTACCTCCATAAGAAACAAGTTTACATTTATTCTGTCATCGGTCTCTGTCAAGTGACATGTAATGTTTACCCCGTCGTGGTGCATTGTGGGTAAATCGCCATATTAGGTGGAAAGCCACCATTTTCAGTTCTTGCTCACAATTGTTTACAAAAAGGGTTCGATCATGTTGCGTGAAAGGCTGCCATTCCCGGAGCGGCAGAGTAGGGGATGAAGGTATTCGTTTCTTTCGTTTTCCAACTTGGAAAAGATCACATGGACCTCAGGCTGAGGAAATAACGTAGAGACGTCGGATGGCCTGTATTTCAGCAGTGAGAAGAAAGGCTCTCGCTTTCGTTTCCCCACATGCAGGGCTGGACTGGCCATCTGGCGTTCAAGGCAGATGCCCGGTGGGCCGGTGTCTTTTGGGGCCGATGTGGTGCTATTCAATTATTGTTTTCCTCCATTTTACCCCAATAGACCAGCCCGTAATTTAGAGGGAGCAGCCCATGAATCCATTTAAATATAGAGAGCAAACTGAACCAATAAACATCAGCGGTAGAGCTACATGGTAGCTAAGGGTGGTCAGGAATTGGGCTGGCGGCGGGCCTAAATTAAAGTGCCAGGGCCGATTATTTATGCTAGTCCAGTCCTGCCCACATGTGTGTTTGTTTTCGGCATTTTCATAAACGTAAGGGAAACTTTTAATGGCATTTTGAATAATATTACAAAATGTATTACTTGTATTCTATAATTAATTATTTATTGTTTGTACGTAACACACCGAAGTTCCTCATTCCTCAACATTAAAATCCTGTCACTGAACACACTTCCTAGGCAATACTGACATCTAGGGGTATATGGATACAATTTATATTATCTTTATTATTTGAAAGGCACATGTAAACAGCCATATCCAGGTATTAATCAGCCATGTGGAAGCACTGGTATGACTGCCTCTTTTAAATTCATGTGTGTGTTTTGCTTCTCTTTTTTTTTGTCTTAAATGGACCCCGAGTCTAAATAAATAATAGAGAACTGCAACGAGGGCTGGGCAGTATGGCCCAAAATTCTTATCACGGTATAAACTGCATCACTTCACGGTAACGGTATATATTACTGTATAGAATTAAGTGTGGTTTTTTTTTAAATAAATAATTTGCTTACAGGTTTACATAGTCTTTTATAGAAGCTATCTGGTTACAATAAATAAGAAGACATAATACATTTACTTTGGATAACATTTATTGTGCAAATCCATCCATCCATTTTCTTAACCGCTTGTCCTCACAAGGGTCGCGAGGGGCGCTGGGGCCTATCCCAGCTGGCTTCGGGCACTAGGCGGGGTATACCCTGAACTGGTTGCCAGCCATATTGTGCAAATCTCAAATCAAAATTAAAAGTCAGCACTCTCTGGTGCAAAATACTGCAAACAAAATATTGCAGATATTTTAAATGATCAATGCTGATTATCAATCAACATTTTGGAGGGATTCTGAAAAATATGTATGTGAGAAAACTGGACATATTACAATTGATCTTAAAGGTGTAATTTCAAATTTCATTCAATGTTATCTTTTGGGATCAATATACTCTTATTTGACCAATTTTATTTACAGAAAATCTGAATTTAAAAATCCCTTCCGAATTTTCGTATATTGCTTGGAGAATTTGATTTGTATAGTATTTCCTTAAAATTGACAATAAGTAAGAAAAGTGCATATACATTGAAAAACCTCAGTTAGTCATTTTTAGTTTACCTTAACTGAAAATTCATTGTGCTTTAGGTTATTTTCCTTATCTTTTATTGTTTAATTTTTAGGTTTTCTAAATAAATAAGTTACTGCTGGCCTTTACTGTTAATTGTTCATTATTGTTTTATGTATATGGATTTTCATAGGTACTTTTTATTATGACTTTATTAATGTGCTAGCATAGCCTATATGTTAGTGATAGATTAGAGGATGAGTTGCTAATTCTAGCAGGACTGAATTGAGGAACTTCTGTTAAGTAAAATTGACCTACTGACCTAGAAGGTTTGTCCTGATGTGACAAGTTAGGATTTATTGCACAAAAAAACTGAACTCCTGCCAGTAAGTACACCAAAAGGAATTTATAATTTTTAGCATGATGCTGTCCTTAGCGTATCCAAATTAAGAGTGGTTTCAGATGATACCTTTAAATCTGGCCAAATCCAAAATAATCTATATTTAACATGTTTATTAACTCATTCACTGCCATTGACGGCTATAGACGTCAAAAATTAATTTGAACTATTTCTATTAGTTTAACATTTTTTTTCCACTTTTGTTTACAAGACTATGAAAACCTAGGGAAAAAATTACATTCAGAACAGATATAAAATTTGTGATTAATCGTGAACTAGTGAAGTTATGCGGTTAAATACGAAAAAAAATTATCGCCTGACGCCCCTAATTTTTAATCTTTTCTTCTTAAAAAAAAAGTAATTACAATTTTATTTTTAATCTTTTATTTAAAAAAAGAAAGAAAAGATTATTAAAAATCATTAATCATAATTAATCGCATGACTTCACTAGTTAACTCACAATTAATCACAAATTTTATATCTGTTCTAAATGTATGTTTTTCCTAGGTTTTCATACTCTTGTAAACAAAAGTGGAAAAAAACGTTAAACTAATAGAAATAGTTCAAATGAATTTTTTACGTCTATAGCCGTCAATGGCAGTGAATGAGTTAAAAATGAGGCACATTTACAGTTTTTTTTTCTTCTTTCAAACTTGCACAAGTCTGCCTCACGGTAGAGGTTCTAGTTTTGAATCTCAGCTCTCTGGGTACTCCAGCAGCTTCCTCCCACTCCAAACACAAGCATCAAGTTAGCTTCACTGAAGACACTAAATAGAATGAGAGTGAATCGTGGTGTGTACCCCCATCAGTTGGGCTCAAGGACAAAAAAAAAAAAAAAGATGTTCCATGGATTTTCAGATCCCTTTATCCCTAATTTTTTTTTAAATTCAAATATATTTTTAATGTATAAAACCATCAAAAATAGACAGCTGACTTTTTAATGTCAAACATACTAAGATTTTTAGGGGTAAGTGATAACAGGAAAACGTTACGCTTGGTAGTTTGGTTGTTTTTTTAATTGCACTCTGCATTTAAACTTAAAACATCTTGACAAAGAAATATTATGGAAGTAAAAAAAGATAAACTAAATTACTTTGCCTTTACATCCAATATCAATATTAACACAAAAAGCCTCAAGCTCCTCATATGAGAAATTATCAGAACTTTACTTACATATAAGTTAACAGTGTTTGCTACTTTGACAGAGGCATTATCTGTAACTCATAATGTGATGCCACAAATAAGAGTTCATAGCAATATAGTTATCTAAGTTGCAAAATTGTTTTAGTAACAATATTCCATGTTTTCTTCAATAGTAGGAATGTTACCATAGAAAGTGTGCAAATGTTTGCATTACCACCACTTAATTACATCAAGTAAAACCCTCTGGCCTTCATTTCACATGACCAGTTAAAACCCCAGTAAAGCAATAGCAGGATACACAAAAAGTAAATATGGGCTGCAATCCCCCATGCCAAATGTGCCTTTGATACATGAAACCAAAAAACGTCTATATCTGTCCCTTATGGCTGAAGGACTTTATGAGAGTTGCGCGTGTAGCAGGCTGAATCGCAGCTCAGGATTCCGAGTGGTTGGCGTCCTGGGAAGACTGTCGCACTGATGGTAACCGCTCAGCCGCTTTCGCTCTTTGTGCCAAGAACCTGTCAAATTCTTCACAAAAGGACAAAACGCTGTTAGAGAAAAAAAACACACACAACCTGCGACAAGAAAATAACTGAATGACAAAAAGGAAGAAATAAATGGGTGGCATGAATCCAAATTTAATTTGCATCAGTTGCAATGACAGTGGTGCCTTGACTTGAATTTGTTCTCTGACCAAACTCACACACACCCACTCACACGAGCAAATTAACCAAGTCACAGTTTATACTGGAAACAAATCTCACAAGTTGCGCACAAAACATCACAATGTTTGACACAAAGTCAAATCCATGTCCAAGCTTAAAAAAAATAAAAAATCATAGCATACTTGGTCTGACTGTACAAGTCAAACCCTGGCGGGTAAAATTGGTTTGTTATGGAAAAGGAAGTCACCTTCAAGGTTGCTCACCTTCACTTGTGACACCATCAGACTCCCCAAAGTCATCGTACTGTACCACACAGAAAATACATCATTTTATTGTGCGTAAATAAAATGCTACTTTGCTATTATTCTGCTCGGGATGAGAAAAGAAAGGGAAGTTCAGATGTTAGAGGCAAAAATAAATGTGCTATTGATATTAGGGGTGAGCATAATCATCAATGGTTGATTCTGTGAAATTGATTGCTTAGGCTGGCGGCCCCTGTGACCCGGCACCAGATAAGTGGAAAAGAATGGATCGACGGATGGAATCCCATTTTGGAGTATGTGTAAGGTACATGCAACCATTAACACCTATCCATGTAGAATTTAGTGTCTTCATTGAGCCTAACATGTTTTGGGAATGTGGGAGGAGGAAGCCTACAATAGCACGGTAGAAAGAACCGGAGCCTGGATTTGAACCCCCAACCTAAGAGCTGTGAGGCAGATGTGCTGACCACTAGTACCTGATAGCAATCCTCCTTCTCACCTCATCATCCAGCTCAAGCCATTTCTCAATATCCTCCATTACATTGGACTGCTTGACGGGAATCTAAGAGATTAGAGACATATATCAACACAATAATAACAGTGACTCAGCCCCTTATAAATAAACGAATAAATACCACTAAATTACCATCCCAACATGACACAAAGAGTAGAAAAATAATAAGAAAATGGAACATCAAGACAGAGCAAAGCAAACCTTTCCATGCTCCTTATGCACCAATGTCAATTCAAATAATTGAAGTCGTTGACACTTTGACTAGCATGCAAACCAAACATTTATGGGGCTGAAAAAGTAGAGCACTGGCCAAAGCAAAAGTGAACTGCAACCTCATGACGACACAACAACTACGACTACTACTACTACAAAACCCAGAATAAATAAAAAAATACACTGTGGAGGGGATCAGGCACACTTTGGACATGGACCCACCATTCCCCTTTTAATCATCCAGTCTAACTTTGGTGAGGAGCTGTGGGAGGAGGCTGGGCTGTAATCCTTCGTTGCACAGATATAGAGAATTATTTCAGAATAGGATCAAGTGATTTCTAGCTATTTCTTGACATTAATGATTACATCAATAGAGGCAAAACAACAAAGCAAGAAACATTCACCCCACATGGACAACAAAGAGGCACTGGCTGTTCCAAAATTATTTCATAATCTGACAGCCGACCAAACAGTTCAATTTGAGGTGTAAACAAACTGTGTTTAATGTTAAACTAATGTTTGTCTTATGGTTTACTTTTTCTTTTTCTCAGGGTCAAGAATGACATTCGCTAGCAAGGAAAATGCATTTTGTGTGTTACAATTTGCTCAAACATGAGAGTACAAAAAGTATTTTTAAGGAAATTGAAAGAGGAATGCAAAATAGACAGTTAGATATATCTGAATATTTTGTTGGGATTTTTCAATGTGAAGGCAATTTCATTTTGTTTACCTAAAACATGAAAACATTTTGTCATATTTTTTTGGAACAACCATCTCATTTCCTGTATCCATGTAAACAGTATTACCATAACATTTATTAACATAAAGTAATACCACGCCAATGATTTACTGAGATTGCTTTTCAAGTCAGAAAATTAGCTACTTTCTAGAGCTACATTAGCACATAACCTTAAGTGAAAACTTTGCTTACCTCTTTAGAGTTTTGCATGGTGGAGTCCTGAGCTGCAAGGCCATCTAGTCCAATGTCTGGATGCTCACTGAAATCAAATTCACTTTGGTGAACTACAAATTAGGCTAATTACATATTCCAACAACTAGGAAAAAAAGAACAAAAACAAAACTTAAGCATATTTCTGTTTGTGCGTTATTTTATGTACCTTCCTCTTTGAGTTGAGCTATTTTTGTGTAAAAATGCATCCACGTCATCTCCTTCCCTTGTGTCTGTTAAAAGGACAGCAAAAAGTAGATTGTAGTCTTGATAAATTTGTAGAATGCAAAATTAACCCCGAAATATCCCTAAAAAAAAAAAAAAAATCCAAAAATTCTAACAAGTACTGTAATTGCATAAAATGCAATGAAATGCAAATAAATCATCTTATCCTGATTACAGTCATTACATAGAAAAGCAATGCTATCCACAATGAATTTAGTCATCATCAATTACATTATAAATAAACATACATATATATATATAAATAAATAAATAGATAAGTAAAAAAATAAAAAATACAAATAAACAATAATTATATATATAAAAATAAATAAAGGTCATCTATAAGAACCTACTGAGTCCTGCCATCCGGCTGGACAAACTGTCTTCTTTTGAGTGGTTGAGCGAGCCTCCATTGGTGACTGATGCAGCCGCTGATGGGCTCACATTGAGGTCTGTCAGGTTTACATATGTATGGCTCTGCAAACGTAAAAAGGATGTTATGTGAAGTGTCAACATTAAAAAAAATATATATACGTGTCTACAGACATGGTTACCTACCTGTTGCGTTGTGTTTGGACCGTTTGGTAATTGTCTTTCAAATCTAAAAACATTGAAAAAAACAAAAAGGGATTGAAGCAACAAAGAGCAGCAAGTAATTACATACATGAGTATGTAGTATGTAATGTAAGAGTCCCAATGGACATCCTCCACTTGTAAATAAATAGACAATTATTCTGATTGATATTGTAATAATATATTTTTTTACCGATAATGCAATACCTTATTTCATTATTGGGGATTTATTAAATTTTCAGGTGGATCTCTTTTTTAGATATGTTAATTTTCTGCCCAACGTTTTACATTTTATGTTTTGAGAATCTTAGACAGTCACATTCACAGCAAAGATTGCAGTGTTAAAATTTGGGTGGCAAATGTTTCAGAGTTGATTGAGACCCCAAAGTGTATTTTTTACACTGTCTGAGTTAAATGGATGATAGAGTTGGAGGTGTCTAATAGAGTTGATGTATTGAGTGTTAAACCAACTCTGCTGAGAGTTAAATGTTTAGTCTGAAGGATTTGTTTGAGTCTGTCCGGGACGTTTCTGGGCGGAGATTCAACGTTTTCCTTTTAGCCAAGCCATGGAGGCAAGCTACTATTAGTGGCCTATGCAAATTTGGCGTGTGCGAACCCCGCTCCTCATTGGACAGCTGGTTTCACGCTCGTTCCTGATTGGCTGCTGTCCTTGGTTTTCTCGAGCATCAGTTTTGAATGTCGTGTTTAAAAACAGCTACAGAAAGACATTGGACAGCACCTTTAATCAAAGTAAGCTCCGCCCACTTAATTAGAACTGCTCTGATGCAAAGACTTCTGGGATATTATTTAATAAATGATATAATAATGTAGTAAAGTATTAAACTATCAGTAAAAATGTAATTACAATAGTCTGGATTTTGTTTTAAATTACATTATTGGTAAGATTTTTACAGTTTTGGGTTTTAATTACACGTTTGATCGAGTTAAATGTAAATGTTATTACAATTATTATATTATAGGGTGTTCACTTGCAGATTACCCATTGGTCCACCTTGAGATCTCAGGTACTGTTACAGTATAAATGCACATTTAACATTTTCCTTATACAATTTACGAATCCAAAAGATTTTGAAGCTGTTAATTCAAGCCAAAAGGAGTATTATTGCCTCACGTTTGTATAGTGACAAAACAAAAAAGTGGTTTACCTGTGATAGCGCGAGAAGGCGCTGTTCATCTCGTCATTGGTTGCGAGTAACTCTTCAATCAGCTTCTCTTCACTAAGCCTGGGGACAATCTTCACTATCCTGTCTTGCATTTCCTTACATACTGTGTATAACTGCTAATGACACAACCAAAAAGAGAATGTGTGGGAAGGGGGATTGTGGTGGTCCAGATGTAACATGCATAAAATGCGAGATCAGTTAAGGGCAACGTGAAAGGGCGGGAAACATTTTCTTGCGCAATAAAGCAATAGTATCATTAGGTTGATAATAACAGCGGAATATTTGTAATTTTGGTACCTCCAGCAACTCCATGTCAGCTTGTTTTACCATCACGGGATCCAGCTGACTCATCATGTCGGACATCATTGTGAGGTTGCTCCGCACCACACCCAGCTCTGCCTTTAGTGCTCCCACCTGGAATGTTAATAGTTAACTCATTAACTGCCATTGACGGCTATAAACATCAAAAATTCATTTTAACTATTTCTATTAGTTTAAAAAAAAAAATCCACTTTTGTTGAAAATCTTAAGATTTTTTTTATTGTACATTTAGTTTTGTACATGAAATTTGTGATTAATCGCGAGTTAACTAGTGAAGTCATGTGATTAATTACGATTAAAAACTTTAATCGCCTGACGCCCCGAATTCTCATTTTTTTTTATTCATTTACTGCTGTTGACAGCTATAAACGTCAAGAATTCATTTGAACTATTCCTATTAGTTTAAATTTTTTTTCCACTTTTGTTAACAAGAGCATGAAAACCTAGAATTTTTTTATTGTACATTTAGAACATATAGAATTTGTGATTAATTGCAATTAAAAACATTTAATCGCCTCTTGCCCCTAATTTTTAATAATCTTTTTTTTTTTTAATGAATTTATGGCAGTGAATGAGTAAATAGTTCACTTAACAACAATAAAAATAACAATGCCACATTGTTACACTCAACCGCTTTTAGTACTGTATTGAGATCCGATACTAAAACTATATCTTAAATCAGCCTTCATGGAAATAACACTGTTTTGTTTACAATGGATTGATTTAGCATTATGATTTGATTAAGGGTACATTATACATAATATGCAAAACTACAGCAAGTCACAATTCTTAACACCTTGTGCTCTGCTGAGTGCTATTCTATGTAGTCATAAGTGAAGAGGTATAATATTTATGGGTTAGTGAGTTAGCACGATTACACAACAATTACTCAACTGTGACTTCAAGTTGGCATAGAGCGATCCTATCGAGTTAAAACCCTGCCACAAAGTGTGTGTGTGAGAGTTGATAAAAGGTTATTCCCATTGGACTTGGAGGCTTCATATCATTCCCTAGTCCTTTGCTGCCATCTTGTGAACATACTGTATACCAGGGGTGGGCACACAGGTTTTGGATGTTTCCCTTCTCCCTCACAGCTGATATACGATCAGTTTATCAGCAAGTTTTACATAAGCCTGATAACGATCCTGTTGATTGGAATCAGCTGCGTTGGAGCAGGGAAACATCCAAAACCTGCAGGACTCCGGCCCTTGAGGACCTGGTTTGCCCACCACTGCTGTATACAGTATGTGATACTATGGTGACAGCTGAATTGTAAGGTCTCCTAAATACAGTAGCAATTAATTACAATTGGAAAGTACAAGTGCAAGGAATTACAGGAGGGGGGAGGAGATGTAGATCACAGATTTTTCCACCTTGGAGGAAGACAGGGTTGGGGAATCCAGGTCCAGAAAGTAGAAACCCTGCCACAGCCACAGGTGCTTCTACTTAACTGGCAGGTAAACGAGCTCATAGAAGCACCTGTGGCTTAAGTCAAACTGTTTCAGGGTTTGTTCTCACTTGACCTGGATTCTCCAATTTAGGAGGAAGATTGCATTCTACTACTACTACTATTACTACTACTAATAATCCATAGTGCTTTTCTGGACACTCAAAGGCGCTTCACAATTGATACAGTATCCATTTGCATATTCACGCTCTACTGAGTGCCTTTCTAGTTATTTGTAGGTAGAATTTTCTATCCAAATTACTGGATCTTTATTTATCTAATGTTGTGGTCAGACAGTGGTTTGTATTTTAAAACTGTTGCTAAATATTAGATTGGTATGGACAGGTATGTGAAAATGCCCGCATGTAATGTGATGAAAGGAAAACGCCGAGTGATACCTTAGCTTGTAACTCAATTAATTTTTGCATCAAATCAATTGCCTCAATGTGGGGAGGATGGATATGAATTGAAATGCCTTGAATCTGTTTGAGGCCCCCAAAAGACACGTTTCATTATGCGATAATATAGCGCTGTGCAAAATTTAATTACAATTTCAATTATTACACATTTACAAAATTGGCATAATCATGAACAAAAATAAAAACTTATTAATACTAATTTTGAGTCGTTTAAATGTATATTTGTAAATGTTTTACTTTAAAATAACTAATTTAATAAACCTTGCATAATTAGTGTTTCAAAGAAATGTATTATTTTTTTATGTTTAAACATTTTCTTGTTTGTACCAAAAAAACTAATTATCGTCCTAATTGTGATTTCAATTATTACAAAATTAATTGCAATGAATATTTTCATCATTATCGAGCAGCTCTACAATAATACTCACATGCATATACAGTTGTGCTTGAAAGTTTACATAACCCAGGGGTATGTAAACTTATGCGCGCACTGTATGATGAGAAATTGGCTTAATGTCCTTAAAATCCAAAATACTTTGAGTTGACATGAGTAGAGATATGCATTTGAATTTTGGTGACAATTCATAGCATTTTTGTGTCATTAAGTGGCGTTTAGCTTTTGTACATTTACAGTACTGTACATAATAAATAAGAATGTAAAGAAATAAGAATTTCTTTCTTTCTTTTTAGAAATGCAATTACTGAATGCTTGGACAAGCTGGAAGTCACAACAACTGCAGTGTTGTATATGTGCCTATGGTGCTTGGCCTAGTGAGTGACGTCAGAAAAATGGCCTGTTACAATGCTTGCGAGTGTCTGGATATTGAGTCAGAAGCCAAACAAAGCAGGAAAAAAGACAAACTCGTAAATTGGGGATACTTGTGAGTCAAGGTAACATGTAAAGAGTAGTAAAATATCCCTCAAAGTGCAGCAAAGTCCATCACCTGATTGGGAGTGAAGACATCACTTCCATCTAGCGTCTGTTTTAGCTCAAGGGTCTGGGGTGGGATTAGGGGAGGTTTGGAGGAGAGCAGTGCAGCGGGGACAGTAACAACTGCAGGCCCGTTCCGAGACGAGGCCTGGCAAGCGAGGCACAGAAAGAACCCCAGAAGAAAGGTTGACCAAAGATGAAAGGTAGCATTAAGCGTTCAAAAGTCAGTAGCGAAAAGGTGTTTGTACCACTTTGGGGGCTTTGACTGATGGGTAGCCATCCAATTCCGTCATAGGGAACTCAAGCCCTTTCCTGCGCAGGTCTTCATACACTGACACCACACCCGTCAGGTCGGGCGAGCTACGGAATGCGTCTGCCCACGCCTTGAAAAGATGACAAGTGACAACCACAAACTAACACAAGATTCCATGGCATGTGACCACAGAAATGTCAATACGAATTAAAAATAGCCTTTTTCCCACCCCATGTAGCCCTGGCTGACCTGAATGATGCCGAGCACTCTGTCGTGTACGATCAGAGGAGGGTTGTTCCTCGGGATGATAGAACGGAGTAGAACCCCCTCGATAAAATCCCTTGTGGTCACTAGGATGTGAAACCTGAAGCCGCAGTTCTTCACACATGTTTCAAGCACCTGGAACCAGAAAAATGTGTCTCATATCTGATTACACATTACGCAAGGGCAACAATAACAGGGTGGTGCCAGGTGTGTAGATACACTCACTGTGAGTGCCAGCATGACCTCCTTAAAGTTCTTGTTCCCCACAATCCTTTTTCTAATGGCTCGAACTGCGTCTTTGGGTCTGGATTTAGAGAATATTAACCTTTCAGATACATGCAACCCTGAGCTCGTTGCTTACACTTGCACACACAAACACACCCTTCCTCGGAGCTGTTCACCATGTCGCAGATCTCCATGTTGAGAGACCAGTCTTCTGATGGCAGGCTAGAGCTGGTTGCAATCTCTGCGATAGACAGATAAAGATGCGTTGTAAATGTGTTTTTGTTCTATTTAATTGAAATCTTATTTTTGAGAGATTTAAAAAAAAAAAAAAACTAATAAATACAATTTTAAAAGAATAGAAATCTTAATATTATCAGCAATAGTTAAGAGATGTGCTTATGATTGTTTATTCGATACACAGAAGATTCAAATTCATAGTCATTTAATTCAAATACATTTTCAAATACTTGAACCAGCTACCTCCATGGGCCTTAGAAATTTTGTTTAGACCATCTACAAGACTCACAGAAAAGTTGAAACATGCCACAGACCAGTGGTAATGCAGTGCAAACAAAATAGGTAATGGCAATAGCACTTTAATAAAAAAATAAAAAATAAGAGATAATTATTTATTACATTTGAAGCTTTTCAACACTAGAAAAGGTGGAATAATAATACTTTCTTATTTAGTGAGAATAATATTAGTTTCTAATTCCGTGAGTGATGTGTAGTGATACAAAAATATATACATTTTCGCTCACCTTCATGTTACTGAAAGAAATAAGCTGCCAGACCAATAATATTTCCCACCACATAATGTAAATATTGTAAGACTGCAGTTCATTCTTTGCATGAGTCTTGTATCTGATTTAGGTCAGCAGGAAGTCGACCACGCTTCAAACCAATCGATTTGCAACATGGCGACGGTTTTGACCCCGCCTCTTCCTAACCATTGGCTGGCAAGCACGTAAATCAAGTATTACCTTATACTCCTCTGTCAGTCTCAATAAAGGCTTAATTATTATTGAAGTAATGACATGTTATACACCATAGCTGTATGTTATGTAGAATTTGCATTTGAAACTAAATTATAAGCAATAAGCTTGTGAATGTGCGCGAAGAATGACTAAAGAAGACGCCGGGCTTGCGCGGCATTTGGTCGGTACGTTGAAAACATGCATGACTGGCTGGAAAACAAGCTCACCGATCCGCTGGCCGACAACCGTGCTGAACGGGTTTCCTAGAAAAAACTCCATTGTGGAATCAGTGAAGGCCCAACAGAACACCGACAAATTAGGCCGAGGCGCGCGCACCAGGCGGCCGAGCTCGCTGATGCTGCTGCTGCTGTTGCTGCTGCACCCCGCCTGATAGCTGCACAGCACAAAGTGGGCCACTAGTTGAGCTGCGTCATGAATTAAAGGGATAGCGTCATCTGATCATCACACTGACGTCTTGGCAAAAGTGCGCCACACTCGGGCTGTTTTTAGTACTACAACTTCAAGCATATGCCGATTTATGGGTAAGGAGGAGAAATACTGTATCATCTGTAGACTCACTGCTACCATGGAGACTGAAGATATAACCTATGCAGTACACATTTGGTATAGCCTTCCGCCAACAGTCCATTCTCTTCTTGTTGCACAACGTGCATGTGGATTTAATTAATACATTTATTTATTTATTTATTAACTAATTCACTGCCATTAACAGCTATAGACGTCAACATTTCATTTTAACTATTTCTATTAGTTTTTTTTCCCATTTTTGTTAACGAGTATGAAAACCTAGATTTTTTCTTTGTACATTTAGAACAGATAAAAAAATTGTGATTAATCGTGAGTTAACTAGTGAAGTCATGCGACTAATTACAATTACAAATTTTAATCGCCTGATGCCCCTAATTTTTTAATAATCTTTCTTTTATTTTTTTTAAAGAAAAGATTAATAAAAATTAAGGGCGTCAGGCGATTAAAATTTTTAATCATAATTAATCGCATGACTTCACTAGTTAACTCACAAATAATCACACATTTTATATCTGTTCTAATACAATTAAAAATAATTCTAGGTTTTCATACTCTTGTTAACAAAAGTGGGAAAACATGTTAAACTAATAGAAATTGTTAAAACGTCTATAGCCGTCAATGGCAGTGAATAAGTTAATATTTGATCAGATTTCAGCCACTACGTGCTGCCATGATGTCACTCTAATCTTCTAAGGGCCTTCGGAATCAGTAGTTGTATGGAACTTTAAATTTTATAAGCAATGGAACTGTTTCTTTACCATACAGATTTAGGTATGTAGAAAATTCAATACAAACTACTGTATAAAAATAAATACAACTAATTATTAGCATCTCTGATAAGTATACTGTAATGGCTTTTTGTGTCCAGTTTTCAAAAATCATGTTATTAGATATATATTGATTCTCCATGCTAATGCTCCAGATGATGTACATGGCATAGTTGGGTGCTGTTTGTTTTTGTTTACTACTGATGGATTCTAATTGTGTTCTAAAATATCCCCATGAATATTGCATGATCTGTTTGTGTTATTGAGCTGTGTGTTTGAGTATTGATATAGTGACCCCCCCATCCACCCCCCCCCTTACTTGATTTTAGTCATGCTAAATATAATGAATGTAGTTCATGAAAAATATGACTTACACAGGCGAGCGACTGTTTTTGGACAGGAAGCGTGTTTGCTTGCAGGAGCAGAGGTGAAGCAAGTTGAGCATTTTCTGTCCCACTCACCCAAGGATGCGCTTGCTGAAGCTGACGCAAAGACAAAGATGATGAGGGAAGCAAATGTAAAGATCTTCCGTCGTCTCCAGGCGCTGAGCATGCTGTTATACTCCGGTCTCGAGGCCATTACTTTTGAGGTTTACATTCCTTAGGTGTACTGTATATTTTGTCGTTATTTTAGTTAATAAATCGGAAACGGCGCATCAGAAATGTTTCGTGACCTGTCTTTTCAGCTAGTGCCTTAAATGCTTGGTAGAGAACTCTTTGATTTGATTCATCTCCTGCAGGACTAAACTATGGATTTAGTCACACTATTGCAGTACAGTCAAAACTGTTAAGGAAAAAGTATTTAATTGGCGATGCCTGATGCCACGTTTCCAGGGACTCTTTCATGTCTCAGCCAAGTCAGCAAGACAAGCCGCTTTTCCCACTAACACCCAATTAGTGTGGGTTGGCATGTCTATATATTCACACTATGCAGCCCACTAATTAGCCTTCAGATTAAATACATTGGGGACTGTTGCCTGTTTACGGGTCTGTTGATCCGCAACCAAGTATGACGGCCTTCCTCTGCCTGCCAAGGAGTGATGTCACATAACGCTGAAATAACACATTAATGCACTGCACAGTTCATGTTATAGATTTTTGTTGCCATGTGAACAATGATGAAATGTTTTTTTTTTTATATCTGTCACCAGCTAAAAGGAAAGGACTGCTTACCAATTGATTTCACATTCAGCTTGCTGTATTATCCACTGTAGTACAGTATTAAAAAAAAAAAGAATGCTCCATTGGGATTTCGTTGAAACGACGGTGCCGTTTTGTTGACTTCATTTGAACCAGGAGAGCAGGAGGTGATTCTTTTTAAGACCGCCCACTGTATGACTCATCCATGTGTGTGTCTGCATCTAGTTGTGGGGGCAAAAGAATGCAGCTGAGGTGTGAGGAGACTGAGGACATTTTCTCACCACACTGAACGCTATTAATCCTCAACTACAGTGATACGGTAGCATGCTTGTGATGTAAGATGACAATACATTCATTACAGTATATATGACAACTAGTTAGACAAATTTATTTGAATACACCACAAATATTGTCTAACTTAATGAGCATCTTTATTTTTGCACATGACATGAACTCTGATATATGTACTGTAACAGGAAAGAGTCATAGCCTTAAGTTTGGTAATATCAATCAGTGATAATAGTTGCACTGCCAAACAGTTATCATGCTAGTAAAATACTGTATTTCATTCAGCTTCCCTGCTATGGGTCATTTAACAAGATCACATTCAAAATATGGCAATTTGGATAGTACGAATACAAACACTTGACATTATGCAACATTACGTCAACACATGCACCTTGTATTTTGAGAACATACTGTACAGTATGTTTCCCCTTACTGTAAAATCCCAAGAATTTACATCTTAAAATGTATGTTTTAGGCGAAAACATTTTATCCCCCAAATGCACACAATGAAGTGTATGTGTAAGCATGCACACAGACGTGTTACATGATGGAGCACGTGACGCCGCAGCAGTCTTTCAGGAGCGTTAGACCGGTTTTGGTGATAAATGGTGCTGGTCTGTGGGGAGATTTGGGCACCACCTTCTGGTCTTGCAGAGCACCTGATTTAAAAATGTGCAGTTTCAACGACTTTGCCAAAACGGAAGACTTTGAAAAGCAAATACATCGGAGATGCTTGTGGAGCTCACCTTTTGTCACCAAAGTATTTTGGAACTTGGGCTGCAAGAATGTTGCCATTTCTCGGTCTTCTTCTCTTTCTCTGTGAAGAACAATTGTTTTTGGTCCATGAAGGAGTGACAAAGTGGAAGGATCGTGTAACATTTTGATATCAACATTCCTGTTAAACCTTCAAAGGAGAAAGGCCAATTAGAGGTGTTTTAAAATAGAGGCCACCTGCTGATCTAATCAATCAGGAATCACAATGCTAGATTCAAAAAAGGGAGACAACTTGGGCAAAGTATTAAAAAAATGTTGGGGTTAATTTCTGCTTGTAAATAATAGGGGTGTCAGGCAATGCCATTTTTTAATCGTTATTATTTGCATGACAATAGTTAACTAACGACTAATCGCAAATTTTATATCTGTTCTAAATGTACAATAAAATGTACAATAAAATATTTTTTCTCCGTTTTCATACGCTTGTTAACATAAAAGTGGGAAAAAAAAGTTAACCCATAGAAATATGGCTGCATCTTTTAGTCATTGATACAGTAATTTCATAATTATTTATAAAATTGAGTTAAAATTAAAACCATACTATACTGTAAAAAGCGAGTGTGATATTGATTTGTGTTGGTCATATTTCTGCCACGAGATGGCATAATTGCATTTGTAAGACGTTGGTAATGTCATGTTTGGATTCTGTTTTCCTTGTGTGTCTTCCTTGGTCTTAAGTGTGATCCTGCCCTTCCTCGTGTGATCCAATCAGTGCCCTCAGCCACTTGTGTCTTGCCCCAGGTGTGTCTTGTTGTGTCGTTAGTGTCTGTGTATTTAGTCTGCTGTCTCCCCTCTGTCTGGGTCGGTTCATTCTGTCACGATGGGTGCGGTTTGGTGGAGGACCCAAATGCAGGGAGGAAAAATAGCCAGGCAAGGATGCAGTTGATGAAGCAAAAAAGGGGTTTCAATTTCTATAAAACAAAAGCGAGCTTCCAAATTACCAGGTAAACCAAAACTAGAACCAAAACATGGGGAAAACAACAAGGCAAAAACGGGCAGCATGACACGAGGAAAGACAATGAACCAACCCAGACAGAGGGGAGACAGCAGACTAAATACACAGACACTAACGACACAACAAGACACACCTGGGGCAAGACACAAGTGGCTGAGGGCACTGATTGGATCACACGAGGAAGGGCAGGATCACACTTAACAAGACCAAGGAAGACACACAAGGAAAACAGAATCCAAACATGACAGGTAACAGCTCAGTGCATTTTTCTTTTCATATTAATCTTTAACATGGAGTAACTTGTGAAATTCTGCACAATTTCAAAATTGTATAATACAACTTGACCCTAGTCCCCACAAATATTTGCATTATTATTACATTTATTTGACGTAGACGTGTCTTCTGCATTGTGGAATTCCCCCAGTAGGCTACAGGCCAAGTAAGGGGTGGTCATTAATCGCGCATTAAAAAAATTAGTGGCATTGAAGGAACTTTAAATTAATTCAAAATTAACACACTAATTTGGACACCCCTAGTAAATAATACATGTTCAATAATTAAAAATACAGCAGGTCCAATTGAACAATTTTGGTGTACCAGGAGAGTTTAACTATAATTACATTGGGTCAGGGTAAAGTGATTAAATAGAAAAACAGTACATACAATAAGAATATCATGTAAATAAAAAGTTAAACTCCCTGAGTCATCCAAACAGAATTGAAAACAATCCGACTGCAATGCGTAGTTCTTACAAAGCAATTATAGAAGTAATCAAGTGAATACTGAATAGCAGGGGACTACATGTGTTAAAACTATTACAGTGTAATGGGAAATTTGTTGTGAAAACACACCCGCTACTTGAGTCAGGAATAATAACATGAAATGTTTTCAACAGGTGGCTGAACTTTTTTTCCACCAACAAAGGAGGGGCTGAAGATTTAGAGGCTTAACCTGTACACAACGGAGGCAGCATGCAAATAACCTCACCTGAGCCGCTCAAATTCCACATCATCTACAAGGAAGTCTCTGGTCTCCACCAGTTTGCTGATCTGCTGCAGCAGCTCCTCCTCCCTCGTCCGATCCTCCTTGGACTTGTCTTGGTCTGTTCAACAGTCACACATGACGCGCATTCCACAGAGTCATTTTCATGCTGAAATTTCAGAACATTACACGTACCCACCAAAATGACAACTGTCCCTTAAGGTTTCTTCAATGAAGAAATATTTCCATGCAAAGGTTATGTTAGGTTAACCCCTTTTCATCACAGGCAAGGTTAGCAGTCTTGCTATTTTGTGGATTTCGGTACAGTTAATAACTCTATTATTGTGGAGGACATTATTTGGACCACCCCCTCATTTGAACAACCTTTCATGCTGCGCCTGCAGCATGAAATAAGAGCATGGCGTTTTTATTTATTGCTTGGTATTCAAATCTATTTATATTTTAATTTTTTTGAGTCTCATTTTACATTTTTGTATTTATTTTTACTTTTATTTATTTATATACATATTTATATACAATTTCTATTAATATTTATTTTTTGAATTATATTTTTTATCAGTTTTTATATTTGTTTATTTTATATTTTTTGTATTTATTTATTATTTTTGCATTTTTTGTCCGTATATTTTGGGCTGACTCTTATTTAAATCGGGTGTAATTTCACTGGCCCCCACTAGAAAATGGTACACTTATTTAGTTTTGACATGGTGCAATTATATCACTGATTTCACTTATTCTGGGGGTGGTCTGAGACACAACCCCTGCGATGGAAGTGGGGTTAGTGCATAGGCACTAGCTTGTGTCAAAAATAGCACACAAATAAAACAAAAGCCATGCAAATAAAAAGTATTGTGTACACTAAACAAGTATGCCAAATTCACTAGTATTGTGCCAATGGTATTCGGGATGATTATGAATACTGTACATTCACACTTTAAACACTCTCTAGCGTGGTCTGTGCTGATTTTTTTTCACAGCAACCTTTCTCATGGCTGTAGATGTCATACAAACTTAATGATGATGGTGGTGGTGTGGGGGGAATCATCATTCGTCAGTGCATTTAAAAAAAAAAATGAAGAGGAATTAGCCTTGAAAATTGGGCGGGCACTTTATTTTTTTTTTCAGGCCACACCGTCCTTGTAGAGGCCTTCACTGATGAGTAAGAGTCTTTTTAATAGTGTTTCACAACAACCGCACTCAAATGAATTAGCGACTGTTTGAATGTACCTGAAATTGAGACCAGTTTCTGCAGTTCTCTCTTCAGCCTTGTGATTTCATTGCACAACTGAATGTCATCCATCCTGTATAGGGCAAAATGCATCCAGTTACAAAATGTGACCTTCTAAAAAGTGCAAAAAAATAAACAAGAATTAAACATTAAAAACTGTTGTTGTTTTTTAACACGATCATTTGACGTTTTCTGAATGACAGGAAAGTGTAGCATTAAACACCCTTATCGTCACCCATCAGTACCATTCCAAATTTCTCTAACCACTCATTGTGTGATGTGATTGAAATCACTTGATGTTTAATTAAGAGCTTGGAAGGAGCCATTGGTGCGAATCATTTAAAAGGCACAACTGACAGTTGCTTTGTGGTAATAAAGCAATTTCCCTTGTCCCTTCGCATGCAATGAATCCAAACACACTGTTGCTTCGTTATCAGATCTCATTTCACTGTCTGACACAGTGGCTTCCACTGTTTATCTGTGGTCATCTGCTTTTGTACTGCACATATGCACACACAATGTTGGTAAGGAGACAAAAGGACAGAAATAGAAACTCTAGACTCATTGTACTGTATTTTAGCGTATGTTTCCCCCCTCCCATTAATTTTGCATGACAGCTACTGTCTACCGTAGTGTTCGTTTAGTAGCCGATTGTTACTGTAATACCTACTGTAGTGTGGCTCAAACCACTGGAGACAAATCCCTTGTGTGTATTCACATACTGGCCAATAAAGATTATTCCGATTCTGATGAACTTCAAATGTTTATATAATATTTATGCTAATTGCGCACAAGAATGCCACAACTGCTGTGCAGAGATCATGAAACGCGTTTCTCAAGTGGATTATTATAATGTACTCTGGCCTTGTTCAGTAAATGTCTTGCAGTTTTGCAAGCCTGTAAAATAACAAAACGGAGTCTGCCTTGATAGAAAGTTGGTGAAATCATTAAAAGTAAAGCTGAGTGGAGGAACAATCTGAAAGTTGGTGCTCTTGGTTAGATAGTGTGGGCAGTGCTCTCACACTTTTCACATCATGATACACATGGCTGCTCCCTCTGACATGGTGGAAGATTGTCTGATTCTCCTGAGGGATTAATGTATACTATATACCCTTCTTGAGTAGAGTTTTTGTGCTATACTACTGTATGAGTCACAATCACAACACTGTTATGTGACAGGGGGAGTTTATCAATCCCTTATGTTGATCAATGCTGATGATGATGATCACAATCACTGATCACCAGGTTTTTTAAATTTATTTTTTGACACTGTATATTTGTATATTAGAAATTGAGCTTGCCTTTATGTTGTATTTTGACAGTCAAGATTAATAATCATAAATTGTACTTGTGTACCTTTTTTTTCCTCTTGAAATTGGATGACAATGGCCCAACAAAAAGAGAATTGGCTTGTGTATGCCAAGATGGTGCGCTGGATGTACACATTGAGATGTATTTATTGAGAA
The DNA here is from genome assembly GCF_054856555.1 of Leptonotus elevatus. Classification (NCBI taxonomy): domain Eukaryota; kingdom Metazoa; phylum Chordata; class Actinopteri; order Syngnathiformes; family Syngnathidae; genus Leptonotus; species Leptonotus elevatus. Next base: position 50,358,085 of record NC_141239.1, on the reverse strand, counting down.
TAATATAAAATAATACGTCTTACATGTATCTCAGCTCTGATTCTCTCCGCACGAGGACGTTTTGTAGTCGCTCAATTTTGAACAGCTCGCTTTCGATGTCCTCGAGTGTGACCGATGACTCGGCCATGGAGATGACATCTTCTGATGAAAGATAAACAAGACTATCACATATATTTTCTTACATTCATTTGAAAATAGTTTGTATAATGTTCAAACAAAAGTTGCCCAAAGTCACAATATATTAACATGGAACTCTCAGTTGTGCTTTCTCTCTCGTGAATGTCATTCACTTTTGGTGTCACTTACAGACGTGTATTTAGGCCATTTTGGGGGGTGCTTAGTACTCCCAAACTGAACAATTGCACCCCTCCGTAATTTTTACTGTGTGTTCTTTTTAATAAGCTAGTAACCTATAGCTATAATATATATTTATATAACCATAGAGTTTTAAAATGTAACATTTAAACAACAAAAATACAGTACAACCCCCATTTGATTTAAAATGGTTTGATCCACCTTGATCCCTCCTTACAAGCAGACAAGCGGAGTCCAGTCACAGGGCATGTCTCTCTAGTTGAGTGAAAGTGTTCCTTTCTTTTACCAGGATATGTGAAAAGTTTCTTACTTTCTACCACTCAACACCAGCAAATTATTTGTATTACTAGTCTGCTTTTTTTGCTCCTCAATCATGTTGCTACGTGCTAATGAGGGAAACAAATGTTAATATTCATGTCTCTATTGTGCTGCTATTGGCTAGCTTACTATAACGTGTGTGGCGTGCGTGTGTGCGTGGTGTGTCTGCACAGAAAAAAACTAGCCTCATGGAGTAGGTCATGGACATAAGATTGTTTTTCAGCAAACAAAAGCTCTATTTTTAAGTATTTGTATTCAAGACAGAATGTTAAAAGGCAGGCACAAATAGTGCTAAAGTCAATTTGTTTTGTTCATGTTTTATATGCGTCTCTACTTCACCCATTCAATGACTTCTACATGCATTATTATTATTTTGTAGATTCAAGCACATTTCTTTTTTTTGATGAGTATGTAATGTATGTTTTTTTTTACAACAGTACAGACAAGTATATTCAAAAACAACCATTCAGTATTCATTTAATGTCTGTTAACATATATTATATGTTGTGTGTTTCATTTAAAAAAAAAATTCAAAAACAAGTCCAAGATCCATTTTTGTTAATTCTCACTGTAAACTGTGGGGAGCTCATTCACTCCAGAAACATGCATACTGTCCATGCGTAAGTTGAGGAGCTGTTGTATCAAAAAGAGTACCCTTCTCAAGAAATTAGGGTTGGGGTATATTTATATTTTAAGTCGTTTTCTCCTTTGCATAACTTTTATTGGATTCGGTTTACTCACTGACTTCCCATGTAATTTTTGGAGCGAGAAGTAACCCCCAAACCCCCCCCCCCCCCCCCCCCCGTTGTAGTACCCTAAATGTCTTTATAGCACCCCTAAACCTCTGATCCTAGAATCGTCTCTGGTCAACGTATTTCACATTTTTTTTGTTGGTTTTATGCTGCTATCGTAAATGTGTGCATCAAACACAAATCAATACAGCTCTTCTTACCTTTTGGCTATGACATGTTTTAGACACAGACTAGCCCAGGAAATTTAAACTCAATTTATGTGGGGGCCACTGGAGATAGAGCCTGAGTGTGTCAGGGCTGCCTGTATTCCGCAAGACATGGGTTCAAGTACCGTATTAATAATAATAATAATAATCATAAAAAAAAAAGTGCAGTTGAGCAGAGGTGGCAAATCCAGGTCCAGAAAGTAAAAACCCTGCCACAGTTTGGCTTTAGCTCCAGGTGCTAGCTAGCTATCTTCCTAGCTATCTCCCATGGTGCTTGTTTACCTGCTAGGGAGCTAGCTAGCATTAGGGGCTAAAGCTAAACTGTGGCAGGGTTTTTACTTTCTGGACCTGGCTTTTGCCACCTCTGCAATTAAGACAATCTTCATTAATAACAGTTCAGAAAATTAATGGTTCTTCAGAATGTGAACAAGATTGATGACCCGGTCATCTTTCTCATCTCCCTGCTTTGCTTACTCTTCAGCATCTCTCGTTGAGTTATGATGTCTGATTTCTTGAGCACAACATCTTTCTCTGTGCACTTGGTAGGCCCTAATTATGTTTACTGAAAGCTGTCTTGAGCCTGAGCTGTGGTAGCCCATAACTGATTAAAAAAATAATAACAAGGGTAAAGACATGGCAAAAAACATGGAGACTAACATTAAACTTTGAATGTCAAGTAGAGGGCCGCAAACTGTCATTGTGGGGGCCTCAATTGGTCCCTGGGCCATGAGTTTGAGATTGATGGTGTAGACCAAATGTCGCTTACATGAGAAGTTCAGTGCGGGTTGTATTTAATAGCACCAAACTGGGGGCAAAAGAACGCTCACTCACAGAGACATGTTAAGAAATAGGCAGACAATAATTACTTGGGTGTTTATTTATTTTTTTACATTTAAAGGGTGAGCAGGCACTCCAGAGAACCAACTATTTATACACTAGCCATTAAGAAGTCAGTTTTCCATAATATGTGCCGTTTAATGGAAGAAATTAACTGTAATAAGGTTGGTAATAAAACACCTGTGTGCAGTATCCACTCATTATAATCCGGCTGCAAGCTGTTCAGTCAATTAGCTTGTTGTAGCATGGAAATTGCTAGCCTACCAAAACAACAGTAATGATAAATAGCAGTCTACAGTCATAATAGCTAAACACGATCCATCTAGTCTCTATAGCGCTTGTTCTCATTAAGGTATCACAGATAACTTTGGGGAATAGGGGCGTAGGCTACAGACTGGAATGGTTACCATGTTTTGGAATGTGGGAGAAGATCAGAGTAGCCAGAGAAAACATAAGCAAGCATGGGGAGAACATAGTACTTATACAGCAGGGCCTGAACCGAGATTTGAAAACATAGCCAACTTGACTGTAAGACAGATGTGCTTACTACTAGTTACCATGCTGCCATATAGCTAAATTCCATCGCTAGGCTATTTGTTTTGTTCCCACTTTTTTGTTTTTTAAATCACGTGTATCTAATATTGTGGCACAGTGAGAGAATGCTCTAATTATGACAAGTGCAAAAATATGATGGGAGAATATTTAAAATATAAGAGAAGTAAAAGAAAGTCGCACATGCACTCATGCTTGTTTAGAAATAAACTCCTGATTTCAGTTCACATGTTAATTGAAGTCAAAATTTCAGTGTCACTGAATAACTGCACCAGCCACAGCACCCCCCCCCCCCCCCCAACCCCTACAACATCCTCCTACTCCTTTACTGCTCACCAGTAGCGATGAGTCACCCAGTAGAGCGGAGATTTACTTTTAATTACCTGTGCTTGGCTGAAAGGACATTTACACTCTCACACTGTGAGTCACTATGATGCCACAGCGAACGCACACCGGAACATTCATGTGGTCCTTCTGCAACTTCATTCAGTTAAATGCCACAAAATAAATAAATAAATACAAATAAAATAAAATAGATCAATATGCAGGGAATTGGCCAAGTAAAGAAATGTGGAACGGCTCCATCTGTTTCTACCATTTCTCTTCAATGACTGCTGTCATTTTCACAGCGTGTCACTTTTAATCATTTTCATCTACAGCTGGTGATGTGGATATTTCCCTCACCTTTCAAATGCCTGCATGGAGTTTATCTGAATCCAAAATGTCACCTTGCATGCATGTGCTATTTTATAAAAAGTAATAATTATTTTAATACATGATACTGATGTATGCAAAATAGCTGATGGTGGATAAGGGATGCCATTTAGGCCTTTTTTGGTGCTGTTTTTAAACATCACAACATGTAAAGTGTCAATATCAAATCAATGAGAGCGTTCAGACAAAATATGTGTAGCCAATGCATAATGCCCAATACATTTTACAGCTCTTGTGAGCTCGCAATATAAACTCATCATAATTATGCACCCCTTGCATGATCTACAAAACAAAAATATGTTGACACATGGTGACTTTTGCATGCAATGTTTGAATTTAAAGTCATACATTGACAAAACAGTTTTCTGAATATCTACAAGACTTGTAAGAATGAGTTGTGCACTCCAAATTATGTGTAAAAAAATGTTTTAACCACAACACAAAAAAACACGCATTAAAGAATTTATTAAAAAATAAATACATAAAAAAGGTCACCTGATTTTTCATTTGCTTCATCCATTTGTGCCTTGTCCACAGTCGTCTGGTTCAGAAGATGTCTGTTATTCCATGTTCATCACCATTTGTCCCCCTTCAGCAGCGCAAACAAGTACAAGAGCCACCGAGGCACTGCTGTTTCACGAGAGGGAATGTAAGCGAGAGCTGCGCGTGGATGCTGAACCCACCACTACAGCACTGATGGATCCGAGGGGACCACGGGTTGCTAATAACCGCTCGGAGACGCCGCCTAGTGACACGTGCATGCAACGACATGCCACTAGCAACTATCAGTCAACTAAAAGAATACTATCCACACAATGACAGAATGACTGGATCTACCTCTTTACCTTAACGCTGCTATTACAGAAACCATCAATATTATACACCAATCAATGGTGCCATGTCCATTATCTGCAGCAGTTCAGAATCAATATCTAATTAACAACACACCAACAAACCATTCAAGCAACATTTAAACAAAATACAGTGCTTCATACTTACCAGAGCTGATTATTAAATGTATCAAGGGCTAAAATCGGATTGGACCCATTAAAACAAAACATAAAAAACATAACTAGTAAGGGTGGGAATCTTCCACCCGTCCTGTCTGACGCGCTAATGCTAATTAGTGCTCTACTCGCAGCACTTTTATCACTCAAAATAATGGCTCCATGCTACAAAAAACAACTTTTATTGGAAAAACTTGATCATTACTTCCTTCTACTCGCTAATGTGGCTACAACTTAACAGTGGAATCACACTGTCTCCAAGTGGCCAAATCGGGTACAACTTGAACAACGCACACACGAACAAAGAGAAGACAGTATAAAATAATTGAGATCAAATCGATTTTGGGACATTTAAAATCGATTCTGAATCATACTAAATGAGAATCGTGATTCTTATGAGAATCGAGAAAGCCTGATCTTAATAATTGTGCACAAATAAGTGCCTTTTTGAACATGAATGACATTCAAAGCAGCCTGCTTACAGGTTGCAAGCCTGTAACATTTCAGTTTGAAAAAAAGAAAATGGTGAGACACCCGTTTTATCAGTCAACTGAGCTCGAACCACAATGGCATTTGCCCAATGGAGCTGGCGTTCTCATCAGAATTACCTGATTGAGATTTGCTGTAAACAACATATGGATGACTTGATTTTGCACATCAGGCACGTGGGAGCTCACCATATGTTCAGCAAGTTCGCCCTGCAACTGTAAGCTCTGGCGACCAACCACTGTATGTTGACATCCTTGGAGAGTGGTGTTCATTTATTCATAGCAACACAAGAGGCAAGGAGAAAAGACTTGGTTTTGAACAAAGCAATTTACTGTTCAACACAAATACTGTACAGACCTTTCAAAATAATACACGCCAATTAATGTCACCTCACTCCAACTTCACCAGCAGTTAAACAGACTATGTGCCAAGTGGGTGTGGCAGAACAGGACACCATAGTTGTTTAACCTCACTTTGTGTACACGTCTTGTGTTTGCATTTGAGTGAGTGGATTCACATATAAGCCTTCCTCGCCTTCCTGCTGGCGTGTTTGTTTAAAGATGAACGACTTCGCCTCCACTCCATAAAAATAACAAAACAAGCACAGAAAAAAGGAGAAATTCACTTATTTAAATTTTTTTACCTGCGCTCTGTTGTTTACTGAAAAACTCACCTGAATTGTTTTGTGCAATACAAGAATTATGTTGCCATGAGTTGAGGAGTTTCATTTAGACACAAATAGTGTCTTGCTCGAAGTTAACATACTCTGGCAGAATTTGTGAAATGTTGCCAATATAGAGGACAGAATAACATATTATATAACATCATATATTATTTTCTTTAATTCTGTTTTTTTTAAACAATTGTGCTATTCTTAAAATGCCTTCCTGTTTAATTTGAATGAAAAATTTATTTAGCCTGATCACTTCTTTTTCCTTTTAAGAAAGATGGCACACATCTTACAAACTATGTCATGTATGTAAACTTATGAGGACAACTATACATGCAATTAAAGGCCTCATTACTGGCATATTTTTACTGCTTCTTGTCTGTAAAAGAGAGTCAACGTGGTCTGGGCTGAAACGTTTTGTCCAAACTGGGTGACATTGTTCACTTTGTGTTTATGTTGAACTTTACACTTCGGTGCATTCATTTTCTTTGTTGTCACTAGATTAGCGGTTTAGCCTTCTTCCATCGTCGTCTTCCATGGCTTTATCCAGCCAGTCTCTCTCTTGCTCCGACTCCGAGTCACTAGCCTCACTGGCATCTGCCGCCAAAAGACGAGAATAGTTGATCCGGTACTGGCGGGGGGCGCTCCACTGGAGCAAAGGCAGACATATGCACCACAGCATCAGAGCCACAGCCACCCCTCTGAAGAGCCAAACCAGCCCACACCAGCGGACCACGTACCCTCCGGCAAAACTTCCCAGTGCACTCCCCAAGGGTAAAGACAAGACATTATAGAGTCTCTTTATGCTCCTCTCAGTTCCTGGCGCGGCCACATCGTCGCTCTGCACCTTTACGGCCCACCAGAAGGCTCCGCCGCTGAAACAGCTCACAAACTGAGCCGGCAGAGCAGCCCATGGTCCCCACAGGAAGGAGTAATACAAACACTGTAATCCAAGAGCGGCTGCCCCCAGCGCAAGGACCCTTCCTGGGCTCAGCAGTCTCGTCAGTCGGACGGCCGGCAGAGGGAAGACGGCTTGAGAGAGCGACGCCAGGCTGAGAGACACCCCCATGTGCAGCTCGCTGCTGCCGTGATCCTGCATCTGCCACAAGAGGAAGTTGTCCACGACCGAGCGGGTGACCCCCACCAGCAGGGCGGTGACGGCGCATAGCAGCGCGCGCTGGGAGCCGCGTACCAGCTGAACGGCCTTGAGCAGTCGGTTCGCCTTGCTTTGATGCTTGTTGCGGTAAAGAGGGAGGAAGGCCACGACCGGCAAGGCCAGCGCCGACACGGCGGAGTAGCAGAAGAAGTGCACGGCACTCCTGGAGGTGTGGCCGACGATTAAACAGTTTAAGTGGCTGACCAGCAGCCCCGCACCTCCGACGCCACATGCGGCTCCCAGCAGAGGCCACACCCCGGTGCTGCTGTAGCGGTCAGAAGCGTCGGCAGAATCCAGATAATCGTACAGGCCGTCGTCTGCTGTCCACTCGAGAGGGGCTGCCACCAGCTCCCATACAGACACTGTGATGAGTATTAAGAAGAACAGTTGGTGCTGAACGTCCATCCCCTTCAGGCTGGACAGAAAATCTTTATGTTCTTCTGCATCCCGTTTGAGTTGGGACTTCTTCTTTCTCACCAAGGCGAGTGTCGTTGTATGGAACTCCTTTAGTTTCGCTGTACTATTTGTTCTTATCACGGGACGCTGTGAAGTTCTGCCCGCTGCAACAGATGTTCTGTTAGCAGGAAAGGTGACCTGTGGGTGAGGCTCTACAGGGGACGGAGTGCTTCTAACATTTGACCCGTTGCAGGTGTTAATGTGCGTTTGAAGATCTACCGGCGGAAAAAGAAGCACGACTAGCGCGACCACGGCCGAACACACCACAGAGCCGTTTATCACCACTCGCCTTTTGTTGTACATCCTGGCGAGCAGGCTGGCCAGGGGCTGCCACAACAGTGATATAAGGTGCTTGGTGCCCATGATGATGCCCGTCATCTCAGGAGCGAGGCCCAGTTGTCTGAAGTACAGCGTGAGGAAGGGGAGCAGGCAGGATTTGGCGCAGGAGTGCAGGAAGTGAAAGGCTCTCGCCAGAACGAGGGTCTGTTTGACGTTGATCTGCTTGGTCTTCTTCATGGTTGATCTCTTGAGTGCTTAATTGGTCTCACATGGAGCAACTAAGGGACACAGAGTCAGGGAAATGTGTGAGGAAAATAAGCAGATGAAATAAAACCACAAATCCCCCAAAATGTCCCTTGAAAATAGTAAACGAGATTAAATTCATGCAAGCATATTTTTGTTCATAATACAATCAGTGCGGGCATTCGTGCGCAAGCCTGTAAACACACTATATCCCACAAAAAAAACCTAAATATTTTGACATTATTAGTGCATATCATTTTCAATAGTATTAGACTAAATATTACTATATGCCTCAATTAATTAGCATATTGTGGAAAAAACAATATTTATTTTCTATATTTCAGGAATTAAATTCAAAAGTGACATTAATATTTACATTCACTAGCGTGAAATGTTTCTTGATTAATTTTTGAATAATTACTAGTATAGCGTGCAGCTAATAAAAATCTAAATTTACCATCTCAACAAATTAAAATAAAGTAAAAAAAAAAAAAACAAGCCAAATAATTTTAGATATAGGAAGTAGGTATGACCCATCCTTCTAAAAAGTATTTTCTTATGTGTTCACATTTTGAATTTAAATACTGAAATGAAAGGACTTTTTTGTTTTATTGTGATGCATACATGAGTCTACGAGATACATTTCTACGGAAGCGTATTGCATTCACTTGAAAAAAAAAGGGGAGCTTTGTTTTTTTGAGTATTTTTTTTCTCTTTTATTGAATATTTTTCCCTATTTTTTTGAGTATTTTTTTTCTGTTTAAAAAAAATATTTCCCTCTGTTTATCAGAAATTTTTTTTTTTCTGTTTTTCTGATTTTTTTTTAAAGGGGTTTCCCTTAGAGATTGGAGAACAAACCACAATACAGTATATACACATTCATTCCTTTTTTGAAAGCCAGTAAGTAAACATGACCATCTTATTGCATATGGAGGTATGCGGGAAAGTGTCCGCTTCTGCTATTAGCGAGTCTGCAACGAGTCACTTTTTCAGCCTGTTTTTCGGAATATTTTTTTGACAGAAAAAAAAAATCAGTAAAACCAAAAAAAAAAAAACAAAGCTTGCAAAATTTGTCAGAAAAACAGTAGTTTTTTTTTCATCAAGTGAATGAATACGTTTCCGTACATTTCTACTCTAAATAAAGTTATTAAAAAAGTGAAACACTGCAAACAGATGACAGGTTCTAAAATATACCTAAAAGTTCAAAGTATGACGCACATGCAATCACAAATGTAAAGTTAAAATGAATACCTCTCCGGCAGTGACGAAAAACTGATCATTATCTTCATAATAAAGACAGTTTTGTTTTTGTTTTTACAAACGTGTACCTGATGAAGTGTCTGTTGAGTACGCGTACAATACACATAAAATTAGATTCTTAAAAATATATTAATTCAAATCAAATTTGAGCTTTAAAAACAAAATCTCTGATGCGAAAAGGTTCATTTAGTGCTGTCTAAAGCAATAAGGAACTTGTCATTCACCGCGCAACACCTGTCAGGCTAGACGCACCAGTTCTGATCGAGACTTGGAGCATGCGTCCACGTCACCACATTATAAAACAAAACATTAAAGATGTTGTACCTTATTTTGACCTCTTCCCCGCCAGACTTCTTAAATCGTTGCACTGCGCATTTTCCATCAAGAAGTGGAGCATTTCAACCACTCTTTGATACCTCCACCTGTTCCCAGTTTGTTCAGACACTTGTTCTGCAACATTTACAGTCGACCTGGATAATAGTTTGTAAGACTGCAGCGACCCCTTCAGGCACGGATGGCAAAGTAAAAATGTTCTTCAAGTATTTGAGTGAGAGCATTTAGTTGTTTGTGACAACAGGTGTCACCACCATGCATTAAAAATGTGCACTGAACTGTTTGAAAATGAGTTTAGTACATGTGAATATATGAATACAAAACCCAGGCATCCATTTTGTGAACCATATCCTGCCGTCTCCACTGAAGTCAAAGTGAAGCACTCCAACATCAGTGAATACACAATACCCAAGATGACTTAAATTCATTGAAAAATACTTTCATTGTGGGACAAACTGTGTAAATAATACATAATGCCATAAACATAAAAGCAAGCACAAAAAAACAATGAGCTTGACAGCTTTTTAAATGTAGGCCTATCACTTAAAAAATACTATTACATATACAGAGGATATATTTTGAGTGTATGTGTAGCTTTTTGGAATTAGGGGAGAAACAAGAAAGAAATTCATGACAACTCGGAATTCCACCTCCTTTTATTATATATTCTACTAATAGATTCCACACTCTTCAATGCGATATGTTTACACTGCCTAACAATATTGGCTTTATTGTTGTTATTGATTTTTGTTACTCCATCACTATCTCTTTTCTTTTGGTCACCATTGTTGTTGGTCCATTCCAGTTAAGGTGTTTTCAGGTATGCGAGGCAGAGAAAGAGATGAAGGGAAGGCAAAGCATGGAGCAGTAAGATGGGTTCAGAGGCTGGACTTGCCCTGGTGAAGGCTTCCAGTCGGAACTGCTTCCCGGTTTACAGCACAAAGACACTTCGAGCCTGAGGACACAAACATGTACAGAAGCCTCAAATGAGTAGAACACGGAGAGTCCTTGTCATTATGTAAATAATGATGAGAATAATAATAATAATAATAATAATAATAATAATAATAATAATAATAATAATAATAATAATAATAATAATAATAATAATAATAATAATAATAATAAACACCCATCCATTTCTTTTTTCTTTTTCTTTTTTCTTTTGGAGAGCTCAGTATTGTTCATTCGGTAATTTTACCGATTTGACAGGTCATCATCATTGCTCTCTTTTTTTAAATTCATTTTTAAATTAATTTTTATTTTGTATGTGGGTGAGTAAGTGTATGTGCATGTGCGTGTGTGCGTGCGTGTGAGTGTGTATTCATTAGTTCACCTAAAACCTATTAAAAAATCCCATACCGTTCACCTAAACCGAACACTTCCAGCCAGAGTCGCGAGGCCGTCAGGAGACCCGAGGAAGGACCAAAGAAAAGAAAGGAAAGTGAAATCCAGCACCGACCAGACACCACCCACCACCCACCGGGCCACCAACCAGAGTCCTTCACCAACCCCAGAAACATCTAAATTCCAACAAATCAGGGAGACCTCAAGAGACCAAAGGAGAGACTGAGGAAAGGAAGGAAGGACAGACGAAGCAGAGTGAGATCCACAGACACCAGCTTCCACCGATTCAACGACCAGAGGGAGAAGAAGATTGTGTCTGAGTTTCGGTAGATGCTGGTGTGGTGGATCTGGCATGCATGAAAATCTCCACCAAAGAGGGGAGCCGCCGACCCCTGCCAGGACAGAGCAAGCACAACACCTCAGGGCCTCCCAGGCCACGGCAGAGCCAAGGCACAACCACTGGGCCCCGCAGGGGCCACCGGCCGGAGAGCAAACCCAGGAGTAGGAGCGCCCCCCACCCCAACACGGCCCGCGCCCCCAACCCAACGCAGCAGGATGGGGCACTGCAGGCCCGCCAGGCATCCCACCGGTCCACAGGACCCGCTACCCCCACGACCCCCCCGCCCGCCATCCACCCCAACCCAGCCCCAGCCCCCCCCCAGGCCCCCAAACCCCCAGACACCCCCAGCACCACCCCTGTAGTACCTGGTGATACTTTGCAAGAACTTCCTCTCGTCTTGATCCAGACACACAGCAAAGGTTGTCCCCGCTTTCCCACTGCTGACCTCAACTCTATTGACGTTCACCTCTGATTTCGAGGAATGCTACCAGAGGGATATAAAGAGTATTGGTAAGACAACGAGATGTGTTATTTTCAATGTATATGATAAAACATTCACCTGGCTGTTGCTCTTTTTAGACTTGGGACAGTGTTTCTTTGTGAGTTCTGTCACTGACAGCCACAAGCTCTCACTTCTAGACTCTTGATAGACAGGATTCAAATATGTTACAAAATTGTTTTTATTTAATTTTTTATGAATAGATTAAATAGAGTGATGCGGCACACCTAAATGTCCAGCTTTCCTCGAGACTTTGTGAATATTTACGGATGTGCAAAGCATTTCTGCTTGGGTCCATTGGCTCCTTCCACTGCAGGCCACCTGCAAGCATGGATGAAGTGAGCTGGTTGATAAATATAGCTGCTCAATGTTTAAATCATTCATCATAATTCAAAACAGTTCCCAGGTATGTTACTAACACGCCTGGACTGCGATTTTCTCAAAGTAGGCCAAAGTATTGTCCATGTTGCTTCATTTTAGCACCTTATTATAGGCAACACGTAGTGTTAAGGGGGCAGCCTCGCTCTCTTCATAAATTCCAAACCTTTTGCCGGCAGCACCTGTAAGGACAATGACATGCACTTTGTCTAATGTGCTCTGTTTGGCGAGTGTATGTCTGCTTCTGGACGTCAGAGTGTGACTCACCCATGGTCTTGACTGCTCTGGTTGCAGCCGTGTGTCCAAGTTCTACAGAATGAATAAATACTTCACTTCTCTTCTCTCCGCCAGCCAGGGTCAGCTGTGAAGACTAAATTAAATTAGGCAGGTACACACTTTCCAAACAGAGTCATCCTTGAGTGAATCAATTAGATTTCAGCATTTCACCAAAACATTTTATGTGCTTCCAATATTGTGAGGAAGATCGTTTTGTTTTTCAAGTCCATAAATGCATGCTTGGATGAGCTTGGTTTGGGAGAACTTTTGACATAAACCAGAACAGCCATTCTCACAAATGGGCTCTCTCTAGTGGTACATGAGGAATGAGTGAGTTAAAAATAAAATAAAACACAAAATACAATTACATATATTAGAAAAAGAAAATGAAGGGAGAGGCGGCACGGTGGCTGACTGGTTAGCACGACCGCCTCCCAGTGCAAAGGTTGTGAGATCAAGTCCGGGCTTCGGCCTTCCTGGGTGGAGTTTGCATGTTCTCCCCGTGCTTGCGTGGGTTTTCTCCGGGCACTCCAGTTTCCTCCCACGTTCCAAAAACATGCATGGCAGGTGAATTGGATACTCCAAATTGTCCATAGGTGTGATTGTGAGTATGGTTGTTCGTCTCTGTGTGCCCTGCGATTGGCTGGCAACCAGTTCAGGGTATACCCCGCCTACTGCCTGAAGCCAGCTGGGATAGGCTCCAGCAACCCCGCGACCCTTGTGAGGACAAGCAGTACAGAAAATGGATGGATGGAAAATGAAGGGAGATGGTGTAAAAAGTCTGAGAAGCACTAAGCTAGCAGCAAAAGCATAAAAAGAAGGTCTTCTGGGTCATGACAAAGCAAGCTGAAGGGTAACAGACAGTCGTATTTTGTTTTCCAACGTGTGTTAAATAAAGACACACTAGAAAATCTGATATAGGCGCATTTTATGTTTTCCAATAAAAAAAAAACGGGATATTGCTCATCTCTGTTCAACGGAGACAGACACACTGCCTCCTAGTGGACGAAGGAGGGATGGCCTTTTTAACACATGAATGGAACTGTGTGTGAATCTTGAAACTACATCACGTTTGTCCTAAAAATAAATGTGCTCTAAACACATTCAACCAACCAACCATTCACACACACGTTGACACCTATGGACAAATTAAAAGTCTTCAATAAATCTGACATGCATGTTTTGTTTTGTTTCGTCTGTGGACGGAGTTAGAGTACCTCCAATCAAGCACAGGGAACACATGCAAACTACACAAAGAAATGTTAGAGCCAAGATTCAAATCTAAAACATTTAACTGGGACGTAGTCGTAGACTTGACAACCTCAGCGCAACCCAATGCCCATGCATATTCCAACACTTTTTCTAATAACATGTACTGGGATGTCCTGCATGTGTGTCATTTTCTACTAACCTCAACCCGGTACAGCTGCACCAGGACAGGTTGGTTTGCATGTCTACAGAAGTAAAGAACCAAGTCAGCCATCAAGGGAAGATGAACCTTTCTGCCATTGTTCTCGGAGACGCTTTCTTCCTTCCATGCAGGCTGCACCACAGACAACACAGAAGTTGACATTCGGTTTTAGATACTGTATTTCTGGACATGTATTCCACTACTATTTTTTTCATCCTCAAAACAGGTGCTTGTAGGCGTATTTAATTACCTTTATATTTTAATAACGACCCAAAAGAATTAAGGAGTGAAAGAGATGAAAAATGTCTGCTGACAAGAATACAAATGATTGTAGGATGTTTTTCTATCAATATGTACAAATTGGTGCCGATCCATTTTAAGCTTCCCTTTGGGGCCATGTTGGTTATCATAATGTGACTGAATGAAGCAGACTAGTGGTGACGGTTTCAGAGTGATTACCTGGCAAAGGACATCTGAGGAGAGACTGAGCAGACTGTGGACACTTCGGTCATACCAGGGGTCCATCATTCCCAACATCTGGGCTAAATCTGTGGTGCTATCATCTGGGGAAATGCCATTCGGCTGCCAACAAGATGCGAGGGGGATTAGTAACAGCTGAAAACGTACCAAATGCACGTCCCGCCAATGGTAAGGAGGAAGAAGTTGTGAACAGGTGATCTCACCACAGAAGCAGCTTTAGTTGAACGTCCGGTCTCACCCGACGAGTGTGTTCCTCTCAAATTTCCCGCAAATGTCCTTTTTGAGGGCACAAAGTAAAACTGCAACTTGCACATCTTGGTGAGTCGCGGACATTTGGCCTCTTTCTGCTGCAGGTCGCTGTAAGCCCTCGCCAGCCGTCCGGCCTCTCTGTCCCGACCGAACACCAGTACTCGCACCAGAGTTGCCGCCTGTGGCGCGTCGTTTTCGCTGCTGCTCAGGATGGGCCTTCTGCGGATGCAAAGATGCTTCTGGGGCGAGAGAGGATCTTCAGCGCGGCGAGAAAGGGACCCAGTAAATGGATGCAGGAGTTGATCTTGGTTCGGTAGAGATTGTTTGAATTGTGCCCCAAGATTGCGTGGGTTCTTGAAAAACACAGAGAAGTGCTCCAGGCCCAAGAGGCTTTTGGATTTCTTCTTGGGCTTCTTTCTATACGTTGACTGACTCTTTTGTCTCTCAGCTGCGTCCTCATGTGCCTCAAATTCACCAAAGTCACTTTTCACAAATGATGAGCCACATGTTGTGGACGCTGAGCAGCTTGAGGAGGGAGAGTGACCGGACGGCAAGGAGGATGCCGTGGAGATAGGATGTTTCTCCAAGACCTGATCCGCTTTGCTTCTCTGCATGACTTCTTCCTTCTGGATGTCAGTACTGTCGTCCTCATCTTTTTTCACACATGCCAGAGGGGAATCCAGGTAGCATTCTCTCATGAGAATATTATTGAGAAAGTCTGGAATATGGAGAAAGCATTTGCAGCAGTTAACAACTCGGATTTGAGACATCTGGTAAGTTAACATGCTTGTGTGGAGGTGTTCAAAAGGTGTTAGTCACCGAAGTTGTCGTTTTGCCAGTAGATGGTGTGACATTTGGGAAAGGGCAGCATGAAAGTCTCAGCAAGCCCTAATGGGACGGAAAAGATGCTGAGATTGAGAAGCGGTGAGGTTTGACGTCAGTCTAAATACACATTTGCTGATAGTTACTACTATTGCTGTTTATTTAATTTGGAAGCACTTGGACTATACAGTATTGCACTGATTACAATCCATCCATCCGTCATCATCATCATCATCATAATCATCATCCATCCATTAATTGATCCAACCAACCATCCATCCATCCATCCATCCATCCATCATCCATCCATCTATTAATTGATCCATCCATCTATCTATCCATCATCCATGTATTAATTGATCCAACCATCCATCCATCCATCCATCCATCCATCCATTACTAGATCCAACCATCCATCCATCCATCTAAACATCCAACCATCCATCCCTCCATCCATCCACCCATTAATAGATCCATCCCTCCCTCCATTAATCGATCCATCCCTCGATCCATCTATCCATCCACCCATCCAACCATCAAACAATCCATCATCATCATCAATCTATGAATTGATCCATCCATCCATCATCCATCCATCCATCCATCCATCCATCCATTAATTAATCCAACCAACCATCCATCCATCATCATCCATCTATTAATTGATCCATCCATCTATCCATCCATCCATTATTTGATCCAACCAACCATCCATCCATCCATCATCCATCCATCTATTAATTGATCCATCCATCTATCTATCCATCATCCATGTATTAATTGATCCAACCAACCATCCATCCATCTAACCATCCAACCATCCATCCATCCATCTAATAATTGATCCATCCATCTATCCATCCATCCATCCATTACTAGATCCAACCATCCATCCATCTAAACATCCAACCATCCATCCCTCCATCCATCCACCCATTAATAGATCCATCCATCCCTCCATTAATCGATCCATCCCTCGATCCATCTATCCATCCACCCATCCAACCATCAAACAATCCATCATCATCATCATCATCATCATCATCAATCTATGAATTGATCCATCCATCCATCATCCATCCATCCATTAATTAATCCAATCAACCATCCATCCATCATCATCCATCTATTAATTGATCTATCCATCTATCCATCCATCCATTAATAGATCCAACCATCCATTCATCCATTAATAAATCCATCCATCCATTAATAAATCCATCCATCCATCTTCCTCATTCACTAACAGTACTTTAGTGATCAATAGACCAGACCTGTTGTGCACATAGCTGTATAAAACCATTGCTGTCATTCTTTTTTTTTCTTTTTTTTTTCCGGAGAGCTCAGTTTATTCTGTAATTTTACCGATTTGACATGTCATCATCATTGCTCTCTTTTTTTAAAAATAATTTATATATATTTTTTTATACATTTTTATTTTGTATGTGGGTGTGTATGTGCATGTGCGAGTGTGCGTGCGTGTGAGTGTGTATGTATTAGTTCACCTAAAACCTATTAAAAAATCCCATACCGTTCACCTAAACCGAACACTTCCAGCCAGAGTCATGAGGCCGTCAGGAGACCCGAGGAAGGACCAAAGAAAAGAAAGGAAAGTGAAATCCAGCACCGACCAGACACCACCCACCACCCTCCGGGCCCCCAACCAGAGTCCTTCACCAACCCCAGAAACATCTAAATTCCAACAAATCAGGGAGACCTCAAGAGACCAAAGGAGAGACTGAGGAAAGGAAGGAAGGACAGACGAAGCAGAGTGAGATCCACAGACACCAGCCTCCACCGATTCAACGACCAGAAGAAGAATCAGATTGTATCTGAGTTTCGATAGATGCTGGTGTGGTGGCGTGCATGAAAATCTCCACCAAAGAGGGGAGCCGTCGACCTCCGCCAAGGCAGAGCAAGCGCAACACCTCAGGGCCTCGCAGGCCACGGCAGCGCCAAGGGACAACCCCCGGGCCCCACAGGGGCCACCGGCCGGAGAGCGAACCCAGGAGCAGGAGCGCTCCCCACCCCCACACGGCCCGCGCCCCCAACCCAACGCAGCAGGACGGGGCACTGCAGGCCCGCCAGGCACCCCACTGGTCCACACTGGTAATTAATAAACAAAGTGTCATTCTGTTTCTATATAATACTTACCAGTATCCAAGTGATCACCCCCAGTCGTGGGAATAAGGCTTTGTCTGAGCTGATCCAGAGTCTGGAGCAGATTCTCTCTGGCAGTGCTGAGATCTGCTGTGGAGGCTGCCGCCTCCATGCAGCAAGTTACAGTCTCCAGTAGCTGCTCCAGCTCACCAGGCTGTTTTGTCTGGAGCAAAGTTGAGGAATAAATACCCTGCAACTCAGATATGTAACGATAAATAGAAGCTTCTTGCTACCTGCAAGGCATCACGGAGTCCCTGCAGGTGGATTTTGGTGCCCAGAGCTGCCTGGAAGCCGTGCAAAATGAGGGTGATAGTGATGTCTCGTTTGGACAGCTGATTTGCACTCAGTTGCTTGGAGACAGACTGGACCTCAGGGGGAATATCTTCATCTGGACTCACTAAAAGCACGATCCTGGTAAACACATACACAAAGAGATCAACTGCATCTCTTAAATCGACTGCACATTCGTTCTTCATGTGTCAGGTTGAGCTTACATAGTTTTAGAGTGCTGCTTTTCGTTGGAAATGCAATGCTCCGCCTTCACCAGTCTTTGAAATGATATGCCTAAAAATCAAAGGTTGATTCATTGTTTCTCTGCAAATACATCATGATCATCTTTACAGTGAACATTTCTTCATTTCCGACCAAGGACAGCAAAATATTACTGATTATTATATGTCTCTGAAAGACTAACCTGATTGATTATCCTGTATTGTAGGTATGTTAAGAGTGATTGATCTTTCTCTTTCGTCATCTGCTACGTCAGAAAACCGGGCTGACAGTTGTAGTAGTAGTAGTAATAGTAATAGTAATAGTAATAGTAATAGTAGTAGATTTTACTTATGCTATACTATTACTACTCAACTGGGACAGAATGGAACCAAAATTCAACCCGAGATTTTGGGGGACATGGGGGTTGCAGACGACATGAGCCAAATCCTATTCATTCGTCGATAGGGCAAGGGAGTGCGGCCGGTGACATGCAGCGATTACTATTCATCAATTGGGGAGTGAAAAGGGACCGGCCTTTTGGGAAACTGCGGAAATTCCCAATGGCTACTCCACTCCGCTACTTAAAACTCAAAATATATATATTTTTTTCTAGTAGTAGTGTGCTCTTGCTACTACTGCTACTACTTTCTTCTGACTTTTCCCCTTTTCAGTCTGAATGACATGGTACTTTGTTGCCTCACACAGGTTAGTTTTGGTACTACAGTAGACTCTTAGGTCATTTGTACGTAAATTGGGACGCACCATGCTCTTACTACTACCCTATGCAAAATATTTGCATTAAAAACACTTCTAAGCCACAAATTTAATCCATTCATGGTTTGTGTGGCTTTTGCGCGCCTTTAACAGGTATACATGGAGAGGGTCATATGTGTCACTTACTGTGCAGCCAAGCAAAACGCGTCTCGTTGCGCCAGTGGTATTTGCACATATTTAAATGAGGTATTATGCATATATTTGGGCAGAAATTGCCCACCCCGAAGCAAATCTCAAGATTTATTGATAAACACCGTCTAATTCACTACCACCAGCACTAATTGCCACATGCCGTTTGAGTGATGCAAAAACAACGTCCACTGGAAGCTGGTGTAAACTTGCATCATCATGCTTAGGGTACCATTCACCATGGGGGAGAGGGTCATTTTGCAACGTAGGCCAACACGACATGACGTACCCCATGCCGATTTGTTCCGTGTCGTGTGATGGCTCTCTCATGTTCAAAAAATTGGCACTCAATGGACCAAAAGATGTTGAATATTTTGCATGTCCTAGGCTGTACCTGGTGCTCTGAGCTCATTATAGATTATATTCAGCAGGTGTTGCGAGGCGGTGCAATAAGGATCTGGCCAGGACAGGAAATGGTGGAAGAGCAGGTAAGCTTCCAACAGCACATCACAATCTGGGTGGAGATAAGGAGCCTGTGGGACAAGAAAATGTGCAACACACATGATAATATGCGACTGTGTGTTAACTACATAGAGAAGGTTTGTATCGGAGCCACTCACTTTTATGAGTGTTGAGGAAAACAGGAGCGTAAGAGGCACCACTAGTTCGTACTGACATTGCACAAGCACCTATAAACGACAGAAAGTTAAAAACGCCGTCAGAATGTATTGCTACTTGAATTGTACTTAAATTTTCACCTCCTTTGTTTTCTTGAGAATTGTCTGCAGAAGGAAGGGGAAGTTGTGGGGATCTCTCATCACCAGTTCCTCCAAACACCAGCGGTTCATGCACAGCCCGGCTGATCAGACAGACAACAACACGCAGGGAATTTATTTCTCCTTTTGTGTTTCACTATGATGACACAGTAAACATGTGCCAGTTTTTATGTACCATCCATGTTTATTTGTTTCCTATTTACACTGTTAAAAAACCCTGTAGTATAACTGAATTTTACTTTTTTACTGTTTTTTTTTGTATTAAAAAAATATCATTTAATTTACAAAAAATAAACTCTTATTTTACATGTCAAATGTAAAATAACATGAAATCACTATAACTGTAAAAATGCACAATATTTCTGTTTAAAAAACAAACCCAACTCAATTAGAAATATATAGATTGATTGTTAAAATACATTCAAAAATGCATCGTAATTTCACAAATATTTGTCTGTTATTTAATGGAATAAAATCTCAAATTTAACTTTAAAACCCAAATTTTTAAAAACCCATTTATATTTACTGAGAAATTAATAGTAAAAATGTGTAATTTGACCATAATTTCTTTATGAATTGACAATTTTTTTTTAAAGTGAAAATAACTAGGTGAATGATTAGTCAAAATGTAAAGTAGTTTTAGTGCCTCGTATGGTGAAAAAATGCTTCATAAATGAATTACCCTAACAGTAAACTGTTGCAATTTTAAACAGAGTATCTATAGTTTTTCAACAGTTTATGGCCATGTTTTGAAAGATTAATCAAATTTTTTGTGGTCATATACTGTTAACCTACATACAAAATAAGAATTAAAATTACAGTTAAAAACTGTACTTTAATTATGATTTTTTTTTTACGAGAAAGTAATTTTCTGTTTTTTCATAGTATCTTTCTGGCGCCCCAACTGCAGGAAAATTAACGTTTTTTTTTTTTAATTAATAGTAGTTGTTATTTTTGTTTTTGTTTTTTACAGTGTCGCTTGTGCAACAGGATTAAACAAACACCTGTTGATGAAAATACGATGGGTGGCCAGTAAATACTTTACTTGAGCTTTTGAATATTGCCCCTACACATAGAAAA
The DNA here is from genome assembly GCF_054856555.1 of Leptonotus elevatus. Classification (NCBI taxonomy): domain Eukaryota; kingdom Metazoa; phylum Chordata; class Actinopteri; order Syngnathiformes; family Syngnathidae; genus Leptonotus; species Leptonotus elevatus. The sequence goes on along the minus strand of NC_141239.1, from coordinate 50,337,285 downwards.
GCTCAAAATTGTAAGCGGCTCTTTGTCAGTGACCTGCAACTGGCTGGCAACCAGCACCGGGTCAGCTGAGATAGGCTTGAGCTCACTTGTCCATGTTTTGCTGTTGGTTCCTACCGTTCCAGAGTTGCTTGTCAGGAGTGTTGAACTCAAGGTCACAGAGGCAGCGTTCAAGAACATGCTGAAGACGATCCTCCGTGCACGAGTTTTGCTCCATCGTCTACAGTTGCATTCAAAGCAGTCACAAATAAGAAGAAAAAAAATGTATAAACAAAAGTCTCAATATTATCTTGTTATGAAAGCTAACATTTTCCATTCACTACTGTTTTCGGAGCCCATCATAATAAAAGTCTCACACAAATGTCCAATGCAGCCTCCCACTTCCTACTCAGATATTGACTCACAAGTGGGCTGGCTATGAACACCAGCCACAACTTCTTCATTTTCATTCAACATTTAACAGCCAACAATCACCTTTATCTGTCAAATGTGCAACGGAAATGACTCTTCAAGTACGACTTCCTACTTGGCACCTGTTTGTCTGATAACACACGCACGCACACACACATTAGTATTAGTCATGGAAAGGATGATTCAAATAATAAAACCAGTCAAATCTAATGTGCCCAATTTTCCATTTGCTTCTCTGGAATAAGCACGTTAGATATATTACAGTGAAGCGCTACAGCTACAATGAATGGAACTGGAAATGGAATTGCTATGAGACTCACACGGATGTTACATTATTGTCTCAGAATGCCAGCTGTGTTAGAGGTGTCACTTGACTCGTGATGAATGGCTTACCAAACAAAGACAAGGGGGTCTGCAAAGTAAATGGCAACAAACTTGGCCTGACCTGTGCCCATCAAAACAGGAAAAAGCCCGCTGCGAGGCAGCAACGTGTCTTAGCTATATTGTGGAAGGATGTACTGTATTGTGCTAATATTCCAAATCCTTTCTTTCAGACATCAACTCAGGACAGCAGAATTACTTCACCACCATTGTCATGTTCCAAACACTTGGATCTACTCAAACTAGAATGACACTCAACGGAGCACAAAACTACAAAGGAGACAATTTTACTTGTGAATACAGTATTTCTGGTCAAGTTTGTTTCTCCACCAGTCACCTTCTGATCTCCACTTGAGTCATGTCAAGCAGTTTTTCATTGTGTGATTGCAAGTACATCCCCTGCTTTTGTTTGCTAACTACTGTTTATTAACTACACTTTGAGATGATCCGATGGAGGGAAACGATATACAAACCGCATCCTCCTGTGTTAGTTTCTAGTCTCTTCTATAAAAAGAAATAAAGAAATAGAAGGTTTGTTTTCATTTGATGGGTGGCCTAATCTGACAACAAAATCAACAACTATATCTTAACATATCCTTGTTTCAGTTTCTCATTTTCAGTGCATGTAGTGCGTTATAACAGACCGCAATGATTGAATAAATAATATACACATATTTGAGATATTTTGAACTTTGAGATGTTTTGTACATAAAAAATAAATCAACTTGGAATTATTTTGGCTCTGTTTTCTAATTAGGGATGTTCGTTAACACTTTTTTTCCAGACAGATACAAAGTACCGATACTATTACTTTTGATACATAACATTTCCCCCAAGAAACAATGACGGATCATTTCAAAGAAAAATCTACTGTATATAAATCAATTGAACATTTTGCTTAAAATTACATGAAATTAATGGCAATTTTCTATTTTTCTAATTTCTAGTTCCTGAACGTAGAACAACCACAAGAGGGTGGCCCATACTGTTGTAAGTACAGATACATTAACTCATTCACTGCCATTGACGGCTATAGAAGTCAAAAATTCATTTGAACTATTTCTATTAGTTTCACATTTTTACAAGCACGTCTTTGTTCTTCTATCTATGCCCGCAATGAATAATACTGCGAGGCAGAACAATAAAATGCACTTCCATTAGATGGTAGTAGGTTCAATAGAACACGCTATGGCTTTGGATTTGCGAGTATGTATTAGTCATGTGTTCAATCAAACACATCCAGAATGTGAGTAAAACCAGATCATATCAATCATTATTTCAATAATTTTTTTTGTTTGTGTTTGTATTTGTATTTGTTTGTGTTCTATTTCTTAAGTAAAATGGGTGTGTGCCTGGGCTTAATAAAGGTTGGGAAACACACTGTACATAATACATATGCAATGGACTAGGCCGAGTTTCTATTAGTGAGCACAGACGTAATAAAGTTGCTATAGTGTGCACATCTCTTGGTTATTTTCTTGAAAGAAACAAAAACTGTAGATTAAACAGTACGTTTCTTTAAAAAAAAGAAATCAGTATTGAGTCTTCTCTTGACCACAAGATGACGCTGTTCCCCATCAATGACTCACCGAGGTGGATGCCTCTCCTCTTTCGAGCAGTGAGAGGACCCCCTTTTTCTGCAGCCCACCACAGATGGAATGGGGCAGACAGAGCCGAGGGTGGCCAGAGGTGTGACTGAGTGTGGACACACGCAGGCAGAGACACTCACAGCCAGGCGGCCCGACACATCACCTCGTTCCATCAGAGGAAAACACAATCCAAGTTTTTTATGTGCATAAACTAAAAAGTTTATGACTCTAGGTATTTTTGCAGCACGCAGACCAGCTGAGTAGTTTTTTTTTTAAAATTTGTTTTATTTATTTTCCTGGTAAGAATATGTCACACTCGTGAATCTACTCAAATGTGTCTTATTTGCAACTGTATTGATTTTCTTCTCTCATGCCAGGAGAAATCCCCGCGGCGCACGGACTACCATGCAAACGATTTTGGAGGTTTGGCTGACCTTCGTGACACTCTACGCCCTGGCCGAGAGGGTCTTTGGGGGCTACGGGCTGAGCATGTTTGCTGCCCAGTCCTCCCCTCCAGATCCGTGCTACGACGAGAACGGGAACCCCCGAAGGTGCATCCCCGACTTCGTCAACTCAGCCTTCGGAAAGGACGTGCGAGTGTCCAGCACGTGTGGCTCCCCCGCGGCCAGGTACTGCGTGGTGTCAGAGACGGGAGACGACAGGACGCGGGACTGCCACACCTGCGACGCGGGGGACCCGAAGAAGTGTCACCCGGCCGCATATTTGACTGACCTGAACAACCCGCACAACCTCACCTGCTGGCAGTCGGAGAACTACGCGCAATATCCCCAAAACGTCACCCTCACCTTGTCCCTGAGCAAGAAGTTCGAGGTCACCTACGTGAGCTTGCAGTTTTGCTCACCCAGACCAGAATCCATGGCCATCTACAAGTCCATGGACTACGGCAAATCCTGGGTGCCGTTCCAATACTACTCAACCCAGTGCAAGAAGATGTATAACCGGCAGAACAAGGCGGTGATCACCAAGCAGAACGAGCAGGAGGCCATCTGCACGGACTCCCACACGGACATGCACCCGCTGACTGGGGGCCTCATCGCCTTCAGCACCCTGGACGGAAGACCGTCGGCGCACGACTTTGACAACTCGCCGGTGCTCCAGGACTGGGTGACGGCCACCGACATTAAAGTGATCTTCAGCCGGCTGCACACCTTCGGGGACGAGAACGAGGACGACTCGGAGTTAGCCCGAGACTCGTACTACTACGCCGTGTCGGACCTACAGGTGGGCGGACGGTGCAAGTGCAACGGCCACGCGTCCAAGTGCGTCAAGGACAGAGAAGGTCAACTGGTGTGCGAGTGCAAGCACAACACAGCGGGACCCGAGTGCGACAGGTGCAAACCTTTTCACTATGACCGACCCTGGCAGCGCGCCACGGCGAGGGAGGCCAACGAGTGTGTCGGTAAGCCAAAATCATTTTTTTTCTTACGACAATATTTGGGATCAAAACTATTGTGTAATTATGGTAAAAATCTGCTTTTACGCACGGGAAATACGCACCAACGCATTGAAATAAACGAATTCAGTTTCTTCAAAAAGAAAACAAAAGCCGTGTTTGATGCTCACATTTCCAATTACAAAAACGATCCACCATGGTTTAAAAAAAAAATATTATTTAAGAAAATTACGTCACGTTTTAAGACCCTTGACACATATGTTATAAGTAAATTATTTTATAGAGACTGAAGCCTATATAAGAGCATGTCCACCTAACACTTCTGAGGCTGCAGGGGTTCGAATATCACCTCTGGCCATGCTGTGAGGAATTTGCATATCCTCCCTGTGTTTACTGTTTGTGTGGGCCAATAATAATAATAATAATAATAATAATAATGATGATGATGATGATGATGGTGATGATGATGGTGGTGATGATAATACACGATTCTGGGGCGTTTTGGCTTCTTATCACATCCCTAAAATATGCATGTCCAGTACACTTTTAAAACTGATGGGTCAAAACAACCCAATTTTGGTAAAATAAATAAATAAATAAAATGGACTGAACGTTAACTTGGATTAATTTGACCCAACAATTTTTTTGTACGTTTATTATTAGTTTTTTTTATTTAGTTTTAAGGGTGTAAAATGAAGACCCTTAATTGATCATATGTGTGAATATCAGTTTAACTGATGTTTTTTTTTTACATGTGATCTGTGATTGGCTGGCGACCAGTCAAGGGTGTGCCCGCCTTTCACTCAGCTCACAAACAATGGTGAATAATTAAGATCAACTCTCTACAAAATTGATGGATATTGCCATTTAAAAATAAGTAGCCACAAAAACACAATTTATTTAGACCAATGTAGACTTAAGGTGGTTAATTAGCACAATTATTAAAACATATTATTTATGTTGCCAACTCAAAATAAATCAATAACATCTGCTTGTTCAATATCCACACATTTGATTGCTGAGGATGCACTTTGTTGACTTTTGATTTGTATTTGCACCAAAAGAAAATTACAGGCGAGAACATAAATAGTAGGAAGTAATTTTGACAACATTAAGTGCACCTAGATTTCTGAATGTGTAATGCTGCTTTGAGTATGTTCCCCAATACTGCGGGAAAGAAACATTGCAGCTACAGTGAAAGACTTCAGGGGCGTGTTTGTGTTTCCTTCACAAGTTGCCATTACAGATTGGACCAACAATTAGGCTGCTTTTACTGACATTTTATGGCACCCACAGAGCCGCCTCAAAAAGCCGGCTAGCAATTCAGAAAGAACACAGTGGGAGGTCATTTAAATCCTGATTTAAGAGTTCAGCGCAAGTGAACGTATTGCTGTAATGTTTATTTTTTCAAGCTGAGCAAGGGGGTGCCTTCAGGGGGGGCTGTATCAACAAGTCACTGCCCTGAGCACCGTGAAGCAAAGCTGGAAAAGTAACAAGTTGTGACAATGCGTTGGTTCGCTCAACCAAACAGGACAAGTTGTTCAGCTTGGCCTCCGCCTTTGGCCCCTTGCAAAGGCGGCATGTGAGTGTATTTTACTAAAACAAAAAGCTTGTCACTTGCGCCATCCATCTCGCTGTGTGTGGGAGGCCCGCTTTCACCATCACTTCTATCTACCAAAGAGGACATAATAAGGTGGGTCTGACACATAAAGCATGAAAAAAGACCTGGGCCTGCTTCAATAAGCAAAAAAGTAGTTAATCAGTTTTGAGCTTCCTCATTGGTGTAAAAGCAGGTGACGGGCTACACAGTATATTGAAAAAATATGGACATCGCGATAATGGCACATACTGTACAATACGCATATTGCAAAATCGAGCCATAAATTAAACTTTCCATATGGAATTGTATGCTTTTATTTGACTCTGACCAATCAGATGCAACCGTAAATTGGCATCACCATCCAGAAAGTCACCAGTATCTAGTAGGGGCATTGCTAACACTAAACATTGAGCCTACTTATTTTGCCACATGAAAAAAAGATTTCTTTCATTAGATAATAAAAATGTCATTTCTTATATTCATACAATGTTCTTTGTGTGAATGTGTGAGTGTTCCCTCTGGTTTCCTCCTACATTCCAAAAACATGCATAGTAGTGTGAATGGTTGTTTGTCCGTACCTGCACTACGATTGCCTGGCGACCAGTCCAGGGTGTACTCTCACCTGCTCACCCCTGATCTAAGTGCAGATAAGCACTTTAGAAAAGGGAAGGATGTAATACAGCAGTCAGTTCCCATTCGTAGTGTGAATGTGAAATCTTGTCAGTCTCTGTACAGTATTTTTGGCAGTAAACAGAACAGAAAATAATGTCAATAATATTTTATAAGGTATCCTGTGATTGACTGGAGAATGTGTTCTATTGTATATTGTACAGTTTATGAACTCTTTGCCAAAGTCACCTGGGATGGGCTCCACTTCATCCCGAGCCCTGAACACAAAAAGCAGTGGAATATGGATAAATGAGTACAGCATGTAAATATATCAAATTCCTCCATGCTATTGATAAAGTATTGTGATTCAGAAAAAAACCTAATCATTTGTGAACTCACCTTTAACTAGTATGGCAAATATAAGACAGAAGCCGTTATCCAGATGAAGATGATTGCATGTTGTTGAAAGAAAACACATCTGATGACATGGGTCGGGTCCCTGCAGGCAGCTGCTTCATATTCTCCCCATGTGCAGTGTAGCAGTGACCCTGTCCTGCCAGGCCACAACCCCCCCGTCACCCGAACCCCCCACCACTCCACCCACTGTCTGCCCTGACGGATGGGCTGCAAAGGCAACTGTGTGGGAAACTCGTGCGTGCCAAGTGGATACTGAGAGTTGGAAACGGTAGCCTTTATCACTCACACGTGTATTCTTGCCGTCGTAGTACTTTGTAATTCTAGCTGTACATCAGCTCAATGAGCAGGTGAGATGTTTTCAGACGGGTGCTTCACTTTATTTGTATTTTTCAGCTTGGTTACCATCAGACATGTGTCCAAACCAACACAATATCAGTTCCAAGGTAAACACAAAGAACAGTTACCTTGTGCATGGTAGAATGAAGAAGTCTACAGTGTCTGTTATTTTCTTCCAATGGGCGGAGCTGTTAGCTAGTGGGACAGGCTGACTCGCTTTTCCATTAGACGCTTGTCAAACGAGACTAGCGAGTAGTGTTAATGTCGTTAACAAAAACTAAACAAAAATAATTTCGTTAACACACATTTTTCCCCGGACGAAAACTAGACTAGACTAGACTATACCCTCATTAATAAACAATAACTTAAATTATGCTTTTTTATCGACATAATGAAGACGAGACGAAAATGTAGTTCACGTAATAAAAAACTGGACTAAAATCTATGGACATTTCAGTTCATGAACAAAAACAAGATGAAAATTAGGCCTATATGATCCTGTCTCTGCTAATCTGTGACAGAGACACTGTCATGTGACACACAGTGAAACACCCCCTTTCTGCAGCTAGCTAGTGCAACATGCACAATCACATGGGACAGGTTAGGTCCAAAGGTTAAAAAGAAAAGAAAAAAAAAGTCCGTTCCGTTCCGTCTTTAATTCCGCTTATCGGGGATCGGGTCGCGGGGGCAGCAGCTTTAGCAGGGAAGCCCAGACTTCCCTCTCCCCAGCCACTTCAGCCAGCTCCTCCGACGGGATCCCAAGGCGTTCCCAAGCCAGCCGTGAGACGTAGTCTCTCCAGCATGTCCTGGGTAAAAAAAAAGTAAATTATAGTTATAATGTAACATTAATCAAACGGCTATATCATTCCAACAATAATGTTAATCTTTCCGCTAACTAATGCTGGCTAATTTACTAGCTCGTAGCATGGAGCTAAAGTAGCTACTTGTTGATATACTGTAATAGTGTGTGAAGTTGTTTTTCATCAAAAAGATGAGAGGAAATTTAGTGTGAAATAGTTTTAGATCTAAAATGTTCAACAGGGGTAAAATGATTGTCCTGATTGAAACTAGACTAAATTGTTGACAGTTTTTGTTGACTAAAATTAGACAAATAAGATTATTTTCGTAGATTAAAATAACGACTAAAATGCTAGATTTATAGTCGACTAAAATGGACTAAATAAAAACGGGAAGTGGTTGAGTAACTATGATCAAACCTAACAAGCGTGATTGAAACTGGGCTAAAACTGAGACTAAATTTAAAAATGGCTGATAAAATTAACACTTCTAGCGAGCAGCATGGCTAAGCGGTGTATCACAATAAAGTTTCATGTGTTGAGGATTGTATTGTTAGTAAATATTGTAGTAAATATTGAAGCATGAACAAGGGAAAGATGATCCTAAATGCACTTACCTAGATGAAAGCCAAGAACGTTACCTTCGGTTGTTATGGACATTTTGAGGTTAAGGACTTAATGTTTAGCCTCTTTGACTCTTATATTCCCCTGCCTTGTGTCCAGAAGTCCCTCTTTCCAACAACTCAAAGAACACTTGTTTCTCCTAAGGATCTCTGAAGCTCAATTCTCGATGACTGTCTTGTAAGAGGTTCACTAACAAAGCCTTACGATATTAGTTAGCTGTAAAATGGCTTTATTTTCGTTGAGTGAAACTTGTATGGATTATGTTCACACAACCTCCAAATGTCAGTTTGCATTACTGACACGTTTATCTTCAGGGTTGATTATCAAAGTGGAAAAGGTTGCCCCTTTGGACACGATTTGTGCCCAAAGGGGCGAACGAGCGTGGTATGTCCAGGAACAGGTTGCCAAAGGCATTGCAGAGGATTTGGTGGCCTGAGTGGTCTTCCTTCTTCATTTTCTTGTCTTCCCCTTTTCAAGATAGATATGTGCTATATTACATTTAGTCAGCGTTTGTTTGTATCTACGAATGTTTGTAACTCAGGGAGGTACAGTACAATGTTTGCCCAGCATTTCACTCCAAAGCTGCAAAAACAATTATTAGGCCTAGTCACATTGTAGTATAGGGAAGTATAAGACTTAGTACAAGTGCAACCAAGCTATGTCTTTCATCTAGAGGTAAATAGTGATACTACAACTTAAAACTATACAGTTGAACCCCGCTCTTCACAGAGCATAGGAACCGGGTCGTCATGCAAATAATAACAACCCATGTATAATTGACACCCATGGAAATGCATTGGAAACAAATAATAATAATAATAATAATAATAATAATACATTTTTTTGGGGGGTGGGGAAATTTACAAAAATTCTATAAAAAAACAAAACACAGATAAACTTCCAATATACACATTTTCACAAAGAATGGGGGTTTGCTCACCCCATAAAACCCAAAACAAAGAAAAAAAAATACAACGAATTTGTGGATGCCAAGCCACACCACCACCACTCACACACATACACACCCAAAATATAAATAAACTAATTAATAAATACATAAATAAATAAATAAATATTTGTTTAGTGGAAAATTAATTATGGGGCCTCTCAGATTGTGGTCGCAGGCCTAGCTAATATTCTTTCCTTGGTCATGTCAGTCATCATTTGTTGCTAGGCAAAATCTGCTATTTGTGCACTATAGGCCAACGTAGACATGGTTGTCAATTGTAGTACTAGCTACAACCACTAGGCTGTTGGAATAGCAAGCAAGGGCCAAATGTGCTGTTTGGGACAGAAAGTCAAGGAGGCACAAACTTGTTGTAAAGCATTTAATTTATACACTGTATATTGTTGCCCTCTTATCATAAATCATGTGGACAAAAGCCAAAAGGTACACCTCTAAATTAAATCAATTAATCAATCATGGATTGGGTGAGTTCCCATTAAAACAAAATTCTCAATCTTACCAAGAAATTGTGGCCAATTATATGATTCCATATTTGCAACAGTTTTGGGAAGTCTTTAATAACATTTATTTTGGGATGTTTGGATAATATTGGTGTTGAAGAACACGAGAGCCGTGACCTCAATCCCATCAAACATCTCTGGGATGAACTAGAACAAAGATTCTTAGCCTTCTAAATGTTCTTTCTGAATGGACAAAAAAAAATCCCCATTGACATATTCTAAAATGTTCGTATGTCCATACAAGAGTTGAAGAGTTGCATACAAAATAGATTAATAAGGACATGATTGTGTCAATTACCCGTTGGCTCTCGTCCCGGGAGCGGCAATAGTTCTACAAAAGGAGAGCTAAAACGCATGCTGAGAAAACATTTAACAACATGGAGCATTCTGGAGATGGATGTGGAGCATGTTTGCTCATAAACCAGAGGAAGAGTTTTTAAAATCAACAGCGTTGCAGATTACAAGTCACGCCGTGAGTCTTGAAAGTCAAAACAACAAGAGCTCCTTTTAAAAACAGTGCATTCTTTCTTTCCTCAACAAGCTTGTTGCATGACAGCAACTCACAGAAAGAAGAAACACCAGTTTGGACATGAAGTAAGGAGCCTCTTGGGGCCCCGAGACGCCATACAACACAGAACCAGTCTCCTTTCGAAAGAGAATTTCCTAATTTGGTTCAACATCCAACCACAAGGATTTGAAGACATTAAGATCTCTTTCTCTCTCCCAGTCTTTGTCCGTGGGACTGACCGCTGGGACCACTGTCACGCTGATTGTGCTGCCCGCCTCCTCTTTGGGTCGACAGGTCTGGCCCCGCCAGGCCCACTCACCATCTGTCTCTCATTTGAAATCCTTACCATTGGCTCATGTGATGAGTGGAGCAAAGTATGATGTCATAGATCCTTACAGATGATTCTCCATTCGCACCCCTCTCTTGTTCTTCCCCTTTTCTCTCTTGCCCATCATTGTGTGCCAGTACCAAGGCATAGGCAACCACTACTATTAAATTTAATGTAAGAACATAACATTCACTCGATGCCACAGAGAAGATGAGAACACAATCATAAAAACAACTGCATGTGTTGCTATTGTGGCGGCTTGTTTGTTTAGATCTCTATTAATGACTACAATAGTTGTTTCCCCTTTGGGTTCGAACATTACAACTTTCAGATGTAAATAGTCCGACCCAAAACAACAAATTAGATTTAATAATAAAGATTACATGAGAATAGGAGTAGTTGTAGTGAAGAAAAAAAACGAGAGTAAGTATTTGGGAAAAATTGATTCCAGGTGAAAGCAAACATAAAACCTGCACGGGTTGATAGAAAACAGGTGTGAAGCAGGTTGGGGAACATTTCTTGGTCTCCCAATAGGGTTGAAAGTCACACACCCTTGAAAATCCCATCAGCAGCAGAGTGCCAGTTAGATGGACTGCCGACTCTCAGTCATCTAGAACATGCCGAAGCTTGACTGCAGCTCGGGGCTGCCGCAGTGGAAAAGTCAAACAATGTGGCCGGCAGCCGCTTAGTGAGTGGAAAGGCAGTCAGCAGTGACCTTCGCATCACTGGAGGAACAGTCAATGTCAAGCATCTTTGCTTTCTTTTCTGCTTTATATACGTGTCTGTTTATGTGATTTACAACATCGAGGCAGACGGTACTTTCTGTTCAAAATCTTTATGGACTGAATTTCTAGGTGCTGCTGAGGCGTTGAAGGGGTCTGCTTTGGTGACCTCAGTATTACGTCTGTGCTTTTTGAGGATCATGTGGTTCTGTTGGCTTCATATCGTGTTCTTCAACTTTGGCTGGAGCAGGTTGCGGTAGGGTGACCAACTGCTAATAAGCCCATGGGGGGACAAGGGGTATGTTTCTGATGGACAATGTGGGACACTCCTCAGCAATGCAGCGGCCCCTCCCCGTGGGCAGATTCACTGATGGTGGTTTACTGATTTTTAGCACATATATCAGGGCTGCAAACATTTTTTTGCGAGGAACGCAGTAGCCCCTAACTTAAAATGTTAGGACCGCAGGAAGAACATTTAATTTGAATAAATTAACTTGCAAAGTAAATATTCACATTTCACAGCATTTTAATTAGATTACTAATAAATACTACAGTGTTTTTGATTCATATTTTTTGTACAAGTGTCTACACATCATACACCATAAACTGGTTTGGCGAAATCCCATGCACCCTCGAGGACCCTGCCGAGGGTGTAGAGCTGGTCCACTGTTCCACGACCGGGACAAAAACCAAACTGCTCCTCCTGAATCCAAGATTCGACTTCCCGATGGACCTCCTCTCCAGCACCCCTGAATAGACCTTACCAGGGAGGCTGAGGAGTGTGATCCCTCTATAGCTGGAACACAAAAAAGAGAGACCATCACCCCGGTCTGTCAATCCAGAGGCACTGTCCCCGATGTCCACGCGATGTTGTGGAGAGCGTGTCAACAACGACAGCCCCACAACATCCAGAGCCTTTAGGAACTCCGGGCGGATCTCATCCACCCCCGGGGCCCTGCCATCGAGGAGCTTTCCAACCGCCTCAGTGACTTCGACCCCAGAGATAGGGGAGCCCACCTCAGAGTCCCCAGACCCTGCTTCCTCAAAGGAAGGCGTGTCGGTGGGATTGAGGAGGTCTTCAAAGTATTCTCCCCACCAACTCACGACGTCCCGATTCAAAGTCAGCGGCACCCCATCTCCACTATACACAGTGTTAATGGTGCACAGCTTTCCTCTCCTGAGACACCGGATGGTGGACCAGAAGTCGTTTTCCATGGCCTCACCTAACTCCTCCCATGAGTTTTTGCCTCAGCGACCGCCGAAGCCGCATTCCGCTTGGCCAGCCGGTACCTGTCAGCTGCCTCTGGAGTCCCACAGGCCAAGAAGGCCCAATGGGACTCCTTCTTTAGCTTGACGGCATCCCTTACCGCTGGTGTCCACCAGCGGGATCGAGGTTTGCCGCCATGACAGGCACTGACCACCTCACGGCCACAGCTCCGATCGGCCGCCTCAACAATGAATCAATAGCAGCGTTTCCACTGCAGGAATTTCGGGGTAAATTTACAGGGCCAGCCCCGTATGTGCGCGTCTCCACTGCAGGAGCCTTCACAACCGGGCTACATTAACAGGAACTTACGGGGACGAGCGCAGGTCCTACACGAGGGTCGGTACTCCGCCGACCCGATAAACTCCCGATCGGGCTTTCGTGCTGATTGGCTAAAAATGATTTAGTATAAAAAAATATCTTACCTTCATGCGCGATGATGATGCAATCTTGGCTTCCATGTCCAAGTCTCTTCCACTAAAACAATTCTCTTAGTAATCCTTTGCCTATTTTTGTTCCACTCTACTCTTAGCCTTTTCAAATTCTTCATCTAGACGCCGTCTCGTCTCACTCAAACATCCATCCATGCCAAGTACATAAAAAAAGCAGAAAAAACGGCAACCACTTAAAGTTTTTCTCTTTCCTCGTTGTGATTTTCGGCGCGAGGTGCTTGGGTGACGTCATGGGAGAAACCGTCGCACTCGTGGCGTCGCAAAATGGGTCGGACTCTGCAGTGGAGAGAGAGCCACAAGCTGAGAGGACGGTTCCTGTCAAAGTCCCTACCCCCCTCTCCATACCCGAACGTACTGCAGTGGAAACGCAGCTAATGTCCCCCGCCTCCCTCGGGACAAGAGAGAAGTTGTGCCGGAGGTGCGCGTTGAAACTCTTTCTGACAGGGGATTCCGCCAGATGTTCCCAGCAGACCCTCATAATACGTATTATTATTATTATTATTATTATTATTATTATTATTATTATTATTATTATTATTATTATTATTATTATTATTATTATTATTATTATTATTATGACAAGCACTTATTTTCCGGGACATGACTCCAATTTGCGTTACGCACGAATTCAGCTTCAAACGCTATCCGTGCCCATGCTACACGGGACTGTTGGTCACCCTAGGTTGCGTTGTGTTAAGCGGTTGGCATGAGGATGAGAAGCTCCAAATTAGAGAACATTGTCCTCAGTCAGGAAAGAGTGGATTGCCTTTTCCAGGTCGGTGATGAAATCCTGCTCCAAGTGGAGTTCACGTATCTTTCCTTGTCAACACACCCATGTGGGGCCTATGTGGGTTGGATATGGGCTGGCCAGCTGGGTTCCAGTTAGTTTTAGCCAGGGATTTCATGTTGGCCTCATGTGGGCAAGCCCAGATGGGCTCAAGGTGGGCCCTATATCTAGCTAAAACCTACAATGGCTTAAGGGTGGGTCTCATACGGGCCCTAGCTAATACGCACATGGGTATGGAATGGACTGGTGAATGCGTCCCACCTGTGCTGCCCAGCTGGGTCCCAGTTAAAAGTTTATTTAATTTGTTTGTTTTTTAGATCAAACAATCAATAAAGCAAAACATTTACTCATCAAATTTTAACCAAGACACCTTAACTCTTTGACTGCCATAAACGTTATAAAACGTTTAGCATAAACCTAGGGAAGGGCGGCGAGGACGTTAAAAGACGTCCCCTATGTTTTTTTTTTTTTTTTTCAAAAACGGGTGCAGGAAAGCCTTGGGCAGCTGTGCTGAAAGTATCAGGCAGATCTGATTAGTAAAAGACTCGTTTTGGCCCCTAGAGGGCAGCGATGACTCTCTTTGCACAAGGTTGGATGGGCCGCCCACCGTGGGCGTCAGTAGAAGACGTGAGGCGGAGCTAGAGTGTTGAGGAGACAATGGCTGGTTCAAGCCATTGTGGCTTGACCAAGCAACCGGTTGCAAGCAACTCACGCTTGAGCATTTTTTTCAAAGACGGAAAGCATCAATCAATACTAAAAAGCGCATTGATGTCGACGATGATGATGACTCCGAGCTTGACGCCAAAGTTGGAAGCCTTGACGCGACTCCTATGACACGTAGTAAGCCTCACCGGCTAAGCGCGGCTAGCGCGGCTAGCGCTGCTAAGGCCGGAAAACGCGCACAATAGCCGGCCGGGTACTTCTACACAATCGGACACTCGATCGGGCGATGGAGAGTTGGCATCGACCAATGCAGATTGATGATGATGATGATGATGACTCCGAGCTTGACGCCAAAGTTGGAAGCTTTGACGCGACTGTTTATGAACACGTAGTAAGCCTCACCGGCTAAGCGCGGCTAGCGCTGCTAAGGCCGGAAAACGCGCACAATAGCCGGCCGGGTACTTCTACACAATCGGACATTCGATCGGGCGATGGAGAGTTGGCATCGACCAATGCAGATTGATGATGATGATGATGATGACTCCGAGCTTGACGCCAAAGTTGGAAGCTTTGACGCAACTGCTATGATTACGTAGTAAGCCTCACCGGCTAAGCGCGGCTACCGCTGCTAACGCCGGAGCTGCACAAGCGGACATTCGATCGGACAATGAAGAGTACCCCGAGTCCAATGCATATTCATCGGAGGAGCGGGTACAGTCTGATCACGGAGAAGACACTGTTTCTGGACTACGATGCCACCATGAATGGAGTGGATAAAATGGATCAGAACATCTCCTACCACCCGGTATAGCAACTGAAGGACGCGAGGAAGCGAGACGTAACGAAACCGTAGCATGATCCTGATATTAGACTTGATGACACACTGCAGTATATACTTGCTATTCCCCGGAAAAAAACGGCCTGCAAGAAAGTGGCGCACGCGAAGAGGCAATCTGTTGTGCAAATGCTGTTGCGTCTCCTTGCACGCAGGAGCGTGTTACAAAAAGAAAAACTGTCGTTGAAACATCCACATATTTGTAAATAGCACCACAGTTGCACACATTTGTAAATAGTTTGCCAAATTGTTGTCAAATTGTTACACTGTTGAATGTAAATAAACGTATTTTGCTATCAAAAAACACTTTTTCATTCTTGGTGGTAGTGTTTTATAGAAGTAAAGCACTATTTAGGTGTTTGTGGCATCATTCATGGAAAAAAAGAAGTGTCAAATTCACTAGAATGCATGAAATAATATCGTTTCACTAAAAGCTTGATTTCTCCGTATTTTGGTCCAAAACAGGCGAAATTGGGTCAAACTAACCATTTTCTATTGTTGATTACTAAAGAACGGAATAAGGTAGAAACAAACTTTTTTTTCTGATGAAAGATGAAAGTCCAATCTTTCATTTGGTAGTACGTGTGTTTTCATAGTCCAAACAGAACATTTTCTGTGGACCTTGAAAGATCAGTCAAAATGCTTAAATCGGCTGGCACTGACGGCATCCCTTTTCTGAAAACGTCTGGCAGTCAAAGAGTTAATCACTGAGCTATACAGGGACACAACGAATTTCAAGTTTTACATTTAACATGACATCGGCCTATCACTGATCAAATTTTAACCGTCCAGTTTTTGGGGAAGTTTCTTCTATAAGTGAACATTTCTTCCAGTTTCCTAAAAAATCTGAAAAACATGACTTTTTAAGAAGGTGTCAATATGAAATTGAAATATTGATTTTTTTTGCGCATTTATTTAAAAAAGAAAATCTTACTTAATTGTAAAGAAATATAGGCCAGATAGTAAGCTCTATTGCGCATGCTGTTACTGTACAAAATTGGAATATTTTGGAGTGAAGCCCAGCCAGAGCCCACGTATTGTCCATACTTAACTCATTGAATACCAGCCATTTTCAATGGAGCAACCCCCTTCAATACCAGTCGTTTTACTGGATTTTGACTGATTTTGCAAGGCCCACAGAATATTGTGTTCTATTGCTATCTAAACATGAAACATACCGAAAGATTAGACTCCCTTCTTTTAACATAAAAAATAAGTATATTTCTATCTTTCTCTGTTCTTTAGTTATCAGCGTTAGAACATAGCCAAGTTTTGTCGAAATTCCAATTCCTGAGAATTAAAAAAAAAAAAGTGTGTTTCTCTTCTTCTGCAACAAGATCCTTGCGTCATACTGGGTGATCTTATACTTGCTGCCACCTGCTGGCCGTTTCGTTTCAATAACATTGCAGTCAAGCCTATTGCTTCAGTCAGAAGCTGCGCCAGCCCCTCCTGTACACTCGTGCATAAATAATTCATAATCATGATGTTGGCAGCAGCTGAATTAACTGTAGAACTCCCACAAGTCAGCAAAAATATTGTCTGTCAATATAAAGAACGTTGCAACCAACTTCCTTCAATGTGTTGCAAGATAGGGACCCAAAATTTAATGGCGAATCCATATCAGAATTTGAACATTGGAAAAAGTGCAATGTGTGAGACTCGCCAAGCCAAGCTCTGGATTTAGACACAATAAAGTATGCCTATGGTCTAAGTTGCTGTTTATTCAATGCAGTAAATACCTGGGAAAAAACACATGCAATGTTGATCTTACCCGAATTTTTTCAGTCTACTGCAAAAATGAAGAAATTGGCTGTTCCGAAGCTTTTGAAAGGCACTGTGCATGAAAAAAAAACATTGAAATGATCCATTAAATAAATTAAAGGAAGGAGGAAAACCAGAGGCAGAATTGCTGTCATCTTTAATAAACATTTTGAATACAAAGAAACCATTTGGCCACTTATATTATCATAACGATTCAAATGAAACGAAATATGGGATGAGAAAACAGAACTTCTCAAGTGAGAAGACAAAAAAACCTTCTCTAATCACTTCAATTGATAAGAAAGGCAAAGAAAAAAAAAACGTATGTAAAACATTTACATAATACCGTTACATGATGTCCATATTGTATTGTGTTTGTAGCTTGGCTCTGTTTTGTTTTTCCAGGATAAAAAAGTATGCCAGAAAATGATCATTAAAATACTGAACATACTGTATATTTATAAAACACTATGTAAATATCAAAGGTCAGCCTGCATTCTTGTGAGCCCCTCTGGTCCACAATAAAGGCTAAGAGTTTCAGCAACAACAACAACAGAAATGACAAGAGACCATTCAGTATTTGCTGCACATGATGCAAACCATGTCTTAAATCAATATAACCAACAAGAACAATGCTTCCAAAATCTGGCATTCACTCTGTCGCCTCCAGTCGTCCTTCAACATAAGCATGTCTGACTTGGGTAAAAAGAGTTTCTGTACACAAATAACTACTAAACAAAGAAATGCATTTTGTGGATTTTTTTCAAGTCCGTGTGTTACAGCCCAGCGTCCTCTGGGTAATGGCATGCTTTCTAGATTTGGTTGTTTCCCTGAGCACATAATTCAAGACAGAAAGAAGCCGTTCGGAACCAGCAAGAGTTTTGACAGCATATTAAAAATGTCATGTGCTATGTTGGCATTTTGCAGATTGAAACCACTTCATAGTATTGATTTGTCATTTTGTATTCCTCATCTATAATTTTTAATTGTAACAAAAATTCAACACTGCAGTCAACTTACAAAAAAGATCAATCTTTTATGGATGGAAAATGATTGGAAAGAGATCTCCATCTCCATTTATGCACCATTTATCATATGTGGCTTGTGACTCACAATTATGTGTTGGGCTTCATCCTTTGTCTGTCCAGTCGTGTGCCAGTGACAGTTCAAACTGTTTCTTGTTTATTTTCTGTTCTACAAGCTACATTTTACTTTATAGCCGAAATGGACACGCTCGCTTTGTGTACGTGTGGATGCTAGAGCCTTTGTACAAAGTCTGTCTGGATGGCAGTTAACAGGGAAAATCCAGCGTGGCATCAGGACCACCTAGGGTGCGCACAGATTGAGCTTCTTTGGAAAGTGTGAAGAAGGGCAGGCTCGGAATGATTAATTGGCCGGAGGAGGGACACGCTTTGGGGCTCAGCTTCAGAGCCCAAACCTGCTCTTCTGCTACACTGCCACCCCACACAACCAGCTCAGTGTCAGTGCTGTTTGCACAATAAACACATGTACTCTGTGACAGCTACGGTTCCTTCATTTCTGAGTACACAAGACCATTCTTTCTTTTACCTGTGAAAATCTAAAGCATCATTTTAATAATCTACTCCAGGGGTGGCCAAACTTCTCAGTTTGAGAGCCATATAAAGAAAAATGGAAGGACGTAAGGGCCACTTTCAAATAATTTGACGTGAATTCATTAAAATCAATCAAGTCAGTATACATAATTGTTTACATTTTCTAATTCATTTGTATCAACTGCTACATAACAGCTTTCTGTTTAAGATATATATCCTTAATAAAATATTGAAGGATTGGTCAAGATTTTGGGGTGGCCAACGGCCCTGTATCCAACTCGACTAAATCCACCCCTGCACTGAAAAGCAGTCAAATCCCATCTCCACATTCAGAACCAAAACCAACTGTAGTAAGATGAGCTTTTTTAAAGCATTTACTTGAGGATCAGTAATTTGATAACGTCATAAATCCTTGACCTTCTCACAAAACAGAAGGTGGACGAAACTGTTTGTTGCTTTTGCTAGAACTGAATTATCTTTATTCACCACAGTATTTTGAAGGAAAACTGTCATATTATTTTAGTCATAAATAGTTGGCATATTTAAAAAAAAGCTATACAGTATATTAACTGATTTATTAGTAATAGTGGCCCCTATTTAGTGATACCGTCCCTTCTAGCCTTATGGGCCATGTCAAAATGTCATTTTTAATATTTGCCACGGGCCGCAGACAAATGGATGGCGGGCCGCAAATGGCCCTTGTGCCGTAGTTTTAACACCACTGCTATTCTGTGTATATTTAAATTTGTTGAGAATGTGACTTATCGGTTAAATAAGTAATATAAATGATAAAAAAATAAAAAAATAAAATAAAAGGCAAAGTGCAAAACAGTCCCAGAAACTAGGAGCTAAACTGAGGAAAACTGATAACAGACTCACCACACATGCGACAATCAACATGACACTACATTCAACAATGAGCAGAAATTGAATGACGAGACAGAAGGAAATAAATACACAGATGAATGACAAACAGATGAAAAGAACATAACTAGGGCAACGCTGATGAGACCAGGTTGGAGAGCTCAAAGTACAGTCTACAAGTCTAACTGTGCACATGGCTGGAGTTTTCCTTCTTTTTGCATTTTGCTCTAATATAGAAGAGGGCGTTTGCGCCATTGTGGGATTCAGTGACGCCTTACCCAATTTGATCAACCTTCGTTGCGATGGCCGTTCTTCTCCTCATGAGTGTGGCATTACAGTCTCATCAGTGATCACATCCAGTGTTTAACAGTAGATCGGCCCAGCTTCACTCTCACAGCAGCAGACAACAGAAGTGTCTCTATCTGAGACAGTTTCCTCTTTCAGGAAAACCTTAACTGCTGACGTAAACCCCATAGAACCTTTTGGTTGCGTTTGCACTTATTTACACAGACATCGAGGCCCAATTTCTCATGATAGAGAGTTGGAGATAACGCAGGGTGTCTGGTTCCCACTTCAGCCCACCACTGGGAAAAATAATGACCTCAGACGGAGCACCGAGACAATACATGGAGTGTCTGGGCTCTGTTTTACAAGGTTTTTATATTGTGGAGTGTCAGGATTACATCTGAAAAAAATTAACACAATATCAGCCACCCATCATGCTGAGGACACTAATGGATGAAGACGTGACCGCGACGCTGGGAGAATTTTTAATACTTAACATAAGTAGAATCAGTAGCAAAGTAACAATCAGCGCAGAACTCGCCAAGGTTGAACTGCTTGGAAAGCAAATTATTAGCAGAACATTTTCTGCTTCATGCAAGGTGCGGATGCATAACATGGCAAGACTTACCATTTCTGACTTTGGGTTGTGGGCAGCGGTCGTTACACATTGACAAACAATAGTAAGAAAAAAAAAACACTAGTACATTTTTTGTTGTCTGTCCAGCAGTCAATGGCAAAACCAAACCATAAAGGATTTGGTTGGAAAATATTACTTTCTTTCCCACTACTTTAGAGCAGCAAATTGAAAATAATAATTTTAGGCCCCTTAGTGAGCCATTGCAGTCAGAACTTTTCTCTCTATTATGGCAGCCCCGGAAAGGACTCCCATTATATGGCAAGGGTGAACAGTGATTCAAAGCGTGAGAAAAAAAACTAAACTTTAGTCTCACAGTCATCAAAATGTAATTTGCTCATCTTTGGCACATGCTCCTCACTTCCACAAACTTTTGTGGAAATTGGTTGTTGTGTGATCCTGCTAACTGACAAACCAATGACATTCAAAAAAATAAGTGTTCATTTAGTACATTTATACAGAAGCGTATTGCATTCACTTGAGAAAAAAAAAACTCCTGTTTTTTGGGGGGAGCTTTGTTTTTTTTTGTATTTTTTATTTTATTTTCAAATTTTTCAGATTTTTTTTTTCTGTCAAAAAAATATTCAGAAAAAATAATAATAATTTTTGTTCCGAAAAACAGAGCTGGTGTTCTGTTTTTTGGAGTTTTTTTTTTTTTTTTTTTATACCTCTGAACTCAAAGTGACAAGACACTTTCCCGCATAGCTCCATATGCAATAAGATGGTCATGTTTACTTATTGGCTCTCAATAAAGGAATGAATGTGTATACTATATATGTGTTTTTTTTTCTCTGAGTGAAAACCCTTTTTTTTTTTAATATTCATAAAAACTGGAAAAAAATATTCAGAAAAACTGAAAAAAATTATTTTATAAAACAGGGAAAAATTACTTAGAAAAACAGGAAAAAATATTCAGAAAAACAAAAGAAAGCTCCCCCCAAAAATTCTCAGAAAAACAGGACTTTTTTTTTTCAAGTGTATGCAATACGCTTCCGTACTTTTGCACTTGGTGGAGGTAATGAATGGAGATAATGTTTGTGTTCAAATGGATTGGTTTTTGGATGTGTATGTCTTAGTGGGGTTAAAAAAAAAATTACACAACTAATTTCCAAAAACAATGCTGGAAAAGCTTTTGTTGCAGATCCAGGAATGTTTCAGTTATCATTTTGGAAACTGCTACAGACATGTAATGGAACGGAACCAAATTAAGCTCAATTTAGGACCAGGCACACACTTAGCGTAGGCTTAACTCGCTCATCTAATTTCCACAATTACAACTTTCTTCATTTTTAGATTATACTTTATGAGTAAATACATCTGTTTTTCTTATTGTGATGACATCATCAGAGGATATTTACTTACTGTTTCAATTTTGGAACGCTCCCCTAACAAAACCTTATGTGGAAAATACGTGTAGTGATGCTCAGGGAGGCCTCATGCTGTAAACGACCTCAATGGGCTAGGTAGCCTTTTATTTCCTCTTTAATAATGTTGACGGGTCACTGCAAAGGTTGCCAGAAGCTGCTGTGATTCAGGAAGAACCAAGCCTTTTCCTCTTCAGCTTGTAGCAACGTCCTGGAGGCCACCTAGCAACCAGCACAAACTTTGGGAGCAAAGAGAATTGACTACCATCGGGATGTCAACTCAGTGTTTCCAGAAAAACAATCGGCCACCATTAACTTTTTCCTTCCTATCTGGAGACCATGTGGCCGTCGTGTTCAGTCTGTCATCCTCTTTTAAGTCACATTTCAACTCCCTCAGTTTTTTTTTTTGTGCTACAATGTGTGAGCTCAGAGAAAGTCAACATACCATAGTCCCAGATCACATCTTTGTATGTATCTAATCACCCTCGATTAATCTTTCTGTCCTCGGTGTTCACTGTCTCTCTCCATTGGCCTCCGAGTGAATATAAAATGGAAAAGAAACTCTAAAACTCGGCGTATGGGGTTAATGCACATAGAGGAGACATTTTTGACATAGGGATCTGGCTTGTTTGAAATAGATCCATGGAGCAAAGAGCAGAAAAGCATAATAAACATGCCGCCACAATGTGGATTTTCATCGCAGCGTTATGATTTACAGCCCAGTGGCTTCCTACCTCCTTCTCCCCTTTTCTTCTACACAGGGGAGCGCAGCGCGTGCCGGAGTGTTATAATAACCTCCCTGCTCAGTGGGAAACATTTGGACCTGCGCCGAACATTGAGCAGAAAAGTCTCACAGATGCTTGGGGCAGGTTTAGTCCTTAGAGACGACCCCTCGCACCTTAACACTGCACTCAGGTCAGATATACAGCCAAAACAAACCGCCGAGATGGAAAACTCCTCAGGTTAGCAGTTGTAAGCTTAAAAAAAAACCTGTTAGACAAGAAACCAAAAAGGACAATGCACAGAGAACTTGGACAAAAAAAAGAAACATTCACACTGAAGGACAATTTAGCGAACGTCAAACTGCCAAAATGTAGCCTGCGAGAGCTTAAACAGTCTGATTGTCTTAATAATAAAAATAATGCATCAGATTTATATAGCGCTTTTCTAGACACTCAAAGACGCTTTACAATGGAATGGATGCATTATTCATGCACTCACACATTCCCACTGTGGTGGCGGTAAGCTACTTAAGTAGCCTCAGCTGGCCTGGGGCAGGCTGACGGAAGCGTGGCTGCCAGTGTGCACCTACGGCCCCTCCAACCACCACCAAGTGAATTGCCTTGCCCAAGGACACAACAACACATGACTTGAAGAGAGCGGGGATCAAACAGCCGACCTTCTGGTTACTGAACGACCGTCTCTACACCCTGAGCCACGGCTACATATCCACATCAGCATGTTCTTCCCAACAAGTGGAATCGAAAAATACCAATAATGATCCCAAAATGTCCAGAAACAAGTAAAAATGATGTGGATGAAAGCAGAATTATGTTGAAAAGAAACTTGATTTAATTCATGAAATAAACATAGGACAGAGACCTGACATTGCTGCATTGGGCATGTCGATCGCACAGGTGCATCAATAAAAAGTGATGGTGAGACAACCTCCAGGCAACAATTCATTCTGTCTCAAACTACACTGCATAATTAATAGGAAGCCTTGGAAAATAAAACGATAACCATGAAAAAAAAAAGGTGAATAGAAGCCGAATGTAGGCGTAGGTGCACCCTTCATGCTTCATGCAGTACATACCAAAAAAATAAGCTTGAGTATGCTTACACTTGTGATCTGATTAATATATCCACCT
This sequence comes from Leptonotus elevatus, assembly GCF_054856555.1. Classification (NCBI taxonomy): domain Eukaryota; kingdom Metazoa; phylum Chordata; class Actinopteri; order Syngnathiformes; family Syngnathidae; genus Leptonotus; species Leptonotus elevatus. Next base: position 50,313,731 of record NC_141239.1, on the reverse strand, counting down.
CAGTGTGTGCGCGCACTTTAACGTGGAGAATCATTGTGTGTGCACGCAGGTAGCGAAGGGTGCATTGTAAAATTGGAATCAGAAGATCTATTGGATATGCGTCATGTCAGGAGTCGTACTAAGACTATCAATTCTGTCGACTATGGACATTAGTGCACGTATAATTCCCCCCGTTTGCATTTTTTGAACAATGTCATCAGATGTATACAGCTGTAACAATCAGTAACACTACTTAAATGGCACTTAAAAATATATATATATTAAAACATTTTTTGTATAACTCTTGGCTTTGGAGCAAGTGTGATTTGCTTGGCTTTTTTATATGCCAGATACCCTAACTCAGGTGTGCTCAAGTTCAGTCCTCGAGAGTGCCTACCTAGCCTGTTTTCCCTCCTGCAGCACAGCTGAATCTAATGATCAGCTAATCAGCAAGCTTTGCAGAAGCCTGATAACGATCCTGATCATGAATCAGGTGTGTTAGTGGAGAGAAACATGGAAAACAGGCTGGATAGGGGCTCTCGAGGACCGAACTTGAGCACCCCTGCCCTAACTGATGCAACTCACACATTTTTTACCCAGTCTTGAGATGGGACACGGTTGGGTATTTGGACACAGGTCAGGAATCAAACCTGCTTTGTTTGCACGAAAGGCAGCAGCAAGTACCAATACACTGCCAAGATATTAACACATTTAAGAATTAGCCTACCTTTATTAGTTCAAATCGCTTTATGCTGTTTTAAAAATATCCGTCAATATGCTCTCTGTATGTGCACTGCAACAGATTGAAATCCTGTTCAATTGTTTTAATTGGAAATAAAAGAAAAATAATAAAGAGACGAGAAATGGGCAATTTGGCCATAACAACCCAGCAATAGTGCACAATATGGATCAGACTTTTCATCACCTTTGCCATACATGAAAGAAAACAACACTGAGGAAGGAAAAGAGAGCATTCCTGTCAGTATGTTTCTACATCTAAACAACACGGGAGCAAGGCTAGCTCATTCATAAATACTGGACTGTATATAGGACAGCGGACACCTTCTTCAAAAACTTACATTTATATGAACAAAATATTAGAATACACTCCAAAACCAATGGTGGAGGCACGTAGTCACACATAGAGCGCTAGTCACATTTCATAGATGAATCTTTCCAAATAATGAAGTCAGCTGTTTGTTTCACCGTCTGGCCACAAGCAGGTCGTTGCCATGCCCCACAAACATTACCATCAGCTGAACTTAAATGGCATTGCCTAATGATGCATTGTGAGCACTCGTGTCATTTTATGTGGCCAAATAACATCCACTAGCTGTTTATGTCGAGGCAGTGCATTCCACGTTCGCCCGGCAACGGGGCCGTTTACAAGTGCACAAAAGCACAAGGCTGCTTGATTGCTCTGCTAATTGATCTCCACCAGAGATCACAGAGCTTTGCCTGGAAAGACGGGGAACGCCTCCCGTGACATCGCCAGTCAATGGAAAGCTTTCAGTTTGCCAGCATTCAACGACCAGGCTTGAGTTGGTGGCCTGAAGCTGACCATCTCAAAGGGTGTTTTCAAGCATGACTTGTTACTACCATTGGAGGTGAGAAGTCAAGCAAAGCTACAGGATATTTTGTTTTTCTATGTGAGTGATACAACACAATATCAGATTATTTTTTTAAATGGCTTTTTTTTCAATTTTTTTTATGAAGCCTCATCTTCTAAAAAGCTCAAATAGACACTGACAGTGGGCAGCAGATTTCTCCAAGCAAACAATCTGGCCAAAGTTGAGATGGCTTTCAGATAGCCTTTCGTCAATAAGGAAAACTCAATTTATTATCTGACCTTATATCTTTTCATCATCTGGTCCCAGGGAAAAACAAAACAAACAACACACACACACGCACCCACACCCACACACATGCAGCTTCTCAGAGGTGAAAGGTGAGCTGAGTGATGGCTCATTACATTTCTCTGTGTGCTCTTGTGGTAGCAAAGCACACACGACTACTCCCCACAGGGAAGAGCGGTGTTGCTGTACAATTGGCAATGGTGACATCATTAGACTAGATTAGTATCTTTCCTTAAAGTTGCAATATGGAACTTTTTTCCCAATAATAACTTTACAATACGCTTTTTATTTGACCATTTATGAGTGAAATGCCTTCTATATAGTAGATTAACACCTTAGCTGTTCACAATGGGTATTCCTGCAAGCCTCTGGCCAATAGTTTTCTGACTGGATTCGGGTTAGAATTTCCCGCGCCCTGTCTGCGGATGTGACGTAATGTGCGTGGTGTGTATGTGAAGAACGGTATGTGCAGTTTAATTTTTCGCCAGCAGGTGGCAGTAGTGATTCGAAATGGAATATTCTACGTTCAGTAGCTTTAAAGAGACAAACAGACGCTCTTCAACCTCCAGGTTGACCTTTGCCCTTTGTGCCAGTTGTGATGTGGGCGGTAAGCTAAATCAGATTTCTCAATATCTGGATGGGGTTATTGATCGGACAGTCATCAGGAACTGTACTGTAATAGGCCCTTTTAAACACATATCCATAATCAGTCATGTCAAATGTCATGTGTCTGAATGATTAGCTTGTGTTGAGGGATCTTAAGAGGGATTTTGCCTCCCTGATATGCTCGGGAAATGGCCAGGGTCAACAATTGTCAATGTACAATTAGCAGTACAAACCCCAAATCCTATGAAGTTGGAATGATGTGTAAGATAATGTTCAAACTGATGAACCTTGTTTTTTCGCAAATATTCTCTCATTTGAATTTGATACCTGCAACGCATAAAAAAAACAAAACAAGCTGGGACAGTGGCATCAAAATGACTGGGAAAGTGGAGGATTGCTGACACCGTAATGGCATCAAAAAGAAGTTAACTGAGCGGCGCGAAAAAACGGAAGAAAAAGAAAACTGAAGAAAAAAAAATGTTGGCACTTGTTGGTGATGGATAGTTGGAGGTGAAACTCCATTTTATTTTATTTTTAGCAAGTTTGTTTGTTTTGCTAGCCAGCTCGCTAGCCTCAGGCATTTATTTTATTATTTATAGATGTTAACCTTCCCTTGGCCAGTCCCTGGTTTAACTAGTAAAATATGTAAATTATTGTAGAAAATGCTTAAAAGTGACAAATTTGTAATTGGGTACAAGCTTTAAAAAAGACACTTTACATCACAATTTTTAATATAAAAACAAATTAGTTTTAATATTCTGTACTACTGCAATATTACTGTAAATAAAAAAGTAGGAATATTCACTCCTGGTCTATTTGCTTGATAACCTAAGATGCTATTTTAAGTTAGTTTGTTTTCCTTGTTGCACTTTAAAATTGAGTTTGTTTTGTTGTGTTTTATTTCAATTAAACATTTGTCTAAACACTCTGTCAACTTAAGATGTTTCATTTTAACTGCAGTATGTCTTGTTCATAAAGTCTAATTGAATGCGCTATCTTAAGAGACCATCTAAAGGGTTAAGAATCTCTTCATTGTAGTTTGGCAAACTAGGGGCCCCCAAACAGCATCTTGCCTAGTGAATGCACCATAAAGCTGAACGTTACATTCATGTTTTGGAGCAACACATGTGGCCATCCAAGCAATGTCTTTTTCAAGGATGCCCCTGCTTAATTTAGCATCATAGTACAATAAAATATCTTTTGGACGTGCATCCAACAGTTTGAGGTAATATTCTTTTCTGTTCCCAGGGAACAAAGGCCAGGTCCAGAAAAGTGGAAACTGGTGCAATTGTCATCGGTCACATTCCCGTTTGTCAACAAGAGTACTTACACAATAAGTTGCCTATTGGACCCGATCCTTTAATCTTTCTTTGAAATGACTACAATCAATATGCTCTGATTAAGATATGCATTCATGTAGTTCTCTCTTATTTTGGTCAAAGATGATCTTATAACGGATTGGATTGGCACCATCATTTTGGCTTTATTTGTTTCCGAGATACCAAGGCGACGGCCTCATTGCGTAAACCTACAACATTTCTGACCAAGATTGAAATCAATTTTTTTTTCTTTTCCTTCACTGTTTACATTTTTGCCTGCAGTGAAATCATCAAAATCACTCCAATCTCTTGTAAAATGATTCATCATTTGGAGAGCGTGTTGCTCCTTTGTTGTTGTCCTCACACTCACCTACATCACAATATCTAAGCAGCTGCAGACATGCGTGGTTGAAATTCTTATGGAGAAACCTGCCGTATGGTGGCAGCAAGTCAAAATGTCTCCGGAGTCCATGCTGAAAAGTGTTAAGATCATGTCTCAAATATATTACTTTATTTATTAAAGATAAATTGAATGAACGTGTTTGTGTCATATGATTAAGCTAGTGTACACCCCATGCTTATTTTATTTTATTATTAGTTCAATCAAAGAAAATTATGTACTGTATTTATTCTTAGTAATTGAGGATGATATAGTTTGCTAATATATCCCAGAAAAACCTAGACTTTATGCAAATATGCCGCCTACGAACTGTGAGCACTACATGGGTGATAAGATGCTGAGTAGCAGTTTTGAGGTCATGCCATGGCAATGACGGCATCATAACATCACCGTTACCTGCTAATTAACAAATAATTTTGAGAGTGACTTCAAGTAATGACTTACCTGTCCTGAATGAGATGTGCCCTAACCCAACCGTAAACATGACAAAAAGCATACAAACATGATAACATACTGTTCCATGCTAGGACTGACAAGTTTGTCCTACGTTCATAATTGATCCATGTAACCATTAACTAATTCACTGCCATAAATTCATTTAAAAAAATTATAAAAAATTAGGGGCGACAGGCAATAATTTTTTAAAATTGTAATTAATCGCATGACTTCATTAGTTAACTCACGATTAGTCGCAAATTGTATATCTGTTCTAAATGTACAATAAAAACAATTCTAGGTTTTCATACTCTTGTTAACAAAAGTGGAAAAAATGTTAAACTACTAGAAATTAGTTAAATTAATTTTCGACGTTTATAGCCGTCAATGGCAGCGAATGAATTAAAAAATAATAAGAAGAAAAGATTATTAAACATTTGGGGTGTCAGGTGATTAAAATTTTAATCGGAATTAATCGCATTACTTTACTAGTTAACTCACGATTAATCACAAATTTTATATCTGTTCTAAATGTACAATAACAAAAAATCTAGCTTTTCATACTTTTGTTAACAAAAAAGAAAAAAATGTTAAACTAATAGAAATAGTTCAAATGTCTTTTTGACGTTTTTAGCCGTCAATGGCAGTGAATGAGTTAATCATGGCAAATTAAATTAAACTGAATTAAAAACGTTGCAGATCGTCATATAAAGCATCACATGACTTCAGCATACATCACTCAAATGAAAAAATGTGCAAAACCATCCGCCACCCTTTTGTAATGGCACCATTACTTGTTTCTGCATTAGAATGAACTCATCTCACTCTTGAGAGAACAAACTTAAAACGCCACCCACATATACCTGGCTCGTGTTATGTAAGCATTGTGTAATCTCCATGAGATGGTCAGTGAAATTCTTTTACGGTAAAATTCATGTGATCCAATTTCTCTAAAGGGTGAAGTTAAGATGCATGACAAATCAAGCCTTCCCATGAGATGCACATTAAATGGGTCCTTATAATGTATGAACCAATCAATGTGTTTGTCTCTGAATTATGCAGTGTTGTCATCATTGTAATCTTCAGAAGGCAGAAAAGTCTTTCTCGGCCGGGAGCTCAGATTTAAGCATCTCATCAAACCCACACTAAGAGTGACTTCACCCTATTGTGCTTGGTGAAAGAATAATTGTTCCAGTAAAAACAAAATTCCATTCAGAGTAATATGTTCGTACAAACACACTGCACACATCACAGATCATCATGTGGCGAAATCTTTCCCCATCATTGTTCTCTCGTCTCTGGGGGGGGGGGGGGGGGGGGGGGGATACGCCTCCACCAAAATGTGGGATTTGTCATTTCCATCCAATATGCACACCCACCCTGAGTGGCTCCTTCACTAAGCCTGATAGATGACCCTTGAACATAAATAGAATCGAATAGCATTGCTCCAAGCAGGCCCTTTACACCAAATCAAAGCAGAACCACAACACATTTGTGCTGTAGTACACATTTATCATCACATGCATAACTGATGAAAGTTGCAATTTTAAGCTACTACACTTTAAATTAAACTCCATTTAATTGTGGGGTATACATTCCAGACCCATCTAGGTGAAAATCTGCAATGCCGAGAGACAAAAAAAAAAAAAAAGGTTTTGCTTCTCCGAATTGCATTAAATACATTATTTTACATATTAAAACACTTTTTTTGAAAAACATATTGTAATCATAATCAAATGACTCCATGTATTGTCGTGTCTTTGTCTCAGCCTTTCTGTGCGAGTCTGCTTGCTCTCAAAGTGCTTGAAATGAAAAAGCAGAACTTGCTTCATGTGCTTTTTTTGTCACTCCTACTTGACGTTTACTGTAAAACTGACACGCAAAAGAAAATTGTAAATTGCTTTAATGAACACCTAAAGGTTAACCAAGTCATATAATAGCAACTGACATCTACTAGCTTAAGGCTAACATAAAATACAAAATGCCACACACAGGCTAACAAAAAATTAGCGTTGATGTTACGGTAAGTATAAACCTTCAACAAACTGCTACTTTGACACACACGGAGCAGCATCACATTCAACAAAAACACAATTAAATGTATTTAAATTGAAATGTATTTAAAGACCAAAATGTTCAGTCGAGCATACATACAAAAGCTTGCATTGTGGAATATGTCCTGCCATTTGTTTAACCTTTACACAAATTTCTTTCTTTTTTAACAGACACGGAACAAATGTTGCTAAAAAAAAATCGTAGTGCAAACAAAAAACGATGTTTGACTGTATCTATGTTTAGATGGCACATGCTCTGAGGTGGCATCGGGCTTATCGGCGTTTACGTTATTGCCGCTGCTGGACAACTGTTGTGGTGACTGTGTGAGTGAGATAGTCCAGTGCTCACTACAAGGGCCTGGGGACAGCTGTAAAGATAGTATTTATTAATCGCCTGACACCCTCACGCATAATAAAAAAAATAATTTTTGAGTAGCAAAGTCTTCCCTTAAAAAAAAAACACAATTAAACTCTGTTTGTGTGTAAATATTTTTCAAATAGTATTTGTCTGCTATGATGTGCCGTCTCTGAATATTCATTTAGATTAAAATATAATACTTTCTTTCTTCAGTAGTGAACCAGGAGCATTCCGATTATTCTCCATGCAAAATAGACGTCCCCCCCCCCCCCCCCCACACTTCCATTTCCCTCACACACTTCCTTTAAGTGGAGATAACATCTGGGATAAGAACGTGGTAAAGAGCAAAGAGGGAATGGGAGGAGGGAGCACGTGTGTGTGTGTGTGTGTGAGAATTCTTAAAAACCTTGTGTGTTCAATCAGCCCCAGGGAGGGAACCATCGGAGATAAGCTTGTGACAGCTGCCAAACACCTCTGTGTGAGTGTGTGAGTGAGTGTGTGTGCATTAGTAATGGGCCCCATGTTTAAAGAGGGGCGTATGCATGAATCCCCGCCACCTGCCGGCTTGAGTCCCTTCTGGCAGGTGTGAGTCCGTTTGTATGTGATTCAGGGCCCTGATGATATTGGAGCATATGTGACGGAGTTATCAGCAGACAGCATCTCCATGCAATAACATTAAAAGACGTGAGGCACGCGGATGGGGAAGATTACTGAAATGCGAGGCAACGTGAGCTCTGCTCATATGAACAGTAAACACCGGAAATCAGGACAAAATGTGAAAACCGCACAGATTTGATGTTGACGGTGGAATAATGAATTAGGGATGCAATATTAAAGAAACCGGTCAAATAATGACTCACTTAATAGCTAGTTGATAACAATCTGACAATATTTTTTGAACAAGATCATCTAATAATGTTGGAAGTGCTTTAAGGTGAATTTAAATGACAGAAAATTGTAGAATGGTCTCAGATCTTTGTGACAGTGGAATAACCTTTTCCTGCCAGGGTTCAAAGGTTAAATTCGCAAGCAGGTGGCAGAGGCAAAGTGATCTGAACCGGGTCAATAACAGCCCTCCGCCTCACTGTGATAGAATAAAGTCCCATTTTCCCAAAACAAACAGACGTCTTCTTCCAGCTTGCTTTTTGTGTTCATGAACGCCTGAGGGTGCCGAGCTAGACTGCAAATAGTCAAGATAAAGCTTCTTGTCGGAGTGTTGATTGCTTGTCTCCCCGTCTCCCGCCGATCAGCCTGCCACTGCAACCTCCACGCCCGTCGCTGCCGATTCAACATGGAGCTGTACAAGCTGTCAGGGCGCAGGAGCGGAGGGGTGTGTCTCAACTGTCGTCACAACACGGCCGGCCGACATTGCCACTACTGCAAGGAAGGCTTCTACCGGGACATGACCAAGTCCATCTCACACCGGAGAGCTTGCAAAGGTAAATGTATAAATAAATAAAGACACCGTAATACAAATTGCTCTTTAAAGTGGAAGTCAACCTTAAACATTTCTTTAAACAATAATATGTTATATGTGACCTCACTAGTCTAAGCATGACATTCTGATTAATATTACATTCGCGGAATAAGAGTTATGAAGCAAAATCCAGCCGTTTTGATCCATCTCAGGGGGCGGCCATCTTGCTATCGACTGAAGATGACATCACAGTTGCTCAGGGCTCAGGCAACGACCAATCAGAGCTCACCTTGTTTTCTGAAGCTGTGATGTCATTTTCACTCGAGAGCAAGTGGTAAAATGGCCGCCTTCTGAGATGGATAAAAAACGACCAGATTTTGCTACTTAACTCGTATTCCACTTATAATATTGACAATATTTACACTAGTGGGGATGCATAGAACATGTTGTCAATATTGTTTTTTTTTGGGGGGGAGGTTGATTTCCACTTTAACAAGGAGCTCAACTGCAAAATTCTCATTTGAAACAGAATGTCACACATGCACTGTCATCAGCAGACTGCAACAACGAGAAAGACTGGAAGAGTTACAGAAAGGCATACTACTGGATACCCTTGGAAATTTTAACTGATCAAACACCTGTTGTGAATTTCACCATTGATGGTTTGGTTGTAGCACCTCCAAAATCCAGCCGTCTTGCTATCGAATGAAGATGACATCACAGTTGCTCAGGACTCAGGCAATGACCAATCAGAGCTCATCTGTTTTCTGAAGCAGAGCCGTGATTGGTTGTTACCTGAACCCTGGGCAACTGTGATGTCATTTTTTGTTGACAGCAAGTGGCAAAATGGCCGTCCCATTAGATAGATAAAAACAGATGAATTTGACTGCATAATTCATATTCCACAAACAGAATATCAATCAGAATCCCACGTTTAGACCAGTGGTGGAACATACAACATATTATTGTAAAGAATATGTTTGGTTGGACTTGCCCTTTTTCAGTACATGAAGAAGAACCTTGTTGAATCCTGTGTTGAAAAGTCAACATTGTCATAAAGGGGCCTTTTGAGGTTGTCATCGCATATTAGACATTCAAAAATTCCAGTAAAATTCCAGTAAAATAATCCCTTTATTCACACACTGTTACCAGTCAATACTATACCGCCATGCTTGAGGTATTAAAGGAATTCTTTGGAAAGTTTGGAATAAAGGAGCCACCTGTCTCGGCACTGGTGAAGTGACCCGTACAAGCACAAAGCTATTTGGGGTCCCCAATGAATGACTGACAAGACAAAGATAACAAACAGAAGCTGAGGTGTGAGCGGATTGTGGAACCAGCTCGCTAATCTATTCATACCTGCATGTAACACGTGCACACGCATGAGTACACACTGCATACTGACACAGGTGCAAGCACATACCTCAAACTGCAGAAGATTATCAACAGGAGAGACAAAAAGGGAGCATCTTGCGCTGACCAAAGCATTTCAGTGAAAAGGAAAAACGGAACATTTAAAAAATATTTTCTAATTATAACATTGACATGGTTACATAAATGTTTAATTCATTCATATTTAGCCAATGTCAACGCTCTGTAATCTGTCGTTGCTAATGTTTCTATGGATCTGTCCTTCTGCATGGTCTCATATTGATTTATTCTGACTGAAATGAAACAAAAGCCAAGGCCTCTGTGATCGGGATAAAAAAAAAAACTCTTAAATCCAAGCTCTTTTATAAACACAGTCCTGGGATCGGTTTACTGCATGTGGTAATGCTGTGTTGAACAAAAGCTTGATAGATCACCCACACTTAAATGGTCCTTTGCAGCATTGTTTCAGGCTGCCAGTCTAAACATTTTCACACATTTGCAGAGGAGTTAGACTGAGAGTGTTGGATCTGGCCTCGGGTTAATGCAAGAGGGGTTCTTGCTCAACCTGATGATGTAGCGACATCCATTGATGTTTGCAAAGTCTTTCTAAACAGCTGGATCAGTACCCAGACTCGCTCACTTCCGCGCCCCCTTCATCCAGCTGGTTGCTTGGGGGTCAAAGCCAAACAGCCCGATTTTTGCCTTTCCTCCTCAGGTGGCAAAAAATGGGCCAACGTAACATCAGTTAAACAACCAATTATTGTCCAATTCAGCCAATCAACCCACTGTGCTGTATAAAATGGTTCATGTTTTATTTTAGATCCTTTATATACATTAACAACTTCATCCCTCATCAAGCGCATAGTAGACAAGACTCTTGGAGAATCGCATTAGATATACTTGATGCTTTTTTTTTTTTTCAAAAATATTAGAGGTTGAAGCCTGTAACTCATTCACTGCCATTGACGGCTATAGACGTCAAAAATTCATTTGAACTATTTCTATTAGTTTAACATTTTTTTCCCAATTTTGCTAACAAAAGTATGATAACCTAGAAAAAAAATATTGTAAATTTAGAGCAGATATAAAATTTGTGATTAATCATTAGTTAACAAGTGAAGTAATGTGATTAATTACAATTAAAAAATGTAATCGCCTGATGGGCCTAATTAAAACAAATTACAAATAAGGGGCGTTTAATCATAATTAATCGCATGATAATTTTATATCTGTTATAAATGTACAATAAAAAAAATCTAGGTTTTCATTAAAAAAGTTAATGAAATGAAACTAATACAAATAGTTCACATGAATTTTTGACGTCTATAGTCGTCAATGGCAGTCAATGAGTTCAAGTGGAAGTCAACCATAAACATTTCTCGACAATAATATGCTATATGAGACCTCACTTGTCTAAACATGACATTCTGATTAATATTACACTTGTTGAATATGATTTATGAAGCAAAATCCATCCGTTTTTATCCATCGCAAAGGGTGGCCATTTTGTCACTTGCTGTCGACTGAAGATGACATCACAGTTGCTCAGGGCTCAGGCAACGACCGATCACAGCTCATCTATTTTCTCAAGCTGCGCTATGATTGGTTGTTACCTGGTACCTGACCAATAGTGATGTTCTACCTGTTCAATATTTACTATAAAAATTCAATACTATCAGCATCAATGTTATTGTGATTTTTACAAACTTTTGTGTTTGATTTGTCCAATCATCAAATCAACAATCTATTTCAGAAACACATCCATCCATTTCGTTTCTCCTTGTTAGGGTCACTGGTGAGCTGAAACCAATTCCAGCTGTCTTAAGGCAGGAGAGGTGGCGTACATGCTAGGCTAGTCGCCAGCTAATTGCAGGACACATGCAGAACAAACAACCATTCACATTCACACTCACATCGTCAATTTAGAGTCCTCACTTAACCTAGCATGAGTTTGAAAGCAAATTCCAAAACTCAGAATCTGGAGGCAGATGTGCTTCCCACTTCGCCACAGTGCTGTTGTTTTAACAAATATTTATTAGTATTGGCTCTCTGTGTGCTTCAGGATCGATTTTATGCTCCGTTTACTTGTTTTTAAATGTCTTTACGGTCTTGGACCATCATATTTGACTAATATGCTTTTTATTATATCAACCCTCATGGGCCCAGAGGTCCTCTGGCACCAGCCTTTTAAATTCCGAGAGCTCCAACAAAAATTTACGGAGAAGCAGCAGTCAGATATTCTGACTTTGCGCCTCTGAAACAGCCTGCCAGAGGGCAACTGTGGTACTGTAATAGTGCACACTCACAGAGCAAATTTCTCACATTGAACGTGCAGTTTTCCCAGCTAACCGCTTAAGCAGACTTTGAAGTGTGTTCCACTCAAGCGTTACCGGGAAACATTATTCAGCCAATGTTTGCGAGGAAATCGTTGCCAAAAAGTTTTGCATCGGAAACTCAATTTGAAGAGCACACGGCCTGCCTGATCACAAACGTTTGCGCCCGTTCTGCTTCAAGACAGACTCATACCTGCATACGTTTCGATACTGAAACACAAGATGAAAGAAATGCTAAGTGTGTGAAATGCTAATCGGAATCAAGTTTTTTCCCCCCTTCCCCCTCATTAAGGGTGGAAAGAAGCTGTGTAATATGTGGATTTATGCTGGTGCGAGGCCCATTTGCTCATCTGGGATGTCACTCAAAGAAAACTAAGTCAACTCTAAAGGGAATGATTTCTCATTATGTTTGAGCATTTAGATTACGGTTGAGTAATTGATTTCTGCGATGATTAAGAGGATTTGATTTGATTTGAAAAACCTCATATATAAGCAGAGAGCATAATCTGTCTGCCTGCGCTTTTGATCAAATCCACCAAATTGCGTTGAACCACCTGCACCACAACTTAGACCTGCCGTTAGCTGATCTATGGTGTAGTCTAGTTACTATCATGACTTTTGTTTTCAAGTTTCCTTGGTGACACATCTCTGTCATTTCCTCTCTCCAGCATGTGACTGCCATCCGGTCGGAGCGGCAGGGAAGACGTGCAATCAGACAACAGGCCAATGTCCTTGCAAGGACGGGGTTGCGGGAATTACCTGCAACCGATGTGCCAAGGGGTACCAGCAGAGCCGCTCTCCCATCGCCCCCTGCATCAGTAAGCCTTTCTCACAACTGACAGAAAAAGTACAGTTAAAAAAAAGAGATCATTTCTTAATGAAATGTAAACTTGCATACGAACAGACATGGAAACACAAGGTTGGACTATTGGACAACTTGTGCTGTCCCAGTATCTGTGGCCTCGTGAGAAATCAGTGGAGCTGCTCAAATGATTGATGTGAAGACCACCCAAAGATTGCCAGCGGTGGCAAAGTACCCACACGCCGTATTGAAGTAGTTTTACAGAACTGCAGAAAAATACTTACTCAAGTAGAGATTCCTGGAAAATCTGAAGTACAGTAACAAATCATTTGCACAGTACAGTTAGACATACAGAAAGACATGTCACAATGAACGTATACATGTAGAATGATGTCATATAACATATAATTATTATTATTTATTTATTTATTTTTAACAGTCAGACTAAAAGAGAACGTCCAATCACCCTGAGTCAGCTTTCCCCTACCTTTTTTTGAAGTTTTTTTTTTGTAGTCATTTTGTTATTTTGTGAGCTCACAGGTGTATGAAACGTGCAGGAATGAGGCACAGTATTAATAGTCTGCAGATTCAAATATATATATATATATATATAATAACTTTCAGTGTGGTCTGTTACTGCTATGTAGGCCTGTGGTTGGGGATCCCTGACTTAAATAATTTGATTAATGACGTTATTATCCAATTTGGGGCTCAAAAAGTCCAGTACCACTTAGGACTAAATATAATAATGTATTTTTCTCTGACGCCAAGTCTTTATTATTATTGACAGATGTTCCGTTGGGATTAATTTGATAGGTGCCAACCTTATTCATGCCATGTGATTAACTTTCATGATTAATAATGAGAAGCAGAACTTTGTGGTTGGCAAAAATGGGTTTGGATCTCAGCTCAGACCCTCCTGTGCGGAGTTTGCAGGAACACTGAAGAAACTAAATAAAATAAAATAATATGACGGCAGGCTCTTTGCCAAGCAATGTGAAACGCCTATCAAGAAAGCAAGTTAAGCCTCGTAGCGTTCCTAAAGAAACATGCGATCGGGAGAGTCACCCTCCCCCACGCCGTGCTCTCGTCATTCACCAGACGCATTCAAGAGTTTTGATCGTCCCTTTAGGAACGCAACGGAGGCTTACCTTGCTTTCTTGATAGGCGTTTCACATTGCTTGGCAGAGAGCGAGCCGCCATTCTATGTCACTACGCACTGAATGCGTTGCGACGTAAATAACAATGGAGGCTTACGTCCAAATAAAGTTTCAACAAAATGTATTGAAATGGAAATGATTTTGGGAATAGTTATGTTAGTAACAACCAAATAAATAATATAGAGCAAACTTGTCATGACAGTCAGGGTTCCTTTTAAAAATGAAAAACACTTGCGTTTAACATAGATAGTAGCTGTTTATGAACCCTTTAATGAACTCATATTTGCATAAATGCATCACAGCAGTGGTTGATGCAGTACTATTCTCCTCGTTTGTCTGCATGACTGCAATATACTGCCCACTGGTGGCCAAGATGGGAACTCCAGAAAGAGCAGCAAAATGTATTGAATTGCTGCATTAAATGATGATGGGCAAACTTGCACAATTATGTTACTACTCTATGTTTTCAAATACTTTGTTTTTTTTTTTTTTTTTTTTGGGGGGGGGCTTAATGAATAGATTAAAGGCATTTCCCTCCATTTCGATCAAGAAAGAAATGTTTTGAGTTACAAGCATGGACATGGAACAACTTAAACTCATATCTCAAGGCACCACCATACAATGTGTTACAATGGTGTTATTGTAAATAAATGATCCACATTGAGGATTTTATCACCCTCAAGTAGACATCTGGTTTTCATAAATAAATGTTATATAGTAAATAAACCACAGTGCTTTAACCAATTGTAAATATTTTTCATCTGAACAAAAGCATGACCATTTGCTGGGAGTTGTTATTCTTACAATAGGTTTACAAATCCAAACGGCTTTGAATTTGAAACCACTGTATGCTCAATCTATCTTTGAAGACGACTTGAAATGCTTATGCTTGTGAATGCTTGTTAGCCTTGCAGTCACATCTTGTTATTCTTATATCCTGTTCCATTATTCTGGATAGATATTTAGCTCTGAAATGATGGCTGATACTGTATATTTATTGGCTGCAGACGCCAAGCCTTCAGTAATATACACCAGCCTCACACTGAGATAGAGATCACTGGTAGCTGTTTTGATCAAAGAGCATGTGACTGGTATTAAAAGATGTCATGTCTGTAACTGCTGAAATGTGTTTTTTTTTATCCTCATCATGAAGTGCAAAAAGAGAACATATTTGCTTCTCCCATAGCACGTTCAGCTTCAGTTTGGCTCTCAGCACCGTCAACGTACCACAATCACAGCACTTAAAGCAAACTCATCTTCCGACAGATGATTCGGCAATGTCATTAAGAAAACATCCCGTTCATTCCCACAGGTGTATTCCATGTATGATCCCAAATAGGTTACATATGGTCCAAGGCAGGAGAAAGTGTGCTCTGGTGGACAAAAAAAAACACATGTTGACAATTCTCTTGAGATGACAATTAATGACCCGCTTCCTGTCTGCACCACAGAGATTCCAGTTGCATCCCCTACGGCGACTTACAGCAGCTACGATGAGACATCAGGTCAGTAAGCAAACGGTCTACCGCAGCATTTCTTATCATTATTTATGAGATGTAATACTTAACTGGGTCGAAGTTACTTTTATCACTTACCTCCCTAATGCTTTAAGACACAAAAAAAAACACAACTTGCTTGTACAACCCAATGTTTTATTTAAGTACATTCAATTTGGAATAGTTTTATTGAATAAAAGTTCTAAATAAAGTTGCAACATTGTGCGTAGTCTGAAATTGAATGCTTTGCTTAAATCTAGGAAATTAGAATTAATCATATTATAGAATTTTGATTCATTGCGATTAATCGCTTAATTAAAAAGGCTTTTCATCAAAAAATGTTGCCCACCAAATTTGAAGAGCACCTGTTACGCGTTAATTCTTTCTACATTTAATGTTATTAGGATGTCTTCCACATTTTTTGATCCACTGCATGCGCTCATCCTCTTCTTTCTTCTAATCAATTAATTACTTTCGTAATTTAAAATGGAGGGAAACAAATTACCTCAATATTTTGATATGACCAAATATTCTGAATGTCATACACAAACATTTATTAAATGCTTTACTTTAATGCATGTAGCTATGTTTATTGCTGAAACGCAACCTGTGCTACCTTTAACGTAATCATCCGCTGTCAGCGAAAGGATCATCTTCGGCCCAAATTAATAGTGTGATGAAACTGCTTTAAAACATGATTAATGCGATAACATTTTTGTGCGATTAATTAATTAATTAATGATTTAACTTTGATAGCACTAATTAGTATATAAATTATCAAACTGTGATTAAATGATGATTCAATTAATTTAAAAGCCTTGTACTTAAAAGTTAGATTAAAATATATATTTTTTTAATGTATTGGATAACAAAGTTCAAGGGATCAAGTTCATTTAGACATTTTCAGCAGAACGAAGATACAACTGTGTTTATAATGAATATGATAACTTATTTTTTCCTGTACAATTAATACCTTTAAAAACACATTTTGCCACTTGCTTTCGACCGAAGGTGACATGACGCGTGCCCATGCTCAGTTTGTTAATGTGACCAAACCCAGAAAACAGGTGAGCTGTGATTGGTTGTCACCTGTTTCCTGAACACCTGTGATGTCATTTTCAGACGACAGCAACATTTGTTTTTTACATGAAAAATAATGAAGTTATCAATTAAGTATCCCTTTACATACCATGCAGCTGAACTTAAAAATGTACTTTACCGGATTAAGTTTAAGACCCTTTAATGTGTGTCCACCCCCCAAGTTTTTTTTTTCAGCTATTCACACTATTCGAAACATTGTAAATAAAATTGTATTAATATTTGTATATTCCATCCTCCATCCACATTAACTTGGTCTCGCTTTTCATGGCTCCCTGTGGCGTCATTGCCTGTATTCCCAGCCTGCACAGCAACCCCCCCTGGGGTTTCAACCTTAATCTGATTACATGCTTCATTTGCACCCGTTTGTATTTCAATCACGGCTGACTGCGCTGGCAGCAAAGCCCAGGCGGAAGCTATTGTTGGTTTACTCTAACAAGAGTCACCATGTGGTGACATAAGACGATGTGCCACGTTAGTGTTTACCCATCGCTTTAGTGTCATTTTTTGGGGGAGTGTGTTCCGTTCATGGCTCATTAGGTTCAGACCCTCTTCGAACCTGTTGTCTTAGTTGTTTACAGTGTTGCCTCAATTAGTTTGACTGTGAGTTAGGATTATTGTCATTGCACATGCACAAGTACAGAGCAACAAAATTTACCCAAGAAACATGAAAAACGAGTTGGAGGTGGAGAGAGGTGGAGGGGGAAAAAAGAACAGGTTTGAAATCTTGATAACTTTTATTAAATATATATGATGTGAAATTAATAATAAGTAACTTAGCCACCAACATTGACATCAAACTTTACATATTACATATCGGGACAAAACTGTATCTCAAAAATCATCACTTTTCAGGAGACCCTAAAAACGGCATGTTTGTTTAACCATTAACATTGCAGAATCAAAGAAAGCAAACCATTTTCAACACTTTAGATTGTTCAATAATTTGTAATATATATATATATATATATATAAAAGACAAGCAAAAAAAAAAATGAATAAAAAGCACATATTGTGATGTCTCAATTGGTCATCTGTGTTTAACTCTTAGCTAACAATGCAGTCAACTATTTTGATGCTTGGTGGAACGGACACAAGCTAGCATGCTATTTACTTTTTTCATATAACACACATTACATTCACACTTACCACCTCGTTTCTTTTTGTGCACCTGAGTGATGAGTTTGCTTAATTTCGTTCGGAGATAGACCGATCTGTTTTTTTGTGTTTAAGCCGATACCAATTATTAGTAATCAGAGAGACTGGCAATTGATATTTGGAGCTGATACTCATATGCACTAAAAAGGGAAAATATTTTAAATATACAAATCAACCCGAAAATGTGTATGTGCCCCCACTAGTACTGCTTAACTCATATTTCACAAATGCAATATTAATAAGAAAACCGTGTTTAGACTAGTGGGCCTACATTGAACATATTATTGGAAATGAATTTTTGGAGTTGACTTCCCCTTTGACTTTATTGTGATGAGTCTAAGATAATATGCTTTGTCTAAATCTTAAGACAATAGACACCTTTGTTTTCTAATTGTAACAAAAAGTTCAGGGAACTTCCAGTGTCATCAGCTAATCTTAAAACTTTCACTTATCTTTGTTATATTTCAAACAAAAACAAAAAGTGCAGACTTCCCAAGGTCAGCGCCATCTCTAGAAGTTAAAGGAAATTTTGAATGGTTCCTCCGCTTAGTTATTTGACCTCTTATCAGCCATCAGATTTTTTCTTTAAAAGGCAAATGCCGCTATTCATCAAAATGCTAAATACTACTACTACTAGCCAGCAGTCAGCAAAAACTCAGATTCCCGACACTGCAGTATCGAAAGCAGTGCCATCGTTTTCTCATTGACACGGGCCATTGTCAGCCGTCTCTTGATTGCCCGCCCTGTTGTGGCATTTCTGAGAATGGGGTGAGTCATTTCTGACTCCCAGCGACAGTGAAAGAAGTACGGCTGAGACAGTGTGAAGCTTGGATTGTGAGTGGACGCCACCCTCCAAATTAGAAGCCGTGTGGTCCCCGCAGAATGAGCGTGGCGCTGCCGCACAGCCACACAATGAGGGCGTTTGTCTTCCCAGCAGGAGATTGGACCTTAATGAGCGCTGCGGGTGTAATGGCTCAGTGTGCAGCAATTTCTCTGAGGGGGCGCAACGTCAGTGTTGCCTATCAAAGGGGAGGTGTGATGGAGGCCCCCAGAGGCCAGAGGCAGATCGAGGCCCCAACCAGCCTCTTTCCTACATTCAGATGGAAATTAGCCATTGCTTGATATGGACTAGTCAAAGTCATTTACTCTGGGATTTCCGTTTTTTTCTCTCTCTTTCCTTTTATTTTTTATGATCCCACCACCTGAGAAAGCGGCAAAAAATGTTTCCTCAACATACACGAATTCGATCCTCATCCCACAAACCAAGCGACTTTTTCTTTTTTAAGAGTGGGGGGGGGGGAGGGGCGTTTTTTCTTCCTTCATCATTACCCGGGCAACCTCATTCACACAGAGGATAATGGAGAAGAAAGGGGACGACTGGACGGAGAGCTGGAAGAAATAATGAAGTTTGTCCATATTCAGGCGAACTGAAAGGCCCCCCTCTCTCAACTGCTCCCTCCTTCCTCTTCTAAACGGCCCAGCCCAGCATTCCCACCCCCCAGAAAAGGGAGCACAAGTCTTCCGACTCAGGCAACACTAGTAAACGATCTGCTTGCAATTTGTGTCAGTCAGTGGAGAGTGGAAAGAACAAATGATTTCAATTTAAAACAATTTTTGCCCTCTGGTCCCACCACCAGCTCCCTCATTTATGGACATTACCTGGCAGGGAGACAAAAACAGCAGTCGTCTTTAAAGCCTGCCACTAAATGCCAAGCGCGCATAAATGCATTAATGCATCTCACTTTATAAGTAACCAATTGGTTTCCCTTTTTATAATGACCAGTTTTGATTTCTTAGTGCATGCACTTTGTCTAGAAACATTTTAAGTGAGGCAAATATCAAACCTGGATTAAAAACATAAGGTGTTAAATGCAAAAAAAGGTTTTAACACTTGAACTTAACTTGAGCTTCTAATGTTTATGTTAATGAGCTTAGACTATGGACTAGGAAAACGAAAAGTATTCTTTACACTAGTAGGAGTTTTGGAAGTGCGAAAGGTTCTAAAATGAGGACACCTCAATAGGGAACAGTTGAAATGTTAAACTATATTAAATGTTGATTAATGTTCTCATCGATTTCACTAAAAGTGTTTAGATGATTCACTTGTTAGAAAGTAACACTCAAGAAGCTGTTTAATGATTTTATGTAACTCAGGAAATAGGAGAAATTTCTCAAATGCACACCTTTTAGTTGGTGAGAACCATAATAAAATGAAATAAAATAAAAGTAAATGAACTCATTTACTGCCATTGACGGCTATAGACGTCAAAAATTCATTTGAACTATTTCTATTAGTTTAACATGTTTTCCCCACTTTTGTTAACGAGAGTATGAAAACCTAGACATTTAGTTTTTAATATTTTTCTTTTTTTAAGGAAAAGATTATTAAAAATTAGGGGCGTCAGGTGATTAATTTTTTTAATTGTAATTAATCGCATGACTTCAATAGTTAACTCACGATTAATCACAAATTTTATATATTTTCTAAATGTCCAATATTTCTTTTCCTAGGTTTTCAAAAAAAATGTTAAACTAATAGAAATAGTTCAAATTAATTTTTGACGTCTATAGCCGTCGTTGGCAGTGAATGAGTTAAAGTAAAAAAATAAATAAAAAAATAACTTAACCTGTCAAATAATAATATTATAAATATAAATAATAATAATAACTGATTTCAAAAGCAGGACAAAGTGGTCTAAATTACATAACTCACCTTTGTCAAAATGTAACTCATAGGGTTTATTTACCTTGGGCCTCAAAGTCGTAGCCTAATATGCTTCCATTAAGCGCAGCAACAGGCTCACACACGAACGGGGCTCTCTTCCCCGATTGGTTATGAGTGACACACTGTGGCTGCCTCCTGAGTCCCTTATGGAGGCAGCGAAGGGAACTAATAACATGGCTTCTGTAAGCGGCCGCCATGTTGTTGTTTTTTACATTTGGAATTTTCCTGCCCACGGCAAGTCTCGCGGGAACTGCGCATTGGTAGTTTTCTTTGTTTTGCGATTTTTGTAGACAGGCGTAGTTAGAGTTGTGCAATTGCGCCGTTGTAGGAGTGAACACAGCTGACTTGATCCCTGGCAAATCGAAGCAGCGCTCCTCATTTGCAGTTTTGCGTTTCACCGTGTTTGTGAGGCACAAAATGCAACTTTTGACTCAAACTGTGATGCAAAACTGCTTAGTTTGAGCTGTGCCCTCTCCTGCTGATTGACAAATCCAACACAGCTGCTGTTGGATTGAGATTTATGTGCATGAACTTTATGTATGTAACTTCCGCCTTAACAAAAACCTTCTGTCTTTTGTCTCATGCTTACGGCCCTTGGCTCAATTGAGAGACACTACAATTAATTATCATACAGTGTATACCACGCAAGATATTATCTTGCCGCAAAAACTAATTTTGTCACATTACAGAAAATCACCAATAGGTGAAATTCTCTGTGAATAACGGTAGAGAGGTTCCAAAAAACACATCTTCAAATGGTGACTTTGTGAATGCCAAACCACAAATATTCAGGGGTGCACTGTAAAGGGAACAGAGGACATGTGAGTGACAAACAGAAGAGGATTTCTTAATGTTTCTCAGTGGGACACACCAGAATACCATCCCGGGGACGATGTGATCCACAATAATGAAAGTCCAGGAGGGTTTTCAAAAAATGACTCTTTAGAACAGGAGCTCGCAATTGAACCACACATTTTTCCATGGTCATTATGCTGTGACACTATTTTACAGAAGTTAAAAATAGCCTTTGAAAACACACGTCATCTTTAAAAAAAAAAAAAAAACATACCGGTAATTGCACATGTGCAACATTCATTTAAAACTGGATTAAAGAGGAACATAATAATTACATGTATGAAAACGTGATTTAAAAAAATAATCTATGCTGTCATCCCCCTAACCCCCAACTTTTTTTATCAGCAACCCACCAAATGAGAATCACTGCTATCAATTAAGATGTGATTTAATATACAGTATTGTATGAATCAAAAGCTAAAAATGTGTTTCCCGTATTTCCAGATTGTGAATCCCACTGTAAAGCTTCCAAAGGGAAAATGAAGATCACCATGAAGAAGTACTGCAAAAAAGACTATGGTGAGTGAGTCCACTACGCAAAAATGTG
The DNA here is from genome assembly GCF_054856555.1 of Leptonotus elevatus. Taxonomy (NCBI): domain Eukaryota; kingdom Metazoa; phylum Chordata; class Actinopteri; order Syngnathiformes; family Syngnathidae; genus Leptonotus; species Leptonotus elevatus. Next base: position 50,291,762 of record NC_141239.1, on the reverse strand, counting down.
CCGCTGTGGACGTTAAACGTCTCAATTAATCAGAGCCGCGCAACATCCACGCCCTGTTGCTGCCCTGCCCTGCGACTGATGACTTAAACATTCGCAGCTCGTGATGCACGTTCATCTCCACTCACATCTTCTCTTTCTGTGGTGGAATAATCTGGTGTGTGTTCGGATATTCGTCACTTTGTCACAATGACGTCATGGCTGAGTGTGCGCGCAAGAGAGAGAGAGAGAAAGACAAAGAGAGAGAAAGAAAGAGAGAGAAAGAAAGCGAGAGAGAGAGAGAGAGAGAGAGAGAGAGAGAGAGAGATTTCATCAAGTATAATAACCTTGGCTGGTTATGAAATAGAATTGTAGTTAGTCGTGGTGCAACGGATCACAAAAGTCACGGTTCGGATCGGATCACGGATTTGAGCCACGGATCGGATAGTTTTTTTGGATCAGCAAAAAAAAAAAAGATAAACAATACTTTTGTCTTTATTTATTTTGTATCAAAGTATTAATGACTTAAAGTGGTGTTCCTAAAATCTAAACGACTTGAAATTTTGAGTTGAATGTTGTTGTTGTTTTTTAATGGGCAAAAGTGTTTTATAAAATAAATGAGGAAGTTCTATTTATTTTTTATTTTTTAATAATTACGAAAATACCTTAATGTGCACATTCCCTTCCTTTAAACATGGAGAGTGAATTACAAAGTAGCCTTGGTCCAGAATATTAAAAAATAATTCAAGTAAGCCATCAGGTACCAGCTGTCAAACTCATTTACAGCTATCAGCCAGACACACGGTAATGCTAACAGTTAGCCGCTAGCCACTTACCTCGGAAACTTCTGCCGTATCATACAATGGTGGCGTAATTAATGAGTGGTTTCTCGGCATCCTAAATTTGCGATTGAATATGAGTTCGGGATAGCATTGTGTTGATGTTGGTCGCAACTACAATGTCGAGCAAAATTACGATAAAGAACGCCTAAACGTCTAAAAGGGACGTCAAGGTAACCATCACGCCACGACGTGGGCCAACTTCAAAGTAAAAGTGTACTAAGGCTATTTGCATTGCCGTCAATGTATTACTGTATTTGGTCAATTTTATTTTGACACATTAAGTGACATCACGATCAAGCAGTGGGGCTGTGCATAATGCCTACCATGCAGACCCAGTGATAGATGCCAACTAGTGAAACACAAGCCACAGTGGAGTGGAATAATTCATACTGACTGAAGTGGAGAAATCATCAAATTCCAACAGATGTCCAGGAAAATACGATTCAAATAACAGGTTTAATATTAACAACTTTTCTTAGCAATGCCCTCTGAAGTAACGTATGTGTTAACTAATAAGAATAACTAATATTTCAATGGAACTCTAACGTTAGGTTCGCATTACTTCCCACATGTAAAAAACAACAACAACTCAATGCACAATCAAATGTAGACAAATAACAACATCGTTTCCTTGTGAGACTTATCAGGATTTGGACTACAAACAAACAAATGGAGATGTCTGAAAAAAATCTGGGACCAAATCAAGAATCCATCCAAAATGATATGTGGGTCTCCTTCAATTGTTACCAGATGTTGTGAAAAGAGTCCGTTTTACGATCAACATCCTCAACCAGAAGTTCTTGGTGGAGCGTGTTGTTGTTGAACGCAATTGGAGTTGTTGATGTTGTTTTGCTCCTATGGTCAGAGAGGGAAACACTATTTCTTGGTTGTCACAGTCATAATCCAAAACCTCAATCCAAATGTCTTGGATTATATTTAAGGTCAAACAGTAAACAAACAGCCGTCTCACATGGGTCACCAACTCGGAAGTGTTGTCTTGACTTGTCTTGACAGCCTCTCAGTTGTGTTATTCTGAGTTTGAAATTGGCTTTCCTGTGTAGAGTTTGCATGATCTTCCTGTGCTGGAGTCCGACATGCGATTTATGCCCGTTTCCATCTGTTCTTCTTTTGCGAATATTGAGAGGGGACTCCGCCGCTGTAGGTGGCGGTATATACACCATTAAGAGATGTGGTCCACCAGTAATTTAAAAGAAGAAGAAGAAGAAATGGAAGCGACTGCGCTGTGCAATGACGTCGTATATGTTTGCTTTTGTAATTCTTGATAAACTGTAGCGTGTCTTTACTGCTTTACATTCAAAACAGCATTAATATTCGCTTCTCTAATTAATTCCAAAAAGATTTCTGTTTCGTCGTCGTCCCCAAACATACCTTATTTATCGTCCGCAATTGCTTTGCGACGACAAACGTACGCGTGATGTAATATCCGGTCAAAACGTGCTACGTGAATCCGGTCTTGTCAGAGTTTATTCACAAAACCTGTTTAAGTCTATTTTGGTCTTACGCTCATTTATAGTGGATGGGATTCAATAGTTGACCACTAGATGGTATCAAACTTATTTTGTTTAAGATGGTGTAAATGTGAATGAAGAACGAAACAAACTTACAGTATTGTAATCCTGCTTTTTACGCCTACGGACGGCCATGCTATATAGGTAAAAAAAGAATATATACATCTTCGAGCATGATTACTGATGCAAACGCAACCGTTACACTGTATAATATTTTTGGGGTATCCATTGCTCTTGCGCTCTCTTTCAATATTTTAAAAGTGTTTAAATGTGTTTGTATGTTTGTAAAAGCATGTGTAAAGACGAGAAGAATTGAGTTCTGTAAATGCTATTAAAACATGCCTGCGAGTATTTAAATAGGGTATTTCTAGTGGATTTCACTTATTGGGTGGCTTTTCCTGTTTTACATAATCATAAAGTGCAGGCACTAATGCTTCAGTGGTTCACCCACCCGACTTCCACGCAGGTGGCGTGAGTTCAGTTCCCACTCAGTCGTGTTTGCGTGTGAGTGGTTGTCTAACGTGTCATTCCTATACGTGGTCTGTGATTGACAACCAATCCAGGGTGCACTCCTCCTAAAATCAGCTTGGAGAGGCACCATCTCCCTCTAAGTTAATCAGTTTCAGTACTGGCCCAAATAGAACAGACTCACCAAAATATTAAACTAAAATAATGAGAAGTTAAAAAAGGCCTTTATTACATTATTTGATAAAAATAAAAAATAAACTTTATCATGACGAACATGACTGTTATAAATGCACTTCCAATAAAGTATTGGCAAATTCAGTAGTCATTTTTGTTATTTTTGTGCATTTTAGTTATGCTGAAAGTAACTAATATAGTAACTAACTTGTAGTGTAATGTTACTTTTTAAATCAAGTAATCAGCAACTAAGTTACCTTTAAATCAAGGTTACTTTTCCAAGGTCTTTGCTAGATCAGGCCTCTCAATGACTAGATAGGTGACTTGAGCGAGGCCTTTCTATCTATCGGCACATTTATCCAGTTGAAACCAGTTAAGACCATCGGGTCACACATTTTCACATGGGGTAGGCTGAGTCGTCCCCCTTGTGGGTGGGTGGGGCGAAGGGGAGGGGGCAAAGGCAGTATAAGTGTAGAGACCATTTTGAATAGAACAGGCCTTCTTCCGCATTCAGCAGATAAGGCTCCACAGCTGTGTACTCGATCTTTCTGGCATCCAGTAAATAGTTCAACTGAGAAGTTATGCAGTCCTCCTGGTTGCTATTATTAGTATAGCGAGCATTCAAGATAAAAGAAACGGTGAAATTTCCCATCCGAACCTTACACAGCACAGCAATTAACTGACATAAGATCCATTCAATATGAACATTTGTGAGCACATTGAGGCAAGATCAGCAATATTTTAGTATAAATACTAATTGTTATTTTTGTTTGATGTGCTGTGAGATTTTTTTCGATCGTAAAACTCTATATGGGCCTTGGATTAAGAAAGGTTGGGAAACACTTGACTAGACACACGGGGGCCAAATTTAGGATATCTTTTACCTCCGCCATCTAATTTACAGCAAATAATTTTGATCATTTGAAGGGTTTGCCATGAAAACAACTGACAAACTCAAGCAATTCCTGCTGATGTTCTTTCTGAAGAGAGGATTCAATCTGAAGACATCTTTGCTTCGCATGCATTCCCTTTCTTTTGGCTTTCATTCACTTCTCAAGCCTGCCGTCTCGCTTTTATTGCTCCCTCCCTGTTCTCTGGGGGGTGCCGCAACCCCTGTGTGTGCGTGGCCACGCTGGCCCCCCAGGGGTCACGGGAAGGGGCCCTCTGTTTAAACACAGTTGTGCACTCTGCCGTCACCGAGCATTCCTCGGGGCACAAACAGGTGTTAAATTAGGCAGACGGTGACGGATTGCCACCTCGGAGAGAAAGAAATATGTTTTGTTTATTCAATTTTTGTTTTTCATCGCCGCGGTCGCCACGGAGACGGCCGCCACAAAGGGATTATTTTCTCGCCTGACATCCTCCTCGGCACACACGTTCCCTCCCTCCGTGTGCCACCGGGAGAACAATGAATCAAAGCCTGGTGTGTTTACCGACGCTCGGGGATGGCGGTCAAAGGCACGGAAGCTCCCTCTGCGACTGACTCCGTTGAGGCTGGCAGGTCTCGGATCATTCTCTCAGCTGATAAGCAGATGGGACAGGGGCCTCCCTGCCGCTGTAATGAAGTGAGCTCTAATGTCATTAGCCCGTGCCTGTTGATGGCGCGCAGTGTCAAGCTGCAGCACACTGCCCAAAGCGGTTTAACCCACTGGGAGGTTTGGCTGTGAGCTGCTCTCATTTGGCAGCCATTGTGTGAGCGCAGCGCTATTTCACACTTATCGCTTGCTCTCACAAAAACTCTGTTTTTCCTCGCACAACTCGGTGTCTCACCACACTGTCACTTATTTGCGACACACTCTTTGACCCGCTGCTGAGTGCGCCTCTTTTGCCGGCCGCTATTTAGTTTCAAGCAAGTGGCCGGACGTGTGGGGATTTGTGTGTGTTTAGACACAAAGTGAGAATATACTTGAGAGCGGAAGAGTGAAAGATACCAAGAGGAAACGAGGCTCGGTGCCTGGATGCTGCAGAGAAGAGGGCGCTGTCTCCAGTGGATTCTCACGCTGGGAAGTTGGATGGGGCTCTGGGAGCAGAACCCGGTTCGCTCACGAGGTCGGAACATATTCCGATTCTCCTGCAACTTATTCTGTGGCTGGGAAGACAAACAGTGGCCTCTCCTCCCGACACCCCCCTCACGCACTCTTTATGTGGTGCACATGAAGGAGAGGGCTGCGATTGAATGGCAGGCCTGTGAGAGCTCACTCTTACTCTGCTCAACAAACCTCCTTTCTTCCGATATTGTGTGTATTTTGCGCAGACACACACACTTACGCGGCGTAATGCCCCGCCCCTTCCAGTTCACCTCATTCTCGGCTCTAATAAGAGGACCGCCGGTGGACTCCCAAAAAATTGATTACGTCCAGCCAGAGATGCAAAGAAGTCTTGTTTTCCCAATTGTAATGAATGGGAATGCCATTAATCTGTTCCAACAAATTGTGTTTTTAATAAGGATGAAATAGCACACAATTCTGTCATTTATTTAAAATAATAATAATAATAAAAAAACATTGAGTAATCGCAAAATTTAATAGAATGTAATGAATTACACTTTATACATTTTGATTGCAATCCATTCATTGTGCTACATTGCAAATAATACTTCCTCTACTACAACTGTTCTTGACTCATTAAGAGGATAAAGAATATATGCCTGTGAGTATTGTTATGTTTTCTATCTACATGCATTACCCCACCGATGCTTATAAAACAACTATCAGTTCTAACAATTAGCATGTCAAGGGCGTTTACATTGTTTGGTAGCATTAAGCTAAGTGGACGTTGCTAAAGCTAAATCTATGTTGTTTTAATTACACAATGTCTACTTGTAATTGTTTTATCATTAGTTTGAGCTGTCAAATGATTAAAATTTTTAAATCAGATTAATCACATTTAAGAATAGAATTTTGATTAACCTCGATTAATCACCCAATAAAAAAGGCCTTTTAATCAACATTTTTTGCCCACCAAATTTGAAGAGCACCTGTTACATGTTAATCCTTTTGACATTTAATGTTATGAGGACGTCTTCAACATTTTATATGAGCAGACGCTCATCTTCCTCTTTTTCTAATCAGTTAATTACTTGCATAATAAATTGTAAAAAAAAAAAAATGACCCCAGTAGTTTGACATGAACAAATATTCTGAATGTCATTTATTAAATGATTGACATTAATGCATGTAGTTATGTTTAGTGCTCAAACACAACCTGTGCTACCTTTGATGTAACCATCTGCGGTCAAAAACTTAAAGTATGATTAATCTGCATTAATACATCATCAATGCATTAATTTAATAATAATGAATCAATGAGTTAACACTTTAACTATGACAGCACTACAATTAACTAAAAGTGTGAGGGCAAAAAGTTAGCTTGAAGCCTCTCTTTTGATAGATTGTTCAATATTTAGCAAGCATAAAACCCTTGTATCTCATGTTTGTGCTCGTAAGACAAAGCAAAAAAAATTTTTTTTAATGGACCAAATGATGTGTTGTATCTCAAAAGCCTTGTAAATTGGTTCATTTGTATTGCATAATTTCACCTTGTTCACTCAATGGTGATAGGAACGACGATCATTACAATGTTCCCCTAAGACTCGACACAGGAATTGTAGCGTTACATGAGATGTGGATCAAGAGATAAGATGATTATGCACACATGCAGCTGCTTTGCGTGACCCCTTTGAGCAATTCCCTGTCATCTCAACCAGTGTGCTCAAGATTAGAAACGTTTGCACTATTTTAAATAAATATGAATAACACAGTTGAAATGAAAGCCACATTGGAAGGCACATCGAGGCCAGATTGGCTTCAGAGATGTGTCCCTCTTGCAGCAATCAAAGGGATGTGAAGAAATGTTCTATTTGGCTCCGCCGGTGAGGGCTGTAATTCTTCTCTCATGGCAAGTTTGTCTGCTGTAGCCAGCTTCGGCGTGAAATTATTATTATCATCATTATTTGTCGAGATGCCTGAAAAGTCCGTTTTCCGTTTTCTATCCCCTTTAACGTTCCTTTTGCTCTCCACTCTCAGCTGTCCAGGCGCACGTGCTGAAAGGGGACAAGGCGGGCGAGTGGTGGAAGTTCACCGTCAACATCATATCGGTCTACAAACAAGGCGAGCAGCGCATTCGTCGCGGGGACCAGCTGCTGTGGGTGCGCGCCAAGGACGTGGCCTGCAAATGTCCCAAGATCAAACCCGGCAGGAAGTACCTGCTCATGGGCTCGGACGATGACGACTCCCCAGGCCAGAGCGGGGTGGTGGCGGACAAGGGCAGCCTGCTCATCCCTTGGAAGGACCTGTGGGGACGCCGCCTTCGGAAGTTTCAGCAGCGCGACAAGAGGGGAAAGTGCTAGAGGGGGAAAAAGGGAGGGGGGGAGAAGTGGAGGCAAATCTCCAATGATTTGCAATGAAGAAGGGATGACAAACAAAACTGGAATGATGATTCCTAGAAAAACACAGGTGTAATGTAAAAGGGGTAATTGAGTGCTGCTGCTCTGAGTTGGGACAAAATATTAAGAAGAAAAAAACAGTTTTTTGTGAAGGAGCTCATTCTGTTTCTGTTTGTCTGTTTGCAGAGTTTGCACCTAGATGAGTTACATCACAAGGCATCAAAATCATCTGTAACCTTATTTTGTAGGAATTTCCCTGAATGGATTTTTATCACTAAGGTAAAAATAAGTTGCCCGATGTTTCTGAAGTGAAATTGTGAAAGTGTTCATAACTGTGGTCAGCTCCTCAAATGCAAACGTTACAAACAGACGCTAACATGGGCCTGCTCATATTAACACTACGTTGTCGTGGTGACCTCCGCAGTGTAAAGTACATTTTATGTGCATACATACAAAGTAGATAGATGTCATAGCACACTAGATGTAGAATAGACACGTCAACCCTGCACTTACTACGACTAGTTGACTATTTTAGAACATATGAGATATGTTCATATTTTTTCAAGTGTCGTGCAAAAGGGTAAACATACTCTATTATGCCATTTGATGCAACAAAAAAAAATCTGTATAGTTACATATTATGTGATATTAACTATTGGAAAGTGCCACTTGTACAGATAATAATGCTTCTTTCCCTGATGAATTATTATTGAATCGCTCTTTCAGATGGCAACCCAACCATTTAACTTTATTAATACCTAACTTGTTTATTTAGTTTCATACTGTCGCTATAATCACTCATTACAGTAACAGTGGTGACATTTGAAATTATGAGTAAGAAAAGTCCCTCAGTAATACTGTATATATTCTAGTCAGCAGTGTTTTAACTTTTGTTATTTGTTCCCATTTGCTCAGTGACTGTGCACCGCCACACTCTTCACACAGTAAATAAAAGAAGTATTATTTTTCTATGGAAGTCAAAAACACATCGACCTGCTGAAAACTGGACTTATAACAAGAAAGCGTGGCGTTTCTCTTCAAATATAGTGTTGCCTTGAGATACGTTTAAATTGTTCTGTGACCACACTGTAACTCAAATCAACATTCCTCATTAAAATCAACGGGTGCAATTCAGCCGTTCCAGCCTCCCATAAATATCAACAATTTTGTCCTGTAGTTAATGAGGTAAATAGAAATCTATCATATTGTAGTTTATAAAAACATATAACAGTAAAAATATTATGATTAATTCATTGCATCTCTGTGGTGTTTGTGACCTGATCACCAGGAATGATAAGGCCATGCAGACACAAAAAAAAAAAAAGTATTTCAAAACTACTGTAAGTGACTCAGAAACTGAAGTAATATGCGTCAGTTTTCACAGAGGATGAAGACCAGTACAATTTCTGTCTGTATACATATGTTGCCGCACTGTTTGTGTTCAAATATCTGTTTCTGAATACATTACAATACTGCTATATGTTGGAGATGTTTTTTATAGGGGGGAGGGAGTGTGTGTCCTATTATGTGGTAGCATTAAGCTAGCAGAATGAAAGGTAAAGTTTTAAATACATAGCATGTCATTCTCTTTGTTTTATGTTTGGTTTGACAGTAAACTTCAACCTGGAATGGCATTTTACAGTTTGAAGCAGAATTGCTCGCTATCTGCCCAACTGTTGCTACATATCGGTCACATCACACATTTTTGCTCACAAGTCAAAACAAAAAATGTACTTGTATCTCGAAGAACTCGTAAGTGGGGTCACTCGTATCTCAAGGCACTACTATCTTCAAGTTGACTGAACTGCCAAGCATGGAACTAAAATCACAATGGCTGACTGCTGGCTACATTGATTGCGATGAATACACATACAGTAGTTGGTGTTGTGGCGACAGTTACATGTGGAGTGATGAAGTAACAGATTGCATCACCTCAAAGCAGCCAAAAAGTGGTGCTTTTTAAAAAAAAAAAAAATTACTTTGGGCTTTTTTACCTGTTAAATACAAAGTTGAGCTACGGTGTTTCCACCAGGCTGACAATTTGAATTAAGTCATGCTTTCTTTGAAAATTAACCCAGTGGCGCACTTCAGTAGTCTGCATCTAACTGTAAAATATGCTCAAAAAAATCTCTGTCAAAACAAATGTGGTGGTGGTTTTTGCAGAAAGGTACTCCTACCACACTTATACCCCCCCCCCCCCCCCAGACACATATCTGAATTATTTTGTGTATACGGTGAGTAGCAGTGGCCATTGATTAGGTGGTGTAATGTCTTGTAATACTAATATATTATGTTTATCAAAGGAATATATTTAATGATGTGTGAAACATTGCAGCTTTTGTGATTATTTTTTTGTCTTTTTCTTTTTTTTTACTTTTATGACCTTTTGCATTGAATTATAGATGGCTGTAATGAAAGGTTTTGACATGTGGTTGCCAGTTGAACAGCCTGATAGCAATGAAATTTAATTCATCAGAAATAAAGCTGTGTTTAAAAAAAGAGAGAGAGAGAGCCCTGCTGAAATCAGATTTTCATTTCTAGCCTTGCAAGGGCAAAACTACGCAAACGCATTTATTCAATACACATCATATCATTTTGATTAAATATTATACCGCTTTTTGATTGGGTGATAACATTTTGCTTGCTAAAATATAATAAATACTCACCAAGATTTAATAAATTTTTTTAGACACAGGTCATTTTTTCCATTAGCCATTTTCTATGCTGCTTGTCCTTATTAAGTGGAGTTGGACACGATGTCTTCGAGTGAGAGCTGTAGTTTCACCCTTGATTGGTCGCAAGTCAATCATAGGGCACATATAAACAAACAAAGATTCATACACCTACTGTATAGGCAGTTAGTACTCTTTTTTTGTAGACAGCACACTTGCACTCAATATAAAAACTCGCAGATCTTCATTTTCGTGCCGGAGTCTCTTTTTGCTATGTTTGTAAATTTGGCAGACTGCACTACTCCATGCAGCGGACAATGGGCATTTTCTGTTACATGCACCCGGTGCACCTCACAACTATACTTTAGACTAGTGATGCACCGAATATCCGGCCACCGAAAAATAAAATTAAAGCCGAAAGAATATGGTCGAAATAGGATGTTGTGGTGACGCAAGCAAAAAAAAAAAAACGCTGCAAGCAAGCAAGCGTCTGTTTGAATTAAACAGCGAACGCGGGAGTAAGTGTCTGCTTTTTCTTCTCGCTGGCTTTTCACCGTGTGAGTCTGCACCGGTCAGCCGCAGCAGCTCCCGGGGTCATTGCGCACACCAGTGGAGAGGGGCGTCGCTTGGTGTACAACATTTAAGAGGGTTGAAAAAAGACAGAACTGCCGTGTACTGCAGTACAGGTGAGCCACTCTTTCTCCTGCAGCGCCTTCCCTTTTTCTTTTTTTTTTGTAGACTAGACCTTAGACCAACTATAAGTCTGCCAACATGTGTGGTGGATGCCATTGTAGTTCATTCATAAATATGAAAAGAGTTTGCCTCTGAATCCTTGTAGAAATCAATTCGTTAAACGCATCATTATTATTATCAGCTTTTTAAAATATTTTGGCACAGTTATGCAGGGGGTCACACACACACACAATATAAGCGATTGGAGTGGAAGGCGGTCTCCAAGCACCCACTTCACAGCGGTGATCTATGATCATCCTTGCCCAATTTAAATCATCCGCAAGTAGATGTTTGTTTGCAATTCCTTATAAACTTACTTTGTGTGTTTCAATCTTCTGCATGGACTCCAGCAAGTCTATTTCTGCTTCCACAATGTTAAATACTGTGTGCGCCTCTGCAGCACTGAATTTAAAGGGAATGAAAGTATGCACTTTCATTGGCCAGAAAGTAAGTCAGCTGTGTTCACTCCCACAACGGCACAAATACAACGTTCTACTTGCACCCAACTCCACCCATGCACACATTTAGTCTCCACTTGCTCAAGGCATGGAAAAAAGGCCATTGGTGCTCAATGAACCTAACATTCATGTTTTTAGATTGTGCTAAGAAGCTAGAGCAGAGATTTGAACTGTTGGGCATTGGACATGCTGACCACTGGCTTACATATTTATTCTGCCATATTCTGTATGCATTTCATCTTTACTAAGGATAACTGAACCCATTTTTCGCCACTGTTAACTGAAACAATAGGCTTATTTTATATTGACATGTTTCTTCAAAATGGCCACCCTTTACTCTGATTACTTCGTAGTACAATCTTGGCATTCTAACCTCTGGGAACTCTTTCATTTCAGGTGACAGACTACCTCTTGAAGCAAAAAAGTAACCTGAGCCAAGGGTGGCTATTTTGAAAAAATCTAGAATATAAAACATGTTTTGAGTTATTATTGAGTTATTTTTAAGTAATTGAAAAAAAAAAGTAAGTAATTATAAAAATAAAGCAATCGCAATAAATGAGAAGGTGTGCCCAAACTTTTGGCCTGCACCGTAGGCTACTGTTAATATATATGTATTGTAAGAGATAAATGAGGCATAGCACCGTAATTGTTACCTAGTCCACATGTAATGTTGAGAAAGAAAAAAATAAAAATTTGAATTTGAGGTAAAAACAAGCATTTACGCTGACAGGAAACATCAACCAAGTCCTGCTAAATGTATTGTTCAGATCCACTGGGGAAAAAAAGCAATTGTGGTTGTCGTAATGAAGGTTGAACATAAGGAACGATGCCCCCTGCAAGTTTAACCTAAAGTGCAGATGTTCCTGAAGCTGGGAGGCAACATCAGTTACTCTATTCATTTGGGGATTTTAAAACAAAATACTACTTTGTGGCCATGCTTCGAATGTGAGTCCATCTGAATTGACAGGATGGTGACATACTCTTCCTGCAATGCTGAGTGCAAAATGCTCAAAAGGGACCAACCTGTTAAGTCACCAGTGACGTTTAAGCTGTGTTCTCCATTAACTTCGGCTCACTGCTGTTACTGGCTGTAAAACATGTCGAACTTGCTAATAAACTGCGGGCAGCACAATATGATACTGTTGGTTTCATTGTAAAGGTACACAGTTAAGACATTTGACGCGACTCTTAATTGTTCATCTTATGGCACTTTTTTCTGTTCCAACATAATAAGCTAAATCCACAGAGGCATGCTTCGGTGGCTTCTGTGTGGATAAAACCTGACCTGAACCCAATCAAACACCACTGGGATCAAATAGTTCGTGGCTGTGATGTGGGTAGAGAGGGAACATATGACAGAACTTTCTGACTTCAGGATGATGTTCATAAATCGCTCAATGGGCCCGTCAGCTGCATCAGTTTGGAACTTTCCACAATTGCACCATTGCCATTGTCTTCCTTTTAACGGTGACTACACTTTGGAAAAATAAAATAAAAATTCCACTTGTTTGCCTGGCTCGCTGTTGCCAGTGATGTGACACAATGAGGTTATTCCAGGCAGAACGGCCTTCTTGCCCTTGGTGTGCTGTGCTGACAACTGAAAGGAAACATGCATATATGCTCGCTAGTACCCACTGAGCATTGTTGCCTTAACACAATGTTATGAATTTGTCCTTATATTTGTTCCTTATTCTTCTTATTTGAAAGGCGCTCTAAATTTAGACTATGGACTCTGTTATTATGGAATGCATTGCTAACTTCAATCAGATGAAATTCACATATTGTATAAATCCTATTGTCATGACTTAAGTGTTTTATTGCACTACACTGTCGAGTATTTGCCGTTTATTAAAGCAATAGAAGTATAGAAAAGGCCAACTTGGGACTGCTTTAAAGGCAATACCAGTTAAATGTCCTGCCTTGAAACGGTGTTAAAAATGAATAAAATGAAGAAATAAAAAATGGCCCCTAATTAAACTTGCTTCTAACCCTTCCAAAACACTAAGGTATACAATAAGAAAAATGCAAGCATAGAACAGATTATTTTTTTAACATTTCAGAACAATGTGGTTCCAGAATTGGAAAAGAGAAAAAAAACTCGCAAATGTACGCGTTTTTTTTCTCGCAAATTTGCGACTTTATATAATGGCAGATTTGAGAGAAAAAAAACTCAAAAGCTTACGAGAAATACACGAAGCGTACTACTCGACTATTTGTGCCAATATTTTTCGGTCGGGTTTATAAATAAGAGGATAGTAATTGCTTTACCATAGATTAACCATATCATGTTAAGCATTCGCTCTTTGAACCGTTGTGTACGGCCACTGAAAGACGCCTCGCTTTGCAAAGGGTCCACACACGGACGATCAAGCATTTAAGTTAATTTGTTCAAATGTATATTTACTTGTACATTTATGTTTCCAGAATGATTATTTACACATTCATACATTTTTGTATTTTTTTTGTACAAGTATCTAAGTTGATGTGTCGAATCTGCTGCTCTCCGTCATTCACTAGCATTTACCTAAAGTATGCTAGCGTCTGATTGGTTAGTGTTAGTCATCTGATAGGAGATCAGGAAGTGTTGTTGCTCTAGCTGCGATGAATGACGATGAATGATGAATGAATGATAAAGTTTAAATTTAAGAATGAATCTGTCTCCATCCTGCCCTTTTATTTTATAAAGTGTCTCATTATCCACCATCGAATTCTCACATGATTAGACTATAGCTACGCTATGTGTATTTCTCGTAAGTTTCTGAGGGTTTTTTTTCTCTGAATATTGCCTCTGCCCTCTAAATTTTTTATTTTTTTTTTACGTGGCCCTAATACGTTGTCGTACCTTCTCAGATTGTCTTATAATTATCTAATAATGTATTTCCAAAACATTCTGGTGTAAATGAACAAGGTTCTAATGGCTATTAATGGGGGGAGGGCGAGAAGTAATTATTGAGACCTGCCCAAATGAGTTTGGCCACAGAGTTGAGAGGCCTGAGACACTTGAGTGGATTAGCTGTTTGAGAAGAAGAAGGGGGAACACCCGAGAGGATCACAGAGACTGATTTGCATCATCGGCCTAAAGCGCCACCGTGTCTAATCTGCGCTCACACGGCCGCGTTGCACATCGGGGGAATGTCTAGAAAAAGGACTTCTCTCATAAGGGACATTGCCAAGTCAACATATTCAGTCAACTTTCAGGCCCAAGACACATTTGTTCAATTCTGATTTTACATGTCTGCAAATTAACTTTGGCCTATATGCAATTTTGTTGCTTTTCTTTCCTGGCTATTAATTCATCGACTGATGTTAAAACTGGGACACTAGTTCAAATGCTAAACATCAAGGAAACGTATTGTAGAATAACCCACTTTGACTTTATCAGTTTTTTGAGTGACAAAAAAATGCAATTTTTTAATTATTGTCTTGAAAGTGTCGCAACAAAAAGGCAACATAAAACATGCTGTCATTGGCTGTTTAAATCAAATGTAAATTAAAAGATGGAAGTTATGTGTTCAAAAGGCTAAATGGTCACTAATGGGAAATATACCTTGTTTTTATCAGACAGCAACAGTATACACCAGACAACAGATTCGTGTAATATGTAATATGTAAATATTAGGGATGTTTCGATACCACTTTTTTTTTCAGACCCATACCAGTACGAGTACTTCACTCTTCACTGATACAGAAATCAAGTTCGAATGCCCCTCGTACTTTTGATGGACACAATTTCCCCAAAAACAATGATAGATCATTTTAAAGAAATACCTATATCTCAATACAGCATGTTTCCTTAAAATTGCATGAAATGAATGGCAATTTTCTATTCTTTTTATTCCTAATTTCAAGTTCCTGATTGTAAAACGGCCACAAGAGGGCAGGATCGGCCGACGTCGTGAGTATCGATACCTTGAACTAAGGCCTGGTAATGGTATTGGTACACGCCAGTGTACAATTAGTACAGTGGTTGATAAATGGTAAATGGACTGCATTTATATAGCGCTTTAACTACACCGTATGGTGCCCAAAGCTCTTTACAATTAAGCCTCACATTCACCCATTCATACATACACACCGGTGGTCGACTGCTGCCATGCAATGCGCTGCCAGGTCCACTGGGAGCAAATCGGGGTTCAGTGTCTTGCTCAAGGACACTTCGACATGGTCATCGGGGGTGAGGATCGAACCCACAACCTTACAGATGGGAGACGACCACTAATCCACTGAGGCACGCCGCCCTTTCTCAAATGGGAGTACGAGTACCCCTGGGGGTACGTGATGGCACTCCAGAGGGTACGTGAGATTTTAAAATATATTATTGTAAATAGTTCAGAGTAATATAAGTTCAAAAAATGAATTTCATATTCAGCAGGCTATTCATTTTCAGTGTCCTAAAAACCTAGCATCTCCCCCAGACCAGAATGGTTCGACCCAATTTGTCGTATGCCACATAGAAACACCTGTCAATCACTTGAAAACTTTATTTAAAATTCAGTTACCTGTAATTATTTCTTTTTGAGAACAGAGCTTTACTAAGATCCCAAAAGACTTTAACTTTATGTTACGATCTATCTCTGGATTGCAGATGAAAAGTAGTCTTTTGGCTAATTCTGGCATATTTACTGAATTTTTTTTTTTTTAACTCATTCACTGCCATTGACGGGTATAAACATCAAAATTTCATTTGAACTATTTCTATTAGTTTCACATTTTTCCCACTTTTGTTAAGAAGAGTATGAAAACCTAGAATTTTTTTTATTGTACATTTAGAACAGATATAAAATTTATGATTAATCGTGAGTTAACTATTGAAGTCATGCGATTAAGTACAATTAAAATTTTTAATTGTCTGACGCCCCTAATTTTTAATAATCTTTTATTTTATTTTTAATTCGGGGCATCAGGCGATTACATTTTTTAATTGTAATTAATCACATGACTTCGTTAGTTAACTCACGATTAATCACAAATTTTATATATGTTCTAAATGTACAATACAGTTTTTTTTCTGGGTTTTCATGCTCTTGTTAACAAAAGTGGAAAAATTTTGAAACTAATAGAAATAGTTCAAATACATTTTTGACGTCTATAGCCGTCAATGGCAGTGAATGACTTAATATGTACTGGCCCTGATACAAATAAATAGATAAATAAATAAATAAAAATTGTATCTGCACAAATCTTTATTTATATTTAAATTAATTATTTATTCATTTATTTTCTTATTTATATTTATACTTATAATATTTTTATTTCCAAATAGTTCAAGAGACCACATAAATACAAATAGAGAAACTAGGTTTTAAGTATTTTTATTATTATTATTATTATTATTATTATTATTATTATTATTATTATTATTATTATTATTATTGCAGAAATGCTTTGCGCTGGTTAGGGGGTTCTTGGCTGAAATTCTTTTTTCACAGGGGTTACGTCACTGAAAAAAAGTTGAGAACCCCTGTAATATTTTGGTTACTCCAGTTAGTGATACTAAAGGGTAAAAAAATAAAAATAGACACCACTGTCAATATAAAACAACACAGTACAACACCCTGCAAACCACTATAAAGAACATGCTAAATAATTATTAGAAATAAAAAATGAACATTAGTATACTAAGTAGAGGAAGGGGTTGTGGGTTCAAATCCAGGTGCTTGCCTTTCTATGTGGAGTTTGCATGTTCTCACCATAGTTTTCGAAAATATCTATGGTAGATTAATTGAAGGTTCCAAATTTTCCATTGGTGTGAATGTTAGTATGAATGTTTGTTTTAGTGACCAGTTCAGTCCAGTCCAGTTCCATTTAGGGTGTACCCAAGCCTCTTACCATCATACCTTGACCATCAACATTTTTATGCCATCCGAAAGTATACATTTTCACCGACATCTGTCCTGTGATGGCTGTTTTTTCCCAAGCTCTCATTCGCAGTCATGTGACGTGAAGAAGGGTAGTGGGAACTGAAGAGTGAAGCATCTTTGGGGATGTAAGGAGAGCTTAAAGAGGCACTTGATACAGGACGTGCACGGATACGTATAGGCGCAATCCAGGACACACACACACACATACACTCGCCAAATGCATGACACCCTCTGCATTTGACACTAACACCTTGCGAGTCCTCCCAACCCCCGACTCTTCTTTCCCTCACCAATTCATTCCCTCCAAACCTCTCCATTTCTCTCTTTCAATGCACATGGTTCAAAAGCTGTATTTCTGGCTTACTACATTGGGGCACAAAAGCTCTTCTTATGCATCCTGGAGGAACCCCACTAGAGAGGCCTCCATCCCATCTTGGATAGGAGAGTGCACACAGACAGAGAGCTTTCTTCTCATTACCATTTCCATACAGGATTAAGCCACTTGGCTTTTGGATCTTGTGTAGTATATTTTAACCCTCCCCGACTCCCATGTGCATTCTCTGGCTCTCAGTTAAATGTGCAGTGAGACAATAAGCTCATAAAATCGTTCTTTTTCATGTCTTTCCTCGCACACAATCACATTAAGAGCAGCATGAATGGATTTCATTCAACAATAAGTCATTTATCTCCCGGAGAAGCCCTGTCTCATTCCGTCATGCACAATAGAACATTAAATGCGATTTGACGTTTTTTTTGTAAACATTCCTTAATGTCTGGGTTGTTTTTATGAAGATGCCTATTATTATTTTTATTGATTTTAACCAATCTTTAATATAAATACTGCTAGTGATAGCGAAACCGCAAAATCCAAATCTATTGTGCGAGGCTGGTTTATAATTATTCCCATTGGAAGCCATTTATAGCAGATTTGTTTGTTCCAAGCTCGTCATAAAAACTCTACTGATGATATTTGAGGTAACATTGTAACATTCTCAAACTGTCATTCAGTATAAACAGATTGTAAAATACAACTAAAATAAATGAAAGCTACTCGTTTAAAGACACCCCGGCAGAATCATAACGGAGATAATGCAAGCAATGCTGCTTTGTTAAACACATTTGTCAAGTCAACCATATCATATTCATAGTATTGTTTATAATGCACTGAACATCCAGACCCTTTCTGATGCCATTACTGGTGCTATGGATACTTTTTCACCGTTGCCCACAGAAAAACACAGAGAAGAAACCAAACACGGGTGTTTTAAGTAATACTTTAAATGCTGTAAAACTGTACTTAAGAACAAAGTAAGTAAAAATTCAAAAAAAAATTCTGTCAATTATATAATACACATTTTGCTAACATGGTACAATGAAAAAAAAGTATTAACTTTCATTGCACTGAAAAGAAAAGAAACAAAAGCTAGCTAGCGTTGGCTTTTAAACCATCAAAAAGACTTGTCCGCTTTGCTTTGGTAATGTTGTGAACCTGCTAATTAGAACAACTGGTGGAAAAAAACAAACATTTGACCCGTATGTGTTTTACAGATTAGGCAACTATTTCCTGAATGCCACAAGACACAACACATTTGCCTCAAATCATTAGTGGAACAACAACATCAAACAATTAGGTCGACATTGTGCCTTATAAGTCATATGACATCTTAATTAATCAAGAATCACCCACAGTTGACATTACTTTTCTCTCGTTAAACATTTTTTACATAATATTGATGTCCGTGGAGGTAGAAAAAATAGCAAGCCTAGAAAGTATGGATGGTCAAAAGAAAAGTCATCAGAAAAATAAATACTCAGATATGTGAACATTCTGCCGTAAGTACTTTGTTACTCCACTACCACTGTCGCACGATTATGGCTTGATCTCAAAGTTTAAAGGAACATTATTCCATATTGGAAAGTGCGTGTGAGTACGTTTTTCATGCTAAATCAGTGACAAAAGATGGAAAAAGGAAAGAAAAAAAAAGGCCATGTGGAATTTTCCTCCTAAATGCTTGGCTCTCCTCCCACCTTCTTCCACCCACTCCTCATTGGGTTACATTCATATCTGAAATGCTCAGGGACAAAAACAAACTCCAGAGTGACTTCAGGGTCTGGGATCTTCAAATAAAGCCGGCCCGGGTGTCATGGGGACCAGGAAGTGGAATTAACTGCTATATTAGCTGACCTTCATCTTGTTGTTTGTCGCAACGTGGCTGGCCGGGTCCGAGGCCGGCCTGTAACCACGGTCTCCGGGCCCAACAATGTGGGCATTTCCCTCGGCAGAAAAAACACACACACACAGGCTTTGGAGTTTACTGAGCAAACAAGAAGACCGCTGCCAAACACTTCTCACTCCCACATTTCACAATCACTTTTTCTATTGCCATTTTTCCCCCCACTCTTTGCTCTTGCTCGTCCATGGAGCTCTGAGAAGCTCGCAGACAGTTCTGGGTCGAGTGTGAGACAGAAGTTGTGGGAAAACAAAGCGCTGACCTATGTTGAGATTTAGTGTTCGAAAAACCATTCACGCCGCTGTCAGTACGTCTATAACTCTCAGAACGTTGGCAAATTTTAAACCTGTTTAAAAACAATGAGATGTCTTGTGTATGACTTTTCAAGGCATCCTAAAATTTACATTACCAATTCATTGGATCACTTATTATAATGAGTCACATTCAATGTAAATATCGGCCTATATGACATTGCACTAAATTCATTGAAATCAGGAATTTATTTTACAGAGGATAAGCGGTTCAGATAATGGATGGATGGAAGGTTGCAATGTCTGACTAAAAAGTATTCAATCAAAAGTCATGCTTTCTGAAATGAATCAAGGAATGAATCTGGCATGAATCACACGTTTTTGTTCACTTTGTTTAGTCTTCGTTTTGTGTCATGTTTTCCCTGTCTTGCTATTTTCACGTCATGTCTACTCGTTTTTTGCTAGCACCTGTAATTGTCAGCCCTGTTCCTTGTGTCTACCAATCAGCTTGTCCAGGTGTACCTCGTTGTCTCGTCTCGTCTGCTTCTGTTCATAGTTGTTGTTTATCATGGTTCTTGTCTTGGTGATTTTTTTTCTTTTTTACTTTGAATCTTGATTATTTGGGGATTTTTTTTTTTTTTTAATGAAGTACACTCTAAAAAGAGAATTGTTGAATTAATTTAAGATTACAAATTGAATTGTTGACCAACTTTAAAAAAAAAATAGCTTCAATTGGTAACACAATTGAATTAAATTAATCCAAAGTGAATAGATTACATTTAATTGTTCATTACATTTTTGATCAATTTTGGATTCATTTAATTATGAGTTCATTAAAATTCATATATTTGCTTTGGATTAATTTTGGATTCATTTAACTCAATTAATTAAACTTAATCTATTTACTTTGGATTATTTTAATTCAATCGTGTGTTACCAATTGAAGTGATTTTATTTTTAAATGGTCAACAATTTGTAGTCTTAAATTGGTTCAACAATTCTTTTTTTAGAGTGTATATATTGGTGAGCTTTTAGTTTTTTGAAAATGATTCTTTTTGGGGTCGGAGAGTCATCGTGTCTTACCTCTCAGCTTCCTTGCATTTGGGTCCGCCATTATTTGCCTCAACTGTCAACTGTCTTGCCTCACACACACCAATTTACCTGCATCCCTGACAGAATCGAATGGTCAGAAACACAACTAAACCTGCATGAAATTACAAGCACAACATTTGCTGTTTTACTTAGAATTGGTATTCAAACAGTCCTCTTCATCATGCTGTTCATATTTTGATGTCATGAGACCAAGAAGACACCTAAAGGTTGATCACCAGTACATCATCATTGTGAGGCCTTTCTTGTCAATGGATCTAACTTTGGGCATGCACATTCAAAAGTTTACAGCGCATTTTGGGTTCTTAGAATTGCCCAAAAAACACAGAAAATACAGAGTGATCTGTTGTTTTTGTTTAAATTGAGTTGACAGTAAATGTGTGAGCAACAGCATCTGCAAACTAAAGGAATAGATTGACAATCCATTCATGTTTCCTGACTAGAAGTGGATGATGCGCCAAGAGGGATGGCCACTATGGTTAAAAAAACAACAACAACATTCTTCAGGTATGTAAGGTTGAGATGAAGGGACAGCAGAATGTCAGCAAAATATCAAGTCCCAGTGGGTGATGATGCTATTGGGTCAATGTGTGCGTCTCACAAAGGTGCTTACAATTCATCCTAGCAGGCATCAAAGCGCAAAGGCCATCAAAGGCTTCCCATCGACGTTAGGATCGAAAGTCTCGTCAGAGTAATCTTCACAGGAGGAGGATTTAAGTCGGCCTGTCTGCCACAAACAAATCGATGTAAAGATTACCTGAGAGATCTCACAAACACACGCAGGTGCCTGGATGAACATCACATCACCTTCTTGGACTCGCACAAATACTGGTATAAACAAATCCTATTAGTTACTTCACTATTCTGGAAACAAAAAACATTTGCTTAGTCTAGCTTACTCATAAGGAGGAATGTCATTACCATGGAAACTGACCATATTTGGAAACCTCCTTTGAAATCCTGACTGGTTAGGTCTCAGAAGTGTCTGATTGGCTCAGCCGGTAGAACTCCTGATTTGGGAAATGGGAGGCTGGGGATCAAATCCTGTTCCAGGAAGTTTCTAACTCACTTTAGTAACTACTATTAGAAACTTGTAGCGTTGCACGGAAACCCTTGAAACCCTGAGTCCTTTGAAATCCAAGGTCACACATTCTGACAGCTGAATTTTTCATTTCATTTTAGTAACATCGGTTAAAAATCGTGACTCTCGAGTCACAGATTATGACGGATGAATTTTGTGATAACTGTAAAAATATTGTGATCATGCAAAGAAGCCAAACCCTCCTTTGAAACCCTGACTGGTTATGATTCAGAAGGGGTCACTGCATGGCTTGGTTGGTAGACCTGGCTGGGGATTTAATCCTATTCAGTTTTCATTGTCACTCAATTTTATACCAATTTTTTTTTCAGTTTTGCCTTAGTCAATAATGAACATTTCAAATTGCCACAAATATATAGCATTATTGCTACACCGAAGGGAAAAAGAACACAAAAAATGTTGCAGACTGTATTTTTAAAGAAAAAATATACTACAGTAAAAATAATCCCATAATATTAGGAGCACAAAAATGTAGTAATCCCTCACAGTAGCTGCTGTCTCTTTAGAGACCTGCAATATATTTCTATCCATCCATTGACTATAGTGCAGAATATTGCCATCTACCTTGCATTTCTCTCAGGTCTCTAGCACAGAAGTAAAACATAATTTAAGTGCCGCAATCACAAATACATCATCACCTTAAATTCTAAATGGTATATACTTTAGTGTTTCTCAAAATGTGACAGTGAGGTAGCCTAAAGCCATCAATTTTTATCGATTTCGCTTCTTCCAAAGTTTGACAAATGCTGATTTATAATATAGATCGACCGACTGTCATGTTGTTTTTACTCCTTTGCTTAGATAGTATACATTCACATATATGAAATGTGTTTCTCCCTATTGACTTAGAGTGCATATAATATATGAAGTGGTAATTTGTTTCCATAACTTATCAATTCAAAATGTATTTTTTTATGTTTTTTTCCCTCTTCTCACATTCAGATTTTTTCATCTTTTCCCCTCAAACCTTCATGAAGTCAGTGTTGTCACTGTTGTGAGTAACTGAGCAGGACAGGAGCATCCAGTCGTTGGCATTTCATTCGCCCTTTGCATCCAGGAAAAGATAACTCCGGCCAAACTCTCTGCTCATCCAGTCATGTTTGAGATTCCTCAGCAATGTGTGCTGTCTTCTTCCATTTGGAGAACAACGTATTTTCCGTGATAAAAGACTGGCGGATGTGGCCTGACCTGCATGAAAAATATGGAAAACAACTAAGATGATTATTCTCTCTCTCTCTCTCTCTCTCTCTCTCTCTCTCTCTCTCTCTCTCTCTCTCTCTCTCTCTCTCTCTCTCTCTCTCTCTCTCTCTCTCTCTCTCTCTCTCTCTCTCCCTCTCTCTCTCTCTCTCTCTCCTGTAATAAAATGGTTAAATAATCTCTTTATAAAATGCTATGCTAGTTTTAATTATGCATTTAATCATGCTTACTTGATGCCTCCGCTGGCTATATAATGTTTTTTTTTATTTTGATTGTTTGATTGATTGCTGTTGTTTTAAATAAAACAACGCTTATTACACTGGCTTGGGGTGCATGCACAAAAGAGCTTACTGCAAAGGTACTTTTTCTCTTTTAGTTCCAAAAAGAAACAGATTATTTTTAACTAATTTGCACTGTATATTCTATTAGTGTGTGTAAGTATCACAGTGAACCAATCTATTAATCTATGAACCAATCTATCTACCATACATACACTCCTCCAAAAAAAACCTCTCACTAACCAAAAACATTTCACATTTACTAAAAAAAATAAAAAATAAAAAATAAAACTTCTTATTTGTGCCATAAATAACTCTCATCTAAACCAAAAAAAAAAAAAAAAAAAAAAAAAAATCCACTCACCTTAATAATGAGGAGGAAGGTCAAAACTGCTGATTGGCTCGGCCATGCAATAAGATACGGCCAATCAAACATGTTCATGCTAATCAATGAGATGATATGTCTAACCTGAATGGTATTTTTGGTCTATTTGCCACCTTATACTTAACCGCAGTAAGCAAATGTGAACTATTGCCTTTTGCCGTTGAAATTATACTGTATGATTGGTATCGGCAACCGGGAAACATGATATTATTTCCTAATATTTTTGTAATCCTTTGACTCATGAACCCAGAATACATTTCAACTAAGTAGTCCTGACATACATTTTGCTGACACTATATCTTCATTGCTTGATTGCGTTTGCTTTCGTAGGGGCCCGCCAAGGCCAACATTTGTTTTAGGTGGAGGGAAATCACTTCACAGTGGCTATTAGTCAACCACTCTCTGGGCTTCACAGAGGATGTGTGCAATTTGTCTCTTCTTCCAGCCAGTCATAATAAGTATATTATAATCTCGAGAGGAAGACTGTCAGATGTAGGCAGCACTTCTAATCCTTAGGTAAACCCGAATGTCCATTCTGCTTGATGGCAGATGCAAAGGACTGCAGAATGGATTTATTTCAATCAAGATGTTCTGTGATTTGTTAGTTGGTTGGCAAAATTACACAAAAACCTTTTCACCAAATGCCATTATAGCGGTGACGCATATTTTGTTCTGATCGGTGAATCTTTGTATTTATGTTGGGCTATCGTTGCAAACTGTCATTCACGCCATGTGCTGTGCTACTGCACAGCATCTCTTATGAAAACCCAAATCCTCACGTATTTGTGTTCATTTTAGAATGAAAGTCCTGTTTGGAGGGTATTTGTATCCCGGACCTTTTCTTTCGTGCATTTGCCACTTTATAAACTTGCAAATTTGACACTTCATGCCTTTAAATAAATATATATATATTTATTCGTGGCCCTAATACACCGTCATATGGAAGAGAGTAAAATAAAGAATTGAAGAAAAAAAAGTCACTCAAGGTTTGAGGAACGAACTCACAACCGTCAGCTTGGGAGACTGCCACACTCCTACTGCTTCTATCCATGAGGAGACTAAACATTGCCTGTGTCCAAATTCACAAGGCTGGGTCCTTTGAAGGCCGAATTTGTCGGCTGCATGACGTCACTCTCGGCTCGACTCGACAACACGCGCAGACTGTCACATGAATGGAGCGTCGGTCAATGCGCTACCAACAAGCAGCATTGACAATCCATTCATATGTGTTATGTTTTGGTTCTCTGCCGTTTCGTGTTTCCGATTTCCCCCTTGCAGTTGCTGGGGAAACAGCTGGAGGGCGGATCCTGTCCACACGCCTGCTGCCCATTTTGTCATCAGGCCAAAATAAAAGCCTGGCAGCAACATAGAGGAGTGTCGGGTTATTGCTTCGCGACGCTACTCGCCGTACCTGACGTTTTTTGATACTCCTGCCTTCCTTGTAGCAATCCTTCCCGGTGTTGTGGACACCACTAGCAATTAGACTAGTAGCGTTGTTGTAGTAATAGTCGTTTTGGTCTACTACACTCCTCTGTTTTATCCGCCCTACGGCGTGATTTTGTGTTTTTCTGTTTATGCCCACGACGTACACCTTTTTGTCGTCGTGGCCTTCTGTTAAAACAACGCCTTGTCCACTTGTTGAACACTTTTTGTTATTTCATTAAACTGAGTGACTTTCGCCCTGGCTGGGTCTGCCCTTTCCTTTTAGGGACCAAAAAACAGGACCCAAATGTGACAGAATGCAAGTCCGTGCGTGCTGTCGAGTTGAGCTGGGAGTGACGTCATGCAGCCGACAAATTCAGCCTTCGAAGAACCCAGCCTTGTGAATTTGGACACAAGTATTGCTTTTGGTCTTGGATTTACGAAGATTCCAGCTGACACGAGCGATACACTAACACACATTGGGAGCTGCGTGGCTCAGGGAGTAGATCGACTGTCTACCAAGCTGAAGGTTGTGAGTTTGTTCCTCAACCCTTGAGTGACTTTCAATTCTTCATTTTACTCTCTTCCAAGTGTAAATATTCCTCTAAAACTGAGTCTATTTGGTCCCACTCTAAATAGAGTCAAATTTACTGTGTGGGATTAACATGTGAGACACATTGAAAGCTACCAATCAATCAACTATCAATCACTTTGAATAAGACGTGAGATTGCTGAGGTCAAGACTGCATCAATAAGACAGTAAATCACAGGCACCATAATCTGTTCATGATTTTTACCGGTGGAGCAAGAAGAGAACATATGGAAAAGACAGATACCGTTGTTATGCGCGTCTGTTCAATGCTGAGCAAGAGAAAGCCTGCCAATCACAGGACCCCATGAGGCTAGTAGGATGTGCCGAGCATGTGTGTGCGCGTACGTTGGAAATTACAGCATTCCTGCCAGTTGAAAACCAAGTCAGACTGTGTGCATACACTACTATATGAACACTAATATGTCTAATATGCACGTGAAGTCCGACTGCATTCCCCTCTCTTGTCTCTGTGGGAGAGGTGTGGTGAAAAACTCACCGGACACTCTCTTTTCTCGCATCTGGCACTCAGAAGCGCATGTGAACACATGGGCCCATTAGTTCCGCCTCCGAGTGGTCTCCCGCCTCATCCATACTGGTGTGATCTCACTGGGGCCCAAGCCAGCTCTCCCCAGGGAGCCATAACCACCCAGGCACCAGAGCAAATAGCTTCGCGCTTACACATACGTCTTTATGGTGGGTGATTCCTTGTCCTTCCACAACTTCAAAGTATTACACTCGGACAATTGATCTCACCGTTGGCTTCCTCATTTCTAACCTGCCACGTCGTCCAAGTGATGCATAAAGCGTTTCACTGATGTGCGTGTCGAGGTGTGCTTTGAAGCAGATTTAAGTTGTCAAAATGTGCTCCATAAAATCAGAGGAAGGAAATAATTCACGATTATTCATCCTGCTTTGAGTCCCAGCACTGAAGTTCAAGGTGTAGAACTGAGCTACAATAAATAAATAAATCAAATTATAAATAACATTTTAAAAATAAATAATAATAATAACAATAATAATAACAATAATAATAATAACAATTAAAGGCAACACAACCCCACAACACCTTGTGAGACTACCTGTGATGATGAACTGTTTTAAATTTGTAAGAATTAAGTTAAAGGTTTGGACACATTATTGACTTGCATGAAGATACAGTATGTTTGATTAGAACTGTGTACTCACAATTATTATACTTAAAGGGGCATTGTCTAATACTTAGCACCATCTAGTGGTAAATTAATAATTCATTCAATTTAAAAACCCACTATTAATTTCAATAATATGCAAAGATATATGTTCTATCACATCAATGTACTTTTATTATATATATATATATATATATATATATATATATATATATATATATATATATATATATATATATATATATATATATATATATATATATATATATATATATATATATATTCGTAGGTCTAGTAACACTAGTTATATTACATAGGTGGTGGCGGTCCTTACAGGAGGCCGACATGTTTCGCCACCATCTTCCTGCTATGGATACCGGAACGACAAATTTGCGAACGTAGTAAGTACTGGTGGTGCTTGTAACACTGGGTCGGCCGCCGCTTAGCTTCCACAGCTGGAGTCTGCAGTAACTGCCAAATTTCAAAATAAATAAATGACTAAATAAATAAACGACTAAAAGTGAAAATAAAAATGGATATTAAAAAAAAATGATTCAAAAATTACATTAAAAAATGTATATAAATGGAAATAAAAACAGCAAAATGTATATATATAAATAAATAAATACAGTTGTGTTGAATTTTTGATTTATATTTTTTATATTTATTTTTATTTTCACTTTTAGTAATTTATTTATTTATTTAGTAATTTATTTATTTTTTAGTTTTGGCAGTTACTGCTAGTTTAGTACTAGTTTTGGTCCATACTGCCAAGTCGGAATGTTATTCAAATGAGGGGGAGTTTCTAAGCGTGTCTTGGGTTAGACTCTGCCGTTGCAAACTGCCTTTCATTGGTCGAGTGAGCGGCTCGGTGAACAAGAAAGTCTCGCCGGCTTGCATTGGAGAACTCCAGCAATGGACGACTATCTTGTCCACTGTCACCTCGACTTGTTGTCGAGCAACTCAAGTCGCGGGACTTCCTTGTTCGCAAACTTTCGGCATTGTTGCCGGGCATCACACCAGCTGTCAAGTCGCTGTCGCTTGCCAAGATGCTCATTCACTCACGCAAAATAAGAATTGGTGGTTAGGCTTACAAAGTGTGGTCTCTCTGAGCCACCGTAGTGTGCGTGTTTCGAAACGCATGCACTTTGGCTGCATTCTATGATTTAGCGACATTTAGTTGTGAACTTTTACACACTGTCACTTAATTAATTTAGGATAATTATTGCATTGTACACGTGTAGAAAGGAGTACAAAGACTGTTGTAGCTTTGTACATGGTTTTTTTTTTTAATCTAAAAAAGTCTCTCTGGTTTTGGAGAAATTAAACTTTATTACAGCTGTGATTTTTAGGCAGAGATTATTTTTGTTTTTCTCATTTCTCCTCTCTTCTCTTCTCTTCCTGTCTATCGTATTTAACTGACTTTGACTTAAGCTCATAGTCAATTCTATTGATTGGGAATTTAAAGCAATGAAAGATGGACCGGGAGGAGGCAGAGTGGAGGAAATGGATGGCAAAGTAAGAGATGTGTGCGGATTTGAGGTTATTATATACCAGCTGAGGAAACATGGCAAATGATTAGGCCAAGCATTTTGTAGCCCCCCCCCCCCCCCCTCTCCAAAAAAAATAAAAAATCAGATCTGGAGCCAATAAAAATGTTTGTGTAGAAAAGTTTCAAAATTCCACACGGGAAATAGGTAGACTGCACTTTATTGACAGGAGACATGTACACACATTACCCAGACACAGTATAAGACAAATTCATCCTGACATCATGGGCAGGACTGTGTAAATGCGCTGTGAGTAAAATGTCAGTGGTCAAATTCAGTGGCGTGCACAGACATTTTGGGGGGCAAGTGCTCTGCACTTTTGTGCACAAGGAATATACCTTACTGACAATTCCGAGATGACATCACAATCACAAGTCAAGATGGCCGTCAATTTGGTGAACGAAATCTATCTGCTCGTTGAAAAGCGTTGGATTTTGGATTGTTGTAATTTGATTTGTGAGGATTATTTTGATTTCAAAATGTGATGAGATGTCGTTTGTATGATAGTCACAGGAAAAAGCATTACAATCTTTGTTTGTTTGTTTTGTTTGTTGACTTGTAGCATAGACAGTTATGGTTTGTACTAAATAATAGCTAATCATTTAGCTAATAATAACTTCATGACTGCTGATTTAGTACAAACTACTTTAAAAAAAAAATGTTTCAATACAATTACCCTTAAGGAGAAAATCAATATTAAAATGGGATCTTTAAAAGGTGCTAAACTCTAGTTAACATGATTTTCTCTGGCTTTGACTCTGAGGGGCAAGGGTGTGAGTATCACTAGGGGTCTACCTGTGCACGCCAGTGGTCAAATTAGATGTTGGGCTCATTTTTAACTGCAATCATCTGATTGCATTAGCACATACTGTATCATAGGCTTGGAAGTTTTGCTTTTGTCAAATTTCATGGCCCAAATACTATACACTTTGGTAGTTCAATAATTATCTCACACAGCAGAGAATAGTCCCAACTCACCTGCTTGTCAGCATTCACATCAATAAATATAAGAGAACCAGTTCCATTGGCAGCCATACATGCCCATACCATGGTACGACCACCACCATGCTTCACTGATAGGTTGGTAAGGTAGATATTGATGATAATAAAGCAAACTGCTTAAAAATAGTGCAGTACTGTTGTTCATCCCCTGGAAAAAAAAATATCCTCATTTCCTGTTTTACTTTTGAGATACTTTCTTTCAAACAATTTAAAACTCCATTTGACATGAATCGAATTACTGATAATTAAATTACAGACATATATTTCAGCCAGGGTAGAATGATGTTTGTGTATGCATACTTTTGCTTACAGTTTTTCTTAAATGTTAACACACAATTTCTGGTACCTGAGACAAAGTTACCACATGTAACTCATGTACCAAATCCCTTAAGCAGTTCCACTAAACAATAAAGGCAATTCCTGCTTTAGACTCATTTCGACGTTCTAAAACACACCTTTTTCAAAACACTACACACAATTCTCTGCGTTAACCATAACTTTTCATGAAGAAAAACACTTGTTTTCACAAAGAACACACTGCAGGTCAAAATTCCGAATTTACTTGCCTTGCTATACTCATTGAGTCATCACATGCTTTGACACCTGTAACACAGTTTTACAATTAGCAATCAGAGCTTCTGCTGCTATATATATATATGTGTGCGTGTGTGTGTGTGTGGGGGGGGGGGGGGGGTGTTTGCAAGACAAATGAAGGGTTTTGCTTATCGCGTGCGTGTTTTCTGGATTTGTGTGTAGAGTTTTGAGAATATGGACCATGCTTTCAGAAAACGTGTGTACAACTATCGAGAAAAACTGTAAAAGCCTTGTAAGGCTTTTTCTGGATACCCAAAGGAGGGAAAATCAGTGTCTGGGTTGTCGCCATAAGAAATTCAGATGTGTTGAACGTCCACATATAATGGAGGCGAAACAAACAAAAGTGTGAACCTGAAGATGACATCACCACCGTGGTATCTCGTGCCAGATGCTCTTTTTTCCCGAACACACTCCAATCCCCTTTTATTGCTCTTTATTTCTTTTCCAAGCTTTGTCGAAAGCACATAGTTTCACAAGATGAATGTAAAAATGGAAAAAGACCCCACAATCTATGGTTTCTTCACTTTATTTTGAGCCTCCCATTTTTTTTTCAGGGATTCCGGTAAGAGACCCGAAGAGCAGTATCACAACATGCTGCTAAGGTGGTCCGAGTCACCCCGCGCTCAAGCGCACACAGGAAAGCGCCAGTCAGCCTGGAGGAGACAACGCTTGCGCTCGCTACTCTACCCTGGGAGCATAAATCCAGCATGGGACGCAGGCGGGCTGAGCTGGAACGCGCAGACATTGCGGGCCTGGTGATTTATGAATGGATGTAACCTCTAGACTTCAAAATAACATGGAATACCTCAACCCTGCACTCACTGTAAAACCACTTTAAATATTTTGTTTACTATCATCAATTGAATATGATAGAAAGAATTGTAGACGTGTGGTATAAAGGCTTGTATTTGATTATATTACTATTGAAATGGACTTTTTGATGTTGAGCAGGCCTTTGCTAGCTATGGATCAAACAACTCTGTCCCTCTCACGAGAACCTCCTGCAGGCTGTGGGAGCAAAGAGAGTGCTAGTAAAAAAGAAAAAGTACTCCGTATAGAGCCCAAAAAAGAACAATGATGGTTTAAGTATCAGCTAAATGTGTCTGTTATACAGTGACGTGCAGTGAGCTCTCGGTTTGGGTAGGCAGGCAGTCGCAAATTGAGACGCACACACCAATTACTCATTTGTGTGTCGGCAGGCGAATATACAACGTATCCTAGGGTGACCATATTTTCATTTCCAAAAAAAGAGGACGCTCAGCCCAACCTCAAGATCCTTGATATTTAGATACAAGATGCCATACATTCAAACTATTTTAACATATGCCTCCTCTGTATGGGTAGAAAAAAGAACAACAACAAAAAACATTATTCTCTTTTGAAGTCTTACATTTTTTGCTCCGCAATTTTTTTTCTTTTTTTTCCCCCTTTTACTTCGAGCGGGGTTCGTGCCGATCGCATCTGGTGCGGCAGCTCAACACTTGCCACTCAGCAAGTTCTGGTCACAGCCAGAGCGCGGTCTGCCAGCCACGATAAACGTTGCAGTGTACTGCCTCCCATTTGCCGCACAACGAAAAACAGACAATTGAAAGAATGTAATAAAGTGAATATCTCCCTGTAAAACAGATTAATTCCTCACAAAATCAAGCTAGCAATAGCAATAGCAATAGCAATAGCGATGCCAAACACCATGTAAAGTGAAACAGACAGTTTATCGAAGCACATCCACAAAGCCAATCTTTCCTTTTTCACCATTCTTTGTGAAAAGTACGAGTAATTCTTTGTCCCTTACTTTGCTGAAGATCCGCAACGTAAAAAGGCTGCGTAACGATCTGCCTATTTGCGTAAAGGAATTGTCTACTGGGAAACTGACTACGTATGCGCGAATCAACATCGCTACGCAGACAGGGCTGGGAAAAGCACAGTAGCGGTGTGCCTTCAGGAGGATAATTTTTGCAGCATTTCTGCCTGCAGGCCAGACCTAGTAATGAGTCACTTTTAAACCTATAAGTAGTGTAGGCTTTCTGAAATGAAAGAAATAATTACAATAAAAAGAAAAAGAAAAATTGTTTCAACTTTCATTTCAGCCTTGCCTTTTCTGACCGCATATCACTGCTGTTATATGAACATTCTGTTATATGAACATCTAAAAACTTAAACTCGTCATCTCAACCTTATTGCCATTAATAGTTAAAGCCTCTTAATACCGCTAAAATCAATGACTAGCTCGTTTGTATGTTAATGTATGAGGAATTTCATCCAATTAAATGTGTTGCCATGTCAATGTAATCTGCCAAAGTAGGCCTTCAGAATTCGAAGTGCTGACCAATGTAACCTAAATTATATTGGTGATGGGACTATTTCTGTAGTCATTGAAATTTGTCCTCACGGGGAGTGTTGGCTCTCTCAATGACAATAAAAAAAATTTGGTCCTCTGATTGGTTGATCACAAAAAAAAAAACCTCTACATAGAAGAAGTTGCACATAAGCATATGACACGTGAAGGTAAAAACAGTAGTATGGGAGTGATGAGTGTGTGGGAGTACCTGATGATACACTCACACACCTCATCACTCAGCAGCACAAGAGAATTTGTCTTCATTAGATTCTGCAATCACATACCCTTTGAAGCAGACGGCTGCAAATTTAGCTAAACGGGAGTATGCTGTTGTGTTGAGCAATCACTGATCAGGCACTCACAGTGGTAGGTCGTGCGCTGTTTACAGGCACAGAACAACATCCTTGAGCTGTTTCCCTAGCCTGCTGTCACCATCCCTATTCACAGAAACTACGCGGCAGGAAAACACTAATCATGTCATCGCTGTTCCGTATAGAAGCAGGCAGCGCTATTTAGCGAGATAGCAGCTTGCAATTATACTGTCCTCACCGTGGTGGGGCTGGCCAGTGAAATGGAGGATCTGATTAATTCAGACTTG
Source organism: Leptonotus elevatus (assembly GCF_054856555.1). NCBI lineage: Eukaryota > Metazoa > Chordata > Actinopteri > Syngnathiformes > Syngnathidae > Leptonotus > Leptonotus elevatus. Next base: position 50,258,871 of record NC_141239.1, on the reverse strand, counting down.
GTCCCTTTTGCACTGTCTGACTGGATCGCTCTGCTATTTTGCGATAAAGCAAGAAAGGGTTCAGTTCAAGGGGTTACTGGAATTGGAAAACAGAAGAAAAGAAAGAATGTCAGTTCAGATTTGACACCGCATCATTTGACTGGTTTGTGTCAGTCACACGCAGACTTTTGGGATATCGACTTCTTTAAAATAAGACTGTGGAAAACTGTGAAACGTCTCCTTGTATCTAAAACTGCTCCTGTACTTCCTCCATCTTCAAGCACACAGTGCACTGACTCTGTTCAGTTTGACTATGCAGGTGCATATTCCGTTATCTATTTTTTACAGTTTGTGACACTATGCTATCAGTGAAACCATTCACAGTTTAAGCTAAAAAATAATAATATTAATAAATCCGTCTTTTCATAAAATAGCAGCTGGAAAAAGTGTTAATAAACAAATACGCAAAAGTTGGTGTTGTACTTTTTCTACAAAATATCACATCACATGTAAAGACAAATATTTGTATACACACACCCTAAAAACAGTTGGGTCAAAAATAACCCAATTATGGATCAAAAATGGAACGATCCCCTTTATGGGTCAATTGGACCCAACTTTCTGAGGTATTTTATACAAAATGAACCAATTTTTTGGCCCAAGTAAAGGATCTGACCAATATTTATGAGTTGTTTTACGCTGAAAGACCCATTTCTTGGCTCAAAGTTGGGTCAAATCGACCCAAGTAGAGGATCGGTCCATTTTTGACCCATAGTTGGATTATTTTTGACCCAACTGTTTTTACAGTGCACCTTGTCCCATCTAACAATACCACGCTCATTGTAACACAGACAAAAAGATGAAATGATCCACCTCTCCATTTCCCCCCCGGAAATCCCTTGAGACTTCAAATTTGGCACGCTTGACCGCCTGACCTGCTGTTTAACACATTACCTAGTAGAGGTGCACATAGGGAGGATAAAGCAACTGTCATCAGAGTTACTTCATCTTATTGCTTTTGGCAGCACATGTCTGTATGTGGCTATCAGTTTTGAAGCACCTTCAGACTTGGTGACATCCACTCTTGCGTGTGGAATGCACAGCTCCACATGGGTGACATGGAACATGGATCAAGTGTTGGGAGTCTCAACCCTTCCTTCTCACAAATGCCACATAAGGATATCCTGTACCTATTTTCAAGTGTCAAGTGAAATCTAACTGTATGCATGGCTGGAGTTTCTGACAAACCGTACTAGTATACAGTATATTTTAGAAGATTTATAATTGTATGCGTTTTACATATCTACCTGTGTTCAGATGAGAGTTGATGGTATCTACAAATACAAATTCTCTTTTGGCACATCAAAATGTAACCGTTGACTGTGACTGTGCAAACGTTTGTCTATTCCAGAAAACAACCTCACTCTTTTTTTTTCATAAGCTATTCAATTAATATGAAAAACAAGTTAAGAATTCAGTGATTCTTGTCTGAAAAAAGTTTGGTTTTAATCATCTCTGATTATCAAGGGTTATTGCTCAGAATTCATCAATAATAATAAATAAGTAGCCATGCACACTGAAAATAAGGATGAAAGTGAAAAGGATCTTAAATGTAATTATTTGAACCAGTTATGTGTATTTCTCTGCCAGCAGTCAATAAAACTTGACTTCACCCTAAATTTGAAAAATGTTGGGCTGACCATCTGGCAGGGTTTTTGCAATGTGGTTGCCACTTTTGCAGGTCAACTTAATGATGTATGACAGATAAAAGTCGGCGGTCAACAAAATATCTCGCAATGCATGACAAACCACAGCGCTGGAAGCATTTCAAGGCTTTCACTCAGGGACGTTAGATTGAGCTCCCAAAAGCGGCACATTTTCTAATAAATACTGCCCCCTGCAGGACAAATGTTATACAGCTCGGCTCTTGTTAAAATGCATATAAAGATCCATGTCACATATATGGGCTGAAAGGCATTATTAATTACCGTTTAGTGCCTTTTAAGTTTTGCATAATTCATTTCTCAAAGATGCTAGCACAGATGTTAGCTGCAAAGCGAATGTGAAGGCCCTTTCATCGACAGAGCCATTTGTGTCCTAGACAGAATTATTGCCCTGGCATTGTCATTTATCGTCGCTGCAAAGTTGAGGGTGCATAGTCCTGACTGTGTCTTGAGCCACCCAACTGGGTGGTCTTCTGATCCCAAAGTGACCCCGAGTGAAGACCTTTGTGCAGAGCGCCTCTGCTCCAACATGAACCCCACTTTTGTTGTTGTGACAGGGCCCACTGATTCACGACACATTATGTACAGCACAAAGAAACAAGCAGATGGTCTGCTTTCTTTTTAAAAGCACAGCAAGACTTTTACCATGTCAAATTAAATGTTTCTCCGGTTACATTTTAGTTTTAGATTCTAAATACTGTACTCCAAATAATACAATGCAAATTAAAATTGTAAAATGAATGGAAATGAATGAAATACTGCAATCGTATCATAAAAGTATTTAAAACATGTTTAGGCAGTAAAACTACATTATTTCTATTTCTGTGTTATTTCTTTAATTATTTTTTATTAAGTGATTTGTGTTACGTATTTTTTAATGTTTCTACTGTGTGCGAAATGTGATTCTGCTTTGTGTAACTGTATTCTTCTCTGTGAAAAGTGCCACATATCCATACATATGTACTTACTTACTTACTTACTGTTGTCCACATGTACATACAGTATAAAAAAAATTTGGGGAGTTATTTTACAAGTCATTCTGCACCCTTGGAAAAAAACAAACAACATTTTTGACATTTTTACTGCTTTCGCATTTCAGAACTGATTCCAACCATCCAAACATCAGAGAATCATTCAGGGAACAATTTTCTGCATTCCAATAATTCCAATTCCCACAATTGCACATTTTCCACACATTTCAACATCTATTCCAGTAAATGAGACATTCAACCCCACCAACCCCCCCTCCCAAAAAAAAAAATCGCCAGTGCAACTTCAAACTGTTCAGCTAATTTAAGACATATTGGGAATTATTTATCACATTCCCAAAATTCCCTTCATTTCTACATTAAAATTCCCAATTTAAGAGAGATTTTACATATTTATCTCTCTTCCTTCTTAATTTCTCTAGTAAGCCAAATTATTCCAGTAAGCCTTACGTTCTACATTTCAATAGTTGCATTCTCGAGTTGTTATTATTCATCAACTTTTCTAATGTTTTTTTTTTTTGTAGGTTGTTGTTTTTTTGTGTATGTGTGTGTGTGTGCGCGCATTGTGCCATCACCTTTTCCTTTCCAATATTCATCAAGACAAAGCTAAGATAAAGCTATAATCACTATCATAAACTGCTGAGTCAAACCTCAATATCTTTGGGCCTTGCCTGCTGTAGGAGTCTGAGAGCTGACTCAATGGGACCTGGCACTCAAGATTCCTCCATCTCTCTGCTGGAGACAAAGAAAACAACGTTAGCAATGTTGACAGAAGACAGAAGAGGCAGTAACCTTTAGAATTTGAAAGGACATGTTGGTCATCAAATTGTGCTTTCTTGCAGTTTGGTGGGAGGATCGTGGTACAACACTCTGGCTGCCATTTACTCGATGGGGCCATTGTCCCTGAACCTGGTTGGAGGATTTGACCCCCCAAAAAGTAGGCTATGCATTACTTTCTCTTCTCCAAGGTGTGTGTGTCATTTACAGCCTACAGCCAAGAGATCTAATACAAGAGTTATCAAAAATGTCTGCATTTACAACGATTATCATGCCCGATTTCAAACAATACTTTGAGACAACTATTCATTGCACAATTTAACCCAGTAGCAGTGAACACAATAAATGCACATTGTTAGTGGCGCACAGTGCAGCAGAGGGAGAAGAGGAACAGTTCCAGGTGTATTGGTCAAAGACGTGTGAGCTGGCGGATGTTAGGGTTGAGTGGCCCATTACCGCATACTCTTCAGCTCTGTCTGTACACACTTGACAAAGCTGACTTTTGCCCCCTTTTCTTTTTGTTTATGCCCACATTGTTAAATGACTTGAACAGGAAAAGAAATGTGAATTAAGCTGGTAGCCCTTCCCAAGTAGCTCCAAGCTTCAAAAAGGTTGGTGACCCCTATCTTATACTAACAATGACAACTTTACCTATTATCAGTATTCCAATGCAGTCATTTGATCCAAGATAAGTGTTCAAGTAAACTAAAACATAGAAAATTATTAAAGAAGAAATTGTTACATTTCCTTCTGGCAACCCAAATGAAACTTACATTTTGCGCTATTGATATATTGGGTAGCTTTTGTTAGCATTTATTTTATTTCATTTTATTTTATTCAGGGTGTACTATGCCTATCATCAAAAGTCAGCTGGGATTGCTCCACAAATATAAGAAACAAACATGAAACAGCAAAAATAAATAAATATTTAATCAAAATAAAAAATCTGATTTTGCATTTCAGTGCTAAGAAATTGCTTGAATAAAAAAAAAAAGTTCTAGGTGGAAAAAAAATTAACCATGGGGTAAATGGTTGTGTGAGGTTATGCCATGGCATAACTGCCATGGCATAACAAACTGCACATTTTATTAAGTGGTTAACTTAAAATCATGTTTAATAATGGTGCAGATTCAAAATACAGTAAATAAGGTTTAAACATATGATAGCGTTTGCTTGACTCATGGCATTTCCACGACAGTACACTTTACTGTATGATGAAATAAAGTAACCTGGTGTCTGGATGAAGTGGCTCCTTAAATTGTCCACTTGGAGGCAGACTTTTACATTACATTGGTTAGCGTTAAGAAAGTCAACCACTTTTATTTTGGTATCTTATTGGCTTATACAGGACAAATCCAGCAGGGCCCTTAAGGAATAATAAATAGTACACTGTAATGTGATAAATAGCTGAAAATGCTCGTCTTTCTTTAATTGTTGTTCTGATGTTCTGTTTCTGTTTATTCCCTCCAAAATAGGTAGTGTTAAATGAAATTTCACCAGAGGAGGGAGCCATAATGTAATTTAGGACATGCTACTGACTCATTGTTTTTCTGCACGTAAAGAGATGGTTTTATATTTAAGGATCACCATGAAGACTTTGGTCTAAGGGGGCATACAACAAAACATTAAAAAAATAAAAAAAATAATTAATTAGCATGATTTTGATTTTAAAAGGGCAACTTTAGTAGAGGTTCTGGGTTTGAATCTCAGTTCAGGCCCTCCCACGTGGAATTTGCATGTTCTCACCAAGCTTATGTGTTGATTTAAAAAAAAAAAAAAAAGACAAGCACATTTTAATGTCAAGAGTGCAATTCTGGCAATGGCTGGTCCTTGCCAGGCTATTCCGAGCACTTTCTGCATCACTGAAAGGAAATTTGCACTTCAAATGAGACTAAATATGACGTTCCTTACCTCTTTATTTATAGCCCAGGTAAACAACTGTAGTCATCAGTCATTTAGAAGTGAATATTTCCATGTATTTAAATGCACAAATAGGAGCAGCCTGTACATTCTCATTCAGGAGATGCTGTATATTTATGATTGACAGCTGTTTCCATCAACTAACATGGTGAATAATGTTTGGGGGGGGGGGGGGATAAACTCATCAGGGAATTTCACGTGACAAAAATATAAAAACACATTTCTTCTTCTTTGCCAGCTGGTTGCTTGGCTGCATGGGAGTCTAATTTCCTGCTATAACTGATAACAGTTGACATCCGGTGGCTATAGGACTGGTTGGGGATGAAATAGGGCAAGAAGAGAAATAACAGAGTCTAGCTTGGTCTTCACAGTCTAAGTACCACTGTGCCATTTGCCCGTGCAGGTGTTTTTTCACTCTTGCCCAGTGCTCACAAGCTCCAGGAATCCATAAGAAAGCATAAGGCCTGTGCCAACCGCATTAAGATGAAAGACATTGACAAGATGTGAGTTATTGCCAGCTCAGATGGGGCCTGCATAATCTGGGACCTGGTGGAAGCCAAATTTCGCCCACTCAGCGCCTTCTGTTCTTTCTCCAAAGAGATTCCAAGCAAAGGTTAAAATGTTTGTGTTGAAACCCAGAAAAAGTTGCATGCGAGTTGAATTCAATAAGCACAGCTGTGAAAGATACTGACATTCTAACGTGGATTTCTTCTTCGGGCTGGCTCTGGGAGGCGCTTTCGAAGGCATAGGCACCACTTATCTAAAAATTATGAGATGCACTGAACAAAACAACATGCATTGTTTGTGCAGCTGAAAGAGTGTCTGTTCCTCGGGTTATGACTCAGTCCGGCAGATGTTCTCTGTTGCCATCGTGGTCTCAGAAGATGACATAGTCCTCTTTGCAAAGACCTCTGTCTTTGTCATCGCAGATTGATTATGTCACCATTTGTAAGCATGTCATTACTCAACTTTTTGGCCACAGTAGGGGAACAATGATCTAATTCCATGACATTCCAGCCTTTGCATCTCTCGTTTGTATAAGAATATATACAGGAACATATGCAAAGGAATAGTCCGCAACGTATGATTCGATACTGATAGTGAAATAGACACCCCTCCCAAAATACCAAAATCGTGAAATGGCTTTTAAAATCATAGGTGAAAATAAGAAAGAGGTAAGCCTATGTGCCAAACATTGAGATGATTAAAAGTCTGCCACCGACTATATAATTTATGACAACATCTTCAAAATGCCCACAATCATTATTGCACTGACTAGATGGAATACTGACTGCTTTATCTGTGCCAGTCTATTGTAGGAAAATGATGAAAATACTTGGCAGTTTCATCACATCATTCTCATATCATCGGCGGCTGTGAAAAAAGATACATGGAATGTCAGCAAAGAGCTTGCGCCGGGTACATGTTTGGTATTATAAAAGAAGATAAAACTGGAAAACTGATTACGCCGGCTGAATTTTGTCTTTAAATGTATTTTTGTTTGTAAAGTGAGCATCCTCTGGCTGAAAATGCCGCCAGGAAGTGTACATTGTCAGAGATATTACTTGTATTACTAATTTTCTTCATTTTAACATTTCTAGAGTATTTAAAAACCTTTCTCACCCTGTGACACATTTTCTCATGTTCTTTGTCTGTTTGTTTTTTCAAAACACAAAAAGTGATCATGTTGACATAAATGTAAATATTTACAACGCTAAAGTAGGCATCACATCTTGTTACCTAGAAAGTGAGACTGGTACATATACCATCAGTTTGTAGTATATAAAGTACCGGTAAGTAACATTAAAACCTGTTAATGTTTCAGTCTACCGCATGCGGGGCAATTCAAAATAAGTACCCGGTAACAATAACAAATACTGTATTAAAAACAAAACACACATGCACACAAAATACCTGTATCTAAAATATTTTCATATTTTTTACGTTTGTTTTCTTGGAGTTGGAACACAGTAATTAAGAATCCTGGTCTACTGTATTACAAGAATTGTTTTTTTTTTTAGAAAGTTAGCATGTGTCACACCGCGGTGAGGTTGAGCTTTTACTGTCTTGTCATTTCCTGTTTTATCTTGAAAATTCTGACTCTCCTTTCGTTTCAGGTCTCTTGCCTTTCCTCATGTGGTGTCAGAGTCAAACCTGATTCCTGATTGTGTCCACCTGTTGTGGACTTGTGCCAAAGTGTTTTCGTCAGAGTCACTCTAGCCAGTCACAGTCGTAGTCCTCAGCCTTGTTGTCCTGTCTTCTGTGTGAACTTTTGTTTGTAACTTTGTATAGCCATAATATAGTTTTAGTTTAGAAGTGATTTTGTTTGTAGATTAGACATCCTCCCTTTTGGAGCGCCTTTATTAACATTTTATAGCCTTTGTTTTTCCCTCTAAGCGAGGAGTTTTATGTTTAATAAATATCTGCCTTGGCGGCAAACTCCTATCTCTGCGCCTGAGTCCTAAATCTGCCACGCCTTGTCAGCATGTAGATATGAATCATTTTGGACAATTTCTGTCACAATGTAAAAAACGAACAAACCGCTATAGTTTTTTTTATTTGCTGTATTTGTTTTTATTTTGAATTGCTCAAGGACTCCTTGGGAAGCCATAGAGTATTTATTTATTGTCAAAACTGTTTACTGGTACTCCACATTGGCAATTCCACGCTTCCGTATACTGTATATGCTCAGAATCCAAATCAATGTTATTGCCACTGTCAATGAAAGGTACATTTACAACTAGTAATACTTTTTGGTCCAACAGTGCCACATGATTGTAATCGTGTCTACTACAGTTATTTATTAGCGATTTGAGAGTCGCATTCCAGACCAACCTTGAGTTGCTTGCTCGTTTTAACTGTCAGGTGTTACATGGCAAAGACTTGAAAGTGAGCGTTTACAACAACAGTTGCCATGACCGAGGTTGCTCTGAAAGAAAATAACATCTTGACATGACGTATTCCTCACATAAATAGCCCTTACTGTGTGAAGGAGAACTTTTGCTCACTGCTGCAAGAAAATCTAGTAGGAGTGTTAGTAGGACAGCCCTGAGTGCTTAAACGTGGCTCTTATACTTCATGCCAAAGGAATGATGGTAATAATCCAAGACACTGTAACCTGTGATAAATACATTACAAAGGATCTCCTACACATACACACACTCTTACGCTTTTACACAGACAAAAAATGTATTTCCGGGTTTTCAGCCAGCAAGAATAAACCAACCAGTCGCTAAGACATAAAAATACAGTAAGATATCACCTCTTTTTTTTTACAACAATACTTAACCATATTTACAATTGAGAAACAGTTCCAATTTAACGTAATGGTAAAACGACCACGCAGTACAGAACCAGGCTGTTTTGGGGTAGAACTAGTACAATGGAAAAGGTGCTTACCGGTACTTGTGCTCTGTTTCAAGGTCCGCTGTCCTTCATGGGCACCTTAGAATTGCCCCCATTGCAATTACTGGCTCAGTATAGGTGAGCACTTCCGTCGTGGACGAATGCCCACCTTTTGGAAAATGATGACACATATTTGACGAGTGCTTTATGACATGACAGAAGTTGTCAAAACAAGTATTGTATGTAGAAGCGGAAGGAAGATGCCAAAGGATTTCATTGCATATCACAATTGCCACTGTTACTTTGCTAGTTGCTAGTACTTTGTTCAACTCGTATCTGTCAGTTTGTTACTTCTTGTTCGCTTTGAGTCATTTTTTCCACATGGACCTTTTGTTGTCAGTGTTTTTTATATATTTATTCATATATATATATATATATATATATATATATATATATATAATTTGTGTGTAGCAATTGTGTGCTCTTTTAATTTAATAAATATTGATTGATTCTCCAGGATGCTCTGGTCTGGTCACTATTTTGGTTTTTCCGCCACCTAATAAGTATTTGTCTGCATTTAAAATGAATCATTACGTTTGAGATTTTGCCGATTGATTTGAATGTAGCCTCACTTCCAACCCTCAACCCCAAAATCTGACCAAAGGCGTGCCCATTTTTTTCATGCATGAGCACAATTCTCAAATATGGCCAACCATTATGGCAATTGTGAAAATGTGTAGTTGTGAAAAAACAGACGACACTCTCCATGCTTAAAAAAAGAGCAGTGCTTGCAATATTAAGCTAATATTTGCACTGTAAAAAAAAAAGAAAAAAAGCCAACATCGGCTACAACGTTAATAGCATGAGTTGTTTGTAATAGAGTGTTACAAAACACTACATTTATTAATTTCCAGGTTTTTTTCTAGAACCTGCAATCAATAGAAATAATAATAAATAAATAAAAAGTAATAAACTTGCCTGTCAAGCAGAAATGCTGTTCATTCCGCATTGCTTCTGAGTTTTCTCAGCTTCCTGAAGACCCTTCGCTCTTATTTTTGTTAGTTTATCCCAGTGGTTAGCAAATGAGAACATTTTCTTTTCCAGATGTGGATATTCCCAAAAAGTGTTTTAGTAAAGCTCCTGAAACCCAAGATAAAGGTCAGCGTGAGACTGCAAGAACGTGCAGGTGACATGAGTGACTAAGAAAGTGCCTGCAAATGTGCAACACATGATTGAGACCTTGTCTGTCGCACCATCCATCTCTGAAATGTTGTTCTTTCTCAGGCGTGGTGGTTTCACAAAACCGAGTGAGGAGATGACGGCTATCGGGTGATGCTGACGTCGTGATCTAGCAAGCTAACGAGGCCCACTGGCCCTCTAGCACGCTCACAGACAAGCATCATCCAATATGTCACTGCCTCACTCTGTGTCGTTGATGATGGCCTTCACGTAACTAGTGCCCACATCTGTACTTGGACTTGGTTTTTAGCCACGCCCCCAAAAAAATTAAGTGGTGAAAAAGTTTAAGGGTTTTACTTTACTTTTTTCATTTTCTACATATAGGTAATAAACTATCAAAGGATTGCTTAGCTCAGCTTACAGATCAATGGTACAATTTTTATCACAACCCTATTTAATGTAGTGCAACCTTGTCAATCTAACCACAGCAAGTTTTTTTTGTCTTATCTTGATCATATGCATAACAGGGTTGCATGAAAAAGAAAAATAGAAGAGAGGACATACCTTTGTTCTACCCATTCTTTTGGGAAATGGTTTGATGATGTCACGTCCAGCGTATCATGTCATTCCATGAATAATAATTATCATTTGAAATACGTTTATTAAAACAATTGTTCCCACAGTTACAAGAGACAGCAAAAAAAAAGTTTTGTTTTATTTGAGATTCAATTTGATTATTAGTGGGTGGGACAAGAGAAACATTTTATTTTAGGGGGTAGGCTACTCCAGACTGATTTTGAATGAACTATTTTAAGCATCCTCCATTTTCTCTTATTTATTTATTTATTCATTAGGTTTGGTCTTAGGACAAGTACATTTACTCAGAAGTGTGTTTTAGTATTTTGTTTTGGATTATTTTAAAATGTAATTGGTGGAACGTAAAATGTGATCCAATGACCCTCAACACCCTATCTCAATAATTCAATAGTAGATTTCCTTGATTGTTACACACGTTTTCAGCAAACATATTTAATGTATTTTTAATATCTCTCTGGCTTTGATTGTGATGCCATTGTAGGCAGGTGTGACCTCAAGGAGCATGCCCTTTTTTTTTCTTTTTTTTTTCTTTTTTTTTTAACATACTAATAATTACACATCCACTGTACTAGGTGGCAGTGGCGCTCTCATTGTTAGATAGTGCCCATGGAGTATTAGCTCCTCTGCACAGGTGTACAACAATTTTATAGGCAAATTATGCTATTTATAGTCACGGTGGAGCGTAACAAAAAGTAATTGAAAAGCACTGCGTTTGTGGGGGCTGGTAACTGGTGGTTGTGAATGTGATGTCATCAAAGATGAAAGTACAAAGGAGGAAAAGAAGGAACATTTTGACGAAAGATGAAAGGGACATTTACAGTGAATCTGTACATGAATGTTTTGGATGTGCATTCTGTTATCCTTAACCCTGAAGGAACTGCAGTGTTGAGAAACAAATCATTGATATCACTTTACATGGTCTTTAAATATATGTTAAATATATGGTCCTTTGCTACTTCGCGGTTCACTCTATCGCGGATTTTTATTTGGGTCCATAACTCATACATTGCGGGGTTCATCACGGATTGTACTTCGATATTTCATGAGCTTTTTAGAGATCACCATAAAATTCTTTATTTATGCTGCTATCATTCTTTCATTCAACACTATCTATCAGGTTTTTAAACAATATACTACATGTTTCAACATTCTACGGTGAGGCAATGCATGTGTCTCATAACTCCATCCCAAAAATGCCAAGTTTGGTGCCACGGTATTTTTCTTTAGGTGGTACTTGGTGTAAACTTTTTGACAACCACCGAATTAACACGTGACACACAGAGAGCACATTTTATAGCTGGACTGTACTACTGTGAGCCTAATTAATTGTCAAGTGGGTGTATGTGCTGCGTGTGCCGGGAGTGGGAGGAGGCACACAGTCCCACAATCACAAGCCTTTTCCACGGCGAAGTGAGACGAGACTGTGAAAGGGCAGAGCTGAGCTGTCGAGGTTGAGGTGGCTCCAGTCGCGCTCCCGTACAGGCGGGGACGTGACGCCACGCGTGATAAAGAACGCCTTCAGTTAAGTGCTGGGATGGACGTGGAAGGTGGCGTGCTGGGCGGGCGGACGAGGAGAACAGGGTGCTGCTGTGATGGCGATGGTGTCACCTCTGGGCGCGCTTCCATGTGTTTCGTGGCAAGGGGAGACTTGCGGAGAAGAAGTGGCACGCGGGCGACGGAATTGACAACACAATGATGAGGAGCGGGAGACCGGACCCACGAGGGACTTGTGTAGGTGCCGCCATGGACAAGAAGCAGGAAATGCCCGTGTCGAAGGAGGACAAGCGTAAAGAGAAGAAGGCGAAATCCGTCAAGCTTTTCCGGAAGAAATCGCTCAAGTCCGTGGGGAGTTTTATGAACAGAATTATCAAAACTCTGGGTACTTTCACCCACTTTGCAGACACGCAGGACGTGGAGGACGACGATGGAGGCTTTGGGAATGGCGCACCTTGCACCCTCAGTGCCAGCTCAGGGATCGTCAAAGAGGATGTGCAGGTGCCTCCGCCTCGGCTGGCCAAGAACCCTCCTCTTGGCAGGGACAAGCTACTGTACCACTACGGGGACAAAATGCCAGGCGTGCTGGGCTTGAAAAACCACGGGAACACGTGCTTCATGAACGCCGTGGTCCAGTGTCTGAGCAATACCGACTTGCTGGCCGAGTACTTGGGACTGGATAGGTACAAGTTGGACCTGAGTGACCCCGCAGTCAACGAGACTGTGAGGAGCGGGGAGATACGCTTTGCTAACGGAGAGGTCACGGAGCACTTGGCCTCACTTGTTCGAGCTTTGTGGACTTTGGAATACACCCCACAGCTGTCTGTGGACTTCAAGGTATAGTACAGCACTGAGCACTCACCCAGATCCTCACCGAACTTGTGCAGAACAGTGATTCCCAACCAGGGTGCCATGTGGCAGCAAAAGTGAAATATCATCTTATGTGGCATAAAAAAGAGAGCAACTTTCGGTGTGAAAAGGAAACTTCAAATCTGTCTTTCATCTACTACTTCAAACAATAAAGAGCACAAATAGAAATGTACAATGTTTTTCTGGTTAGTTACGATAGTGTTATTAGAATTGTGTCATATGCTCTGTTAAAGTGTTGCTGCTTCAGTTGTGCAATCGCAATGTAAATAGTTAAGAAGTTTATGTGTATCCGCCTTTTGTGACCTTTGTTTGGTAGTGTGCTGGGAGATGCTTTTTTCAAATGTAGAGTATGTGCCTTGGCTCAATAACACAATTGCCGTTTTTATTTTACATTTAAAAAAAAAAAACTCAAGTCACAGCAAACAAATGTCACAAAAAGTGGACACAACAGTTAATTGCCATCCAGTGGTAGCATTTTGATAGATATTACAATCAATGGCAGTTTAACTTTTCTGCCTGTCATTATATGTTTGCATAGATAGATGAACAATTATACATTATTTGCTGTACTTAAATCATATTCAGACCAATTAAGCGACACTGGACAATTGCTTGCGGCACACCTTAAGACGTCTCACTGCAAACTCGTGCCACAGCATTGGTTGAACTTGATAGTCACTAGTCACTGATAAAGAGACGTAACGTGTGGTTAAAACCCAGTGGTAAAAGTACTCACTTTCTGTTCTTTTCGTACTCGTACAGATAGCTGTGTAAAAAGGCTCTTGTATAGTTAGTAATGGAACTTCTTTTACGTAAAAGTAAAATCAGGAAATAAAAAGCACAAAAAAGAAAAATCCCAAACTCTCCAATGTACTCAAGCACAAACCTTTTTTTTTTAAACTGTGAATTATACACAATACTCATTTTGTGACACAATGGGTGTAAAAAACAACTTTTCTGTACACAAAATATTTTCCCTCTTTTGTTAACTTCTATACTACGCATACTAAAAAGAACAAATAACTAAACAGCTTTGCTGAAAGCTAAATTCTGACAGTATAATCAGGACTGAAGTGACAACACCCGCATGAGCAAAACAAAAAGTGCTAACTTTTCAAATGATAATAAGTGAATAAAAACACTGTTACTAACCTATATGATTTTTTAAGATTTGTTTGTTTGTGTTTTCAGAATAGTCTGAAGGGAATTTTTTAGCGCCAGAAGCTGTATGTTTTTATGCTGGCACAAGATATCTCATTGGCCATGAATCATTCTTGCAGTTTGGAAAAAATCTATTGAATAACACAATGGATGAGTAATATCTTGCTCTTCCGAATCCCTTGGTAATGTCCTCCATGCTACTCACGTTTTTTCCCTTTTACCTTTTAAGACCCCAAGATCTCAATTAATCCATCATTCAATCCATAGCAGTTTTTAACTTTTTTTTAATGATGGAATAAACAGTAAAAACAAAAGAATGACATAAATATCAACACCATACACTGAAGGAGCAAAACAATGGATCCGATTTTCACCACTGTAAACACAAAGTCAGCTAAAAACTTTTTGCAGAACAATACACACAGTGATTTGCGAACCACTGAACACACTTTTATACATTACACAGAAGTATGTCATAATGTCATTTCCTTGCAATTCCAAAGCACTGACTGACAATTCACCACATGCATGAGCCAGTTGATTAAACACACGCACATTAGCTCTTTCAACGCACGATTGCTTTATTGTAGACAAACCGATCAGGTTTGAACACTAGAAAAATGCAGCGGGTGAGTTCACCTGCTTTCAACCAAAATAGAAGAAGTCGGAGGAAGAAAAGTGACGTGACAATGGGAATTGGTGGAGGATGAGCAGGAAGTAGAGGTTGAGGAATAACTGAAATAGGAGGAGAATGTCCTCAGAGAAGAAGAGGAGAGCTAATTTGTCAAATAAAATTCATGCAACACTATTATGATAATTTAATCAACCATGAATTGATGCTGAGGGAGGCCTGCCAACAAGACAATGGGTTAAAAAAAGAAAAAAAATCCAACGATATTGCCTACGAGGTTGATGAAATTTGCTGGTCAGATCAAACTAAGCCAGGAGTATGCAACCCTGGTCCTAGAGAGCTTGCAGTCTTTGCGTGTTTTAGATGTCTCCCTCCTCCAACACAGGTGATTCAAATGATCAGCTCATCAGCAAGCTTTTGGAGAAGCCTGATAACAATCCTCACCTATGTTGTAGGAGGAAAACATCTAAAACACACAGGACAAAGGGTTGCTTACCCCTGAACTTGGCAATTAATTTAATTATTATTATTATAACTTTACAGTAAATTTAACCTGTACTGATAGTGTTGTGATTAGGGGTGTGAATTGCCTAGTACCTGGCGATTCGGTTCGTATCACGATTCATAGGTCACGCTTCAATTCGATACCGACTAATCCCGATGCAAATCTATTATTGCGATTTTTTTTAAAACTCAAATTTAGAAAATACTAATCAGTAAACTTGTACATGTACACTGTGAGATTTGTATGAAAATGTATTTATCTGAAAATTCAGGCTTATAACTGAGCCACTGCATTTAACAAACAGGTTGCAGTCTGTTTCATGTTTGAACAGCACTGAAATAAAATATTAAGGCTTAATGTTGCATTCATATAACATTCTTCCATGCTTAAAGTGTGAATCCTAACCCTAAGTAAGACGTTTTGTTAAATATTCCCGTAAAAAATTGCTGTTTAAAAATCGATTCAGCCGCGTATCGAATCGATTCAAGAATTGAGCGCTGTTATATCGCGATATATTTCCGATTCGATTTTTCTAACACCCCTAGTATAAACCTTATGACACGTGTGTATGTCATATGATAACGTAAAATGGTTTATATACATGTGTTTGGAGTTTTGACAAGAGTGATTCATGTTGCACAGGATGTGAAATGTTCTGCATCTCCTGTGCATGGTTATGCTAATTGCATGTAGTGTTTTTAAATCTGAGCCCTGTTTTCTATTTCGTGCTTAAGCAATCGCAAACAATCAAGATTGCAACCACAATTGACTTGCCTTTCTTCTGTTTAGTGACATAATTTTCACGACATGCTGTCTGTCATCTTCTGAAGTTGTAAGAAGGAATTAAGCATTTATTTTTTTTACTGCTGGCGTAAAAACAAAAAATCATCAGAAAAATAAATATTCAAAAAGTATTATATATACCTGAAAAATTTACTTATTACAATCGTATACCCACTATTAATAGTAAAAACTGTGCGGGTACCACCCCTACAAGTTCCACATTGATGTCACCCACCCCCTCATTATGTGTTCAGACAAATATATAAGGATATTCCTTTATTCGCTTGTGGAAAATATATTTTTAAAAGGTTTTGGCAGGTCTGTGTGAAAGGAGTTGTTTTGACATTGTTGCAATCTGCCAGACAGGAAAAAAAAAACATTATTGTTTTATTTGGTCATTGTGTACACCCTTAAGGGACCAACATAAATATAGATTGTACCTTGAGGGACAGAAATAGATTGTTATTGACCCTCTATTCCTGACAGGGTGCTTCATTTTTGTCATAAATTCCGACTTACTCATAGCACACAAAATCGCTAACTGCATGACCTCGGTGTTCTGTCAGCTGATAAGAAGGCTTCTGTTTAGTGTCACTGGAGCCCACAGGGGTCATCGGGTGCTCCATTCAAGTGTTTTTTTCCCCAACATAGCATCTCGGCATTGTACTAACGATAGTGTGCAAAGAAATATATCAAATGCAGGTATGCTTAGGACAGAGTTGACTCATGATGATCAGGTGCTGTGACAGAGTCCTATGAGGAGATCCTCAGGCTCTTCTATACACTGGCCATGCTTAACATGGAGGGGGGTTGGGGGGTGTACGTTATCTGCCTGCAGCTCTTTGTGCTGGATTTCTTTGAGCGGAGGCAAGAAGCAGATAATATGAAAGAATGAACAAAGAAACTCTACAATAGATCTATTCTTGGAAATGCTAATTACTCTGTTGGAAATGATACATATGCGCATGTATGCTTACTGGAACACGCTAGCCCTTATTGATTCCCATGACTTTCTTCACTCTTGACTATATTGGAGTGGGGAAGGTAAAGCTATAAAGCATGTCTGAGAGGTAAGTGTTGTCCTTTTTGCAGCATGTTACATAGACAGACAGTTTGACGGTCATTGATTGATTGACTCCCACATAATTCTGTCGGTCGGTCTGACAAAAAAGAATTGTCAGCTGCAATTATCCCTGCTCAAAAAAGTTCCCAATATTGCATTTTCACAACATCTCAATCACAGAATTGAAAACAATATTCAAAGAGAAATATCAAATTTATACGCGATGACAAACAAACACACACAGTAGGAAGTCGAGAGTTCATGCAGCCAAGCCCTTCTGAAATTGCCTGTTAAATAATAACGGAGCAGCTTGCCAGGAGGTATTATAAAATAACCAGAGAGCTTTACTATTGGTTCGAGGTAAACATAGCCCATGGCTTCAGGGACACCTGAAAGAACATTGGGAGTCAGTGCAAGCTTTCTAAAGGCAGATCTTTTTAAGGGGCACTGAAAAATAGGTACGACAAGAAAAAATGCTCAGAGGTATTTATTAGGGGTGGGAATCTTTGAATGTCTCACGATTCGATTCAATTCAGATTTTTGGGTCTGCGATTCGATTCAGAATCGATTTTCGACCGATTTTTTTATTCAAAATGATTTGATTGACAATGATTTTTGCTTAAATTTATAGATGTGCAAGGAATTGTAATGATCTATTCCAGTCTGACTCGCTAATGCTAATTAGCGCGCCACTCGCGGCACTTTTATCACTCAAAAGAACGGCTCCACACTGCAAAAAAACAACTTTTATTGGAATAATTTGATCGTGACTTCTTCCTTCTACTCTCTAATGTAGCTACAACTTAACAGTGTATTAGACCGCGTGGAACCACACTGTCCCTCAGTGGCCAAACCGGGTACAACATGAACAGCGCTCCAAATAAAGGCACACACAGACAAAGGCAAGACATATAAAATAATTTGAATACAATTGATTTGGGAACATTTAATATCGATTCTGAATTGTACTAAATGAGAATCGCGATTCTTATGAGAATCGATTTTTTGGCACACCCCTAGTATTTATACCTTAATAATCATAACATAACAGTTGTTTTGATTTGTAAAACACAACAATGAAAGTTGTAATTTTTGGTCCCCTTGAACCTAGTTTTGCGTCATACTGCTCATGCCGTTCATCAGCGCTACAATGCAAATGTAAATGTGTTCCCATTTGTTGAAAAGAAAAAGTTCTTCAAAGAAAGTTGAATGAAATGAAATAGGTCATTTGGCTGCGCGTCTCGGTCAGGAGGAAAAAAAAACACAACAGAAAAGTCCTGCTGACTGCTTGGAGCTGTGCCACATTCCGCTACCACCTGGTTTGTGAGCTAATGCAACTGAGGGGAGCTATTCATTTTGTTTGCTAATGTTGTAGTTATATAGTTTCTTGTGATTTAATGGTGTCCGAATTTCAGTGGTGGAGTTTCTTCTGCCTGTTGTGGCAGCAGAAGTGGGCTTTTGATGTGGACAATTCTTGTGTGTTCTCTGAATCCCCCCCCCTGGCATGACGCGTGTTTGCGCAGAGGGGCCTGGACAGGGACAAAGCCTGAAAGTCAAACAGTTACTCCACAGACAGTTTATCAGTTTCCATAACATGAGATGCCTGAGAAAGCAGAGAGTGCAGGTAAACAGGCAAGGTGGAAGAACATGAATGTTGTTTCGGCGCACAAAGGTTGAACAGTTGACGCTTACAGTCAAACATGCAAAGTCCAACACCCCAAATGTGGTACAATTTGCAGTTCAACCTCAAAAAGAATGTTGCAAAAGTCAAACAAAAATTGAAATTAAAACATAAATAAACTAACACAAGCAATACAATTACAATACAATTCAGGGATACTATTGAATTATATAAATCAAACTTTATATTTATTTTATCAACAGATGCATGCTTACATAAATACATACATACATTACTCAGCAAGTCAAAAAATCTTTTACAATCATCAATCAATCAGTTGTCTGAACATGGCATTCTGGTTGACATTGTCCATCCATCTATCCATCCATCATTTACCGCTTATCCGAGGTCGGGTCGCGGGGGCAGCGGCTTTAGCAGGGAAGCCCAGACTTCCCTCTCCCCAGCCACTTCAGCCAGCTCCTCCGACGGGATCCCAAGGCGTTCCCAGGCCAGCCGAGAGACATAGTCTCCCCAGCGTGTTCTGGGTCGTCTCCGGGGCCTCCCGCTGGTGGGACAGGCCCGGAACACCTCTCCAGGGAGGTGTCCAGGAGGCATCCAAAACAGATGCCTGAACCACCTCAACTGGTTCCTCGCAACGCGGAGGAGTAGCGGCTCGACACAGAGTCCCTCCCGGATGACCGAGCTTCTCACCCTATCTCTAAGGGAGAGCCCGGACACCCTGCGGAGGAAACTCATTTCGGCCACTTGTATCCGGGATTTTGTTCTTTCGATCACGACCCACAGCTCGTGACCATATAGGTGAGGGGAGGAATGTAAATCGACCGGTAAATCGAGAGTTTTGCCTTTCGGCTCAGCTCTTTCTTTACCACAACGGACCGATACAGAGTCCGCACCACTGCAGACGCTGCACCGATGCGCCTGTCGATCTCCCGCTCCAACCTACCCTCACTCGTAAACAAGACCCCAAGATACTTGAACTCCTCCACTTGGGGCAGGATCTCTGATTTGGAGGTGCTGATTTTCATCCCAACCACTTCCCACTCAGCCGCGAACCGCTCCAGTGAAGAAGCCAACAGCACCACATCATCTGCAAAAAGCAAAGATGCAATGTTGAGGCCACCAAACCGGAACCCCTCAACGCCTCGACTGCGCCTAGAAATTCTGTCCATAAAAGTTATGAACAGAATCGGTGACAAAGGGCAGCCTTGGCGGAGTCCAACCCTCACTGGAAACAAATTCGACTTACTGCCGACAATGCGGACCAAACTCTGACATCGGTCGTACAGGGACCGAACAGCCCGTATCAAGGGGCTCGTTACCCCGTACTCCCGAAGCACCCCCCCACAGGACTCCCCGAG
This sequence comes from Leptonotus elevatus, assembly GCF_054856555.1. Lineage (NCBI taxonomy): Eukaryota > Metazoa > Chordata > Actinopteri > Syngnathiformes > Syngnathidae > Leptonotus > Leptonotus elevatus. The sequence goes on along the minus strand of NC_141239.1, from coordinate 50,238,854 downwards.
GGATACGGTCAAACGCCTTCTCCAAGTCCACAAAGCACATGTGGACTGGTTGACATTGTGCTTGTGGAATATGAATTAAGCAGCATATTATCCCTCTCTGGGGGCAGCCTTTTGCCACTTCCTGTCAACTGAAAATAACATCACAGTGCCTAAAAAAGCTCAGGTGACGAGTCTAATGACCAATCCCAGCTCACCTGTTTTCTGGGTTTGGTCATGTGACATTTGCAAGCATGGTCGGTCAGGAAAAATAACACAAATGAAAAAGCAGGGAGAATTTCTGAAGAGGTAGTTGACGATTTTGTTTTGTTTTAAATGCCACTTGTATGAGAGATTTCCATGCTTGTCTTAACCCACAAATGTTACTAAGCAATCATAAGAGAAGTGGAGCGGGTCTTCCATTCACATTTTGACAATTTGCCATTGTTGACCCTTTGTGGTCTTAGGGGTACAGTCGTCGACAAAATGACTTAAAAGCACATATTGTTGATTATGGTTGTATAAAGGAAAACAATTTGCTAACTGGTTTAGGCTGTATAAAACAAGTGTGCATCACTCCATAAAAGACAAGTCGATACAATTCTCCATACATGGTGTGCAGTACGATTCAAGGAATTTTTTTAATGTATCGATTGGATTTGGATCGATTCAGTGGAATTACGATTCAATTGGTTGTTATATGTTACTGTTACTCTAGCTTTTGCCATGATTATTAATTTGCATCAACATATACAAGACTTTTGCTCCATCCTTAGTATATAATAAAATACATCATACATTGTTGTTATAGCATCAACATATACTTTACGTAAACCAAGTCTCAAAATAAAAAATAATTCTATGCGGAGCAGTTTTGCCAATTAAAGGTTTCATTTGAGCAGCAACTTTAACTTTTAACTTTTAACTTGGAGGAGCATTTTCTTTTTACAGGTTAATCCCAGGAAACTGAAGCAAGGGTTTCATTAATCAGTAAAAACAGAATGAATGAACAGGTGTTTTTCTTTTTATAGAATCAATAGTTTCTGTTTCTTAAATCTGCATTGTGAATAGCAGCAAACTTTATTTTGTTGTTGAAATTGATAAAAAAAAAAAAAAGTCCTGTATTTATTCGATGCAGCTACAAAATAATTTAAAGTACCCAAACTTTAAATAATTTAAGCCTTTAATTTGTTTCTGTTAGACTTAAATTATTTAAAGTTAAATGAAAAAACTATCTTTAAATTATTTTGTAGTTACATATAAATCGAATATATAAATGATTAAAGGAACTTTTACAACAAAATAAAGTTTGCTGCTATACACAATGTGAATTTGAGAAACAAAAACTATTGATTCTAGAAAAAAGAAAAACAATTGTTCATTCAACAGAAGAAACCGAATCAGCTCCTCAAAGCTGAGGTACTTAACAATACTATATCTATTAATAATTAAATTATGAACACTGTTCACTGTTGAGGTAACAATAAAAGCAATGTATAATATTTTATTTGTTGAGTATTTTTCTCAGAACAGTCTTAACTAGGCAAAATACCGTATATTTCAAGTTTCTATCTCAGGGAATAACCACATTTATAGTTTGTATCTTTTGATTTGGTTTGTGAAAGAATTTCTGCGATAAAGTAAGAAGCTATACTAATGCAGAGTTGCCAAACTAAAAATAACTACTATACTGCTGTTACAGTAAAGCTAAAACAGTAGCTCTTGTATCCTTTTCTAAATTAAATGACATTAAGTTGGTATCCAATTATTTGGATCGGAATTAGGATTCACTCCCTTACTGTACATTATGACGATAATTTCCTTAACTGGAGCTCTTTAACTTAATTGAGGACCCCTGCGTTAATCCAGTACACATTCACCTTAACTACTAGTCTTTTACACAACCAAAATTACATTACGGAGACAATTGGCACCTTTCGGAAGGCGGATGGTAATTACTGTTATTTCTGTGCTGTAATGACAAGCTGTGTAACAGACACTTTTTACGGCCTGCCCATAGATCTCACAGTTCATATATCATCGTCTGTGAATTATCCTTGTGTTTAAAGAGGATTTATAGCAAACTCAGAATTATTATTTTATTAAAAGGTATACATTGTAAAAGCATTTCAAGATGTTGTTGGGTCCATCTATCTTTTTATTTGTATTCCATACAGGATCAGTCTCATATAAGGATATAAGATTCCTCTTAATCTTTAAATTTGGGGTAAATAAAGCTTTCACTTTCACTTTATGGACAGGACCACGAGCGAACATTTATCACCTGGCCGAGACACCGCCCGCTCTTTCAGGGCTATTTTATTGTTCTCATTTCCCTGAACAAGAGGAACATTTTTAGTAACGTGGCCAGGCCTACTGTATTTAGTATATAATGCTATGGTGTCATTTGAGCTGTATGATGGGATTAGGAAGCAAAGATTACAGTCTGTTGCCCCCTCTTCTGTAATCTCTCATCTGTGCTTGTGTTTCTCAATCCTGCCAACCACATTTCAAACTTTTAATTCCTCTTTAATTGAGTTTAGAGCTGGGGCCGTTGACATCTAGACTTACATTAACACTGTACAGTGCAAGAGCTATAGAAGTAAGCCCCCACCATCTAAGGAGGTTATGTTCCAGAGATATAATTTGAATACACCCTAGGCATGTTTATGGCACTTTTTAAAATGGTCTTTATTAATTTATTCACTCCCAGCCATTTTCACTGAAGCAACCCCCTTCGCTCCCGGCTGTTTTACTGGATTTTGACTGATTTTGCGAGGCCCACAGAATAGTGTGTTCTTTCGCTATAAAAACATGGAACCTACCAAAACAAAGATGAGAGTCTCTTCTTTCATTAGGAAAACATTGTATCTGTTTCTGTTTTGCAGCAATTAGCATTAGAATATAGCTAAGTTTCATCATTATTCACAAATCTGTTTAAAACAGCGAGGAAAGAGCTTTTTGCAACATAGCCCTGGTTGATCTCTTCTACTCTGCTGCCACTTGCTGGCCGATTTTGTAATAACTACCATTGCTTCAAGCTTTCTCTTCAGTTCAGAGGCTGCATCAATGCTCTATCATAAAAAAAAACATATAAACATATAAATATGTCTTTGGGACCTTTGAAATAGAACATATTTCTACTTTTTGGGAGCAAATGAGTTAAGCACACGTTTAAAACAATACAAAACACATAATTTGGCTCTCTACCAAAAGCAATGGAAATCATATTGAAAAAAATATTGTACAAACAGTATAAAAAATAGTGTAATAACAACTGTAATAACACTTTAAAAAAATCAGTGATACACCGGGAATGAGAAAACTAAATTGTGATACACATTATTGGGGGTCTACTGCATCTTACAGGTATATTAAAATCTAAAATGGCCATTTTAATTGGAGCAGATGTAATTCTGTTAATCTTAGTATCTCAGTAGTGAGTGTACTTGAATTTAGGGTGAAGGGACACAAGTTTTGTTGGAACTGAGTATCAATCACAATCAAGCAATTGTGACACAATTGCTTACACTACTGTTAATTCCGTCTCAGTTGGTTTAAGCCGTGGCATGGCACATTTAGTATGCTACAATCGGCATCGACATCATCGGATGTGCCGTAGGAAATGTTCAAATTTCATTTCATTTGTCCCCAAATAAGCTTTTTAAAAAAAAATTTTTACTACCAATTAAGTATCGTTGTTCATTTATCTGTGCCAGTGGCGTATGGCTTTGTTTTGTTTGTTTTATTAATGTTTTCCTTTCAGACACATTATTACAGGTTACATCGATCACATCATATCATTTGCAACATTGACATCCGAAAGAAGGGCTGACGGGGGACGCCATGGCTTAATAGTAACTCGTCCCCATCGATTCTTACTATACGCATCAGTAATATACATTGATTATGAAGGTCATTGATTCATATCGTTATAAATACCGGACTTAAGTCTGCACACTCCTCGCTCAGTTCATCTTGAGTAATGTCCTTGTTTAAGTTGCAGCTAGTACCAATCATTTGGAATTGGTAAATCGGTTCCCGGACGCCACCAACAGACCCACCCAACCAGGCGAGCAGCCAAGGCGAGCGCATGCTTGTTCGCCAGTAGCGTCTTCACTGACCTTGGATCAGCTTTCACACGTTGTGGCTTCCAAAAGAGTATATCGGCTTGCATTCTGCCCGTTGCGTCCACAGCAATGATGACAGACAGAACAATAAAACGCTTGTTAGGGTACAACTGCTCCAGGCAGAATTATTCTGTGCTGAACAACAAACACACTGGTATTTAGAAAAAAACCCAATTCAAAATATTCAGAAGGAGATTCTCCCTTCCTGTTACAATGAACACCCACAAAGAAAGACCTGCAACTCTGAGTATTTGACACTCCCCCATTGTTAACGCCTGTAAGTGCCACAAGAGAGCAGCTAATGACTGCCTTTGCTGAAATGAAGCTCCTCAACTCACTTCAAATTGTTTCTTTGGCGCTAAGATTCCCCCATAGGCCTAGCCTGAGCACACAAATACTGCAAAAATTGCAATTAGGCCAATTTGTCAATGCTGACGAGAGTATTCAGGGGTACCTATTACCCATTGTAGAACTACGGTACTACCACTATGGTCACTGACAGGCTATTACATTATGAGCATTTGCACAGCGTAATGATTCCCAACGCAAAAGCTAAATCAAAACAGGGCAATATGGCCAAGCGTTTAAGATCGTCGTTAAAGTACCACTGATTGTCACACCCACCTAAGTGGGGCGAAATTCGTTCTTCGCATTTGACCCATCCCCTGAGGGAGCGGTGAGCAGCAGCAAGGGCCGCGCTCAATCATCTAACCCCCCAATTCCAACCCGTAATGCTGAGTGTCAAGCAAGGTGGCAATCGGCCCCATTTTTATAGTCTTTGGTATGACCCGGCCAGGGATTGAACCCACAACATCCTAGTTTCAGGGCGGACACTCCTACCACAAGGCCACTTAGCTGGTATAATATGCACTACATTATAGAGAGAGGTCGGTCTAATATTCTTATGTTTCACAACGAGGCAACCCAATCAACAATATACCATCAACAATGTTACAGAAAGTGCTTTTGCTCACAATCAATTACTCAAACAAAATATGCCAATTGTGTTGTGAGAACGTTATTTTGTGATTTCTCTCTGCAGGCTATCGTGTCTAAGTATGGATCACAGTTCCGTGGTAATTCCCAACATGATGCCCTGGAGTTCCTTCTCTGGCTGCTGGATCGCGTCCATGAAGACATCAATTTGGCCTCACACAATAACAATAATACAACCAAAGCTTGTGATAAGGTGAGAATATTGCTTGTGTATTGCCAGATTTTGTTTCACAGCAATCAAAACACTGGTTGGTGAAAACATTGGAATCTGTAAATATAGAGTATTTGTCTGTCATGCCGTAGAGAGATTACCTTAAGGTTTCAAAATGTGGTCAGCAGCCGTTGCATGCATTATTTATAGAGTATAGCGGGATCGTTTGTTGCAATCAGGAGCATGCGGCATTACTGTCTGATTCCATGACTGTGGACAAAGAGCACTAGAATGATGAATTGATGTTTGATTTTCTCTTCAGCATGTGTCCTCCTTGGGGTAAGCCTAAAGGCATGGTGCAATCTCCTACTCACTGAATGTAACCATGAACGGCTCTGCTCTGAATCTTTAAGGCACAACTTTGTATGTGTTATTAAAATCGTGTTTTTATTTTTGACATGGATATGCCTCTTTTTGTGGTTTTATCAGGGTGATAACCATTGTCATAATTTATGGTAGGAGCTACAGTTGCTGTTGGACAATGATTGGAAAATGGAGTCAATCTAGCAGAACTCCTTCCTGAGGCGCTAAACTCGCATGATTTATTCTGTTGTTTTCTCACTGTGGGATCGGGAGATATCTACATCAGGATGTCTTCTCTCAAGGCTATGCTGTAGTAACTTAGATTTATGGTACGACCCACATGCAAACTCTTGCTTAGTCCGCTGAAGGGGGAGACAATACACTTTCTCTCTATGGATGTGGTTGTCCAGACTTGGACATTTAGTTTGACATTTTACTTTCAGATTTAGTTTGAGATGAAAGTGCACAGTTAAGGAAGGATTATGATATTTGTTTGAGACTTTTTGTAAATATCTGTAAACATGTCTTAAAGTAACTTCTGCATTGCTGTTCCATCTTAATGTAATTGCCTGACAACATAGCTGGCCTCTCACAGCAAAACATCTTCCTCCTGACATCTTATAAGGCTTAAGCATTCTGATATCTAATTCTTACCAGGCACAATTTTTTGACTGGAGTATACAGTATATATTTTACTTTTGTGTTTGGTCTTATTTCGGTTTGGTTCTGTGTTTCCCTACATTTGACCAGTCTGCTTGTTTGTTGAAAGTAAAAAAAAAAAGAAAGCAGTACAGTGAGCAATGATTTATTTTTGACAGTACAGTATACCATATAAGCAAAATATGTGTTACAAACCGATCATCGTAAAGCATTGCAAATTTTGCAATACACACCACTACAACAGTGCAAAATATAACATCAAATTATTACAGAAATGTACACTAGTCACAAAAAGTTAGGGATGTTTGGCTTTCAGGGTGAGGCTAAAACGCATTGAAACCTTTACAGGTGAACTTAATGCGACCTTCTCTAAGCTTTTGAATGTCCAACTGGTAAATGTTTCAATACTTTTTGCACAAGTTGCTGTTCTCTTAACAAGGAGCTTAACGGCAAAATTCACAAACGACAACGCTCCAGCTCATCAAGGAACGTCTGTTGGAGACTGCTGTACCTCAAATGGAATGGCCTGCACTTTCTCCAGACCTGAATCCTATCGAAAACCTGTGGGATCAGTTGAGTCGCCGTGTAGAGGCTGGAAACTCTGCACCCCAGAACCTCAATGGCCTGAGGGCTGCCCTTCAAGAAGAATGGGATGCCATGCCTCAGCAGACAAATTGCTCGACTTGTGAACAGCATGAGACGTCGTTGTCAAGCTGTAATTGAATTTTGTTGTGGTGTACCCACCAATGTTGTTAACTTTTTTTGAATTAGTTGTTTGAGAAGAGGAAATCACCAGTGCATCCTTCTACTTAAATGTCCTACTTTCATGATATGATATCACCGTAGCGTGAACTTTTTACATTTTCCATAAGTTTCGCCTGAAAGCCAAATATCCCAAACTTTTTGTGAGTAGTGTATGTGTCTGGTGAATGAATATGGCCAGTGGTGAGACATGGAAACAAAACAAAAGCAGCAACTACCACTGAGCAGCTTCAGTGACCAAACATCCACTGTTATTCACTTTTTAGGACCTACCGAAAGTATCCATACAAGATTTGGAAACAGATAGATTGATACACAGTATACTCTTTATTAATCTCATGAGGGAAATAAATGATTTTATGATCTCAGTTGTATTTTTCCTCTGCGCTGTAGCTTTCTTTTGTTTGTCTCGCCTTTCTGTACCGACTCAGTCCTGCCTTTCTGCAAAGTTATGTAGGTATTTGTAGTGGTTTGAATGTCCTAATTCCTGATAACAAATAGCGATGGAAGCATAAACGTCATAGTGCCGGTAACGAGCCAACAACGTAGGTGGGACACAAAGGCAGGCAAACAAGTGATTGGCACATCACGTAAGGTAGCGGTCGGGTATGCCTCTCAACGGAGAAAAACATTCACAACTAAAACAGGAAATAAGCACATGAATCCAAAACATTGAACCAAAGGCAGACAAAAAAGAACAGTCCAGATGGAGCTGTGATAGCAATGCTGCATATGTAATAACCCTTGCTTTGCAGAGACGGTAGACCTCACATTTCAAAGCAGAAAATCTCTTTACGGTAGATGGTAGTTGTCTCTTATATTAGTCTGGGCGCTTTGCCATCAGTCAGTGTTGGCCTCTTGCAGATTTCATTTTTATGAGAAAGAAAAAATGTGGCCAAATACTCCTCTTAAGGGAAAAATCCTTTTGCGCTATAATGTCTCCCCATGAATCATAATCTCCTCCTTGTATTAACTTATCCTTCATCCCTGAGAAACTCTCACATACTGTACCTCACTAAGAATGTACAGCGATGTTGTGTTATGCAATGTGTTATCACTCCTGCACAAAGGAGCTTTGTGAGGGCCTCGGCGAGGCCAGGATGAGGGCAACACTTCAATAAGCGTCTCAGTCATGCTCGCTCATCTCGCTCAGTCAGGTGACGTGACGATGAGCTAATGTCTCCTCTAACAGCTTATTAACCGTCATTTGTGGACTCTTAAAAATCGTAGGTGTTCCGCCTCAGTGTTGTATTCCTATGCGAGTCATATGGGGTCGTAGTCAGACTGATTGCTTTCACCAGTCCACACACGTTTCCTCTGGCAGCCAGCAAATCAACAAGCTCGACTTCTAATGCTTCTGATTCATTCTCCTGTTGACCTATGTTAATTCTTTCTAAGCATGTGTTGCTTTTACTACTTAGTACATACAGAGAGCCATAGTCTAAAGTGTGATTCCTGCAATGTATTTCTAAGATGAACATGTAATGAAAGCTTACATGTCACAATCCTATGCAGTGCATATAAAAACAAACATAAACCACAGAGTGTCTTAACATTTTGTGTTGAGTCCCCATGGCTTTCACTCAGGCATTCACTTCCCTTGATTTCTTGATCGTTTATCACTCTGGAAACAGAGCAAGTGTGATGCGCTTTCGTTCACTCGCTCTTGCTTACTTTCTCTCTGAATGTGGCTCTTTGTAAGTTAGAGGAAGAAAGAGACACTTGTTGTGCAGACCTAGTTTGCAGAGAGAGGGAGAGAAAGCCCGGGCTGAGTTGAGTGCAAGAGTGTGGCAATGGAATGGGAGGCAGAACGGTAAGCAGTAGTGACAGTGGGAGAGATCAGGAACTAGCAAGAGGAATTACTACTTTGATTCTACGTGACATTTTTTGGTGTAAAACCTGTAGCATGTGGCAGTTTTCACATTAATAAATGCGCATGGCCGAGCAACAGCACTTATTTTGGTGTCAGAGAGGGTTTGTTGGTAAACTGAAGGGCCACAAATCAACAATCATGCTGTACGACACATCTCCCATGCATAATTTTTGCCCATATATGGGCCAATGAGAACAAATTCTTATATGGTGACTAACTTCATATTAAGGGTGGGAATCTTTGAATGTATCTCCATTCGATTCCGAATCGATTTTCGATTAAAAATTATTTTTGCTTTATAATGATTTGATTGACAATGATTTTTGCTTCAATGTATAGATGTTCAAGGAATCGTAATAATCTACTCCAGTCTGACTCGCTAATGCTAATTAGTGCTCTGCTCGCGGCATTTTTATCACTCAAAAGAACGGCTCCACGCTGCAAAATAACTTTTTACACTTGGAAGAGAAATAAAGAATTGGGGGGGAAAGGTCACTCAAGGGTTGAGGAACAAACTCACGACCTTCAGTTTGGGAGACTGCCACACCTGAGCTATGCCCCTCCTGTTTGCTTATAATTACGAAGATTCCAGCTGACACGAGTGATATACTAACAGCAGGAGCTACGTGGCTCATGGAGTAGATCAGCTGCCTTCCAAGCTGAAGATCATGAGTTTGTTCCGCAACCCTTGAGTGACTTTTATTTATTTATTTCAATTCCTTTTTTTACGCTCTTCCAAGTGTAAATATTACTCTAAACTGAGTCTATTTAGTCCCACAGTCCCACTCTAGAGTCAAATTTACTCTACAGAATTTACTGTGTAGTGTGACATCACGTTGAATGAATACAAACCCGATTTAGCAGCTATCTTTGTTGCGCGGGCTAAAACAAATGTCACAATTTGACAGTGGGCCGGCTGCCGCAGGGCTTCCTGTCCCGAACAATCAGTTTTGGTCGGTGTGGTACACTTAAAGAATCACCTTGTATTTCTTCTTTTATGTACTTTCGGGGAATTTTAGCATAGAGCGCTATTAAACAGTATCCTTTCCAACATGAAGTCACAATACCATTTCTTCTTTGTTTCCTATTGATGTGCTAAACTGTGGGTACGGATTAGTAAAGTGTGGGTACAGATTAGCACCAAAAAAATCATACCCTGGCACCAGAAGGGCTCCGTAATTAAGAAATTAAGGACAATGTTTTTATTGAATACTTACAATTTTAACAAAATTTTACAGATCTGTATCTCTTTTATGATCTTTCTCTTCATCATCAGCATCAGCATCAGAATGGCTGGCTAACAAGTGTGAAAACAGGGGGGAAACATTCACCTGAATTAACCTATGAAATCCAAAACATTGAGCCAAAGTCAGAACAGCTCAGCTGTAGCTGTAATATCTATGCTGCATATGAGTAAATTAGTAATGAGTTTTGGAAGAGCAAGTAGCCTATGCCTCTCATTAGTTATTTTCTGACACTATTTTGTATTGGAAACAGCATAAAGGATGCACTGCAAAATGGGGTTTAGATTGTTTATTCTTTCTCATGTTTAATACTCACGAGTCTCATTCATTATCTTCTACATAGATATTAAAGTTGTACTTATTGACTTGAATGTTGCCTAGAAACTTGGTAAGTTTACAACACGTTACAGCAACATGAGATAGCCCCCCCCAAAAAAATCCATGTTGTTCTTAAGTGGGAAAAGAGTAAAAATAAGCACACACAAAAAAATTAATTTTGCCCAGCAGAAAAAATGTGGGTCTGAAGGGGCTACATAAAGGTCAAAGTCTTGTTGATACCATATAATAACTTACTAACTACGAGCCTTCCTTTGTCATATTGCACATCTGTGTCAAAAGATACATTTTTGGGGGGGGTAAATTATAAACCTCTTTCTCATGACTGGGCACCTGCGGATTCACTTATTCGCAGATTTTTTTTTCTTCAATATAGTTTGTTGGGTTTTTTTTTTTTGGGTGGGAAGCAAACATTTGTTTCCATTGAAAATGTATATTGGAGGCTTATAAGTGTTTTTTTAAATAATTTTTTGAGTTAAAAATAATAATAAATCCCAATGCATTTCATTCGGCATCAGCTATATTAATATGTTTCACTCTGACCATATCCATAGCAGGGTTCCCCGATATAATTTTAAGTTGTAAAATCACAATTCACCATTAGATGGCAGTACATTGTACTGCTCCATATAAAAATGTGAGTAGGCCAAATGTATTGCTGATTTGGAATAACATGCAGGACAAACATACATAGTGGCGTACCTGAATCTTATCATTTTGAGTGAGTGAGTTTTGTGAAAATATGCACAAGATGAGTTCTTGCTCTTAATGTGCAAAATGCGTAGCACATGCAAAAATGTACATAACGAATTATAGGTGTTTATCTAACTTTGGCCAATCAGATGCAAACTTATATGTGCCTCGCCATCCAATAGGTGAACAGTATGTAGGGGCATTACTAACACAAAATTATTTATATAAATTGTGAGTAGTTATAATTAATGATCTAGGAATACTTTGAGCATGCTTATCTTTGCGCATGAAAAAAAAAGTTCATTTATTCAACATCCAGATGCGTTGCATGTTGCATGCATGTTGTTTAGCCCTACTATGAAGATGGATGTATACTGAGGTTAGACGTGTATGGACTGACCCAGACCCACTGTATGATTGCAACCAACTTTGTTTCCTTTTACTTATTCTACCTGTGCATTGTCACAGCTGGTGCCTGGTGTGTGGTCAGTGGCACTCGCCACTGTAGTCAGGGGTGCATGCGAATGATTTGTGTGTTCCCGGTGTGCACATGTGTTTCCTCCTGCTACCGGCTTTCTGCTGGCCCTGCCAACCTGAAATGGCTTCCTGTGCCTCGGAGCCACCCAGCTGGAAAAGCAGCTTGGTGGCAACGGTGTGAATATGACCACTCAGTGCACCTCTGACCCAGATTAATGTCAATTGTCTATGAGTCTGAGAGAGCCTGCATGTGCCAAGGAACACTTTTGTGCATGAAATCTGCTGTGTGTAAACATGGATAAAAATTGTCTTGCTTGAGGTTGTTCATTGTAGCAGACACAAAATTGATGCTTCTGACAGCTCTCGTGCACTGCAGGGAGACTAAATGATTCTCAAAACGTTATGTTCATTATCCAACGTTGTCGAAATGTGCTTAAAGCAAATTGACAGCAGTTTGCTTATAAATTAACTCATAAATGTTTTGACTAGGTTCACTGCTCTGCTCTGATGACAACGTGTGGTAAAACAGCAAATAGACTTGTTTAACATTCATTAGTTGTTAATTTATAGGGATCCATAGGGTTGACAGAGCATGGACCGATATATACACAACTGTGCATTAACTGTGATTACGATGCAATTTCGTGTCACTCATCCGAGCAGCAAACAGATTAATTTTAGCACAAAAATTGTATTTTTCTATTCACATTTTAATTTAAAAAAAAATAGACACAATGACATGATTATTAAAAAATATATAAATAAATCCATCCACAGGAATACAGTATCTGCTTGAATTGTTTAGACAAGTAAGAATGCCAATAAAAACCCAATTCAGACAATGACATCAACATGTAATCAATGAATGCATTTTTATAAACTGGCCTGTGCAGCGCAGTCTGTAGTCAAGAACTGAACTTCAAATTTGAAGCAAATCTGAAAGCCAAGGCACATCTTCTTTGTCCAACAAGTCCTCCAACAATAACGTCATATTGGTCGTTTTACCATGCACCAAAATATGACTAATGCTGCATTCACACCAAAACCGAAAAGGCTTCCTTCGCTAGCGATTTTTTTTTTTTGAGCGATTGACGCTCATTCATGCATTCGCGCACACCGGAGAGGAGGAGGCGTGTCCCTTGGTGAACATAGAGCACTTTAGCGAGTCAACAAAAAGAGAGCACCGCCGACTACTTCCACTTCTTTCCTGGGACTATTCAGCCAGGGCACTATTTTCTACAGCAGTGCCTTTTTTGCTTTTAGCACTTCCGCTATTTTAGTGGCAATCCGGCAGTCGGCAGTTGCGCTAAATAGCTTTCGTTCCGGAAGTAAATTGACTACAATGCAAACGCGCCGCCCAAACGCCTCCCCCTGGTTTTGGTGTGAATGCAGCACAAGTGTTACATATTGTAGTTTAGCGACCTCTATCGGCCATGTTAAATAGCGCAAAAATCCAAAACTGAGACTCAAACCCGGATCATCTATCTTACTGAGCTAACAGTCCAGTAATGGTCTTAGTGTTCATTTTTAGTGTTGATATGTATGTCAATTTACCGTCATGGACTAATGATTGGGGTTAGGAAGAGGCTTTCAGTGAGGTTGTACAGTACACATTACGTTTTTCCATGGGACAATAATTGTTGAGATTAGGAAAGCAGAGTGAGATGGTAGACCGAAGACATGTAGTCAACACTAAAACAATCACTGGACAAATATCTCTGTCAGATAAGCACTCGTCTTCCGACCAGACGGACGGGGTTCAAGTCTCAGTTTTGGATTTTTGCGCTGTTTAACATGGCAGATAGAGGTCGCTAAACTAAAATATCTAACACTTGGTTGTAATTTGGCACCTTTTCGACCTATGTGGTCATAATTATTGGAGGACTGTCTCCCTTTGTCCAATCAGTCAAATATTATCACACCTGTACGATGTACAATGCGGCTATTCTTTAGTAAAGTATCCTATTTTTTCAGGCTTTAAGTTGCTCCGCATTATAAGTCACACCAGTCAAAACATGTATCATGAAGAAGTAAGAACAATGTAGAGTTGTCATGATACCAACAATTGGTACCGGTTCCGGTACAAGCATTTATTTTGATTAGTGGTGCAACGGATCACAAAAGTCATGGTTCGGCTTGGATCACGGATTTGAGTCACGGATCGGATCGTTTTTCAGATCAGCAAAAAAAAGAAAGATAAATAGTACTTTGCTTTTATTAATTTTGTAAAGCACTTTTCGCATTAAAAAAAAAAGATCAATTCAAAATGTCCAATATAGCCTTTTAGGATTTAGGAACACAACTTTTAAGTGCAATATGAGGCAGAAGGTTCATGTGTAAAATAACAAGGTATTAATGGCTTAAATTTGTGTTGCTATAATCTTAACAGCCAAGTTTGATATTTTGAGTTGGGCAAACGTATTTTATAAAATAAATGAAAACAAAGTTATATTTATTTTTGGGGTTTTGTTTTTGTTGTTGTTTTTTTTATAATGAAAATGCCTCAAGGTGCAATTTAAGGCCCTTCCCTTCCTTTAAATATGAAGAGTTAAATGTCAAAGTGGCCTTGGTCTAGAACAGTGGTGCCCAAGTCCGGACATGAGTTCGGGATAGCGTTGTGCTGATGTTGGTCGCAACTATAATGTCAATCAAGTTTGATAAAGAAACATCTAAAAGGGAAGTCGAGCTAGCCATCACGCCACGACGTGGGCGAATTTCAAAGTAAAAGAGTACTAAGTCTCCTTGCTTTGCCGTCAATGTATTACTGTATTTGTTAAACTTTATTTTGAAGGCTTAGCCTGTTACATTGTGTATGTTTCAGCTTCCTTGACATGTCAGAATGCACTGTAAATGCACACTTTGTTTTGTTTTTGTCAACCAATCCACGGATCGGGTGTGATCCGAACCGTGGGGCCTGATCTGAACCGATCAATAATGATACGTTGCACTACTAATTTCGATACTTTTTCAAATCAAAAGACAACTGAAAACATTTTTCATTAAATTCTTTATTTTTCTTCAAATAATATGTGACCCACTCTGGCAAAAGGGTCTGCATGTTGGAGAGATCAGTCTTGCGGAAATCATGAAAATAGAACCCCTGCGCCCCCCAACCGCGTGCACAACGCGCAGGGCGTCTCAGCTCTCTGAAATGCTTCGTGGAACTGAGACAGACACGCTACACACTCGCACCCATCAACTGGAACGCATAACCGAGGGGCACAAGGGCGGATGCGCAAGCAACGGGACGCAGCCCATACGTTGCAAACAGCAACCGCAAACAGCGGCGGTGTGTGACATATAGAAGTCAGAAGTCCCGCCTCCTCCCGTGGCATATACCCACTTGGCGAGCAGTGGCGCTGGAAGTACCGGCACCATATAAAATGCAGTATAGTATGATTTTAAATGACACAGTACTCCGGTACCAAATTAGTACTGGTAAACTGCATCCCTAGAACAATGTAATTCACTCCAGAGTATAAGTTGCATTTTTGGGGGGAAATTTACAGTATTTTACAAAAACCAAGAGGAAGAACAGCAGAGCTTGGAGTCCCACCCAAAATCCCCGTATCCTTAATCATGGGTGCGTTCGGAAATATACGAGTGCGCACTGATGGGTGAGTTTGGCGAGGGAGTAGCGAGACTGTGTTTATGTATGAGATAGTTGATACAACAGTCAATTAAATGACCTGCAAACAGGCTGACGGGTATGGTTAAAATGCAAGGAATAAGTTAAGCACGGATGTTTGTCTTGTACACTAATCCTAGTTTTAATGGACTACAGCCTGTGAAGACGATTCTCTCTCTCTCTCTCTCTCTCTCTCTCTCTCTCTCTCTCTCTCTCTCTCTCTCTCTCTCTCTCTCTCTCTCTCTCTCTCTCTCTCTCTCTCTCTCTCTCTCGCTCTCTCTCTCTCTGTAAAATAAAAATTACCAATCTGGCAATGAGTTAAAATACATAAGATAATTGTTGCAAAGAATCAATCAAAGTTAGTCATTGAAACCTTGATTAAAACTATTAATATAAATTAAGTCTTATTAGCTGCAGCGCGTCTTTGTTGTGTGTTGCGTATTTGTTGTCATCCATGTCACAACAGCGCTCACAATCAGCCGCAGAGGAAGGAGGGTAATAACAAAGCTCATCAGCTTAGGAGACCAACTTCTCCTCATTAGAATTAATCTTTCTGTTGCTCTCCTGGTGGTAGCAAGAATTTTATGAACGCATAGTGTCATATTCACTGGCAAACTGTTCCTTTGGTGTACCATTTTCAATTAAATGTCGCTCAAGTCTCAAAGTTTCACTATGCAATTTTATGCGCTCTTCTCCTTGAGAGCTTGGATATGTCCATAGAAACGAGGAAGGAAGAATACAGTCGAGAGGGAAATACATATGGCCTCCTCAGTTTGCTGTTAGCTACCTCATTGAACTGATCCAAATTTTTAGTGGCTACTATCACCACACTGTATTTCTTTATTTGAATTTCTCCACCAATTAATTGACAGCTAAACTACTTATTTTGACTTGGTGTAATTACTGTAGTTGGCAAACAAATATGGCCAATCTCATTCTTACCAATGAGTTGTGCATGTAGATATTTTCCCAGTCTTATTACACAGTGGCATTTTTGCCATAGAGAGAAAAAATGATGTGAGAACGCAGCGGGAAAATCAAATGTGTTAAAGTTAGACCGCATTTGCAACATAAGTGGCAACATAAGATGGCCGCTGGTAGCTTCACCTCTCCTGACGGCGAGTAAGGGACATTGTTAGGCCATTCATATGTCCTTGGTCTTGGCATGCGCCTTCTTTTGAAATAAATGCTTCCAATGCAGTCAGCTGCTGAGGTTTTAATGACTATGTGTTTCTGCTTCTCTTCCGTGCACCATTTTGAATGTCTGGAGGATGGACTATCGCCGCCAAAGAGTGACATTGTTCACAAAGAATACGTCACTGCAAATTTGATTGCATGGTTTGTTTTGAACTGGGCTGAAAAGCGGTCAATGGCGGCCTGTGCACAACCACTTTCTTTAGTTCAAGAAAATGGGTGTGGCTGACCAGGCTAACTCGCTGCGCCCCCGGTCATCACGTTGTACTCAGTTTTGGCCCCACTCTCACAGGCATGTTTTGAGAGCCCTGTGAGCAGTTTTAAATTGTGAAGAATGTGATCATATGTCCTTAAATGGTTATTGAAATCATCATTACACACTTGCTATTTGTTCAGACCAGCACTAATACTTTGGAAGGCCATTTTAAAGTGATTCAGAAGACTCTACTTTGCAACTTACTTTGTGATCATTTTGGGAGTCATTATGTTGTTTTAGTTTAACACCAGGAGGGCACAATACACAGAATAAGAGCCAGCAGGGAGTTGTAATTTCTTTGTAGTGGATGCTTGCCCACAGAGAATCCCTGTGGTTAGGGTTGGTAGTTGCCACTGTATGCACTTGCCACGCCATGCAAAGCAAATTGCTATCGATGCCAACAACATCTAGAGAATCTGCCATATTTACTGAGAATAAATGTCATTGTGTCAACATGAAAATTAGATCAGCCAAAATTTTGGCGGGTCAAAGTTGAAAACATCTGGCATCATATTGTGAGTGTGTCATATAATCATGGATAAAGATTTCTTTTTAAGGAGTTTGGACCCCAGAAGGTTATCAATATACACTCTACATACTAAATAACAAATGGTTTACTGTGCTATGATAAATCACCAGTGGCCTCACATCTTTGTTCAAATAAACAGAATCATTAGATCAAGACTTCTCCCTAATTATACAGTGGTCCCTCGCTACTTCGCGGTTCACTTATTGTGAATTCACTATATCGCGGCTTTGTAGTTGGGTTCAAAATTCATACATTATGGTTTAACTTGGGTTGTACCTAGCTATTTTACAGGTTTTTCAGGGATTAATACCCCCCACTCCACTGCCCACCCGAGCTTCCCCTATTCCTCCCGGATTTACTGTATTCTTTATTTGTGCTGTTATTTTTCTTATTATATTTACAAAGTGTTTAGAACGGTGGGAAGTTTGGGAACTGCGTGGCGACTTCGTTATGGCTCAGTAAAAGCGTAACTCACCTTGAAAAACATATATATCTGGGTTTTTTTCGTCCTTTACTTTGCGGAAATGTACCTATCGCAGGTGGCCGTGGAACGTAACACTCGCGAAAAGTGAGGGAACACTGTATAAATGAACATACATCCAATTTTTATACAGTGCGTATATCCTGTTTGGATTTGGATTGGAAGGCAGACCACTTCCTGGACTGGTTGCCAATGCTGTAACAGAGAAAACGTCAACACTGTCACTGAGTGCAAACCAAACCCACACGGCATGTTTGGAAATCAGGCAAGTGAATAATCACGAAATACAATACGGCAAATATGATCTTATTTTTTTAAAAATCGATTTGGCAAAAAAAGGTTTATTAAAAAACATTCTAAGCACAACTGAGGTTAACTGCTGCAATATTGCAAATAAAAAAGTTCATTGGGCAGCACAACTTAGTCCATTCATACAAATACAAATGTACAGAAAAGCCTTCCTGGTGAATGAATACCTGACAATACATTTGCGTAAATTAAGTTGAGGTCAGCTGAACACTTTTTTTTTTGTCTATGTGGGTACAATAGGGAGAGAAAGTAAGGGTTTGAGTCAAGATGGTCGCCATACACCAAGAAAAGTCAGTGTAGGTGTGTCTGAAAAGAGAAAAATTGGAAGCCTGGAGAAATTTTGCCACAGATTTAGTATAGTACTAACCCTTTTCTATTGAGTTATTTCTGCCCAGACAGATAACGGCTTCCAAACAGCTCAAGGATACATGAACTTCTTCCAGCCATCACAAATATCCATTTTACAACATTTGTTTTCAGACATTCCAGATTTATTTTGCAAGTTTGTCTCATCTTTCTCTTTGTTTCTTCACACTACTACAGGCAGCCTTCCGTTATGTTTTGTTGTTGTGATTTTAAAGGGATAATTGACTCATTGAGAAGATAATATTTTCTTTAATTAATGTGACAACTTCATTATTTTTCATAAACAATTAATACCTTTAAAAACAAATTTTGCTACTTGCTGTCGACTGAAGATATCACCACCTGTGCTCAGGAAGCAGTTAACCACCAATCATGGCTCCGTTTGCTGACCCCAGAAAACAGGTGAGCCATGATTGGTCGTTACCTATTTCCTCAGCAACGCTGATGTCATCTTCAGTCGACAGCAAGTGGGGAAAAAAATGGTTTTAAAGGTACTAATGGTTCATGAAAAATAATAAAGTTATCAAATTCATTTTGGACAAAATGTTAAGTTGTTTTTACTGCTCAATGAGTCAAGTATCCTTATAATCCCTATAATGGCATGGACAGTAGCTTTGGTTTAAGGCACTGAAAAGTGAGATTTTGATTTTACCCTTTCATCCACAATCTTTAGCATTGTCATCTAATCAGACAGAATAGCATGCAAATGATTACAACCTAATATCATTTATACAGTTCCACTAGACTGGCCTGCATGCTGTATTCCAGAGATGTTTAACAATGATAATGTGGTATCGTATCATGAAGTGCTTCTAATGACTTTAATTAACTGAAGTGAGAAACTTGAATATATTATTTTCTTTTTCAAATCAGCAGCAGTGAATATCCTTATTTTTTGTGTACAGAACATCTAATTCAATCCCTAGAGTGATTCAATCAATAAGAATTTGTTTCAACGAGAGTGGTTGCAGTTTATCCTTAGAAAATCAACCCATTCATAGGGTTCATCAATAGAGAATAACGGACAGGAAAGGTTTGAGGGACGTTTCTCGTGTCAATATTACAGCAACTATTCCTGGAGTGGTGTGCACATGATGGGAGGTTGCTGTCAGGTCAGTCAGTCTATTATTTATCAATTCTCTCTATGACATTAGCACTATGACTTTCTTTATCATTCATCGACTCCGTAACCACAATTCAAGCCTATTAATGCACATAGAGTATGCTAGTTGTGTCTTGATGCTGAGTCATAACTGAACAAGCCCATATCTCTGTGATGATCACCTGGAGGTTTCACTTGCTCCTGGCTCCCATTCTCAATTACTCCACAATAGTGCTTTCTCTACCATAGCACATATCTATCTATGTTTCCACCGTTAGTTTGAATTATTCACACCAATGCCATTACTGGGAACACTTGTGCCCCCCTTTACAATCTAAGCCCCTATCATGAAAGGCCATCAGGATAAGATAAGGTGCTCCGTAAGATGGGGGGCACACTTTCTGGGTTTTTACAAGTGGATTTACTCTCAGAGGAGATTCACTCCAAGCAACAGACTCGGGGTGAATTATTGACAACATTCATGGTGGGACAGAGTGCACCGTTAATTTGCGAGATTTTTGGCTCTCATGCTGAAAGACGAATGACCATGAGTGAGCTGTGTCAGTCAGCATCCTTCCTGCTTAAATGGGTAATGACTAAATGCAAGACTGCTTCAGAACTGACAAATAGTCTATTAATAACATTGATCCCCTCTTGGTGGATTATATAGCGCATTAGGTTTTATCCCTCTCATTTATGCATTACTAACACAAAAACTCTATTGTGCATCAACAATTCAGTTCTTAAATTATACAGTGGAACCGCTGAGATAGAACCTGATCCATTTCTGGATGCTGGTTGACTACCAATATGTTCATATTTTGAAAAAAAAAAGAATTCTGTTGGAAATAGAAACAGGAACAATTTCACGGTTAAACTGTCGCCATTAAAACCTTTATTACAGGTGTAAAATATTTTTAAAGGAGCATATTTTACAGTGGAATGTCAAATTTACAAGGCATTTTTTAATTTAACTTCACAGGGACTTTAAAAAGACTCGCTGGATGTGACATAATGCAAGGCGGCATTTTATCTTTTTATAATGTTGCAATAAAGCCAACGAAAAAATCAACATTTCATTTACAGACATACAGCTATAAAGTATTTATTCTATGGCAGCTGTGAAGAATGCTGGCTCTCGTCACCACTCCTCCGCTCCTCGTTCCGTCCGCCTTGAATTTTTTAGCAATGAACTGTGGCCTCCTGATGACAGCTGAGCCAGCAACCTGACTCCAACTCTCCACTCAGTTGCACTATATCGCTGTCATTTATCTAAATCCCAGAAATCAATTACAACACGCCAGATGCCAGGGTGAAGGATTTCATTTTCTACATACACCTCAAGGCACTGGCACAAGGCCTCTTCTGGCACTGAGGATTATAGATTAAGCAAATGTAGACTATCCTTTGGTTTAACATATTGTAAATATTAGCAACTGCACATTTTTGTGTTTATATAGCTCGACGTTCTGCACCTGCAAGAATCTACTTTGGATCCACAATGAGAACTGTTAAATATAAGATACATATATAAAAAATAAGAAAGATAATCATGCCTGTCTGCATGGTGGTACTGTAGTTCACAATGGTATAGAACAATACAGCATCATATTGATCAGTGGCTCTTTACCTCACCAAAGATCATATTTTCTTAATTCTGCTGCATACAGTAGTTAATAGGGGTGTAACGGTTTTTGTATTCATCCCGAGCCGTCTCGGTTCGGACGTCACAGTTCGGTGCATACTCAAGACGATGAATACGCAACTTCATTGCAGTACCCGCACCCCAAACCAGGTTGCAGTAATGTGCCTAAATCAGTTTGCCAGCCGACAGTTGGAAAAAAAAAACTCGATAAATGGTCGTTTGCATGTGTATTTGTTTACATTATTACATATGTCAGTAATATTCACTCGCGCCACATTTTGCATCTCCTGTCAAACAGATTTGAGTCGGCACTCACGGACGCAGCACACACACACACACACACACACACACACACACACACACACACACACACACACACACACACACACACACACACACACACACACACACCCACACAAACGCACACACATACATACACACAGACGAGGAGTGGACTAGTGGAGCTAGTGGGCTAACAGCTATCTCTACGGTGCTCTTTTTGTACTACAGTGGTACCTCGGAGTTTGAACATAATTGGTTCCTGCGAAGTGTTCAAAGTCCGAATTGTTAATCTCTGAAACATTTTTTCCCATAGGAAATAAAGTAAATGCAATTAATCCGTTCCCAAGCTCCAAAAACAGAAATTTCCTATTTTAATTTATATTTATGTTTTTTACATTTACAGTACAGTACAGTATTTAAAAAATACCTTATCTTTTTTGTTGAGGTGTGATGTAGTGGAAGATAAATGCTATGTTAATGCTAGCTTTAGTTCAGTGCTGAGTTTATGTATTTTACATTGGGCATTTTATTAGACTACTAAGCGGTCCTTGCATGCGTTGTTTAACGTCAGGCACATTGTTGAACAGCTAAGGGCCTCATGCCAGTATTTACAGAAGCAGTCACGGTCGTTACAACTGCGCGACAATCTCCTTCCTAATTCCACTGTGGTTCGTAGCACTGTATGTTTTTCTTTGCTTCCACTGGCACTGTTGTCTTTCTATGGGCCCATGGCAAAGAAAATTGTCGTGGAAAAATAAAAATGCACTCGCGAGTATGGAGCACCTCTTGACCTTGAGTATTCACGATCTGACTGGAAATGAGCAGTGTATCGTCTCAACAACCGCAGCGTGAGCATTCGGCTTTGCTCGGCTCTGCTCGGCTCCACTCGGCTACCCGTTTTCAAGGTACGTTCCGTTTAGCTTGCTTTGCAATTTATGTTATCTTTGGTAGTATTAAAAGTTCTAAATGATGCTATGTTGAACAAACTGTTACCTTCATTACTGTCTGATAAAATAAAATAAAATAAAAAACGAAATTTCAGCTTTTTGGACTTTTTGTTTTTCCTGTTATACTGAACTCATACCGAACTGTGACCCAAAACTGAGGTACATACCAAACCGTGACTTCTGTGAGCCATTACACACCTAGTAGTTCAATGCTCAATGTGCACAGCGCTTATTATATTGTATATTCAAACTATCAGAGACAAAGACAGTGGCCTTCTGTTTCTAATGCGATTTCTGGTTTATATAATGTAATGGCTGAAGACAAGAATGGTTCACTTAAATGTGTCGCTCTTGTCACATACTGGAGTGCAAATGTAAGGTAAAACCATGAACACCATCTACTTTTGACTAAATCAACAACACCATATTTTTTCACATAGTGGCCCCCACTTGTCGTGTCCTCAGAAGCAGAAGCAGCTCTTTTTTTCCCATCTGGCCCAAAATAACAGGCACAAAAACGGTACCACCATCTGATATGGCCATAATGGAGATGTAATCCATTCCGAATCGATTTTATTCAGTTCATTTAATCAAATTTCAATAGTCGAATAGCAGAAAGAAAAAAAGATGTGCAAGTTGTGTGACACTAAGCCAAAATATTTTGGGACCATGATGGAGGTGACATAGGAGAATCAGCTGGGTGGAACTAACAAGCAAACCATGAACCAAGTTAAAGTTAAAGTACCACTGATTGTCACACCCACCTAAGTGGGGCGAAATTCATTCTCCGCATTTGACCCATCCCCTGAGGGAGCACTGAGCAGCAGCAGCAGCAGCAGCCGCGCTCGGGAATCAGCTGGTGATCTAACCCCCAAATTCCAACCCTTAATGCTGAGTGTCAAGCAGGGAAGCAAACGGGTCCCATTTTTATAGTCTTTGATATGACCCGGCCGGGGACTGAACCCACAACCTGCCAGTCTCAGGGCGGACACTCTCCCACTAGGCTACTGAGCTGGTTTGAGCAAAATTTCCACACAATTGAAAGCTTCATGACTAACGACGTGTGGCTATACAGTGTTCCCTCACTGTTTGCTGGTGATACGTAAGTAGAGGTTGAGATGTATTTATTCTATTTTATTTTTAGGTGGTTGTTGTTGGGGGGGGGGGGGGGCTTATACCCTTATTAAGCCATTAAGGCCTAAAACGCCTGGCAAAACATGTCTCTAAAAGTTTTCCTGGAAATTGAACAATATTAAAGTAATTAATATCTCAGCTCCTGAAGCAAATAGAAACACAATTCCCCCAAAATGTTCTTAGCAATATGCCACTGTCGACTGGTTACACTGATTCGAAGTCCTCCCGCGCCGTCGTCAATCGCGTCATTTATTTCATAACTCCCGCGAATCTCTAAAATGGCTTAACTTAACCAGAAACCTGTTCAAATGTCGCAAATTGGTCTTGAATGAAAATCTGCGATGCAGTGAATTCGCAATAACTGAACCATGAAGTAGCGAAGGAACACTGTATTCGGTTGTTGTTTTTGCTACTTTGGAAGCGGATGTATAGAGAAAAAGTGCTGCTCTGTAGCATTGCATTCCAAAGCAGAGGTGCAAATGAGTTTAGCCGTGCAACTTGATAACAAATGTTTGTGTATGTCTATGGCTTTATGTGTCATATATGGTACTGCATAGGTGGCCGTTATACATTCTTATGAGGGAAGAGGCAGGGTGTGTGCGCGCGCAATGAGTGGCAAGCAAGCTGTTTGCTGCCACAATATTTACGTCATTAAACAATTACAAACAAACACTTAAAACAAGTTAAGCAAAGTGTTAGCTTGTCAAGCTACCGGTACATTGGCGTCTTTTTAAGTTATTTTTCATTTTTGTATTTGATCACAGCTCACGCTACCAGTATTCCTACTGAAACCTGTCATTACCATAGCAACCCAACTAGACGGGTCAATATAGGTTGCTGACACATGAACACAATAAATCTGATCTGGTCACTTCGAAATGACAGACGGTAGAGCTTCAAGATTGATTTTGAACAACAAACCTTAGAGTAGACTTCTGTCCGTCATCATTTAGATGAGTGTGGCCTTATCGGAATTGCCTTAGTGCAGATGCAACCTGTTCTGCTGCCACACTCAACACATGCTGTTAACACACAAATGACACCTCACATTCTATTTGCAGGGAAGTGCTGACTATAAGTTCTTGAGAAGTGATAAGCAAAACTATGTCTGTCTATACACATTGGCCTGAATGTTCCCTTGTTATCACTACATAGATAACACCAATGCCAGATATGTGAAAGGGGAAAGAAGCAAAATGCTGGGTCATAGTACATAGAGTACATATATTAAATAAATAAAGGGTGAACTTTTCATCAGCTAAGATTGCGTTCTCAGTCAATAACAGAAGAAGCAGGTGCAATGAACCTTTCGTTCCTTTCTGTGTTACCTAACATTCATTTGAACCAAAAGAAGAAAAAAATCCATGCAAAATGGAGAGAATGAGAATCAAGTAAGTGGTGTGCCATTGTGCATGCTTGATGAAGCACATTGAAGTAAGAAGGTCACGTTTCTGTCTTGTGCTTGGCGTTTTCTTAGCTTGAATACGCTTGGAAGAATAGACTTAGCGTTTGAAAACGACGTCGGCCTGTGAATGGAGGTAGAGCTGCCTGCTTTGGAGAATTGTCAGTCTGTTATGAGACCACGAGAATAACTATTCTGTTCAAGTGTAAAAGCACAGGTTAATTTAAAAAAAACATTAGGTATAATGACTTAATGCATTCTCAAGTATGTGACTTTTCCATACGGGATTCTTGATGGGATTGATGGTGTGCCTGTAGAGAAAAAGCCTTTTCTGCACAGAGCCATTTGTAAAATGGACGGTTCTTTTAGGGCTGACGCTGATGTGTGTGATGGAAATGGTATTGGAAGGCAGTGTGTTGCGTTCAAAGCAGTTGGACCCAAATCCAGCCACAGCAGTAGCTCAACACAGGCAGAAACTGTCAAACATTTTGTATCTATTTTTTTCCCCATCTATCTATTCATTTTCCAAAGCACGATGCTGTTCAGTTTGAGAAATAAACTAGAGCCTATACCCCTGACTTTGGGTGAGACCTGATTCTTACCTGATTCCACTTCGAATAATCACAAGGACAAGACACTGGTAGGTGGAAGACAAAGGTGTGTAGACAAACTGTAATTGGCTGACATTGGGACAGGGGATTGAGAGTAGACATGGATGGAATGATTCTGCAATATCCTTGTCTGCGAAGCCATGTTAGTGTTCTGTTCTTGGAAACAGGTGGACTGAAAACTGAAAAAAGAATCATATTTATTTGAACTCAACTGACCAAACAATGATGAAAGAGTGTCAAATCAGAAATTAAAAAGCCTTAATCAGAACATCAGGGGCCACAGGAGACAGCCGAGTTGCTACAGCATGTGTGTGAGGTTCAATCGCCAGATGTGTGGGTGCGAGTCGCCTACTATAATCTGTTCGCAATTGTCCAGTTCAGTCACCTTTGACCATGTCGCTCAGTGTGCGGCATGCCTTAGTTTTCTTTGATTATTAAAGAAAATTCTGCTGGGATTCATGAATATTTTCCTCCATCTTTTATCTCTATCCAAAGCCGGCGTCTGTTGGTGAGTAGACAAAAGACTAAAAGAATCAGCATCCCCGGGGGGTTGCGTGTTTCTCAGTGCTTTCCAAAGTTGTCTTATTTCATTTAATAAGCGGATAACATCTGTCAATTCTGGTAACTTATTGTGGATTGCTGAAGAATACTGAAGGCATATTACTCTTTTATTTGCTGCAGGGTCCCGATGAAGATGAAAACCTGCTGCATCCTGACCTGTCCCATTCCCAACAGCTCACTGTCCAACATAGCTTTGTCCAGGAACATTTTCAGGCACAGTACAAGTGAGTCATCATGTTTCTTTTTACGCTAGAATAATTATATATATATATATATATATATATATATATATATATATATATATATATATATATATATATATATATATATATATATATATATATATATATATATATATATATATATATATATATATGTATATATATATATATATATATATATATATATATATATATATATATATATATATATATATAATTATATTATATTATATTGTTATTATTTATTATATTTTAATTATTATTATTATTCTTTTAATTAATCTTTTTTTTTTCGGCGGGTTGAGGCAAATCATGCCGGTCACATTACACTTTGACTTGTTTTTGTTGCTATCTAGTTGTAAAAAATGTAAATATGCAGTATATTGAATTTTAATATGACATTACACAAAATATGAAATTAGATCCCACCAAGCGATTGGCCAATGTTTAAAATGATGTGGTCTTGCCGTGTGTATATGACACTTAAAGATATAGTCCGATGGATTTGTTTTGGCTTATACGAGACCTTTCTGGGCGGACGTGCAACATTTTACCGTCAGCCAAGCTACAAAGGCAAGTGACTATCAGTGGCATATGCAAATTTAGCTGTGCAAATGCTCGCTGCTGATTGGTGGACTCGTTTCGCTGACCTGTTAGGAGTTTGATTCATGTATCTAGTCTGTATATGCAAATTCAGCTGTGCGAACGAACGCTCCTGATTGGTGGACTGTTTTCACGCTCGTTCTTGGTTGGCTGCTGTCCTCAGCTTCCTCGAGTGTCAGTTTTTAATGTTGTGTTTACAAACAGAAACAGAAATCCGTCAAACCATATACCTTTAATAAAGTAGGCCCCGTCATTTGAATAGCATTTCATAAATAAATACGAAAGCAGAGCATTTGTATTTATTGATTGACATTTAATTCTATTTATATATTTATTTTTGTATTTATTTCCACATTTATTTTTATATTTATTTTGTAATCTAATTTTAATCTCATTTTCAAAATATATTTTTGTCTCTTTTTTTTATATACTATATATATATATATATATATATATATATATATATATATATATATATATATATATATATATATATATATATATATATATATATATATATATATATATATATATATATATAGTGCTGCTCAAAAGTTAATGAACCCTGCAGGCATGGTCAGATTTTTTGTATAAAATATTAAAATGACTTTATTAAATGTTTAGTCATACCCAAATCTGCAATGCTGACATTGAAAATAATGGACTTGAACAAAAATAATTATAATATTGTCATTAATTCTTGAACAAAACTTGTTGATTCATGACTCAGATTTCATGGGTGCAAAAGTATGTGAACCTCTCACTTAATCGGACATTGCATCTCCTTTTGCAATGATAACTTCATCCAAACACTTTCTTTAGTGATTTATCAGTCTTTCACATCTACTTTGGGGGATTTTTCCCACTCTTCCTTGCAAAATGCAGCCAGTTGAGAGAGGATGGATGGGCGTCTAGCATAAACTGCCGGCTTCAGGTCCCGCCTTAGTATTTTGAAAGAACTTAAGTCAGGATTTTGACTGAGCACATCCAGAACATGAATCTTGTTGTTCTTCAGACATTCCTTGGTTGTATTGCTGGAATGCTTTGGATTATTGTCATGTTGCATGATCCATCTTCTACCAGGCTGTAACTTCACAAAGGACGGCTTATGTTCCAGGATTTCACAATATTTCTCTGAATTCATGATTCCCTGGACTATGTAGAGTTGTCCAGGTCCTGAGGATGAAAAGCCAGCCCAGACTTTAACATTCTCACCCCCATGCTTCACTCTAGGGTGAAGGTTCTTTTGCTGGCATGCAGTGTTGACTTTTCACCAAAAATGTTTTAGTTGTGACCAAACAGTTAAATTTTGGACTCATCTGTCCACAGAAGGGACTTCCAAAAATTCATGTTGTCCAGCCACTCGCTGGCAAAGTTGAGATGTGCAACTTTGATCTTTTTTGTGAGCAGAGGCTTCTACCTAGCAAGCCTTGCGTGAAAGCCTTGTTGGTTGACTTTTCTTCTGATTGTTGAAGCATGCACATGTGTCCCAGATGCAGCAAAAGAGGTATGCAAATCCCTTGATGTGATGTTCGAGTTGGCTTTATACCTGAATTATTGTTTTTCTTGTGGTTCTTGCTGATATTTTAGAAGGTCGTCCACTTCTAGGCAGGAATGTAGAAATGTTCAGTGTTCTCTAGTTGCATATGATCTGCTTCACAGTGAAAGGATGAAGCTCAATTTTTTTTAGATGACTTTATAGCTTTCCCCAGACAGATGTGCTGTCACTACCCACTTCCTGAGGTCCCCTGAGATTTCTCTTCCTCTCAGCATGACTGACCTCTATGGGTTCACCGGGGTAAGACTGAAATGAAGTAGTTTTGTCTCCATTTCAGTCAGTGATGCACAATTTCTTCGCTAAACCTCCCATTTCATTGGTCCATTTCAGTGGTTAGTTTAGCTACCAATTTGTCGTACCTGATCCTACTTGACTGCTTGTTTTAAGCAATGCAGCTCAGGGTTCACTTACTTTTGCACCTACATAAATTGACCAAAAAAAACTAAAAAAAATTTGGGCATTTTTGGTTCTCCATAAATCTCATCTCTTAGAGCCCAGCGAGTCAATTTGCTTCCGCAATATGAAGCCCGGGATGCGCTCCTACCTCCCTACTTTTAATGCAAATGAGGGATGCCACTACGATTGGTCGTAAGTCGGCGACATTCCATCCCATAAGGGTTCACAATGGCGCAAAGGCCCCGCTGTACTGTAGCTCCTCCCGTCTATGAAAATACCAAAAGAAAGAAAGAAAGAAAAGTCCACCCATGCGCACAGGTAGACTGCACTTTGCGCTAAATTTGCGCTGGGCACGGAAATAGGGCCCTTTGATTTGATAGTCTTTTACGCGTTCACAATGACAATTTCACAAAATTCTACTAAAGTGTGCTATAAACACAAGTCACTAAGTCATCAGTAAGGTTACAACAATAACGCAAACAAATCTGTGGCTTTATCAACTTTTTATTTGCATGAAATCAATGATCAGCAAACCTGTGGACTGCTTAACTTATCTAGACACTATATAAATGAATACATTTAATATAAAAAATAAATCCTACCGATTGACATAAAATTAAGCTTTTTTTTGTTCTTTCTTTAAAATTGTCAAGTTTAATTTGATTAATTGTAGGGATGCGCCTCAAATGAAATTTTTGGGCCAAAACCGAAAACCGAAAATGAGAAATGCTTGGCCAAAAACTGAAAAAAAATTATGTCAATTTTTTACAATTATGATTGCATTTATTATAATTATTTAAAATCATAATTTTTTATAAAATATTTAGGCCTATTTAGCACGGGCATTTTAACAAAGCACAATATTAATTGAAATGCGTCCACGCCACAGACATTAGATACATGTTGGCGAATGGTACATTAAACACCAAACGCGGGGTGAGCAGCTGAGCATTTTCTGGCGGTGTAATTGCACTTTATAGTCAATGTACAGTACTTGGCAACGGCGGGCACGGATGCGTGCGGTGCGGTTCGAATGACGCATTTGTTGGGTATTTGGAGCGGGACACGCGCACTTAAAATCGGCACATTCACATATTCACCAACCTTTAAAAATAAATACATTTCTTCGCACCAGCCAATCGGCTTTGGGAATGGACTGCAAAGTCACACACGGCGTCCTGTACACCCGGAGATAGAGATAAGTGTTTACTTGTTTAAAACTGTTGATAGCAATAGTGCTAACATTAGCTAAAGTATTTAGCACGGCCCCCAGAATGCAAGTGAAAAAGTGGAAGCGCTCGAGGGGCTCGCTCTCATCAAAGAAAAAAAGGAAGGCGCTGCAGGAGAAAGAGTGGCTCACCTGTAGTGCAGTACTCGGCAGCGCTTTCTTTTTTTCGACATAGTTTACCAAGCGACCCTCTCCTTCTCTGGTGTGCACAATGAAATTGCCGGTACTCACAAACGCCAGCAAGCGACAAGGCGGACACTCACTCCCGTGTTTGGTGTTTAATTCAAACAGACACTTGCTTGCAGCGGTTTGTTGTTGTTTTTTGCTTGCGTCACCACAACATCCTCTTTCGGCTTGAATTGTATTTATTTATTTTTTTATTATTAAAAATTTCGCTGGCCGAATATTTGGTGCATCACTAATTAATTGTCAGCCCTAATCAAGCTTGCATTAATTTTCATAACACTTCTCAAAGTTTTCCACAATCATAAAACACCTTTTTTTTCTCAACAACCTTGTTCAAAAAGTAACCACATTCCCCTTTCTCCCACATTTATCGAAACATTAATTACTTTGACTTGACTTTCCTTTTAGCAATATTGTGATAATACTGACTCTTGAATACCTTCAGCGCACAAATTGAACTATAGAGAACTCACTTACCTTCATTTACACAATGGAGCTGATAATGATGCAACAGAGTGAAAGCAAATCACATAGAAGAAGATGACAGAGGTCACATCAGAATGTTTAATGTACTTTTTAAAAGGTGCCCCTTCAGAATGAACTAGCTCTAATCTTGTTTACAAGTGCTGAGCTGCCAGTTTCTTGTAACATTGTCAGCTTAGTGTGACTGCCAATAATACACGTCATAGTACGCTTACTTACTCTCCTCAAATGCTTGAGATATTTTACTTTGAACATTAATCATATTAGGACGCAAACTAATGCAAAGATGTTGAGTTGCATCACATTTACTTGGAAGTTTAAGTGGACCCAAGGAACAGGCCAGTTAGGCTAGTTTGACCAAATGCAAGCAGCTGCATGTGGCTTTAAGGCAAACGCCCCGAAAGCTGGTTTAGATGGATTAGATGAATATTTCTTGACTTCTGTGCTTCTCATTTCCTCTGAAGTCCTGAGGCCTCAGCATTCCCCACACTTCCCTGTGTGGTACCTGACGCAATGCAATGTTGAGAATTGTTTGACCAAAGCAGTGTTTCTCAACCTTTTTTCAATTATATGTACCCCCTGTGAATTATTTTTTTTTTCAACCAAGTACCCCCCAACCAACGCAAAGCATTTTTGGTTGGATTTTTTTTTCAAGACTTATAACTGAGTACTGTGCCATCATTATAAAGTGTCCTCTTTTGGGATCTATTCTCAATTGTAAAAAAGAGAACCACTGGACCAAAGCATTATCTCTATAGAAGCATTATCTCTATAGAAGCCCACTTGGTGATCACAGCATTCACACAAGCTTAAGCAAGTCAAGTCTGCTGTAGATCATGTCCTGTGGTCAAAGTATCATATTTTTCAGCAGAAATACAGTTTTATAGTAGGAAGATTTTTTATTTTACTGCATTCTGATCTTATTCGCCTATAGACAAAAGCTAAAATTGTGTGTTTACTCAATGCATTCATTTGTTTGTATGCGCATTTGAATATTTCCAATCACTGATGTGATGCGTTTGGCTAATGTTGCACCGTTTGACCTGAAAGGTTCAAGTGGTGCTTAGAGTTTATGGGCTCAGTAAATGATCTGTTTTATTACAAGCGTATTGTAGTCCCGCATTTGGCTTTAATGCTCTCGCTTTGTCTCACAACTTTGGCATAGTGTACTTTCCACAAAAAGTGCTAGGTTTTGGTACAACTATGGATACAATTCTTGATTGATGAGGGTTGGTTATTTCTTATAATTTAGATTTATTTTAGATATGAGAAAATACACAAGTCAAGTGTATTTTCCACATTTTTATGATAAATTTGCTAGGGGTGGGCGAGTACCGATACCAGGTATTCAGTATTAGCCCAATGCCCGGCCTTCTTCCAAGGCCAGTACCAGTATTGGTGGCATTTTTTTGGCCGTTTTCGATCACAAACTACAAATTAGAACAATAGAAAACCGCCATTCATGTCATGTAATTTTAAGATAAAAACTTACAATACAGGGTTTCCGCAGGAAATCATGAAATAGATTTTGCTCAAATTAAAGCCTTGGATGGCATTAAAAAGCATTAAATCTGATGTCTATAGGCATTGAAAATTGAAACACAATTGTTGTAAAATCCTTTTTTCATACTTTATTTTACGTACAACGCTGTCCAAAGGAGTGACTATAACACAATATAGCAATAATAAATATGATAAATATATATGTATTTGTGGAGACTCGTGACTAGTTGTCACTTAACAAAATGGCCTGGAGTCCGTAAGTTGCTTCATGTTCCAAATACCAATTGCTACACTAATGCCACTTAATGGGAGAAAAACACCTCAACTCAATTCTGTGACTCAATGTTTCACACTCCTTTTAACTGTTTAGTTAGTTTTTTTAAGTTGAAATAACTTTTACCACCACATTTGTAATATATTTCTCCACTTTTATGTTAATTAACAAGAGTATGAATAACTTGAAACAAATATTTTATTGTACAGAACAGACATAACGTACCATTAATTCTTGATTAATTGCAATGTCACTATGGAAATCATAATTATGATTAGAAATTGTAATTGACTGACAGCCCTAATATGAAAATATGTATGTATGTATTTTTGTATGTATATGTATGTGCATATATGCAATATGATGTGGGCATTAAATTACACTCGACAAAAATATAAACGCAACACTTGTTTTTGCTCCCATTTGCAAAGCCGTTCCTCAAACAAATCTCGTACACACAGAAGCATTTCGAGACTTGCGTGTGTCCAAAAGAAGACGCTGAGGACGTTTAACGGCTGTAATGTATATGCCAAGTCTGGAGTAGCGCTGTAACGCAAGCCACAGGGAGTTACATAAAAAGCGTAGAAGAAGAATCGGCGAAGAAGACAAACACTTTTTTTCTAACTTTATTGCAATCTACAGAACAAACATGGCATGTATCAAAACTAGGGGTGTGAATTGCCTAGTACCTGGCGATTCGATTCGTATCACGATTCGATTTGATACCGATTAATCCCGATATAAATCTATAAATTGATTATTGTGATTTTTTTTAACTCAAATTTAGAAAATACTAATCAGTAAACTTGTACATGTACACTGTAAGATTTGTATGAAAATGTATTTATTTATCTGAAAATTCAGGTTTATAACTGAGCCACTGCATTTAACAAACAGTTAGTTTAGCAGTCTGTTTCATGTCTGAACAACACTGAAATAAAATATTAAGGCTTTATGTTCCATTAATCTAACATTCTTCCATGCTTAATGTGTGAATCCTAACCCTAAGTAAGACGTTTTGTTGAATTTTCTCATAAAAAATTTATGTTTAAAAATCGATTCGGCCGCATATCGAATCGATTCGAGAATTGCTCGCTGTAATATCGCGATATATTGCCGAATCAATTTTTTCTAACACCCCTAATCAAAACAACATGTAAAAGACGAACACAGGAGAAGTGACAATGGCGGTGATTCAAGTACAAGACCACTTGTTGAACGTGGGAATAAAGAAGCCAAATATTTTGCTGAAAAAGCATAAGCAAGCTAAGGAGGCTGCGCAAAACTACTTCGACACGGCTATCCGGCATTGTTGTTGACAGATTGATGGTTCGCGTGCAGTCACGCGAGAATTGCCGCATACGTCATCAATCAGCGACAATGCGTCGTCATTGAGCTGCGGCCATTACGTCATCGCTGGAAGAGTATCCTGCATATGGTGTCCACACGGACGCGTACGGAGCGCGTTTTTTGAAATCTTTCCACAATGGAGCCCGATTTCAAAAGTGATCGCTTTCAAGCTCCAAAACCGTGCGATCGTGTGGACGAACGGCTTAAATGGTAAGAAACTTGTGAGGATACATTGAAACTGGCTTTCGTGTGGACGGGGCCTCAGAGTGGCCTTTTATTGTGGGTGGTCTAAGGCTACATTCACACTGCAGGGCGTGATGCCTAATTCAAATTTTTTGACATCCCTCAAACTTGTATTCCAACACTCTTCCAACCGACTGCCTTTTTTGACATTACAAGAATGTTGCAAAAAACAGGCAGCTGATCAACCTGTGGTTCAGATCTAAACGTCACCACATAATGTACAAATGCACAGGCCAATGAATTAAGCGCTAAAATAATCATTTTTAATGCCGACAGCTGCTGTTTAGGCGGAAAACTTGTTTGGGCCTGACATAATTCTGCCTCCATTTTTCCTGACATTAAATTGCTTTTATTATGTCCATCCCGCAGTTAGAACTATCAATCTATTATTTCGTAGTTTTTTGGGGCATATTCATTTGTAATGATTGCTTCACTGAGGAAAGCGGCATCAAGCTCTTGAGTCCTTTGAGCTCAGCCACATCCACTAGAGAAAGTATACGTATATCCCTCGACCTTTGCACGCGTACTCCATTACTCCATCACGAGAACATCACCTCTCCCTTTCAAGCTTTTCTCTTTTTAAGTGTTTTTGAGCAGCGCAGGGCACATCTATGTTTCAGTGCGGCTTGAGTGTGATTTGCATGCACAGTACGCAATGGCCCCTCGCTGTTTCCTGGCGAGGATCAGACATCCGTAGGGCAGCCATTCCACTCTGCCAAGAGGGAGTGATCCAGTGCGAGCCAGTGTCAGCTGGGTTTGCTTCAATAGAGCTTTATTCAGCCCACATGTTTTCCCTATCCATCCAGTAAGGACAAAACTCAGCAGTTCGTATACCTTCTCGGCTGTATTTTATAGCAGCAAAAATAAATTGTAACCCTATTTATTTAATGCACCTATAGACTGTGTTGGAATGACCAAGTGTTTTGTACATATCGCTGGAGAGACGCAATCAAATCCATCTGCAGTAAACTCTATCCTCAATTTTTGTGCAGCTTCTACTTCCAGGCTGTTATGGTAGCAGCGTGTAAATTATGTCAGCGAGTGCACGTTTCCACCTTGCAGACCTTGCTGCAGGTTTGTTCATTTCACAGCAATAGAAGAAGAAAAAAGCCTCTCAATCATCTAATGATCAATACTAAATGTATTAATTCAATTTGGTTGTTTTGTTTGCAGTTTTTTTAGGCTGGACAGCGCATTTCATGTTTGTAAGTCTATTACGTCAGTCAAGTTTGTACCTGTATTTGTTCAAGGATTGCCTCATAAGCAGACATTCATCAATTGTACTCTGTATTTCATTGATTAAGTTACACGCTATCTCATCAAGTACCATTACAATGAAGCCATTTATTTAATGGCATTTCCATATGTGTTTCAATGGGGAAAGATGGTTTGAGATAGATATGTTTTGAGTTATGAGCGTGGTCATAGCAAAATAAAATTCATATCTCAAGGCACATATGCATACAGTAAAAAAGAGACCGCTATGGTTTCTTGCTTCACCATGACCCCCCTCACACACACAATTTCTTGTTCCCTTTAATGTCTGGTTCCACTAAAAATGTAACTGACATAAAAGAAAATATGGAATGCCTAAAAGCGCCATTTTGGGCAGTACAATGCCATAGCTATTGATGTAAAAACTAAGTGATTTTGGTTATTATCAACAGAATCTTCGGAAAAAGTATAGATCAGCTCTGAGATCAACTCTTTTTTCTTTTTTCTATGACTATACACACACACACACACACACGCACGCGTGCACATGTAGCAATAACAAAATGACAATACAATCCATTGCTTTATGTAAAGATGTCAAATTAATATTGGCATAAACTGAGGTTAGCATTGTGTGGCTGTGGCCCTCCTGAACTGTTCCAGTGGCCCCTTTCGAAAATGAATGGTTCACCCCTCGGAAAGGTTTACAGCGATCCATTCAGTTTCTTTACTCGAAGCAAACTCTACTTTTTCCTCCTTATTTATTTCTCAGTGGGTAATGTAAAATTATGAATAAATGACCTCAAATGAATAGAAATTGGTGGTAGAGGCTGGGAATCTATAAGCATGATAGAATTTGCTGTCAGTGGACCACATCCTGTGCATTGAGATGCACAGGAAGAATCATTTGAAGTTCTCTACATTTCCTTAAAGCGACCCCACTGTGGCATTACAGAGCATTACTGGCACCGTGGAGAGTGATGCAACATGATGGAAAGCTTGTCTTTTCCGTCCTGTCAATCGGATAAGAGTATATATATAAAATAATAGATATATTATTTTATTTTTTTTGTTTGTGTTGTTCAGATGTGATGTAATTAAGCCCACTCCATTTCTGCCCCACTTAATCAGTGGAACTCAGAGATGAATTTGAAAGTACAGCCAAGTTTTGGAGACTAATATGTCTGCATGTGCTTTGTTTTGCACAGATCTTCGCTGACATGCCCCCATTGTTTGAAACAGAGCAACACCTTTGACCCTTTCCTTTGCATCTCACTCCCCATTCCTCTTCGTCAGACCAGGTGAGTACTTATGAGTTTCACTATATTAGCAGTTTGCCCGCAAATCCAACACAATCAAAGGTTTAGTCTATGTTGTTTCCATTTTGTGGAATTTTGAGGTGGATTTGGTCGTCCTCAAGGCATGAGTGGAAGGCAATGGGATTTTTGTGGTGGAAAACCTTTCACCGTTCATTGCAAATGCTGTTACGGTGTGGTCACGGAGCGGCGTGGTGTCTGTCGGCGTGTGAAGTGGAGCACCCAAAATGCAGGGAGGCAGGAGAACCCCGGCAGGAGTGCGGGTTAGACTGGCGTGCTTTATTTTACAGAAAACACTAACTAAACAACAAACTGAAAAGATACAAAATCAAAATGACAGACAGCACTCCGGTGGTGACCGTGACAAGCGGCAATGATCCCACGCCGACTGATCACCACCCGGAAATTAAATACACCCACACTAATTGGGCAACTAGCCACACCTGAGGCCAGGCACAAGTGGCTGAGGGCCCGGATTGGTCAACCCGCGGAAGGGCTGGAACCCACTCGGGACCAATCGGGACCCTCAACCAAAACCAGATCTTCCCAGACATGACAAATGCTTCAGTTTGTTTGGCGGAGATTTACATTAAGGGCTTATTTGGTTGCAGCAAACTGGACCCAGTTGCCTTCATGGGTTTCTATGGCCTGGAATCTACACAAACTGGTATAGACAGCATCCTTAAAAGATTCACTTGAAAAAGC
Organism: Leptonotus elevatus; assembly: GCF_054856555.1. Lineage (NCBI taxonomy): Eukaryota > Metazoa > Chordata > Actinopteri > Syngnathiformes > Syngnathidae > Leptonotus > Leptonotus elevatus. The sequence goes on along the minus strand of NC_141239.1, from coordinate 50,201,465 downwards.
CACTTTGTCAGCTAATGACATCCACATGAAGATGCTTGCATAGCTGCAAACAGGCTGATGTCAGCACTTAGTTTAAAGCACTGTTCTGCTAACAAAGCCTTCAGCCTAAACAGAGGTGCGATACAGACACTAAAGGTGCTTTGGGATCACAAATGGCTGCTACAACAGCTGCTGCTGACGTATTTGCTATTTTCTAGTGACTACTTGTTTACACTTGTGATTAAGTCAGCAAGTGGAATATCATAGGTCACATTTACTCTTACATATTACAAGTATAGAAGATAGTTCAATGGGACGTCAGCCTGAGGTAGGTCAGGAAAAGGATTTTAGATACTATTCAAAACTTTACTGGGAGCCAATACAAGAGAAATGTGATATATTCTCCTAGTTCTCATCAGCACTTCAACAGCAGCATTCTGGAAATAGGGAATAATCAACGGAAATAATGTGCTTGCAAAAGTGTGCACGCCCTCTTATAACTGGGGATGTGGCTGTTTAAAATTAACCAATCACATTCAAACTCTTCAATGGAAATCATCACACACCTGCTACCATTTAAAGTGTAGCTGATTAACCCCAAATAAAGTTCAGACCTAGTAGACTTTTTTTTTCTTTTTCTTTTTTCTTCGAGAAGAAGCCTGAAGGTTTTGCACTACCACTAACAACCACATTATCGGTTATTTTTACATCCCTTCTCAAAACATTTTTTATTATTCCATTGAGTTGTGCAGGTTCAAGGTCAAATTGGTGGGAAAAGTTTTGAAATTCTGGGTATTTGAACAATGGTGTGTGAACCTGTTATATCCACCGTAGATGCGATGTTTATGATGATACAACCAAAGAATGAATCATGTTCTTTGAGAGAATAGCAGACTCACAATTTTGTGAAACAAAATTGCATGATACCAGGAAAAGCAAGTGTAAGATTGTCAGAGCACATGAAAGAATAATTTCACAAGATCCACTCAAATGCCATTTCAGATCAAAGCGTTCAGCATTCGTCCATCCATCCATCCGCTCTGAAAACCTGTTTTCTAGCCCTTAGTAGAGTTTTTGTGTCATGTGATGCTACTGTTTCAGTATTTGCCATTCTAGAGCAATTGAACTTGCAAAATCTAACGGATGAATGATCTTTTCTGCACCTCTTTAGTGTTTATTCTTTCCAGTTCTTTCTTCAAGGTTTAGTCTTGCACACATTTGTTCCTCCAACATTTTTTTTCTAATTTGAGTGATTATTTTTAGAAAAGAGCATGGTCCAAGATGAAAGCATTTTCAAACATTTTTTTTTTTTACCTGATTGAAGAGGTATACTTAGTAGAACCAAATGAATGTTAAGGTTATTTTTATTTCTTTGTGTGCAAATATTCTCAGTGGCTGAGCCATGTTCTCATACACACAGATTGCGTCCAAACAAATATGTCCTGTGCTGAACAACCCAAACATTGGATTGTCTGCTGATGACATTGCATTCTTTGCATAATGGATCATTATGTTTATCCAGTATGGTTTCAAATCTATCTTGCATTGGCCCAGCTATAGAGCTGAGTTGCCATCACTTTATTTTTATTTTTATTTTTTTACTTGCAAGCAGCATTTAAAATGTCCAAGTCCAAATTGTTTACCAACTGTCAAAATCTCATCGTGTAATCTTCACCTCTCCAAAACCACTATTTTTCACCCCCCAAAAAGCCATTTTCCCTAAGTCACCAAACACTGTGCAACATTCACTCACTTTTGCCAGATGACAACATTCCATGATCGATCGCGATAGGTGAATTTCACATAGAGATTGACTTTTGAGGGGGTGGGGGACATTTACGCCTTTTTTTTTTAAACCACCACCCTTCTAAACTAGGAGTGTGACGATAAATCGTTATACTTTGTCTCCTGATAGATTATCAATACGCCTACGCAGGTATCGCGACATTTGTAGTTAATATACAGCCACTATAACGGCTCCATTGTTCATGACTTATTAAGCAATTACTTGGCAGGCCGCTAGGGGGCGCGCCTCATAAGAGTGGCGGGGAAATGTATGGAAGTCTTCAGGCGAGGAAGACTCATGAGCTTACTTTTACTTGTGTAAGACATTTATTATCTGTCCAGCAACGGACTCAGTTTTGCGTACGTAACATTTTAAAACATATTTTATGGTTTGACTTTTTGAAGCACACAATTTCTCAGGAATGTTAATATTGATTTAATTGGATGTAATATTTAAGTAATTTAATTTCTTTACTTTTGCAATGTTACATAAAAAAAATCATCACAGTTTATATAATGAAACAATTCACTATGTAACTGACTGACATGTTGCGTGACAATAGTGTTTAAGAAAGACAAATTTGTTGACAGAAAGTGGTCTCTGTTAAGAAGACATTTGTTTTTGTTAAAAAAAAAATACACTAAAGTACTCACTGTGAAGAAGACACCAGTTTTAATATTTGGTTTCAGTGATAGTACAAATTGAAAAAACATCAATTAATGTCTTGAGTAGTTTTATCTTAGATTATTGTGGATTTATTACCTGACCAATATATTGATAATTGCGGTATCGTCATATCGTGAGATAATCGTTATCGTGAGCCTTGTATCGTATCGTATCGTGGGGTACCCAGAGGTTCCCACCAATACTGAGCTGATGATTATAGGCTGCATGCAGAAACTAATGGGAGTGGAGTATGCTCTGCCTCCAACAGCACACGAAGACGACAGTTTGCTTTCAGCAATATGGAATTCCATCTCATTATTGCATTCAGGTGCATCAGTGATTAAATCAGTCGTTTCGGATGCTTTGATTGGGTCGGCTTCCGGCTGAGTGGCTTCCCAGATCTCGCCACACTTGATTTTATCTTTGGGGGCATTTGAAGGCCATGTGGTGTGTCAGGAAAAAGATACATGACATAAATCATGTCAAGGAGCATCTCAGCCATGCCATTACAAGCCTAACTGCAGCTGCGCCAGTATGTGTTCACCATGGAGGACACGCATTGAAATGTAGAGGATATTATATAAATAAAAATGGTTTTCATGAAAAAAAAAAATCCTATGTATGGAAACTTAAACACTCACAGAAACACAAAGATAATAGGCATGCCACATTGCTTGTCAATGATCAATTTTTGTAACCCGGTGCACTTAACAAAGAGAGGTGAGGAGCAACTGCTGCTCAACATTGTCAGCTTGAAAAGCTGCATGAAAGGGCTGCCAGCCTCTGGAGAGGTCAGAGCCAAGGGCTCCCTGCTTTTAAAAATGCAATAGATTCCATTATTTGGCAGTCATAAAACTTAACTCCTAATGATCCATTATTAATGTTAAAATGTATTGATTTATTCATGAAAGTCTTCTTTTGTCCCCTCCTGGCCGTAGCGCAGTCTGCTCAAACCCGGCACAGAACACCAAATAGAGGTTACGCTCATCCTAAGTGTGTGTTGGTCTCTTGCAGGCCCATGTGTGTGACTCTGGTGTTCAGCACTAAAGGTCAAAGGTACCTGCGAGTCTGTCTGGCCGTGCCACTGTTTGGCTCTGTCGCCTGCTTGAGAAGGATGGTGGCTGACGAAGGAAACATTTCGCCAGATCAGGTAAACAAACGGGACTTAGGTTCATCCTCTTAGATTTTGTTTTGAACATATTGAATGTTGGTCCAAATGATCATTTTGCCCTTTCGATTTTGACAAAATTTAGATGTTTAGAGCACCCACACCCTAGTTGACTGTAATAACCGTGTACTTTGTTTTTAGGGGGCAGCAAAACAAAAGAGCAGCTTGATGCTGCTGTTTTAATATGACAATAGAAGAAATATTACAAACTGATGATAGACATTTTATTTAAGATCAAGTTAAAGATCACTGTGGACTCCGGTTCAAGATGACGGCTATTTCTGCACATCCTCAGCCAGCCGAGGCTTAAATTTGGTGGTTATTTATGTTTATGGATTTTTGCTACGCATTGCGCCAATGGAGCTCAACACTGCCTCCTGTCAGCAGCGACACCGTACTTTACTCGGAGTGGCTTTTCTGGTCAACAGAAAGACAAAATATTTCACATACATTCTGGCTGTTTTGCTGGATTTTGACTGATTTTGTGTTCGATTGCTATAAAAACGTGGACCCTACCAAAATAAAGATTAGTCTCTTCTTTCATCAGGAAAAAGGTGTGTTTCTATCTGTTTCCGTTTAGCAGCAATTAGCATTAGAATATAGGTAAGTTTCATCATTATTCACAAATCTATTTAGAAATGTGAGTAATAAACTTTTTTTTTTCAACATGGCCCCTGGTTGATCTCTTTTGCTCTGCTGCCACCCACTGGCCGTTTGTGTAATGGCTACCATTTCTTCCACCATTCTTTGCAGTTGAGAGGCTGCATCAAAGCCTTCTGTATGCTCTAGCATAAAAAAAACATTAACAACGTATAAATACGTCTTTTAAAATATAACGTATTTGTACGTTTTTGGGAGCAAATTAGTTAATTGGCGATATAAAGGAAACAAGCAATGTCTATTGTGTGATCATGTGTGTGTAGCCACTGGAGGCACTCCCTTCTTTGCCATTTATTTGAACAGGAAATTTGTAAATTCAGCTATATTATTCATTTTAATGATGAACTCATTGATATTATTGGATTGAAAAAGAAAGTCAATGTAACGGACGGACTAGGTAACAAAAATGGAAAATAATTTAAAACACCTTACATACAGTGAAAGCAATGCAGCTATTCCACACTGTTGAGAAACCAGCATTTAAAGAAATGCTGAAGACTATTGATAGGCAGTGCGAACTGCCCAAATAAAACTTTCCCGCACAGCCATTCCTGCCTTGTGCAACCAAGTGGAAAAAATAAGTTATCGTGACAGGCGTAGCCCTAATGCTCATTGCACCCATTTTTTACCGAAAGACATGAAGGACGGTGGCGAGAAAACACGTTTATTCTGCATTCTGACACGGACATTCATGCAAGTAAAGATAAATGACCTGGTGACGACTGTAAAACATTAATTAGTATTTCTGGTGCCACATCTGTCTTAGAACAGATAAAACAATAGCAGCAATATATAAAGAATTTACTACTTTTAGACCCAAAGTCCTGCAATATTACCATTATATAATGATGTGGTAAATGGTAATAATTGGAGGATATTATTTTTTAAATGAATGGTTTTCATAATAAGCTGAATCATTTATTAGTAATTCAATAACAGACAATACAGCAAAAAACTTCTTATTCTTGGTATATCTCTCCCTCTATAGGTGATCCTGACCGAAGTTTACTCGACCGGGTTCCAGCGCTCTTTCTTTGATGAAGACAATCTAACCAGTATAGCAGAAAATGATGTCATCTATGCCTTCCAGGCTCCACCCCTCTACATCAGAGGAGGCTCTGCACGGACTTCAGGTAGCTTTATGTTTAAAAATCCAGCTCAAGGTTCATGCTACATGCATTTTAAGTGATGTTATTGTTGTTTGCTGGTGTTATGACTTGCTTTAAAGTTTAAAACAGCCAGTTTAGTATTCTTAATGAAACCCGCAGGGAGTGCACCTTACTGCAAGGGGCCCCTGAGGAGCACATTAAAAAGGGTATAACATCACATAGAACACTGTGAATCATGCACACACGCACACACGCACACACACACACACACACCGCTAAGCTCTCTTATGCCATCAGATTTATGTCTTCACTATGTTCCAACTGTTTCTCAGTTTGCGGTGTGCATTGTGTACACACGTACTCACTCGTCTGTGTCATTTCCCAATCATGGCTCTTATTTGTACTCACTCACAGGCAAGTTTAAGTATTGCTCGCCAGTCGCCACTCCGTTTCTAAGAGAAGAGTTTGACTTTCGTGGTTAAAGTTTTTCCACAATGTGCTTGTTTGTTTTCCTAGTCAGATTGCCAATTTAGTTTAGCTATTGTTGATGTGTTTCACCTTTTTTTTTTTGAAGTGTGTATGTTGTTGGTTTAGGAAGTGTGAATGTATAAATGCTGCATAACAACCAAGGTTATTGTAGTTAATGAAAACTAATGTTTATGAAACTAAATAAAACGACACTAACTACAATTACAACAAAAATGTCCTTTGTTTTCATCTTTTTCAATTGATATCATGCATGAACTTTCGGGGGTTAATTTGAAATGTATTACAGTAGGGGTGTTAGAAAAAATCGATTCTGCAATATATCGCGATGTTACAGCGCGCAGTTCTCGAATCAATTCAATCCAAATAAAATTTTAAACATCATTTTTTTTAATGGGAATATTCTACAAAACATCTTACTTAGGGTTAGGATTCACACATTAAGCATGGAAGAATGTTATATTAATGGAACATTAAGCCTTAATATTTTATTTCAGTGCTGTTCAAACATGAAACAGACTGCAATCTGAATTTTCAGATAAATACATTTTCATACAAATCTTACAGTGTACATGTACATTGTAAGTTTACTGATTTGTATTTTCTAAAATCGAGTTTGTAAAAAAATCGCAATAATCAATTTATAGATTCGTATCAGGATTAATCGAATCGAATCGCCAGGTACTAGGCAATTCACACCCCTATATTACAGTAATTTCACCATTACTCGAGGGTCGTACAGAAGATGGAAGGTTGAACAGTGGTTTGGGAATTGTAGTTTACTTTATTACACATTACTTAGTGACCTTTTATTTATCTTGCACAAATACTCCACATATACTGTATGTATATGTGTGTGTATATATATATATATATATATATATATATATATATATATAATACTAAAACGTCAATAAAAATCAAATGAAGCATTAATACTCATTCAAAAAACTAAATTAAAACTAACTGAATTATTTTAAACATTTTAAAAGTCAAAATGAAATCAAAACTAGCTCTAATGAAAGATCCCAAAGCTTTTTGGACTCTTATCCAAAATCCTGATACGCTATTCGTGTTCACGTTGGCGAACGAGTTTTGAATTGATGTGTCTTTTTTGCACTTTTCGGAGAAAAACTAAACAAAACATGTCATAGTCCAACACATATCAGTCCAATTTGATCCAAATGGTAAATGGAGTGCTTATGAGCTCTGCACACGGGAGGCGACAAGCAACAGCGAAATACGTACCTCGTCATCTCCCAGGTCTCAACACACGGGACGCGATAAGCAGCCACGACGGCGGCAGCAACATACGTCATGCTCGCGTTACAACAGATTTGATTGTCTATTAAATTGGAGGGAATTGGGGCACATAGAACATATTGCAAAGAACATTTTGGACTTGCTTTTCGCTTTAAACTTGTTTTTTCAAACTCTTCGATTTGGCCTAACTATAAACCTGCAACAGTCCTTACATGTACTGAAAGTGTTTTAGATTAGTATAATTGTTTTATTGTTTTGCACTATAACTTCCAAATATTCTCATGGGCTTGTGCGCAGCCTATTGCATAGTTGTTAAATTTCTTCACTGACAAATAATAATGTAGTCTATAAAATCATCCTAAATTCACTTGTGTAGCATTCATCAATTAACCAATCAGGGGTTTGACCCATTTGTTCCCTCTTAGGTCTCAAATACATCGAAATCTTGCCAATACATTTCAGAGCATATTATGCTTCCATCCTTATGCGTTTTTTCTGTTCCAGCGTAGCGCAAGGGTCCGTTAAGGCATGCTTGGATGAGTTTGGTGCCAAAGGACACATTTGGGATTCCCTAAAACTGATATTTTGAGCCAAGTTCTTTCTCAGGTCCAATATCGCTGAACTCACAAATGTTCTAATAAGCACAAAAACTAACTGCTGGACCAAATCCAGTTGTTTTTTTTAAACAATATCAGTTCCTCATCATTTAACGCATTTTAGCAATACTTTCATCCCTGCAGTATATGTGCGCATGTCAAATTATAATTTGACCGTGCTTTTTCCTGGTGGGTGTTTGCAGCGTGGCAACCTCACAAATTTTCCTCACATTTTTCCACGATTAGACTCAAGCCATGATTTAACAGGCGGCGTTTGTACACGTATCAAAAGATATGTTTCGATACCTCCCAAATAGAATTGTGTAATGGTTTAAAACAAGAGGATAGAAGTGAAAGGAGACAAGGAATGTGTCGAAAGCATACAGCGTTTGACATCAAGCCATAAAATATTTGATTTAATGAGGATTGAGTGGTCGCTCGCTCACCTTGGCGGCAGTGTAACTCTCAGCGGGACACACCAGGAGGTGACCTCAGCATTTTAGTCTTTCATCAACATGTTTGACTGGGCTTTTATCATTCCCAGAGTTGTCAGAGGTCACTTCTTGAGAAAATTGTCGTCCATGATTTCAAGTGAGTTTTATCACTTGCTTGATTAGAGCAACATTACTAAATGAAAAGCTGTGCGTTCTCATCATCATTTGAATTCCCGGGGTCAAGACACGGCAATCAGCATATTCATGTTCAAGCTTTGATGGTGTATTTGTAGACTTTGATTAGTTTGGAATGGGTCTTGCCCTTCTCGCAGCGCTCAGATTAATGCGCCCGCCACACCCCAATTATTCTATGAGAGGAAGGATGTGCTAACACAGTTGTTTGCTACTTTGCAAAGATGGCACTCGTCACAGCCACTGGCGGAGATGAATCGCATGTCAAGAGAACAACGGGCTTTAATAAAACATTGAGCTTTGCGGAGGACTGGGATTCGTTGTGTGATTTATCACCGTCAACCTCGGAGGCGCTGAACGCCGAGGTTGTCGGCCGTGTGACAAAAATGCAGCTGGGTCTGCGTCACATTTCTCGGGGATGTTATAAACTCTGCCTTTTTGCTCCGTCAGTCACACCCCTCGTGTTGGTCTCAAGCTGCGTCGGATAAGCGCTCCTGCTGAGAGTTCATCAGTCCATCTGTTCCATGAATCACTCCCCTAAATAGAAAGCTGCTGTCTCATCCATATCACAGTCACCCTCCCTCCCCACTCCCACTTCAACGTGTTAAATTTCAACATCAGTCCTGAAATCAGTCGCCTTGACAAGAAGAAATGACAAAGATTTTCTGTGGCGCGCAGGTGTGTTTCTTCAAATGTTTCTCCCTGTGTGTCTCTTTAGAATACCATCACAGTCTACCATCTTCTACATATGCCACTGGTCCTGAGGGTAAAAGATTACCTGCATCTGGGGCGTTGTCTTCAGAATTTCTCAACCAGGGCGTCCCGGTAAAGATTTTGCTTTTGGTATGCAACGCAGCAGGAGCAGGACAACAAACTGTTAGGTAATTACAAAAGTTACATGGGTACTTCTTTCTTTGATAACACATCCACCCTTCCATAGCATCTTACCTGCTTATGTGGAATTTATAGTTAGCCAAAAATAAAATCCACTAGGGCTGTCCCGATGACGTGAATATGCCGGCAAGAACAACATGCCGTCGACATCAAGTCACGAGTGTCGATGACGTAAATGCAGCATGATCTGTGAATTGGTTGGTGGAAAAAACAAACAGTGTACTGTCCCGACACCATTCAAACGTACACGCCACTTACGCTAATGCTAACTTGAAAATAAAGCGCTCCAAATGATAAATTGATGCCAGTGCAATTAGCCTTAGTCGGCCTACATGGCAATATGACTCGACATCTCTTTTCGACGTTTCAGCTTACATTACCGAAGTTTTTATTGAAATTACATATTTTTTACCATTATCTTAATGCCACCCCGAATGTTTATTTAGTCACTAATTTAGGACTCTTAAGAAACCGCTAGTTAATTACGCCGTCATTGTATGGTACGGCACAAATCTCCAACCTTAGTGGCTAGAAGCTAGCTGTTAGCATTAGTAACGAGTCCCTGGTTCAACCTGGTTGACAGCCGTAAATGAGTTTGATGGCTGGTACCTTGCTTGCTTTCTTAATATTGGACCAAGGCTACTTTGAGGCGGCACGGTGGTTGACTGGTTAGCACGTCCGCCTCCCAGTGCAGAGGACGTGCGATCAAGTCCGGGCTTCGGATTTCCTGGGTGGAGTTTGCATGGGCTCCCCGTGCTTGCGTGGGTTTTCTCCGGGTGCTCCGGTTTCCTCCCACATTCCAAAGACATGCACGGCAGGCTAATTAAACACTCCAAATTGTCCATAGGTGTGATTGTGAGCGTGGATGGTTGTTCGTCTCTGTGTGTCCTGCGATTGGCTGGCAACCAGTTCAGGGCTTTTCCCCCGTCTACTGCCCGAAGCCAGCTGGGATAGGCTCCAGTGCCTCCGCGACCCTTGTGAGGACAAGCGGTTAAGAAAATGGATAGATGGATGGAGGACTACTTTGCAAGACACTCTCCATGTTTAAAGGAAAGGAATGTTCCTTAATTTGAACTTTAAGGTATTTTCATTATTGTCTTCATTTATTTTACAAAACCCTTTTGCCCATTAAAAATAAAGCAAAGCAAACAAACAATTCAATTCAAATGTTAAATATAGCCCTTTAGATTTTAGGAACACACATTTAAGCCCTTTTATTTTACTCATATTAGACTTTTTTTCTTTTTCTTTTTTTTTTACAAAAAAGTACTATTTACTATAATTATATATATATATATATGTATTAGGGGTGTACCAAAAAATTGATTCTCATTTAGTACGATTCAGAATTGATTTTAAATGTCCCAAAATCTATTTTATTAAATTTATTTTATACTGTCTTGCCCTTATGTGTGCCTTTATTGCGAGCGCTGTTCATGTTGTACTCGATTTGGCCACTTAGGGGCAGTGTGGTTCCACGCGATCTGATACACTGTTAAGTTGTAGCCACATTAGAGAGTAGAAGGAAAAAGTCACAATCAAGTTATTCCAATAAAAGTTGTTTTTTTGCAGCGTGGAGTCGTTCTTTTGAGTGATAAAAGTGCCGCGAGTCAGACTGTAGTAGATCATTACGATTCCTTGCACATCTATAAATTGAAGCAAAAATCATTGTCAATCAAATCATTTTGAATCAAAAATCATTCATAATCGAAAATCGATTCGGAATCGAATCGCAGACCCAAAAATCGGAATCGAATCGTGAGACATTCAAAGATTCCCACCCCTAATATATATATATATATATATTTTTTTTTTTTGCTCAGCCGAAAAATAATCCGTGACTCAAATCTGTGATCTGATCCAACCCGTGACTTCTGTGATCCGTTACACCACTAGTGTTCATTCAATTTCAAAAGTTGTTTTTACATCAATAAACAAAATAATTTAAATAAGTGTTCAGAAGTGTGTTTGTGAATTAATAATCATCAACCCAAAAATAATCGCTGCATTAGTGATGGTAAAGATCATTTGGGACAGCCCTAAACTATACAGTATAACTTAACAGAACTAGCTACTAAATGGTTTTATTAGTCAGTCGCCCTTGTATTCAAGTTTGATGACTCATATGCACATCAGGACATCATCAGTAGGACAAAACACAACAGCAAATAACTAATCACAACATATAACTAAATACATCATATCGTAGCGTAGCAAAAATGCCACAAAAAGCCAAAGAAGAAACTAAAGTTAAAGTCTTGCTCAATATTTGGCACGTCATAGAAGATGGCGGTCCAAACTGTTTTCATTTGTGCACCTTTAGAGGCGGCGTATTCCCCCCTCTTATTACTATTAAAAGGTAATTTGTTTACTCAACCCACTGCTTTGATTTGATCTAATTTGGTAGGTTATACAATCGATTATGCTATTATGTCAGTAATTGAATGAGCGAATGAGCGTTCTGATTTCAAGCACTTTAAAATCTCATCACTAATCTACTTGAGTGAGTATTATGATCAGAGAGTTGCTCTCCCTCCTCTGTGGAACCGAGATGCTCGGTCATTTTATATTTAGCTCTCCTCTGTGCCAGAAGCACGTCAAGGTCATTTCACCTCTCCGGAAAATAAATGCCTCGCATCCATCTCACTGTGAGAGGAGTTTGAAATCAAACGGCCGAGGAATCCAACATCTGGGTTGGATTGCAGATCTGTCAGACGCTTGTCTCGCTCGGCCATTTGAGGCAGATCAATAATAAAGGTGAGCTGGCCAACATAGCCGTGAGAAAGTCCAATCTCACCCGTGAGAGTCGGACTCATTTGCGTCAGTTTCTCCTTTAAAACGACTTACTGCCATTGATCAAAGCACCCACCCACCGATCTCGGACTCATCAGATGACCGTGGGAGACTTTGCCTTGCCAAGAGGATGACATTGGAGTCACGTGTCTCCAACTGGTTCTCTGTAATCAAAGCGCAAGATTACTCAACTTGAAAATGTATTAGTATTTGTGTATTATTAGTATTTGTGCGTTTAGCCATCTGTTATTTAGATAGATTACTGATTCTTGGTTCATGGAGGGTGATGAACTGATGATTCTTGATATACAGTGGATATAAAAAGAAGGTGTGTCAAAATGAGTGTGTTAATTTTGAGTTAATTTAAAGTTCCTTTAACGCCACTAATTCTTTTAACGCACGATTAATGACTGCCCTTTACTTGGAAAGCCTGCACTGGAGGAATTCCAGTCGCAACGCAGCAGACACGTCCACGTCAAAATTTAGCAGTAATACATTTGACTATAATGCATATATTTCTGGAGACTGGGGTCAAGTTGTATTTTACCATTTAAAAAATGTGCAGATTAGATAGCTCTTAATATGAAAAGAAAAATGCACTCAGCTATCTTACGTCTCACAAATCAAAAATGACCTTTAAAACAAATTAATATCACACTCGTTTTTTATAGTACAGTACATCTTTTTAATGTTAACTCATTTTTAAATTACTGTATGAATGACTAAAACATGCAGCCTTATTTCTATTAGTTTAACTTTTTTTCACTTTTAAGTGTATGGAAACTTAGGAAAAAAATGTTTGTACATTTTATTGTACATTTAGAAAAGATGTAAAATTTGCGATTAATCCTGAGTTAACTGTTGAAGTCATGCAATTAATTACGATTAAGAATTTTAATCGCTTGACACCCCAAATAAAAAGTCTAAACACCCCTGCTGAAATGCCAGATTTTTGTTGTAAAAGAAAATGTAGATGGGATGAATAGAAGACGCCATTTTACATTTTTGAGAAGCTCCTGAATCCGTGTCTCCAAATTCTGCAGGTCTTTTGTTTTTTAAACATAAATAGATAAATACACAATAATATCATATTATCTGCCTAATTAATTCTCAGCTTCCATTATATGTACTGCAGAGACTTGTTTGTTCACAAGCAAGTATAAAAAGTCAATTTTCAATGCTCCATTTTAATGACTTGCTCCAAAATGAAGGCCTTCATTGTTCTTAAATTCAAAGATCTCAAAATGCCACAGACACAATAAAAAATATCCTTATTTATTCTTTGTCAAGTAATTGACAATGGGATGTTTTATTTTGCATTTAGATTAGAATGGGTCGCACCATTAACAATCATTTGGTTGCGGTGGGAGAGGACTAGGTTTAGGTATGCATTAGAGGTGGGAATCTTTGACTGTCACACAATTCGATTCAATTTATATTTTTGGATCTGCGATTCGATTCAGAATTGATTTTCGATTCAAAATCGATTTTGGGTTCAAAATGATTTGATTGACAATCATTTCTGCCTCAATTTGTAGATGTGCAAAGAATCGTCGTGATCTATTCTAGTCTAGTTAGCAAGACAGAATGACATTAAAATGTCTTTTTTTTTGCATTTATTATATTTATTAAGTTTTGAATTGTAAGGAAACTGTAATATTGTTTCATGAATCATGGATGGATCTAAATGCTTCCCAAGAAGTCATTTACTTTGGAACTGAACAGACTCTTCAAAAGATGCAGTTGAAAATCACCGTATAATCCAAGACAAAGCCTCCACAATTGTGCATGTGCCTGTGTGAATCAACCACAGAATATAAAGTGTGGTGGAATTTGAAAATGTTTCCTCACTAATACAGTTTTCCTTTCATTCGTACCATCACTGGATTTACAGGACAGCATTGTTATTCTTTGACTGTGTAGCCCACTTTTGTTTCCTCACCGTGCACATGCCATGCCTACGGGGACTTCTACTAATAAATCTCAAGCAGACAATGGAGGACTGACTTCAATGAAATGTGTGTTATCATAAATGTGTCATGGGATCCATCCTTTTAGAGTGGGGGTTTACCCTCTTCCATGTATTGTCTTTCAATCTGCTTCCCTAACAATGCTAAAACGAGAAACCTGCTTTAATGTCTAAATCACTTTTTTTTTGCATTGTAGCCTACAAGGTTTTGGGTAAGCTTAACGAGGTTTTTGTCCTGTGTCGTTGTTTTTAGGTTCGGCCCTCCATTCTTAATGAGGGAGGACCGGTCTATTTCGTGGGATCAGATGCAGCAAAGCATTCTGAGCAAGCTTTACTACCTGATGATCAATGGGGCGCAGCCACAGGTACGGGACAACTACTTATTAGAATGGGCTAATGAATACTTTGTAAAACCAGCATGTCAGAATCTGTTAGGACCCGCACAAAATATAGAGGACTTGGCGTGCAGTCAGTTTCCATTCTAAACCAGAGCTGCCCAAGTCCGGTCTTCAAGAGCCCCTATCCCACCTGTTTTCCGTGTCTCCGTCCGCCAACGCAGCTGAATCCAATGATCAGCTCATCAGCAAGCTTTGCAGAAGCCCGTTAACGATCCTGATCATGAATCAGGTGTGTTGGTGGAGGGAAACATGGGTCGTTTCTCAATATCAAGAACACAGACTACGTTCTTGGGTTGGTCGGGTCTTCGTAAGCTCAAGGTCCGGACTTGGGCACCCCTGTTCTAGACAGTTGTTTCCCTGCCTTTAATGAGCCATGTCACCCATTTGTGACAAAAAATCTCACAAAAAGTATGAATACTCAACTGATGATGATGTCGTCTCCATTTATTCACAAATTTGCTTACTCAGTTGAATATACTCACAGAAGGCCAAGACTTACTTACATGGTGAATACACAGGTTTATTTCACCTTCTGCCATGTCATGGAAAAGCATTTAATTGCGCTGCCTTTCAATTGCAATATGTTGGTGCCGGATATTTGAACAATAATATAAATTTTGGGATAACTTAACTCATTCACTCCCAGCCATTTTTACTGAAGCAACCCCCTTCGCTCCGGCTGTTTTACTGTATTTTGACTGATTTTGCAAGGCCCACAGAATATTGTGTTCTATTGCTATAAAAACATGCAACCTACCAAAAGAAAGATTAGAGTCTCTTCTTTCATCAGGGAAAAATGTATATCTGTTTCTGCTTTGCAGCAATTAGCATTAGAATTTAGCAAAGTTTCATCATTATTCACAAATCTCTTTAGAACTGTGGGGAAATCAGCTTGTTTGCAGCATGGCCTTGGTTGATCTCTTATACTCTGCTGCCACCTGCTGGCCGTTTTTATAATTACTTCCATTGCTTCACCTGCTCTCTGCAGTTCAGAGGCTGTATGGTCTAGCATAAATAAATAAAAAACATATAAATACACATATTGAACCCTTAAAACATTTGAAATAGAACGTATTTATACATTTTTGGAAGCAAATGAGTTAAGTGAATAATTTCCGTGGTACATTGACCAGGTGGTTCGCAGTTGGGGGTTCAACTCCATGTTCTGACATTCTTGTGTGGAGTTTGCATGTTCTCAACCAGGAACTAGTCACAGTTGGGATAAGTTGTAGCTCACCCGCAACCTTAGTGAGCATCAGCAAGTGTTACAGAAAATGGATGGATTGATATTTTCTTGTGGCACACCTGGCGAGCTGTCATGACACCCTGTTTGGGAATCACTGTTCTCGACAACTTGTCCTGTACAGGGTCAAACTGGAAACTGTCTCATCTGACTTAAGTGACTCGTGTGGTATACACTTTTTCTCAATCGCAGGCCTGACACATAGACACCTATTTGTACTTTGCACTTCTGGACAATTTAGAGTTGAAGAGTAGTTGGCACTGTGCTGCATAACAGCAAGAATGTCGATTTCATACATAATATAAGACCAAATACATGGCTCTTGTCTTTCATCTATAGCTGCTTCAAACAACAGAGAATTTAGCAATTCAGATGTTCTTGGTTAAGATTTAATTGTTATAGTTTTGTAGAGAATGACATTTGGATCCTCTGTATGTTTCACACATAGTGCGGCTTGACAAAAAAAACATACCATACCATAACACACATTACCCCTCCCCCTTGGTAAGTTAAGTAAGTATGTCAAGGTTTTGTTGATCAAGGATAGAGAGTAAGCTGCTGCGGCAAAAAGAGCAAATCTAACGGGTGAAGGTCTCAATATACCGGTTGATATTTCTTCATACGCACACCTATGGTCACAAGCTTTGGAGTGACCGCGAGGATAAGATTGCAAATAAAAATGTCTTAACGGATTCACCTTCAGAGATTAGGTGAAGAGCTCAGCTATCTGTGACTCAGAGTAGGTCTGCTGCTCCTCACCAGTTGAAGTGTTTTTTTTTGTTTTTTGGGGTGAGGAGTTACAGGCGCATGGTCAACTGACAGAAGGCCTCAGGTTACGCTGAAGGGAATTTGTCTGATAGCTGGCCTCCCATTGGGACTGGGGGAATGGATTGGGAAGTCTGGCTCCTTTGCACAGACTTCTGCCTCTTCCACCCAGGGAAGGACAGACGGCGCTCCGGGTGTAAGGGGTAGCAGAACCCCTAATACAGGCTTTCTGTCCCCCGGCGACTGGTGTCAGAGTTTTGGTCCACAATGCCAGCAAGGAAGTCGGATTCGTTTTCAGCGAGGTTTCGACACCCCCAAGGCTGCCCTTTGTTACTGATTCTCTTCATAGGCCTTATGGACAGAATTTATAGGTGCTGCCAAGGTGTTGAGGGGGGCTTTTTATATTGTTACTAGCAGGCATCAGCTAGTGGCAGTCAAGAGAGGATGAAGAGTCAGGTGCAAAAATTGTCAGTGGCAGTGTGCTGTTTGTTGTCTTTTCGCTGCCACCTCAGCATCAGCCATTGAATTAAAAGCAGCCTGTAAAGTACCATAAAGTTTTCCAGAGCCTGCCTGTGCCCTGAGAGAGCAGATGTTTGCTCGACTTCAATCAATAGCTGCTTGTGTCAATTAATGACACTGTCAAGTGGATTTTTCCGCTTCTAATTTTAGCCTCCGTACAGACTAAAATTCAAAAGCAGTCATTTTTCTCTCAGTCATTTTCTCTGCTACTGAATTTGCTGGAAAGGATTTGAAAAGGTTGGCAAGGTGCCTGCTAAAGCAAGAATAGCAATGTAATCTATTACAAAACACCGAGGCAGCCCAAGTTATTGATCTTTTTCTTGCAAGCTGTGAGAAGAAGGACATTTTCTTGGCAGAGATGAGATCTATTTGGCCGGAAATATTCACTTTAGCAGTGTGTGTGTGGGGGGGGGGGGGGGGCTGCGTGTGTGTGTATGCGTGTGGTAAAGTGGTAAATAGCATTTAGTGTGAGAAATGACAGTGGCATTCCTTCACGCTGACAAATGTTGTTACATTTTGCAGTGCAAAAAAAAGCACGCGAGATAATGAAGCCTTGTAACCTCATTGAAAACAAACACGTTAACTGTGGCACTTTGAAGCCACTTTGCTTCCAAAGCTCGTCCACAGACTTTCTTGTGGCGTAACAAACTTTTATGCCATGAAGCCTTCGCACTGTGGCCCTTTTCCATCAGGGCTCTGATATGAATTTTCACATGTTTTCTTATCCTCTTCCCAGCTGTCACACTGACAGCTGTGATTTTCACAGCATGTTCACATTTTGTAATATACAGTATTAGCTCCCACTCACATGTACGGCTTTTTAAATCCCTTCACACTGAATATGTTGACTTGCCCAAATAAATGGGTTACTGAAGGTTTCATCGCTACACTTTTTCACACTTCTCTGTTCAGTCTCAGTTTAAATGCACTGACTTAGATTCAGTTTGACTAAAGATTTTTCAAAAGAGGAAGAGGTCGCTGAAAAGAGGAAGACCATCATAGGCACCATACAATAAAGTACATGGAGCCCACCACCTTGAGCACTGAATCGTACAGCGACGTCACCGCCATGTTGTATGTGTTGTAATTTCTCACACTGTGTAGATTTACCAACGATAAACTGAGCTCTCCGCTGCTAGTCTGTCTCTATTAACTATTGCTAGTAAATTGATATGAATCCCTGAATTTAAATGTGATTCATCAAAATGAGTTACATGTAAATGTTAGTGCCCTTTATTGAGGCAAACCCACCTGTCACATTTACAGTTGTGTTTGAACGTTTACATACCCTCATGTAAACTTGATGCACACTTCATGGTGAGAAATAGGCTTAATGCCTATAACCTCCAAAATGATGTGGCAATTGTTTTTGATATTTTCAGAGGTTGAAGCTGGCATGAGTGGACGTGTGCATGTGAATTTTGGTGATGATTCATAGCATTTAGGATCTGTAAGTGAGCTTTTGTACATTTACAGTTGTGCTCATACGTTTACATACTACAAGGGAATGTCAAAACTGTACATTACATTTCAATATATGGTTATTATAGACATGATTAAATACATATTATTTCAGTATTCATCATCACTGTGACTGTTACATTCATTGTTAGCTGTAAAAACTCATGAAAATAGGAAAAACAAAGAACAAAAATAGGAAAAAATATGCAATTCCTCAGATTAAAAGTTTCATTTTATCCTCCATAGTTTATAGTCGTAGTTGCTAGCTACAAGTCAAATATATAGAAACACTGATATGCCTGTATTCTTAATGTGTAACTGTATCATTATGATTTTAATCTTTTTTGTTTTGCTTGTTTTTTTTGTGTTTTTTCTGTTTGTTTTTTAGCGTGGACCCTGAGTCTGGAATAAATTGAATTGAATTGAATATAGGCGCTACTGATTTTCTTCCCCCCTTATCAACCCAGGTCAATACTATCATATATTTATCATTGTTGTAAATGTTTGAAGTGATTGTAAAAAATGATAGTTCTACTACATAGCTTTGTGACAAGATTCTATTACTATTGCTCTTTGTAACAATTTGCCCAAAAATATTTTTACAATAGCCTTTTTATTTGACCATTTATTAGCTGTTCACAATGGGTACTCCTGCAAGCCTCTGGCCAATAGTTTTCAGACTGGATTCTGGTTCGAATTTACTGCCATCTGTCTGCGGATGTGATGCCATGTACTCATTATGTACGTGAAGAAGGGTGTGTGTGGTTTCATTTTTCTGGCAGGTGCGATTCAAAATGGAATTTTCTGTTTTCAGGAGCTTTAAGTCATATGTCACCTTGCTCTGTTAAGGGCTACACAGCTGATCGGTGAATGTTGGACAGAGGCAAAGACGGGATGCTAGTTCAGAAATAGGTTCATGTATCAGCATATCTGACAGGAATGTAGAGTTCTGTCGGAGACAGCTTTCCGCACAGGTTTGAGCGTGGGTGTTTGTGTTTGAGCTCAACCCGCATTCACCGACCACATTTCATAAGGGAAGAGAGGAAATCTGCTTCATTTTTGCAAAGCTCCTTCATTCCTAAAGCATAGCATCTCCCATCTGACCAAATCTCACAGTAATAAAAACATGCAGCAGCGAAGAAGTCAAAGATATTAGTCTTTTATTGTTTCTTTTGTTTTTGTGCTCATCTTACTTACTACAAATATGATCTTGCTGTTTTTTATAAATATATTTTACTGTCACACCAGGCCGTACTCCATGTTTGTTGTTGTAAAAGTCACCTCTGAAAAGTTATTGTACCAAAGTCACCTCATCAAGTACACTTTCCCATCAAATGTGTTCCATTGCAAGGGCTGTATTCAAATTTCTGTGAGTTGCTCTACCGCTACGGTACATGTGGTAACTTGAATTGCGACCACAATATTCAAACTTCGATTTGGTCAACAAAACGTCCCACTGTGATCAATTACATTATATCTAGATAATTCATTTGAACCGGCCATAAATCCCTTAATGCTGTTTGAAATTATATCTACTGAAGTGCTTTTTTGGCCATCAGAATATACCACACTGGTTTGCATATTTTTCAACAAATTCAAAATTCAAGGTACCACTGTAGTCTAATCCTCCATACACATAATGTATATCATGCTCTGTTCAACCCTTAAACACCAGAGACGTTTAGCCAACATTGCAATGCAAAGAATGCCTTCACACGGTTTGATCCCACTATTTTTCTTCCAGAATAACAGAGTGCTCTTCAACATCCGCGTGGTGGGAGGATCATCGTTTTACAGCTACTTGTCACCGCAGGACAGTCGGCCACTCTACCATCCTGCTGTTGACAGGTCAGTGTGGAATGTGAATTCTAACTGAGGACAGTTTGTATTAAGTGACACTTTTTTTTTCTTCCTGAAAGCACCCAACGATGTCCCATGTTTCAGTGTTTTGCATAGTCTTTCGGGTGCAAATTATCCTATCTACTGAATTCTGTTCTCTGCTGTGGGCCTCACCTGGAACAACTGCCAAAAATAGTCCATTTATATTTGTTTGTGTTTATCTGGAAATGGCTCAAGTTACATTTTTCACTGGCTGTTAAATAAGTTGAAATTAAATTATTGTAGTATTAGATTAAAAAAAAAAAAAAAAAAAACATTTGCAGGCCACAGTCCAAAGAAGAACAAGTATGACTATTATAAAAGAAAAACCCAAATATTTTGATAATCAATTCCGAATATTACCTGAATGCCGCTTTTCATTGGAAAAGGTAAAAGAATATTGTTGGGAAAATATCCAGTATTTACCTTTTATTATACAGATTGTCACTAGATGGCGCTAGGGCACCACCCCACCATACTGTTTCCTTGTAGACAAAAAAAACAAAAACTCTGAAAAATTGTTATTTAAGAAATGTGAAAATGAAAATTTGTAAAGTTACAAGAATAAATTCTGTTTTAAGCGAAAATTACGAAAATGTCTGTGAGTATATATATTACTGAACGTAAGTTACATTTTAAAACTCAAGCAATGAAGTCATCAGCATTTTGTCACGTCTACAACATCAATATGTACAGTTGAATGTGATTGTAGCATTTTTGTATCTTTTCCTCAGCAAGAACAGAAATGCAAATGAATCACTTTTTATGTTGGATTTGTTCAGTTATCAACAAGAATATATAATATTTCATGCTTTTTACATGTTGAATTTTTAGTTTGAATTAGTTTCAAGATTTTCTTGAACAACTTTTTTTTGGTCTTATATATACTCACATATGGAGGGCCAAATCTGCCAAAATAAAGCAAATAATTAATAAACAAATAAGTTAAAATAAGACAAATATATAAATAGAATTAAATGTCAATCAATAAGATAAAACGCTCAGCTCTTACTTATTTATTTCATGCTGCAGACAATGTCAGCATGAAATGCGTCATGAAATGTTATTCAAATGAGGGGGCGGTCCTAAGTGTGTCTTGGGTTGAAATATTTGCCTTTTGGTTGATTGACATTTTTCTGTTTTATTTTCACTTTTATTTATTTTTTTATTTTGGCATTTTTGGTCCTCCATAAATCACATGGATACAACAGTTAGTGAGGGTTAAACATTCTAACTTCATGTCTATGCTCCCTGGAAATGTTGACATCTTGTGGACAAATGCTATATCAGATCTTCACTCCGTGATCAAATTTAAAAAATAAAATAAAAGTCTTTCTGATGGGTATATATATAGTACTCAAACCTGCTTAAGATTAGAGAGCTCCATCCAGTCCAGGCTGTGTCCGCCTCTCGCCCTAATGAGGACAAACGCTATAGAAAATGGATGGATGTCACACTGGAAAGAAATCTGTAATAGGGTTGCTGCTGTCTTTTAGAGCTCTGAAACTGTGCAGCCCAGGAGGACCGCCGCATGTGAAGCTCATCATTGAATGGGAGTACAGAATCAAAGACTGGTGAACAGGCTTTAAGTTGTCTTTTTCTAACATTTAACTTCAACTCTCCGTGCGCTCAACTGAAATCCTATTTGCATCATGGGTTGTAGCCTGTTTGGGAATATTCAGGAGGAGGTGGTGAAGGATGCTGACAGTGTAAGGAATCAGCAGCAGCAGCATGTCCAGCAGTACAGCTGCACCTTGGATGAGTGTTTTCAGCTCTACACCAAAGAGGAACAGGTAAGTAATGTGTAAATAGGTAGCATATTTAATAACTTGTGACTCCCAACTTAACTATTATCACATACAATTTAGGCCAAAGGAAAACAATAAGAATCGCTCTATGTAAAATTCACTGCTTATAGCATAAATGGAATGGACCTCGTAACAGTGCTTTACTTTGTCAAAGTGGCTGTGAAATGTTGTCAAAAGGGTCATTACAACAAGAAAGCTTTTAAGGCCCACCAGACGTCAAGCTAAGCAACTTAACTGTTGTGCAGTGTGCAGGGTTCTCCTCTTCTGCAACCTCTTATAATCACTGGCTAATACACTACAATACACAAACTACAGTAAGATGTAACTATATAAGGATAGCATGGTGAGTTGCCAAAATGCCCGAGGGCATTCAATGAAATGGGCTTGTTATTGCCATCATCCTCTGAAATCCAGAATCTTGCCTTTCATCTCACCCGTTTCCTCCCTTTGTATTGTTATAATATTGCTACAGCAGCCAGGAAAAATCTGCGTCTTCCTTGAACACCCTGTTGTTTGTGGTTCAGTACAAAAGTAATACCATACAGCAGTGATCCCCAACCAATTATCCAATTTAACTTGATTTGATCCAAATATTATTTATAATTGCAATTATATCCTCGTCATCGGTCTTTGCCAGTGACATATAGAGATTAACAGTTTAATATTTTTACATTTGAATTTACAATATTGTACAAGTGGTTACAAAGATTATATAAACTAGGGGTGTAAAGTGATTAAAATTTGTAATCGTAATTAATTGCATAACTTCAATAGCTAACTCATTTGCTCCCAAAAATGTCTAAATACATTCTATTTTAAATGTTTTAAATGTCCCAAAGACATATTTATGTTTTTTTATGTTTTTATATGCTATAGCATACAGAAGGCTTTGATGTAGCCTCTTAACTGCTAAGAACGGTTGAAGAAATGGTAGTTATTACACAAACGTCCAGCAGGTGGCAGCAGAGCAAAATAGATCAACCATTGCCATGTTAAGAAAAAAAAGCTCATTTACTCACAATTCTAAATAGATTTGTGAATAATGATAAAACTTAGATATATTCTGATATTAATTGCTGCAAAATGGAAATGAAGAGACTCTTTTGGTAGGTACCATGTTTTTATTGCAATAGAACACAATATTCTGTGGGTCTTGCAAAATCAGTCAAAATCCAGTAAAACAGCCGGGAGTGAAGGGAGTTGAAAATGGCTGGGAGTTAATGAGTTAACTCACGATTAATCGCAATTTTATATCTGTTCTAAATGTACAATAAAATGTATAATAAAGTGTACTCTTGTTAACATAAAAGGGAAAAAATATTAAACTAATAGAATTATGGTTGCATCTTTTAGTCATTGATACAGTAATTTCATAATAATTCATAAAGTTAAAATTAAAAAGATATACTGTACTGTAAAGAACGAGTGTAATATTGATTTGTGTTGAGCAAATTCTGATGCCACTAGATGGCATAATTGCATTTATAATACGTTGGTGACAGCTCAGTGCATTTTTCTTTTCTTATTAAGAGCTATCTAATCTTTAAGATGAAGTAACTAGTGAGATTCTGCACATTTTTAAAATTGTAAAATACAACTTCACCCCAATCTCCACAAATATATGCATTTTTATCAAATGTATTCTTGCTCAATTTTGACATGGACGTGTCTGCTGCGTTGCGACTGGAACTAACTACCCCAGTACAGGCTTTCCAAGTAAGGGGCGGTCATTAATCGCGCGTTTAAAAAAATGTGTGGCGTAAAAGAAACGTTAAATTAACTCAAAATGAACGCACTCATTTTGACACCCCTAATATAAACCAACCTGCGTAACCATTTATTGCCATTCGTAGAACAGAATAAGTCATGCCTTCCTGCGAGTATATCACATTTTAGAGCTAATTTGCTATTAAAAAGTCTGACACGATTGTGGTTTGTTGCATCGTCTCTCATGAAACTAATTAAGGAAATGAAAATATTAGACATAACTCCGTCTCATACCTTCCAGCTCGCCCCCGACGACGCCTGGAAGTGCCCGCACTGTAAGCAGCTTCAGCAGGGCATGGTGAAGATGAGCTTGTGGACACTACCGGACATCCTCATCCTCCACCTGAAGCGCTTCAGGCAAGTGGGCGAGCGGAGAAACAAGCTGACAACGTTCGTACATTTCCCCCTGGTGGACCTGGACATGACGCCGCACGTGGTCAACCGTAACCACGGTCCGCACCAGCCTCCGTCCAGACGGCCCGAGCTGGCTCCCCTCGACTTCCTGTACGATCTGTATGCCGTGTGCAACCACCATGGAGGGATGCACGGGGGGCATTACACAGGTCGGACATCAGTATCTCATGAATCTTTGAATTATTTATTGCGAATATGTGTGAAAATGACCGAAGAAAAGAACAGACAAAATATCGTTTTATATGACAAAGATCGTGATGATGCATTTTCTGAGTGAAAATGAGGACGTCAAAATGGATGCTATAACTCAACCTTGTTCTTACTGTGATGGCAGCCTTTTGTCGAAACTCTGTGGACGGTCAGTGGTACAGCTACGATGACAGCAACGCTGAGCCGGTTCCAGAGGGAGACGTGTGCACACGAGGCGCCTACATCCTCTTCTATCAACGAAGAAAAACAATACCGCCGTGGTCTGCAAGTTCTTCACTCACTGGTTAGACGTTGTCATTTTTCTGTTGGTCAATAGCTTCAGCCTTGGGATATAAACAGTATTTTAATATTACTGAGGAAAGGAGGGTGTAGCTTTTGCAGCCAAGGGTCAGAACTATATTAAAACAGTTTGTCTTCTGAAATAACGGAAGCTAGATGAAGGATATTTATGTTTTGAGAGAAAAGGGACATTCCTCTTATTCAGTGACATCACAAGCATCTATTCTGAAGCAAAATGTTCAATTCAGAGTTCAGATCATTCACAAAATTGCATCCTGGAGAATACATCGATGCATCGGATTCATAGATATCCACCCCAGAGATGAAATTGCTTATAACAGTACTTGACATCTCTGCATGGGACAAAATAATTACATTTTCATTATTTTCAAAATGTCTTCTTTTTTTTCAGTGAATGGTTTTATTTAATTCAACCTTATTAACTAACCAGTTTTTTTTTTTTTAGTGACTCGTGGTAGTTAGTACAGTACATACACTACTCACAAATAAGGATATTGGGCTTTAGGGTGACATTTTAGAATGAACCTAAAATTCACTAACTTTCACAGGTGACCTTTATTTGACCTTCACTAAACTGTTTAATGCACATGACCAACTGTTCAATTGTTTTGTTTTTTAATTGCTATCAACAGTCCTCTGCATCTTGCTGTTCTTGGTAGAGAAGCACTCCATGTGCTTTTGGGTAAAAGGACGAGTGGTTCTTGGAAATTTAGTCCCCCAGTTGGCTTTTAGCTTTCAGTGTTGTGTTGTTGAAATAAAAACAATAATAATACTAATTTAAAAAAAAAAAAAAAGCTAGCAATGCTGAAAATCATTTTGACTCTGAAAATCTTTATAAAGAACGTGTGCACAATCAAATGATGGTACAATAATTTTCAGGATGATAAATTAAATTAATACAGCAAGAAATTTGAGCCCCCAGCGTTTGGTTTAAGTTTGAGAACCATCACTAACTTTTTATGGCCTTTGATCCCTTTTTCTTCCAATCCTTCTCACCAGCGTCATTAAAAAAACACTTTTCTGCTTTCTTTCCTTCCTTTAATGCCTGTCCTATAACAGCATGATAATCCACTTTATTAAAACTACCCATTTTTCACAGTATTCACACTATGACATCATGAACGATAGCAAGTTGACACCTAACAATCGATCATTGTGAGGCATCAAACAGCAATTCTCAATGGTCCATTAAAATACAGCGAGATTGGAGGAGACACAGAAGTCATTGAAGGGGACGTCCTTAAACGTACTGTTTGACGTTTTTCTGTTGCTGTTTATAAACACAACATTCAAAACTGATGCTCGAGGAAGTCGAGGACAGCAGCCAACCAGGAACGAGCGTGAAAACAGTCCATCAATCAAGAGCGGGGGTTCGGACAGAGGAATTTGCATATGCAGACAAGACACACGAATCAAACTCTTAACACGTCCGTGTGTGTGTTTGTTGATTCATGGTCCAAGCGCCTGTTGTGAATGTTGTCGTTTAGCTCCTTGCTAGACAACAAGTTGAACAAACAGTACTAAAACTTTGGGCAATTGGAAAAATCAAATAAAATGTGGATGGCCGGTGGGACACATTGTGGTCTTCTCCATTGCCACCATCTCCAGAAACTAACTCCAGTTTCTTTCGTCATCTTGCAGGTTCCACCAGCTCAAACACTTCCGACCACTGGCTGGTGCGGCTGACGGGGGGCAGTGACAGAGGTGCCCTGGCGTCAGCAGCATCCATCTCAGGGCACCCCGCGCCCATGCAGCCTCCGGGAGCTACTGATCGGCCAGTGTTTGGGGAAGAATCCCGCAAAACTGCTGACACAAGTGAATAGATGGCATTACGTCTCGTGTAGGGATGTTCGAGACTAAAGATGTCACCACTGACCGCAATATGGTGATATTGCGATATTAAAATTGCCACGCTATCGCCGTCGTCATGCTACGATATTTAAAGCACCACATCTCCATCAAAAAACATTACTTTTCACCTGCCTCAGCAAAGCACAGTATTATGATACTCTACACTGCTGAGGCCAATTGTTACTTACGATGTGCATTGTTTACAAAGTAATTCAAGATGGCGGAGGTCGGCGACCATACTGGCATAGTGGCATGGCTATAGCAGAAAATTCAGAGGTTGATATATATAGTATTATGAGCTTTTTTATATATATTGTCAACACCACCACAATATCGTGGTAATTATCATATTGTGAGGTTCGTATCGTGATAATATCATATTGTGACATTTGGATATTGTTACATCCCTATTTGATACAAGTTTTTTTTCTTTTTCTTTTTACCGATACAGATACTCAAATTTTAAGTACCGGTACTCACCGATGCTGATAGTACCCATACCATACTTATGATACATAAAATTTCCCCCAAAAACAATGATAGATCATTTAAAAAAATTAAAAATACATATATGTCCCAACTGTAGCCAATTTCCGTAAAATTGCATGAAATTAATGGCAATTATATTTTTGCAATTTGCTCATAGGTCATTTTGCAAAAAGCACTAATAAAATGAATTTCAAAAACTAGATAAATGAAATGAAAAAAATAACCACTTCAAGCCTTTAGTTCCTGACTGAAAAACAACCACAAGAGCGTGGACTGATACCAATATCTGTCTGTCGCGAGTACAGATACCGTGAAATGTTTCCTGGTATCGACCTGATACCGATACCTGGTATCAGTACTCGCCCTCCCCTAACTCAAACATTGTACTAAGCCACCATGCTTACATATTTATTTTTCTTCCTCCAGATGGATTTGAGTCCAAACCGTTCATCCGTAGGACCCAAGCAAGGAGTGTAAGCATGAGATCTCCAACAAAGCCCAAGGAGCCTTTCAACAAAGTCCTGCCGCTGCGATGGTCCTTCGGAGCCAAGGAGCGGTTGAAGCATTCGGTGGAGACGCAATCCGGGGAGCTGGTGGAATATCTTGAATCGGGCCGCCGCCCGCGATGTACCAAAGACCCGATTGTTGCGCTGGTGGCCACCCCGCCGCAAAGGCATGCCCAGCGCAGAGACTTTGAGGGCGCACAGGAGTGCAGCTCACCAAGCGGGAGTAGCCTCAGCTGCACGGAAATATGCTCCTCCCCTAAAATCCCAGGGGGACAGAGCAGGCCTGCTATGGGGAGACACATGGGCAACAATGTCATAGGCAAGGACGATGCCTCCCTGAGGGTGAGGTCACCTAATAAGAGAGTCAGGCAGGAGCAAGGCAGGACTTTGGATGTCCAACTTCAGAGAGTGGCTTTGCTAGGAGCACACGTCAGCAGTCATAGTGCGCCTCCGAGCAGGGATTCCACGCTGAGAAAAAACAAAGTCCATTTCGGGGGGTGCACCAGATCCCCGAAAGATGCATTAGTCGTTCAACCACAGGCACAAAGGGGGCACGAGGGTCAGAGCCAAGAGAGCCTTGTGGCCTTTTTTAAACCGGCTTTCATTCGGAAAGACGTCCCCAGATCGCCACTGGCGGCTCACGACAGACGCGTGAACGGATATTTGGGGAAGCTGGCGAGCGGCGATTTCGCCAAAATGTCCTTCTCCAACGGAACGTTGAGCGCCTTGACGAAAGACGAGCGGAGGGCCAACGTGCTCCCCGGCTGCAAGGTCCAGCTGCTGAACGGACAGGCCGCGTGTCTCCACTGCGCCGACATCAAGCGCGCTCACAGCTCCAGCAACATTCAGACCAAGATGGACGCCACCTTCCACAGGTGCGCCTCGCTGCAGAGGAACGGGGACATCACGGCCTCGCACCGCGGCCTGATCCCGGACAAGCCCGCTTTTGCCACCCTGCAGAGGACAAGATTCAGTACCACCTCCTTGGGTAAGCACAGACCCCGACAGCTCGGGAAGTCTAGGTCGTAAAACAAAACAAATTAAGAAAACTTTTAAAATAAAAAAAAACAAGAGTGCTTTAAACTAATTTGCTCCAAAAACTTATAAATCCCAAAGATGTATTTATACGTTTATTTTCCTTCTAAAGCATACAGAAGGCATTGATACAGCCTCTAAACTACAGAGAACGATTTAATCAATGGTAGTTATTACAGAAATGGCCAGCAGGTGGCAGCAGAGTATAAGAGATCAACCAAGGCCATGTTGTAAACGAGCTGATTTTCCCACAATTTAAAGCAATTAGCTATATTCTGATGCTAATTACTGTAAAATGGAAACAGATACTTTTTTTTTCCTGATGAAAGAAGAGACTCTAATCTTTCTTTTGGTAGGTTCCATGTTTTTATAGCAATAGAACACAATATTCTGTGGACCTTGCGAAATCTGTCAAAATAAGCAGCTGGGGGCGAAGGGGGTTGCTTCAGTGAAAATGGCTGTGAGTGAATGAGTTAATTAAAAACCTGATTGAAACGTACTCAAAAACATAACTAGCAAACGCCCTAAAAAGAAAAATTCTAGTTGAATTTAAAGAGCAAAATTTAAAATAAAAACTCGCTATAATGATAAAAATATAAAAACGATCATGAAAAATCTAAAATTTGGATATAACCCTGTTGTAAATACAGGTGCACTTCAATACAAACTAATATTGTGTAAAGAATTCTTGTAATGTGGTTCAAGCCACTTTGAACAGTGTTATTCTTGTTCATTGTTGTTAGCTTAAAAAAATGCTCATTTTGTTCAGTAACTAATCTCTCACTCTATTTTCCATCAGTGCCTCTGTGACATCCCACAATGAATTGCGGTCCCTCAGTCTTGCAGGCTGAGACGTCCCCCGCCGAAAGCATCGCTGGAAAGGAGTGTCTTCTCTCCTCCATTTATACAGTAGTACTGTTATTTCTTACCTGTGTGTGTCTTAAACTTAATCTATGCAGAGTTGAGTTCCTGCTGTCCTTTGTACGAATTGTGCCGTTGGTCTAATACGTGAATTTGGAATACAGCGAACCTCCGCTTTGGAAGGGACAGACAATGTCCACAAGATAGACGTAAAGAAGTACTTCTCTGTAAATGAACTCGAACAAAGTGGAAGAAGGCACCATGAAAAAATTGTGAATTGTTGATTTTTTCCAGTAAATAACAAAGGGTAGTTTCAAAAAATAAAATTGGTGAATTTGTGTATTGTGAACCCCTTTTATGCAGAGGTTTGCTGTATTTGCAAAAGCTGAGGCATGTGTGATACATCACACATGGAAAGAGGAATAGGTTATACTTGCTTTTCTACACTGAGTGAAAACAATGCACTGTCAATTGGCTGGTCAATCATTATGTTTTTGTAACATCATTGCACTTTTATAAATGGCATATTTTCTTATAGGACTTCATTTGTACGTCCTTCCAAGTTGAAGAATAATGACACTGTTCTAAATTTGATTGTGTTGTAAGTTTGAAAAGAT
The DNA here is from genome assembly GCF_054856555.1 of Leptonotus elevatus. Lineage (NCBI taxonomy): Eukaryota > Metazoa > Chordata > Actinopteri > Syngnathiformes > Syngnathidae > Leptonotus > Leptonotus elevatus. Next base: position 50,171,348 of record NC_141239.1, on the reverse strand, counting down.
GGTCTGTGGGTTTTATGAGGGTGTACAGATGAACCACAAAGTATTGGGAAATAGCCTGACTTGGTTTAGAAGTTCAACTTTATCTATGAAAGACTCTTTGCTTACGCCAACAGAATTTGTTTTATTTATTTTTGCACCCAGCAGTGTGTGTTTGCGTATTATAATTGTTATAACCGCAATTACATTAGATGAAGTCTGCGCGTATGTAATGGTAGTCACTGTTAAACTTCAATGACACAACATACACAAATGTTAGTGTTACTGTGAAATACTGTACTCAACTTTATCTGAAGTAGGAGGAAAAGCACAAAATTGAAGGTGCTCCTCAAGCGTTTGAATTAACCGTGCCCACTTGCTAAAGGCTTGTGATGTCTTTCCTTTCCAATTTTGTGTTTGATACATTGCAAAAGTGCCACAAAGGGAATATTCGCATTTGGGAATGTGAAGGAGGGACCCACTTTGCAGCACTCAACACTCTTCATCAAAAGGAAATGAATTATATTTTATTACTAACTTTTTTTTACAAGTCTACATTTTGTACTGACATGTAATGTCAGAATTGTCTCATGCTATTATGTGGGAAAGGCCGTGGTTAAACTGGACACAAAACACAAAAGTCCCTGTATTGGACTTTGTATATCTGCTTCATGTTCTGACATTTTCTGGATTTCACATTAAACACATTTTTTTCTCACAAATGAATGGATTTTTGTACAAATTATTTACAACTTGCATAAAATGTATTTGACTTGACCTCTCCATTTTGCCTGCCCAGTCATATTTTTAAAATAATGGCATGGTAGGAATGATTTTAATTAACATGAAACTTTCCGTAGCTACGTACACTATGCACATTTTTGCGTCAAATGCACATTCTGTCATGCGGACGCATAATTTCTCAAATTCTGCAGGGAATATGCTACAGCAATCCACCCCCAACCTCCCCACCCCCATTGATTAATTTAACAACACTCATACTGAGTACATATATACATATAGCTACATATTATGCAGTATGTGTGTTTGTATTTTTTATTATTGGACTTATTGTAGCATTTAAATGACAATACATCCAAGTTTTGTTTGACCTTCGTGGCATGTTTTACTTGGGGGTGAATTCTACATTGTGATATAACACTGCCAGCCATTTTGGAAACTTTCGAAATTTTTAATACCCACACAATATTATGTTCAATAATTATATATAAACCAAATCTGCCAACTGACAGAATAGACCACCAGGTGTCAGTAGTGACAAGGTATTCGCAGAGTATTCGTCTCTGTTCCAGATGGGCCCAACGTTGAAAACCAGATGGCTGAAAAATGATAACAAAACAACACAAGCAAATATCACAAACACTTGTAAGTCATTGTGCTGTTTTTGCAACTGTGACCAATAATTTGCTTAACGTGATATATAGTAATATTTTATATCAAAACAAAGAAAAATGAATTAGCAAGTTAAATAAATGTGCGTTGTTGTTGTTTTCTGGATGCATGGTGTATTTTGTTAGATTGACCCAAGCTGCAAGGCTGCCAATGTGAGAAATACTGCATACCACGGGAATTTTACCTGTCTGTCTTTAGTCATTGCACACGCCCAGTTGCACCACAATGCGTTGCATTTATGTCTACATCCATTGCTGGGATGCAATAAATTGATCCATTCATTTTCTTTACTGCTTACTTTTCCTACAGTCCCAAAGCGTAAAAGCAGGTTAGCTGCTGTGTTATAAATGCTATAGTTGGAATTAAGTACCATTATCTTTGTCGTAGTTATTGGATTTCATTTGATTCATATAATGAGGCAGATTATGTTGAGTGTAATCATTAAAATATGAAAGTATGCTCCTCTCTTCAAAAGCGCTATATTAATCTGATGCATTAAGGCCCACCGAGCATTTAAATTTTAAAGAGTCCTGTAATAGGTCTAGTTGTTGCATTAAATTGCACGTTGTTGTATTAGGTAATTGGTTAAGTAATTATAGTTAAATTAATACATTAAATACAAGCATATGAGAAAGAATTATTATTTTATTAATAAAATCCACTATTTTGCATATTGTCCCATCTACATATAGGCTAACTTTAAAACACAAATGTGGGCATTGAGCGCAAAAGTTAGCCCAACCTTGAAGTACATGGAATCATATGGACGAATGAGGTCGTTTAATTGTGACAGTTATGTTGGAGTTGGGAGTGTTGAAGCAGAACAGCTTGGGCGGGCGGAGTTTCACTTCCTACAAGCGCATGCTGACAAATATAAATAAATTAATAAACAGAATATATAGACTTCTCATTGAGCAGGTTCGCATGTTGCTCCTATCTGATAGGACGTCCGCCATATTGGATGTGTCAGATCTGCATGCACGTAAACTAATAATAGAAAAAAATGGCCTGAACTTCACACAGCGTATAGTGCACATTTGTACAAAGTTAAGACTGTACATCTCTCACTCACTCCTTTGCATACACACTTACATAGTTTTGGAAAAGGATAGGCATAAAAAAAATATATATAACTTTGTAATATTTCTTAAATGTTAACCAACGCGTATATGTAACATTGTTACTCAATTGTGATGACAAATATTGAAATAAAAATAACTTTTTAACTTATGAGTTACTGATGGTGTAGTGATACATTCTCATGGCTAAGTGTAAGTTCAGTTCCCATTCTGTAACAGTGTGAACGTGAGAGTGAAAGTTTATTGTCTCTACATGTGCCCCTGCAACTGGAAGTCAGCTGAGAAAAGCTCTAGCTCATTCGCAACCTGGCTGAACGGGATAAGCAGTCTAAAAAATGGATAGTCAGACTTCTGATTTCATCTGTGTCTAAATTAGCCTACTGGCATGTAGATGTGACATGTATGTTTTCTGAATAAAGACCACTAATGTTTACGTTTAATTGTTAATATGGATAATTTTCTCATGACATCACACACCACCATTGTTTTGTTTGTTCCTACTAAAAAATACTAATCATCAATCATGTGAGCAAAAAATATCCATGTTCAGTGACTTACATCAATTTAACTAGTCTAAATAGAAAATAGTAATTTGCCTGATTTTTTTTACTTTTTTGGGGGGGGGACTTTTATGGGCTTAAAGTATTAGTCACAAAGTCAGTAAATTCCATTGGCAAAATAGTGTTTTAATCATATGAGATCTGGCTTTGAGTGTATCCCAATTGGTTAACCAAACAGCCCAAGCAGCACATGAACCCGGCCGGCCACTTCCTGATCACGAATTTACCACATCTTATATGGTGGCAACGTTTAAGACTGATTCAGTACCAAGGTAGGATCTAGGTATTGTTTATGATGTGTGTCTCTCTCAATAAATAAACAATCCCTTCAAACTGTATTAATTTCGGCAATTCGATTGAACTATTATGGATTCACTACACACAGACTGTACAATATAAAGTGTACTTATACAGTAGGTTTTATGCTGACAGCTAAAAATGTGAGGCCTGTAGGGCTTAAATATGTGCTACTTGGAACTGAAATTTTATAATTTATACAGTGGTTGAATTTAAATGCAACTATTCAACTTTAGCAATTAAAATTAAAATACAAAAATGCTTCAAATTATTTTTCCGGAGGGCAGCACATTATTTCAGGCCACATGCCGTTCTATTTTGCCACATACAATATGGCGTCAACGTACGACGACTCGAACTTGGTCTATAATATCTACGATGCTGACCCTCCCTCCCAGCTCAGTGAAAGGAAGCGGAAATAAACGTCTCCAAGCTTATGCTAACAGCTCGAGTCAAGCTCCGGGGACGGGCTGGAAGTGATACATGACACACATCGGGGGATTTTTTTTTCCGCCACCAAAACCGAGAACGAGGCGCGGGTAACAGCGCGATAGGGATTTTTTTGTTAGGGTTGTAACATTGACGCGGAATATATCGAGTGGTGAGTTTGCGTCCTCTACGCGTCAAAGTTGTGTACTGTTTCCTTTTCGCGACGCAGGCTAGTCAAGTTGAGTGAGGCTAACGGGGCTAACTGTACCACTACGCTAGCAACAACAGCTTGCGCTATGAAAAAAAGGTGTTTTCTTCCATGTCATATTTGCCAACGCGAAACAAGCAGCAGTGTTCCCCGCCGTTTATCAACTCATCGCTTGACGTTAAACGCGCGTTCACTTGTTGACTAATGTCGCCTCTTCTTCAGTCGGTTTTGATAGATTGGTGGAAGTGAGTTGGAGAATCAGTAGTTATTGTTATCCGACCGTTAGCCGGCATGCTAACCTTAGCCTCCTAGTAGACTGGGCGCAGTCGTTTGGGGGCTAACAGGCGAAGTCTGTGAGCATGATTGAAAGTACGATTTGAAGAGAAATATATTGTTTATGTAATGTGCATTCCAGCCGACACTACTTTAGAAAATATATCAAGATTAGTGGCAATATAAGCACGACTTTCTTTTTATCGACTGATAAAATGATTTATTATCAACCTGTCTGACGATCACTTTTTAGATGGCACTGCGGATTGTAGTCAACTAGTGCCTTTTTCTTGCACGCTCCTAACGACTTTTCTAGAAAAGTGTCACATCCTCTGTTGTAAGGTCTCTGCGCTCACATTCAGAGCGGATGAATCGTGCCTATTCTTTCCGCCTTTTTAAAACATAAATAATAAGCGACGGTGTTCTGTTGACAAGATCGTTGTTCGCCGTCGGCTATTGGCGTACAAGTCTGTTTTAATGACCTTAGGGATCGTTCGGCTGTATTAGATTGACGCGTATTTGTCAACAACATAATGAGATAACGCTGCTTTTATCCGTTTAGCAAGTGTAGGTTGAGCTAATGTATCACTGCCGGCTCTGCATAATCTCCAGTCTGCACAGGTGTTTAGCAGTCTGACAGGGATTGATTTAAATGTCCTCCAACGTTATTCCTCATTTTGAAGCAAACGGGATTACTGTCATTGTCATATGTCTGTTTGCATGATCTTGTGCATATCTCAACTTCCTTTTGAAGAACATTTCTCACAAACCTGTGCACATTTTTGCCCAGCCTGTCTTACTCAGCTTCATCTTTCCTCCCTTTTACAGGAACCGCGCTGCGACCTTTATGTAAGGTCAAAGCCCTAAAGCAGCGGGTCACAGACGGGAGGAGAGACTCGGGAGAAAAGCATCTGGCGGTAGAAGCTGGGATAAGCGCTGTTTTTATTTATTTTTTTATTTAGTCCCTGAATCCCAACTTGAGCCAAGACGTTATCTCGCACTCACACCATGGAGGCCATTGCCAAATACGATTTCAACGCTACTGCTGAAGATGAGCTTAGCTTTAAGCGTGGAGAGGTCCTTAAGGTAAGTAGAAACCATTCGGTTTTCATTGGAGGGAAGGGAATACTTTGTGTGGCTTTATGTAAGTAAAGTTTTAATGCCTTCTGCCTTGACATTGTAGTGCCTCCTCAGTTTGGGTTGGTGTTTTTGTTTTTTTTGTTAAATGCATGTTTTCCGAGCTTATGAGCAGTTTGCATATGAATATGTGGTCATGCAGCACACTCAGTTATTGCTGTATGCACTATTTTTCGTTTGTTTCTATTATATTTCTGGCATAGAAAAAATGTTCATACATAAGTAGGGAGCACCCCATTTGTTTTGTGTTTTTGGCATTGGTGCATTCACCCGCTTGCAGTTTTTTTTATTCTGCTCTTGTTATTATTCTTGTTTATTCAGAACCCACATTCACTGTTTTTATGCTTAGGCCAAAGCAACAAAAGCATTACCGTAATTTAGTTGCCATCTTGAGGAATCAAAGAACTATGAAGTGACTTGATGAGTTTCAGTGAGACAGTACTAAAGCTTTGCCCCTATATTGTGGCCTCTTGGTGCCATGGAGCTCTGTTGGAGTGAATTGAGGAGTTTCCTTTGGACAATTGTGACTTTTCGCCATTTACAGTATGGCAGGGCTTGGTCTACTCCCGCTTGGGCGTTCACTGTTCATGTCTTCTTCTTTTTTTCACTAAATGCAAATGTAAATACACAAAAGTCAATGCTACAATGGTTGAATGCCCAAATATTCAACCAACATGTACATTCAACCCATCATCATTCATGACATGTAATTTCAGAAGACCTGTATTATTGTGGCTGAAGCTCATGATCCTGACACACTCTCTGTTTTGCATTTTCTTTCTTTTTTCTTTGCTTTTTGTGTTTGTAGCCCCACAGACAGAAGTGTAGCAGTGACGGCACAGTAAAAAGCATGCTAAATATAGAACTGGGAATGACATTCATTGCTATGTCAGAAAACATCTGGCTGCCCAGTTCAATATGAGCAATACAATGAGTTCAGTTTCAGTTGCATACATAAATACATGTTCATAAATATACACTTTACGAACATTCACTCTGTAAAGCTTTTTACTGAATCAAATCCAAATGCTAATTTGTGCATCCATCAAAAGTCAGTGCAGCTCCGCTTTAGGCTTTGCTGTAATGTTTCAGACAGTGTGGTCCTCCCAACACTTAAAAGTGGCTTTGGATTTGCAGCTAGCCTAACTTCCAAGTCGTTGGCAGAGAAACTGAAGAGAAATGGTTATGTAAAGTAAGAGTGGGCAGAAGTGCAGAACGGCTCACAGATATATTTTTGGAACAAGGCAAAGCAAACGATTTACTTTTAATTTTACTCGATGGATGGGCAGCTTCTCCAGAGAGACAACTATTTATATACACATGTTTGAAAAGTAAGTTTTTCTTAATCTGTCTCCTTTAAATTAATAAATGCCGTACACGTTTTAAAATAAGGTAACGTTTAATGCGACGTAAAACTGATGTACCTTTGCAATCAAATTTCCAGTGAACTGTGAACTCAGTCTCTTGAGTTTCTGAGGCAGTTCGTAGGCCCATTTGTTTATTTTTGAGTCCGTTTATGGCGTGTGCAAATTCATTCAAACCTTGTGCTTTTGTGTTGCCTCAACATGTCTCTCTGCAACCTTTATGCGATAAAGATATTTTGAAAATACACGCTGCAATTTTCCTGCACTATGGTGTTCTTAGGATTTAAACACAGGCATCATAATCCCTTTTGGCTAAAGCCATGCACATCAGGGTGACTGTTTTGTCGTAAGGTTGTGAAGTAAATATTTGCCTCAATGTGATAAGAAGCAAACCTTATAACATAGGTAATCTCTCTCTATTTGATGAAAAAATTAAGTATCAATAATAATAATAATAGTAATTGTATGTGCAGTTTGGAAGCACGTACCTCAGGTCAAAAGTTTCCAAAGTAGGCAAGTCACTGACTGCTTTTGCAAGGCATAAATGGCCACCATGTTTTTGACTACATGATTGAGTGCGCCATTGCCTTCCTCCTTTGATGTCATACGCAAAACAATGTAAAAACGATTCTGCTCACGTGTTCTGTTTAAAGTGTGTTTGAATGGTTGCTGGACAGTTGAGATAAATTGCTAATCTTGAAATGCTGGCTGTGCTTTTGCAGACTAGTTCCCGCCTGTTTGTAGCCAGGTTTTTGGAAGCAGTGCATATCAGCAAGGACTATGGAAGCTGCAAAAAAGTAGATTAATGAATAAAAGCATTGAATGGCTCAGCCCCAATACTGTATGTGTATGTTGAGTCCAGCTGTCTGTGTCAGCGTGTTGGTGCAGGGGAGATACAGCTCAGTAAACACTGAGCAAGTATTATATTTGCATAGGCATGGTAATACGGATAGTGATGTTTTTCGTTGTTGAAATCTAGATAGATCAAGGGGTTCTCAATCAGAAATGTAAAAGGTCCAGAATTTTTCTTTTTGTAGGAAGTCGTAGGTCCACACAGCACGTGCATAGTAGCGAAAAATGTTGGTCTTTATTTTAATTTTATTTTACTCTTTTTGTAGCTGGGTGTACTGTACAGTAATATTCAGGAGTTAGTGGAAGGCACAAAAACATATATTTTCAGCATCAAACATTCACACTGATTGTTTCTTCTTTAGTATTACTCAACAAAGTACAAATAAACAACTTTAAAGTTGAATCAAGTGTCTTGGGAGTTCATGTTCACATACATCAAAAGTAAAAGAAAGTGTCCTTTTCCTTTCAGCGATGCGGGCAAAGGTGGCAAGACTGAGGCCTTATCTAAGTAAAGAAAAACCTGGCTAGATTTTGCACACACAAAAAACAAAGACCTGAACACTCAAATGTATGTGGGGAAAATGTGTTGCGGTTCAATGAAATAGAGTTCGAACATTTTGGGCATTCATTCCAAAAGGTACAGGTATGTATGTTTGGCACAAACACAACACTCTTCATCACCAAAGCACAAAACCTCAAGAGAAAGCCTACTCGAGCATCTTAACTTTATTTGGCCTTAATCAGAGGCACTTTGAAAGTTAGCAGGTGTGAGCAGACACCCATTTAAAATGAGCTTGAATGTGATTGGTTAATTCTAAACACGGCTACATCCCCAGTTACTAGAGATTGTGAGCACTTGTGCAACTACAGTATCTGAGATGTTTGTTTTTACTTCCCCTTCTCAAAGACCCCCCCCCCCGCCGCCTCCAATTGACTTTTACAGGTTATTGGTCACATTAATGTTGAACAAAGTTCGACCATTTTAGGCCCTTTTAAAGAAAATCACAACAACAAAAAACACATTGACCAAGGCTGTGTGTAGACTTTATATCTACCGTAGAAAGAGACAGGAAGGTGGTATATACCAGCAATTCTTGTTAATTATTTGATCTGCATGTGTTTTCCTTGAAATTGTATCTTCTGTTTGAGTCCACTCAATGTATGTTCTAACAGTTGAGCTGCAAACCAAAATATCTCTATAGAAAAAGAATGCTTTTAATTTTGCAACCGAAGCTAAATCTTGCATGCAACACCCATTATAATCTGAAGCATGTACAGAGAGGAATTATTCATTTCCTGTAAAAGTCATTAGTGTACAGTTCTATTGAGGGTAGAATTTCATATTCTTTTCAAGTGATTTCTTGAGAGAAGATGAATCTAAAATAGACTGCCATGATACTGCCCCGTCACCATCCACAATTCATCTGAATCATTTGTTGGCTGCTTTCCCAATTGGACTAATTTGCTTTTTGAAGCAGGCATGATGTTCTTCCCTTTGTCGGATTGAATCCCCCTTTCTCTCACTCTTTCATCTTTTTTTATCCGCTTTCACTCTTCCTCTAGTTAGCTCCCCTTCCTGAGACAGATACACGGTGCTGTAAAGATGGAGCCATGTTATATAACTTGTAACTATATTTTCAGGAATTTCTCTTTCAAAGGAAAGATGTATAATTTAGTAGCATTTTATCCGAGAACTTAACAATGTCCGTGATAAAACTAATATCCTAACATCATGGCTGCTTCTGTACACAACAAACAACAAAACTTAATGTCTACCCAAATACAAATGTGAGTAGACTGACTTGAAAAAAACAGAACTTAAGGTCAGATGTGCTCTGGTGGTACTGAAATTAGGCTACCAATTGATGAAGCAAGAATTGGTTCTCAGTGGTGCCAATGTGTATGTAGTCAAAGCAAGCCTTCTGCCGATCCTGATGCTAAACGGCTCTGTTCCAAGGACAAAAGGTCTCTCATGAGAGCCTACTGGCCTTGCTTAGTTGAACATCTACTTCTATCTCATTTTAACTGTCTTTGAAAAATGGTAGCAGTGCTGCATGGCATGAATAGGAAAAATATGAGATTGCCCCAAGGTAGAGCTTCTTTTTATGTAAACATTAACATGCCATGAACTGCAATAAATCCTAAATTATAAATATTGTACTTTTTCCAACACTCCAGATATTTTCATGAATGGCAAAGGAAGGGAATACAGTCATCTTTACAGTTCTGCCGCTCTATCTTAAGCTTAATGCTTCCGTGCATCATAATTAATTCATTGAAATTATGCCCTTGAAGGTGATTGCAGTACAATCACTGTCTTGGATATAGTGTGCGCATGTATTTTGAGCTTTTATACTTGCAGATAATGAAGAGAACTCAAATAGAGATTCACACATTTTTATCCGAAATGTTTCTGTGGGCGTTTGTAAGATGAAAGAAAGCCCACATTGTCCAGTGTCACTAGGATATTTAGTAATCAGGTTCCACAACTAGCCTCCAGCGAGCAATCACTGTGTCACTGTGTTTCACAACAGCTGGCCGCCCTGACCAGGCTCCCCTCTAATTTGCAGCCTTGAGTCATTCAGTAACATTTAGTTCTGTCATTTGCCATCTCATGAGTCATGAAGCAAACTATCACATCGCAGCATCTTCTTGGTGTGTTAGCTATTAAGGAAGACTAAGTGATGACGGAAATAGAAAAGTCACTTAAATGGTTGTTAAGCAAGTTGGTGTATAGACTCCAACACAACTTTATGCTGAATGATGCTTATTTTCTGTTGTCCTTCATTTTTATGTCCGTTGATTTGTAGGCAAAGCAGAACATCTTACTGAAGTCTGGCCACTGCCCTAAGCACTGTTCTCATTTCCTCTTTAAATAAATAAATAAAGATTAACAGCCCGTCGTGCTGACAAAATAAGCTCCTCTCAACAGATCTGGGAGCTCTGTGTCAACAGTTATAATTAAAACTCATTGTGCTCAGAGTTCACTGCCCACCGATACTGATAATATAGGCTACACCTCGCAAGTGCCAAATGTAAAACATCACATCATGGCTCTTGATAAATGAGCATCATATAGCTTATTTCACCAAATCAAAACATTTCTAGTATGAAGCAGAATTTACAAAAAATATATACTAGTGTCAACATATTATTATTGCATCCACAACACACTGATTTTAGAGGCAACGCTGCATGTTAATGAGAGTGGACCAGTGTCATTCATTATTATTGGCATTGAATATAATAACGTAAGAGGAAATTCGTAAAGATAAAAATGTATCTCAGCTTGGCTAGAATACATTTGGAAAGTAGCATGTTTATTTGACACGTTTAAAATATGGAAGTAACACTAATAAATATTATATCAGCATCCCATTACTTAAGTCTTAATTTATTTATCTATGGTATCACTTTTAACTCATTCACTCCCAGCCATTTTCACTGAAGCAACCCCCTTCACTCCCGGCTGTTTAACTTGATTTTGACTGTTTTTGCAAGGCCCACAAAATATTGTGTTCTATTGCTATAAAAATATGGAACCTACCAAAAGAAAGACCATAAAGATTATATTTCTATCTGTTTCTGTTTTGCAGCAAATTAGCATTATAATATAGCTAAGTTTAATCATCATTCACAAATCTGTTTAGAACTGTGGGTAAATGCACTATTTTCAACATGGCCCTGGTTGATCTCTTTCGCTCTGCTGAATATAATGTAATAACTACTATTTCTTCAACTGTTCTCTGCATTTGAGAGGCTGCATCAAAGCCTTCTGTATGCTCTAGCATTTAAAAAAAACACACACATAAAAAATGTATAAATACGTCTTCGGGACACTTAAAACGTTTAAAATAGAACGTATTTGTACGTTTGTGGGAGCAAATGAGTTAAAAGGTGCATTTTTCTTGTATCGCGAGTATAGGTGATCTCTCTCTTTCTCTCTGTGTGACTAGGTTTACATGCAGCCAATACTCTGTTAAGGTCAAAATTCCGGTTTCTAAAACGTTTGGGATAATCCATTTACATGTGTGATTGGACAGAGTTACTCCAGTTAACTAATTGTTAGTTAAGAGATGACCATATATATATTTTACGGGTTTTACAAGGTTTATTGTCTGTATGTAACCATACTATCTCTCTCTCTCTTTCTCCTCCTTTCTCTCTCTCTCTCTCCCTCTCTCTCTCTCTCTACCTCTTTCTGTCTCTCTGTGACTGTCTCTCACGCTCTGGGATTTATAGAGACTGTGTAACAGAGCGTAGCTTCTTTTTTTCTTCACATCCTGTTTGTGTCGTCCAAACCCCCTGCAACTTCCTGCATCTTCGCAGTCAACGCCAGCAACCCCTGTCTGCATCTACCACAATTTTGTACTGCCGATGCTGAGAAGAATGAGTTGGAGTTAGACTGTGGAATTGTCATATGCAGTCAGCCAAACCTCAGACATTTTTCCCCTCTTGCCTTGCTGTTTTCATTTTCAAACGTTCTTATATTCTGGCTAACGGTACTTTCTGTGTAAAACCCCATCAATGTTATCCTAGAAAGAAGCTTTTAAGCTTGTTGCCTCCATTACTTTCTAGAAGCCTCTCCACCCATCCCTGATTAATGGGTCCCGCACTGCCTATTACTCATTGAACTATTGATCCTGCTCTAAGAAAAGTGTTTTATCAGGGCTGCCTTTTGATACCTAAATGTCAGGAGAATATATCCGCTGCTTTTATAGACAAATCCAAATCCATGCTTTTACTAAGAACTTTAGGACTCCACAAATCTAGCTCAGATTTTCTGTGGAAATCTTGGCTGCTTGTCTGCCTTTAAATTGGGATTTTAGAGGTTATTAAATCTCTGCCTGGTTGCTTATTGGTAAACGGCCTTTCACTTGTATAGCGCTTTTCCACCTACAAAGGTACTCAAGGCGTTTAACACTAGCTGTGTTGCCATTACAGTTTTTCGCAAAATATTAAAGCGATATTGTACTATTTCGATGAAGTACCATTTTTGACTCGCCGGTGTTTCCATTGAAGAGCGTTTCGCTTCTGAGGCGCAATTCTCGTAATATCCCGTCTCGCGGGATCTCACAGTTCTGTAGGAGGTGCTCATGATGTTTACGGAAGACAGACGCCCGGAGTTGTTAATATTACTTTAAAAACATCTCCCTCCCCTCATCGGGCATCATCATTTGGTGTTGGTGTGCGCGCACGCTTATAACTCGTGTTATGGTGCGGACGGATGGATTTCAACGATGACGTGTGCCGTATGTCGCTCGTTGCCAGGGGCAACGGCCATTTCTCATGCAACGATATGGGACATGCGTTGAACGTCGGCATATTGGCTCCATAACTGAATCGCTTTGTGCTTAAAAAGACTTGTTATCCCCTCCGAAGGCACCTCCGACAGAAAAGCGAGTGGCCCCGTACTTCCTTTCCTCCGTTACCGGGCGGGGGTCACATGACTGCAGAGAATGCGCAAAAAGAGTTTCCATTACACTTTTGCGAAATACTTCTATTTCGACATGTCTCAAAAACCACCTCATGAGAGCGTTAAAACTTTTTTGCAATATTTGAGGTTTTTCAGAAATCATGTGTTTCCATTACCAGCTTGCCTTTTGTGCAAAACTGAGGGTAATGAAAACGAACCTACTCCTCATTCACAGACTCATGATGCAGCATCAGGAGCAACTTGTGGTGTCTTACCTTGCTCAAGGACACTGACATGGTCACAAGGCTGGGGATCGAACCCACGACATCTGGGATGGGAGATGACTGCTCTACCACCTGAGCCATGCCACGGATTATTGTGCAGTCGATTCAATTGTAGGGTGTTGCAGAAAAAAAATGAAGAAATGTTTTGGGTGTTGCATTTGCATAAAATGGTATTTAAAAAAAATTGTGGGTGGGCGTGAAACGTATCAACCGCGAAAAGTGAAGGAACACTGTGTGTACATAATATCCGAGGATGTCACTCTCTTGGCATGACTGATCGATTTACACTCGATGTAACCGTTACACTAATGTAAAGGTTGGTTATTCTTGGTTAGTGTGGTCATGCCTAGAAAGGGACAGAAAGATGATGTCACCAAAAGAGGGTGCAAACGACAGGGACGACGGGGCAGAGGCCATGGGTGCCCACCTGACAGGCAGGCACACACTCATCCACTTTCCTTTGCACACCATTGGGTCACCACCAAGCATTATTGTGATTGATTGGTAAAGTCCAAATCTCTAAAGTCGGCCAAATTTATGATGTTGACGACTATTCGTTGTTGCATGGTTCAGTATTGTCTGACTAGTTATACCTAATTTCCATGGTGATTACATTATTATCATTTGATGTTGCATTTAGCGTATGACAAAATGTGTGATTCTTTGGTAGGGAGTCCTCTCTCTACTTCTTTGGGATTCATCTGTCATGATCTCTCTATTTGTTATAATTGTTTTTCTCCACTGATTCCTCCAAGTCATTTCTGACTGCTCTTCCTCTTATTTGACTTCGTGCTGAGTCAGAGAGCTGTAATTAGGACTCCTCCTCATCACCACATCACTTCCTGCTGATGTGTGTCAAAAACAGACTTCTGTATTTCAAACAGAGCCCCATAATTCTCACTCTTAGACCTGTAACATCCTTCACTGTTACAGTTCCCATGCTGCAAAGTCTGAAGTGATTCAAAGTAGGTCAGAAATCACAGACACTAATAAGATGTATACTGTATTACACAAAATATGTTTAAAGAGCCCACAGTAGTGATGTAACCATACTATCACTCTTTCTCTTTCTCTCTCCCTCTTTCTTTCTCTCTATCTCTTTCTCTCCCCCTCTATCTCTCTTTACCCCCCCTCTCTCGCTTTCTCTCTCATTCCCCCCTCCCTCTCTCCCTCAGTTTGCATTTCAACAATGTTGCTTCACTTGTACAGTAATAATCTATAGGTTCCACTGTAATAACATTTATTTCCGCAATTTACTCCGCAAGCAGTGGGAATGTTCATTTTACTTTTACCAAAAGTGTGTTGAATAGTTGGAAGTCTGATTTGTGTATTATGATGCTGCAAGTTCTGCTCTCTAAGGGAGGCCCTCACACATGGCATTGGTCTCAAGCATTATTCTCAATAAATAGATTTCATTGTATGAAATCACTGTAATCTTTCTCAGTTGATCTGAGACAGTTAGCTCATGACCCCTTTGGGGTGTTCTGCTCCGTCTGCTGCTTCCCTGCTGGGCATAAAGGAGGTCACAGTCGTTAGCATGACTTTTCCTAAATAACACAAATGACTTGTTTATCAGGGGGTTCACACTAAGAGCCTTAAACTGTCACAATTCCAGTGGTAAGCACTCAATGGCATTTTCAACAAACACTTAATTTACTCTGGGATATATGAGGTGTCTGAACAAGCCAATGTGGCTAAAGCTAGAATGTGATAAGGTGGCATATAAGCAAATCAATATTTAGTCTTTGCAGCATTGTCTGGGATAATCATTTCTGAGGCCTGAATATCTCTATCTGCTGCCTACACCTTTCAGTTAGTCTTTGCTCGACTTACATCTATTTCCAGCCACAATTTAGTGCAAACATTTGTCACATAGATATCAGTATAAAAATGTTGTAAATTAATTTGATCAATATATCTACCTTTTGATATTTTGGTATATCATTACAAATGCGCCCAAAACCTTTTAATGTCCAAATTTGGTCACTCCCCATGTGTGTCTGATATTTATTATATATTTTTATTGTATTTTATTATTATTTTGCAAATTATTGACCAATCTTAAGTGTTGAAAATGGCTTTCTGTTTTTGGCAATGTAATGTTAAAGGCAAAGTTTGCAGTTTTCAAACTATCAAGTTTTGAATGTAGCACACACTCCTTCAAAGTAGCTGTGCAAAAGTCACTGGCGATAACGTCCGGATCCACGGCGCAAGTTACTTTACAGACCTGTATTACAAAATTGATCTTTATAGAATTTACATCTAATGAAAACTCCCCAATCCGGGAAATTAGGGCCACCCTCGGACTAAACTGAAACATGCCTCTTTGGTTGTTGGTGGTTGGTATTCAAATTTTGTGAAAATACTGTTTTTGTGAGTTTTATGAGCTAGAAGCATAAATTGTTTAAAAAAAAAAAAATTTGTTTTAATAAATACTTATGATTATACTTATGAGTGTTTGGCTTTTTGAATGGAATTATGGCAATAAATGAACTTTTCCATGATCTTTACATTTTTTGGAAAGGGTGTTGTGTGTATTTATATGTTTACTCATGGTTGTGTTGATGGAAGTGCTGTATAATCTAATGTCAAAGAGGAGGTCTGCAGTGGCAGCTGTGGAGAAAATAATCCCTGGTATGGACCTTAGCCTATCAAATAGCAATTTATATCTTTTGTAGCTCAATCAGATTAAAAAGACCAAAAAATAAACAGGTAGTCAGCACAAAGAGAAAGATGCAAATCGTCCATTGTCGTGTCTTGGAGCAGAGACAAAATTCAGACATAGACATATTGCTGTGGTTGTCCCATTTCTGTATGATATGAATATTGCCTGCCAAGCAGATATTTAGTTCTGCTTTTACGCTGTCAGTTCCAAGAGACACACCAGATAGACATCTACGCAAATGAAAAAGCCAACCAATTTCAGTGGGTTTTATTTGATTGTAACCAGGACTAACCCAAATGGGGGGTTATTATGTAAACACAGCTATGTCACCTATGTACATTGTGTTTTTAGGGCTGTGTCAGTGTGGATTATTCAAATCAGATCAGCATCTATGCACTTTGATTTTGTGGTCCTAATCACTCAGTCACAGATGAATTATTTTCTTTTTCAGAGGTGTTTGCTTTGTTCCTGTGGCAAAATGGGTTCACTGGAAAACATGTGAGAACCGACAGCAAAATGAGTTACAGACTGCCCAATTTTCAATAATGTGGTTTTGGCATAATCAAAAAGTGGAAGATCTTGGCTTTCAAATGATGTATCAACAGTTGTGATTTGCCGTTCAATTTCCGAGATATCTCTGTTTGAATGTGGTCTGGACATGTCGGAAAAATCAGAAATTGTCATCAACATTTTTACAACATCCTGAACTTGTCAGCAACCAATTTTGACTCAGAAACTCAGGGCATACTGTCATAATACAATTGAATGTAATTTTCAGCCATGAAATTGTGATTTTTAATGCATTTCATTCAACTTTTAAAAGCAATCTGGAAACAGCGTAATTGACCTTTAACTCGTTCACTCCCAGCTATTTTCACTGAAGCAATCCCCGTTGCTCCCGACTCTATTACTGGATTTTGACTAATTTTGCCAGGCCCACAGAACATTGTGTTCTATTACTATAAAAACATGGAACCTACCAAAAGACAGATTAAATGATCTTCTTTCATCAGGAAGAAAAGTGTATTTTTATCTGTTTCCGTCTTGCAGCAATTAGCATTAGAATATAGCTAAGTTTCATCATTATTCACAAATCTCTTTAGAACTGTGGGTAAAAGAGCTTGTTTGCAACATGGCCCTGGTTGATCTCTTATACTCTGCTGGCTGTTTTTTTTTTACTTTATTACGTGATTGCTTCACCCGTACTCTGCAGTTCAGAGGCTGCATCAAAGCATTCTGTATGCTCTAGTAGAGCTAGGCTATAAGACGTCAAATAAATATCGCGATAAATTGTTTTACCTCAATAACGATAAATGCAAGATACTAAATGCCAAATAACTGATTATTGACTAACTGGCAAACATTACTTTCAATGAAATATAAAAGTATGAAAATCACTTGTAACCATTCAAGTATAAATATTCAAAATAGCTTGCATGACTTAAACAATGGCGCATTGGAACATGAGAAAAGGGTGACCTTTTTTGTGTGCAAATGGCTTGCACAAAGGTACTGTCCTATATTTGTGTAAAGGCGGTAATGTCTTTGTGGAGGTAATGTTTCTTGTAAAGAAATAATATAAATAATGCCATGTGCAAAGGAGGTAGTGTGGCTTGTAAACAATATACATAAAATGAAAACAATTTCAATGCAACACCTATAAACATTTGCAAATAAAAATGCTTGACATGTCTAAGCTCGGCAGCCTGTCAGTGTTGTACATATTGGGAAGCACGGCTTGCGAGAAATATTTTTGCGATGGTATGGTGTACCTCTTGTCGGCTACTTTCATGAGGAGTTTAAACACCATGCGCGCCGTTATGGACTGCTGTCTGGGAGTGGCACTATTCAAACCTTGCTTCACACTTAAAAGCTTTTTGCGCATCTTCGACCTAAATAGTATAGTTGTGCTGTCGGTGTTGGACGTCTTGCTCTGGGTGGTTACGACGGTTTTCAGACACACTTTGCATTTCCTGTTTTACTCAACATTGTATTTGTGGAACCCAAAATATTTCCAAACGACAGAGGTCAAAAAAAATTTCGGGACAAGCACAACAGGATCAACTTCGACAAACAATACTTCCGCTGTGTCAGCCGCTTTTTTTCATATAAACCACCCGACCATTTACTTGTCGTCTGTTTCCCTTGTTCAGACTGGATTGGTGGAGACACGTGACTACACATGCTGAACACCATCTTATAGGGAAATAAACATAGCCTACCAAGAACACACAATCAAAAGAGACAAAAATACTTTTATTTTTTATTCAAACACTGAATTTACCAACATGGGCAAAATGACGTCGGTTATTGTAGAACATTTCGGTAACTGTAAATTTTCGGTTAATCGCCCAGCCCTATGCTCCAGCATAAAAAACATGAAAAACATATAAATACACATTGGGACACTTGAAACATTTAAAATATAACTTATTTATACGTTTTTGGGAGCAAATGAGTTAACAGCATGAATTCAGGAGTCCAGTACATGTATCAACATCAGGAGTATATGGAATCCCGTAAAGTCTGGTTAAGCCTCAAATGCAAAATCAAAAGGGGTCCTGTTACTTTGTTTAAAGAATGAGAATTTCTAATGTTTTTGATTTTTCAATTAATTTGAATAATTAAATCAAAAATTTGAATAATACATAATAAACAAAAAAAAAGTTTGTTTGTTTGTTTGTTTTTCCAGCTTTTCCCAACAAAACTTTTAAAAATGGAAATTACTTGAAGAAGATTTTGTAGTTAGAATTTGAGAGAAAGATTATAATGTACAAATTTCAGGGCGAGATCCACCCTGAGGAGGTTCTGAAAAGCGGTTCCATTGTAACCGCACTTCTCCGAAAATGTCTAATGAAAAACTGAACACTCAGAGCCTTCTGGTGTGGAACTGTGGGACAAGGCAGAAGAGGCTTAATTGAGGGCATGGTTGGTGGCTATTTAACGACAGAAACCACAGCCACCCTCACAGTTGATCTATGCTTCTACCAACTTGTATTTGAAGTCCACTGCCTCAACCGATGAGATATTCAAGGGTTAACCTTAGCAGCTGAGAAAGGCTAGTGACAGCTGGCATTCTGCAAGCTCACTTTAGCAAAAAGACCTTGGCCATTTGCAATACGCTGAGGCCAACAGGACAGCTGTCTTGGGTGGGTCGGGGAAATAATCAAAGTTTTAGGGCAGAGGCAAAATGAGAATGGCGGGTAAAAGTGATACGGAAAATGGGAGCATATGAAGACATCCGATTTTAAGAGCAAGCTTGTGCCCCAGCCCAAAAAAAGCATGTTTTCCTCTTTGAATTATGTAGATGGGATGCGATCAAAGGAAGTCAAGCCCCTGAACTTATGAAATTCTAATGAGTGAAACTGAGTCATTCTTCAATGCAGGATTCTGCCTGACTCCTTCCAAGGCTTGAGATTAATGCCATCTCTGCTTAAATTCTTAGTCAAATGACGGCCTGCTTTTGTGACACATTCCTGCTCATCTTCTTTGTATTACACTAAATGCCTTTACTTTCTTTTTCAGTTTTTTTTTTTGTTTTGTTTTTTTGGGTTGGTCATTATGAAGCAAGTGAGTTTGCAGCTATGACATTAAATTGGAATTAACTGAAATGAACTAATTATCTTTATGCTTGTTGCCTTCTATCCTCACAGTTGAACATCCATCCATTTTCCGAACAGCTTATTCCTCACAAGGCAATGTGTAGCTTTAGACAAACTGAATGTGAACTGCAACCATTTTACCCACATCCTTGCCCCATAAGTAAAGGGCTGCATTCTATTTTTGAATAGAGCGAGAGAGGATTATAAAAGCCAGCCACACGCACACGCATAGAATGATACAATACGGAAATATCACCGAAGGTTGTGGGCTTGTGGCTTAGGTAACTTTTGTTGCTGACTTATCTGTATTTGGTTCAGTTCAGTCTATTAAAGCAGTCATTTGACACTTTGTAATGAGAATGACGGAAAAAATTCATTCTTTTCATTTGAACCTTGATGTGTAGTAGTTTTGCTATATTGTCTTTTTAATTGTGCTCTACCATATGCCAGTCTTGTTTAAGTCATTTCCAAATATTTACCTAACAGTTACCTTGTATACAGTGTGCGCTCCACCCCAGGCCACCACCACAAATTATGAACTTCCACTTTAGAGGTCCCGCTGGATGTCATCCAGATGATTGACCCTCTTTCTTTGTGTTTGTCTTCTCCAGGTATTAAATGAAGAGTGTGATCAGAACTGGTATAAGGCAGAGCTAAATGGAAAAGATGGTTTCATTCCCAAGAACTACATAGAGATGAAGGCCCATCCGTAAGTATTCTAATAGTGCTTTCTAAAATATCTCTCATTTCACCGTCATTTGTACAACTTTCCTCCTGCGAAATGAAATTATTTGATGGAGATCCAATAGGTTGCATCTGATCTTCCAAGAGTTCTTTGTTAAATGTATTTAACCAATGAAATGTTCAGTAATGGGAGTTTGAGCTTTGTTTTGCCTCGTTAATTTGGACAATTTTATTTGAGTTGCACTCAAAATGGCAGTTGCTGGTTTACTGTACAATATATCATATAAAAAAAAACAATCCTGTTGCATTCAGGATGTTTTGTGCATGACTTTGCAATGACCAGCCACAACACACGGTGACCTTGCATAATTTAATAATTAAATAACAAAGAGCTGTATCAAAATATTTTATATTATAAATACAATCTCATTTTTGATGATCACTCTTGAGAAAGGTATTAATTGAACCTTGTTTATGTGTAGTTTGCAGCGTCGAACTGCCTACATCATATTGAGCGCTTTCTCAGATGCCTTAAAATTTACTAATCCAAAGTACAGCATTCGCTACAGCTTTCGCAGTATGATGCCTTTCTTCGCCACTGCAACCCGTGACCCCATGAAGACAAGCAGTATAAAAAATGTAAAGATAGATGCAGACTACTGCACAGGCAGAAAAATACTTTAAATAACTCAACTGAGCATCATCTTTTGCAGACACACATTTTTCATGTGATGATTACCCATCATCAGACCATTGCTTTGCTTTCTACTGTAAATTATTAATTCAATTACTAATAGAGTACAGTAAATAATGACTCCACAGAATTTTCAAATGTGTTTACTGGAGTGATTGTACATTTTAAATATGCACCCATTGACTGTTCCGCTGTCTGGGGCAGGCTGTTAGGCTGCTGTTTAATGAGTTGCTTACTTCTATGTAGTACAGTCCTTCTCAATTAAATTTTTGCTAAAATGTTCCGCACCCCCCAACTCTTCCCCTCGAGTATAAATACTGTCATTTGTCTATATAATTGTTGGAAGTACACCTACAGAGGGGCTAATACTCCTTGCACACCATCTGAATGACAGCTCCACTGCCATCTATCTAGAGTAGTGGATGTGCAATTTCACTTTATTCTCGAACAGCAAAACAAAAAAAATCCCTGATGTCACATTTGAAAATAAAATAAGCTAGTTTGACAGTTGGGTTCATTTGAATTTGCAAGTGGCCATAATATTGTGGTCGGCGGGTGTGGGTTTTAATGCGCTTTAGTCATGTCATGCTTGCGGTTTTCGGGGGCCTGTGAAGTGCGATCAGACAGTGAGAGTTGCGTTGTCAGTGAACCTCGGTAGCCCTCCAAAGTAGCTCCTGTGTTGAATTGGACACACAACGATCCAATTTGCTGTTAAATCTAATAATGATGTGGCTCTAAGAAGACTTCAATAAGAAATTGCTGCTCTCCAAACATCACCAAACCAAAAGCAAAACAAAGTGACTTCAATCATATTCAGTGTAATTAAAGCTCGACTGGTTTACATGTAATATGCTGCAGGCTTTTGTCTTTAATTAAATATTGACTTTAGCATTGTTGCGCAATCAAACCTTTTTGCCCAGTGGGTAAATTGTTTAGCATGCATTGGTACCACTATTTCTATTTTCTCCACTCACGCTTATACTGTCAGAATTTGATCCTGGCCCATGCCTAATGATGACTTTTTGTGGTTGTAGGGAATCATCTTGGTGTCAACTGTAATATTCATTGTATTATTTTACAGCAGTTGTCATCAATACAATTTGTTGCCCCTGTTCTGGGAGCAAACTATTATAAGATTAGACCTTTAATAACTATATCAAAAAATTTCAAGTAACATTTTAACATTCTTAAGGGGAAGTCAACCCCCAAAATATTTCTTTTTTTCACGATATGTTCTATGCAGCCCCACTAGTCTAAATATGGTATTCTGTTTAATATTGCGTTAGTGGAATATGAGTTAAGCAGCAAAATCCAGCCGTTTTTATCCATCTCAGCGGGCGGCCATTTTGCCACTTGCTGTCAACTGAAGATGACATCACAGTTGCTCGGGTAACAACCAATCACAGTGGAGCTTCAGAAAACAGGCGAGCCGTGATTGGTCGTTGCCTGAGCCCTGAGCAACATTGATGTCATCTTCAGTCGACAAAGTGGCAAAATGGCCGCCCCCTGAGATGGATTTTTTTTTTAATTGCTTCATAACTCATATTCTACAAATGTAATATTCATCGGAATGTCATGTTTAGGTCACATATAACATATTATTGTCATGAAATGTTTAAGGTTGACTTTCACTTGTACTGTAATACCTAAAAAAAAAAAAAAAAAAACTTAACTTTGACAAGTGACAAAATATTGGTCCATTGGTCTTATAGCTTTGAATGTGAATCCTTATACTTTGCAACTTCCTCCTCCTTTTCACTCCCAGTCTTGGCCTATGTGCATAAGCAATACGTTGAAAATAGTAGATTTTACAATCAAGTCACGTTTTGATTAACCTCTTAATTAAACTCTGAATATTCAAATGTGACCTTATAATGCAATAGTGCTATTACAAGCAGAATACAATGTTGTTTGATTGACTGTTAATATTGTCCTTAAACCGCTTTATCAGTGAGTCATTATCATCTCTTTTGAAGGATTAGCTTCTGCCAAGATGGCACCTTTTTATTTGGCTTTGCTAATTAATAAAGTTTCTCTCCTCCTCCAGGTGGTTCTTTGGGAAAATCCCTCGGGCCAAAGCGGAGGAGATGCTCAACAAACAAAGGCACGATGGCGCCTTCCTCATTAGAGAGAGTGAGAGTGCACCGGGCGACTTCTCCCTCTCTGTCAAGTGAGTAGCACCGCACCAACTGGAGTTTAACATTAGACATCCATCATTGCTCGCTCTCCCGACTATTGATCAGCTTCACAAATGAGCAAGCTCTGGTGGTCTGAGTCATCAACACAGCCACTTCCTTATTCTGGTTAAGTCTGAGGGGGGTTTGCCCGTTAGCTTCTTTTCCAGTATTTGCTAAATAAACCGCCTTACTTCCTCTTCTGCGCTTCCATTTTCTGACCTTACCGAAAGACGCATCATGTCACTGCACTCTTCTCTTCGCACTTGAATGATTGAGCCGCTTCATTTGAATACAGTCCCCAGTCCCACACATTTTTACCGTTGTACACTTGATTTTCTTGCCAAGCCTTCACACTTTTTTCTGGCTGTGACCCTTTGCAGGTTTGGGAACGATGTACAGCACTTCAAGGTTCTCCGTGATGGCGCCGGCAAGTATTTCCTGTGGGTGGTGAAGTTTAACTCCCTCAATGAGCTGGTGGACTACCATCGCTCCACCTCCGTCTCCCGTAACCAGCAAATCTTTTTGCGAGACATCGAGCAGGTCCACCAGGTAACAACTTCCTGGGAAGATACTTTGTTCCCTCTTGTGCTTTATTGTTAGTGTAGATAGATTAATGAGCAGGAACTGACGCTTGATAGAAACTTCCTATTGATGTTGTAGACGTTTATGAATGAGGAATTGGGAGGAAACCAACTGGCAACTTTTAAGAACAAACAAACAAAGAGAAGAATGATGTTAACAAGCCCACAACATTTGAATGAAAAAGTAAAAAACTAAAATCTTCAAGTAGGTTGATGTTTCAAAATTATGATTTATTTTTGTGTGTGTGTGTGTGTGTGTGAAAATGTCTTCTCAGCTGCCAGACACTGTTGGCGTGTTGGCTAAATGAAATGAAGACATTGGCCCTGATTTAATACAATACTTAATCGTGATCGAGGCAGCCGCTTAAAAAAAGAATATCCACGCTCAGCATATTATGGCAGCATAAGTAACACAACTTTTATTTTGAATTTAAATAACAGCACCAAGCTGCTGTTATGATGCATTTCAAGGAGTAGGCATAGCTAGCTCGCTAACTGCCCTTTGTAGTGGTAGAAATAGGCCGCCAAATGATTACTTTTAGCCCCTATCCCACTGAGTTGCGAATGTCGCGTTTTGCCAGAGTTCGACAGGGTTCGGAGTTGGTTGCAATATGTCGTATTTGTGTTTGTAATTATTTGTAGCTGTCGTTATTTTCAGGCCTTGCCAATCCATTGTTTTGCCAAATCTGACTCCCTGAAAAATATGTTTAAGCCAATTAAGTGTCTAAGTGATGACATACCATGTACGCTGTCATACTGGAATATTTTTTTTTTGTATTATTCAAGTCCTGATGGCTGCCGTTGCCTATATAGACTTTAGACACAATACATTACGTCACTTTATGTAAAAAAACAAAACTTGCAATGTTTTGGATCATATTTGAAAGCGTTATTCATATGAATGTGTGGTAGCGAGTTTCGTTCTAATATATTTAGACTGTGATTAACATATGTCTGCACATGTACTCATAAATTTTGGTGACAATCAGTTGTGTGTTTTTTGGATAGACATTTAATAGCACATATCAACACATGTACTCATCATTTTTGGGGACAATCAGTCACGGTTTTCATTCATATGCCACCGTAATGGACCTGTTGCACACACAAACACGGGTTGCTGTGTTCTCCAGTCACTTCCGCAACAATTTTTTTTTCTCAAAGGAAGAATATGAAATCTGAGATCATGGCAATACTTGGCAACGCCATACGCATTTTTATAGCACAATGAGACCATGAAATAAGGGCCGTGTTGCTTTCACGCACACGTCACAGCGATGACAAGACTGGACAAAAAATAACTAATAATTACATCTTCTAATGAAAAGGAAAATGAAAAAAAATTTTTATTTGTTGTTGTCGGTCGATTTGACTCAAATTTCAGGTTAATTTGTGCGGTGTCTCATATGTGGCTTTTACGCCGCAAAATAACAGGTTACGACAACCTCATATTTTGCTAATTCAACCTTCGCAACGTCGGCAGTGTTTGCAGCTCTGGGATACGGCCTTAAGCAGCTCACAAACTCACAGAAAAAATCGAATCATATCATGATGACTAACAAAGGTACACTATCTTCATCCTACCCTATAGCAAGAAACGTCATAGGCTAAAAGAAATTAGCATTATATTTAGTGTTGTCAAAGTTAAAGCGTTAACTAGTGTTGTTCCTATACCGGTATCGGCAGAGTCCCTGATCCTGAATTTAAAAAAAAAAAGTGGCATCGTCAAGTACTAACAAGTAACATGCCGATACTATTGTTTCTGACGCTAATATAGGACTTTGGATGCAGCATCTTGTGTTTTACTTGTGCACAACATTCACTGATTTGTGACGTGTTCACTGCATGCCAAGCTGGATATCCTATTGGCTCTTGAATGCTCTGAACCAATGACAGGGCAGCTTTTTCATGTTGAAAAAAACAACAACCCAGGTATCGGAACGGTGTCGTCATCGGCCAATACTGCAAAACTGGGTATCGGAATTGGTATCGGGGCCAAAAAATTGTATCGGAACAACACTAGCGTTAACTGATTAATTAATCGCAAAAAATGATCGCATTAATATAAATTAACGCAGATTAATCACACTTTTAATTTTGACCATAGATTATCCTTTAGCGTGAGAGCGGATGGCTACGTTTAAGGCAGCACAGGTAAAATATTGGGGTCATTTTTTTCCATTTTAAATTATGCAAGTAATTAACTGATGAGGATGAGCGCGTGCAGTGGATCAAGAAATGTTGAAGACGTCTTAATAACATTAAATTTCAAAAGAATGAACACATAACCAGTGGGAACAAACTGTTGATTAAAAAAAAAAAATTAAATTAGTAAGTGATTAATCGTGATTAATCAAGATTTTATTAATCTGATTAAAGTTCTAATTATATTCCATTCCATATCCCAGTTGAAATTTGGGATTGCAGCTTGAAGCGCGCAGTGTAATAACCAGCCTTAGTCTCATTTGTGTACTGTAATTAAGAATGACATCAGTCCCCAGTGTTGCTGTAGTTCCATTTTCCTTCCAACTTTTTTTTTTCCCCTTAGCTTTGCATTGCCAGTTTTTGATTGTCCCGTCCCGGTGCACCTTGGCTAACCTGTGTTCGCCTGTGTTTCCCGCTTTCCATGGCGCAGCATCCCACATACGTGCAGGCGCTTTTTGACTTCGACCCGCAGGAGGAAGGCGAGTTGGGTTTCCGACGCGGCGACTTCATCCAAGTCCTGGACAACTCTGACCCCAACTGGTGGAAAGGCGGTTGCCACGGCCAGACGGGCATGTTCCCGCGCAACTACGTCACGCCCGTCAATCGGAACATGTGAAACAGTCCCGCCATGTAAAACGGCCGCCACCACCTTCATCGTCATTCTAGATGTCATCAGTCCTTCCACCCTCATCCGATCGCCAAACAACCCCCACCCTGCATCCCCCTCCCTCCTCTTCACCAACCCCACAATAAGCAGGAGCAGAGAGGAAGAATGCAAACAAGTGACAAGAGAGAGATAAGACAGAAGCGCTGTCATAGGTGGGTGGCAGCTGAGCAAAATGCACCGAGACTCGTTGACGATCGCGACTGCCTTTGAGGGAAAGAGAGAAGCAAATGATTTGACTCCCACAGCCGCTTCTGTCTTCTCCTTAACTTCTTAACATTCTGCCGCCTTGTGTTCGCTTTTGCCGCATGTTCTTTTATCAGCCGCATCTGTTTTAAAGGAAAAATATAAAGAAGAAATTGTTTTTAAAAAAAGAGAAAAAAAATAAGAGAACCGATGCCATATACAGCAAGTTTCCATGTCTGCGATGATTGGCTCGTGAGCATTGTACATCAGCCGATGGCTGTATAAATAAATCTACTATAGAGAGAATCCATTTTTTAAGAATATATATATATTATATATTTGTATGTGTTTGTCTGTATTTCCTCTCATCACAAATGTGTAAATTATGTTGAATGGTTTGTTTGTCCGGAAAAGACCTAGTAGCTCTAGAATGTGCTGAATTGTCCTTCAACTTTCTATCGGAGGCGTCTCGGATAACATGTGAAATTTCCTCTCGTTCCTCACACGAGGAAGAAAACAGCGGAGCCCCTGTCGTTGAGCGGCAAGGGGATGCAGCCGTGAATGCAAGCCATGTATGACGTCAGCCGCCCACCCCCAAATGCAATGTATTTGTGGCAACCATTTGAATGTAGCTGAGCCAGCCCGCAGGCTGGGACAAGTGAACTACACGGTCGGCAAGGGGAAAAGGCGCTGTCATGTTATCCACGTCCGTTCATCACATGTACAGTCCAGCTAGTTAACAACGTGGCTCGAAGCTCTACGTACGTCATACGTGCGCATAGCATGGGGGCTGAGATCGGATAATCACGTGTAATCACCAGTCTGCAACCGGCACACATGAACACTTCCCACAACTGGGAGATCATCTTAAACAGGTTTGTCTTTTTGATTTTGGTCAATTGTGGTGTCGAGCACTTTTTTTTTTTTTTTGGTCAAAGATTTCGATCTCTGTTCTGCTCCAGTTTGTGTCTGTGTGTTTTTTGTTGGTTTCTTGCTCTCTCTGGATAGTGCCTTTCTCTCTGGTGTTTTAGCGTCTCTGACCCCCTCCCTTTTTATGGGGCCTGCCAGTCCTGCAGTGACAAACAAGTGTACATAATCTAACCTGTCCCACCACCTTCTCCCACATCAACTCGCCTTCACCTTAGTCCCCCACCTACATGGAACTCTTATTTAAGTGTCTCTCGCCTTGTCTTACCTAATGATACTCTTGGTTTTGCTCATTTTTTATTTTATTTTTTTGTTTCTTGTTTTCAATTAATAAAATGCAATTATTAAAAAAAGGGGGTTATGTGTTTTATTGAAAACCACTAAGAGAATTGTAAGGCTTACTCTGCTGGCCTAACCACTGACCTATCCTAGCTAATTGTGTGTGCAACTATATCAGCAATGGGCCTGTACCTTGAGAAAATCTGATTTTAAATTAGACCCCACAAGCCCAGTGCACTGGCCCTCAATGATATCAGCATTTGTCCATCCTGTGAGTAAATCCAGAGTTTGACTAGCAAAACACATCTGTAGTCATGTCCACACCAGGCCTGTGCAAAATTCTGAATTCTTATTAAATAGATGAATTTGAATTGACTCCACATCACAGAATATTGAATTGAAGGGAATGGAATTTAATTCAGTGTTGGAAATATTTTCTTTATTTCTAAGTAATAAAATGAAACACTGTTTTTGTAATTATTTATTAAAGTGTACTTTACCAGGTAGTGTTGCGGCTAATGGTCAACTGCTCATCAGATGTTTTGTTGTCGAGGCAGCATCGACCTGTTCTACCATCATATCAAACATTTTTCAAACTTCTATAAATAAGTATTGTGTACATAAAGTCCTTACAATTATTGTATGAAATTCATGGAAATACCAAATGGGCTTATAAACTGTAAAACTTCATTGTTAAATTGACATCATGAATTTCAATTGCAATTCTTCTTCCTGTTTTAGCTAAATACAACACAAATTAATATTAATAGCATATATTATAAGTTAAAGAATTGAATTGGAATTTCGGGCTTATTCGGAATTTTGTACAGCTCTGCTCCACATGTTAATACTTTTCGATAATCAGCATTTCTCATCAGCATGTCTTATATTTGTAAACGTTTTCATTAATGTCTAACTTATCTTGACTTGTTGGGAGTAACCGTTGTGTTCTATCTCGCACTGTTAGTGAGCCATGTGACATCCATTTTTAGATGAAGTTAATAGATACACCCGAAATGAGTTGCAGAATACCATAGAAAACCCCAGAGACTATGCAACCAACTATGTCCCCGAGGGGATGTGAACATCACGTGAGTGAAATCAGAACTAAGTAAGTGCTATGAAATCATTGACGCTACCCTGTGTTACATACTGTTTTTGTGTACGTGAACTAAGCACCTGCCTAAAGGCCCGCGATATCTCGCTCCCTCTCTTCATCTCTCTCTCTCTCTCTCTCTCTCTCTCTCTCTCTCTCTCTCTCTCTCTCTCTCTCTCTCTCTCTCTCTCTCTCTCTCTCTCTCTCTCTCTCCCTTCATCTCTGTCTCTCTCCATCTTGTTGCACTTTGTTGTTCTCGTACTTTTCACACATTGCTGTTGCAGTTTTTTCAAACCCAAAACAATAAACCCTGTGACGCCCTTACGGCAAATGTGTAAAATACTGGTTTGCTTGTATTGCATTTAGTATGTAGGCTAAGTTGATATTCTGTATCTCACTCTTGAGGATGAAAGTAAGTTTATAGTAGGTGTTTAAATGATCAATAATCAATATTATTGACAAAAATCAAATGTTGCCTATAGGGCCTCTTGTAAGCTACATATAACGTTTACCACCAAGCCTAATTTTATGGTCCAACGCCTCGTGGAGAGTTTGCACAATTCTTGTCATTCACAATGGGACAATTTTTTTCAGGCTCTGCTCTTCTATGAGGAACCCAGGTCGGGAGAGCAGCGCCCTCCCCCCACCTCTGCCCACAGGCACTTTTGACTACCAACAGATAGGTCAATGTGAGACACTTCTATCTGTGACAGCCTCATGGTAAGTGTGTCCAACAAAGCAGAGATGGCACAGTATGTTTTTAATCTGCCACACACCACGCACACACTGTTTTGTGTTGATGATAAGATAACACAAATTATTTTATTGTTTTGTTTTGTGTCGTTGGACAACCATCATTTGAGTCTTTTAAAACACACTCGTTACATCATCAGTCCCCGTTTTACTTATCTAATCTGGACTCTTTTCTACTTATGAAAGATATCAGCCTGCTTCAGCGCTCCCATTCAATCCAAGGCACCCGTGACGCATTCAATGACAGCCACAGGCTCTGGCTTTAAATTGCATGAAAGGGTGTTCTGGTGTTCTCAAGGAATAAATAGAAAACAAAATGTGTGTGTTTCGAAAAGTATTCCTCTGATAATAATATTCTATACATTTTATGCCAGTGGAAAGACTGTTTTATTCCCCTCTTGGATGATGACCCATTTGCCAAGAAGGTGCATGTTAATGTGGTCTGCAGCTGTTTACCATATGTTGTGTCCATGTCATGCCAGCATTTTAAGATGATTGAAGGATTTGCAAGAGACGGGACATTAAACCTTTTTCATTCAATCTAAACAGCAAGTGTTAAATGCATCACTTTGTGTGGCCTAGTTCAAGTTTCTTATTCTTCTTTTTGGGTAGAAAATCTGTACAAAAAAATACATGTTTCCATCGTTGACAACAGAATTATTTTCCCCTACACTTTTTGTCATCCACCCTTCAGCCGTTGGCAAAATCATGGATGTATGGCAGACTTGAGTTTTTGCAATTAATGTGGTTTCCATTTGTGTGCAGTCGTAGGTGTACAAGTGTTAAGGTGTGAATGCTCTGTTATCAATTTAGCTCCTGTTTTCAGCCCTGGTTAGTGCTGTTAATCATATCAGAGTCAACAGTGAGCTGAAGTTTAACCCTTCTTCTCACTTGTAAAATATTAAATCTAAATTTTCTGATGTGTTAGTTATTTTGTTTTGCACTTCCCAGCTACCATGTCACTTATTCATTTTACAATAAGCAGGTAAAAAAAAAAGAATCAATATCTCTATATTCCCAATCACTTTTGAACTATATACCAAAAAAGCAATGAAAACGCATACCCAAACAGTCTTATAAATAACTTTAATAATAATAATGGGCTATTGTTTGTTTTTGTTGTTGTGGTCAGATTTACTAACATGCAGGTTGAATGCCTTGTTTGCAAAACCTCAGTAAAATTGGTTTACAATCACCACTGTCATCTTGACAAACTCACCACCCTGCTTTCTTCAACCACACAAGGAGCGTCACCTGCCTGTCTTGTCTGACCAACTGTATGCTGGAACCTTCCATCAAACTGAGGCTTGCTGTCAAGTTGGACGAATATAGCAACATTTTAATTACCACTATAGGTTGTTATTAGACGTCTCAGAGTCCCTTGAAATGTGCTATATAAATCCAAGCTATTGTCATGCTTTGTATGTGGTGATGATGCTGTATTGTAGCCTATAGCTTACTCAAACTGTCGTCTAATAAAACGACAGAGAATAAATATATGGTAATTATTTGATGTGATGTAATGTAATGATGACCTAAATACTATATCCACGCAGAGTAGACAAAATGACATTTTTGAAAATGTGTGTAACTGCTCTGTTGTTGCCTTCCAGATGACGGCTTGTTTCTTTCTTCTGGGTTGTACGTCATTGGACTGCCACCTGCTGGTCATCTATTGTATGTGATATAATATTTCAAATACAGCACACCACGTTGACTGTGAGTACGGTATTTATGTTCTCACCATTTGAAATTCCGATGATGATGAAATGTGCGTGAACCGATATTTGCTGCCTTCTAAATGTGTAAACTTGCATTGGTAAAGTAAATAAATGACTATTATTACAAATACGGACTTGATAATAAATTAAGATGAACGATGTGTTTTATTTTGTCCAACACGTAACTTATTTGTGGAATTTCACATTATGAAACCCTGTAATTTAAATACAAATAATAATTGTTGTATATTCTATAAGTGTATATGCATATGTGTGAATATTGCTGCTGTGACAATTTAAATTGACGAAAGTCTCCATCTATCTTACATACAAAATACAATACAAAACAATACAATATGATGCAGCATTTCATCAATGAAGGATACCCAGCAGTTAATAGGAAAAAAATGGAAAACGTTGACATGAAATAATAGTACTTCTGACAATAAATAACAAACCAATCGTTGTGTTTTTCCTCCCTCGGTTGTTGTTGTTACCACTAGGGAGCTCGTAGCTGTACCACGTGACCCGAGTGGTAGGGGCCTGTAGTGTTTGTTGAGCCAGAGACAGAGAGGCAGAAAAGAAAAATGGCGGCTCTAGGCGAACCCGAACGGGACGCCGGGCTAACATTTTGAGCTTTCGCACCCGAAGAAAAGCACGGGGTGTTGCGGGCTTGCATGCTCGGCACCAACATCGACCGCTCCGGTACTGCGGGGGGACCTCTTTTCGCTCGCTTCCTTGACGGCTAAACGGACGCAATCATTGAGATTGTAAACGAATAGCTTTCGCCTATCATGAGAGGGAAAAGGGGCAGGCCGCCCAAACCGCTAGCAACCGAGGAGCAATCGCCAGCTTCGGCTTCGACCAGGGGCTTGCGGCCGAGGAGGAATATCAAGCCCCGCTTCCGAGACAGCGGGGACGAGGACGCGGAGAGTGTCGTTCGGGAAATAGCCAAGCCGGTCAAGAAAAAGAAAGCTGGATCTGTCATCTCGACGCGAGGCAGGGGACGAGGCAGAGGTGGCCGCGGAGGAAGAGGGGGTCGCGCAGGCAGGAAGACGCCTGGCCACAAAACGGTGGTGTACGACGACCACGAGAGCGATGAGGACGACGACGCTGTCAGTTTGAGGTCGGAGGAGGAAGAGCCGGTCGAGGAGGACCCTCACTCCGACGAGGACGAGGCCCTCAAGGAGGACTCAGACTGCCTCGAAGATGTGCTGGACGAGCAGCAGCAGCAACAGCAGGAGGAGGAGGAGGTGGAGGAGGATGCCAGCTACTGTACGGAGAGTAGCTTTCGGAGTCAGAGCACACACGCCAGCACTCCGGGTAATTAAATACAAACGTAACCATTATGCGCTAACATGGGCGACGTGGATCGTAATCCCACACAAGATCAACAGGCGCTGCGCATAGTTTTACACGAAGCAGTAAGGTTATTGTTCAAAATGGAGAATGCACAGTATGGAACGCAGGCCGCAGTCTGTGCTTCGTTATCGTAGGCAGGTGGATTGTAAAGTTAGCTTACGGGAGCTACACGTTGCACACGTTACATTCCGATCGTGTATCTTGTGTGACCCAATTCAAACCTAATTGTTTTAGGGCATTGTGTTGCCCACAGGTGGATAGTAGCATTGGATGCTAATGTTAGCAAGCAAAATTAGCCCATACAAACAAGTTAGTGTCAACCAGAGGTGGCAAAAGTATTCACGTTTCGTACTTACGCAAAAGTACAGATACATAAAAAAACGCACCTTCATTTCACGTTTTGTACTTAAGTACAAGTACAGATATTTTTTTAATAAATAAAAAACAAACACAAATAAAAACTTTTAACTTAAGTAGGAGACTGATTCCACTCTTGTACTTGAGAAAAGGAAAAATACACTGAGTTATACTGAAGTTCAAAAGTAAAAATGACTTTTTACTGCTAGTTATTTACAATACCAATTTTGATCATTTGTAAAAATGAAAAAAACAAACCTACACACATGCTAGTTTAATAACTCTATTATTAACTTACACATTGCTTGTACTGAGAAAAAAAACCTATAGTGGATATTTTGCGGTGACCAGCAACTCTCCTTGCGCTATTTTGCCGTGTCTTTTCACAAAGTTTTAAATCCAAATTTGCCACCAAAGATGCTGCTATTGGCATTACCAGCCTAACCATAACCCTCAGACCATATGGGCTGTTGTCAAGAAACTGGAGTAATAAAAAAAATAGCAGGATTCAAACCTGAATTCAATTTAAAAAACGGTAGATGGAGATCGCGTTTTGTTGGCATTCGCGAACGACTTGTTCAAACAGACAAATGTTTTGAGTGAACACAATGAATGGAATCACTTCATGAACTGATTTGTTCCTTTCTCAGTTCAATTGAGCTCAGTCACGTGCATGTGTGGCACAAGACATTTCCCAGCAAATTGTGACACTCATGGGCCTCCGCCAAGGCAGCAGGCTTCGCGAGTCTCGCAGTGCGGCATCTGTGACAGTAGTCAAATTATGTCTACAAGAAACCAGTCCGTGGTGCGAAAAGGACTGTTGCCCAATAGGCAACTGTACCAAATCAGCTGATCGCGCAGTCAAGTCAGGGCAATACATTTTTCAAAGGGGCGATGTGAAAAACTGAAGTTAGTGGTTGTCAAGGGCCACACTAACATGCTAACGTAATTTGTGTTAAGTATGGATTTAATGTATTTTATTAAACAGTAAATTATTTTGTTTTTTAATAAGCAGCTACTTCTGTAGCTACAGTATGTCGGATGCTGTATTGCGGATTTTTATTTGGAACCATAACTCATACTTTGCGGGATTGTACCTCAATATTTCCTCAATGTTTTTCAGAGATCATCAGTAGTCATTGTCTATATTTAAAAATAATTATATATTTTTAAAGTGTGCTTCTATTATAAGCATAAACCATTAACTCATATTAACCAATACGTTTTTCGGACTCCAGGATTACCAGGGGAAATTGTCCTTTTTCTTGGAATTACGCTATTCAAGGAAAGTACAGGTAATTTGAAAGGGCTGCTTACAGAGTAACAAAGTATTTGTACTTGGCTACTACTTAACACTACAGGCAACATATTTGTTATCATTGCTCTGAAAACTTCTTTTGTACTGCTTTTTTATGGCTACAGTTACTCATTTACGTGGCTTGGCTCATAAATTGACTATCCATCCATTTTCTGAACAGAAATTTGCTAGCTGGACAATTTATCTATGCTAATAATCCAGAAAGTGCCACAATATTAGCTTCCTGGATCTTGCAGAAACACTGCCAAACTATTTTCAAATACAAATAAGCATGTTTAGTTGGATAAATATACATTTAGGAAGTCATGTTTAGCATATTTGCATTTGAACTGAACTGTTGGTTATAGACCACCAAGATGACACTTGGCAATAATGACACTGCTTGGGAGTAGCGCTTGTATTTTTACCTCTACGCAAACCTGTCCAGGGTGTCCACAAAGTCTATGAAAATTATTATACAGTAAATTGAGGAGTAGCGAGGAGAGTGTCTCATTTAATACAGCTCGTATAAGGGCATCATTAGTTGCATAAATCACATCATGACTATAATCGATATAAATTGTAAAGACTGAGACATTGTGGACACTGGACACCTTGTAAAGTATACAAATATGTCATATGCGTGCTTATAATGCAGAGGTGGGCATTAAGGGCCTGAGTCCTGAAGGTTTTGCATGTTGCCCTTCTCCAACACAGCTGATATATGATCAGCTCATCAGCAAGCTCAGCATAAGCCTGTTAACCATCCTGTTGATTGGAATCAGCTTGTGTTGGAAGTGAGAAACCTCCAAAACCTGCAGATTGCCCACCTTTGTTATAATGGTAAATACAAAGGCATGCTAATACAATACCACTGTGTGTCCTACAGGGAAGAAACGGGCCCTCGCCCCCCGACCCCGCACCCCCATTCTGGAGGAGAAAAACATTCCCCCTCTGGAGCTACCTGGATCTTGCGAGGATCTCCTGGTGCCATGTGAGGAGCTGCTCAACGCCACCTCCATCTACGAGGTGCTTCGGAACTTTAGCACGGTGCTGCGATTGTCCCCCTTCCGCTTTGAGGACTTTTGCGCGGCACTCATCGGCCAGGAGCAATGCACTTTAATTGCAGAGATCCACATTTCTCTGCTGAAGGCTATCCTGCATGAAGAAGAAACATCCAACACTAGCTTTGGGCCTGCTGACCTAAAGGACAGCGTCAACTCCACTCTGTACTTCATCGACGGCATGACGTGGCCTGAGGTGTTACGTGCGTACTGTGAGAGTGACACGGAGTACCACTACGTCCTGCCGTATCAAGAACTAGATGACTATCCTTATGGTCCTGTTGAAAGTAAAATCAAGGTGCTTCAGTTCCTGGTCAACCAGTTTCTTACCACCAACGTTGCTCGTGAAGAGCTGATGTCCGATGGCGTCATGCAGTATGACGACCACTGTCGCGTATGTCACCGTCTGGGTGACCTGCTCTGCTGCGAGACCTGCTCTGCAGTTTACCACTTGGAGTGTGTGAAGCCACCACTAAAGGAAGTTCCGGAAGATGAGTGGCAGTGTGAGATCTGTGTGGCACATCAAGTACCCGGCGTTACGGACTGTGTGACGGAAGCGCAGAAGAACAGGCCCTACATACGCCAGGAGCCGATTGGATATGACCGCCACCAGAGGAAATACTGGTTTCTCAGCAGAAGGATTATTGTGTAAGTCACGACCTCTCCGTACCAATTTACAGTTTCAGTCAAAAGTTTGAACGGTTACTGGTATTTAATGCTGCAGTGGTGTCTTGAGGTGAGGTTAGTTTGTGTCTTGACCCTGCTCATAACTCAAAACGCACTCAAATCATCTTTCACCATTGAAATGAAATGCCAGTAATCCGTTCCAGCCTCTCAAAACAACATTTTATTCGCAGTGTTTTTTTAATGAGAAAACTGGCACTATAAATACAATTCGATTATATATAATTACAATTAGAAATAATTAAACCGTTTTTGGCACGTTCTGCTGCTCATTCTGGTGTGCGCGTCTTTGCCACATGGGAGCAGCATAAGACAGATATTATGGACGAGGAGGCTCAGCTCCTTTCTTAGCTTTTTCAGTACGGCAGTATTAATAATATGAGTAATTTTTTTGCAGAGGATCAAGAATATGTGCCTCTGTGTTCAGATATGCGTTGCTTAAAGGGTAACAACACCGCCACATAGATGCTAATTGTTAGCTCATGCGCCTATGGGGTTTTCCACTGTAAGCTAGTGGAGACTATGTGGTTGTTTTTAAACACACAATGTGTAATTTAATGTGACAACTGAGAGTGTCAATAAACAGCTTGAAAGAAGCTAGTGACTTACGTCATCAAGTCAAATTCATTTGAAAGAGTTCTGTCTTTCCGTCCGTTTGAAAGGAAATTAATTGTCTTGCAAACCTGATAAAAGGACATCAAAGATTTTTTTATTTTTTTCCCCAACTTTATTTTTGCACAGTTTTTTATTAACAAACATACAGCTACAAACAAACCAGGCTCCGGTCAGACATGTCACAGCTTTAAACTCAATGGTAATCTGAGCATGTTATAAACAAGTTGTAACAATCAGCTATATCTGTCACATAAAGATATCATTGAAAGGGAAAACTTTCCACACATTCTATGAAGACTCCAAGTCAGGGTGAAATTATTTCGGGCATTAGACAGCTTGTATCGTAGTTTCTTCAAAGGCAAGAAAGATAGTACATTGACTCAACCAATGCAAGTATGATGGGGCTAAATTTGATTTCCAATGAAAGAGTATAAGTCTGTGTGCTAGCAGTGAAGTGAATGCCAAAGCATTTGCTTGCTAGGGGTGTGAAGTACCTTGCAATTCGATCTGTGTCACGAGTCATAGGTCACAATTCGATTCAATACAGATTAATCCCGATACAAATATAAGTCAATTATTGCAATTTTTTTTCTTTTATTCAAATTTAGAAAATACAAATCAGTAAACTTGTACATGTACACTGTAAGTTTTGTATGAAAATGTACTTCTGGCTTATAACTCTGAGCCACTGTATTTAACAGATTGCAATCCGTTTCATGTTTGAACAGCATTGAAATCAAATGTTAAGGCTTAATGTTCCATTAATATAGCATTCGTCCATGCTTAAAGTGTGAACCCTAATTAAAACATTTTGTTGAATATTTCCATCCAAAATTGATCCTAAAAAAAATCTATTTGGCTGCATATTGAATCGATACGAGAATTGTGTGCTGTAATATCGCGATATATTGCCAAATCGACTTTTTTTTTTTTAAACACCCCTATTGCTTGCAAATTTGAGATTCTACAGCACGAGGGCGGTACACCAAAAACGGCTATATAATAGTTTGGTGTTATATTCTGGCCACAAATGATGGAAAATACAAGAAATATTTGTTTCCAGTAGTCATTGAGGAAAGTACATGACCAAAACATATGTCCAATCGAGGCAGGTTAAAAAAAAACTAAAATAATGGGATCTAGGTATATTATGGGTACTTTCAAGCGTTTCAAACGAGATGAACATGTTGTCAGAATACAAATCACAAAAAAATACCAATCCATTCCTTTGCCAAACTTGAAACGCCTTGTCAAGCCGAGATGGAGGGAAAAGATGTTCATCTTCTACAGGGAAATACCTACTATACTGCTTTGAATCAAAATGTCTCCTAAACTGCAGCCATATTCTAAGTGAGGTTTGAACAACTGGGTTAGCTAAATGTACTACTGTCATGCGGGAATGATGATGTTGGGAGTGGGTTGGACAGTAGCTCCATATGTACCCAGTCCGGGACCTGCTTATTTTTGTATGTGTAGATCCAGTGTAGTAGCTTTGTTATGTTTGCAGCCCAGTAATACCAGTAATTGTGTAACCCAAACCCACCAGCGTCTTTGGGAACCTCTAGGTAAAAAAAAAAAATCATCCTAGGGTTAGAACTGTTACATATAAATTAAGAAATCAGTTTGTCTAATTGTTTGAATGTTTTCATAGGGATAAATATGCACCATAATCTTTACAGGTCACCTTAATTTGACAGTCTCTAAAGTTTTGAATCCAGAATTGTCATGTGACCAACTAACTTGAATGTTTCAGTACTTTTTCTGTTACCTAATAAGAAGTTGAACTGCAAAATTCATAATAGGAGTTTGTCGTAGCACTGTGAGGAAGTGGTTTGCACATTTGACTAACAGTTGAGGTCCTGAGTTTGAATGTCGGCTTATGCCGTCTAGTGTTTGCCAGGTTTAAAGTGGTGCTCTGGCTTCCTCCACCATTCCTTAAACGTGTAATAATGAACATTCTAAATTGTTCGCACATCGTAGGTTTTAGACTTTGAATAGTTGTTTGTATTTATGTGCCATGCAGTCTAGTA
The DNA here is from genome assembly GCF_054856555.1 of Leptonotus elevatus. Lineage (NCBI taxonomy): Eukaryota > Metazoa > Chordata > Actinopteri > Syngnathiformes > Syngnathidae > Leptonotus > Leptonotus elevatus. Next base: position 50,132,417 of record NC_141239.1, on the reverse strand, counting down.
CAGACAATCAATCGAAGGATGATTCCCCGCCACAAGTTTGTTTAACTTAGCAGTTGAGGATGACTGGGGTGCCCAACCATAGTGGCTGATCCTACCTGATTTGTCATTTTATTTTGAAAATAATAACAAGAGTTACGGTAATAATAGGTTCAATTGGACAACTGGATAGGGGTACGCACACTTTTTTTTAAGCAACAAAAAGGTTTGTCACTTGAAGTGTTAACGGGTTTTTTTTTTTCAATTAACAGTGGAAACCTCAAAATCACTTGGTTTATTTATTACAATTGGTCAAGATATCATTCATATATCGTAATTTGGATAAGGTGTATCCACAATCATTTTGTCTGAAATTTAAATACCTGCATGTATAGACACCATAAATGTAACATCTAGTATTTCATATCACTGTTACTGTATGAGATGTTTAATTGTTAAACAGTCACCTGTATTGGTTTGCATTTATATTTACCAGCCTGTGTAATGTCATTTCCTTGCCAGCGAAGAGGACGGAGAACACGAGAAGAAAAATATCTGGTACTATAGCAGCAGAGTCCAGTTTCAAGAGCTCCTTGAGTGTCTGGATAAGGAGTACTGGGAGATGGACCTTTGTGCCAGTCTGGAGGAGATGAAGGAGGAAGTTCAAACTCACATGGACATCACAGAAGACCTTACCAATACAGCTCGTGGAAACAATAAAGCCTACTTCACTGCTGTCAATGGTAGGGAATTGATATGAAGTTGTATGCCTATTGATTATTTAATGAAGGTGACTTGGACTGGGGCAACATTTGTTGTTAACAAGTTGTGTTGAGTTAAAGGTTTCGTTTGCACTATGCTCCATTTGTCTGAACCTCTGAGCTGAGGTATGATGGACTATTGAAATACTGGCTCATAGTCAGCTTTATTCTTTAACTGACAGAAGCTCAAAAATCATTATACATTGGGATGCACTGAAATTATTTTTTTGGGGGCCAAACCCGAAAATGAAAAATGCTTGGCCGAAAACCGAAATGCCGAAAAAAAGTTATGCCAATTTTTTCATTATCATTGCATTTGTTATAATTGGTTAAAATTATAATATTATTGTAAAATATTTAGGCCTATTTAGCACGGGCATTTTAACAAAGCACAATATAAGTTGAAATGCATCCACACCACAGACATCAGATACATGTTGGCGAATGGTACATTAAACACCAAACGCGGGGTGAGCAACTGAGCATTTTCTGGATGCGTGCGGTGCGGTGCGGATGACGCATTTGTAGGGTATTTGGAGCGGGACACGCGCACTTAAAATCGGCACATTCACATATTCACCAACCTTTAAAAATGTATAAATTTCTTCGCACCAGCCAATCGGCTTTGGGAATGGACTGCAAAGTCACACACAGCGTCCTGTACAGATCTGTAGTCACCCGGAGATAGTGGTAAGTGTTTACTTGTTTAAAACTGTTGATAACAATAGTGCTAACATTAGCTAAAGTATTTAGCATGGCCACCAGAATGCAAGTGAAAAAGTGGAAGCGCTCGATGGGCTCTCATCAAAGAAAAAATAGAAGGCGCTGCAGGAGAAAGAGTGGCGCTCGGCAGCGCTCTCTTTTTTTTTTTTTTTTTTTTTTTTCTTTTTCTATAGAGCTCAGTATTGTTCATTCGGAAATGTCATCATCATTGCTCTTTTTTTTTTTTTTTTTTTAAATATATATATATATATATATATACACATATATACATACATATATACATATATACATACATACATACATACATTTTTTTTTTTTTTTGTGTGTGTGGGTGAGTGTGCGTGCGTGCGTGCGTGTGTTTGTTAGCTCACCAGAAAACCTATTAGAAAAAAAAAATCTCATACCGTTCACCTAAATCGAACACCAGGAGACCCGAGGGGACCGAAGAAAACCAAGGAAGGTGAAATCCAGCACCGACCAGACACCCCCCACCAGAACTCCTCCCCAGCCCAAGAAACATCCAGACCCCAACAAATCCAAAAAACATAAAATCAGGGAGGCCTCAAGAGACCAACGGAGAGACCGAGAAAAGGAAGGAAGGACAGACGAAGCCGCGTGAGATCCGAGACACCAGCCTCCACCGATTCAATAACCTGAGGAGGAAACAGATTGTGTCTGAGTTTCGGTAGATGCTGGTGTGGTGGATCTGGCATGCAGGAAAATCTCCACCAAAGAGGGGAGCCGTCGACCCCCGCCGGAACAGAGCAAGCGCAACACCTCAGGGCCCCCCAGGCCGCGGCAGCGCCAAAGGACGACCCCCGGGCCCCACCAGGGCCACCGGCCGGAGAGCAAACCCAGGAGCAGGAGCGCCCCCCGCCCCAACCCGGCCCGCGCCCCCGGCCCAACGCAGCAGGACGGGGCACTGCAGGCCCACCAGGCACCCCACCGGCCCCCAACCCCCGCCCCCCCACAACCCCCCGCCCCCCATCCACCCCCGCCACCCACCCCAACCCAGCCCCAGCCGCCCCCATGCCCCCAATCCCCCAGACACCCCCCACCCCCAGCACCCCCCCACCCCGCAACCCCCACCACCGCCCCCCCCAACAAAGCCGCCCCCCCCCCCGACCCCACCCCGACCAACCGGCAGCCCCCCAACCCCCGACCCCCAGCCCCCGGGGACCACCCGCACCCAGGCACCTGCGCCGAAGAGGGGCCGGGCAGCGGAGCGGAGAGGGCAGCCGCGCCCACCCCACCCCCCGCCGTGTGGAAGGACGGAACACCGGGGGCAGAAGGGGGAGATGGGGGCACCGGAGGGCGGCCGACACCCCCGAACCCCAGGCCCAGCGGGGGAAGGCCCCGGTCGTCACCCCAGCGTTCTTTGTGAAAATTAACCCCTGTTACTGAGTCCGCCAGCTCGCGGACTGGCGAACTCTACCCCTAAACCGTGAATGTGACCCCACCCAGTGTATATACAAGTGTGTGTGTGTGTGGTGCATTAAAATTAGGAGCAGGTGAACCGGAGCCGATGGAAATGATATTCCCACGCTCCGATCCACCCGCCACCCAAGCATGTTGCTGAGTGTATGTGGTGCATTAAAAAAAAATAGATAGGGCGGGGGGGGGGCGGGTGGCGACACGGACAGGGGACCGCAGCACTGCTCTATACTGCGGCCCCCAACCGATGGCACCCCCACAAGCCCCCCCCCCCCCCACCCACAAGTTGTGTGGTGTATTAAAATTGGAGGGGAGTTGTAGGGTGAAGACGGTGTTTCCACCCTACCCCACCCCCCAAAGTGTGTTATGTGCCCTATATGTCTATAAAAGTGTATTGTGCAAACCTAGTGTAGTGAGTTAAGAGGTGTGACCAGCGGGGCCCCCCCCAACCGGGCGGGGGCAGGAGGCGCACCGGCCCACCAAGCCCCCACCCACCCCACCAGGACCCCGGCGGGCATATGGGACCCGTCCGGCGGGGCGATAGGGCTCGCCCCCCGGATACTGGGTCCCGCCCGAGGTGTCAGGACGCCCACCGGAGCGGGGCGGGCACGACACCAAACCCCAGCCACCCCCGCCGGCCCCCATAGCACCGAGACCCGGGCCATGGATGGAGCCCCCGGCCCAGGGGAGGGGAAGGAAGGCGTACCGGGGAAGGGGAAGGGAGGAGGGAAGGGGACGACAAGAAGGGCAGGGGGCAGCGGCAGGGACGCAAGGAGAGGGGGAGAGGAGGAGGAAGGGCGACGAGGGAGAGGGGACAGGGAGGCGGAGGACGGGCGGGGAGAGGCGAGGAGGGAGAGGCAGCAAGGGGGAGGAAGGGGGAGGGGAGAGGGAACCACCGGGCACCCCGGCGGCCCACAGGCCCCGAACCGCGTCGCCGGGCCCAGAGCGACGGACCGCGCCGGAACGGCGCAGCCCCCGACACCAGGGAAAGCCCCGCGCTCTCTTTTTCGACAGTTTACCAAGCGACGCTCTCCTTCTCCGGTGTGCACAATGACGCTGCCGGTACTCACAAACGCCAATGAGCAGCGAGGCAGACACTCACCCCCGCGTTTGCTGTTTAATTCAAACAGACGCTTCCTTGCAGCGTTTTTTGTTGTTGTTGCTTGCGTCACCACAACATCCTCTTTCGGACATATTCTTTTGGCTTTAATTTTATTTCGACAGAATGGCAAAAATATGCGTTATCGGCCGAAATGTTTCCGGTTGCCAAATATTCGGTGCATCACTAATTATACATCCTCATGCTGGAGCTGCGTTAATTTTAGCAAAGATCCTAATAATTGAGAATTCTATCTACAATTGAGGAAAGGTGAAGTGCACAACAGTATTTGTTTGCTGCCTGCACAGGTGCTGCAAATTCAGTTGTATCAAATGTACTGTCGCAAACATGAAGTCAAAATTTAGTTTTATTACCGGCAAAAAGTTGGTCGAAAGCTCTGGTATGTTGGCTTTATCCAACAAGGAGTGCTGTTACAGGCCAAAAGACACACAAACACAATAGACTGTCGTGGCCTGGAGTGACTTGGGGATTGATACTGTTTGAGCTGTCAATGCTTCCGATACCACTAAGATCGATTCTCAAGCTTGTATAAAACGTACAATACTTCTTTTACTTTTTTACTTTTGGTTTTCATTATGGCTGTCCTATGTACATAATCAATTCTCAATGAATTCACTCTTACTTTATTTTTAGGACTCAATGTACTGATTGTTTACGTGTGTCCAAATGTTACAATCTGATGCCAATTTGTCTGTGCCTGTTTTATGACAGAGACTGTCACGGAGCGTGTAAAGCTCAGAGGAGAAGCACGGAAAGCAAAGAGGCAAGCAGAGGAGGTGAATCCACCAGAAGAAACAAGTTCTGGGCAGACAGTGGGGGATTCTGCCAAAGTCACATCACAGATTGGTGCTGGAGAGCCCAAAGAGGCCATAACTTCATCAGGTAAACTGAATAATTGTATGAACATCACTTTGTTTCCCATGCTGCTACTCACTCATGTGCATTCTATGGTAAGAATTCATTTATATACCGTGTGTAAAAAAAAAACCACGTACATATATTCTCGCGTGCGACAGCAGCCATCATTCCGATTGATGCCCGGGAGAGCTGCATGTCTGATTCTAAGTCCAGCTCAGCCCCCCAGGACTCAACTGAATTTCTAGTTTCAAACATAGAAGCCAAGGAGGGAGGGGAATCCCCTCCAGTGGCAAAGCAGGAAAGGACAGGTACTCTTGAGTCAAATAATGACTCATGCTCAGTTGACTTGTGTGGCTATCCGCTGCATCTTTAACCATTCAGTGCATTTCCTCCACCTACCCAAATGTGCAAATGCAGTTGGCACTGGAGCCATACCTGATAGCTCACCTGGCTGATGTAGGGCATCACCTTTCAACTAAAGCCTTCCCAATTCGTCACCTTAGTAACCTACACTGCTTATTATCCCATTAAGCTTATACTACACTGTTCATTACACTGCTAACGGTACTGTCTGCACATTGGTACACTAACCATACCTGAGCCTTTTCATTCACCTGTCAGCCCATTCAACCATATTCTAACCCACTCGTCAGCCATACCTCATCATTACTGTATATCCAAATCTCCTGAGCAAGCTAACCACCCCCTCCCCTGCTCATCAGTCTGCTACCTTCCAAATAAAATGCCTGTACATACATACCACTATTAACCAGATGCTATCTTGTTTATCAGCCAGCTTAATGCTAACCATTCCCATCAATGCCCTTGAGGGAAGAGAGAGATTTTTCTTGTACAGATTTCACAAGATACAATTGTTGCCCAATTTACTTTTTCTAATCAGTGGTGTTTTGTGGTATTACATGTTATTTGTGTGATTAGTTCTAAAACGTGTCTTACTAAAAATTACACTACACCTATTGTGTAATTTACTCTCAGAGTTCCACATTAGCCACTGGAAATATAGTAGAACCTTGGTTCAACAACGAACAAACTGGGTTACCAACAAAATCTTTGGACAATTATTGCCATGTTTTGGAAACGGTCACATCCCCATTCTTCTGACACAGTGTGTGAACAGCATTCTCATATACTAGTATGTACAGATATAGGTATCCTTTTGTTTCTAAATTAGCCCTTAGTATGTCTTCCAGTAAAGTGAAAAGCGCAACTAGGAATTGGGAAGCACTGGAAAGTGTCGCGCTAATGCCGCCATCCGATGAGCTCTCTCTCTCTGAACGTGTGCCGCACTTGGGTGAACAGCCGACAGAGCTGCGTTGTGGGAGTGCTGTCAGGCCGCTCAGTGGGAGCGGCCTGACAGCACCTGTGCACTTGTAAGCAACTTTGTTGTGTATCTACTTTCATTAGTTTTAATGGGAAAATTACATGCATGTTTTGATGCCCTGCCTGCTTCCTGCTTGCTTAAAGCGGCCTTGTGTCAAGTGCACAACAAAACACCATCAAATATTGTCATTATGTGCAGTACATAGTCTTTTCTTTCGCTGTATAGGTTATTCTATCGTTTTGATCATTGCTCCAGTAATACTTGGCTGTAGCTCACGTTTCCTATTATTTCACTTTATTTTTCAAGATGAGAATACAACAGCCAAGCGGAGCAGTGAATCCATGCAAGCACAGACCCTTGACGAGCATCCAGAAGCAGGTAGCCAGGTCTCCGACAGCGGGACTACCAGGAAACCAGAGCAGCCGGACCTGTTTGAGAGGTCCTCTCGGTCTTCTTTTACCAGCCTAGATGGGACAGGTAAGTGAGGGGCAGGGGGGAGACTTTTATGAGAACACACTCATTTGGATGGTTTTGGTTTGTTTTTGCACGTAAGTAATGTGATCTGCTCTCTGGTTGACAGAGGAGTATAATGAAAAACGCAACAGAGCAACTGGATCAGCGCTGGAATCTATTCATCAAATTTCCAGAAAAAGCAAAGAGGTAGTAATGCAAGTGTGAAAACACCCTCTTGAAAATGGACAATAATAGTTTTTTTTTTGTGGCTTTCCTTTTTTTTTTCTTTTTTATTACACAGACTGTGGCTGCAAATGATTAAATCAGATGCAATATTTTTGACATTATTTAGCCAACAAAACCTTCTCCTGTGTTTCAGTCATCCCCTGTGCACTCTGATGGAGAAACTTCGCATTCCAGCTTTTTCAAAAGTGACCTTGCACTGAACTTGAACAACTTATTCAAACTGGGTCAGGAAGGTAAATATAGGGTGTACCACAACCAGTACAGCACCAACGTCCTGGCTCTCAACAAGCATCAGCACCGGGAGGACCACGACAAAAGGCGCCACCTCTCCCACAAGTTCAGCTTGACGCCTGCATCTGAGTTCAAGTGGAACGGCTCCATCTATGGATCTCGCAGCCTGACTATCACCACCCTGCGTTTCAACATCATCCAGCTGGAGAGCAACGTCCCACCACCATTTATGCACCTTAACTGGGCATCACACAGGTTAGACCTTGGATTAAGTCAGAAAGAAAACGACCCAAAACACCAGCAGGCCGACTTCTGAATGGCTTTTGAGAAAGGCAAAAAAAAAAAAGGAAAGTTTTGGAGTGGCTTAGTCAAAGTCCAGACTTAAATCCGATAGAAATGCTGCTGGCATGACCTTATAAAGGCCATTCATATTTGGAAACTACATTTTATGTTAACTTGGGTTATCTTTGTTTGATTTTTACATTTTGATTGCTGATCATAAAACTAAGTGGGAAAACATCAAAAACAAGAAGTTGAGAAGAGGGTAAATACTTTTTCATGACATTGTATATGGATACAAATTGACGTTCCTCTGTTTTATCAAAGGAGATATAACTTGCTCTGTTAATCAGAAACCATTAGATGAGCTGATAAGCTCATCTAATGAGACTGTCCAACCTATATGTGAAGCTTTCAGCTGCTGTCTGTATGATTCTTTTTGACAAAAAAATCTGTAAATGCATGAACAAAACTGTGTTGTTATTCGTTTCTAGAACCAACTGGAACAAAGCAGTGCAAATGTGCAGCAAAGCGAGGGAATTTGCTCTGGCTCTGGCTATACTGGAGTGTGCCATCAAACCAGTTGTCATGCTGCCTGTTTGGAAAGAGTCTCTTGGGCACACAAGGTGACGTGTATTGTTACTACAGGAGCTGTGTAACACTCAAATAGTCCTTAGTGAGATTTTAAACAGGACGTTCTCCTGTCTCAGGCTACACCGCATGACCTCTATGGAGCGTGAAGAGAACGAGAAAGTGAAGAAACGGGAGAAAAAATTGGAGGATGAGGAGTCACTGCAGCAGGCCACGTGGGTGAAGTACAGCGTTAACATCAAACACCAGGTAAAACGGCAACAATTAAAACATTTTATACAACACGAGTACAAGTATTATTAACACCATGGCCGACATTATTATATAGAATAATTAGTGTGGTCAAAAAAGAATGGCTGGATGAATGTCATTGTAAAGTTTTCATTTGTAATGTCCGAATGATCCTCACAAATATCCATACAATTGAAGGTATGCTTCATTATGATAATTTACTATTGTGTTGTTCTGACTAGGTGTGGAAGCAGAAGGGTGAGGAGTACAGAGTGACGGGCTATGGTGGCTGGAGCTGGGTCAGTAAGACTCACGTACCACGTTTTGTTCCTAAATTACCAGGAAACACAAATGCAAACTACAGAAAAGAACTGAAAGGTAAGGAATAAAGTCAAGTGTTTTTTAAACACCCCACCTCACTCCAAAATACAGTATGTCCTACAGATGCCAGTTGCATATCTAATTCTGTCTTCATAACAGCCAAAATAAGCAAGGAAACTGCTGCTTCAACAAATAAACAGAAAAAATCAGAGGAGGAAATGGAGACCACTCAAAGTACGGCAGAGGACAAGCAGCAGGTTGCCATTAGGATGTCAGCTCAAAATACCTCACCAGAACAAGAACAGGCATCAAAAGAGGAAGTGAAGCCCACAGAAGAGGAGCAAGAAGAAAAGGAAGATGACAGCAAAATGGAGGTTGAACCCAGTCTGAATACTGCACCATCAAATGAAGAAAGAGGTAAGTGTCTAATTTGACCAAATTCAACACACTGCAAAAAGGACTGCAGAAATTTTAAGAAAATATATAGTAAAATAAGAAAATTATTACTTCAAATAAGCAAAATTATCTGCTAACAGAACAAGAATATTTTACTTAAATTTACCTGTAAATTTTGAAAAATAAGAAAATAATACTAGGCCCATATCAACCACTGCGGTCTTGAAAATAGTATTTTCAGAATAAAAACAAGTAAGCTGTAATAAATAGAACTATTTTCTTAAAATACATGAGTATTTTTTTTTTTACGCTTGGATAACAGCCTGAGTGTCAAGCAGGGAGGTAACGGGTCCCATTTTTTTTGTCATGGCCCAGCCAGGAATTGAACCCACAACCTCCAAGTCTGAGGGTAGGCACTCTACCGCTAGACAACTAAGCTGGTACTGACACCAGGAAAAATTAGCTTAGTAAATCTAACGAAATGAACCATATTGCACTCGTCTGTTTTTGTACTTTTATTTTTTTCTATTTATCTTATTACTAGATTATGCAAAATCTTAAAATAAGAAAACTCATGAAACCCCAGTTCAGGGCCTTTGACGTTGGTTAGTTGTCATCTTAAAATGTGGGAAATGCTTGTTTTAATCCTCACAGTACTTAAAACTGCCTGTTAACACTCAATGCCATGACTGCTTGATCAAATAAGATAATTAAGTAATAAATATCTTAAAATAAGCACAATGATCTGGCCTGACAATTTCATTTTAAGTAAAAAATAACTTGTGAAATCAAAATAAGCAAATTTAGTTTAAATTTAGGAAATTATATCTTACTTGAGATTTTAGTTTTTGCAGTGCACACTTGTCATTTGTGTATCGAGTGAAGAGGAGGTTTCAAGAGTGTTTTCGTGGTTTTTAATTTATTGATATTACAGTGGTACTGGTTAGCTTATTTGTACACATGTATGGGCATTGAGTTGTCATGATGTTGCTTAAAACATTGCATTGGATTAAATAAATGTTTTCCAACTTATCTATTTGTAAAACATTATCACTCTTCAGACATGACATTATTTTACTGTCCTGTTTATTCTAGAAAATGTTGAAAACGAAGGCCCTTCCTCGCCTACTGTGCAACCTGTAAAAACAGAGCCAATCCAGAAAGTTGACCTACCTAAGGAGGGGACCACTGCACTGAAGCCTTCATATGATGTAGTCAATGTCAGCGAAGGATTTCATTTGCGAACAGCTTATAAGCAGAAGGTAAAGCCTTCCAAATTGGATGGACTCTTGGAGCGGCGTGTCAAACAGTTCACTTTGGAGGAGAAGCAAAGACTGGAGCGGCTGAGACAGGCAGCCTTGCTGTCAAAAATGGCTCCCGCAAGATCGGCTTCTGCAGTCAAGACTGAAGCTAAACAGTTGCCTGCTGTGAGCCCATGCGTAAAAGTTGAAGAAAAGGAAGGTGACAAGCAGATGAAAGATGATGTTGTTAAAAAGCTTGACTTTGATCAGGAAAATAATGAGCTCAAAATAAACTCTGATATCAAATTGGACTCCACAGCAGTCAATCACAGCATGCAGACAGAAGTCAGTCATGGGCATGAGAAGAGCGGAGGTGCTGCAGCACACAACAAATTGAATGGAGGATCCCAAGGAAGCGCTGGTCACAATGGTAAAAATAATTTTAAATCCGAAGCAATAGAAAGCCAGGAGAACCCTCAGAAGCAAGAGGTGACACCAGTGGGAGAGAACACAAAGAAGCGTAGCTATGAGGAAATGGAGCACGGCAGTAGGCAGACTGATGGAGCCATCATGGAGGCCGACCAAAGCAAGACCAACTCAGAACAGGTGAATGGAGAAACTGGGGTCACTGTTGTTTCAAACTCAAACAACTCAGAAATATGCAATCAAATCCAAGGTGATGACAAAGAACCTGTCAAGCCGCTAATGAATGGAAGTTTGTCCCAACATGATCCTTCCTATGACAGTCATCCACCTCCCCCAAAGATCCCCAAATTAGAAAATCATGCGACTGATACAGGGAAGCCTCATAATGTTATAAGTAATAATCAGGATGCACTCGTAGGTTCAGATGAAGCAGTGCCTGCTCATTTGCAAACTTCAACTGCCTCTTGTCTTAGTACTGACAACGGCAGTGGTACAGATGATGTGAAGACATCCACGCAAAATGTCCTACACTCTCAAAACGCCCAAACTTCCGCAGCAAATAACACAGTTGCTCCCACTCCAATGTCAGAAGTCGCCCAAAGTTCCGAGCCTGACATTGCAGATGTTACTAGTACAAAGCTGGCCACCACAGCCTCACCCATAAGCAGCTCCATGAAGATAAGCAAAGAGTATACCACCAGCGAGAGAGTCAGTCTTCTCAAGTTCACCAAATGTAAGAAGGCGCGATCAGGCACAGCCCTGCCGTCCTATCGCAAATTTGTCACCAAAAGCAGCAAAAAGAGCATCTTTGTCCTGCCCAATGATGACCTGAAGAGGCTGGCGAGGCGAGGAGGCTTCCGAGAGGTTCCTATTTTCAACTACAATGCCAAGCCAGCCCTGGATATATGGCCCTACCCATCACCTCGGCCTACATTTGGAATCACATGGAGGTTAGCATCACAGCAACATCTTTTTCTTCATCATTCTGACACTTGAGATGTTTATATCACCATGCATATTCTCCAAGGCTATAAATAGGAATGTATTTTATTTTTTCAATGTCTTGAATATGCAGATTCTCTTATTTATTCCCTGTTTAGGTACCGTCTTCAGACTATGAGATCGCTGGCGGGAGTTAGCCTTATGCTCAGGTTACTCTGGGCCTGTCTAAGGTGGGACGACATGGCTGTGAAGCCTTCTGTTGCTGTTGGACTAACACGCAAAGGTGGGAAGTGAACCAGTTATCTTTACTTGAGAGTAGCGCGTTTGTTTTTCCCATGTGTTAACTTAGGCATTGCGGTCGTATATAGTCTGCATGCCTGCCTCACAATTGGCAGAAGTGCTATAGAATATGGATGGATGGATGGATACTGTGTTCCAATGTATTTATGGTCTTTTTTTCCAGAAACCACAGACACAGATGTCACCACAACAGAGATCATAAAACGCAGAGATGTGGGGCCTTACGGCATCTACTCAGAATACTGTATCAGGAAGATTATCTGTCCGCTTGGAAACAAGGACACTCCAAAAGGTAACATTTACAGTAGACGCTGTAGTAGGTTGGAGAGTGTAAAGCCCGCTGCACAACAAGTGACTTGACTGAACTGTGGCACACTGCGTTGGGTGCTGCAATTCGTTTTCATGGCCGGTCCACCATCGGCAACTGGTTTTGCTGGTGTCAGTCTAATTTATTCGCAATTGTCCAGTTCAGATATGTTCGTCTGTCTTGCCTTGGTGTGTGGAAGACGTAGTGAAGGGCAGGATTTGTTAAGACTTTTAACAACCATTTATGAACGGTTTCCCTTCCATATCAGCCGAAACTCCGACTCCACAAAGGAAAGGCCTACGATCAAGTGCCCTGAGACCCAAGAAACAGGAGGCAATCAAGCCAACTGGCCCTATTGCTGTGGAGTCCTGGATTCCTGAAGAGGATCTGGAGCTGTGGGAGATCAGAGCCTTTGCTGAAAAGTGAGCGTCAGAGATCAACTTGTACAGTTTGGGAGACAATAATTTTTGGAGTTATCACTTTTTCCAGATGTTATATCGCAAATAATGTTATGTGAATGAGACAATTCTGTAATAGGGCTTTGGAGTACGTCAGTGGAACAGCATTTTATAAATGTAGCCCAATTACCCTTTTCCTTGTGCTTATAGAATGGAGAAGGAGAAATCACAGGGACTAGATTCTCCCAAGACGGTCAGTACCCTCAAGAGTGCAGAAGATGTCAAGGCACATTTGGAGAATCAGCTTAAACAGACTAGAATGGCTGCGCAGCAGGTGAGAAGACAGCACAAGTCAGCAGTCGGCTTCTTTGGAACGGTTTTAGAAAACCTTGATCAGATTGGTTAGTAAAATAAAAAAGTAAAGTTTCACTTAATGTGTCATTTTAGAAACGCTTTGAGTACCAAGCCGTATCCACAGCTACAATAACAACAAGCACCACAACCACGACCTCATCATCCAGCACATCATGTTCTGTTAGTACGCCTATGTCCACGGACCAGAGAACAGGTCAGATCACATCAGGAACCAAGATGGTCTTGGCCTCCAAATTGGGCTCTCCGGTCTCTTTGCAGCAAGACAAGAACTTCCATCAGTCTTTTGCTACCTGGGTCAGGCAGGGTCAGACCAGTGGTAATAAAGGTAAACTTGTGTATACATCCCCAAACCATCTATCGAAAATGTAAAATTACAATTGCATTCCTGGCCCGTTTTAGACTTTTGGTTATGTTTTTTAATAAAAACAAATCATTACAATTACCGATAATCATTATACAGTGGTACCTCACAGTTTGAAACTAATCCGTTCTGTGAAGTGTTCAAAGTCTGAATTGTTCAACCTCCGAAACATTTTTTCCCATAGGAAATAATGTAAATGCAATTAACCCGTTCCCAAGCTCCAAAAACAGAAAATTTCTATTTTAATTTCTATTTATGCTTTTTACATTTATACCCTGTACAGTATTTAAACAATAAAAAATACCTTACCTTTTTGTTGTGGTGTGATGCCATTAGTGGATGATAAATGCTATGTTAATGCTAGCTTTAGTTCAGTGCTGAGTTTTTGTATTTTACATTGGGCATTTTGTTAGACTATTAAGCGGTCCTTGCGTACGTTGTTTAACATTAGGCACGTTGTTGAACAGCTAAGGGGGGGGGGGCCTCGTGCCAGTATTTACAGAAGTAGTCACGGTAGTTACAACTGCGCGATAATCTCCTTCCTAATTGCACTGTGGTTCGTAGAACTGTATGTTTTTCTTTGCGGCCACTGGCACTGTTGTCTTTCTTTGGGCCCATGGCGAAGAAAATTCCGTTCCGTTCCGTCTTCAATTCCGCTTATCCGGGGTCGGGTCGCGGGGGCAGCAGCTTTAGCAGGGAAGCCCAGACTTCCCTCTCCTTAGCCACTTCAGCCAGCTCCTCCGAAGGGATCCCAAGGCGTTCCCAGGCCAGCCGTGAGACGTAGTCTCTCCAGCGTGTCCAGCTTCCGAACCAGATGCCCCAGCCACCTCAACTGGTTCCTCTCAACGTGGAGGAGTAGCGGCTCGACGCTGAGTCCCTCCCGAATGACCGAGCTTCTCACCCTATCTCTAAGGGAGAGCCCGGCTACCCTGCGGAGGAAACTCATTTTGGCCGCTTGTATCCGGGATCTCGTTCTTTCGGTCACGACCCACAGCTCGTGACCATAGGTGAGGACAGGAACGTAGATCGACCGGTAAATCGAGAGCTTTGCCTTTCGGCTCAGCTCCTTCTTCACCACAACGGACCGATACAGCGTCCGCATCACTGCAGACGCTGCACCGATCCGTCTGTCGATCTCCCGCTCTAACCTACCCTCACTCGTGAACAAGACCCCAAGATACTTGAACTCCTCCACTTGGGGCAGGACCTCATCCCCGACCCGCAGAGAGCACTCCACCCTTTTCCGACTGAGGACCATGGTCTCGGATTTGGAGGTGCTGATCCTCATCCCAAACGCTTCACACTCGGCTGCAAACCGCTCCAGCGAGAGCTGGAGATCACGGCTTGAAGAAGCCAGCAGCACCACATCATCTGCAAAAAGCAGAGATGCAATGTTGAGGCCACCAAACCGGACCCCCTCGACACTCCGGCTGCGCCTAGAAATTCTGTCCATAAAAATTACGAACAGAATCGGTGACAACGGGCAACCTTGGCGTAGTCCGACCCTCACAGGAAACAAATTCGACTTACTGCCGGCAATGCGGACCAAACTCTGACATCGGTCGTACAGGGACCGAATAGCCCGTATCAGGGGGCCCGGTACCCCATACTCCCGAAGCACCCCCCACAGGACTCCCCGAGGGACACGGTCAAACGCCTTCTCCAAGTCCACAAAACACATGTGGACTGGTTGGGCGAACTCCCACGCACCCTCAAGGATCCTGCTGAGGGTGTAGAGCTGGTCCACTGTTCCACGGCCGGGACGAAAACCACACTGCTCCTCCTGAATCCGAGATTCAACTTCCCGACGGATCCTCCTCTGCAGCACCCCCGAATAGACCTTACCTGGGAGGCTGAGGAGTGTGATCCCTCTAAAGTTGGAACACACCCTCCGGTCCCCCTTCTTAAAAAGAGGAACCACCACCCCGGTCTGCCAATCCAGAGGCACTGTCCCTGATGTCCACGCGATGTTGTAGAGATGTGTCAACCACGACAGCCCCACTACATCCAGAGCCTTTAGGAACTCCGGGCGAACCTCATCCACCCCCGAGGCCCTGCCACCGAGAAGCTTTCCAACCACTTCAGTGACTTCGACCCCAGAGATAGGGGGGCCCACCTCAGAGTCCCCAGACCCTGCTTCCTCAAAGGAAGGCGTGTTGGTGGAATTGAGGAGGTCTTCGAAGTATTCTCCCCACCGATTCACGACGTCCCAAGTCGAGGTCAACAGCACCCCATCTCCACTATACACAGTGTTAATGGCGCACTGCTTTCCCCTCCTGAGACGCCGGATGGTGGACCAGAATTTCCTCGAAGCCGTCCGGAAGTCGTTCTCCATGGCCTCACCGAACTCCTCCCATGTCCGAGTTTTTGCCTCAGCGACCACCGAAGCCGCATTCCGCTTGGCCAGCCGGTACCTGTCAGCAGCCTCCGGAGTCCCACAGGCCAAAAAGGCCCAATAGGACTCCTTCTTCAGCTTGACGGCATCCCTTACCGCTGGTGTCCACCAGCGGTTTCGAGGATTGCCGCCCCGACAGGCACCAACCACCTTACGGCCACAGCTCCGATCGGCCGCTTCAACAATGGAAGCACGGAACATGGTCCATTCGGACTCAACGTCCCCCGCCTCCCCCGGGACAACGGAGAAGCTCTGCCGGAGGTGGGCGTTGAAACTCTTTCTGACAGGGGATTCTGCCAGACGTTCCCAGCAGAAGAAAATTGTCGTGGTAAAATCAAAATGCACTCTCGAGTATAGAGCACCTCCGGGAGTATTCACAATCTGACTGGAAATGAGCAGTGCATCGTCTCAACTACCACAACGTGAGCATTCGGCTTCGCTCGGCTTCGCTCGGCTACCCGTTTTCAAGGTACGTTCGGCTTAGCTTGCTTTGCTTGGGTGTTCAAACTCCGAGGCATTTTTTACTCCGATTTTTTGTTGAAGGCCGATTTGTACGGGTTTGGAGACATTCAAACTCCGAGGTTCCACTGTATTTTAGCATTAAATATGTCATTTTGGTTAGTTTCTACTTACTGGTGCATGAATCAAAACCATGTGTGCCCATGTATTTAGAGTTGATATACTATACACACACACACACACACACACTGATGTTTATTTCACATCTTTATTTATTTAAAGGCAACTTTAAATAAAATGCATTATAATAACTTGCATGTTTTTTTAGTATCTCACTCTGCTTTGCACCAGTGTTCATGTCAATGTTTCTATTGACAGATGAGCAGAAATGTACAAGCATATTCCCATCTGGGCCACCTGCGAACCTGAGGACATACAGTACACTACATCCTACAACTGGCAATATTAACCTCAGAGCTTCATCTACGCAACAACAGGTATTTATGTCTTCTACACTTAAACCTTGTTCAAGAATGACCTCAAACAAGGCATGCACAATGGTTACTATTGTTTTTGCTCCAGATGATGAAAGCAGGAAGCCAAACACAACCAGGAGTAAGCCCTAAATTGGCTACACAAGGTATTCTTTCAATTTGTTCGATTTTAATTTGAAATAACACTTAGCGATTAGGGGCTAATGCCTTAAAAATAAAATCTATTTTTATTTCCTCTTGACTAGGCCATTCCCAACAGCTTCAGATGGGTGAAGGTCGAGTTGGATTTGCAGCTGTTTCTGGTTCTACTCCCGTGCAGACAACTGAAGCTCCGAGAGCTGCAGCTCCTGTGCCATCACCTTGCGCTACCGCCACAGCGCCTGGGCAGAGTCCTGTGACTCATTCCCAGCCCAGTAGACCACAGCAGGGCCAAGTCAGGCTCACGATGGCACAGCTCATGCAGTTAACACAGAGTGCCGAGGTGAGTGAGGGGCGCATTTAAAACAGTGGAACAAATCGATTTAAGATGATTTTTATAAAAATAAATATTAAGTTTATGAACAATATCCAGTCCACATGGAAGACTCTATTATACTTTGTTTTGCACAGTCCTGTATTTTGCATAGAAATTTTTGCTTTGTAAATGTATCGACTTGAGAATGGAGTCTCAGAACGAATTAAGTTTGTGAACTGACGTTCCACTCTAGCTTCTTTCATTTACCCCATATTTTGAAAACCTCTTAGTATGTCTCAAAGATGGAAAGGGATTTTACACATTTTGTGTATAACGCAATATTTTATTTGTTTACCATCTCAGGGAGGAAATCCTGGTTTGACGGTGGTGATCCAGGGTCAAGGCCAGACTGAGGGCCAACTGCAAATTGTCCCACAAGGTGTAACAGTCATCCCTTCCCCTGGTCAGCAACTGATGCAGGCGGCTATGCCCAATGGCCAAGTCCATCGCTTCCTCTTCACTCCCATGCTGGTGCCGTCTTCAGTTTCAACTTCAGTACCTGCTGCAGCTCTTCCCACAAATCCTGCAGCACTACCGAGTCCGCAATCCCAACTATCAACTCCTGCTCTACATAGGTCCAACGTCCAGACAACTCCTTCAGCCTTGGCCCAGACCCAAATGGCCGCCCCTATTCCTGCTCCAACGCAACCCATTTCACCTCTTTCTTCAAAACCTAGTCCAGATTTGGCTTCCACCCCAGCCTCTCTTCCTATACCCCCCCAAGTGGCAGCCTCTGTTCCAACAACAGTGCACGTTCCTCCACAAGCTGCAGTACAACCCCACATTGTAGCATTATCATCACAATTACCCCCTGTTGCAGCCCAGGCTTTGTCACAAACACTAGTTTCATCCGCCTTCACAGTCTCTGCCCCAGCACAACCTGAAGTGGCAAAATCTGGGCCTGTCTCCCAACATAATGCAGGGCAAACTATGATTCAAACCCAAATATTAAACCAGAATCGAACGGTAATGTCTGTAGCTGTCGCAGGACAAGTTGCACCCCAGCCCCAGGTCCTGGCACAAACTTTGACCACTCCCTCAACCTTCACTTCAGCTCCGGTCCAGATGCATGTCACAGCCCCTGCCCCTGCTTTTGTTCCTCTCTCAAGCACTTCTACTGTCCAGTATGCTAGCTCGACCCAAATGCAGTGCATTTCTGCATCTCTCCCGTCACCTGTCCAACAACAAGTTCCAACATCTGGAATCACTCCTGTTTCTGGTCCTGTCATCGCTGTGGCATCCAATCAAATTGGCGTCCTGTCCCCTGCTAAAGCACTAACCCAAATTCAAGCCGTAGCTCTTCCTCCTCCTCCAACTCTTCATGCTGCCGCGAGAAATGCTGTGGTCACGCCAGTCACAGCCACATATACAACACCTTCAGTGCCAGGTAATCAGCCTGCACCGTTGTGGCGCCACAGTCTGTATTATTTTGATTAATGTTATTGATCTTTGAATATTTCATACATTAATTTGTTCATCTTTTTTCCTGTCCTGCTGTAGCGCTAATAGAGCAAAGGGCTGCTCAACCCCAGGTTTGGAAACCAGCTTCATGTGAAGCCCAGATTCCAGTCCATTCTGTTCAACAGGCAACCATTCCCAGTCCACCTGGCCTAACTGCTCTTCCTGCCTGTACCCTGGCATCAGGTTCCACGCCCGTTTCCCCACTGCATCAGGCATCTCTTTCCTTACAATCTCAAGTCCAACACCCAGCAGTAGTGTCTGTGCAACAGGTGTCTCAAATTCCTCTCTCTGCTGTGCAGCTTCAAATGAAGGCATTGCCTGTCTCCTCTGTCGTGACTACAGTTAGACAGCCCCAAGCATTCAATCAACTGCAGTCCCGCCCGCAAAACCAAATCTGTGCACAGATTCAAGTCCAGCCTTGTGGCCAAGTCCAAAAAATGCAACACATTCAGTCGTCACCTCATCTTCAGGCTCAAGCGCAAATACACCCCCAGATCCGAGTTCAATTTCAGCCACAAACTCAGCCAGCGTCCCAACCCCAAGTGCAGCAGCTTCCTCAAATTCAACCCCAGATGCAGTTTCAGTCCCCAAAGCCAACTTTGCCGCAGGTTCAAGTTCAACACCAACCAAGGGTCCAACCCCAGTACCAGTCACAGGTACAAGGTGCACTTCAAACACAAGTGCAAACACAACCTCAGGCTCAGCAACAGCCTCAGGCTCCAATCCAACCCCAGTTGCATCCCCAGGTTCAGATTCAGTTCCAGCAACAAAACCAGATTCACCCCCTGCCTCATGCTTCGCAGCAACCTCAAGTTCAGAGTCACTCAGCAATTAAAAGTCAAATTCCAACCCAAACCCAATTCAAAACACAGTCGCCAACCCAGGTTCCAGTACAGACTCAACCACAGTTGCAAGCGCAGGTTCAAGTCCAGTTACAATCTCCGAACCAAACCCATGTTCAAGCTCAGCCTCAGCTTCATGTCCAGCCCTCAATCAGGCATCAGCTTATCACTGTTCCGGGAATTCAACAACCAGTCCAACTGCTGTCAGCTCTTCCAGCTCATGTTGCGGCCCAAATCCAAGCTCAGATCCAAGCACAGGCACAGCAGCAAGGTGGTGCAGTTCCCCAGCAGATCAAACTGCAGCTGCCTATCCAGATCCAGCAGACGGGGAGTCAACTTCAGGCCCACCAAATCCAGAATATGGTGACGATACAGGCACCAACGAGCCTGCAGGACCAACTTCAGAGGATGCAGCAACACAGAGACCAGCAACAGCAGCAGCAACAACAACTGCAGCAGCACCCACAGCAGCAACAACCACCACCAAAGAAGAAGAAACACCAAGAGAATAAAAGGGAGCATAAGGATCATAATCAGTTGGCTGTGAGCCCAGGAGATGGTATTCATAAACAGGTGAGACTGTCAAACGATGACTGGTTTGTTGTCGCACATTTCAGCACTGATGGCATGTTTATGGTTGCTGTCAGGTTGGAACAAAGCATAGCGTTACAGCGGAACAGCTCAAACAGAGGAAAACTCAAGCTGCTGCTGAGCGAGAGGAGAACCAGAGGTTTGGGACTTCATCATCATCGTTCTTGTATTAAATATTGTTATTGCTGCGCTAACGACATTCTTGATTGTAGTTTTTAAAAAATAATTACCTTACTGTACAGCCGCTGCAAAACTGCTCCACCAAGTGTACCAACAAGATTTGGTCTTGTCTACTTTCTCCAGAATGATCGTATGCAACCAGGTGATGAAGTACATTCTCGATAAGATTGAGAAGGACGAGAAGCAGGCAGCTAAGAAGAGAAAGAAGGACGAGGTGGTTGAGCAGAAACGCTCCAAGCAGAATGCCACCAAGCTGACGGCACTGTTGTACAAGCACAAGGAACATCTGAAGGCTGAAATTCTAAAAAAGAGAGCTCTGCTGGACAAGGACCTTCAGCTGCAAGTGCAGGTTAGCAATAGCATACATTCAACTTGGTTCAAAGCAAGGCTGTATGGGTCAAAATATAGGGACTACAGGAATTGCTAATGGAAGGAAAACATTTTGTTTTTATTATCAATCAACTTAAGCCAAATTGTACTGCTACGTTGCATTAAGCAGCATTACAGCATATATGGTTATTGTATGGTCCTTGTAAAGCTGACTCATTAAAATGAATGGGAACCAAAGTTCCAAATGGTATACGGACAAACAAGTTCTCTGTCATATCATGATGTTTCTTCTCATTGCACTCAGGAGGAGCTCAGGCGGGACATTGCCAGGCTACAGAAAGAAAAGGAGAAAGCCCGAGCCGCCATTGCCCAGGCTGCGGCAGCGGCGGTCAAGTCCTCCTCCCACTCTTCACACTCCTCACACTCTTCCCACTCCTCACATTCTTCTCAACCCTCTCACTCAGCACATTCCTCTCACAGCAACCGCACAGCAGGACCCCCTTCCTCCTTGCATAAACGTAAGCGCGAAGAGGAGCGAGACAGAGACAGAAACAGGGATAAGGAGCGGCATCATGACAAGAAACGGGAACGAGAACGGGACAAAGACCGGGATCGATACAAAGACAGAGAAAAAGACGGAGAGCGCGATGGAGATAAGGAGAGGATGAAAGAACAAGAGCATACTCGACCTCAGGACAGGGAGAAGGGCAGAGAAGGGGACAGCGACAAGGACAGAGAGCCCTTCTTGTTAAAACACAAAAAGAAGAAGAAGCTCTCCTCTACCTCAAAGGATCACAAGAAGGACAATAAACTGTACTGTATCTGTAAAACGCCCTACGATGAGTCCAAGTAAGCTCTACATCAGACCATGTTACATTGAAGACTCATTTAGATGAAAGCTCATGTTGATTTGATTCCAGTGGTATAAAGACATCTGTCTTTGCTCTCAGGTTTTATATCGGGTGTGACCTGTGCTCCAACTGGTTCCATGGCGTATGTGTGGGCATCACTGAGAAGGAAGCCAAAAAGTTAGAGGACTTTGTGTGTAATGATTGTAAACGAGGCCATGAAAGAGGAAGCAAGGAGGAGCTCTTCTGCATCTGTCGGACGCCATATGACGAATCACAGTACGTGACACACATTGTCTAATGTTAATGAACAATTCCTGAATTTTTTTTCAAATGACACCCTTTCAGGTTTTACATCGGCTGTGACCGTTGCCAGAACTGGTACCACGGGCGCTGTGTGGGCATCCTGCAGAGTGAGGCCAATCACATCGACGTGTACGTTTGCCCGCAGTGTCAGTCCACAGAAGACGCCATGACTGTTCTCACGCCACTTACTGACAAAGACTACGAGGGCTTGAAAATAATTTTACGTTCCTTACAGGTATGCAGCCTACTCTGGACAGTATTTGCTTATGCGCTCACTACAAACAAAATGAACTAGGGAATGAAGGAATCACAGTCAAAGAATGTATTTGGACATCCGTTGCCAAACTTGTTTTCATTGCGGGCAACATCTTAGTTTTATTTATTTATAGATTTTTTTTTTTTAGCTAGCCAGGATTTCTGCTAGCCAGGAGCTGAGCTTCAGTGTGTTTTTTTCATGGACGTGTAGTTCGAGTTTTTTTAAACCGAGTATCAAAATGAGAACCGCGGGCAACGCCATTATCATAGTCACGGGATCGCGACGACGTATCCGGTGCGTAAACGACAGCCGCCTTTGTTCATTTAAATGGAAGTTGGCTAATGTAATGGGCAAGAAAATGCTGTCTTCTTTCGGCAAATACTGTGCCAATTCTGATCAGAGTTATCCTCAGCAGGTCTCATGTCATTCCGTGTGGAGGTAAGGGGGGTGGTGGGTGGCCTCTCCTAATGTGGGCTAAAGCGCGCTGAACATGTAGGTGGCATAAAAGTCACCCGGATGTTTATCATCCAGGTTAGGGACCGTCCACAACTTACGTTTTCAGGACGACTAATGTCAATGGTGACTTGACTGTTAACGTAAGCCTCTGTAACACGCAACTTACAGACGGTCCCTAAATTCTTCTCGCTATGGGCCGGCCGAACGCGTTCTCCTTTTTGAGCCACATCATCTTCACTTTTGGCGGGACACAAATCTTTGGCAAGTACCCCGTGGCTGCACTGCTTTTGAAGAAGTGCTTCTTTGCTTTAGGGCGTAATTCCCCCTTTCATGTCCGCCGTGGGACGCAATCATTTCTCGTGAGTCTCTTTGTAATCATTGGCAGCCATGTTATTCTTTGCGTGTTTACAGCACGTGATATGTCACGATGATCACGTGACTGTCCAAAAATAGCCGATAGTGTATTAATGCAAACATTTTCATAAAAAGTTCTAACAAATCAAAATCGCTCAACATAAATTGACAATTTTTTCAGGGAAGAGTTCAAATGAACCATTTCATAGAATAACTGGTTCGTTTTTTACAAGTCTTGTCTTCCTTTAAGGAAAAATTGTGCTTCGGGATTGATTTTAAGGTGCTTTTATTAGTTTTTAAATGTCTCAATGGTCTTGGGCCATCTTATTTATCTGACCTGCTTTTAACGTATCACCCCTTGCGGCTCCTGAGGTCCTCTGGCAGCGGCCTTTTAACTGTTCCTAGGGTAAGGACCAAAACTAGGGATGTTCGATACCACTCTTTTTGAGACCGATACTCCACTCTTCAGTACTCGCCGATACCATTAGTACCTTTGATACATAAAAAAAAACAGATTTTTTTTTTAAAGACCTATATACTGTATATCCATCCCAATTATAGCAAATTTCCTTAAAATTGCGTGACAATGGCAATTATATTATTTCAATTTGCTCATAAAATTAATTTTGCATAGAATACACAATAAAATGAATTAAAAAAAAATTGATAAATAAAATGAAACAAATAATTCAGTAGCCAGGAAAAAAAAGTCCCAATCAAAATATGTGATTGTACAACTTCCTTTTAAGTATTTTAGTATTTGAATACTCGACTGAAAAGTGCTGAAGTACTCGGATTAAATATATTTTTGCTTGGATAAAGAGTAATTAAAGTACTCAAAATTAAAAAATTAAAAGTTAATTTTTTCAAATTGTACACTTACATAATACACCAGGGTAGTGTTTGTGCATTTATGAATTTGGAGCAGTTGACCAGTAGGCCTAAAAAAGGCAATTTAAATTAGGTATTTTTAAGGCATTTTTCTTTTGCGTTACAGGTAAAAATATAAAAAATAAAAAAGCTTGTGATTAATCTGCAGACACGAAACAAATTAGCTACCGGAGTACTGCCCTACAGGCCACATCTTAAATCGGGAGCCAGTTGAAACGTAACGTGGCAGCCTTCACATCACGCTAAAATAACATAAACACATGACAACCAGAAAAAGAATCCCCCGCACACTGACAGAACTTTTTACTCAATGAGTTTATTTGAGGGGAAACGACGCATTGAGCGTTATCAGGTTCACCTCAAATTTTTATTGTTTCCCTCAAATGATCTCATTGAGTGAAGTTCTGTCAGTGTGCGGGGGGGATTCTCTTGGTTGTCATACACGAGTCCAAGCTCCTGCTGCCCACCAGCATCTGACCGTTGGAGGCTGTGCATAGACTCGTCTCCATTGATTAACATATACACATATTCATGTATCGTATAGTTCGCTCCATTCATGGCGCAAATGCGGCAACTTACCCTACGCCAGCCGCGGCCCAGCCTGGACCAGGTTGAGTGGAGGTGGGGTTCGATTTGTCTTTAATTTCTTCGTTCCCGCTGCTTGAATCAAATAAGTAACATCCGCTTCTTCTTCCTTCCCTTGCGTTGGTGATATAAGTGGCTAAATTAAAAGTACCCCGTGCGTCCGCTACGCTAAAGCCTTAAATAAATGAGTACTCTAGGCAGGAAAAAAGCACTCAGATTTTTCGTACTTGAGGTACCTGTGGCGGTCAATAAATGCAAAATAACCATTTAAGCCGTTAGTTCCTACCCGAAAAACGGCCACAAGAGCAGGACCGATACCAGTATCGATATCCATCGCCAGTACAGATACCATGAAATATGTCTAGTATCGGCCCAATATCGATAACTGGTATCGTTACTCGCCAATCCCTAACCAAAATACACAGTGAGGCTGCATTTAGCCACTATGGAATAGCCTGCCGAAGGACATCAGGTCCTTTTTAAGAGGAGGCTCAAGACTCACCTTTGGCATTTAAATAATCTTATATATTTTTTATTTTTTACCCATTTTATTTATTTATTTTTTAATCATACTGTCTTTTAGCTTTGTTTTTGCCTTTTATTCTGTTTTCTTCTAGTGTTAAACTGTTTTCTTTTAGCATTTAACGTTTTTTTTTTGTTTTGTTTTTTTGTTACTAGGTTTTTAGCTCCAATGTTTCCTCATGGGTGAGCCTTTGCACTGGTAGGGATGGCTGGTCTTCTCCTGCGGGCGGGTGATCGTCCTGGGGGCCCATTGGCCCCAGGGGACTGTGGCACGCTTCACTCTGTGTGGGGCGGGCCGCGGTCAATCTGGGCCTGGGGTCTCTGGGATGACATTGCTCCCTGTGGTGGTTGGCAGTCATCCCTCTCAGTGTGGATGAGCTCCTTACGGGGGTTTTCTGTGCCCCGCCATGTTGTGGTTTGTGTGTGATTGTGGGTTTGAGGATAAGGGGTGCTGGGAAAAGGGGTGGATTTATCTTTTTATTGTACTATGGTTATTTTAATTGTGCAGCACCTTGAGTTGCATTTAAATGCATGAAAGGTGCTATATAAAAAAAGTTTGATTGAAAATACAAACCAAAACGCACATATATTTTAAAAAGCCACATTCTTGTGTTCATATGGGCGTAGCCTCAGTCTGTAATGACATTACACTTGAGCCACATTCATGTCAACCCTTCCCCCTCCCGCAAGGGAATGTAGTGAAATCATCAGTCAATGGTGCCAGTCTCAACACATTAACTTTGGGACATGGTTTGTGTGATTTTTTATTTTTTTTTAATCACCTTTGTATTATATTCCCATTGTCACAGTCTCACAAGATGGCGTGGCCTTTCCTTGAACCAGTGGATCCGCATGATGCACCTGATTATTATCGCGTCATCAAGGAACCAATGGGTAAAAATAAGTCTCTTCACCGATGTGTTTTCAGCATCCAATTTGCTCAACTCGCCAATAGTAACCATTTCCAAATTATGCCGATATAATCATTCTCCCTTGCAGACTTTTCCACAATGGAAAGCCGTTTACACAAGCGCCATTACCACAAGGTCACAGAGTTTGTGGCCGACGTGACCAAAATATTTGACAACTGCCGCTACTACAACCCCAATGACACGCCCTTCTTTCAGTGTGCGGAGGTGCTTGAAGGCTTCTTTGTACAGAAGCTCAAATGTTTCAAAGCTGGCAGGTAAGCCCATGTTGTGTTTTTTGTTGCACCATTCTTGTTTGCTTGCTGTAATGTGTTGGTCTGACGACTTGGTTTCTTCTATTGCATCAGTTTCACTCATTTTTTCAATTGTGCTATTGGCTTGCATGAATTCACAGTCGGAGATGCTTTCCTTGCCGTGTTTGGCTCGGACCAAGAACTAACTGAGCTAACAATAAAGTCAAGACATGACTCGCATGTGCTCGTTTACAACATCCGCCATGTCTGGGTTTGTTCACCTTTGCTGCATGCCTTTGATTTATGCCATCCCATTTTCTTCTGTCTTGCAGATTGTCAGATTCTTAAATGGGCCAGTCTAGCTGGAGTCTGGACTGGATGCTTGTCTCTAATAATCATGGCAAGAATGTTCAGTAATCACCATAAACTGGCAGCCATGTTGACGTTACTCCATCAGTTCAATGATGACAATACTTTTTGTCCAACCCACATTAAGTTATTAGTCTTAATCAGCAAGCGGGCACAGTGGTTGGCGATTTTAAATACATTTTACCCATTTTTTGTTCATTCCTGATATGTACTGTACATCTTGTTTGAATTAGATTGGGTTTGAGTCAGCTGTTAACAGCTGTTAAAATATACAGAGCTGCATATTTTATTAGAGATATTTATGAGAAGTATCGTTTGGCTCCACCTCTTTGGCTTGATCAGTGTTTAAGGTTAATGTATATAATTGTATCATGTACAGTGGTTGTAATATATTGTTTTTAAGCAAATGTTTATATGAGAGTAAATGTCAGCAACATCAATCGTCATTCTGTTGTGCCGCGGCCCAAAAATTATAGTTTGCAAAAATTGTCATCAAGGAAAAAGGCATTAGCAGTGCATAACATCCAACATGGCTGTAGGATCATCTTCCAGGGAGGCGTTTTTGCATCCGCTGTGTGTGTGTGTGTGTGTGTGTGTGAGTGTGCGCGCGATCATTGT
Organism: Leptonotus elevatus; assembly: GCF_054856555.1. Lineage (NCBI taxonomy): Eukaryota > Metazoa > Chordata > Actinopteri > Syngnathiformes > Syngnathidae > Leptonotus > Leptonotus elevatus. The sequence continues at coordinate 50,105,472 of NC_141239.1, read as the reverse complement.
CCACATTTTACAACAACTGAGAACATGTGAAGGCTTCTCAACTTCGCCCTCTCTCCACATGTTGTAGGTCTCATAACAACAAGCTACAGCCTTCATCCTCTTAGAGAGCGTGGCACAATGGTGAAACGCTGAAAAACAAAATGCACTTGCCAGGATGTTTGGGTTTTCTCGACTGGCTCTCTGTGACGTACGGCCTGTTTTGGGGATGTGCTCATGTGAGTGCGCAACCAAGTACTGCTGCTTTCGCAGAGTTGAGCAGGTGCACCATTTCAGCTTCAAGGGACCTTTTTTTTGTACCCGTCTTCATAAGCGGAACTGTACGGACGAGCTGGCATTTCACAAGAAACTTTACCTCGGAGAAAAGACTCGATGAGCTCTCGTGTTTCCATGTACTTTATTTTGTGGTCATGTTTGTTTGGCTCTTTTTCTTTGTTCTTGTTATAGTCTCTCTGGCCATGCAAATGGTCGACTTGTTCAATGAGAAGTAGGAAATGGAAGATAATGGCTGAGTTTTACTGAGCATACTAAAATATACATCCTTTTTTTTCCCTTTTTTTTTTTTACTATTTCCATTGTTCAAGCTGAAGTGGTATGGCATGAGAAGACAGTTCAGTACTACATGTCTGGACAACAGTAGATGCTCGTTAGGCTCCTTTCCATGCTCTGCAATAGTGACTGACTTAAGAATGATGAGTCTGCGTATTCGAAGGTTACTGTTCTGTTTGTAAAAAAATATATATATATACAAAAAGTTGTCACATTTTGACTTTTTTTTTTATTATTACAGCTGAGGAAATATGGATGTATATGGAAATTAATAAAATTCTGAAATATTGTGTTCCTATTTTTGATGGTAACTCAATAAGATATAGCAGCATAGGGCAAATAATGGCCCATTATTCTATTAAGCATTTACATTATCAATGTCTTGCATTAGTTCTGGTGATTTTTATTTAATTTTTGGTGCTGAAGTTGGTTAGTAAAAAAAGTTTTTTTTTCTTTTTTACCATTTTTTTTTATATTACATGTACTTACTAATATTACTATACATTAATCAATTAAGCAAATTTATTGTAAAAATAAGACAATGTTGCATACTGATTTAACACTTGATTCTATTAAGTAATTGGTTAATTATAATTTTGACCATAGGCACAACATTTACAGGTTACAGTAATGTAGGATAAAGACACACTCAGTATTATTGCCAAGTCATTGGTCATTGCGCTAAAAATATTTAGAAACTTTTTTTTTTTAACAGTTTTCTTAAAATATATATTTGATACACTAATTAATCGAAATCTGTTAGCGCCATTTATCCAACCACTGCTGCCCTCTTTTTATTGAAAGGATATGAGTACAGTTCCTGGAAGCATAAAACAATCTTACATACGCACCGGACGTGTAACCTTTAAACAGAGTGGACTCATATTTTACAGACTACAATCAAAAGCTAGCTAGTCAACTCTGAATGCGTGCGGTCACAATCAAAAGTGGTCGTACTGACGTCTCTTTCCTTTGGTAACAAACCATATATTCACAAGGTTTTTGTTATTGCTGTTTTCGTACGGTACATTTCATCTGATTGTTTTAACATTTAATTAATGCAAACTAGGGGTGGTCAAAGTATGACCGATATGACATTTTTACAAGTGTAATTTATTTATTTAAAATGGTAACCTAATATATATTTGACTTCATTTTACAGCTGTACATATTTTTATATTCATATGCAAGGGTCAGATAATATTATTGTAACATTTAAAGTATGTTTAATCATTGTTTATCATTAATCAATGTTGAATCATTGCTTTCATAACGATGGACAGGGCCACATGGACTAATATCGACCACGTTCACAAATCTCGCGATAATATGGGGGTGACAGCATCCGGTGCGCTGGCTGTTTCTTTTCAAACTGTCCAATGACGAGAGGCGGCTGGATGCTTGTGCTCAAACTGTCCAATCAGAACGCTTTGCTCCAGGAATTTAAAGGTCTGTGTGGAAAACGTTTTCCGCACAGTTTGAACCATTTCTCGAGAAGCAGGTAAGCTAGTACTCCGTTCTTCTGACATTTTTTATAAATAGGGTCTATATTACTGCGTTGCTTGCTTACCCCTCAATGCGTTATTTTTCACTTTATATGTTCGATAATTATATTGTCTAATCAGTCAATGAAATGTTATGCTTAATACGTATTCTGTCATCATGCTGAAGTGTCACGAGGCGTCGCCAAGTGGAAGTGAGCTAACGTGACATTTTGTACGGCAGGAACTCAACTCCAGAAAACAACTTTTTCCTCACTGCCGCCCAACTTTATTGACGTTGTGCAAAATGTCCGAGAACGTCGCTCGTCTGAACAAGTTCAAGAACAAAGGCAAGGATGCTAATGTAAGTGATCGTGTCAAACGTGAAATCGAGTGCTCGTTTGCACAATGGCGCATTCGTGACATTTTTGGGATGTGTACAAAACGCACACAGGAGCTACGACGCAGGAGAGTGGAGGTGAACGTCGAGCTCCGCAAAGCCAAGAAAGATGATCAGATGTTCAAAAGAAGGAACGTGGCTGCATTTCCCGAAGAGGCCACGTCTCCTCTCCAAGAGAAAAATCAAAACGGCCAGGTAAGCAAATTGTGGTCTCTTTTTGAACGTGCCCCCTTTCAACGTATAGCAGAGAACAATGTGATGGGCCAATGCCGTTATCGCTACGTTTAACAGCTGCTAATCGTCACGTACGATTGACAACTAGATAACAGACTTGGGGGTTTCTTACTACTTCTTGCTCTTTAGAAACCTCGAGATCGCTTAGCAACGCAATTTTGACGTCTCTCGAGTAAAGGGCGTTTACGGTGACCGCCAGACAACATAAATGCAAAACAAAATGAAAACTTTGTGGAGACACAAAAAGGGGTGAAGCGAGGCAGAAACGATGCCCAATGCATGACTCGGTCTAGCGATTGACCAATCAGTGCCGTTTACGGCAAAATAACGCTGGCAGGAGAGTTGTGAGTCACTGCAAAATAGCTACTGCCCTTCGCGCTGGCTCTCGCTCTCTCCAAGTACGGTGCCACTAGGGAGTGTTTAAATAAAAATAAATAAATAAAATGCATCAAGTAAAATGTTCCGGTACCTTTTCATTCGCTCTAAAAGTATGCAAACATATTGGTGGGAATACTCCTTGTGTCTTTAAAGCATTTGAATTTACGTTTTCCACAGAAAAAATGAGGGGAAAGCCTAAATGTATAGGGGCGGGGGGGATGAAAAAAGGAAAACGGCGAATTTGCCCATCCGTGGGTCCCTTAATGTGAAAATGCAGTGGCTGACTGTAGTGTTTTAATATCACCATTCGCCACTAGATGGCAGATATGTCACCCGTGTATCTCTGCCGTCTATCATTCTTCAATGTTAAAAGTATGTGGTTATTTTGTTTCGAAACCTTTGTTTTTGGGTTATGATAGTGTACCTTTTTATACGTCTATTGAAAAATTCATTATCAAACATAAAAATAAAACACTAAGTAGCATTCAGTTTTTGATGATTATGGCAGCACCATATGGACAAAAATGGTGTTTTGTCTGTAGGACGACATTTCCCAGGAGGATCAGTGCATTGCGTTGTCTTTGAGATCACGCCAGCGAGTGAAAGCTGGGCCAATGTTGATCTTTGACTGACTTATTCCAGTAGCCTCTCTCATTATTATTTTTTTTGTCTCAGAACTTTTCTGTGGCTTTGCAGCTTCTATCATGATCAAATGTATACATTTGAATTGACTTTGTAACAAATGGGGAAAGGAGGAAGTGGCATGCAATAAAGCAGTCAGCACATGTAAAAAATAAAATAAAAAAATGTGCGGCCCTCCTCAAAGTTGCTCAGTGCCAGTAAAGGTGATCCAGCTATGACAAAAGTACCCTTCGACTAGCTGGAAGTCCATGTTTCATCAGAGTTATGAAAATAGTTTTTGAAGGTTAAAAAGTTCTTAAATATACTGTATTTTGTGCATGTTTAAAATAGCATTTTTGTCATAAAGCTCGTTAGAAAGTGTTTGGTCCTACATGATTAATGTTGGCCCCATCCAAGTCAATGCACATGTTGTCAATTTTAGACTTCCAGCCAGTGGACTGTTGCAGAGATTCTCACTGGGGTTAACAGTGGTAATGTCGAGTCACAGGTGCAGGCAACTCAGGCAGCACGGTAAGTGTAACATTTTATTTTCATTTAAAATGTTGCTTTAATGTTGGCTCTGCTGGAGTTAGCATTGCATTTTCTTCGAATGTCGCAGCTTCCTGTCTCATTCAAAAAATGTGGCCTAAGACTCTGAACTGTTTATAGGCTCTAGAAAATGGACTAAATTCTATTGCTTGTATTCTGAATGCAGGAAACTGCTGTCCCGGGAAAGGCATCCCCCCATTGACCAGATCATCAGTGCTGGTCTGATCCCAAAATTTGTGGCCTTCTTGGGACTGTCTGACTGCCCTCCCATCCAGTTTGAGGCATCCTGGGCATTGACCAACATCGCCTCCGGGACGTCTGACCAGACAGAAGCTGTGGTCCAGGGCGGGGCCATTCCTGCTTTCATTAGGTTGGTCCCGTCCCCCCACCAGCACATCAGCGAGCAAGCTGTCTGGGCTCTTGGAAACATTGCTGGTAATTATCACTTATTGTTGAATATGATAAGCCGGCATCACTTGATGTGCATCGGTAATGCCCCCCCCCATTCTGTTGTTTAGGTGATGGATCGGCTCTGAGGGACAAGGTGATCAAGCATGGAGCTGTGGCAGCCTTGCTCAATCTGCTCACGGTGCCGGACCTCTCTGTATTAACTGTAAGTACTGGCTTTCAATGGGTTGCCGAAAGTGTTACGTGGTACAGACATTTCAAAGGTCTTAACTAATTTGTGCAGTAGTGTAACAAATTGTGGTCGCATGAGGCATGCTCATACAATGCGGTACTTGCCAATTTTCATTTGTTCTATCTATAGCTGAGAATGTTATCCATACAAACTTTCTGTAATTTTGCTACCATGTTGGCATATGATAGTTATTGACTATGGTGAGTTATGACTTGCTTAGTAAATGTACGGTAGCTCTATCTTTTATAGCCACTAGGTGGCAGTCCAACTGCAAATGACATTTAATTAAAAAAATTCTTCTTCCTAGCCTGGTTACCTGAGAAATGTGACCTGGACTGTGTCCAACCTCTGTCGCAACAAGAACCCCTCACCCCCTCTACGTGCCGTGGAGCAGCTCTTGCCTGCTCTCATACGCCTCCTTCACCACCACGACAAAGAAGTGTTGGCCGACGCCTGTTGGGGGGTTTCGTACCTGACTGACGGTTCTAATGATCGCATCGACGTGGTGGTGCAGGCGGGCCTGGTGCCTCGCCTGGTCGAACTTCTTGGCAGCACAGAACTCTCGGTGCTGGTAAGTATTGCTGCGCTTAGGAGAATGTTTATTTATTTATTTTATAAATTCTACTAATCTTCTGGTTGATATTCGGTGTTTGCTGACTGCTGATGTAAAATGACTCTGAAAGTATTTAAAAGTGACCCACTTGTATACCCTCAGACCCCCTCTTTGCGTGCCATCGGTAACATCGTGACTGGCACCGATGAGCAGACCCAGACAGTGCTTGACGCCGGGGCCCTGGCCATGTTTGCCCAATTACTGTGCCACAACAAGACCAACATTCAGAAGGAGGCCGCCTGGACTTTGTCCAACATCACGGCGGGAAAAGACACCCAGATCCAGGAAGTCATCAGCGCTGGCCTTGTTCCACATTTGGTCAATGTGCTTGTGAGGGTATGCCATCATTTGTGTTTGTGCCCTTTTCAAAGATCTACCCCAGGATGTGCCTTTCATTCACTCGCTGGGTTTCCTGGCCTCTTTACAGGGCGACTACAAAACCCAGAAGGAGGCTGTATGGGCTGTGACAAACTTCACCAGCGGGGGCACTGTGGAGCAAGTGGTGTACCTGGTGCAGTGCAACGTGGTGAAGCCTCTTCTCGATCTTCTGTCCTCAAAGGATGGCAAAACTGTTCTTGTCATCTTGGATGCCATCACCAACATATTTTTGGTTGGTGCAATACATTTTTAAATTACCATTGCTCGACCTAAAAAGGAATTGCTGTGATTGTGACTTATTTTCCCTGCCCCTTCCTTCAAGGCTGGTGACAAAATTGACGAGTCACAAAAGTTGGCGCTGATGATCGAAGAATGTGGTGGGCTGGATCGTATTGAAGCGCTACAGTCTCATGAAAATGAGATGATCTACAAAGCGGCTCTCAACTTGATTGAGAAGTACTTCTCTGAAGAGGTAATGGCCTTTTTGGGAGGAAAAAAAATCCCTCTCTCTCTCTCTCTCTCTCTCTCCAACATTCTCACGTTTTGCCTCCATTTGAATTCCTAGGATGAGGAGTTGCAGTGTGTTGCCCCCGAAGCAACAGCCGATGGTTACGAATTCCAAATCGGCGAGAGCCAGAGCACTTTCAAATTCTAACACTTGTTTCTACTTCATTCTCACTGCTACGGTTTGTCCTTGTTCATGTCAATGATCTATTCTATAGCCTGTTGTATGTAGTGTACATACTGTTTTAAACACTTAATGAACCACTCATGTAAATAAAGCTGATGGACGGTGTGCGTGTGTGGGGGGGTTTCTGTTTTCAAACTGCTATTAAGTATTTGAAGGTCAACTTGATGGCTGCCTGTAATCTTGGTGTTTTTTGTTTGAATTTCACAAAATAAATTAATCTGAGCGTCGCGGTAGGTGCTAATGAAATCTAATTGCAGTTGCTTCACCCATTCTGCTTTCCCAAAGATAATACTGTTTTAATTGACACTCTTAGATGTGTTGCAGAATTTTTTTATTTTGAATTGTTACTGCCACGTGTGGCCTAAATAAATAATGAAACTGCACACTTATTTCTCACGTCCACAATGCGCACATGTCACAACCACAGACAGGGAAATTCAAACCTGAATCCTGTTTGAAAACTATTGGCCAGAGTGTTGTTGTCAGCTTTAATCCGCTAATCAGATGTTTGAATCATATATGGTCAGAAAGGCTACTGTAAAGATATTTGGGGGTGAATTAAGGTACCAAATACTAACAATTATGAAGAAAATGCTAACAGGTGGGCAAAATGTCTAAAGCAAAAACAATTTACACCTGTTTTCATGTACATTTAATGTGTTATTGTTGAGAAGATCACCAATTTGATGTTCACCGGTTGGGCCAAAGCAATAAAAGGCCTGTGAATACGTAAATTATTGTACATGTACTACTGTAATTTATAACATTTGGCCAATTCCAAACATCCGAACATTTCATTTTTGATATTTCCGCAATGCAAAATAATGCCTCTATTACACGGTGGAGAAGGTCGGGGGATAATGACGTAGCCTATTGTTTTTGCCTGTGACTGCCATACAAACCAGGCAGATTGTTCTAGTAGTCAAACGACATTTAATCACATTTTGAAATCAAAATAATCCTCACAAGTTAAATGATAATGGTCCAAAGCTGCTAAACTATTTCAAGCAATGACTAAATGCGTTTGATAAGGGGTTTTCAACTTGCCATTTATTCGTGTAAATGTCTATTTGTAAAGACGATAGATAAAATGGAAACACACATTAGTTTGATAAACAAAAAGGGGGCGTGGCGGTTGCGTGAGCTCTTAAAGAGACAGTAAACCGGGAATCGCCAATCTTGAGGACACGCTGAAGGGGCGTTCGTGCGTGTGTGGCGCGCGAGAAGGTTGGAGGTGCTGTGCCACATGTGAGGGGGAATGCTTGGAGTGTTGTCGTCACTGGTCACCCCGCAGCCCAGGCTAAGGCAGAGGCAGGGGCAGCCTCCTCAAGAGGGCTACACGCTGGAGGACTCCGCACTTCAACTCCCTGCTTGAGGAGAGGAGAGGAGAGGAGAGGACGGCTCCCAGGATGTTACACCGCCTTAAGGAGAACTCGTCTCTTTAAACCAAACAGCGCTCCATTCACGAATTTTTAAATTGATTTATTTTTATTTTCCTTTTTTTTGTGTGTGAAATGGCAGTCTTGTCCACATCCGGGCCACAATGCCTTGACTCCATTATTGTGTAAAACTGGCGGAGAGACTGATAAATCTTGTTCTTTCCCCCCCACCTAACGACTCCTTTTGTATGCGCCGCGAAGGCTGGAACAAAGAGGTGATGTCTAACCAAGGAGTTCGGCGGAATGGACCCGTGAAGCTGCGATTAACAGGTAGCTAGCGATGTTGTTTTAAGCCCCCCCAAAGTAATGCTTCTATTCCGTCGCACACTGGCTAGGAGGGCTCAGTGTATTTCCTGGATAGGTGGAACAGTTCCCATGGGCCACGGAGTTGGCTCGTCGCCGCTTCACTTTTCCTTCATTCCTACAACTGCCCTTTTCATAGCTAAAATAAATTTTAAAGCACACAATTTTTCGCACTCCACTGACATTCGCGGTCTCGCTTTGCTTGTCGCTACATTGTGCTAAAAGTGCTGATAATTGTTCATGGAAATTGTGATTGTCGCCTCTTAACCAGCCGTAAGTCTGGTCCCCGCGGAGTAAAGCTATTATTGTGTTGTCACTATTAAGTCAGTCGTTATCTGGTGAACCGTGCATATGTGACAATATAATTTTGAATTAACACCTCCACTTGACACATTCTCTTGTGCAGACAGGCCAGCCGACTATCATCACAGTCGTGCTGTCAGACGAGCTCATTTAAAGTTAACGAGCCGGCGTTAGCTCGCTAGTTAGCCCGCCCGCCGCCGGGTCTGCAATAATCAAGTCTTGATAGGTTTACATGACATTTAAAAATACTTTTGTCACACTGGAACTCGCATTTTCCTAGCATTGCAAAGTCGCAACCTGTTTATGTGGAAGTAGTTATGATTAGTAATAATAAAGGAAAATAGCTTTGGAAATGTTTAAAACAAAACTACTCTGTTTTTAATTTCTTACATGTTAAAAGTAAATTTCAGAACACAGAAAAGGGATGAAGTTAAAAAAAAATAATGTTTTCCAATATTTTATAAGCAACCCCACATGGCATTCAAAGTAATATTGTGTTTGTGGAATATGAATTAAAGGGATACTTGACTCATTGAGACATTTTCAATAGTAAGAAGATAATATTTGGTCTATAATTATAACATGATAACGTCATTATTTTTCATGAACAATTAATACCTTACAAAAACAAATTTTGCCACTTGCTGTAGAGTGCCGACTGTCGACATAAAGGTACCGGCCAATCACAGTTGGATACATCATATGACCAAATTTTGAAAACAGGTGAGCCGTGATTGGTCATTACCTGAGCATGTGTCTTGTCATTCGCTAGAAACTGAGGATGAAAGTGAGCAAATTTTTTCACTAGTCTTGGCACTGATCTCGTCTTTCGAGGAAAGTGCAACATAACATCAATCGTTGTTTATTTTTTGTAACTAGTCGATTAGACTGAATTATTGTGCTGTAAAAAGCACCAAAGACATTTGTTACATGGAGCGGCTGTTTAATTGTTTTTCTATTGGAAGTTGTGTTTGTATCACGTTAGTTTTTCAGTCTGCACTGATATTACAAAGAATGTGATGTAAAACCAAAAGCATATCGCTAGCTCTGCTGTCCACTAGTCAGAGGCTGAGTTGCATTGTATTTGTTTGCTTTGCAATTACCGGTATTCCTCAGGTGGAAACTTGTACAGTCCAAGGGCATACCAAACAGCGCCCCCACATTGAACACAATGTATTTTATTTTGCAACAAATTTGGTACCAAAGAGTTCATGTTAAGCTTAAATAAATGTCAACATTCTTCTGTTTTAATTATTCTTAGTAACCCACAGTGTCCCATCACCGGTGAGCTATTTTTTTTTTTTAGAACAGACCCATAGGCTACTCATGTTGACGTTGGGTTACTAACATGTTGGCACAATAAAAAAAAGGTACAATGTCCATTAATTAATTAATCAACAGAGCAAAAATAACATCTGTGTTTGCTCAGTGTCTCTTCAAAATTGTAGCTTGTTTACTCGACTCTTTAAGCAGTCAATCATATTTTGCCTTGCTTAGAAGTCCCTTCACACTTATCGGTTATAGCTAGTATTAGCGTTATTGAAACCTTGACTTAAAACACCAGTAAACTGGTAATCGGCCCATGCCTACGTGACTAAGCAAATGGCATTGTAAACCGAGGACCCCCCCGTAATTTTGTAATACCTGTCTGTTACCCACCAGTTGAGACTAACTAGTTTAGATTACATTAAAATGACAGTGGGCTCTTTCACAGGTCACACGAGTGGTGTCTGTGCATTTTTCTCTAATAACTGCTTTATGGCGCACAATTCTTTTCCTCTTTTGTACACGACACCATGAACTTCCACTCACACTCTTGATTGCCAAATATCAAAATGTTGAGACTTTTTAGCCTGGTGATGATGTCGTTGTGCTTCCTCCTACACACTTTTCCTAAGCTGTTTGGTTTGTGCCTGTTCAACAAAAACAGCACCGAGTTTACATGAGAACTCGGTGTTTTGACTGTGAAAAGGGGCTGACGGCTTGCCCTTTTTTTTTATTTTTTATCTACTTCCAGGATCTGACCTGCTTCACATTCCCAGGGAATTGTGTGTATATGTGTGCGAGTGCCAAGTGAAATATTTAAGCGATGGTGTTTTCTGATAGGCGTAAGTGGAGACAACAAGGGCTGATCTTAATGAGATGGATTAATGACCTGCACGCGTTTGATTGCCAAGTTAACTGCAAGCTTTCACAAATGTTTATGGTTGTCATAAATCTCACATGCATATTGAGAGAGGTAACTCAAGTATTTGTCACATGATATGTAGTTTGGACTCAACGCCTTGTTGTGTTGATACAGTAAAACCTCCCAGTAAGGAAGTTAATATGAAAATAATCTATTCCGGGGTGGAGCTCTCTCCATCAAAAAAACCCTCAAACTTACTTTGCTATATTACGTTTATTGTTTTAAAGGCTGAGTTTACACTGCATGGTTGAAGTGGCACAATTCGGATGTGCGCCCTGGCAGAGTTAAAAAAACAAACTGGAGGGAGTCATATTGTCACGTCGGAATGAGGCCTCTTGTAAATCTGGAACCAAATGTGTAAATGGCATATACATGGAGTATACGCAGCTGTGAAAATTAGTTGGCACTCTTGATAAGAATTTGCTGATATGTGGAATTGAATGTTAATTGATCTTGGCTTGAAGCAAAATGCAGTGCGCTATTTGCCGTCAGCACACACGCTGTCGATTGTGTCTCACCTGTCACATCATCAGTGTGAGTTGCAACCAGGCAGACCTCTCTATGTCAATATGGGCCGTTTTGGTAACTCGGTTATATGATTGTGTTTGACATATTTCTGGTTCTGCACACAAAAGTAATCCATGGTTTAGAACTTTTCTCCTTTTGTATGGCGATGTCGCTTTCAAGCACTTGAGCACAATATTTTAGCACGCGAGAGCCATTTTACAAATCCAAGGAGTGCATTAGACTGTGAATTAGTTTGTCACCGCGGTTGGAGACTGCAGTGCTCTCCTGGAATGCCAGGAATGTGAACCCGCTGTGGAAAATGGATTGAGCTGGACTTTATAGACCGGCTCTCATCCTCTTCCTCCTCGTAACGCTGAGCGACACTGCACAGTGCGCACCCCATCACCCTGGGCAACAATAGTAACTCACCCCCTCTTCAAATCAGTCTTTTATCCCTTGATGAGTCTTTCACGTGCCGTCTTCATGCCAAAGGTTGCCTCTGTGTTGAAATACAGCGCAGGTAAGAAAGCGCAATAGGAAGGACACAGGTGCTAAAACCCAAACCTTCACTGCACACTGTCATTATGTGTGTCTTTGTTTAGCGCTGCGCAGCTGTGTATATACAAGCTGGATCACACTTCTGCGATGCTTCACATGCAGTCACGGACCCGAAAAGTGTCACTGGGGTATTGTAGCTGCATGTTGATGACTCACACGAAACCTGCATTTGTTTCCAGCTCGCTTGTGAAGGATGTCTCGCTACATCCAATCAGTCCCGGAGCTGTTTGCGCTGGAGGTGTCCCTCCTTGTTGACAAGCATCCCCCACATGTCCATTCAGCCAGATGTGTCAGGTGTTTGTCAGCTATTGAAGTGGGGAAATATGTCAGGCAAGCTGCTAAGACTACACTTGGGGTGACAATTGCCCCTTGAACACACACCTGCTGAATGTAATGGATATAAAAAACTTGTATGGTCCACTGAGTCAAATGATCACTCTTTATGAACCATTGGCTACTTTTACAGTTGTGCCAGGGATTTTGGCCAGTAATTAACAGTATTTGTGAAGGATTAATGGTTTACAGATGACAGGGTTTTTCCTATGTACAAAATTCAGAGGCGGCCCCCTCCAGCCTGACAGACTGATATCGCTCAATACAGAGCTCCAGCTGTGTGAAGTTCGGCAGCAATGATATTTAATTTAATTGCCGATGCAGCATTGGTAATGGTTTAATGGTGTCTTCACCGCCGCAAGTACGATACCTTAAAATAAGACTGGTATTGGCATATTGATACGATACCTGGTATCGGTAGTCGCCCATAGTCAGGATGGTACCACCTCTGCCTCAATTTGAGCCAGGAAAAACACAGAATGATTTAGAAAAAAATGCGCAAGAAGTGCACATGTATGTGTCCTTGTGCAACCCATTGAATATTGTCAAGCAATAACAAGACGTTCATTGTTTGTTAGTTTGAGCTTTTTCCCAAATTTGAAAATTTGTTACGGTCTGATAGACGGTCAAGATAGAACTTTTTGGCGTGAACACAACACAACACTGAATGGGTAAAAACACTGCTCATCAGGAAGGATTCATGTAGAACAAATCTTTCAGGTTTCAGCACAAAAAATCAACTATAACACCTTAAAATTATTTGGGGTTAATCACTTTAATTAATGGAGGAAATTTGAAATACATTTTGAAATGGTTTCTTGATCTTATTTTTCTAAATCAGAAAAACCTGGCATTTGAACAGGGTGTGTGTAGACCTTTCCTACCCACTGTATGTGCTTGTTACTTGTTGTGTGTTACTGTGTGTTATGTACAGTAATTGGCGACCGGGCTCCAACTCAACTGTAGACAGTGGAAGGTGTAACACAAACAGATTTGAATCGGAAAATTGGTTTTGATTTAAACGATGCGAGTGCATTGAATCTTTCATCCATTAAAAAATATATATATATATTCACCGACTTCCTCAAAGAACTCATACAGTGGCTCATATAGAGAGATTCGATTTATTGATGACATGCGTAATGGGCCAAATGTTTTGTAATTGCATATCTCTATCTTGGAGGATTTATTTGTCCTCTAATTGAGTATTTGCCTGTTAGCTGGGAATCACCACGAGACTTGTAGGCATATGTTTTGCTCATCGGAATTCTTTGGTGTGGTGTGGATGAGCGCGCAGGGCTCGAATCTCAGTGGGCTTCCCTCGTACTCACCACTCGCATTCCCACCTCTTCCTCCCTGAGTCACTCCTGTTCTTTCCGATTCGAGGCTGCTCCCCTCCTCCGACCGCGTCCAAAGCGCTTTTCCCACCCACCCGCGTCAGAGAGGTCCAAACTGCTGCAAGAATGTCCACGTTGGTTTTATGCGGGGCTTCGCTCGGTGCTTGGTACGTTCTTGTGCTCTCGGTCGCAGCTGCATGGAAGTTGATCATTTGGTTGTTCAGACAGGGTACATGTGCAATGACTGCACCGAGCTGGCATCAGCCTGCAAACATTTCCACATTTGGCTTTAACAAGTACATCGTGCGCAGGGATGAAAAAGACGGAATAATAAAACGGGACTCTAATGAGCGCTTATTGCACGCCATTTGTAAACATTTTCCTTCTTCCTGCTGAGACTCCCATAACTTTTAACTTTGTTCCCTCAATTAATTGACTGGCCAGGCCTTGTTTTCCTGTTGGTTCAGCTGCTGCTCAGTGAGGATAAAAACCTCCTGCATTTGCTTTTTCCTCAAATGCGGCCGGCAGGAGCCCAGAGGAGGCCAGATGTGGGCAAGCCGTCAGAGAGGAAATGCACCCCGGACCCTAATGCTTATCCAAACGTCACCCCTCGCAGGTGGGCAGCAGAGCAGTAGGTCCTCACAACACCAACAACCCCGATCCCTCCTGAGGTTTCCTTGTCATAATAAAGTCAAGCCTTCCAGTCATATTACTCAGCAGGCTGCTCAGTACCCAAAGACCAGGCCTGGCCTTGGCCATCTGGAACGGCAGGACAATTCCCGGTGGGCTGCCAGAGGGCGCTATTTATTTCGGGCCGTGGGTTCGTTGCGCAGGCAGCAGCCCACACATTCGTTTTGAAATCAGTCCGTGAATAAAGAAAGTTCATGTCATCTTCATTTGACTGTCTCATTGTCAATATGCTCCTAATATAGCCATTATATTGTATACGTATAAAACTGCCTGCCTGCCTTTGTTGCTAAGAGTGTCGCCAAGTTACAATAATGTAATACCAAAAGTGGCACAATTTTAATCCGCGAATAGAAACAATAACACTGTAACTATACTAAACCTTGTCTATACAAAAATAACGCATAAAAACAAAGTTTGAACATTAACACGACACCAAAATGGGTAAAATCTACTAAAAAGTTAAATACAACTGAACTGTGCTAGGGCTTTCATGTAACAAGTATCATAAGTGGTACTTGTACCACACTTTGAGAATCACTGTCCTAATAGACCATCATTTATGCATTTTCTGCACTTTCAATTTGAAATCATGCCCTATTTTTTAATCATGGGATGGGGTTTAAAAATGCTTATTATAAATAATGATAGATTAATCGATGATTAAAATGGCTGTTAGTTCCAGCCCTACAATTTTTTATGGGATAAAGAGGGCGGCATACGGTACAAGCCAGCATCTTCGCACTTCTGGTGCATTATTTTTTAAATTTAAATAATTCAATAACTAGTAAGCAATTTAGGTTAAAGGTAATTTTGTAAAATGAGTTTGAAGCAACGTAGGCAAGATTTTTAAGTGCATGTCAATTTACTCATGCTTTTGCTATTTATGGCTATTTATGACTGTACACGGCACATTTGATTTTTTTTTCCGCCCACTCGAATGAGGACTGCCCCTGCATTCAAACTGCAATTGCCCTCCAATGTGCCAATTTTTTAAAGATTTATGTCGACCCAGAGTGCTAAGAAACTCATTTAATTACATACGGCCTACGAAGAATGTAAATAAATAATGGTGTACTGAGTCAAAGAAGAGTACGGTTGTTATATCTCAATTTCACGGCTGACTGACTGATTTTATCGCTTCTGGGCTGCAACCAGATGAATTTCATCTAGTTTGCTGTCTAACATGATGTCCTCTGATGCTTATTGTCTCTTCGCAGTGTCCTCATTAGTCTAGCAAGGTTGTTTCAGCAACTGTGACTAGTTGGCAATATAGGTGGGAAGTGTTTCAATTTGTAACGTCTCCACTGTTACTTACTGGAAAGTGTGTGCGTGTTGCTGGCGCGGAAGCCGCAAAAACGCCAACAGCTGACTGGAGACGTCTGTCTGTGTCTGGCCCCGACGTTTGGGCCCCTTCAGTCGCCAAAGGAGACGGGATCAGAAGAGACTTGTTTATATTCACACCAGATCACCTTTCAAATGGCATATCGCCGCTCAAGTTGAACAAATACACCAGCGGATTCCTGCGCGCACATGCAAACGTTACAAGCCCAGGTCGTTTTTTGCTCCAGATGTGCAAGAATCACAAATAAGCACCGCAGCTCCTTCCTTGCCACTCTTTATTAATATGAGGACTGACTTGACGCTGTTTTATTCAACGTGCGTTGCTTCTCGGGGAAATTAAGTGACAGAAAGTTATTGGTGACACACGCATATTTTTTCTGCTCTCAACAGCATTTTACAGATAAATACACATCCTGGTCCTCTTGCACACCTCTGATGAGAACGATTTAGTACCAAAAATCTAAAATAGAAGTGTTTTGAAGTGTCAACCTTCCCAATTTCAGTATGGCAAATATCAACTTCTGCCATTGGAATAGCTCGTTCTGATTTTGAAATTAAATGTACGCTCTCGCCTCACACAGCCTTTATAGCGGATATTCTGAATTCAGGCCATGTATACACGTAGGCGTTATTTATTTATTTATTTATTTTTTCTGTGGCTTGCCCTGTCCACACGTCCGCGAGGATTTTTTTCATTACAAACTAATGTTTCTAAAAACTCCGGCCAAAGTGAAGATTTGCACACGTCACTCAATCACATACCTCAAGTTGTAAAAAAAAAAGAAGGGGGAAAAAACATGTTTGTATGTGTGTGTGTGTGGTGAGTGAGTGGGAAAAAAAAGTTGCTAAAAAAAGAAGTGAAGCTTTTTAAGATTTTGTATTTATCCTATTTGTTTTCCTCTATGCTCCGTTTATGATGTACTTATTGACTGTTTTAAGTAAAAAAAAAAATTTAATTGATTAAAAAAAAAGTCTTATGTGCGCTGACAGCACTTATCCGCATATAAACAGATCAGCGGCTGACAATCCGTGCTTGTGTGACGTATGGTGAAGTGACGTCAAGAGATGAGCAGTATTTGGCTAACTACTGCCGCCTAGAGGCTTGGCATGCATCTCATTGTAGGCCCAATGGACTATATGCCACGGAGGAGGCGGGACTTCCGACTTACGGGTTTTCACCCATCAACTTTGTTTCCGGTTTTTGACGTGTGGGCCGCGTCCCAGTACTTGCGTTTCCGCCTGTGTGCCCCTCGGTTGCGCGTTCCCGTCAACGGGTGCGAGGCTGCGAGTGTGTAGTGTCTGTCTCAGTGTTCGAAGCATTTCAGATAGCCGAGACGCCCTCCCGCCGATGAGCGGGAGCGCGCGGTTGGGGGGCGCAGGGGTGGGGGTGTGAGTGTTGGAACTGCTGGCCGAAAACGGCGCTGACGTGTAAAACCCGGAAGTCGGAAGTCCGTGGCATCTACCCCATTTGTGGAAGAGGCATACTCTGATTGGATAGGATTTGGGGAACTGTTGCCACCTTAAGGTCTGGAATTGTTATGCATGCACTTAAAAGTGCATTAATGTTGTTAGCTGCGGATGTTTTCTTTTCTACAAACGAGGTGGTGTGGACACTATTTGTTTTTTAGACACAGAGGAGGGAAATATCCGTTTAAAAAAAATACCCTGCTATGTGTGTACATGGCGTCCGAGTGCTGCATTCACACTGGGCCCCTGTTGTGTGCTCATATAGGAGCAAGTGTAGTATACTTATTTTAATATATGCAATGCATAACACATGAAGGCTACACCAACACCTGCTATTTGAGGTGATAAGTGTGCACATGAATTCACAATTTACACTCGCATAGGTATCATCAGCGCATACAAGCAGGCTGTAGAGGTAAACGTGATGATATTACTTGGTTATGTGAAGCCTTATAGCACAAATGCATACGACAGCCTGTACATTTAAATGACTATGCCTTTTGTTCCATATCGTCATCAATTGTATTGCAGGGTTAGGGTTAGATTACATGCATGATGTCATGTCTTGGAGCTGTGTGCAATCCACTACTTCACGCATGGCTGACCTGCATGCTGTAGCGCCACCAGTGTATTGCAGTGGGGCATCAAACTCTTAATTGACGTTGACTGCTGGTGATGAACCCCATCTCATGTCGCACAATGACAGGAAGGTGCAAAGGAAAAAGTCGTCCTGGTGTTCCGTCCCCTTTTTCCATTTGAAGCATTTCTCAAGCTTTCATCTACGATTATGACATAACTGTCCTGATTCTTAAAGTCTAACACATTCGCTGGCAGTGTCGGCAGTAGGAAAGGGGGAAAAAATTGAATGATGTAACTTAAGTTTCTCGATGAAGTTGTGAAATTATTATTCGAAACCTAAACTTCCCAGCACTGGCTCCAGACAGGGCAGTGGCGTGCTCCTCAGCTTCTGTGCAATCCGCCCTGGCTCCATGACATCAGCGGGGTCAGCGGAGCCAAAAGTCGAGGAGAGGAGAGCCATGCAGCCACTCGGCTTGGGCCCCGGCCAGTAGCAGTGCAAGCTTGCAGAAGCCCCGCTCGCTTCTGCTCGCTGTTTTGACTTCTCACTAGTGTTGTTCCGATACTGTTTTTTGGCCCCCGATACGATTCCAATACCCAGCTTTGCAGTATCGGCCGATGCCGATAACATACCGATACCTAAAAAATTTTTTTTTCTCAACATGCAAAAAGCTGTCCTGCCATTGGTTCAGAGCATTCAAGGGTTAATAGGATATCTTAGCTCGGCATGCAGTGAACATGTCACACATCAGTGAATGTCGTGCATTAGCAAGACACAAGATGCTGCATCCAAAGTCCTATTTTAGTGTCAGAATGAATGGTATCGGCATGTTACTCACCGATACCGATACCACTGGTTTAATGCATCGGGGCCTCTGCCGATACCAGTATCAATATCGGAAAAACACTACTTCTCACTATAGCGGCAGCGCTGACGGCACTGTGGAAGACTTTACTCGCCTGGCTGACTCCCTGTTAGGCACATAGTCGCGCGCAGAGTGGAAAGAGCGATTGATGTAGTCTGCAGGGCCAACAAGAATGCCTCTCAAATTTGCCAATGTGACATGCTTTCCCACTATTTTGGAGCTGAAAATAGTTGGGGTGGACTCCTCGGTTATGCAATTGCACAGGACTGAATCACAGAGGGAAAAGGTGACGTGAGATGGGTGAAATGTTCTCACACTAAAAATGTTGCCAGTCTCTATTCCTCTTGCGCATGTGTGTGTGTGTGCGTGTGTGTGTGCGCGCGCGCGTGTGGTGAATTTCCTCATGTCGTCAAACTGGTTCCTGTTGAACTACTCAAACGCCACCATTGTTAGACTCGTTTCACTTGCGCACCACTTTGAAAACGGGTTGGTTTAGAAAGACATATTTACCGAAAGGAATGTCATATGGAAATGTAACAGCTTCCCGCTAATGCTAGAAGCTGTAGGCATAACTTTAAATAATAATGAAAAAATATGTTGACAAAATTGCTTTTCAATAAAGTGAAACCTTTGTAGTATTTACTATGTGGGGAATATTCATCTGAAAAAATTGGAGGTTTGTCAGAGCGGAGTGAGTTTGAGTTTAAATTAGGGATGAGCGAGTACCGATATCGACCTTTTTTGAAGTTATCAGGTACTCGTAGAGGCTAACAATACCAAGCACTGATACTTTCTTGGCAGTAAATGGCGCTATCCTGTGGCAGTTTGACTCATGGGCTAACTGTCAGCTGCATCAGATGGAAAATTGTTCAAAATTTTTATCATTGTGTTAAATGAATCGTATGTATTATTTAGCACCTTCTAGTGGTGAACTAATAATTAATTTATTTTAAAAAAAAAAGGCGTAATTTCAATAATATGCGAAAACATTTTTTTTTTATCACATCAACATTCATTTATTATTATTTTTTTATATATATAACCGTAGGTCTATCAATCACCTTACAGGAAGCTGACATGTTTCGCCGCCATCTTTCTGCTTCAGATGCCCGAAAGAGAAGAACTCAAAGGCCGTAGTTAGCCTGAGGTGGTGCTTGTAGGTAGTGTTCGGACCCAATGGGTCGACCATCGCTTACCTTCCACAGCATATTTTTGCTCTCGCTAGCTTCTTCCCGATGACACTCAGTAAGGCAACTACAGCCCATTAACCAAGCGATTTCAAACAATATCAATGTTCATTGTTACATGCAGGGAATCCATGTCCAGACAGTTAAAACCCTGAAATAATTTGGCTTTAACCAAAGGTGCTTGTGCTCAACAGGTGGGGGCGAGTTTGTTTACCTGCCAGTTGAGTTAGAAGCACCTGTGGCTAAAGCGAATCTGTGGCAGGCTTTTTACTTTCTGGACCTGGATTCCCCAATCCAGATTACATAGACAGGAAGCAGTTCAAGTCAACGTAACATCATTTACAGCAGATGGCAAAAATTGTGGTCACATTAGTTGGAGTGGGCCTGTTGTAACTACTCAACATCTCGGGACAGGCATAATGTCTGCTGTTAGGAAGTACTTTAATTTGGAAAGCGATGGCAGTGCAACAGCAACTTGTAATGTGTCTCAGGTTTCTCTTGTTAAATTCAATATTAGACTATTTGGTCTATATTCTGCACTACTCTGAAATGGGCTTTTATTTGTGACTTGATGTGACGCTATCTCTTAGAAGTAGAGTTAAGTGATTTACTTCTACAATGTGCAATTCAAGAATAACTTTATTTTGTTATTTCACTGAGTTGATCTGGTATTTTATGTTTTTGTTTTTAAGACAGGATATTTAGACGTAATTCATTTGCATTGATATGTTGTGCTTCATCACTGATATGCTATAAAAAGATTGTATTTGTTTAACTTGCTTTGAACCACTGCAGCACTAGATTTTGTAAAACGGTATTTATTTATTAGTTTATTCTAAGGAAATTTAAACAATTTCTCTTTATACCTCAACACATTGCTTTGAGGTATCAGATAAGGACAAGGTATCAGCAGATACTCAGATAGCTCGGACTCAAGACAAAAAAAATTGTGATCAAGACAGCCTTAGTTTACTGAATTTTAGACTTTACTACTGAGGTAAGGTGGGGCGGTAGACTTTGACTTACACATTTGTGTTTTGCCGCCGCGCTTGGAAAATACCTCTGTTGTAAACCCTCTGTATATTCTGAATGATGGGTGAACTGAAACAAAATCACGACATGGGATTAAGCTTTCTCTCGTCAGTTGTTTCCCCTCCACACGAACCGCAGCATCTTTTACTCGATTCACAGACGCGGTCCTCCCCCCCTCCCCTGTTTTTGAGGGACTCTCCACAGAACTTCTGCATGACAGGAAGTGAGGCCCACAAACCATCAAAACAACTCCAAGTATCAGCAATGGCCATTTAATTGTGAACCCATAACATTAAGTTATTTAAGCATTTCATTTGAAACCTGATTAAAAAAAACAAAAACAAGTATTAGCAACTCGGCGCCACGACTAGACAATGGGCATGTAATGAATTAACTTCTGTCTGATGTGCGAGCACGTGACTGGATGTGCTTGCAGAGATCTTGCAACACTCGAGCAGGTGCAGAGTGTAATGAATGATGATTTATGGCTTCTCTGAGTCATGACCTTTTGCCCTTTGTCCTGATGAGAAGCAATCTGAGGATATATTGTGTCTTTTCTGCGCGACTAGTCACTGTGATTTTGTGCAGCAGTTGTCCTTTACCTAAGTGTGTGGTTTAAAAAAAATGAAAAAGAGCCTGTTGTTGCATTGGCAAATTCGATACACATCACCAAATCTCTTCTGCTTTCCTATTCACTCCTGGTTTTTCGACAGATTCGTTTTTTCCTTTTCATACTGGTGTTCCCTTACATCAGTCTCGGAACGTGTGAGATAAAGCGGGAGCGCGGCTTTGAATACCTAAGTAATTGTTTGAAACTCAAGATAGTTTCCTTTCATTTAAAAATGATTCTCCCTGTTTTCCTCTTTGAACAAAATGATGCATTGGAAGAGTGTGTTACACTTTCCTACCTACATCTTGGAAATAGCTGATTTTAGAAGCGCTAGAAAAGTTTCCTGGCACTTTAAAGTTCCATGATGACTCTTGTATATACTTTATATACGCTGCGACCAAAGCAGATCTTATCAGATTTGCACATTTACATAAAGAGGATCTGTGAGGAAAGCTAGGTTATTTCCCAGTTTGCCACAACCACATTCCCGCAGTCCAGTGAAAAGCTGGACAAAGTTCCTGAAATTCTACCCTGTGTCCTTATGCTCAGCCCTTTAAATGCAGACAGAATAGCGTAAGTGGTGTAGGCAGATCTTTAAAAAGCAACCCGCTTTTATCATGGACAGCAGTGAGTGCACTTAGTGAACGGACGGTTTGCTAACCTCAGTGGCACTTGGACTCGACTGCACCACCGCTCTTTTTAGGCCGGTCAGTCATGATATTGTCATGCATACACTTCATGTAGAAATTAAATGAATCTGTTACATTGAATACAAACTTAAGTTCCACTCCATTTTAATTCTTCGTCTGACATTTTGGACTAAGTCTATGCTTTCAACATTGTGGGAACTTTTGCTGGAATTCCACATCAAAATGACTTCAACCCCTAACACAGAAATTAACTAGGACAGAGAACTTGAGCAAGGCCCTCTTGTTCCACATCAGTGAAATCTGTCATAAAATGTTTCAAATGTAAACAAATTCCCAAACAAAGTCTAGCTTTTTTTTTTCTTTTTTTCTTTTTTAGATGTATTTGATTTTGTTTGAGTGAAATACATTTTCTGCCATTTACATTTCTCTACTGCAAAAGCAGCTTTGCTCACCTCTGTTCCACTCACGTTGTTTTGGAGGAAGTCTGCTTTTAACTTCAAAACATGTCAGTCAAACGAACAGCAACAATGGAGGAGAACGGAGGCGAAGAGGAGACTGAGGGCAGCGAGAAAATAAACCACAAAAGCACAGTGGACAGTGTGGAGTTTGATATCGTAGTAGCTAACATTAGCATACAGTGCTTGTTGTATTTTTGGCCTTTCTACCTTAGGGGTGGGACGGTATTTTTTCAGCCACTGTTGTGTATGTGTTTTGTGCATATTTTCCTGTCCGTGCCTCGGTACATTTCTTATGCGTACGTTGAATGAATCCAGAGAATTCTTGCAAGCTCCCAAATTGTGGCGTTTTTCTGAGACATTTCGAAAAAATATGTCATACTTTAATTGTGAAATAAATTTACAGTAAAAACTTAGCTTAGCCTCATAGCTCCAGAAGCTGAACTGATCGGCGCCAGTGACTTGTGTGTTTCATCTACAGGCTAATTTGAAGTCGCATGTGTTTTTGCATTCACTTTTTAATAAATCCAATAAAAGCAATTTAATCAGAATACCACACTCATGACTGAACGCTTAGGAGATGATGCTAGGTTGCCAAGCAACGCAACATCGTTTTTAAGTGTTTTCACTCTTGTGAGAGCGCAAATTCGCAAGAAATCAACACGTTTGCCAATTCCTGCCTTCTTTATTTACTAATAAAACCACAGAGTGAGTAAGTATTAAGCAACATATTTGATTTCATTATATGTACAGAAGAAGACGTGACTTTCGGCTTTTTCCCTGTCAAGGGTTGCCATAATGAGTCACTTGCACGATATGTTTGACACTTAAAGGTGGAAGAAAAAAAAATTAACACCAGAGATTTTAATGAAGTTGGTGCTTCTAAAAAATTTCGGCTCTCAAATACTTTGCTTGTGTTAAATATGTCAATGTGTTGTATGCAGCCCCACTAGTCTAAATATGGCATCCTGCTTAATATTGCGTTAGTGGAATATGAGTTAAGCAGCAAAATCCAGCAGTTTTTATCAATATCCGAAGGCAGCCATTTTGCCACTTCTCTGTCAAGTAAAAATGACATCACAGACAAACAAACCTAATGGACGAATGGACGCTGCAATTAATTGTTTTCACAGAATTACTCACCATTTCCTTGTTGAATTTGAACAGCGAGAGGTGCTTTGTGCGTTTTTTATCTGGTAAAGATGTTTGTTTGTTTTTTCACCTCAACACTCTGAAAATCATGATAAAAAAAACTTGTCTTCATTTTTTTCCACTCTAATGAAAACGTAGATAATGCGCTGTAGCTTGTGGTATTCAATTAAATTTAGGTTTGAGAGCTCTTGACAGGTGGTTTGACAGATGCTTTTCCAAGTATTACAGTTTACGTTTTAGTGGGTTCAGTGTGAGTCAGCCCCACTTCCACTGCAGTCCCAGCTGTTGAAGGTTTACATAGGCAGCTTTCAAGACCGAACATTACTCAACATACTGCCATAGGAAATTGATTTTGGTTTGGAGACTGCAGATAAAGAACAGGTTCACTCACACAACCATCACTCGACCTCATTTTAGTTGTTGTAAAGCCTTGCAGTGGCTTGGGAGGAGTGTGAAAGGGAAAGGGAAGCATTTTGTTTATAGGTGAACAATGCTAGGCATGAAGGTGCATGGTCCAAGGATTGGAGTCAAAACATGGTCGTCAGACAGACAGGGGGAAAAAAAAGCAGAGGAAACGTAGCGAGAGTATGAGGAGCTTGGAGAGTAGTGCTATCCAAAGATGTGTCAGACTGTCTGGAGTGTTGGGTCAGCTCACTGGCCTGGAGGAACCAGGTGGTCAGGAAGGGAGGTTCAAAAGGGGTTCAACCTGAACTTGTGGTCCTGAAGAGATTTGTGTAGTCTCGCACGGTAAATGTCTGATATTTCTAAAAGACCCACTACTCTCCCTTTTCCTCCTGTTAAACATTTGACAGGGATGGGAATGGTGGAACATAACCAGACGGGTGTCTCAGTTCCCACACAGCCCATTTCCTCCCCCCTCACCGTCTCCAGTGTAATGGTTAACCACAGAGCAAGAGACTGGAGGCACTTTGAGCCCACTTTTCCTCCCCACTGTGCTCCTTTTCTTTTTCCCATGCTTCAATGTTTTTGTGCGTGATTATGATTCTCCTGCCCGCTTATATGATGAAAAGAAACACGTACAGCTGACTTTTCATCCCTCCATCTGATTGTTACCATGGCGACGCTCGCCTTTTACCCTCACCCAGACGTCACATGACCTCTCCCTTCACAGGTGTTTGGCTTGCGTCTGGCGGAGCACATTGATTTGCCCGCACAGTGGAGCTCTTTGTGTGCCCAACTGGGGGGAGGGGGGGCTCAGCCCATCCTCTCTCCACAGGTGGAACTCAAACGTCAGCCCAAAGGCCTGGGTCTGCCTGCGCAACACTACTGTTGCCACCCAGACGAATCCATTTGTGCTAAGCCGCAGGTTGGTAACGGCACTGGCAATTCCGTTGTGTGTGGTGATCGTGCCCTGATGCCTTGGTGGGGGCAACCGTGGCATGTGGAAACTAGTCATTGACTGACTAATAAAGTTGCATACTGCCACCAAGAGCATACACATGCTCGTTTTATTTTGACTTGGGCCCTGACAAATTTGCCGTGAGTGTTTACCTTGTCCATGAGGGTGTTTGATGATGCCGGATTTGAATAGGCTTCAACAAGTCTTCCCTTGTCTTACTTTCTTTCCCCCACAACCCATCATGACAAAATATACTTGTTTGATGTAGTGCAATGTATTGCTCTGCACAATTCTAGTACCAGTGTGATTTTTTGCTGTGTTGTATAGATGGAATACATAACAGACACCAGTAAAAAAAATAAAAACCCCAACAACTTTGCACTGACTATCTGTTTATTCAGGTTTAATTTGCTACAAGAGGGAAATGGCTCCCGTGCTCATTTTTTATTGCCTTATCTCTCATTGTGAATTTCTTGCTGGTGCTCATCCCGTCCTGTCCTGTCTGCGTTTCGCTGCCTCTTCCCCTCCCTAAAGCCCAGTCATTAGTCGGAGCTGCAGTGCGACCGGAATGAGAAACACAGGCAGCACAGAGACACCCTTCTCTCAGTTTTGCTTCAGTACTCGCCGTCGCTATGACGACAGGGGGTTTCAGATGGGCCAAGATACGAAAGGGTTATTTGATGCTTTTCCGGAGTGTGTGTTTTTGTGTGAAAGAAGGGTACGGTAAAATGAAAACAATCAGTGATTTAGAACGTCTCCTCCTGAATTTCAGTAACCAGTACATAAGGAAGAGGCAAGAAAAAGGGAGTCATACGCAGGCCAAATACTGAATACAAGTTCAGATTTGTATTTGTTGAATGGGTATCAGGGACTGACATTAAGTGTTGGGCCTCAATACGTTAAATTTGAGGGATTATTTCATATTTAGCGTATTTATGCTGTACACAGTTGCATTCATGACTATGGCCGTGTACTAAATTTAAATGGGCCGGCATATAAATAAATATTACTCAATAATTTAGCTATGTCTCAATGAGACTGGTTGTATGCTGTGTTACGACAATAATGGCACACTTATTGTCCGCGCATTATTGGACATAATGACCTGGTGACACTGGTAGCATTTCTTTCTTGCGTCTTCACATCATTTTCCGTTTCTGCCTGGTTGTTCTGTTGCTGTCAGAGGTTTTTCGTCTGTAACAAAAAAAAGGCAAATGCGCACAATAAGTAGGATTTTATTATTGTAAAATAGTTTAATGAGGTTATTGCTTGAGTTTCTTCACATAAAGACTAAACGCTGCTTACTTTCCCCGTAAAGTTCTGCTCTTTACTTCTCCATGTGGTACAGAGCAGCCAGGACAGATGTGCTTGTACCGCTTTTCCGCTTCATGATCAACTCCATTAAAGGTTTACCATTACCACCACTGGTACTCTCTTGTGGCGGCATCACACACAAAAAGCCAAAGAAGCACGACATCATGCATGACGACGGTTTTAGAGGCGCATGTTTTCCCAGGAGATTTAGATTAAAGTCCAATTTGTACAATGTCATGGATGCCCGTGCTTTTCTCTCTCACCACTTCCAAATCCTCGTGTATTAGATTTTTATAGCACAACATTTGCAGTATGACAACATAATCATTACAAAGACCACTTCTTGATAGCTAAACAACTACAGACATAAACAATGATACATAGGTATATACAGGCACTTCATAAAGGCGAAAACTCCTATAGCCTACTGTATTTTCTTGAGAAAAACATGTATTATGCACCCCATTTGGCCTGTATCCAATGCAGAAAAGTTGTAAAAGTATTATCCACATATTAATAAAAAAAAAACCTTGGGATTTCTTGTTATTCAGACTCATTGCACCTTGCTAACAGTTTTGGCTGGAACTCTTGAACCTTTCTTGAGTCAAGCCCTTGACCTCAGAAAAACAAAGAGCCGATATGTGGCAATTGTCTCCGAAGATGACCGAGTCTTAAAGAATGGCAATGTGGTGAAAAAGGCTTGCTTTGAAAAATACTTCTTGCTCTCTGGGGTATC
Source organism: Leptonotus elevatus (assembly GCF_054856555.1). Lineage (NCBI taxonomy): Eukaryota > Metazoa > Chordata > Actinopteri > Syngnathiformes > Syngnathidae > Leptonotus > Leptonotus elevatus. Next base: position 50,078,537 of record NC_141239.1, on the reverse strand, counting down.
CACTTCTATACATAACACGGTAGACATTGAACATTATTTATGGCTGTTTCCTTGTTCTTTGCCCAGACTCATTGCAGGACAAATCCACTTGTGAGGTTGTCATGATACTTAGTGAGCAGCAAAAATCACGTTATTAATTATATAAACTTTTTTAACATTAGTCATTACTCATTACATATCATATTGTAATGAAAGTCTACCTTTTTCGAAATCTCTAGTACAAGTAAAGGACTGAGTGGTGAATGTTTGCAAGTTTTTCCAAAAGTTAGTGAATGTTGAGTTTCACTAGGGTTCGTTCAGGTTTGCAAAGACGCTCGCCAACATTTTTAATGGTCGGCAGCAAAAAATGTTATGTTCAAAATTTCTTTGTGACAGGAAAAAGTATTAAAACTGTTGGCGAATGTTTGCAATGTGACTAATTTTCATCATTTTGTGTAAATGCTCAATATATTCAAGAAATTACGGTTTGTGGAGTACTTGAAGACCTCCACACTCAAAAGTATCAAACACCATTTCACTAAGAGACAAGAAGACTGACTGACAACAAACGAAGAGTTGTGTCAATATTATGGCGGTGAAACACATTTTTGGAGACATGATACGACTCTCTTATTTATCAAACATGCCCTGTGTTCATTACGGCAAGGTGCACACAAGCTAAATGGGAAATTTCCAGACAATGTTTTGTTGTCATACACGCATGTGCAATCATCTAATTTAAAAGTAAATACTTGAAATGTTACTTTTATTTAGGTGGTTTTTTTTGCATTATTGACTGATCACAACACATTTTGACTGCATACAAATTTGAATGAAAGCACCATTCTCAGGCATATTTATCAAATGTTCCCACTGTCTCCTCTCATTTTCTGTTTCTGCAGTATTATTCTTGCGCTGCATGCCCAGACTGGTCACATGTTGATGCTGTAACTGAACTAGACACATTTTTATAATGGATCGGCTCTTAATGTATCACTCATGGCACGTTCCATTACCAAGGGATATATGAGGGAGCGCGCTCAAGGCTTTCCCATGCAACGCCGTTTTTTGTTTTGTTTTATGATTTGCTTTCATTCCACTTTGCGTTTGAATCACACTCTTGATACCCTGCTAAACAATGCTCTGATGATGATTAATATTGTTATAGAAAAAAAAAGATCTGCCACATTATGTATGCGTCTTTCTTTAGCCTAAAGTTTGGCAAATTCTTGTAAACTTAGCTACTGTCTGGGACAGTAGAACATCACCCCACTGCTCACTGCAGGCAAAAATGCGCAGCCAGTAAATCACACAGTGGCGGCATAGATACTGGCGGACTGTCTGTGTTTTCATTTTTCATAGATTTCACTCAGCAACTTCTTCTAGTTTATTGTCATTCTTGCATTGTAAACTTGAACGTTAATGCTCATTTGCCATATAAAGTCTACGGGTAATCCTGTTTTTTTCTTCATGCTCTACAATGCTCAAGTGGTGGAGCAAAGTAAAATAATCTGAAGGAGTATGGATGAAGAAGATAAACGTCTTGCTAACCTGCTCGCAGCTGGTCACTGGCTTCAGTCCGGCCTTGGCGGGATGAGCAGATGTTCAAATGACCTCACTATAAGCCTTTAACCAGCGTGCTACAAAGTTTGATTTACCTAGGAGAACTCTGTGTATAATGGAAAAATATGTTGCTTTTCCTGTGCTATTAAGGTCATATGAAAACTGTAGAAACAGTGACAAAATGACTTGAGTGGTCTTGCCAACATCAAAGTTGCTATCATCAGTCTGGTGGTTGAGGTGGTTTCTCGAATGTCTGAGGGCTTTTTTCTAATGGACGGAATTCCCGATTGCTGTCCTTGCATTTTTCTTGAGCGGCTCTGAAGTTTCAGACTCCCAATTGACTTCCCTGCTGCCACTGTCTTCCTGCGTCACCCAGTCCGGTGGTTTGCTCTCCAGCTTCTGTTTTCAGCTGTAATTCAGCCCTATATGTTTTCCTAAGGATCCTATATAGGTATAATTTTAGTGTTCACTTCCTGCAACGTGGCTCGCAGAAGACTGCATATGCTTTTATTGTACAGTGTGGCATGGTTGGTGGCTCATTGTGTGGGCATGGCCATTGGGCCTACTCCTTTGACCAGTGACTTTAGACAATTAGTCCTGACGCTGTAGACTGGATCCTTTCAATTTCAAAATAAGAATGCAGATTGCATTATCTGCCATAAAACAAGGGAGATTCAATGACATTTTGGTCATTGTTTAAAGGGTCTAATACAGACCCAATTTTTTTTCTCTACGTAGCCCCACTAGTCTAGCCACGGCATTCTGATTAATATTGTGTTTGTGGAATATATATTAAGCAGCAAAATCCGTTTTACCCATCTCAGGCCATTTTGCCACTTGCTGTCGACGGAAAATACATCACAGTTATTACTCAGTGCTCATGTACTGACCAATCAGGTACTGAGCCATGATTGTTTGTTATCTGAGCCATGAGCAACTGTGATGACATTTTTAGTCGACAGCAAGTGGCAAAATGGCCGCCTCTAAGATGGACAAAAACAGGTATCTTTTGCTGCTTAATTCATATTCCCCAAACACTATTTAATCAAATGACTGTGGCTAGACTAGTGGGGACGCATACAACATACTGTTATTGTAAAGGAAATGTTTGGATCGACTTCCTCTTTAAATGGAATTTATTTTCACTGGAACTATTCACGCCCCAGAATAATAATTTCACGGTCCTTCGGTTATGCCGAGTTTACATTATATTTGTAGTTGCAACGGCAGCCTCTTTTGCCCGAAATATAGTGTGCTGTGTAACTTGGCCCATTTTTGGCTTCATATTCAAGTTTTGTCAGGTCTTAAGTTTTCACACGGGTTAGCACGGTATTCTTGATTAAGCCAATGGTCTACCATGAATGTCATAATGTCAACGTGTTCCCTCCTGGCTTATCACATTCAGATGAGATCCCTCAGGTTTTTCACATTTTGTCAAGGTAAATGGTACTTCATTTATATAACACTTTTCCCCTTACAAGGCTCTCAAAGCGCTTTACATTCGACTACTCATTCACTTATTGATGACGCAGCTTCAGGAGCAACTGGGGGTTCAGTATCTTGCTATCGAACCTACAACCTCTAGACTGGGAGACGACCACCATACCAGTGAGCCACGCCGCCCCAAGGCTTTCTTGGTTGAAGTGCGGATGCTAGGGTGTGTTTGAGCACGTTTATGGTGATGATTCTTTGCTCGGCCGGCTTTACATCCCTTTTTGAGTTGGCGTCAGAGCACTTTTATACGGGAAACATTAGGTAATTTCCTAGGGGGAGCATACACTCAATAAATGTTTGTTAATATAATTTTTTTGCCAACAATTAATTCAGTAATCCAGTTCTCGTACCAAAACAGGCCAAAAAGCCACATGCAAACTGAAGAAAACATTCCCATTGACATTGCAACAAAATAGCCTATATATATATATATATATATATATATATATTATTTAAAAATAAACAACTTCAAGTTATGTACAAGCAGTCTATAAATCACAGGAGAATATGACAAATCAGGTTTGCTAAATAATGTCTTAGTTAAGCTTTTGTTAAAATAAGTAAATGAAAACAAATATCAAAATGTAACTAATCAAATATTTTAAACCAAATAGACATGTTTGTCACTACAGCACAAAATGACTGAATACAAATAAAAAAATGTCTGTTTTTCAATGTGTGGCGAGTAGGAGGTGGCGTGCACCATGTTCCCGGGACTGGTAGACTGCTGGCTGCTCCCAACATGAAGGGTGTAGTGAAAAAAGAAAGGCAGGTTTTGCCTGTGAGTGTTATTATTGTTATATATTAAAAAATGTTTGTTGTTTTTTCGAAGAAAAAAGTAGGTTACCACTTACCAGTTTACATACCTCACTTCCTAAGCGTTCAAATAAAGTTTTGAGCAGTGGCAGCAGCCCAGGATTTAAGCTCACTGGTAAATATTTGTGCTGACAAAACAGACGGTGTGGGTATGAAGTCAATCGCGGGATCAAAAATGGTTGGGCTTACAACATGTCATTCATTCTTTATTCATTTGTCAAGTACAACTTCATCATATGAATCATATGTATAGTTATGTATGGCATCTTTGAGTAAACTGAGTATCATTTAAGTATCTTGAGGCCGGGCTGAGTGTCCTCTTTTTTTTTGGAAATGAAAATATGATCACCCTATATAAAATTATCCGCTAAAACAAGAGACTCCTGCATATTTTCGCCATTTGGAATTGAATTGAATTTGAACGTATTTGGCCATGATGGCCACAAATACAAGCAAAACAAACAAATAAACAGCGGAATAAAATATCAACAAATATATACATACAGTGTATATATAGTACTTTTATAATGCTGTGGCTGGCGGAAGGGTTTGGGGCAGAAGCACCTTACAAATGCCCTAACCGCACTCACTATCTTGTCCGCTGATTGAGCAAATGAGGACTGAAAATGTACTTCCTCCTCCTTTGCCGTTTATGCACACCTTTGGTCGTTTTAAGAAACTTTCAATTCATGATTTCAATTTATATCGCCTACCCCTACTGTAAGGCCATCATTAACTCATTCCCTCACAGCCATTTTCACTGAAGCAATCCCCTTCGCTCCTGGCAGTTTTACTGGATTTTGACTGATTTTTGACAGAATATTGTGTTCTATTGCTATGAAATCATGGAACCTACTAAAATAAAGACGTGAGTGTCTTCTTTCATCAGGTAAAAAAAGTATATTTATATCTGTTTCCGTTTAGCAGCAATTAGCATTAGAATATAGCTAAGTTTCATCATTATTCACAAATCTGCTTTGAATTGTGGGGAAATCAGCTTGTTTTCAAAATGGCCCTGGTTGAACGCTTCTACTCTGCTGTCACCGTTTTTGTAATAACTAGCATTGCTTCAACCATTTTGTGCAGTTGAGAGGCTGCATCAAAGCCTTCTGTACGCTCTAGCATAAAAAAAAACTTATACATATGACTGTGGGACACTTAAAACATTTAAAATAAAACGTATTTATACGTTTTTTGGAGCAAATGAGTTAAAAAAAAAGTTTTCTAAAAAATCTGCAATATAGCGAAAGGTGATGATGTTTGGTTCACTTTACTGTCAATGTGCCTAAATGAATCTGTTTTGAGTTGACTGGTATTCCTTTGTTGTGATGTATGTATGACATGTCACAATTTACATAGCAGACTCAGCTATTGCCATCGGGCCGACACACGGAAACATCAGCCAGATCAGATTTTGACATTATGATCCAAAATAAAATGTACTGCGTGGTGTCAATTTACAGTAGTAGGATAGCGAAACTAAAATCTGCCACCTGTTACCTTACTTCCACCCCGTTTGCTCCTCTCTCACAGAGACCAAGTGGTGCATGTTTACATCTGCAGACAATCTTCTATGTGCCTGGTAATAATTAGTTAGATAGATGGAGTTGGATTGAACAAGCCCGTGTGCTTGAGCACGTGCATGGCTGTGTGTTCAGGCCAACTGGAAGCAATGTATACCAGATGTTGCAGAAATGAGTGGCTTTCTATGGAACGTAAAGCATTCCCAGGGATGTTTGCGGAAAGAAATTCTTCCTCATCTGTCGAGCATGTTCTGCACCCATGCCCCCCCACCCCCTTACACCCCCTTTCAGCGCCAAGAGGTTATGCGTCTAGTTTAAGACGGCACATGCACCTCCCTCTGATTCTTGGTGAGCAAAAAAAAACAATTTCGACCTCAAATAATGCCGGGTGATCTATATTTGTGTGTGTGTCTGAGTATGTGCGGAATGGGATGGAGAGGTAGATAAATATGCAGCGGCTGCAGACTGCATGGCTTAGACTGCAGACTGGCGCTATAGGTGTGCCCTTGTCTATTTGTGTGAATAAAGTCTGAATACTCCCACCTGCAATTGAGTCGAGACAAAAATAAAAAAAAAGGTGCACTTGTGGAATCAAATCACGGAGCTTGACCTCAGATCAGGCGGCTTGTGAAATTATGATGCGCGTCACGTCATTCAGGCCAGTTTTAATGTAGTATGTTTGTATTATTATTAATGAATAGATTCTCATCAAATTTATAATAGGCACATTTTTTTATGTTTTTGTAATCTAATTCTTTTTGGGTTCAAATATTAAATAGCTTTTGCTCAACGCTGCATATAGAACAGCTTTCATTTTTAACTGCTGGAAAATTTGGCTTTACAGATATACCGCATGTGCTCTAAGCCCAAACCGACCATTTGGTACAAGGCCGCACAAAGCGGCTTGAAACCCCCCCCAAAAACTTTATTGATCATCAGAGTCTGAAAGAATTTATATTTTCAAAATCAGTTGTCTGTGTTCATAAGTCAAACTGCTCGTCTCAGCCATGTGATATAGTAGTAAAAAAAGTAGACAAGCTAGCAAAAAAAAAAGGCAGTAAAAAAAAAAAATAGAGGAGAGTTTCTTTATAAATGAGGAAAAGGCTAAGAGATGAGACAGAATGAGCGCTTACAACTTCCAAGACAAAAAAAAAACAGCATTTATCTCACAATATCAGCAGTCCTACTAAAATACATACATGTCTCTTTGAAGTAGGATTTTAACAATGATGCTCATCAGCAACACGCATTTAGATTGACACATTCCCCAAGACGGGACCATATAATAAATAAGTGCATGGCTCCAGCTAATTAAAACGACATCCCATGTAATGATGAATTGAAATCATGTATTTTGTTTGTTTGTATTTGTTTCTATGTTAGTCATAACTTTGCTTAATGAGAAACTGGTCCTTTGTGCAAAACAGACTGGGGACCTCTAAAGGGCCGTCTTTGCTATTGTAAAAAGATCTACAACCACATCCGAGTGGTATCATATGTCATAGTAAAAATAATTTTCTGCCAGCTAGCCGAGGCATCGCTTGTGCAAGTGGTTATTTATTTATATGAATAGTGATTCATTGGGGCAGTGCGTCTCAGAGTGGAGGCCAGTACTTGAGGAAATGCACTCATTTACGCTCGGTTCACACCTCACATTTGCGTTGGTTCAAACAAACTGTAGTCCTCTTAGTGTGGTTTGTTTGGACAAGTGCGAATGCTATCATTCGTACCCTGGTGTGAACCAAATAAACTGAGTTGAGTCTTGGTGAGTAGATTTTAGAGTATTTCCGTGATCTTGGCAGGTAAAAATAACTCCTTCACTGCCATTGACAACTATAGACGTCAAAAATTCATGTGAACTTTTTCTATTGGTTTTACTTCTTCATTAAATTTTTTATGAAAACCAAGAATTTAATTTTTTTTACATATTTAACAGATATAACATTTATGATTAATCGTGAGTCAACTATTGAAGTCATGCGATTAATTCCGAATACAAATTTTTATCGTCTGACGCCCCTTATTTTTAATGGGTTTTTTTTAATTAGGGGCGTCAGGCGATTTTTTTTATTTTTATTGTAATTAATCACATGACTTCACTAGTTAACTAACGATTAATCACAAATTTTATATCTGTTCTGAATGTACAAAAAAAATCTAGGTTTTCATACTCTTGTTAGCAAAAGTGGAAACAAAATTTAAACTAATAGAAATAGTTCAAATGAATGTTTGACGTCTATAGCCGTGGCAATGGCAGTGAATGAGATAAGATGGCAGACATGTTTAATAGAACACACATTTTATTATGCGTTTCATCGATACATCCAGATAATGGCCCGAAATGTTGGGACTCATTATATTTTTTTATTTTACGGTCTTGGGTTCAATGAATTTGAAAAGACTATTCAAGGTATTTCAGGGTCTGTGACATCATACACTATTGTGTGTTACATTACTTTGGAATGTCCGTCTTGTTGCCATTGTGAATAATATTTAGTGCAAGGAAATCAATCTCAATCAATGCCCTCAAATGTTATCAGCTCTTTGCTCTTTACAGCACATTAGTTTTCCGGACCAAACCCATTCATCATTCCAACAGAAACTAAGGTTGACTCACTGCCCGTAGCTGTTAATCCAGATGCCCAGGTGGTGACGGAGCTTCCTCGTCCGTACACACGCGCACGCACACTCGCGCACACACACACTTCCATCATCACTTGTTCTGAGGAGTCATTGATTTGCGCAAGTAGCCCAATTTCGTGGTGACATGCTAACCGTTGAAGTCCTTTTATTGTTTGGGATTATGCCAATCTTGCCTGTGTGTTTCTGTTTTCCTGATTTCTATAAATGTAACTGAAAGTGTTTTCGACTCAATTTATTGTCTTTAACAACTGCGATTGGCTGACGACACTTCCAGTATGTACCCTGCCTCTTACAAGTCAGCTGGGATAGGCTGTTTTTCTACTCACAATTTGTATTTGCCCATTGTCAAAGATCCCATTTTTAGAGCAACTATGAACACTGTCTTTCAGTACATGAGTTACTCACTGGGATTTTACCAATTAAGTTGTTGTTCTTTAAACACCGTTGACAGTGTTAGAATAATACCATAAAACCCTACTATTGGCTATGTCGTTTGATACATTGGACTTAAGTCATTAATACGCAACCCTCCCTTTTTTCTTTTCAGTCCTCTGTGCCAAGAACCTCGTCAAGAAGGACTTCTTCCGTAAGTATGAGCCGAACACATCTTCTTCTTTTTTTTCTCCCCACAGCCTATTGGGTGTTTGTTTATAACTGTTCTGTCAAGATATTTTGAGATTAGCACATGTGGGTCATGCTGATCGGATACAATTCCTGTTGTCAGATTGTACTAGACGTCAGCATGCCATTGGCACAGATGTGAATGACTTACTACAAATGATTCCTTTGAATCGAGAGTGTCGTCTGCTCCATCATGCATATCACAAAAGGAAGTGTTACACTCGTTTTATTTTTGACTTTGTCTCAATACAGTCAATTTTACATAAATGCAAGTGGCTTAAATAAAACCAAAATAGAATGAATATGTGTATGGTGCCTTGTAAACAAGTGAAGGGAAAAGTATTCCCTCATCCTGGGAAATTTTGCATGTGTTGTGTTTTGTTTTGGTGTGTTTGGGTCAGGCTGTCATGGTGAATGCGCATGTAAAGGTCTAGTGCTCACTCAGGTGGTTTCTGTGGTGCCCATTCCTGCCATTCCGATGCTCCAAAGCTGAACAAACATGGTGGATCGGTAGAGAGCAGCACTGAGCCTATTGATAAGACGGACACATTTGTCGTCACTTGCACTGTGACTGACTGTGTGTGTCGTACTGTGCACACTTTAATCTCAAAATGTCTTCATTGTTATTATCCAAAATGTACTGAAGACCACTTCTATATAAAGTCATTGAGGGACATTAAATGAGGAAAAAATAACTTGAGATGATGATCCTCCTTCTGTGATGTCAACCCCAACATTTTTTAGCTAAAATTGGTACATTGGTGGGGTAATCAATGCACAAATAAGAATATGAAATCAAATTAAATGTCCTTGGGTCCCTTGTACAACATTCTATAATAAATCTAAGATATTATTGTTAATATTAAATACTAAGGTTGTGCCAAAAATTCTCATTTAGTACGATACAGAATCGATTTTAAATGTCCCAAAATCGATTTTTTTAAAAATTATTGCCTTTGTCTGTGTGTGCCTTTATTTGGAGCGCTGTCCATGTTGTACCCGGTTTGGCCACTGAGGGGCAGTGTGGTTCCACGCCGTCTAATACACTTAAGTTGCAGCCACATTAGAGAGTAGAAGGAAAAAGTCACGTTCAAGTTATTCCAATAAAAGTTTTTTTTTTCAGCTTGGAGCCGTTCTTTTGAGTGATAAAAGTGCCGCGAGTAGCGCGCTAATTAGCATTAGCGAGTCAGACTGGAGTAGATCATTACAATTCCTTGCACATCTAGAGATTGAAGCAAAAATCATTGTCAATCAAATTATTTTGAACCAAAAATCTATTCGAATTGTGAGACATTCAAAGATTCCCACCCCTATTAAATACTAAGCTGAGCACATTTCTTTCTCTGATTCACTTCCAATTTCCTCTAATAAAAAAAAAGTAATTCCAACACGTGATGTAAAAGGGAACTGTTGTCTTGTCACCATAAAATATTAATAAATATATTGACAATGTTTTATGCTAGAACATAGTTAATTCTTAGCTGCTGTAAAATAACTTTTGCGGTTAACAATAGACGAGGTGTGTCATAAAAGTTCCAGGACTGGTGTCACAAAAGATGTTTGGAACCCAAAACACAAAAGTACAAGTTTCCACTTGAATGTAGGCCAGACGGTCAAACAGCACGTCTACATAGAGATCCTGTTTCATTCAGTGCACGAGAAGAGGCGAGAGTTGTGGCAGGACAATTTGTGGCTGCTTCACCACGACAATGGGCCTGCTCACAATGCCACGAGCATCCACTTCTTGGCCGAAAACATCATCTCCTTACAGATTATCCATATACATTTTTATGTAAGTAATAACTGAAGAAAATGATAATAGCTATTAGCAGCCTCATTTTCTATTCCACATGCCGTGTCTTATTCAGTTGCCTGCATCTTAATTTGTGGGCTCACCAAAGCCAATTGTTATAATTATTGCCTTTCCCTTGACAACTCTGACAAGCTGACACTGCCTTTCTTTGCAAAACAAGAATTTTGTATTGGGACTCCTTAGATTGTGCATGTTTACCAAATATACCGTAGTAGTCAGTTAGCTTAGTGTGGTGGTATTTTTCTCTTCTCGCAGGCCTCCCTGATCCTTTTGCTAAGGTGGTCGTGGATGGTTCGGGGCAGTGCCACTCGACAGATACTGTGAGGAACACACTTGACCCCAAGTGGAATCAACACTATGACCTGTGAGTTACTTACTGTGTGTTTGAATGTTCCGCACCCAAATGAAGCTGTAATTTGATGACGAATGAAAGTTTAAGACGGTGTTTGAAGACTCACAATGTTTATTTTTCCCTGTTTGACCTTAGTAATTGCATTTAAGATGATCCGATTTCAAACAGTACCAGCTGTAAAAGCTCACACTTATGACATAACCTGTCAATGCGAGCGAACGGTCTAGAAATGTCCCCTGGAACAGTATTTCATACACAGAAATAGACGGTAGTAGTATTTTCTTCCAATGACTCGAACACGTGCATGTCCAGTACATTTACCCTGATCTCCTTTTCCAAAGATGGCTTGTCCTGTGGAAGTAACCTGGAAAAAAATACAGACAGAGTGCCTGAGTGAATGTGAGAGGGAAAGTTTCCAATGTTTATCCAACCGACTAGCATAGCCAACTGCAGAAGAAGCGCAACTAAGTTTGTTTGGTTGCTCGGGATACCGTACTGTCTCTTTTTACATTGCCGATATATTATCTGTTCATGTCACATTTCACTTTGCATTTTCAGCGTTTGATGGAGACAGACTCCGGCTTAGCGTAAATCCTTTGGGATTTGCTGAGAATGTTTCCTCCGAAGTTAGGTTGAATATACAGCCTCTTAACTCTCAGATTTAATCCCAATTGAATGGAGAAGAGGTTTTATTCGACTGATCAAGATCTCTGGCCTTAAATTATACTCCACCTGTTGTCATAAACCTAGTGGCACAGTTCAATCTGGCATAAGTACACCTTGTAGTCTTGTATAAATGTCAGTCCCTACAGCTGCGATGTAACTCAAATAATTCACAACACGTTGTAATCTATCACCAACCTACGCTAATGTAGTATTCAGTCATAATTGCCATAAATATTTGTGTTCAAACAGTTCAAGGCCATAAATATAAAACAAAAAGGAATGAAAAACTAAGTATAAACTAGACTACATGTAGTTCATTATGCGCCATATAGAGAGGACTGCCATACAAGCGATTGAGGCACAATGTAGTGCATTACGTGGCGGCGACCGTGGCATTGATATGAAGTTACCGTATAATAGAATTAGAATGAATCCTATGTTGTGCAGGTATTTGTTTTTGTTAGTTTTTTTAGACATTTTGTTGCTGTTAATTACCAATGTAAAATGCAATTCAAAAGATGTCATAACAAACTGTTCCCAGCCATTTTCACTGAAGCAACCCCCTTCGCTCCTGCTGGTTTACCGTATTTTGACTGATTTTGCAAGGCCCACAGAATATTGTGTTCCATTGCTATAAAAATATGCAACCTACCAAAAGAAAGATTAGAGTCTCTAAAGTTTCATCATTATTCACAAATCTGTTTAAAACAGTGGGGAAAGAGCTTTGTGCATCATGGCCCTGGTTGATCTCTTCTACTGTGCTGCCACCTGCTGGCCGTTTTTGTAATAACTATCATTGCTTTAAGCATTCTGTTCAGTTCAGAGACTGCATCAAAGCCTTCTGTATGCTCTAGCATTAATAATAATAATAATAAAAACATAACCGCACACAGTAAATACGATAAATACGAAGGGTGGCGAGTGTGAAGCACCAGAAAATTAAATAAGTAAATATCTATTAGATCAGCTCTGGCTAATTACCTCTATTAAAAAGTTTTGTTTTACCCACATAGCTCAAAAGCATCTTAACATTTGTGGAAAGGTTTGGCACCATCCTACAGTATAACATTATTTTACAATTTATTTATGTATTTTGAAAACCACAATCGGCAGGCATTACAACAGGACATACTGTAACGTATGTATGTTTTCCTCCTTCGTTGTTCATCTCTTTTTAGCACAATATTAATGCGTTTTTGCATGGATTACCGTGTATGTTATTGGACATGAGTCGTATTAAAAGATCATAGCCAGACTTATTCATTTCGGTGACGCAACGGGTGTTGTTGATGACCAGAACTTTACGGTACTTCTCCCTCCCGCCACGTCTGTCTGACCTAGCCGCACTCTCACATCGCACCCCAGACAGGCATTTGGCATTGACTCAAAATGTCCAGACGTCTTACTCACAGACCATTGTTTCATATCCCTTTTGGTAACTGCTATGATAATTACTGTGGCATCCCCTTTTGTCAGTTCTCCAGCGAAGGAGCAGGTCCACACGTGTGTCAAAACATGTGGCCCATGTTTTAATCACATTCATAGCTTCACCTGATTTATTAACAAAGTGGCTTTAGCGAAGCTCATACATGGACAGATTGGACACGAGAGTATATGGAAAGATGACAATTGTGATGTGCTGCTTTGACTTTTTTTAACCTTTTATTAAAAAACAAAACAAACTGACTCTTGTTGTGTCTGTGAGACTATCATGAATATGTATACATCTGTATTTTCTTAGATACATTGGGAAATCCGATTCTATCACTATCAGTGTGTGGAACCACAAGAAGATCCACAAGAAACAAGGGGCCGGCTTCCTGGGATGCATTCGCCTTTTGTCCAATGCTATCAACCGCCTTAAAGACACAGGCTGTAAGTCAGACTCAACCTTCATTTGTCACATTTTAAAAATACATTGTTATCATGTGAAGAGCCATCAAATAGACCAGCGTTGGAATGGTGTCTTATTGTTTGAATTCTCAAGGCCATAAACTTATGAAAGGACCAGCAATGGATAAATGTGCTGTATGTTAAATACACAAAGTATTTTTGTTAATGTCATTCATTTGTGCAACGCAGCAAATTCCCTAACCAATGAAGCCACTCCATTATTAGCTCATCAGTGCTGCGGGAGTGCGGTGCTAAAACAAGTCTGTAGCGGTTAAGGACGTAACTAAAGTAAAATATATAGCTATAGAGGGTGGTGTCATGTCTTGCTTATTAGGTCAGACGCAAGCCAGACGAGGGTGTAAGTGGGGTCAACCTTCAAACCACATCACCTTGTCATTAATTCAAAATGGCTGGTCAGAAGGTAGCTGGATAAATGAAGCTTTAAGCAATGGCACGGTAATGGAAGTCCATTATAGTTTCTATATAACAGGCCTACGTTTATTTAGAACTCACCCTGAATGTACTCGTCATCCACTCACACAATGAAGATGGATGCTGCCGTGGAAGAAGAATAAATAATACGCATACTGATAGTCAGACCAAAGGAAACTAAAAAATGGGGCTGTGGATATGTTTGTTTGTTTGTTTTTTAGGTCTTCGATATAAAGGGACCGCCCGGACCAGTAACATTTTTCATATAGTTTTAACCCTCCCACATGCTTTAAACACACTTAAACTCATTAAAACACCCTTTTAAAAATGTTGCTTGCCGCCCGTTATCTCTCTTTCACTGTCAAGAAATGGGAGCCTGTCATATAAAATACTTTGTAAAAATGAAAAGCGACTGTCGCTCACAAAGTTCTCCAAATAACAGGCAAAAGTGTGCTTGCTGCAAGCTGTTTGTCATTTTCCCAGTTGAAGTTTGATGTAAAAGTGACTCAAAGAGGAGAATTAAACGTTATATATTTTTGAACACCCAAATGCTCTACTGTATAATTTAACATTTCCATTTTATGCAGCTAAAATCTGGACGTCTTCCAGAAGATGTGAGCGAGGCCTCAACTAAAGACAATTTTCAAATCCAAGCTGAGAACAGTTCTATTTGTGCAACAGAAAGTTTTTTTGCTTTTAATTCAATTAATGAAAAACTATATTCATGTTTTATGGAATTATTTGTATTTGCTTTTGAATTGTTTTGTGCAAAACTTGCACTCTAACGGAAGTGGAGTCTGCTAGGTGTGCTAATTTATAATCCCATAGACAGAAATTGCATATGGTGCTTAATAAATAATTGCTACTTACCTACATTTTATTGTACCGTGTAAAATGACAATATCGATTATAATTCCACTTCTTTAACACGCATTAAGCAGCAACACTGTGGGAACAACAAATAATACTGTTGGGACTACGATTTAGACCTTCTCTGCCTCTTCTTCTTTCTGTTAATGCTGCATCTCTCCCAGTAGAGCTCAGTGTTGCCCATCATGTTGAAGCACGACACTGGTACTTCACTAAAGACGTGTAACTCTGAATTTAGAAAATAAAACTGAATGACGAACCGCATTATGGCGGTGTTTGACTGTAGTCTCAAGCTTCAAATGAAGGGTTGTTTTCCTGGAGTGACAGATGAAACCTGAACCTTGTGCCGCAGCTGTGAGTGGTTTTACCTCTCCTGGCCTCACCCTCACCCCTCAGTGCCCCCCATCAGTTTGCTCCACAGACGAGCAACATCGAAAGAGACAACAAGAGCGTGCCTTTGGGGACTTGCCTCCCTCTATATCTGTCTGCTGATCCAGACAGCCGCTCATTTCATGCAGACACGTATCATAGAGCAACTTTAGACTAGCTCCATTGTCGTGTATTTGTCAAACTTTTGCTGTACATGCATTTAAATGAATGATAGGGTTTGTCCCATCTGCCAGCCCTTTACAGAGCTTTGGCTTCCATTCATTATTTGTGTCTAACTCGCCATTGTTTATAAGGGTGCCCATGTACTTAAATGAAATGCACCAATGTGAGTGAGCACATTCCTGCAGACATCTATGTGTGTTTTGTGTTTGTCTCTCTGTGGTTGCTGACCTCCCGCCAGCCTTGTAATGGTTTGACCATTGCCTGTTTTTGGTCCCTGTTTAGTCTAGACAGACATCCTGGGCTGGTCTGCATGACACCCAGACAACAGGGAAGAGATAGTGGCCATTTTCATGTCTGCAGGCGACATGGACTTTTTTTTTTCTTGCTCCCTGATGTCTGTCTCTCTCTCTCTCGCTCTCTCTCTCTCTCTCTCTCTCTCGCTCGTTCTCTCTTTCTCTCTGTCTGTCTCAGTCTCTCTCTCTGTCTGTCTCTCTCTCTCTCTCTCTCTGTCTGTCCCTATCTCTCTCTGTCTCTCTCTCTCTCTCTCAGTATCTCTCTCTGTCTGTCTCTCTCTCTCTGTCCCTGTTTCTGGTCCATGTTTAGTCTAGACAGACATCATGGGCTGATCTGCATGACACCCAGACAACAGGGAAGAGATAGTGGCCATTTTCATGTCTGCAGGCGACATGGACTTTTTTTTTTCTTGCTCCCTGATGTCTGTCTCTCTCTCTCTCGCTCTCTCTCTCTCGCTCGTTCTCTCTTTCTCTCTGTCTGTCTCAGTCTCTCTCTCTGTCTGTCTCTCTCTCTCTCTCTCTCTGTCTGTCCCTATCTCTCTCTGTCTCTCTCTCTCTCTCTCTCTCTCTCTCTCTCAGTATCTCTCTCTGTCTGTCTCTCTCTCTCTGTCCCTGTTTCTGGTCCCTGTTTAGTCTAGACATACATCATGGGCTGATCTGCATGACACCCAGACAACAGGGAAGAGATAGTGGCCATTTTCATGTCTGCAGGCGACATGGACTTCTTTTTTTTTCTTGCTCCCTGATGTCTGTCTCTCTCTCTCTCGCTCTCTCTCTCTTTATCGCTCGCTCGTTCTCTCTTTCTCTCTGTCTGTCCCAGTCTCTCTCTCTGTCTGTCTCTCTCTCTTTCTCTCTCTCTGTCTCTCTCTCTCTCTCTGTCTCAGTCTCTCTCTCTGTCTCTCTCTTTCTCTCTCTCTTTTTCAAATTCCAGTCTTTAAGAACTTCAGACAGTTTCCAGACTTGGCAATAGTTCATGTCCATTCTAAGACGGAGCGGAATAGCGCTGGCTTTGTACTGACATTTGTCAAATGTTTGACCTTTGCATTTGCACTGAAGCCTGCTCTCTGGCTGGCGATACTCGGCCAAATTTTACAGCCTGCGGCTATTGCATGGATCTGTTTTGGGACACCCTCCCTCAATATGTGGCTTGCAGACAGCTGGAGAGACGGTTATCATAAGCATATGCGGCTGTAACTGCGGTAGAGGGAGATGATGCAGAAGAATATGACTTCCCCAATGACAAGAATGTGCCCCACTTGTCCATTTATTGTTGTTTACACAGACGTAGCTGTATGAAACTGATTAAGCGTCTGTTTTCCCATCTGATCTTTTCAACTCAGTTCTCATTTCCTGTTTGTCTCTCCACTTTCTTTTTTTTTGTGCATCCGTATTCCCCCACAGACCAGCGACTAGACTTGAACAAGCTGAGTGCAAATGACAGTGACACAGTCAGAGGCCAGATCGTGGGTAAGCTCACAAGCACACACAAGGATCACATCTTACTTCAAGCAATAATTGCTTGAATAGGAAATGATGGGCCAGTTAAAATTTTGTTTTAATTTATTCTTTTTGATGCATGTTCCAGGTTGTTTCTCACCTGCGCTGTATATTACAGTCATCTTCTATAACAGTGGTGTCCAAACTACGGCCCGGGGGGCATTTGTGGCCCTCCATCCATTTTTAAGTGACCCGCAGGATATGCTAAAAGTCACATCTGCTACTAATACATTTGTTTGATATACTGTAGAGCTTTTGTATGCAAATGACCTCTTCAGAACACTTTGGTTAATAAAGATAATGAATTTTTAAAAGCAAAAAAAGCTTTCCCTCCATTTTCTGCTCTATGCAAAGGTCCAAATTGTCAAAATATCACATGAAAGACTCCCAAGTAACTACTTTAAAAACGGACATCTTCCAACGGATTGCTTGTCTTTTGCTTCCAAATGTCAAGATGGGATTTGGCAGCTGTTCAGCGCAGGGGCTGATATTTTCTGGTAAATCACAGCCAATCCTAAACTATTTGCCTTATAGAAACCTGTCCAGGTAGCAGTTTTTCAACAAACAAAAAAACACTGTAATATCTAAACAATTAGCTTCTTTTTTTGGGGGGGGGGGGTGATTTTGCCCTTGTATCCTTCTATTTTTCTATATTTAGCCCTCGGAGGAAAAAGTTTGGCCACCCCTGTCCTAAAATGTGATGTAATCCAGTGTGTGCATCTGTCTGCCATGTGTTGCTTCAGTGAGCTTGCAATCCAGAGACCGGATCGGCACAGGAGGCCCAGTGGTAGACTGCAGTCGACTGTTTGACAACGATCTTCCAGACGGGTGAGTCTGTTGGGGCAAATCTCAATCTTAAATATCATCTGAGGGGGAGCTTTGTAGCCGGTGTTGCATTCTGCTATATGAAATATGGAAATTCAGACAGCGCCGCAAGGCAGATCGCTGCTGAACAGTCCTGTGGCCACATAAGTATGTCCGCTCACTGCTGTGCATGTGTATGTTTCTGATGCCAGCTGGGAGGAGAGGAGAACTGCATCTGGACGAATCCAATACTTGAACCACATCACACGCACTACACAGTGGGAGAGGCCGAACAGGTGAGTCCACTGTGTAGCCCGCAGAAACTCAACAAAAGAACTCATTTCTAACCCTCGAATATTCAATCGAGAACAAAAACCACCATGTCCTGCCATTGTGTCTGTCAGACCTGCATCAGAGTACTCAAGTCCTGGGCGGCCACTTAGCTGCATCGTGGATGAGAACACGCCCATTAGCACAAACGGCGCCACGCCTACCACAGCATTGCCACCAAATGACGGTGACCAGCGGGAGAGGCGCGTTCGCTCCCAGAGGCACCGCAACTACATGAGCAGAACACACCTGCACACACCTCCAGACCTCCCAGAGGGCTATGGTTAGTGATGTCACAATTAGACGTGCAACAATTAATCTCATGGGAATCATTTAGAGACCTAAGTAACCCCTCCCCCCCAAAAAAATCTACAATAATATGTTCCATGCAGCCCCACTAGTAAATACGGTGTTTTGGTTAATATTGTGTTAGTGGAATATGAGTTAAGCAGCAAAATCCAGCAGTTTTATCGATATCAGAAGGCGGCCATTTTGCCACTTGCCGTCACGTGAAAATGACATCATAGTTGCTCAGGTCTCAGGTAACAACCAATCATAGCTCATCTTCAGAAAACAGGTGAGCTGTGATTGGTCGTTGCCTGAGCCCTGAGCAACTGTGATGTCATCTTCAGTTGACAGCAACTGGCAAAATGTCTGCCCCCTGAGATAAATAAAACAGCTGGATTTTGGTTCACATCTCATATTCCACATAAATGTAATATTAATTAGAATGTTATGTTTAGATTAGTAAGGTCACATATAACATATTATTGTCAAAAAATGTTTACTTTCAGCATCTCCACAGTAAA
This sequence comes from Leptonotus elevatus, assembly GCF_054856555.1. NCBI lineage: Eukaryota > Metazoa > Chordata > Actinopteri > Syngnathiformes > Syngnathidae > Leptonotus > Leptonotus elevatus. The sequence continues at coordinate 50,059,587 of NC_141239.1, read as the reverse complement.
TAATAATATTCTCAGATTTCTGTAGTTCTCCGTGAAATGCTGACAATCTCTGTGCTTAGTCAAAATAAGACTATTTGCAATTTGCAAACATCTGCTTTTACTTTGGGAAACAAAGACCAAACCAGTAAAACTCCACTGTCAGTTTGAAAGAAAAATGCTGCACCATTTGGCAACAGCATTATTATATGAAACATTATGCAGACATCTTTAATTTGTCCTGTTATCTCTTGTAAAGAGCATAAAATGTCCAGAATTTTGAACATTTGCAACCTGATTGGTGGTGATGATGAAGTGCTTTATAAGGACATTAGATTTTCATGCGCCGGTATTTCTTTTGCGCTTCTACACTTCATGATGAATCCCGTCATCACTGTAATTGTATTGTGCTAATTGCTCCGCTCCTCCCTGCTGAACACTGGGCTCAGTAAAGCAGCTCGTCTGAGGCCTCATTCAGTCCACAAGCTCTCTGTGATGCTGTGGCCTCCACACAAGGAGCCTGTAATACTGGCTCCGGTTTAGACAATCTAATTGAATTGATCTAGCTGTTAAAGTCTGCCTGCTGCCATTTACCCCCTCCCCGCCTCTTTCTTTTTTCTGCACGCACTCAAACAATCAGACACATTCATGTAAAAAGTAAACACACCCACCAGCTGCAGTCCTCCACACATGTTTGGGAGTTTTGTTTATCCTCTTGGAATTTTTCTTCACCGGTGTTTTGGAGCCAGAGCTGTCGAAGAATATCTGAGCCTTGTGCTCAGTGTGTCTCAGATTTAGGAGGCTCCTATCCGCTCTAGGTTCTCCTTCCTCCCTCTGGCCTTCATTCCTTTTTTTTTTAAGGTCATATTTTTTAAATCCGTCAGCAGATCCGATTCTTCTCATGTGAGCACGCACCAAGAATTGTCACCTCAAACTTATATGTGTAAATCAGGGTGATAATCCAAAGCGTTAGCAGGAACGCCAGTACCTTGAAAACCACATTGTAGCAGGCTGGACTAAAAAAAAAAAAAAAACAAAGCCCTCTCCTTCCTCACTGATATTTCGTACATTGTAAATCTCCGATGACTCTTCAATTTGACTCGTTTAGCATTCTAATGATTGCATTGCATCTCATGTTATTGTTGACTTGACTCCTTTTTAAAATAATTTTACAGAACAGAGGACCACGCAACAAGGTCAAGTGTACTTCCTTCACACTCAGACAGGTGTCAGCACATGGCACGACCCCAGAGTACCAAGGTATGTGACCTCCAGGATGTGTGACATCATCACGACAACACATGGTATGGTATGGTATGTGTTGTGGAAATACGCACTGCTTTTCCGCCTCATCACAAACCCGATGATTTTACCATCTGACACTGATGTACAGTGTGTGTATAATATAACTGTATGTGTATATATACTTTATATACCATATGTGTATATGTATTGTATGTATATTTGACATCGATATTGGACATTTTGACGAATATTGGTATCTGCCTTTTTTCAAAATCTGGCGGCTGATAAAACTATTTTAATCTCCGGGAACTTTAAGTTAACTTTATAAGAGATGCTGCTAACCCTGGGAACCTTCTGAACCATTTGTTTATGTTCGACATTAAAACTAAGAAATATGAAAGTGTTAGATTTCAGTTATTTTGAAATTTGGGGGGAAAAAATATTTACTGTAGAAAACTATAGAGAGCAATGGCTAACTTTTTAAGACATACTGATGAAAGAAACGTACATTTTGAAAAGTCTGAAAAATTGGTCATTGAACATGGTTTAAGAAATTACAACAAAGCCAAGATTGGCATTTGCATTTTTTTTTTTACAACAATATCCCCCCTCTTTTTTTTTTATTATTGAAAAGGAATATCGGCTCCAATTATCGGTTATCGGCCTCCTTGACTACTAATGATCGGCATCGGTATCGTCCCTGAAAAAAACATATTGATCTATCTTTAATGTATATGTTTACTGTATGCTTATGTACTGTATATACATATGTACTGAAGTAGAAATATATATTCTGTATATAAAATGGAATTTGTCAAATTTGAAAATAATATATCATAATGAGCATGCTATGTATACTTAATCTATTCTTGCTTGCAGGTCTATTATAATCTCTTATTACAGTATAATGTATCAGTATTGTTCCATAGTCTGTTTATTCCGGTAATAATGTGCCTACATTATTTATTATTGTGGTTTTTTTCTGTCGCATTCCAGAGATCTTAGTAATGTGAACTGTGAGGAACTGGGTCCTCTACCTCCTGGATGGGAGATACGGAACACTGCCACAGGGAGAGTGTACTTTGTGGACCACAACAACCGAACTACACAGTTCACTGACCCGCGCCTCTCTGCCAACCTGCATCGAGTCCTTAAGTGAGTTCTGACCTTTTGTACTCTTACAGTATATTATCGTGAAATCATTAAAAATATATTTATTTAATGTGGTTTTGTTTTAGTTCATGTACTCAATTGTCTTTGTTTTGCATTTACAGTCCAAGCCCAAATGGCTCACGGGGAGGCATTGAAAGTCAGAATGTGAGGTAAGATTTTTTTTTCATTCCAGGAAGCCCCTGTTGTTGCACACGGCTACACGTTCGCTCCACTTTTTCCACACATGCTTCAAGCCTTGTAGAGTCTCGGATCATTTGAGCATTTTAGCACACTATTCGTCACGTAGCTGCTATTGGCTAGACATCTGACAGGAGAATGGGAGCCGAGGACTAGTATAGCTTACATCCAGGAAATATCACATGAATGTAATGCCCGTTAATGAATTGTGTGTTTTGAGTCAATCTGAGGAGGTTTATGCATCGGTTTATGTATCTGTGCATGGTCCAAGCCTTTGAGCATGGCCCAAACACATGTTCAGAATGTCTTTGCCTATGCAGCTGTTCAAACACCTACTGTGCTGTTAACGGCCATAGAGTTACCCATAGGCCTTTGCTTCACGAAGATGGAGCTGTGGATGGGCCTGACCTCATTCCTTTGTGCAGGGACGGAATGCATTGCAGAGAGATCCGGTTTCTTCCTTTCCCGTTCTTATGGATCAAAGAACATGCTGGCATTCTTGACTCGTTTTTCTTTTTCTCATCTGTGGTGCCCTGCAAAGTCTTAAAAATGCCGCTTTTTTCCCCAATGTCAGATGCTTTTTTATGAACAAGATTATGCAGGGAAGTTGTTTTGTTTATTCTGGTGGAATAGAAGGCGTTCAAGTGGTTCTCTCCATTGTGATTATTCTAGTGTTTAGGCACGGTATGGTCAAAAATGTTTTTTTAAGTAAAAAAGTACTATCATTCTCAAATCACTGATTTAACCTGTGTACTTTTTAGTACGTTTATGATGTTAGGAAATATGTGATACCTGGAAAAGATATCAAGCATCATGGAGTTCCATCAAGACATCTGCCTTTTATCAATTCAGGGATTTCACCCCCTCTGTTCCATCATACCACAAGAAAATGTTTGATATACTGTCTAAGTCTGTCAAATTTGTCGTTTTTAATGCTGCTTTTTATTTCATTGCGACTTTGTCTGAACATCCAGCTCACTTTTTACTATAGTACAGATTTAGCCCATGATGGTACAAACCCGACTGGTCACCTTTCAGTAACTGAATCCTTGATTCCAGACCGGTTTTGAATATCGCGACATGAGGAGTTATGTCATCTCACACAGGATTTACATTTACGGTCTACAATATCCTGTAAACGTGCGCTCATTTTGGTGTCTGTAGGTTACAGAGTTCTGTTCGGGAAAGAAAGGAGAAGTCCGTTGCATTTTGTTTATGATGAAGAGAGTCTAGGGGAGGGAGACTTTATAGGTGAAAGTGCAGAAGGAGATGCTTTGTGCCTTGCTCTCATCCGTCCCCTCCCACCCTCCGACTTGTCTGCTGGATTTGGATGCTGTCAGGCGAGTGCCCTTCCTACTTCCCATCCCTCCCTCAGAGTCTAGTCTGCAGGAAATAAAAGGATTCAAAAGGAGTTCTTGAGAGTCCTTTGGGGCCCTGTGGCTTTCTGGGCTAACAGGAAGTGATTGAAAAGCCTAACTCGATTCCACTTGGCAGACACTACAAACTAAGCAAAGTTGTCAATGTGATTATAGACAATGCTGGCCATTAGAAGGATACTTGAGAGCAATTGTGGTCTAATTTAACCTCTGTCAACTGCAGCTTGCCTAAATCTGCTGTCTGTTTTGCCCTCTGCCTTTATATCTCCTTTCGAATAATTTTTTATTTTTTGTCAGGTTAACTGACGTAAACTTCGATTAAAATACTTATTGATTTGTTTTGTTCATTTTTTTCCTTTCGGACACATTATTACAGGTAACATCGTTCACATCATATCATTTGCAACATTGACATCCGAAAGAAGGGCTGACGGGTAGAGGCCATGGCTTATTAGTAACCCGTCCCCATCGACTCTTACTATACGCATCAGTCATATACATTGATTATGTATGTTCTTTACTACTTTCGCAGTCGTACCGACTGACACGTACTTCCTCCATTCTCGTCGCTTCACTTTTACGACCCTGCTCAGGGCTCATTTTGCCTGCTTCCCCCACTGAAGTGCAAAATGCCGTTGTGGAAGTAGTCCTACCCCATAAAGTGAAATATTATATTATATTATATTATATTATATTATATTATATTATATTATATTATATTGCTGTCTTTTGGATACTGCCTTTTTTTTTACACTACATCTGACAAGTTATTGTAGTATTAATATCTTGTGCCGAAAAGGATGAGAATTTTTAATGCAGAAGAATTCTTTTATCAAATGGATTATGACCGTTCGTCCACAGCTAAACTTAGGCTTGGGGAAAACATTTTTGTTAGCAATGTCTCCATTGTATAGTGTATGCTTTTATATCCTTACATATGTTTAATCTACTGGATTGTTTATATTTGTTAATGTTATATTCAAAAGTAATTCCTTTATTACACCACTTAGTGTCCATCTATCCAAAGTCAGCCATTTTGACACGAAAAAACTATAAACGGGGTAAAAAAACAAAACATATGTCCATTATAGCATTGCAAAAATAGCCAGCTGTTTCCCTCCTTTTCACTTTGTTGTTGTTGTACTTACTGGGAGAGAGATTGCTTGTTCTTCATCTTTGTACTGACTAAAATTTGTCCTATTTCGGGGTTGTAGCACCACCTCTTGTTTCGGCATGCAATTAATGTTGCCATATGGCCAAGTTGCCCCAAAATGGATTTGAAATACTTCTTCATGTGTGGGAATAGCCTTAAATGTTATATCTAAAATGTGGATTGGGTGACCTGGAATACACAAGTGTAAAAGCTTATATTTATTCTTTAGCTATTCTGAGTACAATATTGCTAACCTCAGGCCTAGTTAATCTCTGTATTTTATGTTCTGATCTTTCCCATCTAACTTTTTTTTTTCTTTTCCATCAGTCGTCAGAACCAGTTGAAGGATCAGGTCCAGCAGGCTCTGGTGTCCACAGGTCAGCTCCCAGAGGAGGCCGAGTGTCTCACGGTGCCCAAGTACAAGCGAGACCTAGTCCAGAAGCTCAAGATCCTCCGACAGGAACTGTCTCAGCAGCAACCGCAGGCGGGGCATTGTCGCATCGAGGTGTCCCGTGAGGAAATATTTGAGGTGAGGAGAGCGCGAAATCATCACAACATCGATGTCTCACCGAGGCACCCCAATTAACTCATTCACTGCCATTGACGGCTATAGACGTCAAAAATTCATTTGAACTATTTCTATTAATTTTTTTCCACTTTTGTTAACAAGAGTATGAAAACCTAGAATTTTTTTAATTGTACATTTAGAACAGATATCAAATTTGTGATTAATCGTGAGTTAACTACTGAAGTCATGCGATTAATTACAATTAAAATTTTCAATCATCTGACGCCCCTAATTTTTAATAATCTTTTCTTTCTTTTTTTAAATTAGGGGCACCAGGTGATAAAAATGTTTTTTTATTGTAATTAATCACATGACTTCACTAGTTAACTCAAGATTAATCACGAATTTGATATCTGTTCTAAATGTACAATACATTTTTTCTAGGTTTTCATACTCGTGTTAACAAATGTGGAAAAAAATGTGAAACTAATAGAAATAGTTCAAATGAATTTTTGACGTCCATAGCCGTCAATGGCAGTGAATGACTTAATTGTTAGAAAGAAATTTCATTGAACCGACTGCCAAACTTCCATAGTGCCCCAAAACAGTCTTACAAGTCTTACAAGTTATGATCTGTTGCTAGGTTGATGTTTTTGTGTTGTGAGCCAGAATTTGAGTAATTTGAGTAATTTGAGCACGCTTCAATTAGACCGCCGCTAAAGTAATGTGTCAAAAAACTGACGCCATTAAGGTAGTAGTAAAGTCCTTGTAGGCCTATGTGAGAAAGGAGAACACAAATACAAGAGTACATAGAGTACTAACATTTTATATATATATATATATATATATATATATATATATATATATATATATATATATATATATATATATATATATATATATATATATATATATATATATATATATATATATATATATATATATATATATATATATATATAAAAAGAGTTTATTAATGTTTGCTGTTATTTTATTTATTTTTTAATACATAACTTGTAACATAAAAATGTTGTTCTGAGGGTGCTGAAATACATTCATGGCATTTCAATTCCTCTAACTGTTGAAAATGTATTTTGAACTTTTTAAATAAGGGTGCCACTTGCTATTCCACTGTCTGTGAGGCAGACAACACAAGATCTGCTCTTAGTTAACTGTTCCAAGTTATTTTTAGATTCACTCAAGCTACGTGCATGTGAACCTTTTATCTCGATTTCTTGTGTACTACCATAAACATTGCCCTCCTGGCAGTTTGACGGTGAGACACACACATGTGGAAGCTTTTCAGTTTCCAATCCAAAGCAGAACTCTGTCTCAAGTAGGTTTTCTCAGTAGGGGAGTGTTTTCTGCTTCTGCGAGGCGCAGGGAGGGCCTTTATCAGCGCAGCAACACCTGCAACGGACTAGACGACCCTCATAAAATATGCAGCGGAATGTGCTGGAACAGCCATGTCTGTTAATCTGAACGAAGACATTTTTGTCGGCTGATCTCACTGCATATGAGAGAGACGGGCGGTATAGGGCAAAGGGCGTCTTAAGGTTGTGTGAGACATAACGCGTAGGTAGCTTCTCCAGACCATCTGAAGCATTAACTCATGACTTTAGCCTGTGGTCTGTCAGAGCCTTCTAAATGTGCTTTTGCTGTAGATAAGACCTTCGCTTTTCCCCTCACAGCACCTCGAAGTTGTCTGCCTCATCTGAAGGGAAGGAAGGGTGGAACGTGGTGGTGAAAGAGGCTGTGTTATTATAGCCTTATGGCTGTGTTTATTATAACTGCCCCTAATCCACTTTTAATGAACCCTGCCCTTAATACGCCAGCAGTCTGCACATGGGATGAACACTTATTGAGCTGGAGAATGACAGCAATGAGCCAATTGGTCTGAACTAGGGAAGAGGCACACTGCAACCGCACATACAGGACTTGATGGCCTTCTCATTAGCTGTCAAATTTCACTTTCATGTTGTGTGCTGCAACATTTTCATATCTAGCTGTTGTTAAATGGCTGCGTGCATCTGTGGTGCGTCGCTCGTTTAATGGCAATCATTTACATTGCAAATAAGGTTGAACAATGAATCAAATTAAAATCAACATTGCAGTGTAGTGGAATGCAATTTTCAAATTACAAAAGATGGAATTTGGGGGGGGGGGGTACACTGCTTCATTTCAGTGTGTCTACATAGGTTTGGTGCAATCCACATGTTTACATATCATTGTTTCATGAAACATGAAAAGTTGAAGTCATTAAGACACAGCTTTGTTTGCATTATTGTTGTAATGTGATTTGTGACTTAGTGATTTATTTTCTGATGCACTTATTTGGTAGGATTTTGTGAATTTATCAAAGTGAATGCTTCAAATACGGCAAGTCAAGTTGTTTAGTAAGTAACTGTATTTTTTCATGTTAATTCACGGTTCATTTGCCTTTTATTTTGTGTAAACCTAATTTATAAGACCAAAACATTTTGGTATACATCTGGTTGTTGTAATACAGATTAATTTATTGGTTGTTTTTGTAAAAAAAAATACAGTACATAGGAAGCGGACCTTGGCAAACAATCGCATATTGAGGGAAGGGGGAAAAAATCACATAGTTTATTTTTCAAAATCATTCAGTCCTATTTACTGTGTTTGTACTTGCTCCATTTTTCTTTGTCCACGGGAACCACTAGCAAGTTTTGCTAACTTTCCTTAATGAGTCCCTCTTTACTTCACTGCAGGAATCCTATCGACAAGTGATGAAGATGAGGCCAAAGGACTTATGGAAAAGGCTAATGGTGAAGTTTCGGGGAGAAGAAGGACTTGATTATGGAGGAGTGGCCAGGTAGGAAAGCATTCGAAAGTAATTGACACCCCCTCCAAAACTGTTAATGATTTGCTGTTGCTTACAAAAGCACGGCGTTTGTCTAAATGAAGCTCCTCAACTCACTTCAACATAGTTCCTTGTTACACAAGATAGCAAAGCAATACTGATATTGTTTCAGTCAACAGCAAATAGGTAGAAAAAAAATCTGCGAAAAGGTTAATTTGAGAATGCTGTACTGCAAATATGCGTGAGTTCACTGTAGAATACAGAACAGATTTTGGTCAACTTCTTTTTTCGTTGTTTGGTATCTCTGTCCAGGGAGTGGCTCTATCTGCTATCACACGAGATGTTGAACCCGTACTATGGCCTGTTCCAGTACTCGCGTGATGACATCTACACACTGCAGATTAACCCGGACTCTGCAGTCAATCCTGTGAGTCATGCACAATACAGCAGTCATATGTGATGGCAGTGCAACCAACTCTAACCAAACACCTTGTGTTGCCAGAAAGAATCTCCTGGTATTTGGTCATTCCTATCAAACCATCATTGAAATTTGTCATCGCTCAAACTTTCTTGCTGGCTTCTTTTTAAGAGCTCCTATTTTCCTAATCACGTTTCCTTCATTTCAGCTTTCTAGAGAAGGAATCATTTGGAAAACAAATAGTAGTTTTGAGATTCCATTTGTTTTTCACTTGTTTTATTTGAAATTAAATATATTTGCAAAATTTGTAATCGATTTCCACTTTCCCCCAAAAATGACAGCTTGTAATATTTATAGTATTGAGTTATTAAAAAAAAATGTATTGGTCACAGTTTAACCTCTACAAATATTTAAATGCAACACATGAGCAAGTTCCACACGCAAATACTCATTTCTTTAATATGCACGTATCCTCTATGTGTAGGAGCACTTGTCATACTTCCACTTTGTGGGCCGTATCATGGGGATGGCAGTTTTCCACGGCCACTACATTGATGGAGGCTTTACCTTACCCTTCTACAAACAACTGCTCGGCAAACCCATCACCCTGGACGACATGGAGTCTGTAGACCCGGACCTGCACAACAGTCTGGTCTGGATCCTGTACGTACAAGACACATTTCATTGTGATATTATAACAAATAAATGTGCAATCCAACTCACTACATTTTGAGCACAAAAGCCTTGCCCAGACCTGGTTGCTTGATGACAGCACCCTCTAGGGTTTATTATTGAGCAAAGCTGAAGAGGATTCAGATGATGGATTTTTCTTTTTCTTGATGTTTTCCCCAATGTGTAAAATCCTGTGATTGACTTGAAATGACTCCTCAGGGACAACGACATCACAGGGGTGTTGGACCACACCTTCTGCGTCGAACACAATGCCTACGGAGAGATCATCCAGCATGAGTTGAAACCAAATGGGAAAAGTATCCCCGTCACGCAGGACACGAAGAAAGAGTATGTGCGCTTGTACGTCAACTGGCGCTTCCTGCGGGGCATTGAGGCTCAGTTCCTGGCTCTGCAGAAGGGCTTCAATGAAGTCATCCCCCAACACCTTTTAAAGGCTTTTGACGAGAAGGAGCTTGAGGTGCTTTCCCTTTGTCATGTCGGCAAATCAAACTTGATTCAGGGGGGTAGTAAATGTACACAGTATTCAAATAAACATGTTGGTGTCTTCCTTCCTCAGCTGATCGTATGTGGCCTGGGTAAAATCGACATCAACGACTGGAAGTCCAACACACGGCTCAAACATTGCACTCTGGACAGCAACATCGTCAAGTGGTTCTGGAAAGCTGTGGAGTCTTTCGATGAGGAGCGAAGAGCCCGTCTACTACAGTTTGTCACAGGTTCTTCCAGGGTTCCTCTGCAGGGCTTCAAGGCCCTCCAAGGTATAGAAAGACCAATGATGAGAAGAGAAGTTGTTTTTAAGTCATTGTCATGTTTCAATCACAACGCACCAAAACCATGAGTTCTAACTACAGAAGGTGTCTCTGGGTTTTTCGGACCAATTTCAAGCCCCTTCTGCTGCTGGCAGATAGTGTTACAGTGTGATGAAGCGCTCGGGCATGAGGAGTACACTCTGACCTCTTGTTCTCTCATGGGCGGACAAGAATGCTTAACATTGCCATCTTTTTTCCAGGGCTAAGAATGATAAGAAAATGAAAAAGCAAAACTAGAAACATTTAGTTGCTGCAGTTTTGTCTCTGTGACCTTGCATTGATTGTGATAAATGGACATATTTATGCCATCAAGAGACAGTATGCCAGCTTCATGAATGGCCCACATCAAAACTGATGAATCGACAATTTACAATCAAAAATGCAACATTTGTTTACCAATGCTTGGTAATGGTGCAAATGTACACTGTAAAAGCAAGTGTCCGGAAGTCGATTTTTACAGAAATTGTATTTGCTTTGAATGCAGGTGCTGCTGGCCCACGGCTATTCACCATCCATCAGATTGATGCCAACACCAACAACCTCCCCAAAGCCCACACGTGGTGAGAAAAATGTTTGGGGGGATATTGTATTATTTTCGAGGATGTGTGACGCAAGGGGCTTCTGCAGCTATAGAAAAAAAGACCAACTTCCGTTGTGCTTATTCAATCAATCTTTTTCAACTGGGAATGTTGTTAATAGGTTGTCTATTTTAAAAAAAAAAATGGAGAAATGTATTGAGTTACACCTCTTAACAACCCCTAGGCAATATTGTGACCCGTTTTGGGCTTTTTGGTGGTTCTGGTCAAGCCATTTCAAAATAAAATACTACCCACGGGTTAATATCATTGATATATAATAATGATATAATAATATTAGAGGTGTCAAGTGATTACATTTTTAAATCATAATTAATCGCATGATGTGTTGAGGTCATTTCTTTGCCACATGACTTAAATAGTTAACTCACAATTAATCACAAATTTTATATCAGTTCTAAATGTACAATAAAATGTGTAATAAAATGTTTTTCTAAGTTTTCATACTCTTGTTAACATAAAAGTGGGAAAAATGTTAAACTAACTTAGTCATTGAATAATGTCATAATAATTCGTAGTAATTCACAGTAATGACGCCATTTTAAATTTAGTTAAAGTTGTGTTGTTGTTACCTCCAGCAACGGACGGCCATTGAGCAGGTCGGCTCGCCATTAGGCGCGTCAAATTTCCATGTTTAAGCTTCATTTAGCTCCACTCTGCCGAAACACAAAATATTGGTTCCGGCTCTTCCAGGTCACGCAAAAATGTTTTTAAAAATTACTGTACAAAGTATTTTGATGTAAATATCGACTTTAACAGGAAAATCCGACTTAAATCGAAATCCGGGTTACATCGCCAGCGTAGGCACGGAGCTCCGCCGTAACTTGTGGACTCTCTGTACTATATTAAATTAATTAGTAAAATAAGGAGTGTGATATTGATTTGTGTTGAGGTTATTTTTTTTGCCACTAGATGGCATAATTGCATCTGTAAAACATTGGTAACAGCTCAGTACATTTTTCTTTTCATATCAAAAGCTATCTAATCTTTAACATGAAGTAACTTGTGAAATTCTGCACATTTTTAAAATTGTAATAAAGAACTTGACCTCAGTCTCCACAAATGTATGCATTATTACTAAATGTATTACTGCTAAATCTTGACGTGGACATGCCTGCTGCCTTTCGACTGGAATTCCCCCATTACAAGTTTTCCAAGTAAGGGGCGGTCATTAAAGACACACTCATTTTGACACCCCTAAATAATATAAATATTTTGTTTTTGAATGAGAATGTTTCATTCTGTAGTTTTTCAGTATTTACTCTTGTTTTTGAAACCGTTCATAATTCCCTCCTTCCACCTTGACTAAAGGCCCAACCTCCAGTTGAAGTAAAACAGCCACAAAGTATGATGCTGCCACGACCACACACAGATAGGTTGTCCTTTTGATGATCTAATGATCAACAATGTGGCCAGAGATACCTTTTGGAATTATCACTTGAAAAGTTCCAACTTGGTCTCATCAGATGACCATAACAAAATCACCCAAACTCAACTTTAGTTGAGAAGAAATGTTACTAGTAACTTAGACATAGTCGTTCTACGAGTGTGCTTAATTGTCTTAGGGCAAAGTGTGTAATGGTACAGATCAAGAATATGGAATAAATGCTCATATGACTTTTATATGACCCATTTATATGAACTTCCTAATGCTTTTCATACTGCCCTAACTTGAAATCCTCGTCTTCTATTTGTACAGTTTCAACCGGATCGACATTCCTCTCTATGAAAGCTATGACAAACTATATGACAAGTTGCTGACTGCCATTGAGGAGACATGTGGCTTTGCTGTGGAGTGACTCTGTGATGGGGCATGGCGGAATAACCAGCAGACGTTACATGGTTTGGCCATGACCCCCCCCCCCTTTTTTTTTTTTTACACACATGCATCGAACACTCTATGGTCTTTTCTGTTATTAGAAAAAAAAATCTGCAGCTGCTAATAACTCTATTTACTAACTTGAGGAACATGCAGGATTCGCTGGCTCTTCCTCTTTTTCTATGTTCATGCAAGCGTTTTCAAATAATGACTATTCCATGTAGCAAGGATCATTCTGAACCCCAACAACTGCATATACAAGAATGGATTGTTAGCTAAAGTACAGGGTAATAATTTAATTGGTTACCGTAACCGCTTGGAAACATGAATTCTCGATATGGAGCGTGCCTTGGACTGATCACATGGGAGCAAGCGGGCATGTGCGGATGCAACGACTTTGAATTTGGCAGGCAAGATTTCCATCGCTCTCCGAAGACAGCAGCAAGGACCCCAATGTGTCGCTGCACAAGCTGCATTCCCATTGTCACTTATTGTCAACCAGTTTGTATGAACATGTATACATGAATGAAGTGCTTGCAATGTGTTATTTTTATATAGTAATGGGGAAAATGGAAGAAAATTAGTACAGTTCTAATATATCTAATTTATTGCTGATATTCTATATTCACACAGTATATATTTACACAATATATACAGTATAGATTACATCTCCCTGTTTCCATTGTTTCAGAAAATAGGGTTACTGTTTAAATTATAAAAGGAATTTGTAAGAACAGAACTACAGTATTTTGGTTTATTTAACAAACTTCTAATATTCAATGGGAAGTGTTTCTCAAAGGCTGGCAAATCATGAACACACACACAGAGATAGCCATTGTTGAATCTTTGTCCAACTGAGCAGACCCTTTAAAATCTATTAATAGAATTCTGAAGCCACTTAAGCAACATGTTTTGTGTGCGTGTGTTTTTTTTTTTTTGTATCCTTTAATCAACAGTCGCTCATTAACAGGGCTTTATACATGAATTCAAATGTTTTCATTAATTCCTAGACCCCAAAGTCTTTGGATACCATGCGGTGTTAAATATCAGTTTATCTGCATTTGTCTGACGTTGGCGCCCATATACCTGTACGTATATTGATTGATTTCTTTTCAAAGTCCACATACACTATTGATGCCTTTTGTGGCCAAAACTAAATCAAATTTTGCAAGAATAATACTCAATGGCCACTTTCTCAGGGGTTATAGTAGGAACCTTGTTATTTATGACAACAAAACAGAAGCAAATTGGCCATTGTACCTTATTGTCTAATCTAAATGATGAACATCCACTTTCATTGCTTTGGCATCGACTAATTGTTGCATGTCTGAGCAACTTGGTTATACAGGAGTTGAATAAGATGGCCTCCTGTTATACTATTCTTTTGATAATGTTCCATTTGTGAGATTGTTTTCTACCATTGAACATAAAATTCTTGAATGTTTTTCTAAAAGATGCTGCTGTTAAGCAATCTCTCTGACCGTGGACTGTTCTTAACATTTGCATACACTGTTATGTTGTTCTTTCATGTAAACAAGTGTATGCAAAGTGACAAGTGTCCTCACATGGTGCTTTGTACAGTAAAAATATATCGTTCATATATGTGGATCAAACAACGTGTAATTTATGTTTAACTTAATTAGAAAGCGATGTTGTCTAAGGGGGGGATTGAATTGCACAAAACCAGACAAAGGTTCAGGTTGTGTTTGGTATTGAATGGTGACCTAAAGGGCATATTCATCCACTTAGAAGTCCAGTGCACACGCAGATAATTACACTTCCTACAGTACTTTACTCAATGTCGCCTCATTGCTGCCTTTCACTGAAGAATTGATGAAAATGTTCAAGAGATGCAGCTCTTGCCTTTTCAGATTTGTTTATTTTAGCATGATCCACTAGGCCTATTACCGTATCTCCCCTAGCTGACTGATGCAATTTGATGTATGTTAACACTACCATTTTGTAAGAGTATTTTATTTTTGTGTGTAATTAGTTCTAATTAAACTTGCCTTTGTCTAACAATGTAAGGCCTTGTACAAAAAAAAACAGCATTGTCTTTCTTCATCTTCATTTTGTTTTTCCTTTTCAATTTAAATCTGAAAATTTACAACACAGCAGTGTGTCTACATTATTTACATTTGAATGGCATTGCGTGGAAGATTTGGGGACACTGAGGGCTCAATGGGAAAGTCCAAAGTGTCAAGTACAGTTTTTGTTATGTCGATGTGACAACAGTAGACAGACATGATGTGGAAAATATTTCTTTACATTGCAATTGTGGTTGATATTCTAGCATGGGGTAAGTGAAAACACATTTAGATGAAAAGTTAACATACCGCTATTTCAAAGTTTCTTTTTTACTTGGCTTAAGTTGCTCGTGCAGTTTACACTTTACTGTGCGTATTTACTATACGAAATACGATAGTTGTCGAGGCATACATCGCCATACATTTGTGCTAATAAGTTTACGTAATGTATGGCGTTAAAAAAGCTTAATGCCCATAAAATCCAAAATACTGTGGCAATTGTTTTGATATTTTTAGAAATTGAAGTGGACACGAGTAGAGATGTGCATGTGAATTTTGGTGGCGATACATGCCACTGTTTTGTCATGTTTTGCCCGTTAATAATGCCTGTCTTCACCATTTCCACCAGTATGCAAGTTTTTAAAGCTTAGGGGGGTGAATGAGAGGCGTTTAAAATGTGTCAGGTTTTTGCTAACTCCCATTTAACATGAGTTTTAATGTTATCGGTTAATGCATTAACCATGCTGAGCACAATCACATCTCCGATTATGAGGGTGTGCATTTATGCACTCACATCTAGTTTTTAATTCCCCTGTGAAGACTTTTAGTAAGAGTGGAAAATTAAATCACATAAATTAATTGCCATGAACATATTAGTTATAAACTGAAACTAACGATAAAAGGAAGTAAAAAAAAAATGCCGTGACGTTCACATTTGGGTTGGTCGTAGTGACGTCATTTGTGGTATTACACGAGTAACCGAATTACCGGATTTTGTTTGGAACATATTCATCCGCTATTTCAATAGTTCTTCGGAATGAGCAAAAGGTGAAACAGGGCCAAAAGGATATTTGATCTCTTTATCTTTGGATTTAGTTTTATTTAAACACACATTCAAAAGCAATGTTTAAACGTCAAGAAGTTAAATTACTGTTTGCTACGTTTTCTTCGTGCCGCTGAAGTTAAAGGAAAAAAACATATAGCGGATGAATACGGAGGAAGCCGAACTTCCGCTTGCTACATAAGCCGGACCTCCTTTTTCTTGAACCGGCAGTTCGGCATTTCAGCACCGCTGCCGAATTCGACGAAAATCGGTGTCCGAAGAATTCTATTTATCTTTTCTTTTAGATTTAACGTTACACAAATACTAAGAAACATGCCAGGATATTCCGACAGAGATCGTGGCCGTGACAGGGACAGAGATCGAGGGTAAGTGCATTTTTCCGTTTGTTTAAAGCGGTTTTCCCCTCGTTGAAAATGGCCGACCGGGCTTAACCAAGAAAATAAATGAGAATAATGTGCGTCTTTTTCTATTTTGACGAAATTAATCCATTCGTGTTGACACAGAAAAAAAATAGGATAAAGAACCATTTCTATATTATTCGACAAAAGTCAGCCTCTGATGTCTTTGGCTGAAGGCCTCGTCTGGCCTCGTGCCTGATATGGCGGCTACTCGTTAGCTTCAAGCTACTACTTTGTTAGCTTGTTCGATGTTAAACTTAGTCCGGCGTAGTTTGGTTAAAGACGTGTGTGCGTATTGAAAAGTAATTTCACATAAATGACAAATCTTGGGTCATATTGAACCGATCTCGCCCGTCATTGTTAAGTTTTGCTATCGGCTTTTTCGCCATGTGGCAATGGTGAAGCCCATACAAAATGCCGGCTGTTTCCATTGTTCCTCTACTGGCTGGAAAGTATATAGCAGCAGGACATTTTCCACCAATGACTCAGTTAAGACGCGTTTCTCCCGTTTGGCCATCGATGCACTCGACCGAATTGCTTTTTGTGTGCCTTTTTTGAGCGACCTTGTTGTATTTCAGTTACGGTGGCGGCCCTCGTTTTGGTGGCGGTCGCGGCGGCGGTGGTGGTGGTGGAGGAAAGTTCGGCAACCCCGGCGAACGCCTGCGGAAGAAACACTGGAATCTTGACGAGCTTCCCAAATTCGAGAAAAACTTTTACCAGGAGCACCCAGAC
This sequence comes from Leptonotus elevatus, assembly GCF_054856555.1. Lineage (NCBI taxonomy): Eukaryota > Metazoa > Chordata > Actinopteri > Syngnathiformes > Syngnathidae > Leptonotus > Leptonotus elevatus. Next base: position 50,042,597 of record NC_141239.1, on the reverse strand, counting down.
GTGTCGAGGAGGCCTCCGGTGGGTTCCGCATGGTACATGTGTTACGCAACACGTGTGCGAGTGTGCTGCACGTGTTGGCGTTATGCAATCAGCATGGACGCTGTACTAAATCTTTATTTCATTATTCCCGACTATAGCAAGAAGTTGAAAATTATAGAAGAACCAAAACGATCACGGTGAAGGGGAGGAACTGTCCAAACCCAATTATAAATTTCCACGAGGCAAGCTTCCCATGTAAGTACCGCTAGCGTTGATGACTGTTGAACTTGTTGCATTGAAAAACATGCCTTTAAAATGTGTTTTCTTCAAAACAGCTTATGTTATGGATGTGATCAACAAACAAAACTGGACAGAGCCAACCCCTATTCAGGCCCAGGGCTGGCCTTTAGCACTAAGTGGCAATGACATGGTTGGCATCGCACAGACTGGTTCTGGCAAAACTCTCTCTGTAAGTTGACATGATTTGATGAAACGGATGGCATATTTGTATTGAAAGTGTTGTAATTTTTATGAATGTTCTGTACAGTATCTGTTGCCTGCAATCGTTCACATTAACCACCAGCCTTTCCTGGAACGTGGTGATGGACCTATTGTGAGTATTGATAAAAATGTATTCGACAAATTAAAAATGGGCACATACGTTGTCGCTAGTCATACTTGTGTGTAATTCAAATATTTCGATCGGCAGTGCTTGGTGCTGGCCCCAACTCGTGAGCTGGCACAGCAGGTGCAACAGGTGGCTGCAGAGTATGGCAGAGCTTCTCGCCTCAAGTCCACCTGTATCTATGGAGGAGCACCCAAGGGACCGCAAATTCGTGACCTTGAAAGAGGTAAGCTGTTTATTGAAATTGAAAGTCAGGCTTTGTATCTTTCATTCATACACCTGTTTAATGTTTCTCAGGTGTGGAGATCTGCATCGCAACACCGGGAAGACTCATTGACTTCCTTGAAGCAGGAAAAACCAACCTGCGCCGTTGTACTTACCTCGTATTGGATGAGGCCGACAGAATGCTGGACATGGGATTTGAACCACAGATCAGAAAAATTGTTGATCAGATCAGAGTAAGTTCTTCTTCTTTTTTTCCTCTACTGGTCCTTCAGATACCAGAATCCAATGTTGCCAGTTTCAGTTTGGTAATCATTGTATGTCTCTATTCCAGCCTGATCGCCAGACGCTGATGTGGAGCGCCACCTGGCCAAAAGAGGTGCGTCAGCTGGCTGAAGACTTCTTTAAAGACTACGTGCAGATCAATGTTGGTGCCTTGCAGCTCAGTGCAAACCACAACATCCTTCAGATTGTTGATGTGTGCAGTGATGGAGAGAAGGAGAACAAGTTAGTACATCACTACGTGACATTTAATCGCATACTCAACTGTTGATGGCAATCATGCATAACATACATTTTCTGTTTTGTATTTTCAAAAGACTCATTCGCCTGCTGGAGGAAATCATGAGCGAGAAGGAGAACAAGACTATAATCTTTGTCGAGACAAAGAGGCGATGTGATGACCTGACAAGGAGAATGAGGCGGGACGGGTAAGTTGTGATGCAACCAAAAAGCACACTTTCTGTCAGACAGCATATTTAATGAGATGCTTTTGAAATGTTTAGATGGCCAGCTATGGGAATCCATGGAGATAAGAGCCAACAAGAAAGAGACTGGGTTCTTAATGGTGAGTTTACTGTGTGTTTCTTCTCCTTCCATTTCGCGGTTTACAAACGGAAGGTCGTAACTTTGTAAAATCTTTTTGTGTTTTTCAGAATTTAAATATGGAAAGGCTCCAATTCTGATCGCTACAGATGTTGCTTCTCGTGGTTTAGGTCAGTATCCCCCGTAAAGCACTTAAAACGTTGGAATTTTTTTAGAAGAAAGTATATTTGCTTTCTTTAACTCTTCTGCTTCTCTCTGAGTCTCTCCCATGGGCCAAAGGAGCAGAGGTTATGGCAGGGCCTTGGCATGACAAGCCCAGGTGCCCAGAGGGGGAAGGAGGATTCTTGGAGATGTCCTGACTGGCGAGGCACGGGTCTCCCAGTCGTGCACATAAGCAGAGGTGTCGAGGTCAGAGTGCAGCATACAACGCGCTGGCCTATCTAAAAGTGGGGGAAGTCCACAGTTGCTCCCCTACACGCTTGACTGTTGTCTGGCAACGGTTTGGACTGCGTCACACACCCAGGCTCTGTAACTGTCCCAGCTGAAAGCCCCGCAGCATTGTTTGGACACAAGCAAGTCCCGAGTTATTCCTAAGGTGCTTTCGGTTGCGTGGATGGGTTGTAAAGCATGGGTGGCGTCGCCGTTGCAGTTCAACTTGTCGGATGAGCAGCTTGTAAGATCGATTGGAATCTCACCTCTGCAATAACATGGCTACTGGCGCTTTTGGTGACAGTGGGACATGCTAGTTGGACACATTCCAAGCTCACACTCCTCCCTCGCCTGCGTTACAAAAGTCATGTCGAGACCTGCCAACGAGAGACTTTGATCACTGGGATAATCTTGCCCTGGCGACTGGGGTGCGCCGTTTGTAGGCATCCTGCAAACTGGTTCACATCTCCACTTTGTTGGCTAAAGACTGCCGTGTGAACTTAGTAGCACCTTCTCACCAGTGTGCGTTGACAAGTGGACTTTGAGTCGATCAGTGACACTAGGAGGCAGTAGCGTGCCTAGTGGCCCTACTGTGTGGGCGAAGTGGGGGGTGCGCTGCGATGGGAACGGACTAGTGAATGCACGCTCCAATGAAGGGTAAGGCTTGGGATCTGTTTTTTGATGCCTTGGTCACAACTTGGAGGACTTAATTTTTTTTTCTCCCCTCCTAACTCCCCTCAATTAGAAGCGACTGGAGTGTGCATTGTTTCTCTCTTCCCACTGTAGTCTCCCCATACGTTGAAATGCGGTTGTCTAATGACATTTTTTGTGGCTTTGCCGACCCCATGACGCTACTAACGGTGCTTTGTTTGATCTGGTTGTTGTGGTGGCGCTGGCGCACGTCTTTGTGTGCTGTCCTCCTCTTCCCTTTTGCCACACCGCACCACAATCTTACAGATGTTGAGGACGTGAAATTTGTCATCAACTTTGACTACCCCAACAACTCTGAGGACTATATCCACCGCATTGGCAGAACGGCCCGTAGCCAAAAGACTGGCACGGCCTACACCTTCTTCACTCCCAACAACGTGAGGCAAGCCAGCGACCTCATCTCTGTTCTACGCGAGGCCAACCAGGCCATCAACCCCAAGCTCCTCCAAATGGGTGAAATCAGAGGAGGTAAATCAAATTGGTGAGATACGGAAACTGTGCTGTAAAACACAGGCACTTCTCTGCTAAAGTTTTTGTTTTGTTTTTTTACATTTGCATGGGTTTGCCATATCCCAAGGGTCGTGTTGACACTATTCTGCTCTCTTTGCAGGTCGTTCAAGGGGAGGCAGAGGTGGTGATTTTGACCGCAGGGATCGGTATTCTTCTGGAAGGCGAGATTTTGGCAATTTTAGGGACAGGGATAGCAGTAGAGGCTATGACAATGGACCCGGACCAAACAAAAGCTTTAGCACAACTACTCAAAACGGAGGCTTTGCTGGAAACGTTGGTGGTGGCAGTGCTGGTACTAATGGCTTTAGCGGAGGCTACAATGGCAATGGACAGTCATTTAATAACCAGGCAGCATCCTTCCCCCCTCAGAACAGCTTCCAACCCCAGCAGAATGGCGCAAGCCACCCCCCCTTCCCCTTCCCCCAAGCGCAGCATCCGCCCCCGCTGACGCCGTACCCCATGCCACCGCAGTTTCCTCAGTAAACACGCAAAGTAATTTATTGCTTTTTTTTGACTTGAGTTACCTTCCGAATCTTTTTTTTTTGTATTTACACAACAGAGGGTTACCAACACCTTTAACCTAGTGAGCATTTTAAGATCTGCAGTGTTGCACATTTCCCCTCGCCACTCTATTGCTATTTAATTTGTTACATTCCTCGGTAATGTTTAGTTATGTTTTCTACTATGTAATTTCAGGAGTACTGTCTTTTCATGTGTATCCTTGAAAGTTATGTTACCTCCCGCCATGGAAGTGCACTGCATGATCTTTCCAATAAAAACAAAAACATATTTGACTTTGTGTGCTCTTTTGTGCGGGTGGGCCTTAGAAATAGTTGTGCTGCTATCGCTGGCCACTGGATGTCGTTAGCCGTTCAAATTTGTCTGATGCAGCGCAAACTCATGTATCAAAGATGCGGCTGGCTATTAGCCATGATCAAATAGAGCAGCACAAGTATCAAATGTATTTTGCGTGGTCCCAAAAAGTTTTAAAGTCATACTTGTAGCCCAGTTGCCGTTTAAAGTGTAAGAGACAGATAAAATCGCACTAAAAGCAGTACAAATATAGATAAAATGATTTATTTGGTTAATACATGATGAAACTTAATAGTAAAAATTTGATTTTTGGGGGGGGGGTCAATTTTGCGACTGCTCATTTCCACGCAGCACTCCCTTTTAACGTGTGCGTGCGCGCGTAACAGCAGGCACTCACTGTTAACTCAAGTTGGCGATGACTAGCTGTCGGTAAGTTGCTCACTCTGTTTTTCGTCATTGTAGACTCACTGTTCTAACAGCACACAAAACCAAGGACATTTCTTTTCTAAATTTTAGGGTTACCATGTTTCTCTCCACTAACACACCTGATTCATGATCAGGATCGTTATCAGGCAATAGGCAAAGCTTGCTGATTAACTGATCGTTAGATTCACTTGTGCTGCAGGAGGAAAACATGGAAAACAGGCTGGATAGGTGCTCTCGAGGACCGACCTTGAATACAGAAAAAGAAAAAAAATCCCTTGAAATGATCTCTGCTACACTTCCTAAGCAAATACTCTACTGCTGAAGTTTTTGCAATATCGTGGTTAAGCCCCGCCCCTTTTAAAGCTGTCACTCATTCCTGTTAACTTGCTGCTCTTCCTATTTTTTTCTCCTCCCCCTGGAAGGTATGAGGGTGTTGGTTTTAGGAGATCTTATTGCGTAGGTGTGCACTTCGCAATGAGACACACCTACAGCAAGCATGAGCCGGAGCAGCATGCTCCAGTCGGCCCACTTCCAATGAGCCATGAAGTCACGTTACGGCGAACGCGCTTCCACATACCCTTTGACCACTTGTGCGTATTTGTCTTTACTTTTGCTATTCATTTCATTTGCTTTTTTTTTTAAGGCCATTTGAATGTAAATAAATGAACTATTTGCATATCATAAAGGCTAAGCTTGAGCTTGACTCGTACTGATTGAGAAGTACTTAGTGATTGTTGTCGTGCCAACAAACCGTGCCACTTATTTATTGCAAAATGTCAGTTAATTAGACATTCCAGGCTTGATAAAAGTCTTGAGACACCTTTTATTCACTTATTTAGTCAAGGAGGAGTTGTATTACTCTAACTTTGCTTCCACGTGGACATTATTGTGTAAAATATGTCCAACGTTGGATGAGTTTGTTGTGGAAGAACATAAGCAGATGTTCGAAAACAGATCGTGAATCTTAATTTCTGACTTGTGAGGGGAAAAAAACAATCTTCACGACTGTGTGCAAGTTATTTTTGACATACATAAATCCAAATCCACAAATGAGCTTTCCATCAAACAAGTTCCTTCACAAATGCTCATCCCAATGACTGTAAAAATAATAGAATACCAGTGAGTTGTCGTGTCATAATTGCTGATAGTAATCTGTATATTTCAGCTGCCAAGTTAACTCGTTCTTCTACATTCCACCGCGTTTGTGATGCATGCATGCATGCAAGTCCACGTCTTTGTAAATGTGTCACATTTTGACTTGAATTGTTAGGGGCATGTTTTGTCATTTGGCGAACCAGGGCAAATCTACTCATCGGAAGATTTGTACTGCAAAGATTTTGGATATTAAAATGTACATTTGAGAAAATTCTCCAATTGGCTCAGATAGATTACATCCTTGATCCTAAAAATCCTATCGACAAGTAAATCATCTCAATTATTTTACTGTATTTGTAAAAACATCACCATTTGATATGATTGACTATTTCAACCACTTTAGTAGTCGTCTTTTGAAACGTGTCACTTATGTCACTCTCCACTTCAACTCTACTGCATTCTCTTCACTCAGCAGTTGACACTGACTGCTAACGACGAGAACATCTGTCACAGTGACAAAGCTGGAGCAGGACTCCTCTTCAGGCCTGGAGTCTCACAGTTCAGACTGACCCACTTGAGTTTACAACGTATGAGTGAAGATCATTTTACACACAATTTACTATTAGGTCAATAATATCAATCGAATGTGCGTACAAGATCATGATGATGAACATCAATAGCTAAAAAAGGACCAATCGAAATCTATTCACACCACTTATAAATATTACAATATTTTATGGTAATTTTCTGCCTTTCTTTTGTTTTTTGACATTTTAGGTTACTTTTTGAACATTTTCTTTTCTGCCTTTTTTATTAAATTCTCTGACATTTTTGGCAATTTCATGGACATTTTATGGCAAAATTCAGCTTTTCCTCTTCCTTTTTGGACATTTTATGGTAACTTTAAAAAACAACAACTTTCATCTACCTCTGGGGCCTCTTTTTTCTGACAACTTAATTAAAATAAAAAAATGTATATATATATATATATAAAAATTTTTTTTAAATCTAAATCATTACTCAATTAGAAGAATATTTTATCTAAAAAAATAAAAATAAAAACGTTTTCTTAGAAATAGACGGGGAGCCACAAGTGAGTGACTGAAGAGCCACATGTGGCTCCAGAGCAGCATGTTGCAGACCCTCGGACTAATCCATTGCGTGAGAAGTGAAGAGCGGAGCATTCGAAATGATGATGATAGAGTGAGACTAAAACATGAATACAATACGACTTCAGATTTCCAGGGGCTCCAGGAAACTCCATTGCCCCAGGCAATTGCCAAGTCCTCCTGGAACTCTTAACATTTAAACCAAACCTACTTTACTTTTGTTTCTCCACAGTACGGATCAGAAATATGATGTGCGGTTAAGGAAGAAAAAAAAAATCTCAAAATGGGAATTACTGTATGTGACAGCTTGCAGAGCGTGGAACAGGTCTGCCCGGTCTGCCCCTCGCTGACGACACACCTGCTGGCCTGGGCGGAGCCGATAGACGCACCTTAACTGAGGGAAGACGTCGTCAGAGACGGACGGACGAAGCGAGAGGAAGGAAGGAGGAGCGCGTCGACACACACTCGTACTCCGGTTACACACGCCGGCCCGAACAGCTTCCCGTCATGTCGAAGAATCAAGAAAGCAGCCCTGTGAAGATCAGCAAGTGAGTTGGGCCTCCAAGTCGTGTAGTGTTGCTAAATGTGTGTGCGCGTGTGTCAAGTGTCTCACTCTGCTCTCACTGGTCTAACCTGTCACATTTTCTAGTACATGCATCCACTCTTCCATGTTAATACAATGCGCGCATGCAAACTAGTGTACAGTGGTCATGAATCAACAGTTGTGTGTAATGAATGAACAATCTCACATGCTTTTAGTGTCATTGTGCATCGTCATGCCAACAAACCAGTTATTAAGTGGTCCGGTAGCATGCCGTAACACACTTGTACCCAAACTTTTTCCTGCGAGGGTCATAAAAAAAAAAAAAAAAAAAAAATCAAAGGATGCAACGGACATATAGAATTGTTTTTTTTTTACATTTAACAAGCACACCAAAATAAGTCAAGCAATTGCATTATTGTTTATATATTTGTGTGTGTTTTTTTTTTGTATCTGCTACCTGAAGCACTTTCTATATAAGGCACATAGTTTATGATTTTACAAGATTTTTGGGGTGGTCGAGATGCTGAAAAGGCACCAGAAAATATCAACCTCTGCACTGAACAGCAGCCAACTCCCATCTCTACATAAAATAAAAGAAAAGAAGCACTTCCATGGGAATCATTCATCTGATATTTTCACAATTTAGACTTTGACACAGAGCACAAAGTGGAGAAAACCATTTTGGCTTGTGAAAAGTAATCATCTTTATTCTCCACAGTATTATGAAGAGAAATGTTGTTCGTTGTTTAATTGTAAATAGTTCATTTGCATGTTTAGAGAAGCTCTGCAGTACATAAAACAAATTTTATGTCATTTTTAGTCTATGCCGTGGACCGCTTAATATGGTATGGCAGGCCACAAATGGCCCCCGGGCCATAGTTTGGACACCACTGCCATAACAACAATTGCATTACTAGGGGTGGGCACATTTTATTTTAGAAATAGGCAGATGGGCTAGGTCGTTACATTAGGTAAAAGAAAAAAAAAGATGAAATGTGACTGTAAAATATACTTCACCAAAAATGATAATTTTTACATTTTAATTATAAATAATGTGTTCAATTAATTAAGCAATTATTTGATAACAAAAATTAAACTTGTAAAATTGTATATTTAATATTTTTTATTTAATTTTTCACAAATCAATTAACCAATTATTGAATGGGACATGAGTTAAAAAACGACAACTAGGTTTCAACCCGTACATGCAAAGTGTTTTTGTATTTTGTTTTACTTTACATAAAAAAAAAAGAGGACGAATTACAGTTTTGCTAACCTCTTTTATGAAAAAATAAATCAGGCACTGTTCTGAGTGGTTGACAGTGCACATTTGCCTCACAATTCTGGATGCAGGTTCGAGTCCAGGTGCCAGTTTGTTTTTGTTGCTGTTTGTATTGATTCTAGGACTCATGTTAATGTAAATACTTCAAATGGAGTAAGTCGTATGTAAGCCGGTGCAACGCTCCGTTTATCTCAGTGTGACCTGTCACTTGATCAGCTCGAGGGTGGGTGCACACCAGAGGTCCTGCTTGTGTAAATGGGTGTGACCCGTAAAATTGTGAAAGGAGAGGCCCAGGGAGTGTCAGGGGTCTCCAATGGATGATGATTAACAGTCCATTCCTAATGTTTAAAAGGCTGCATGAAAACTTGTGCACACGTTGGACTTTTGCAACAAGGATAAGAGAGTGAAGAGCAATAAAAAGGGAAGGCACCACTGGAAGGGAAGCATAATTAGCACACTGTAGTATATGTGCATTTTAGTGGGCGTGGTCTAGAAGAGGAACTAATGAGATTGTACAGGCCATTCACCAGGCACTTAGTTCAGTGTTAGCGTCTTCTACATGCTATGTCCCAGTCAATAATTGGCTGAAAGTTCAAAAGGTGACAAACACTCAGGTATTTCAAAGTTTGTGCAAAGTAGGAAAAAAATGATATAATCTGATCTAATGTTAAAAATGTATTGCACGAGATGTTGAATTGATCATATATTGACAGAATGATCAATTACACAGATGGAGGAATAGCAGGTGTTCAGTTCACGTCTGCCTTGCATTGCTGCACATGAATGCTGCCTTTCGTGTACATTTCGGTCTGACAGCATTCCGGCAGGTGACTTAAGTGACGGGGGCGGCGATGGCATCCTCTCCCCTCCCCCGTGTCCTGCTTCGGGTGTGTTAGGACACATAGTTGCTTTTCATATCGCAGAGGTGAGGGAACGACAGAGCAAACACGCCGAGAGCAACAACAGGTCACCGCTTTGTGAGTGACATGTTGATAAAGAATCGTTGTGTATGGTGAACATTAGCCACACAGTCTAATGACATCTCATGTAGATACATGAACGCATGGTAAACCTACAAAACAAACAGCAGTGCATTTCTATATTAACGCAGACTACAACCACAATAGCTACTACATATACTGTTCAATTCATACCTTTGTAAGAGTCAATAATTATTAACATTATAAAGCAGGCGGCATTTATGGCATGTCATTAAGTTGAGCAGGTGTGTGGCCAGTAGGTTAAACACCAGCGGGCGTTTTAATTTCTATTAATTTTTAATTGTTTAAAAACGGTGCTCTTTCCTAAGGGGGTTCAAAATATCTAACCGAACGGACCGGTTTATCCTGATTCTGTCATATACTGTAATCCGTACCTTCCAGCACATTTATTTCAAGCTAATTGCTAACATGTAAGTTGCACACAACAGTCCTTAACGCTTTTGAAGGGTGTTCATTGAAATACGTTGGAGAACATTACGTTTTTATTCTCCATTTTTGTTAATTTTCTCTTTACTGTGGAAAGTTAGTTGGACCTACTGCCTAATAGCGAGGTGTCCGTTTTCAACAGCATGCTAAAGACCCAAATATGGCTCCTTGTCTTAGCTGCATGCTAATGTGGCGACCAGTAAATTGGTTTCTTTCTGTCCTCTGTCAACAAAGGTGGCAAAAGTACTCTCACTCTGTAAAAACATGGATACAATTAGAAGGATTGATTTGTCTCATTGAGAAAGTCAAAAGAAGTACAGTCTAAAGTCAAATTTTTATAGCCCTTAATTCCCAAAAGAGTGTCAAAGGGCTTCACAGGCTCACAAGATTAGCAACATCCCCTGATCTAAACCCACTGAAGTGTATGCTATTTAAGCACAGAAGCAGGAAGTAGAAATTTTACTGTCAAATATGCCCAATGAAAAACATGTTTGGAGCTAGAGCAAGCTAGCGTTGGCTCAGATTTTTATGCTGTCAAAATGAGTTCCCTTAACTTTGCTAATGTAGTGAATAGGCTAACAAAAAAAGAGCTAAATTAGCTATTGCTAACACTTTACCTAAATGTGTTTATTTTCTTCAAATTAGACTGAGACTTTTTGAATGCCAGAAGCGTGTGGTTTGTCAGCTGGCACAAGGTACATACAACATATCTGCGACAAATCTTTCTTGGAGCAGACAACAAACAATTCTCTTAAATTAGGTCATGGATGGGAAATGTGTTACATCGTCATCATTAATGGTTCACATTCCTCTATCTTGCTGCTGCCCCTATTGTTTCAAGATCTCAACCGTGGTTGACTTTGATTTCTTAGTTCTTAGTTTTTTTTTTTTACATTGCGTCATCCACAAAGGTTGAAAATGGAAGTGAGCCAATCAAAAAGTGAGAAGTAAGAGAACAGATATTTTAAGTACAAGAACCTGTCCAGTACCGTAGAAACCAAGTACACAGTAAAGAAGTATTTGTACTTTGCTAACTCTTGCTTGCTAGCTTGTCTAGCTAGCTTGTCAACATGATTTGTGCCGTCATTTTGGTTTGTTGTGTTCTCCACAGGAGTCAGGCCAACGACCTGACTCTGCTCATTGCTCGCATGCAGAAGAAAGCGGACCGAGTGGAGACGGGCATCCTGAGCGCAGAGGGGTTGCTGGCTGTGGTATGAACGGCTCAATCACACTCAATTTTGTGAAAACAGACTTGTGAGATTAAAGCTGGCTGCTGTTACAGGACACCAAGCGTGAAGGAAATAACCAGAACCTGATCCACCAGAAGGAGAACTCGGACAACCTGGCAGAGGCCGAAGACTTGCTGAAGGATCTCTTCATGGACGTAGGCAAGGCCAAACGTCTGCAGCACCCGCAGGCCAACGAGATCGAGCGAGAGTGAGTTGACTGGCGTCGGCTAACAGTTCTTTGGAACGCGATGACACGCTTGCATGCCCGGCAGACACGCCTCGCATTCCCTCTCGTCAAGATAAACCATCACTTCCACATTACCTTCCATTGCTCTCCGCCCACCTCGTTACTACCAAGGAAACAATTTCATGTAACTTTTGTTTTTTTTATGTTTAATTCTTTTTTTCCCATATATATATTCTCAGTGTTAAGAACCTGCACGACCGTTGGGTGAAGGACTGTGCCACCTACAGGGAACTGTATGACCAGGTGCAAGACTTGGTGCCCGTGTCGAGGATAGACTGGGGTTCCGCGCTCGATGATAAACAGGTTTGCTGATGAACCTTCAACCTCACGCCAACTACTGCTCACAACCTTGTGAAGAAGCCTTATTTCCCCTCTGTGTATTGACATGTTCCAGAGGCGCTTAGACACCGAAGGATACGGTCTCAGTCTCTCTGACGTCGAGAAGCAGATCGCAGCTCACAATATCCTGCATAAAGAGATCGAGGCTTACAGTGAGCAGCTAACACCCAGCTCGACCTCTTCAAAGGTAGCTTTATATCATATTCATGATTTGAATCCATTTTGGAATAATGTTGTAACATAACCAAATGTGTGAATGCGTGTACTGTCTGTGCTCATTTGACTTCTTTGCAATCCTTTCCCAACAGGGCCAATATGCCGCACATAAAGAGAAGTACGATAAACTGTTGGTGAGTGCCGTCGTTCACCCCCCCGCCGACTTCCATTTGTCCACTCGACGTTTAAATACGAGGGGCTCGTCGTCGGACGTTTTGTTTGGCATCTTTGCAGGAGAGCTCCAGGAAGAGGCGCACCCACCTGGCCTCTCTGTACGAGTACATGCAAAGCTGCAGAAAGGAGCTGGACTACCTGTCTCAGCAGAAGGAAAGGATCCTGCAGAGAGACTGGAGTGATCGCATGGTCGACCCGCCCAGCGTCCGCATGGAGTATGAGGTCAGTCCTCTTTTGCTCAGGATGATACAGTAAATAGGAAAAAAATATTGTCATTACATCATCAGGAAGGGAAATTGTAAGATACTATGGAGTTAGTCTAACACTTGACTGGCACACTGAATAGGGCCTCCCTTTAAAGATGACGTCAACCCACAAATTTTCTCTACAATAATATCTTCTATGCGCACCCACTCGTCTAAACATGGCAATCTGGTTAATATTGTGTTTGTGGAATATGAATTAAGCAGCAAAATCCACCCGGTTTTATCTATCTCAAGGGTCGGCCATTTTGTCACCTGTTGTCGACTGATAGTGACATCACAGTTTCTCAGGGCTCAGGTAACAACCAATCACGGTTCAGCTTGCAAAAGTCACATGATCAAACTCAGCAAGTAGGTGAACCGTGATTGGTCATTACCTAAGCCCTGTGATGTCACTTTCAGTCGACAACAGGTGACAAAATGGCCGCCCCCTGAGATGGATAAAAACAATGGATAGATTTTGCTGCTTAATTCATATTCCACAATGGCAATTAATCAGAATACTGTGTTTAAACTAATGCATAAACTACAGCAAATTCGGCCACAATAAATAGTCTTAAAATAAATTTTCTTAGGCTCCGCAGGCATAGATGATTAATTCTATAATTATATTAACCTCAAAAAGCCAGATTGAAAATTGTGATTCACTCAAGGGAGTTCTTCACATTATCAATCTGGAACTTCACTCGACAGATCCGTTCGTTTCCCCCCCGCCATCCGCGCTTCTTGGTTTCGTCAACAACACCTAATTGGTCCGACCTAAAAAAGGTCGGTTGCACACGTATCAGTCTTGTAATATGAAATACAGTCGAGGAATCCAACAGTGTGTGGCCAGCTGCTTTTATTCCACAGAGCTTTATATTTTGCAAATGCACACACTCTTGTGCTGCACAGTATATTTGTCAAATATAATTCTTGTAGGCTGATTTTAGGAAGACATGAAGGACAGCCCTTCTTTTTCAAGTCCATGCATTTCCTGTAGCAATCGTCCTCTCTTGGCGGAGCTGGAATATCTCTCTACGTTAAATGTAGACTTCTGCCATGTTGCATATAAATGAGTCACTTTGAAAATGTTGCTTCAGTGTGCGGTTACTACGTAGAGAAAGCGTGGCGAGAACGTGCAAAGGCCCGAGCCGTGATTCAAACCTCAAACCTCCAAATTGTTTGTTCGGCAGACGTGCTCATAAGTACCCAGCGTATTACTGCTAATATACTGATATACTTCATTGAAATTGTCGCGCCTGAGCTCCTGAAGAATTTGTCTTTTTTGTTTGTCAGTTTGCCTCGGGGCCCTGCTGCAAACACGTACAACCAGTGACTTAATCAGCAGCCGCCGCTGGCTATAAACACGACATGACTTCTTCTTTACATATCTTTTTGCTAATTTGTTTGCGTGCAGAAATTCAAAAGCAATGGGCTGCTGTCACACGAGGGTGAGGTCAATCAACTCCTGGAGGAAGGAGATCGTCTGGCCGACATGAAACATCCTGGCGCCGCCGCGATAATGGTACGCATTCGCTCGCTGACGCTGAGTCAACATGAATGATTCTCTTCTTGTGATTTTTCACACAATGGCTGTAAATGTTGTTGACAGGCGCACAAAAACGCAGCGCAGAGTGGATGGCAATCGTTCCTCAACTTGTGTCTGGCGCAAGAAATCCACCTGGACACCGTTGAAGACTACAAGAAGGTAAGCCAGCGTCATGTGACTTCTTCCATGAGCATGACTCCTTGTCAACCAACGACTGTTTGGTACAGTTCCAGTTGGATGCGGAGACCTTGTCTGAGTCCCTGGACAGACTCATTTCCAATCTGGACCCAAAGTTGTTGGCTGGCAAGAGCAACTCGGAGGCCCTCTTGGAACTTCAGGTACTCTGGCTTCTAACGAGCATGCGCTCGCCTTGGCTGCTCGCCTGGTTGGGTGGGCCTGTTGGTGGCGTCCGGGAACCGATTGACCAATTCCAAATGATTAGCTGCAACTTATACACGGACATTACTCAAGATGAACTGCGTGAAGAATGTGCAGACTTAAGTCTGGGATTGATAACGATATGAATCAATGACTATCATAATCAATGTACATGACTGATGCTTATAGAAAGAATCGATGGGGACGGGTTACTAATAAGCCATGGCTTCTACCCGTCAGCCCTTCTTTTGGATGTCAATGTTGCAAATTATATTCTGTGATCGATGTAACCTGTAATAATGTGTCCGAAAGGAAAAAGTTAATAAAACTAAACAAAACTAAACAAAACTAAACAAAACTAAACAAAAACTAAACAAAACTAAACAAAACGGATGACGTCACAGGGACCACATTCATTATGCATTCTTGTTAAATTTGGCATGTTACCCAATGGATACTCACTTACCCCATCAAACAAGCAAATACACAAAAACAAACAAGTAAATCAATGATTTATTATTTTTTTAAATGACCCAATAAACTATACTGATGTTAACAGTAGTAACAATAAAATTGTTTTAGTTATAACTATAATAAAAATTATATTATGATTATAATAAAAATCATTGTGATACAATCATGCACAACAATAGTAGTGATAATAATAACAATCATTAAATTATTCTTATACATAAAAAAATCAAAGTAGAAGAGTGGTGACATTAACAGTAATAATAATAATACGGCTAATTAGAGTGATAGTAGCACTAGCAATAATAATAATAATAATAATAATAACAAAATTATTATTTTAGATGAAAGAAATAAAATAATAGTGACATTTACACTAATAATAATGACACTGCATAGATAAAAGGGAAATAAAAAAAATACTATAGTAACATTAACAGTCATTACAACAAGGTTTATACAACTACTTATTATAACTATATCAACAATAATAATCATTTAATTATCATTACTACTAATACTAATAATAATAATAATGATAGTGATTATGATGATAACAATTTTGTTTTAGTACATCGTCGCTGCTATGTGAAAAACACTTATGTCCATTTTTGTTCAAAAATAAAATAAATGTTTATGTTTTTAGGATGAAACTCAATGCAGACATCCCCAAAACGTAAAAATATAAAAAATGGGGAAAAAATGGACAATAGTGTTTTTCACATAGCAGCAACAATATTAATTTATTTTTTAGTCCATCCTAACTGACTGTGAAAGGAAGTATACACCCTGACTGGTCACAAGTTATTTGCAGAATAATAATAATGGTTATGATAAACAGTAACACCAATCTGAAGAACACTTATCATAAAGTAGTCCTGTTGGCTAGTCTGCCAGTCTGCTTGAGTGAAGGCAAATTGTGAGTCCTAATATTCAGGTTCTTCCCAGTCTTGGCCCGTGTTGACATACAGTATTTGTTGAGTCGCATGTGTTTGCAGAGGTCTGTTTTCAGAAAAAGCTTTGCTCTGGATTATCTCCTCCGTCCAACCCTTAGCAGACACCGTGTGCCAGATTTTCCAATGTCACCAAACAACAAGCTTGAGCTACAGTATGCGAGGCTGACTGAACAAGCGTGCGGATGTTGGATTTTGCATTTCAAGGTCCTTGTGATATGTGCATTCTTCCCCCAGGGGGACGAGCCAGCGGTGAAGAGGAACGAGCAGCGCCTGGCGGCTCTCAGAGAGCTCAGTCGCAACATCGCGCCTCTGAAGCTCCGTCGGAGCAAACCCACAAAAGCCACCAAAGTCGTAGCTCTGTGTGACTGGGACGATGAAAACGTGAGAAGATTTCGGATTTTACAATGATGTTAAAATGAACAAACTCCACTGCGTGTCTTTTACTTTGGGTTGTAGAGGGGGTTGACCATTTTCTAGACAGCTTCCATTTCAGTTAAGATGGAGGAATTGTATTTCCTGGTAATTCCCATAGTGCGTGTGTCTACGTTAGGGAGCTGTGAGGCGTGGCGATGAGCTAACATTAAAGTCCATTCATGATCATGAGAACTGGGAGCTGCAGGATAGCAGCAAGAGAACCAAAAGGCTCCCCGGGGCGTGTTTCATGGTGCCACCACCTGACGCTGAATCTCTGGAGAAAGTAAACAGGTACATGTTGACGCATTGAATGTTGCCATTGTGTTGCTCAAGGCCAAGCCCAGTTATTGACGGGTTCAAATGGAAAATGTCTTTTAATGTTCAGATTTGAGAAATTGCTGATAAACCTGAAGAGCCAGAGATCAGCCAAAATGGCCGCACTGAAGACCCCCACCGTGGAGGTCGATCACCCTCGGCGTGCAGGTGGGAAAGAATGTTCTTCTTACATCCTTCCTTTTATTTTTTTTATTTTATGTTTGGCCAAAAATTTTCTATCAATGTTGCGCCCTAGCTTCTGTACAAAGAGCTCCAGAAGACTCCAGAGCTACACTGCTAGCCAGACAAATAGATGAGCTCAACAACCATCTGGATCTTTGCAAAATGGACGTCCAGAAACAACTGAGGGCTCCTCTGGACAACCGCGACCCAGCACTCGACCTGGAAAACAGGCTGCAGGATCTCAAGGTTCGTGTTCAGCAAAGTAAGGCTGGCTGAAGGCTCAGTACATTAATCCAGCCCACTGAGTAAATACAGCGCAAGTGTCAAATTCACGGCTGCCACATCATTTTATGCAAACTGAAGCAAATACAGTAGTGTGTCTACTACTGTTTGAATAACTTCATTTTTTTTTATGTTCGAGACTGACTAATTGATGATGTCATTCGCTCGCTTATGGTGTTTTCACCTCCAAACACAAGCTTACTCAATTTCCTCGCTTTCTTTGGTTGCACAGGCCCCGCCCCCTATTTTATTCATCCAATCACATTCAAATGCTTTCATGGCGTCGCAGACAATCGGAACTTGCAATGGACACTCTAAATTCACGTAGCACAACTGCAGCGTCACTACTCGCTGTTGTATAAAATAGGAGTTTGACGCAAACCAGTTACGTGGATTGTTGCAAGAATTTAATAAGCTTTGACTGTGAGAACATGAAGGTATATTAGTGTGATTTATAATTGGATGGGTGACTCACCACTTTGAGCAAAAATGCTAGTTGATCGACCTCTGCTTGTCTTTGTTTTGACATCCATGAAGACACTATAATATTTTGCCTTTTCAATGATGACTGACAAGGATTTAGGCTGTTTGTCAGCTTGTGTTAAAGTGGAAGTCAACCTTCAACATTTCTTGACAATAATATGTGATATGTGACCTCACTAGTCTAAACATGACATTCTGATTAATATTACATTTTTGGAATATGAGTTATAAAGCAAAATCCAGCCAATCACAGCTCAGCTTCAGAAAGCTGTGATTGGTCGTTGCCTGAGACCTGAGCAACTGTGATGTCATCTTCAGTTGACAGCAAGTGGCAAAATGGCCGCCCCCTGAGATGGATAAAAAAAAAAAGAAGCTGGATTTTGCTACTTAACTCATATTAAAGCCATTAACATCAGGGCGGTCAGAGTGCACACAGTCCTTTACAATGCAGAAGCAGAATTTGATTATCTGGTGTCCGTGCATGCATGACATTGGCAAAGTAAACTCCGAGAGTCCTGACATATTAATTGCATCAATAGCCCCCCCCCCCCCCCCCCCAATACATTTGGTTAATTAAAATATATTTTATTGATTCATGTCAGATTTTTTTTTTTTAATAATTAGATATTATTTATTTCATTTTCATTGAACCTTTATTTAACCAAAGATTAAAAACCTATTTTTCAAGGGAGACCTGGCCAAGACAGGCAGCAGCAAAAAAACACAAAGTTGCAGACATACAGTAGAGAGTGGGACAAATTTAAAAAAATGTACAAGGTACAACATCTTGGATTAAATGATCAATAAAATTGTTAAAACGGCCAAACTAAAAAATCGACACTGTATGGAAGCTTGCGCCAGACACAAGTTGAGGAACGATTGCCATCCACTCTGCGCTGCGTTTTTGTGCGCCTGTCAACAACATTTACAGCCATTGTGTGAAAAATCACAAGAAGAGAATCATTCATGTTGACTCAGCGTCAGCGAGCGAATGCGTACCATTATCGCGGCGGCGCCAGGATGTTTCATGTCGGCCAGACGATCTCCTTCCTCCAGGAGTTGATTGACCTCACCCTCGTGTGACAGCAGCCCATTGCTTTTGAATTTCTGCACGCAAACAAATTAGCAAAAAGATATGTAAAGAAGAAGTCATGTCGTGTTTATAGCCAGCGGCGGCTGCTGATTAAGTCACTGGTTGTACGTGTTTGCAGCAGGGCCCCGAGGCAAACTGACAAACAAAAAAGACAAATTCTTCAGGAGCTCAGGCGCGACAATTTCAATGAAGTATATCAGTATATTAGCAGTAATACGCTGGGTACTTATGAGCACGTCTGCCGAACAAACAGTTTGAGGTTCGGGGATGGAAGCCAAATGCACATCTGGATGTGCGCTGGATCCACAATTAATCCCAAATCTCTGAGTTGAATTGTCACTTGCTGTTCGACAGTCTCGTTGGCTGAAGCTTGGTCAGAATCAACTGCACTTGTGCTGGCCGCAGGTCTCACTCGAGGGCCGCGGCGCGATTTAATCTGGATACCTGTAACTATCACATCGTTGATTCGAAGATTCTGTTCCAAATCCTCCACTTTTTGTTCCAAGATGACAATGCGTCGATCTTTTTCTTGTGTCTCTTTCTTCATCTGCTGAATTTCCTGTAGAAGTGGCTCGATGCTCTTTTTCATTTCAAGTATTTCGGTGACCATTTCTTTGAGTTTTGCAAGAGAAGATTTGATCTCCTCAGTCTCGTCAGCTCTTTTTCCGGCAGGCATATTGCAACAAATGTAGTTAAAAATCCCAATGTCAATAAAATAGTTCGAAGTCACGAGCAAGTGCAGGAGCAAGTACAGATGCGTCCTTCCTCGACAGATGCGTCCTTGATTTTCTAGCTGTTTCCATGTATTTCAATTTAGATTTAAAAACATTTAAGGACACCAGTTCTTTGAGCTTTAAGTCATTCTGCAGAAGATTCCAGTCTGATGGTGCTGAGTACCCAAAAGTATATATATATTTTTAACCAATTTCTGTCCGTACATTTGGGACAGAAAGCAAAAAGAGGTCCTATGACCGCAATGAATACTGTCCGGTGCTTCTCTGCCTGATAAAAACACAACGATAGAGGGGAAGCCGCCCAAGAATTGCCTTATAAATGAAGGTGTGCCAGTGAGTGAGTCTGCGGGTCAACAATGCAGGCCATCCGACCCGAGAGTATAATTCACAGTGGTGAGTCAGAGCTTTACAATTCGTAATAAACCTCAGTGGTGCATGATAAAGAGTATCTATTTGATGGAGATACTGTGCATAGGTATGCATAAATATAAAATATCGCCATAGTCTAAAACAGGTTAAAAAAAAGTTGCAGCGACAAGACACTTTTTTACATTAAAAGAAAAACGCTGCTTATTTTTAAAGTAAAAACACCGTTTTAGCTTTAGCTTTTTTACAAGGCACAGTACATGCAATTTAAAGTTAAGGGATTCATCAATGAATATGCCCAGGTATTTCTAACAATGTACAACCTCAATCTCCTTTCCATCAAGAATAAAAAAAAACAGGAACATATGGTCGGGCCCTAGATCTAGTAAAAAGCATAAGTTTGGTCTTATCTGCGTTTAAAGCAAATTTCAGGTCATGCAGTGTATTTTTAATGACCACAAAGTTTTTGGTGTGTGCAAATCTTTAACTGCTTGTGCAAGAGGAGCAGCACAGCAGTATACAATAGAGTCATCCGCATAAAGGTGAAGTTTAGCTTTAGCTACGTTTTGACCAAGATTGTTCACATAAATGGTAAATAAAAGCGAACCCAGCCCAGAGCCCTGTGGTATACCTTTAAGAACAGATATAATGTCCACGATATCGAATGCGCTGCGTCCGAAGATAATTAGAGAACCAAGAAACAGCTTATTTTGAGAGCCCAGAGCTCAAAAGTCAGTGTTCTAAAATAGCATGGTCGACGGTATCATATATTATTAAACATGTTGGTAAAAAAATAAAAAGGATATATACAATACATTCCTTTTTTTAATATACTTTATTAAATAAAATTAATTGTGATTAAACAGACAATTTTACATATTATATTATATTATATTACCCACCCCTGCTTGATGTTTATACTGTACACACCATATGCTTCCACTGTAGAATTGGTCCCAGACAGCGAGGAGGCTAGAGTCCGAGAAGGCTGCCATCCAGAGAGACATGGAACCCGTTCTGGCCAAGAAACCACTCGGACCCAATGCCTCAATCTTGCCGCTCAAACTCACTGCTGCCAATAGCAAATTGGATGACATCTACAGTCTTATTGATCTTTATGATAAAAAGTAAGAGGAGCAGTGTGAAGCTCCAAGTGCACATTTTGCATGGAAAACGTCTCAGTTACAGATTGTTATTCTGCTCTTTTTCACTCAGAGCTTCGGCCTCTATGTTCTTGGAGAGGCAGATGCAGAAGGTAGAAGGTGTGGTCTCCGGGTTCGAACAGAAGATGGCGAAAGATGGCGTCATTCCTAATAAAAAAAATGCCCTGATGAGTCGCAGCCGTCAACTGCAGGTGAGGAAAACTTGGACATGATAATTTCAGGTTAACAGCACAAAGCAAGATACTGCAGAGGAATTTAATCAGTGCTGGACACTAATGTCGCCCCCGTAACCAGTAGTGCTTTTTAATTTAAACTACATCACTTTATGTTCATGTCACCAAACAGGACCTTCGCCAGGAGGTTTCCTCGAAGAAGGATGAGTTGAACACATTAGGCAAAGACTTGGACCTGACTAAGCAAGCGTGCAGCTCCCTGCAGCAGAATTTCAATGAATACTGCCCTGAAGTTCGCCGGCAGGAAAGTGCAGTCAAACATCTCAAGAACCGCTTCACTAACGTCAGTAATCAGTTGCATGACAGGTGAGAGTTCCAAATTCAGTAGACTTCTCTCAAGTCGGAATTCAACCAAAACTTACAACATTTCGAGGTTATGAACAAGAACATGTTGTTCTAGGCCGCAAGAAAGTACGCTCATTTATGTGTGTCTATGCAACAATGCAATTTTGAGCTTCTGAATGATTCAAAGTTCAAGTTAGTCTAAAAAGGAGTCGTGCCTTATCACCTATGATGAAACAGTGTGTCGTTAATGTCATTGGTATGCGCATGTGTGGTTTGATGACATCTTAAAAATGCTGTTAGCAATCATGAGCGTCTTTCCTGCTCTGTTGCTGTAGGTCCACCCTCATACAGGAAGCCAGCAATAAAAACCAAGACTTCCAGAATGCTGCTCAGTCGCTGGATTTCTTTTTGGTCAATTTACCAAATAACACAATCAGTCCCACTGATAACATGGCCGAGATAACAGCCAAGCACAACTCTCAGCAGGTGAGTGAAAACACACTTTTTTTTGTTTTACATAATTGTGAATATGTGAACACACCTGATCTCATCACTTGCTCGGGAATACTGTCTAATGTTTAGAAAATTATGGAGGACATAAACAGAAAGTCAGGTGACGTGCGCCGGATCAAGGATCTCTCCCGAGAACTCCAAAACACCTTAAATGTAAGTCAGGATTGTTGTCATTCACAATTTATTTGCACTAGACACATGGTCCTTCTTAAACAAATGTACTCTCAGGAATACGAGACAAAATCAAACACATACCGCGCCATTTTATATGAAGACGAGGATGAAGATGATGACGATGATGACGATGACGAACCTGTTCTGAAAAAGGGGCAATCTTCTACGATGGCTCAGGCAGTGCAGAGGAAGGTATGACCACTTCAAGCATTATTTTAATCATAAATGTGACTTCTTCTATGCTTCATGTTGTCTAAACTTGAGATTTGTTTGTCCTGCAGGAAAAAGATTTATTGAACCGTTTCACTGAGGTGTCTGTGAAGAACGAGCAGCTTCTCAGCCAGATGGGGACCGCCAAGAACATCATTCTCAGGGTAAAACAGCACCAATCATGTCAACATTAAGGTCTTATCTGGCTTTTTGATAAGATGGTGAGAGCATATGCCAAAATGACAATAACATTATGAAACAATTCACTTTGGCACAATACGGATTTGGGGCATTTCAATGTCTAACGTGCGAAAGGTTTAGGGATAACATGCTAAACTGCACCAAATGTTGTCACTATTGTGGGAGGTAAATAAGGTAGTATGAAGTCTTATTGTTCATTACTGGAGAAGCACAGTGGGCTAGAGGTTAGCATGTATGCGTCACTGTTGAAAAAGCCAACTGTGATAGGTTACTGCTTAGCTATGACCCAAATGAGGACCAGCACTATGGAAAATGGATGGATGGATGGATGGATGGATGGACGGACAGATGGATGGGTTCAGTTCTGAAAGGGGAAGCTAGACATGTTGCTTGCTGTCCATTGATTGGTAGAAGCAATTTTCACTCCAGGATTGCATTTGGAAGAACACATTTGAATGGACTACAACTAAGAGTGGGTGATTTGCCGCTGTTTTTTCTTGTTTGTGGATAATGACTGGTTCCTGTTTGATACTTTTGGTGACTTCATTGACATTGTCATTGTCACGGAGTTAGGACCCAAATGCAGGTGCGAAAGTTTAAAAAAACAGAGTCTTTATCTACAAAAATATAAAGTAACAACAGATAGCAGGTCTGGATTCAGATAGCCTCAAAGAAAACCTTGACTAAGAATCTTGAGTGTGCTGGATGCAGAGAAATCTTTTGATTGAGAGAGCAGGGCAGGATGCATGAGAGCAAACCTGAACACATGGAAGAACAACCAGCATGGAAGAAAACTTACATTGGAGAGTAGGAATAGGAAACCTGGACGTACTGACAAAAGAATCATTCAGAAACTCCAGCTAGGGGGAGGCAAATTTCTATAGGACAGAAAAAAGCCGATATGACAAAATAAGAGTGACAAAAAGCAATGCAACTGACAACATTCGCATCATAAGGTCCATTAGCATAAGACTAGACAAACTAAAAGTGGCTAACACATGATCATTAAATATTATCATCATAAGAGACATAGCAACTGTATAGCAACTACAAAATAAAAATGACTAGACAAAATAAAACTGACAAAGGGCCAACATAATACAAAACTATAACAATTCAATGTCCCCCATGACAGGTGTGTCACACTTGTCAAATAGCTGCTGATTGAGCTGTCTTCATTTAGACATTCCACTGAACTGTACCAATATAGAAATATGCTTTTCTGTCCGAACTGTAATGAACCCCAGAGTTCTGGAAAATAAATAAAAAAATCACCTTTTCTCTCTCTGCTCTCTGATATGTGGACAGAACGACGACAAAGTCAGCAGTGTGGTCGTCAGTCAGCAGCTGCAACTACAGAGCCAGAGGAAGGACATGGAGGAGTCCGACACAATGAAAAAAGAACTGAGCGAGGAGACAGCCCGTCGCTTACATGCTGAAAATGACTTGGAAACATACAGACAGAGATACTTGTCTTTGAAGAGCAGGAGAGGAGTGGAGCGGTTGGAGGAGAAGGAGGTGGTGCAATATTACCGTGATCACAAAGTGGAAGCGGAACTACAGAGTCTGAGAAGTAGGATCCAAGAGGAAGGATTTAAGAGATCAAGAACCCATTCAGATATAGAGATTATCAAAGAGAAAATAATCAAAATGGATAAGCAGATGTCTGGTGCTGAACCTAAACTGTTAACCAAAGTAGTAACGGAATACGAAAGAGACCCGCAGCTGGATAAAGAAGTGACCAGGATCCGAAGTGAGATGCAGAAGATACGACTGGAGATCCAAACCAAAGAGTCAGAGACCATCCATGTGAAAAAGCAGCTCACTCTCCTGGCTCAACAGAAACCCAAAATCAGAGAGAGGCTTGTGAAGAAGGACGTGGTGAAGCTCGAAAAGGATCCTGAGATGCAAAAAGCTGTTTTCACGTTCAAGAATGACATTGCAGCAGAAGAAGCCCAATGCCTGTCCATCAATGACAGCATTTTCAGCATTCGTAGTCGGATAAACACAATGGAGAGGATCATTCCCACCATTGAACCAAAAATCGTCACCAAGATGGTGAAGCAAATACATCAAGATCCAGAAATAGTCAGCGAGTCAAAGAAACTACACATGGCTTTGGAAGAGGAGAAGGACGAGAACGTTATCTTGCTAAAGGACTTGACCACTCTTAAGCTGAAATACGGCGAAGTGGAGAAACTGCGGCCTAAGTTTGAAGTCAAAGAGGTGATCAATGAGATTTTCCGAATTGACCCTGAGACCGAAGTCCAGCTGCAGCGTCTAAAGAATGAGCTGCAAGACTGTGGACGAAAACGCACATCAATCGAGCAGGAAACCAGCGTGGTGATGACCACGTTGACCACGCTGCGTACTCTAAAACCTAAAGTTGATTACAAGGAAGTGACCCAGGAGGTTATCAAAGAAGAGAAAAGTCCGGAGGTCGTGAGGGAGTTACAGCGGCTGGGCAATCAAGTTTCACGCCTTAAAGTCAACTATAACACCACTCTTGAGCTGCTGATGCACCTGCGCAAAGAAAGAGATGACCTGAAAGCTGAAAAATCCAAAGTGGAGACCACAATTGTCAACAAAGAGGTGGTCAAATATGAGAGTGACCCCCTGCTGGAAAAAGAGGTTAACCGACTCCGGAGGACTGTACGAGACGAGACTCAACAACGTCGCAGTTTGGAAGAATGTCTCTTTGACATTCAGAACCAGTACATTGTCCTTGAGAGCCAGAAGCCAGAGGAGAAAACGGTGGTACAGGAAGTGGTGCGTCTTCAGAAGGACCCCAAGCAGATTTTAGAGCACGAGAGGTTAAACAAGTCTCTCGATGATGAAGTCAAAAGCCGTCGGAAACTTGAAATCGAAGTGAGACAGCTGAGAGCCCTGATTCAAGAAAAGGAGAGCACCATAGCTCAGTTGGATGAACGCCAGAAGAAGATCCAGATCGAATCGGAGCTGCGGCAGATCAAGGCTCAGATTCATGAGCTGGAGACGTCTCCAAAGCCTGTTGAGGAGAAGATCGTCATTGAGGAAGTCTTGAAAGTGGAGAGGGACTCGAAGCTGGAGAAACTCATGGCTGACATACGTGTTGAGATGGAAGGAGAGGCAAACCAACTCATTCGCCTACAGAGAGAAATCAGCAGCCTGAAGATGAAGTTGGAAATTCTGGAAAAGGAAAAGACAACAGAAAAGATTGTTTACAGAGAAGTGGTCCACGTGGAGAAAGACCCGGGAGTGGAAGCCGAGAGAGACCATTTGAGAGATCTTGTTGCACAGGAGAGGAATATGCGACGTGACAAAGACGACAACCTCCAAAGCTATAGAATAAAAATCTCCCATTTGGAGACATCCATATCGGTTATTTCTCAAGAGGAGACAACTCTGGGTGTCAGCAGAAGTAAGCTCCAGAGGGAGAAGGAAGACCTTGTCAGACAGCTCAAAATGCTTGAGGCTCAAAGACAGACCATCAGCGTCACCTTCCAGCAACAGTCCAAGCTTATGAGCGAGAGAACCCAGATCGTCAAGCAGAGGAGTCTCAAGGCGTCCTCTGAAATACAACGGCTGGAGAAGGAGATCCTGAATGAAAAAGACAAAAACCACCAAAGGGAGGCACTCATCATGGAGTTGAAAGAAGCCCTCAGGAACGAGGACCAGGCCGAAACTCACACTAGAGAGACAAACCTTTCTACAAGGGTCACCATCATGGATCCCGACACGGGTAAAGACATGTCCCCTTATGACGCCTATCTGAAAGGACTAATAGACCGCAATCAGTACATCCACCTGTCCGAACTGGAGTGCGATTGGGAAGAAATCACATCCACCGGCCCGGACGGCGATTCAACAATTCTGCAGGATCGTAAGAGCGGAATGCAGTACGCTGTCAAAGACGCCCTGAGAGACGGCCGCTTGACCCAATATGATGTGATGCGCTACAAGGACGGCCACATGCCCATTTCGGAATTTGCTCTTCTTGTGGTAGGGGAATCTCGAAGACCTTTTGTTCCGCCGCCACCAATTACAAGCCCCAAATCCCCCATCAAATCGGTCCCAAGCTCTCCCTTAAACTCTACGCCCACTTCCATGATGTCCTCCCTCACCAGGCTCAACAGCCACAGTGACAGTGTTAACAACCTCTTTGCTTTAGGTGATGAGCAATTCCCAATCTCTGGTATTTTCGACACGTCCACCGAGAGCCGCATGTCCGTGAGAAGCGCCTTGACCCGGAAGCTCATCGATGCCGACACGGCTCTGAAGCTGCTGGAAGCGCAGGCGGCCTCCGGCGGAATTGTCGACCTCAACAAGAAGGACAAACTGTCCGTCCACAAAGCAGCCGAACACGGCCTCATCGATAAGGCTCACATGTACAAGCTCCTTAACGCTCAGAAGGCCTTTACCGGGATTGAGGATCCTCTGACCAAAGAGCGTCTCTCCGCGGGGAAGGCGGCGCAAAAAGGGTACATCCCTCAGGAAAACGCCAGGTGGTATATTGAGGCGCAGTACCTGACCGGAGGCTTGGTCGATCCCACCAAAGCCGGCCGCCTCAGTCTCCAAGAAGCCGAAGCATCCAACGTGATCGACACCAAGACGGCCGAAGAACTGAAGAACGAGTCGTCCTACCCGAAAGTTCTGGTCGACCCCATCAGCAAAGAGAAGATCTCATACAAGCAGGCCATGGATAAGTGTAAGACTGACAAGAGCACGGGACTGTTGCTCCTTCCTGCGGCCTCGGGTGATGAAACCAATTCGCCGTCATACTCCAACTTTCGGTTTAATTCTTCTCACAACAGAATCTAGATAATGAGTTTAAAATAGGTGAAATGTTTGACACCGGTGCTAGAGGGTTCATGGTCTTACTAACTAAAAGATTACATTAACACTTACTGATATTGATAACCCTACTGTGGATCTGGTTTGAATATGATTTGGGGATTTGCTGTAAAAATCAGGGTCATGTTTAATGTTCCATTCAGCATCAAGGTCAAATCCAAGAATCCACACAACTTAAGTTGCTTTTTACACACCTGTTTTTTTTAAACAATAGTATTTGCATTTTCAAAACACATGCATGTATATTGCATAAATGTGAATCATACTTTATACGGCATAATAAATGACAATCTTCATTATGTCTGCATCTTTTTTGTCCATCACAGCAAGTTAATATTTGGTCGACACATTGTTGTTACTTTAATTTCATTCAGCTATCAATACATCAATCCTATCAATTAACTGTAAAACTGATTAATTATTTTTTTTTACTGGTAAACTTTCAGAAGCCTTACACCATACCATGGACACGTTTTTAAGGATACTAGCTTTACTTGCTGTGTTGTAATGGCAATTTATTTGAACTACAAAAAGTAGAGAAAATCATCACTTGCAATCGTTACACATGCAGCCATGATATTCTGTCACTTTTTACCAACAAACTTACTTTAGCTCTTCCCCCGAAATACAGAGACCACAGATGTCAGGAGAGATTAAATGAAACCTTAAATACAGAGTGTGAGCACATTTGCCACCTCTTATCAGCTGCATCAAAAATATCTTATTTGAATGTGCAATGGTGGTTGGTGCCAGTCAGTCTGTGAAGCGATTCTGAAGTAACCAGTTTGATGAGATTTTCGCAGCGCTTATCATCAGTTCGCCGATCAGTCCGGGCTGATGCACTCCATTTGACACTTTTAGAAAGTACATCTCACAGCAAAACGACTCTTAATAGCACGTTAACACAGGTGAGTCATAACGCTTTGAGGAATGGATTAAGGATACAGATTAGATATGACTCATGTGTTAAGGTTTACAAGGTCAAATTCTACAGCAAGGGTGGGGAACCCTTTTCCCTATCAGAGGCCAGTTTAGCTGTTAAAAGTGCTCGCAGCGGCCATACTACTATTATGACAAAACATGACACAGTACACACCCTAACAAATGTGAGTTATGATATAATGTCCGCATTTGTGGGATAATTGTTTGGGCTTTTAGAAAATACCATTTCCTCTGAGTTATATTTGTTATTAGAATGGCATGGTGGGCCTCATTAAAATAAATACAATCGTATAAAATGAAGAGAATCTTCTGATTCAATTTAATAAGAACTGTTTGGATTTAGTCATAACTGTTTTAATTTCCTTAGTAAAGCTTGGTGAGGGTAATAATGTGACCAAACGTTTGAAGATTCTTCCTTCCACGTTTTATCACTTAATTAGCCATCTGTTTCGGGGGAGAAAATGTCTTATAATCAATTCCTTTGTAAAGTTTTATGATGCCTACAAAAGTGCTAGGATGTCTGGCAAACTGTGTTTCCGCCTGGTTGATCAGCTGCGGGGGGGCCGGATCGTGGCCGGGCAATGTTTGCATATCAATTGACCATTTGTTATTGTCTTGAGACTCAGAGGGCAGAGCAAGGGGAGGGGGCTTAAGGGCAGCGAAGCAGGAAGAGGAAGGGGAGGGCCTTTTTGGGATGCTGACAGTATAATGGCGACTGCAAGTGGGAGGAGCTACACACACAGGGGGAAATGCCACGGCGTTTGGCCGTCTCTGTCTGTGATGTCCAGAAATTTCTGTAAAATAAAATCCTTCGAAGGAACTGTTCACCGATCTCCAATCTGATTTCACGAACACGCGGAAAACTTAAAGGATCGTTTTCCAACAAAAACCATCATAAATACATTTTATGTTGAGCTCCTGTAACTGGAGGCAATTGTTTTAAAATATACACATTTCAATTGAAATGAGCAGGAAATGTGATAATGACAGCTTTATGAGTAGCAGATTTTCAAACCACCAGATAAAACAGAGATGGGATCGTTTGAGCATTTCATGTGGCCCCACTATGCAATTCTGTATTTTAGCGCACGATGCCCTTTGAAGCATCATGAACACACTGTTTCATTCTTTCCACTCTATTTATTTATTTATTAAAGTGCAATTCTATACAGTGCCTATATTATTATTATTATAGTGTTATATATTTTTTATTTTTCATTGGTGTTCTTTGGGGCTCTGGAATGATATGAATATTTCTATTAATTTACAATAGAGGAAAGATGATTTAAGATGAGACATCAGAGTATACTGAAATGTATTCATATCACATTCCGAAATATGCCTTTCTGCAGTTTGTTTATGAAAGCAAAAAAAAAAAAAGATCGAAAGCACTTTAGATTAATTATGTCTGTTGTGCCTACAAATGCTCATAACATGTAATGCTAATGTAAAACTTGTGTGAAATAATATGGCAGTGGTTACAGTAAATGGTGTTAAAGGCGTGCTGGAACGTCTGCCTGGCAGATTATTTGGGATTATTCCACATGAGCCTGTCTGGAGATAGATGTAACCCCCCCCCCCCCCCACACTTTTTTTGTGTCTGCTACACAAAGGTTGTGTCATCATACCAAAAGAATAACATCACCTTGCTCTCACTGTAACATGTTACCACCTTTGTCTTTTCATTGCGTGCTGCTGAACACAGGAAATGGTGGTGCCTATGCTCTGTTTAGAATATTGTCCAAGTGACACACATCATGTCAGTCATATTTAATTTAGTCAGTATTTATAAGGCAAGACAATAATCCTTGAAGGGAAACCCATTTCACACTGCACTTAGCAATGTGCAACATATTGTCAACGAATGATGATGACTCCCTTTGCTTCCTTGTGCAAAACGCCAATGCAAACAAGTTGAGGTACGTTGTTACAATTGCTTTATGAGAATACAATAAAACAACCCTTTTAGACAAAAACAAATGAAGCAGCTCCTTTCCACTATATATACATATATCCTTTTTTTTTTTTTTTTTTAAATACACATAAAGCAGGATCGTAACATTTTATTACCAAAGTGAATGCGTGCGCTTCAAAAGTACCTCAACTTGTTTGCATTGGAGTTTTGCACAAGAAAGCAAATGGAGTAGATGTCACATTTCTCAGACAGAGAGACTCTGCTGGTATGCGTAAATACAAAAAGCTTTTATCAGCCTGAAAACAATGAAGCATCTTGGTGTGGAACAATGTCTTTGCGCGGGCGCACATGTGACTCATGCTTGATTTTAAACTTTGAACACGATCACTCCACCCTCTAGTTTCTTATCTTAAAAGAAGTGATGGTTACAAACTGATGGGAACAAAACACTGAAGTTAGATTAGCGTTAGCCTGTATACAGTATAAATCATTTTATTTGCATTTTGACAGTAACATGCGGACACACAGCACTATAACATGGAGCATATGTTTGGTTCATTTAGTGGCTCAAGTGTAACTAATCGGTGGCTACTCTAAATCCTCCAGTGTTGACGCGTGCGATTGTGCAGCTCAAATCTGTTTACTGACGCACGACACGGCTTATCATGGCTCACACACAGGAAACTTTACTCACATGCTCATGTCTTTACACATACTACAACACTTATGTTGAAAATGTCTATTTAATCGACTTTTTGTTCATGTTAATGTATTTGCTAAGAAAAATATAATTGTATCACACATCGCATGTAGTCTGACATCTACAAGGGTTACAATACTAATGATCTGATGTCAAATGATGACATCATACGTCCATATGCTGGTCGCTCTGGGCAACTGGCACAGTCAGGGGCGCGTTGGGGAAGCGGATGGCCTCGCTGTTGCGCCTCATGTAGGCGTGGCCGCTGATGGGGTACCACATCTCCATGAAGGTCAAGGTGCCCACGGTGATGGCGCAACGGCCCAGCACCTTGAAGCCCATCTTGACGTAGAAGGGGACCAGGAAGTCCTCGCACATGAGCACGGCCCGCCGCACCTTGGGCAGGCAGCGCAGGTATTGCAGGTAGCGCCACATCAGGATGGGGCCTTTGCCCTGCTGCCGGAACGTGCGATGGACCGCCAGCACGTGGATGTGCGCGGTGGAGCCGCGCGGCTTGTGGAGAGTTAGCGCCTCCTATGGAATACAGACTTCACTTCTATTTACCGTGGCTATAAAAAGTCTACAGTTCATCCAACTCAAATCCTTTAAATCTATCTGCTCTTCTGTTACGTCAGGTGTGCCCCAGGGAACTGTCCTGAGGCCCCTCCTCTTCATCATCTGACTCCTACCCCTAAACAATATTTTCCGCAAATTTAACATCCAATTTCAATGCTATCCTCTCTACCAAACCCTCTTCCATTCTACCACCCACCTCCCTTATGGACTGTATCTCTGAAATAAATACCTGGTTTACGCTAAACTTCCTGCAAATATTTTTTCTTCTTCTTCTTTGTAGCCTTATATAGTCTTTTGCAACATATTGTACGGTGTCCTTGAGTGCCAAGACAGGTGCATCTAAAAATAATGCATTGTTAGTATTATTATTATTACTACACACCCCTACAAAAAAATAAGAAAATTTTAAAACTTTTCCCACCATTAATAGGTACTAAAACCTGTCCAACTCAATTGATGGAGAGGGCAAGTTAATATAAAGAGCAGTGATAATGTGGTTGCATAAGTGTGCACACCCCGTTATAACTTTTTTTAAGACAAGGAAAATGGCTTATTAGGCCTAGTTTGGACATTTTCATTTAGGAGTGTACTCACTTTTGTTGCCATCATTTTAATCACAGTTTTTTTTCTCTCTACAATGATGACCTTCCATTGGTCAAAGCAAACTGTTATTTATGTCTGTCCGTCCATCCGTCCATCCATCCATCTTCTTAACCGATTGTCCTCACAATAGTCGCAGGGTGCTGGAGCCTATCCCAGCAGCCTACGGGCAGTAGGCGGGGTACACCCTGAACTGGTTGCCAGCCAATCACAGGGCACACAGAGACGAACAACCATCCACACTCACAATCACACCGATGGACAATTTTGAAGCGTTCAATTAACCTGCCATGCATATCTTTGGAATGTGGGAGGAGACCTGGAGAAAACCCACACAGGCACAGGGAGAACATGCAAACTCCCACGTCCTCTGCAACGGGAGGCGGACGTGTTAACCACTAAGTCACCGTGCTGCCCCCATCCATATATATATATACACATATCCCAACATGAAAAACCATGAAAAGCAAAACAAAACAAGAAATGACATGCACATACACAACATTCACAGCCTTTGCTCTATCTATCTATCTATCTATCTTTTTGATGCACCTTTGGCGGAAGTTCCAGACTCATATCTTTTGACAATATGATGTCTGCTTGGACACTTTGGCCCATTCCTTTTTGCAGCATCTCTCTCAAGAAATCACAAACAAACATCGGTTGAGGGTGCTGGGGGGGGGGTGGATGGGGGGCGGGGTGTCGTGTGGGGTGGGCGCTCCTGCAGTGCCCCATCCTGCTGCGTTGGGTTGGGGGCGCGGGCCGTGTTGGGGTGGGGGGCGCTCCTGCTCCTGGGTTTGCTCTCTGGCCGGTGGCCCCTACGGGGCCCGGGGGTTATCCCTTGGCGCTGCCGTGACCTGGGGGGCACTGAGGTGTTGTGCTTGCTCTGTCCTGGCAGGGGTCGGCGGCTCCCCTCTTTAGTGGAGATTTTCATGCATGCCAGTTCCACCACACCAGCATCTATCGAAACTCAGACACAATCTGCTTCTTCCTCTGGTCATTGAATCGGTGGAAGCTGGTGTCTGTGGATCTCACTCTGCTTCGTCTGTCCTTCCTTCCTTTCCTCAGTCTCTCCTTTGGGCTCTTGAGGTCTCCCTGATTTGGTGGAATTTTAGTTAGTGTAACATGTATCAATAGGTCATCCTGGAAGGGGGATTAGCCCATTTGTGGTCCTTTCTCAAGATTTCTCATTTTTCCCCTAATGGGGTTTTTGAGTTTTTCCTTGCCGTCTTGTGGTTCAATCAGTTGAAGTCGTAGATATATGTCAACTGTGGGCAAGTGAAACCCTTTGAGACTCTTGTGTGATTAAGGGCTATATAAATAAACTTGACTTGTGTAAAAAGTTAAACGCTTAAAACAAATTAATCCTGCCACGCTTTGCTCACAACTCCACACTGTTTAACATTCATCGGCAGATGGCTTACAGTGGTGAGCCGGTCCCGGTCCCACAGTGATCCGATGATGAAGGCCACCAGCCGGCCCTCCTCGAACCAGCCCATGGAAAATTCGGGACACAGAGTGAGGAAGTGACGCACCTCGTCCAGGTGCAGCGGACAGTCGCCTGACACGGAGATGAACGCTGGCGTGACAACATACAAGCAAACGTTTTTACTGGAGTACATTAGAAAACTTGACGCTGATTTATTATAATTTATTATTCATCATGTGAATGTCATTTTATGTGATGGTCTTTTTTTTGATGAGGTAATTCTTTGAGTGGCCTGTAAGAGCAGCCATTTGGATAGTTCATTTATGATTATGCCTCTTGAAATTAAAATAAATATTTTTCTTCAATTAAATATTTAATAACCCATTTTTATTAGCTGATTGACTGGTAAAAGAAAAAAAATCATAAATGAAAGTGGCAGCTACACCAAAACTGTGTAATGACCGTTTCAACCAATCAATTTGAAGACGAGTTGTAAGGACAAGATGGCGACCTCTTACCCTCTCGCTCAATCTCAAAGACGCTGACGGCATCCTGCGCGTTGAGAGGTCGGACTTCGCTGGCAGGAAGCGTGTGTCTCCGCTGGATGCCGGGCGACACCGAGGGCAACGGCTGCATGGGTTCGACGGAGGGCTGAGCGAGCACGGAGGACATGACACGCTTGAACACCCGTTGGCCCCACTCCAAGCGCCCTTCTGCAGGAGCGGCTACGGCGGGCCCTGCGTGGACCGAGCGGACACGCTTGGACTTTTTAAAGGACGCCCGTGAGTCATGCAGGTCTCATTTGCATTTGAATATCTGACGGCGGGTCGAAGGCCTCAGCTGCTTGTGGCCTCCTGCCGAAGCCCGTAATTTGTTTGCACTCACATGGATGCCATTTGAGTTTTGTTTCTGCAAGGCATATAATCATCAATCTCCTCCTCCGGCATATTCATTAACATCCACTCAATGGAGGTCGAGCATGAGTCGCTAAAAGCAGCTGTTTACATGTGTATGCAGTTTTAGTGAATGAGTTGAGAAATACGCGTGTGAAAATTTATTTGAAAACATCCATACACTTTACATATCACTATCATTAAAACCACAATAGTAAACAGTTGCCAATCAAAAATATGACCTCCTCAGTGGAGGTGATATCGGGTGATGTGGTCACTTACCTGTTAGCTTTGTTTTGGATCTTCAGGTGGAACAGTCCTTGTGTGTCTGCCTCCCACTCTAGCAGCACACGCACGTCCCTCGTCATTATGGAGTGATGATTACTATGAGTCACATGATGGAGGATTACAGAAGTTGTTTCCACAACTCGATGCATTAACTGACACGTTATCTCCTCTGCGGCAGGACGCGGAGACAAAAGCTTGGAAGATGAACGATAAGAGTGGCAGTAGCCAAAAAAGTTGAATAGCTTTACAGTTTTTCGCCACAGGTTTGGCACATTTCTTCAAACTGAAATTACAAATGGTTGTGTACATTTAGCCTACAGTTAGCACAATGTGCCCACATTTAGCACATTTTCCAAATGAATAAACCTTGCTGATCGAGCTGGATTAGTTGTTTTTTAGTCTAATGGCTGTCGTCATCAGGATTTCAGTGTGTAAGTCATAATATGCAAAATCATCTGTTCAATTGTCAAAATTAGTCAAGCATATCACAGCGGATCAGTGTAGGGGATGTTTTTTTTTCCTCGCAGCATTGCAAGGGAAAATATCCACTGCGACGTGGATGAAGACCTTTGGCCAAACAAAGAGCAGCGTATGGATGGCCAAGCGGGGGAAGGTGATGATAGTGACTACACAGTAAATTCTGTAGAGTAAATTTGACTCGGTTTTAGAGTAATATTTATACTTGGAAGAGAGTAAAATAAAGAATTTTAAAAAAAATCACTCACGGTTTGAGGAACCTTCATGTTGGGAGACGGCCCGCAATACCACCTGAGCTATGCCACTTCTATTGTTTGCTTAGTTCCAAGATATTTTTGGTCTCAGTTATGAAGATTCCAGCTGACACGAGCAATATACTACAGTAACTAACACATAGCAGGAGCTCTGTGGTTCAGGACGTCGATCGGCTGTCTCCCAAACTGAAGGTTGTGAGTTCGTTCCTCAACCCTTCACTGACTTTATTTTCACTTCTTTATTTTACTCTCTTCCAAGTCTTCCAACTCTAAACCAGTCTATTTGGTCCCACTCTAAATCAAGTGAAATTTACTCAACAGAATTTACTGTGTAGTAAAAGCATTACAGTAGTTGGTTCTTCATTAACGCTGTGCGCTAGATATCATTTTAGTTTTTCATAAATATACAGAATTTGGCCTACACTTTCTTTTGTTGCACTCTAATGTGTAAGTAACTTTGTGTGAATCAAAAGTGTTGCAATTTCCTTGACTGTGAGTGGAGTATGTCAAACCGCAAACTTTGACTACTGCTCTTGTAAAATCATTTTCCCCCCTCAGTTTTATATATAATTGTATTTTGTTCGATGTTGTGAGAAAACATCGAATGATTTTGACTTGCAGTGCTCACAGAATGCCAAAGGGACAATGCATTGTGGGTGCACTGACTGCTTGTATGACATAGAAATTTGATTTTGACACATAGGTGAGCTGTTTTGGGAGTGATATGAGCTTTTGCAGATGATTCAAAGAGTTGTGCAAAATCATCCAAGTTAAGAAGCACTAAGTGAATGCAGATGAGCCAAAGCAATTGAAAAGGATCTTTGCAATTGTGACAGTACCGACTCTTTGTTTGGGAAAGGAACTTGGAGTGAAGCATGTGTGAGCAGTTTTGTGATAGATATGTGCTTTTGCTAATAAACTGATAGCTTGTGCACAAATGAGCTTGCAGTTTTGAAAATGTCATCTCAGTTTCAAGAAATGTGCCAAATCTATGAAGAAAAACTGTAATATTAAGTCTTGAAGTTGTGCGATTCAAACTGATGATGGTATCTTGAAAATCAATGTTTTGACACTTTAAAATATTATACAACAATTCCAATCCATTATTGAGCCAAGGTATATATACAGTATTGCACATCTGTGGATATTTCATTATCTGACACTGAATAAATGACACATTGAAAAGTAGTCAATGTACAACTAATATAACAGTGTAAATTCCCTCAAAATAAAGCCAATAGCTAAAACCATGGCAACAAAAGTGAGTATACCCCTAAGGATCATTCCGTGTCATTTAATCAAATTTCTGAAAATCTTCCAACCTAATCACCACAGAATTTCTTGAAAAAAAATCTCATACAAATATATATGTGTTGATAGGGAAAAAAATCTAAATATTAGGTCTCTACTGTCAATAGTTTTCTCATGAAAAATTGTTGAATGAAGGGTTAGCCGTTGTTTTTTTGGGGATCATACTTTGAAAAGCCATTTTTTTTTAAAACTTTCTCACCTGTAGCCTTCAAAATGTTTACACTATGTATCTCTTACTAATAGACTCCAGACATGGAATGTCAGAGGTGTATGCTTATTAAACTTCTCTCACAATTTTGGCTTGTTGAAATTAAATGAGATTTGCT
The DNA here is from genome assembly GCF_054856555.1 of Leptonotus elevatus. Taxonomy (NCBI): domain Eukaryota; kingdom Metazoa; phylum Chordata; class Actinopteri; order Syngnathiformes; family Syngnathidae; genus Leptonotus; species Leptonotus elevatus. The sequence continues at coordinate 50,005,603 of NC_141239.1, read as the reverse complement.
GAACTCCCAGTTTTGCAGATAAAAGACATATCTCACTTCTGCGCTATCTCTGGTGTCAGATGAAATATTCTCCAAATGATGATTTATTTTGGGTGATTAGTTTCACAGATATTAAAGCCAAAATGGAAGTAGGCAAATCTTTGCCCAACTTCATAGCCATTATCAAAAACTGACAACAGGTTCAACCATTCTTTCTTCTTCTTTTTTTGGGGGGGTTGTTGTTAAAATCATATTCAAAATTGAGAGCGTGTTTTGCCTCATTTTGACACAGCGATTTAAGAACAAAAACAAAATCCTATTAGTGGTTTTTTTTTTGGAGAGTTTGCTACTCCAGGCCTTCGAGTAAACATCACCGCAGGGCACCTCCAAAAGACTGCATTCTAGTCCATTGATTCTCAACCAAGGGTTAAAGCAAAAAAAAATAATAATTTGACTGAATTTAAATTGACTGCGGTCAATTAATACACATTTTGCAGGGCAGTAGGGTGCTCACTGATTCTTTGTAAATAATATTTAAGCATTAATCAGGGATGAAAAATGTGACAAGTATATGAACGCTCTAGGAGGGTAATTGGGAGTGCAAAAAATTAAAAATACTTAATACATACCTAAAAACATCAATTTGAAGCATTTTGAGAGATAAAAATCAAGCAGACTCAAAAGACAGTATTCAATAAATAATAAAATATCTATCTATACATGGTCATGTTATGCTATATAAGCAGGGTTGGGAGGCTTACTTTTAAATTGTATTCTTCTGATACAGTTTCTCGTTACTTGTTGTAAAAAAATCACAGTGGACCCTAACTATTTGCAAGGGTAGAGACCGGCCAGGACCGCGAATAACGAAAATCCATGTGTAATTGACACCTATTTAAATGCAGATAGATGGATGGATGGATGGATGGATGGATGGATAGATAGATAGATAGATAGATAGATAGATAGATAGATAGATAGATGGATAGGCGTAGATGGGTGGTGAACTGTTCACCTCAGATACATAGATTATTTATTCAGCCCATGAGGGAAGTAGGTTTGCTTTCTCCATAACAGTTGTTGCCATCATAACGTGTAAATTGGGGAAAAAGCGGACAAATAACGCTTATGAAGACAACATTTACAGAATCACACCCAATTTTTTTTATTGCTTTATTTAACAAATTGAAATCAAAAGCCAAACATGGCAAACGTTAATCAAACAATCATCATCACAGTACACAACAATCTCACAATAACAGTAAAGGTAAACGGGAAAAAAGGAAAACATAAAAACGTATGATATTGCAGTTGACACAGACACAATATCAGATTGGAAAAAAGCACGGATTTTGCGATTGTTTTTATGACATGAAGGATTGAAACATAATCTACCAATTGGTGATTCAGTGATATCAGCAAATAGGACTGTCAGCTACAACACCAATGTGACCCCAATACAGCATTAATACACCAGAAGAAATAGCATTAAAAAACTACAGCAAATTGTTTTGGCGTCACAGGTATCATTAAGTGTAGAAGAAATTCCTCATAATTAAATAACACTCCCCTGTTGTTGAATAATTGACTCACCCAGATAATATTATGATCAAACCAAGTATTTTAAAAAATGGATTTGTTCTTGTAACAATGTCTTGGTTATTCCAAATAGAGTAGCGGTGTGGTAAAAAAGTTACGCTTGTAAATGAGTGACCAAGCAAGCAATGCCTGCTTATGGAAGTTCGATAAGCGAATGGGGATTCTTTCAATTTTATAATTACATGACAACAGAAATCTTAATCCACCAAGTTTGGAAGATTCACACCCAAATAACCTTGCCTTCATCTCTCACAAGGACACGCGCGCGCGCGCACACACACACACGCGCGCGCCGTAATTATGACCTAATTAAGGATGATGACGATGCGTTACATCAACCGCAAAACAAACTTTTATCCCAGTTTTGACATTTTTATTGTTAATATGGTTTTTAAATAGTACATCAGTGCGTAATATGTAAAGAAAGTGGACCTCTAACTCACGTTAGCATGTAGCGAGTTAGCAACTAGCTCCTCCGTAGCAGGACGCCCCAGCACGCAGACGGTTAAAACTTTTTCCTTTTCTTCAGTGGGTAAATTGCAAACAGTGAATAGCGATTAAAACATCCTCTTTCCCCTCCCACATTCAAATTGGCCGCGTAGTGTGTGGAGGACTCGACTCTCGACATGTCCTTTCCGCAATGCCACCCCTACACTCTAGGGACAGACAGTTCCGCCAACTTCTCCTAATATGGCTTGCTGCTTCTCTATAGCGAAGGTACACACAGCATGACATTTAAGATCTCACCCAGATATTAAAAATTCAATACTTTTGACAACAAGAATTTTCAAGGTGGTATTAATAAGTTCAATGTGTGAAAGCAATGTCAGTTTAGTGATGGGATCTCAAACAACAAACGTGCAGTCCCCACGGGGACTTGTTTATAGGGTGCACCCCTGTCTCATTTTTTTCAAAATGACGGAAATCCGTCCCCACGAAGGAGAACTTTAACCCGTTCTCAACCCAACACAGCTGAGGATCGCTATCAGGCTTGATGCTGAGCTTGCTGATTAGCTGATCATTTGAAACACGTGTTGGCTGAGGGAGGCATGGAAAAAAGGCTGAATAGAGGTACTCGAGGACCGCAGTTGAGAAACACTGGTCTAGTCTGTAGGACGGGTGTCGAATAAAAAAATCATACGTTGAAAAGAACTTGTCAGGATTGGGATTTGAATCTACGCCTCCATTTGGAGACTAGAAGGCCCAAATCACTGAGGAAAGATGCAAGATGACATCATGAGTCTGGCGCCTCAGACCATTTGGCCATCCTGACATGTCAAAAGAAACTAAGTATCCGTGATACAAAATCTTAAACAGTCAATGCATCCTAAAGCACTTTTCAGCAGTGCGTTTTGAAAACCATGCCAAAAACGGCCAGAAAAACACCATCAATATCAAGATTTCAAAAAATGAGGGAAAACACCCTTCCTATTTTTTTTAACATTTTAACAAGAATTTGATCTTCCAATAAAAGTAAACCTAATACCTACCTGCTGTCAGTTTTTTGGAACATGGCTCTGAAGCTGGGCAAAGATTTGTTTACTTCCATTTTCGGCCTCAATATCTGTGAAACTGATCATTCAAGAGAAACCATATTTTGGAGAATGTTTAAACTGACACCGGAGAGGCAGAAGTGAGAGATGTCTTATCTGCAAATCTGGGAGCTCAGCCACTCTTCAAATTTGCTATTTCATTTTGACAAGCCTAATTTTCGGAGAAGATTACCTAGGATATAATTGATTTCCACACCTGACAATCCAAATTTGGAGGCTATTAGTAACAGATATTGACTTTTTTTTTTGAAAGCTACAGGTGATAGTTTTCCTGATGTTGCTGTTTAAAAATGGACTTTTCTTGAGTGTGATTACAAAAAAACCCCATCTAAACTAAATAATTTTTCTTGAGAAAAATATTGGCAAGACAGACCTAATATTTTAATTATTTGTTTATTATTTAAGTATTTTTACTAGAAAATTTTACAGGATATTCTGAGATGATCAGGTGGGAGGCATTTGATGAAATGACACGGAATGACCATTAAGTGAAAATGTCCAAATTGAGCAGTTTGTCATTCTCCTCCCAGTGTCATGTGACTCATTAGTGTTGCAAGGTCTCGGGTCCAAATAGGGAGGCCTTCTGTTCAAACTTATTTTATTTCAGATGGTGTCAAGTGTGTGTGGCGACAACCACGTGAGGACAAACAACACCAGCTTTTTTTCTAAAAATATCATTACATGGATGTTTTATTAAAATACATCTTCACAAAATGATGCATATATGAACAGTACACGTGGCATAAATGTGTTTAAGGGAGTGGAACAAGGCACAGAAGATGAACGCAAGATAATTGCAAGAGGTTGGAGACAGACTGTTTTCAATCTCTACCTTCATACACAAGCAAAGCATTCTTCATACAGGGCTGGAAAAATACTACCCATCTCAAATAACTTATGTTTCTCAAATGGGATTTCGGGATGAGATGAATGCAGTCTCTACTTAACGAAGCTCTACAGGACCAATAAGGCAATGTTTGTTGGGAAAAGAGAATGTTGGCATTCCAACCGCTGGTGTGTCTTTATACGACATGCTAAGGTGCATGTGATAGGAAAGGCGTTCATACTCAAGAAGCTGACAGTTCCTCACTGAAGGTTGAAATTGAAGGCAAGTTGCCATTTATTCCTGCTGGGGGGTGGGTGTCTCGTTGGCGTTGTTGTCTGTGACCTTGTTTTCCAGCTCGTCATCAGACAGGAGGTCCAAGGACGATCCCTCGGCTGGCAACTGACGTCTGCCTGAGCGACTGGAGGAAAAACTGATGGGGCCGCCACGCCTACAACAACAACAACGGCACAGTTTTAACATCATCTAACATTTTTCCGTTCTCAGCACATATTGCTATGATTTGATATGTAGCAACCAAAGAAGGTTGGTACATGTATCAGTGGATGGAAACAACCTACCTGTACAGTGCCTACCCAGAGCATCTGCCAACCTTCCCACTACCTACCTACAAAACCTGCCTACCTACCTAAAGCAGCTAACGCCCTACCTACGACACTATCCCCCTTTCGTAGTACCTTCCTATACACTACACACCTACTAACTAGAGCTGTGCACAAATAGGTGGCAATTGAATCCTAATTTGCAGACTCAGATCAAATGGTGTAGCATCACCGGAACCGGCATTTTTTTACATGACTTAAACCATGTTACTAGTTCAAACGCCAACAGGCAAGACATTTTGAAATGCTACGTGAATGTTTAGAAAAAGGAAGCAAAACACGTACAATTTCATTGCTAAAGAATTCAATGAGTTCTAATGAATTTATTGGAGCCAAACACACACAAAATGGCGGCTATATGCAGGGTCATCAGTAAGCGAAGGCTTGCTTTATTGCTAATATAGCTATGGTTGTGGTCAGAAGAATGTAGGCTATAACCCATAAAGCGAATGCTTGCCTTGAGGATCATTTTCTCTGGTTTTACAAAACAAAGTGTGCAATAACCGACCCAGATTCTACCGTTGGACACAATGCATCACGTAGATAAGCCATTTGAAACTTAAAAGAACAACTTTTCTGTGGTTCGAAAAATGCAGCAATCCAGCAATCCAAAATTACTGAGGCCCCGTCCAGTCGGAAGCAAAGCTGGCTTCGTTCCTCAAACAAATCTCGTACACACAGAAGCATTTCAAGACTTGCGTGTGTCCAAAAGAAGACGCTGAGGACGTTTAACGGCTGTAATGTATATGCCAAGTCTGGAGTGGCGCTGTAGCGCAGCCACAGGGAGTTAACGGAAAGTGTAGAAGAAGAATCAGCGAAGACGACGAAAAAATGTTCCCCCCTAACTTCATTGTAATCTACAGAACAAACATGGCTTTGCATGTATCAAAACAACATGAAAAAGACGAACACAGGAGAAGTGACAATGGCGGGTGATTCAAGTACAAGACCGCTTGTTGAACGTGGGAGTAAAGAAGCAAAATATTATGCTGCAAAAGCATAAGCAAGCTAAGGAGGCTGCGCAAAATGACTATGACACGGCTATCTGGTATTGGTGTTGACAGATTGACGATTTACGCGGTCACGCGAGAATTGCCGCATACGTCATCAATGTGCGACAATGCGTCGTCATCGAGCTGTAACCATTACGTCATCACTGGAGGAGTATCCTGCATATGGTGTCCAGACGGACGCGTACGGGCCGTTTTGAAATCTTTCCACTCTGGAGCCCGGTTTAAAAAATGATCGGTTTCAAGCTCCAAAATCCCCCGTCATGTGGACGAACGGATCCATTGAAACTGGCTTTCGTGTGGACGGGGCCTGAATGAAGGGCTTTGGACACTGTATGGTGTAGAGAAAGCACTATATAAGTCTTCTCCAGTAACTAGTTAGGTCAAATTTGATTTATTTTTCAGGAAATACATATTTTTCCTTAAATACATATTAAGTAAAAAATTCAACCGGAACTCGTTCACCAACGTTGACACGATTAGCAAATCAGCATTTTAGGAGCAAGTCCAGACTACCTACTTACCTACCTACCTACCACTAGCACCTACCCACCCACATACAGTACTTGTAGTACCTTTATACCTATTTACCAACCTAGTTACATATCTATCAACAACACTACCCTAACTACATACCTACAGTCGGTACCTACCTATGGCTACCATTATTGCTCAAAATACCAAAAGTGCATACAGTACCAACCTGCTTACCTTCCTACACTTTCTATTAGCAATAGATGCCTAACTGCTTACAGTGTTTAAGTACATTGGAATTGCAAAATCGAGTGTATATCAAGAGTACCGGAGGCGGTTTTTCAGCGTGTGGACCTCCCGGCTGAGACCCTCGCTGGCCTCTGTGGCGTCATCCAGCTCTCGCTGCAGCTTCCTTCGTGACGCGTTGGCCCTTGTGGCCTCCTCTTCTGCCTCCTCCAGCTGACGCTTCAGCTGCTTCATACGAGAGTTGGCTTTTTCCACCTTCACACACACAAAAACAAAGACAGCAAGTTGGGCAAAAGGTAGTAGTTGTTTAGAGAAGGGCAAATTAGGTCACCCTGTAAAGGTGAGTACATTTTTGTACTATTTTTGTACTATCAAGTGGTTCAAGTTCAAATTCCAGGCTACATACTTGTTCTTTGAACTGGTCCGCATGGCGGCGTTCGTCCTCCACCTGCATACAAATCTCTTTCAGCTTCTTCTCAGTCCTCCTCACTAACTTGTTAGCTGCTGCTCGCTCCCTGCCGAGAAGTTGATGGAAGATGTAGAGTTCAGGTTTAGGGTTTTGACGCGTTCCTGTCACGGCCAATTTGTACGTCTTACTTGGCCTCCTGCTCCAGCTGTTCTTCCAGCTGTGCTATCTTGGCCTCCAGCGCCGTGATGGAGGCCTTGAAGCGGCTCTTCACAGAACCTTCAAGCTCACCCAGCTTGGCCCGTAGCTCCTTGTTTTGACGTTCCAGCTGCTGCCGGGCGTTTTCGCTCTTCTGCGACGCGCTCCGCTCCGCACTCAACTCAGTGGTCAGTGTGTCCACCTGCCGAGAGAGAATGAAGGCAATATGAATGCAATTCTCTGATTCGGAACCCTGGCAAAATTTAAGGCTCATGGCGCACCTGCATAGTGGTCTTTCTGAAGCGGTCGTTCAGCAGCTCCATGTTGCCCTGCTCTTCTTCTAGCTCTTCCTCCAGCTGAGCGATACGAGCCTCCAGCCTCCGCTTCTCATCCAACAGTGCGGTCCTTCAACAGAAGCAGAGAGAAAGAATGTGATGGCTGATTGGATTACATTTACACTTGGCTAATGTAAAGAAATGCAACAAATAGGGAACATAGAAGGGAAGGGGGGTGTTGCAATGCAATATATGTAGACAAAGCTCTAAGAAGCAGTAAAATTTAACATTTGACTACCACCATTGACAACATAATGGAATGTTTAACCATTGAAGTACATATTAAAAATGCACCAAATGTTATTATAAGTTGCATGTATAGGACACCAGGATCATGTCTTGACATATTTAATGAAAAACTAACGGACATTCTCAGATATACAAATGATCAAAAAAACAAAAACAAAAAAAATAATGTGTGGTGATTTTAACATTGATTTGTTAAATCCGAATGGGCATCAGAAAACAACTGATTTTATAAATACAATGTATAGTAATAATCTATTCTCTACTATTACGAAACCTAGCAGAATAACAATTGATACAACTACACTAATAGATAACATATTTATAAATACATTTGACCATAAAATAGAAAGTGGACTTCTTATTAATGATATAAGTGATCATGGATTTAGGAAAAACACAATTGGTCTGAGGTCTATTCAAACGATGATCCCAATATCGCATACAGTGCATTTCAGTCTACCATTATTTCTCTAGACAATAAACATTGTCTATTAATAAAAGTCACAAGATCTAGTCTAAATAAGGCATGGATGACAAAGCTGATAGAGAATGCATGTAAAAAGAAAAACATTTTATACAAAAGATTTATTACATTGAGAACTATGGAAGCTGAAATAAAGTACAAGACCTACAAATATAAACTATTGAATATTATACGAACAAGTAAGAAAGATTATTGCCATGCATTACTAGAGCAGAATAAAAGCAACACACAAGAAATATGGAAAATACTAAATCATGTAATTAAAAATAGCTTAAAAAATAGATTATCCAGAATATTTTATAAAAGATACAAATATTGTTATTGAAAAAAATTCAGATATAGCTAATGATTTTGTTACTGTTGGCAGTAATATGGCAAAATAAATCCCTGAGCCAAGAAACAAACATGAAATAGATAAGCACATAAAACAAATCCATCCACTATGTGGCTTAATGCTGTTAATGATACAGAATTATTAAATGTTAAAATATTTAAAAAATGAAAAGTCCACTGACTATTTCAACATTGATATGACATTAGTAAAAAGTATCATAGAATATGTTATGAAACCTTTCATAATTTGTCGTTTAAAGCCGGTATATTTCCATCAAAAATGAAAATAGCAAAAGTTATTTATATTCATAAAACTGCAGAAAGACATATATTCACTAATTATAGACCAATATCAGTGCTGCCACAGTTCTCAAAAATTCTAGAAAAATTATTTTCATATAGACTGGACAACTTTATCGAAAAACAGAAGCTTTTAAGTGAAAATCAATATGGGTTTAGAGAAAAACGGACCACCTCAATGGCAGTCATGGAACTCGTAGAGGCAATATCTAATAACATAGATAATAAAATAAAATTACTGTTGGAATTTTTATAGATTAAAAAAAAGCATTTGATACTATAGATCATAGGTTTCAAACTCCGGTCCTCGAGGGCTGAAGTCCTGCAGGTTTTGGAGGTTTCCCTCTTCCAACACAAGCTGATTCCAATCAGCAGGATCGTTATCAGGCTTATGCAGAGCTTGCTGATGAGCTGATCATATATCAGCTGTGTTGGAGAACGGAAACATCCAAAACCTGCAGGACTGCGGCCCTCCAGGACCAGAGTTTGACACCTATGCTATAGATCCTTCTATACTAATGAATAAATTAGAAAGATATGGCATAAGAGGTTTGGCATATAAATGGATGGAAAGTTATTTGGACATCAGTACTTACAGTTTAACAATATACAATCAAAACACTTGAAGATTACTCATGGAGTCCCCAAAGGGTCTGAGCTAGGCCCCAATTTATTTATATTGCATATAAATGATATCTGTTGTGTCTCAAAAATATTCAAAAGCGTCTTATTCGCCGATGACTCAACTCTCTACTGTTCAGGAGAGAACCTGAAGCAGCTTCTGACTACTGTGGAAAATGAATTGAACTAAAATAAAAAAACTGGTTTGACATAAACAAATTATCATTAAACTTTAACAAAACTGAGTTTATCGTTTTTGGTACAGACAAACCACACAGCAGGTCAACATTATGGTAAATTCAATTGAACTAGAAAGAGTCCATGAAAATAAATTTCTTGGAGTAGTTATTGATGAAAAATTATGTTGGAGGTCACACATAGATAATGTCAAAAGGAAAATGTCAAAAATTACAGGGATACTCTCTAAAACTAAGGATGTCCTGAATAAGAAATCATTATACACATATATTGTTTATTTTTATTACCATATCTGACCTATTGTGTGGAAATCTGGGGAAACGCATATAAAACAAATACCGATCCTGTTTTCAAACTGCAAAAAAGAGCCATAAGAATTATAAATCGAGCCAACTCATTCTCTATTTATTAAATCAAATACAATAAAATTCTATGACTTAGTTGAATTTAAAATAGCACAAATAATGTATAAAGTACACAACAATCTACTTTGCCACAGTACTCAGAAGCTGTTTGAAATTAGAGAGAGTCCTTATAACATAAGGGGTACAAGTGTCTACAAAAAATTTAAACAAGAACAAATATTAAGCAAAGGTGTGTTTCTGTAAACGGTGTTAATTTGTGGAATGATTTTGGAACTGACCTGACAAGATGTCAGTCACTTGCTGAATTAAAAAAATTGTTTAAAAGCAAAGTTTTAAAAAATTACTTACATCAGACATGAGCTGTTAAAATTGTATATATGCTGTAATTTCTTTGGATGTGTCTGTATGAGTGTAATGAAAATTGGATATGTGAGTATGAGGACATGATTTATAAATGTATTATGGTATATGTCTATGAATTTCATGTACATATGTCGCTGGCAAATGTGCACTTGTATATATGATTAGGTTTATACATTTCCTTTTGTTGAAATACATTACCTTATTATTTTATGAACATAAAACAAATAAATGGTAAGACTAGATGATAAGTTTTTAACTTCCTCCTATCCCCTTTGAACATATAAACTATTTTCTATCTTCCTATTCTTGTTTTCTTTTTAACTTAAATTAATGTGTGTTTTCTTTGTGTTTATATGTTCAATAAAGAACCAAAGGATAAAAAAATAAATACAAAAATGCATGGTGCCATATACAGTAAGCAATAAATACATTATCTTCTATTTTAACTACCTGGAAGTAGAATGGTCAATGCGTTTCGAAAACTTTTGTACACTAACACCAAATAACACACGCACAGGGTTGGGAGGGTTACTTTTAAAATGTATTCCGTTACAGTTACAAGTTACCTGCTAAAAAAATTATTTAGTAATGTAATCCAAGTACCATAATATTAAAGTAATGTAGCTTGATTACTTTGGATTACTTTTGGATTACTACAATACCAAGTATACTCATGAAAACAAAATAAATATCACCACTATATTTATTAAAATGCATGTATAGATAGGTTGATTGATTGAAGGCCATACACTGTTTCAAACTGTCACTGAAAGCAACCACACCTCACAGACAGACAGACAGATGTATAGATGTATAGATAGATAGATAGATAGTTAGATAGTCATCCAATGAGGTAAAGTAAAGCTTTGCTTGCTAGCAAAGCTGTTGCTGCAATGTAGAATGGGGAGAAAATGGACATATGGTTTTGAAAGCAACATTTCCCATGGTAGCTCATTTCACCCCCATGCACGCAACGCATGCACTAATAATGATACGAGGATGACGATGCGTGACATCAACTACAAAATGAAATTTTATCCCAGTCACGAGTTTAGCCATGTATATTGTGTATAGTGTTTAAATAGTGAATTGGTGGGAGGGAGATTTGTTCAGAAGGTGTAACTACAATTATGGTGTAGTGGCGGCTAGCAAGAAGCTCATCGTAGCATACGCAGGACTCTCATCTCAAACTTTTTCTTTGTTAAAGATAAATCGGTCCTTCAGCAAGCAAAGTATGTTCCAAACAGTGAATACCAGTCGCCACTTCCTCCTCTAGTCCGTGAATCTTTTTCAATTGGCCGCGTGTGGAGGACACAACATCAACACGACACAACAACAGCGTCTCTCTCTCTCTCTCTCCCATTATAGAAATTGTAATCCCTCGAAATAATCCAATTTCTAATAAATGTACCTGTAACGTGATTACGTTTTTTTTTCCTGTACTGTAATGGAATACAGTTAAAAAAAAAAGTATGCTCAATACATACATGTATTTTGTTACTCCCCAAGCCTGCACACGCACACACAACCCCTTTTTTTTCTTCCCTACAACCCGAATCGACTGGATGGTTTGGTACTCCTGGTGTAGAAGATGAAGTAAAACGAAGGTCAACGTACTTTCCAGATGTGCTGTTGGAGATTTCATCTTGCAACTCATCTCTCTCTTGCTCAGCGTGGCGTCGACCTCGCTCCGATGCTGCCAGGTCCTACAGAGAAAAAAGTTGAGAAATGGTTTTCATGCTGCCTCAGTCTTTTAAGTTTGTGATGGAAAATTCCATTCTAGCAACAGTTCTGTACCTCATGCAGCTGCACAATCTCAGCCTCCAGACTCTTCAGTTTCTTCTCATTTTCCTTGGATAATGCAAAAATATCATCTCTGGAAACCCTGGCATCTTCCAGTTCCCTCTGGTAGTCCTTCATTTGGGCCTGGAGACAAAATGTTGATGTTTAGATGCTAGGCCCGCATGTGAATGAAGGCACAGTGATGTGATCCAAACGTGCACCTGTAACTTGCGCAGTTGTTTGATGGCTTCGTCTCGAGCCTTGCTGGCACCTTCTATTTGACCCTCCACATCCTTCAAATCCATTTCCAGTTTCTTCTTAGCGGCAACGGCTAAAGCTTTCTGCTTCCTCTCATCCTCCAGTTCTGCCTCCATCTCTCGGACCTGTAAGGAGGAGTCAAGACAATACAGTTGGCCACTGTTAAATGTAAGGGCATTTATATTAAAGGTTAAAGCCAAGCTGGATGCTGCACCTGCTTGATGAGCGCTCTCTTTTTCTCATCGTTCTGGTCGTCCCGGCCCTGAAGATCCCGCTCATACTGAGCCTTCATGGCCTGCATGTTGACCTCCAGGCGCAGCTTGGCATCCTCGGTGGCCTGCAGCTCGTCCTCCAGCTCCTCAAGTTGAGTCTTCATTTCTTCCAGCTGCTGCTCCAGAGTACGCTTGGATTTCTCCAGCTCGTGAACCTTCAGCCCAGAGGAGATCAACGGACTTTATGAGGATTTCTGAACGCATGATTTACTGGTCCAATAAGACTCACATTTTTGCCCACGTCGTCCTTCGAGTTCATCAGATCTTCCATTTCGGCACGGAGCTGCTTGTTAACCCTCTCCAGCTCCTCTTTGGCCTCCAGAGCTTCATCCAGCGCTCTGGTCATGGACAGAGCTTTAGTCTCCTTCTCCCTGGCCTCAGCTTCAGCCCGGTCACGCTCTTCAGCATAGCGGGCTGAAATGCTCTTCTCCTCAGCCAGCAACTACAGAGAATAATAATCCACGGTCAAAATAGAGACAGCATATTTGTGATCTGCCTATGGACACAATATTTAGGATATTTTTACAAAATATAAACGGGCAAAATCAAGATTTGCACACCTGGTCAAATTTCTTTTGTTTCTTCTCCAGGCTGGACACACTCTGCCGCTGATGGTCCAAGTCAACCGTGAGATCATCCAGCTCCTGCTGCAGACGAGTTTTTGTCTTCTCCATCTTCTCAAAAGCGATGGTCTTTTCCTCCAGACGCTGGCCTGACATCTCCAAGTCCTTTTGAAACTTCTTCTTTGCCTCCTCCAGACCGTCTATTGTCCCTACATCGTCCTCAAGCTTCTTCTTGCTCTCGGACAACTACAAACAGAAAAATAAAACACATCTCAAATTGTGAATGAAAGAAGAGACACCAGCAAAATCAAAGATGATCAGCCCTACCTGAGCCTGTAAGGTCAGCAACTGCTTCTCCACATTTTTGCGGGCCAGCTCATCCTCCTCTTGCTGCTCCTGGAGGGCATTCTTCTCTTCTTCCAACTGGCGCATGCGACTGCTGACGTTCAGTTTCTGACGGGTCTCCTCTTGAAGCAGCTCCTACATGAAAATATAGTTAGTTAGTTAATATAATTAGCTGAAATACAAAAGTTCATCACATTTCATTTTTGGATAAATACTGAAAAACAATGTGGAGCACCTGTGTGTCTTGGAGCTGACTTTCCAGTCCAGCAACATCTTTTGTCATCTTGATGCCTTTTCTCTCTGCATCTTCCAGCACGGCAGATACATTGTCAAGCTCGGTCTGCATGGACAAATGAGCAGTTTGTTGGTTAGTAGCTTGGAACATACTGTATTTATAAGAAAAATTATACAATATCAAGAAGCACTCAATTTGAGAGTTGCCCTTACTTATCTGTCTGTTGTAATAAATGCAAACTCACCAAGGTGTCATGTAGATAATAACATTAAATTGCAAACAAAAATGGACTTGTTCTTCAGTTTTCAAGTATTTTCAAAACCAATTGTAATATGTTTTATGTTTCACATTGAGTCATCAATCTCTAAGGATAGGTTCACACTGCAGGCAAATGCGAGTCAAATTGGATTTTTTTGCCCCGCGTCCTGTATCAGATTTTTTTAATGACAGTCTTGGCTCAATTCCAATATTTTCAAATCCGTCTTTTCTCACTTTCACATGTGGTCCTAGATCGGATGCAAAGGCGATTTTTTTGCAATATGACCTCCGTTTGAATGGCTAAATCACATGTATCTGACCTATACATCATCAAAAGCCCAAGCTGTGTGCTTGGTCGAGTTGACCTAAATCATAAGCTACAATTTCATGCACATGAAAGCATCACCATTCTGAAGTTCAAGATGCTTGCTGAGATGGCAATGAGTGTATGACAAGATGTACAGATACCACCCATTTGCCTTTGAGGGAATTGTGCCTGCAGAGAACACACTGTGCCACTGTAAATGCACGTCACCTGCAGTTTGTGCGCACGTTCAGTCAGCTCGCCCTTGGCGCGCTCGCCTTCAGTGTTTCTGGCAGTGACTTCCTGCAGCTGAGCCTCCAGTTTCTTCCTCTTGTGCTCGGACTCTGTCTTCGCCTGTTGAAGGCTTTTGACTTCGCAAGCCATTTCCTTGTTGGCGCTCTCCTGGCTCTGCTTGGTCTTCTCCAGATTAGCTTTGAACTAGAGATAAATTGTAGGTAACATTAAGGTTCACAATTCTTCAGTAACTTTTTTTTTCTTCATGTGGGATGTTATATAATCAGGGAAGGTGCCCTACCCTCTTGGCCTGTTCAAGCTGCTCGGAGATCTCTTCCAAAGCAGTGCCATGCCTCTGTCGCACATCCTGTATCTGAGCCTCATGGTTTTTAGTCTCTTCCTCAATGGCTTTCTTCAGCTCTGCAACTTCTTGCTCTCGTTTGGTTCTAAAAATTACAGAAAAGTCGAAACCTTCTTGATTTTTGATACTTGACAGTGAGACAAATCCAGAAATTGTTACCTTAGCTCCTGCTGGGCAGCGGTTGTATCAAGGGTGTCCTCCAGTTCTGTCTTAAGGGCCTCCAGTTCTTCACCCAAATCTCTCTTAAGCTTCTCAGCTTTGTTCCTGGCCTGTTTCTCCAACTCCATGTCTTCCTGCAGTTCCGACAGATGAGCTTGAAGCTCTCGCACTTGTTTCAGAGCGTTGTTCTTCTGGTTGACCTCATCTTCACCCCTGTGAAACATCAAGCAACAACATATCAAATGTCAAAATTCATTAGGGTCACAGGTGAGCAGACTTTGGGCTGTACACATTGGACTGGTCGGCAGACAAACCACATACAGTGTAGACAACCAATCATTCATACACATCAACACAATTTGACTTTTTTTTAAAGTCTTCAGTGAACCTGACAAGCATGCTCTTGTGATGTGGAAAGAAGCCTGAGTACCCGGAGAAAAACCTATGCAAGCACGGGGAGAACATGCAAACTTCTCCACAGACCTATCAGGCAGATAATAACAACGTGTAATTAGGATAAAACTATCTATGGTAGTGACATTATGACTTGATTTTGACCACTGGATGGCAGCAGAGATAAAGTTACTGTCGTACATTGGACTCATGTGCATTCTTTTATGATGAGAAGTTTGCTCCACATCTCTTCTGACTTCTGAGTAAGGATTATTGCCCAAATCATCTTTGAAGTCATTTGTGGTGAATGACTGACTCACACTGACAACTTAAAATATGCGACACCTTTGTATCCTGTGTAACAATTTTTTTCTGCTTGATCTTTTGTTAGAAGCTCTCTTCGACTGCTGCTTATAGTAGTTGCATACTTACAGTGCTTTATTTGTGCAAGACATATAATACTGATGACAAGGCCACCAATCACACAATGACACATTCCAAAACAGTGAGAATAAATACTTTGTTGGTTCAGACCCATGTTATGAGACTTGATTTGTATACTTGTCTGAGCGATGTCAGTCCAATAACATGCAACACATAAAAGGAGCAGGTGAGACTACATATATTGCATCAATGTTAAATGAGGCGATGACAACGTTAATGTCATTCCCATCATGCTGCAAGGTATTATATCAGCAAGTCAATATTCAAAACCATATTTAGCTCTGACTCACAGTATTTTGTTGGTGAACTTCTCTAGCTTCCTGTATGACTGATCTCCTACCTTGTCTGAAGTAACTGCTGCTCATCTTCTTTCTTGACTATTTGAGTTTTAAACTCGTCTATCTGGGCCTGGAGTTCAGTGATCTGGTCCTGATAGTCAGATGTTTCCCCATCCAGCTTCCTCTTAGCCTTCTCAAGCTCCTGACGGGTCTTTTCTTCCTTCTTAAGCCTCTCTGGATTAAACATTGGTCAATGTTAGAAGTGTTGTGGAGAAGAGATGGTCTTCTTTCACATGACAAAAGTGCATCTCCTTTACCTTCCAAGTCAACCATCATGATCTCTTGCTTGTTCTTGACCTTTCCTAGGCTCTTAGCCTTCTCTTCCTCTTCAGCAAGGAAAATGACCATCTCATTGATACGATCCTCCAGGGACTTTTTTTCCTAAAAGGCGCATACAGTATATACAATCTTAGGTTGCATGTGTAATCTCTCAACTCATCACTTTGTTTTAGTGCTGCATACACAAACTTTTCCTAGGACCAAAAATCATTTGTCATGAAGTAAACTCAACTTTGCTGGCTCTCACCTTGACAAACTTGGTGTTTTGGTCCTCTAGCTGCAAAATATCTTCTTCATACTTCTTCATTTTGGCCTCAGCTGTCACTTTCTCAAGCTGCAGCTTCTGCCGAGCAGCCTCCTCCTCATCCAACTGTTCCTCCAGGTCCTACCAAAACACACGCACACACAAATGCACCATTTATTTCAGCAAATATAACATTATACTTTTTATTCCTACAATGAAGGCACTTTGCATGTTCATATTAATCTAACATAGTTAATAAAGCGTGTGCAGTATGCAAAGAAGAATTGGACGACATATAAAACTCAAAGAGAAAGATGAAAAAGAAAATGCGTATCGTGTCACAGGCAGTACACAGATTTGTGACTTTATGAAGTCCTTTAAAATCTATAAATTCTTAAAAATACGTTTTTAGAATTTTGAAAAATATATAATTTCTTTTTCAACTTGAAACCTGCTATATTTTGGTTACAGAGGAACTGTAGTTAGACAGATATTTATATTTCAAATGGGGTAAAAATAAAATAAAAATGTGAACACCCTGTATAGTATTAGTGTCCGTCTATTTTTTATTTCAATATTATCAGGGCTTACCTGGATATGGGTTTGCATCTTCTTCTTCTCATTTACGATGCCCTGGCCCCTCTCCTCTTCTTCCTCCAGTCTGGACTCAAGGTCGTGAAGGATTTCCTCCAGCTCTTGCTTCTTGGTAGCCAGACGAGCTCTCATCTCCTCAGCCTCAGCAAACAGCTCAGTCTCTGCCTGAAGTTGCTCTGCTAGGATGCTTTTCTCCTCTATTAACTACACAGAAACAACACTGATTGAGCATCGCGGAAAACTGTTTCTACCATTATTTAAATCAACAGATCTGACCTGCTGGTGTTTTTGTTCCATCTCTACTAGCTGTCCCTCCACCTTTGTATGCTTCTCCTTCACTTTGACCAGCTCCTCATCTTTTGCATGCATCTCCTCCTCTTGTCTGGTCACCTGCAGCAAGGGCTTCACCTGTATTTGGAATGGAAGGGGCAGTTGTCATATTGTCAGAGGAATTTGCTCTTGAATCTCAGTGGTTTGTGTAAATCCAACCAGTTCTGTTCTCTAGCGGTCACACCTTAGTGAAAAGTCTCCACCACTGCCAGTGACGCAGCTTCAAGTATGCAGCACAGTTTCTTTGGAGAACCTTTAGTGCACTGAGCTGTTGCTGCTTCTTGGCAAAGGCTCTGAAGAGAGAACATGAAGCGTAGAGGGCATGCGGTTATAGATTAATCATGCAGAAAGAGGCAGAGATGCAACCCTTACTTGCGTGCCAGATATCCGCGACAAGCAGCCTGGAAGTAAATAATGATGTCAGTGATCTTCAGGTCCCTCTCTTCCTCCAAGTGGGCCAGCACTCCCGCTCTGAAGAAGATTTTACTCTGGCCGATGCGAAACAGGTTGTTGTCAAGCTCCAGGGATTTGATCTAGCAAAGAGGGAAATATTTGAAACAATGATGAGATCGTGATAAATAGCTAACAACAACTTTGTAATTGTTTGCTGACCATTCTCTCGCAGGCCTGCTTGCCGTCCATAAAGCCTTTCGGGATGGCGTTTGGAGTGAGAATCTCATACCTGGACACAGAGGTGTGAATGGTTGAATAGAGGGCATGATTGGTAAAAATTGTTTATGAGCAATCAGAATTTATCTAACGTATTCAAAGTGATTTTTTTAGTACATTAGCAACGCTATCTACACAGGCATTAAACTGAAAGTAGAGTACCTCTGTCTGAACTCTTGGAAGATAATACGGTTGGGGAAGCCTTGTCTGCAGATACGGATCCCTTCCAGAACACCATTACATCTTAGCTGGTCCAGAACCAGGTGAGGATCGAGTTTACCAGCCTGGAGGAGCCAGACAAACCACAATCAGCAAATAAAATGAAATGCACCTAGTCAACATGACCTGATGAAGACTGTAACTTTGGTTAGTGTTACATAACACACCTGAGCCATATATATGCTATGGACAGCATTAGCCAGATTAGAGTTACATAATCGATTGAAGACCATTATAATAGATTTAAAAGTCTACAAAGTACAATCACACTACACATTTTGTTAATACCTATCTGACGGCGGCAGTCGAAACTGCATTACTATTTTCGAATATGATTTTTTAAAATATGGTTAAATAGCTCATACTAGATGCATGTTTATCTACTTTATTTGTCTGTAGTATGTAAATAGAGCCATTTCAAAGGGTGACCAGGGACCGTGACCAGCTTGTGACTCACTCTTTTCTCATGGTTGGGGATGATGCAGCGGACAAAATTAGGGTTAGTGTTCCTCAATGTGGCCATCAGCTTCGACAGCTGCTCCTTGTACAGCTGACCCACTGTGCGGAACATGCCCTTCTTCGTTTTGTATGCCGCACCGAATGCTGTCTCGTTCATGCCAGCAACTTGGTCCAGGCCAACGATTCGATCCACTGGTGATGACAAATGTGACATTGTTAGCAATACATGGTGAAAATTGGGTAGGGAAGCTATTTTAGCACATTAAGTGGCAAAATTATAAATGCAGGATATTGTATAGTGAAGATGAAATTAAGTATTCATGTGTGCAAATCTTTTCCAGCGTTGCAGTAGTGGTGAAAACCACCAACTGAGACCCATGACCCGGTTTGACCTCAGAACTGGCATAATACCAGCTAACTGTGCAAACATATATCTACTTTTTTTCTCTTGGAAACATGTGCAGATTTTTTTTAAACGACTATTCACTGTTTTACTATAGTCAGAGCCAAACTAAATCTACTGGTACATCCATCCATCAATTTATCAATTTTCTTAACCGCTTGTCCTCACAAGGGTAGCTGGGGGCGCTGTAGCCTATCCCAGCTGGCTTCGGGCAGTAGGTGGGGTACACCCTGAACTGGTTGCCAGCCAATCGCAGGGCACACAGTGACTAACAACCATCCACACACAATCACACCTATGGACAATTTGGAGTGTTCAATTAACCTGCCATGTATGTCTTTGGAATGTGGGAGGAAACTGGAGTACCCGGAGAAAACCCACACAAGCACAGGGAGAACATGCAAACTCCACCCAGGAAGGCCGAAGCCTGGACTTGATCACACGTCCTCTGCACTGGGAGGTGGACATGCTAAATCTACTGGTACATGACCTGAAAATTGGTAACATAAAATATTCAAAATTAATTTTTTATTTGAAGAAATGCTATTGTCTGTTTATGTTTTGCAATATATGTTTTGGGAGGCTTACAAAAGGAAATTGAATACTTGAAATAATCATCAAGGAAGTCCCCAATCATGATGGAAGAATTACAAAATAATACCCGGTGATATAAAAATGAGAATAGGCCATGCGAAGCGAAACAGCATTTAAAGTGGGCATACAGCAGCCATTGGCCAAATGTGGAATCAGTGATCCAATATGGAGGATGGGCAATCGCGAGGAGTACATATCATCATTCACCTTGAGCCTCATGGAGCACAGACACATTGTCATAGAAAGAGGCTCTCTGAAACGTCTGAATGTCTAAAACAACACATGTGCGTGCACCCACGCACCCACACATACACCCACACAAAGACACACTCACAGACACACAGAGACACACCCACACACACACGCACACGCACACACAGAAGACAGTGGAGTGACTTAAAAGAAAAAAGGAGGATAAGAGCTACAACCACCTCTTGCCATCTCCATGTGCACTAATGTGAGTTCTGTGTTTAAAGTCAAATTAGCCACAATAATCAGCATCAATAATGAAATTACACACTACTTTTAAAATAATAATTAAAACTTATTATACACCATTGAGGATTAGTCCAGAAGGCACTATAAAGATGTAGTCTGTCATATTAACCATGTTCTTCACAGTGTAGGCATGCTTAGCTCATTAGCAAATACCACAAGTATGCAGTTGACAATGTTTTCTTTCTTCCACGTTCTATGTTTCTCTCACACCATCATCACCTTGTTTTACTCAATACATTGCATCCTCTTTCCTCTCTTTCTTCTACTCATTTTCTCTTTTAGTCATCTTTCCCAATCAACTTTATTTTTTAAACCTTTGTTGTGTTTTATGTGTTCTTTCATCATTATTATTTCATCTCCAAAATGAGGCAAAATAGGTCTTGTGGAAACATCTCACCATCTTTCCAGAGTTCAGCAACAAACTTGTCAGTGGACTGATGCAGCAGTGTGGCCACGTTGTCATTCAGGGGATCCATGTTCTTCATGAGCCATTCATCAGCTTTATAGTCCACCTGAGGAAATAGCATTCCTATGTCATTTGGACTACGATTGGGAACCTCTTCCACTTGTGGCACTACAGCAGTATGTGTTGTACTAAAGATTGCAACTGAGCTTGTACTTAAATGACACACAGCATCAACGTGCAGAACCAAATTTGTTCCTGTCCATTCTTTTCATTTGACTGACA
Source organism: Leptonotus elevatus (assembly GCF_054856555.1). Taxonomy (NCBI): domain Eukaryota; kingdom Metazoa; phylum Chordata; class Actinopteri; order Syngnathiformes; family Syngnathidae; genus Leptonotus; species Leptonotus elevatus. Next base: position 49,984,521 of record NC_141239.1, on the reverse strand, counting down.
GGTCACTGTGTCCATCAGGGACCATGTCGGCTCATGTTTGGTCGTGCTATGTTAATTGGATTAGCCTGTAACACCATGATGCCCGACACACTAAAACGAGCGCTGGATCACACCACGACATAGCAAGTAATTGACACGGTGAGGAACCTGAGATGAGGAATGTCAGTTCCCCATCTGGGATTCATCAGAATCCCGGAAAAGCAAACTCACACTGCGCATATTTTCTCTTCAGTACTACTCTGTCTCAGAGGATTTATTTGAACAAGTTGAAATGAAATGCTGCCTCCCGGACCGAATACTGGATGGAGTCTCTTCTCTGTTTGGCATGGCAAGCTTCACTCGCAGGACTGATACTCATCACTGTGTTCAAGAATTCAAGAAGGCAGAACATGGCATTTAAGTCCAATTGAGACTCTAGAGGCTCTAAAATCAACAGCCATGACTTATAAGCATCCGCATGGGAATGTCATACTGTAAGATTTCACTTTACAAACGCCACACAAAGGTGAAAACGGCAAACCTCTGTTATATAACTATCACTGAACGAAGCCGTCAGTCTCACATCAATGTGAACCAGATGTGAGAATCCTCCAGCAGCAGCAGCAGAGGCGACAGTACAACAAATGGGCTATTGTATGGAGGCAAACGATGTAACCCATCAAAGTCCGTGCCTTAAAACATTAGCCAGACATAAGGGCATGCATAAATGTGACATCTATTCTTAAGTAGTAGTCATGCGATACGTTTTTCCTTCTTTTATATAGTAGAATAACATTCCATGTGTCTAAGTTTCACTAAGCCGTGCTCTAGTTAGACAGAATGACATACCCTCCCTGCATAGTGGATGATGCAGAAGTCAGCTTTGTCCTTGAGCTGACGTGGTTTTTGGAACTTAGTGTGGGTGCCTTGCTCCTGGAGCACTTTATCCACAAAGGTCTTGTCTGTGGCTTTGGGAAACCAGCACTCTTCATCCAGCAGTGCCAGAATACCGGGAGGGTTATTCTGAAGGGACAGAGCTGGTTTAAAACAAATAAACACGACCAAGCCTGAACATTGCATGCATAGAAACAAGGAGCACCAACCGGCTTCTCGATGAGTTCAATACAGGGCTGAAGGTCAAGGCCGAAGTCGATGAAGCTCCACTCAATGCCCTCCCTCTGGTACTCTTCCTGCTCCAGGATGAACATTGTGTGGTTGAACAGCTGCTGCAGCTTCTCGTTGGTGTAGTTGATGCACAACTGCTCAAATGAGTTCAGCTTAAAATGAGACGTGAGGCAGAAGTCAAGTTAGTTAAGATGTCAAGTTAGTTAAGATGTCAGAAGTGCAAGATTGCCGTGCGCAAACGACATTAATTTCCACCTCAAAAATTTCAAAGCCAGCGATATCCAGAATGCCGATGAAAGATGCACCCTGACGTTTAGTCCTGTCAAGGGCCTTGTTGATGCGATGGACCAGCCAGCGAAACAGTCGCTCATATGTAGCTTTGGCCAGAGCTTCTACAGCAAAGTCAGCCTGTGCAATGAGAGAAAACCAGTTAAAGTGACAAATGAACCATGATAATTTCCTTTTTCCATAAATGATTACATTTTAGGGTGTAGCTATCATAATTATTGTCATTTATTATTGTGAGTTAAATAGCAACATGCCTGTTCCTTGGTCTGTGCTTTCTGTACATAGTCTCGTCCTACTTTTATCCTCGGAGTGAGGATAGCTCTTGTAAACTCCATAATGTTCATTCCAAGCAGATGGCAAAGTTTCTGTGCAGCTGAAAGAGCAAGAAAAACAAAAAACTAAAAAACACCAAAACAAAACAGGAAGCTTTAACATATTGTACAACGTAATTGCACATTTCCCAATTGTATACCTATAAATTTATCAATTTGATGACAATATTTCAAGGATTAAGAACAGCAAAAACATAATTATATGGTGAAAATGTGGAATGGCTCAAATTATTCTCTGTCAGTCTATTCATTGACTAATATGTGGCTGATGTCTGCAGGGATATTGGATCACGCTGACACTCAACAATGCGGCCTGTCGACACTTGAAGGATTGATCAGAACATCGCAAAATCAAATACCAAGAAGACAACCTAACTTCTTGTTTGAGTGCACATTTTATAGATATGAGCAAGATGGTTTCTACCACCTGTTGTGGTGAAAGCCAAGGGTACACTGTAATCTCATTTTTAAGACTGGCGAATCATTAAATTCATGAGTGTTGAATTGATGTACGTGACAGTGTGTGTTTTGTGTGCATGTGTTTATTGAAAGCTCACCGGTGTTCTCAGGCATGGAGGCCTGATCTGTATTCCTCTCTTTCTTGAAGACAATGTTGCCAAATTGCAGCACCGATGAGACGACCTTCAACATGCCTGTTGAGAATAAAAAAACAACAAAACATCGTCGAGTGACGGAACAGAAGATAAATAGTTGTCATCAATGTTGAGAGAAGCTGAGTGGAGTACTGTATATCAATATCTACAACTAAAACTTACAGACAATCTCATCATGGGAGAAGCTCATGATGTGCATGGCCTCCAGAGTCTCCTGGAAATTATCTTTGTCTTGCTGGCCAGGGATGGGAATGTTACCATTAGACAGGAATCGGTAGTTGTTAAAGCCTTCGAGAAGAAGGTCCGCTGTAATGGGAGAGAAAGATTGATATTGTTTTTTTACTTTTGGGATAATATAACAAAACAAACATCTTTCAAACATCTGCATTAAGGTCCATTTTGAAGGACTTGGTGTATAAATGGATGAACTTGATACATCTCAATTACAACTGATTTTTGGTAAACAAACAAACAAACAAAACAACACAACACACAATAACAAATTTGTTAACAATCTGGATATTAACAAATTATCTATTTTGTGTAGTTTTCTTAGCGCCCGTGATATGCTCCACTCTCACTATAGGAACTCAAAATGTATCCATTTTGTTGTTGCTCAATGCAATGCTTCCCCTGAAGGCACAACTCACACTTTAAATACTGCTGGTATAAATAAAACAGCACAGTACTACATTCCTTGTTTCTAAAGCATATTAGGACAGACATTTCTTTAGATATAATAAGAAAAATATCAACATATTATCAAAATAGTACACATAAATGTTACCGGTAATTGAAACCAGCTTTCTGAAGTCTCTTCGTCTTGCTGGAAGTAAACATATTGTTATGACTGTGATGCTGGCTACAGAATATACTCACTTTTGAGATGCTCTCCGGCTCCTGCCAGCAAGCGGTAGAAAATATGGAAAGTTCTTTCATCTTTGGCCTGTCTGATTGCCCGTGACTTCTCCAGAAGGTCTGACAGCAAATGTTAAGAACTGATAGCTGACAGTGGAATTAGAACAGGAATCAAGCTATTCACTTTTGCCAGTGCTGTAGCAACTATTACTATTAAAAGACATTACACAGAATATGGCCTGCAACTGAAGAATGGGATTTCTTTATAAACTTTCACAAAAACCTTGCAGCCAATCATATTGTTATATAACCCTGCAACCAGACACTTTCAGCCTAGGCTACATTGATTATTGTCAGGCAAAAACAAGCTGTATTTCAACCAGTTTCCATCTTTTATCTCTCTTTGAGTAATAAGGATACAGGTTTCAATATTGGCCCCAACAATGTAGCCCGCAACATCAAAATTGATTCGGATGAACTTGCCCTGCAGGAAAGAAAGATCAATATTCATGCTAAAATCCCAGTTGAATTGAAAAGTTTTCAATATGTGCTGCATCTGCATCTGAGCACCACGGTGTAAACTACACTGATGGATATTGCTGAGTTGACAGAAATCTTTTCATTGAGTTGTAAACATACGTGCACTCAAAATAAAGATGGTCAGGGCATAAGGGAAAACTCACAAAGCGAGAGGAGTTGTCATTTTTCACTGTCTTGGCATTACCAAACGATTCCAGGATAGGGTTAGCCTGAAGGAGCTGTCGTTCCAACTCGCCCTGCGGAGAGAGAAAACAAAGTCAGAGGACATTGACCTTGCCAACAACTGTATTGCCTTCGCCAAATAATAAAAAAGAACTCTCAAGTGCCGTTAAAATCACAAGTTAAAACAATGAAATGGAGGATTGCATTTGTAAACGTCAAGGTATGAGTATCAGGTCAAAAAATCATAGAGGGTTAAAATGTGTGTATTTACAGCAAACACATGCAACATAAAAAATACTATTATGTTAAGGTAACTCTCAATTGTGTCTAAAATCTATTCAAGTCAATGTAATGGACAATGCAAGTAAACCAGACATTCTTAAAAGATCCTCCGATACATCTGCATGAGATTCAAGACCTCCTTGAGGTTCTTATGTGGTTGGGAGGTCAACAAGGCTACAAATAGTGATGACAGAAAAAGTTCACAGATGAACCCAGAGCATTTTGGGAGCAAACGCAAGGACTCTACAACAACAAATAAATTAAACACTACTAAGTGTATTTTGCTGATGCAGTATTGCAAAATGTGTAACTGAGCAGCTTCTGGCTCTACTTTCTTTCCTTTAGTCAGCATGATGTGATTTTTGTCAAGGGAACTCAACAAGTGAAGAGGGCCAAGACATCCAAACAGTTGTAAAGCCACAAAACAGCAGAGAGAATGTATTTAAGCACATAGTAGTTTGACGCTTGTTGTTTTTGCCCTAGACATAGTGATAAAGTGATTAAGTGATTTGGGTTTTTATTGATTTGGTGCTGATTAGATCTAGGCTGTGTCCAAATGTCAACCCATATCCCCTAACCCCTCATTCACTATAGCCCTGCACTATACAGTAGCCTAATACGTAGTGTCTTTATTCTCTTTGGCAATTTGGACAGCCAGTTCACTACATGCTCCTCGTCACATATCACGTGACGACTTGCGCTATCACTCGTGCCAATTTTTTTTTTCATACTCGCAATGCATTGTGGTAGGGGTGTTAGAAAAAAATCGATTCTGCAATATATCGCGATATTACAGCGCGCAATTCTCGAATCGATTCGATATTCGGCCAAATAGATTTTTAAACATATTTTTTTTATGGGAATATTCAACAAAACGTCTTACTTAGGGTTAAGATTCACACATTAAGCATGGAAGAATGTTATATTAATGGAACATTAAGCCTTAATGTTTTATTTCAGTGCTGTTCAAACATGAAACAGACTGCAACCTCAGTCAGTTATAAGCCTGAATTTTCAGATAAATAAATATATTTTCATACAAATCTTACAGTCTACGTGTACAAGTTTGCTGATTAGTATTTTTATTTTATTTTTTAAATCGCAATAATCAATTTATAGATTCACATCGGGATTAATCTGTATCGAATCGAATCGTGACCTATGAATCGTGATACGAATCAAATCGTCAAGTACTAGGCAATTCACACCCCTACATTGTGGCGTATATCAACCGGTTGAGTGGCCATTGATGTTCACTACTTTTTAAAGTGCATTGTGGGTAATTTTGAGTACACTACATGTTTTCTTTTGGACATCCCTACAAAATGGCGTAACCCCTTAGTAGTGCACTATATGGTGAGTACTGTGCACATTCAGACACAGCCCTAGTCTTTCTCATTAGGTCATTTGTGTCCACCTGTGCCCGTCAGAACAGTCCCTTGTGTCTATATACCAATAAGCTCCCTCAGCCACTCGTATCTTGTGCAAGTGTTCTTCATTGTCTCGTCAGTTTGTTTGTTTTTATGCTGCATTCGAAAGTCGGAAGTCTGACTTTTCCGAGTTCAAACCAGGAAGTGTGTAAGGGAACGCCTCCTTGAACTCGGAAATTCCACTTGTAAAGTCGGGGAAAAAAAGTACCCCGACTTCACGATAGACTATAATGTGACGTCACTCTACAATTGGAGACACAGACCGTGAATGGTAAAACACAATTTACTCGAGTATAAAACTAGATAGCTTTCTCCATTCATAAATACAGTATTCAACATAACTTCACGTAACACAACGTACATGACAGTATGCCGCTATCTCTCTGCATGAAATTATACGGTGAACTACTGAACTGTATGAAATGCTTATGAAATAAGATTTTAAAAAACAATAAATGAAGCAAAGTTGCGAGAAGGCAAGTTTTGTGGAGGTCAAAATGAGTTTTGAGGACCAAAATAAATGTTTTTTTTATCACTACTCGCCATTTTCGTTGTTTACTTTAGTTTCGAACACTTTCAGGTCAGAACTGGGAAAAACCAACTCTGATATATCCGACTTCCGACCATCCTTGAATGCAGCATTAGTTCCCTGCTTTCTTTGAGTCTTTGTCTGATCATAAATGTTGCGGTTACATGCTACGTACCCCTGTTTTGTCATTTGATACTTGTATTGGGAAAGGTTTTGTTTTCTGGTGTTTCTTTGTTACTTTGGGTTGTGATTTTGTTGATTTTGTATTTAGGTTTTCCCCCACCATTCATGCTAGCATTTTTTCGTAATTGTTTTATTCCGTATAACACCCTGCACTCCTGCCTTCCTTCTCCAGCTTCCCTACATTTGGGTCCTCATCCATGTCAAACCTTGACATATATAGTACTGTACTTAGAAATACAAAATTGTAGTAGTTACAGTACATACTATACATATAATAGCACAATATAGGTGAGGCTACCCTTGTTAGGTAATTTGAACTTGGTCTGCCTTGAATAGAATTCATAATACTGATTTAGACTGACAATGCGCATAGGCCAGTTCACAAATAAATATGGAAATAGTCAAAACCTTTCAGAAATAGAAAAATACTGCTGCTAAAATGAACTCACCCGTGAAACTAATGAGAACAAGAACTAAAGAAAGTGGTTGAGTATGTTATAGTCTTGTATAGCATATTATCAACTCAACTTCAAAAGATGGTGAAAATGGTCCTAGTGGCTTAGAAGTGGACATGTGATGTGGAGCATAATTCAGCACAAATATTAATCATTCATGCAGCTACAATTCAGTGTCTTTTGAAGCTGACAATTACAAATAATAACTCAGAAATCAGCACATGTACAACTTCAGAATAGACAGACATTCCCAAGTGATATGGTGTGTTTCTCCACTACCTCATATTTTCTCCCCCGACCATGCTCTCTCTCTCAATCGCAGTGTCCACATTCCTCTGGCTTTTGCTCAGAGGCAGCCATAATGTGCGGCAGAAGGAGAGCAGTCTGATGGAGGTCAGACTGATGGCAGGGGGAGTACTGAGGCCCAAGGTTTAGTTACTTTCTCACAGCCACTGAATCACAACATATATTAAACCATCATTTTCTCTGTTTGTAGGACCTTAAAGCAGCAGGTAGGGGACACTAATACTGTATTTTTTTTTTTAATTTGCGGCAGACTATTTATTTAGTATTTAGTAATGCTTTTCAATTAGCTGCAAATTAGCCAATTAAGGATTATTTGTCCATGCAGCAATAACATGACTATAATAAACCCAGAAATATATTATAAATATATAAATGTTAAAAGTTTGTTATGCTATGCTAATGACATGCATCTACACTACATGACTAATACTTTGTCAAGATATGTGCATCCCCCTTCCATCTAATCCTGTTTGTACCATAAGGTTCCCTCATAAAAATGGAAGCTTGACCTTGAGAATAATCAAACATACTTGTGTAAACTAACCACTGGTGTCACCAACATTGTATCCGCGGACACCAGGTATCCCCCAATAACCACTTAAGTAGCTATGGACCTTTTCTAGAAATAGATAACCAGTGATAGAACATTGTGATTTCCTAGGAACTTTGTGCATGTGATCATTTGAAAATATTAAAACGCGCAAATATATATATATATATATAATTATAGAAAAAAGTATTGAATATTGCTATTTATTACAAAGGTCAATTCATTCATTATCATTAAGTTCAGAAGTGTGTATGAAACTGGTAGTCCTTCACATTAGCTCTCAGTTTCGAAAAGGTTGGTGACCCGTCTTATAAACCGTCCATAAAAGAAAAAAAAAAGAATCTCCTGTTGATAATTACTGCTCAGGTATCAGATTACAGGACATTGCAGCAACTGCTGCAATGTGACACTATAGTCACTATGATCATTGTGTGCAGTAGCTTCAAATGATATGGTCATCAAATACACAAAAATGACAAAGTACTCAACGCAAAGGGACACGTCAGATTTTTTAAGCACATTTGACATGTGTTTCTACTAAAACTCCATTCTGGCCTTTAATATCATGCGCCCTCCGATTTCATGGCAGATTTACTGGGCTTCAAATAATCCCGTGAGGAAGCCGAGCGAACACAAATACCTCATAAAGAAAGAAGCTTCAATTAATCATGCAAAGTCATTATGGAAGTGGTGGATATTTCAAGATAAGGGCATGCAAACACACACGCACAAATGATAACATATTGTATTGAGATAGTGGGAGTTGCACTTGCCTGAAGCTTGAATGCTTTGGGAGATTCTGGCTGTTTGTTATGGATAAAAAAATGCAAGTGTTATGTCAGACACAAGCCGAGCCCCCATGAAAACAGCCATTGCATGGCGTAAAGCAGGGACAAGCTAGGCACAAGTCTATGAAGTTTGCTGTTGATTAGCGTGGGTCTCCTAGTCGGCAAAATATGCAAACTAGGTTATCCCCTTAATTTTTCACGACAGTGTAATAATACAGTCAACATGACTATTCAATTTTGAGGTTAAAGAGGGAGGATGGATGAAAGCTTGGCTAAAGCCAAAGTTAGAGTGGGGCTCTTACTGGAATGTTGTGGTCTTTGCGTCCTTTGTGTGAGGAGGCAACGTGGGCCAGGTACTGGATCACTTTCTTTGTGTTCTCTGTCTTCCCAGCGCCTGATTCACCTCTGAAAGCAAAGGGGTTGAAATTGCGGATAAATGGTTTATACAAGTCAGTTTTGCAAAGGTACAGACTTATACCTAAAAAGATCAAAGAAAGGCGAAGAAACAAAAGGGACAGGGTGAACATCGTCAGGCATGTGTTGTTGTTTTCTATATAATCACCCATCTGCCCAAATGCTCTATTGGCCCACCATGTGGTTTTGTGGGCTTGTCTCCAAAGTTTCCAGGCTCTGCTTTCAGGCGCGTTTCTAATGATAGCTGTGTTGAGAGAGGAGCATCCACACTTCCCACAACCAGGTCCCAGAGCCTGGAAAACCATGGCCAAGACAGAAGGCAGTCCAGGAGTTCTACATGCGGCAACATACCAGTGGCTTTAGTCAAGCTGGTCATTAGCTTCTCTGCACTTAGATGCAAGGGGTGAGCCCGCAAAGGCAGGATACAGACATGGCGATGTAGGTCATCACATCCCATTTGGCGTCATGTTTTCATAGCTATGCTCGAGTAAGAAAATATCTTGTTGGAAGATCTTTCTGGAAATAACCACCATCCTTACCAGGCTTTTTACTCCGAAAAGGAGTATTTTACTGAGTGATAGTTCACTTTTTAAATGTCGTCTGACTCATGCTCACTTCTAAACAGTACTCATAACTTCTAGGTAAGAAATTCTCCAAGTTCTTCATTTCAAGAGCCACTCTCCGTTGTTATGTTTTAATGGTGTGCTTCTATTGCATATCAGACAAACATCTGGGCTATAAATCAAGCATCTCTGGGTGCGAAACTGAAACTTGAATTTACTGCCGTCTGTAATGTTTGACAAATCTTCCCTTTATGCGACCGTGATAATCAACATCCTTATTCGTCATCTACTTTATATGAGAACATACTCGAAGAATGGCAGACTGACTTGGTGAAGTATACCATAAGGAAAGGTTTAATTTAAATGCATGTTAACCACAAATAAGGAACATCAATACATTCGTCCTCACTCAAAAATACTTTTGTTGGCTGTTATCTTTGGGTAACTTTCCACCAATTTTTCTGTACTGCTTGTCCCAGCTGAATTTGGGTGAGAGATACGGTACACACCCTGAACTGGTCGCCAGACAATCACATGGCAATCTGTGGGTAACTTTGAAAAGTATTTTCAGCAAAATGATGAACGACAGAATACTCATTGTGCAAAATCCAAAATTAAAGTGTCCCATTCATCAAATAGCAAAGATCAAAAGGCTTCCCAAACCACCAGCTTTGTTGTTTTAATTACCCTTTTCCACACCAATCATTACGACATAGTAAAACAGCAATATGTAGGACAGATAGTTAGCAGGATTGTGCCAAAAATCCAAAACTAACAATTTTAAAGAGCATGGATGCTATCTTTTGGCGAGGATATGACTTAAGATGTGAATAGAGCCATTTGTTTTCACTACTATCGGTATGCCATCTATAGCCTCTTTTACACATCAATCCTGCAAAACAGCTGCAAGGGAGTTCATCAATTGGCTTTGCCTTTTAACACACAACTAAGAAGACAAGCTGTTTTGCAATAATATTGAATTAAACAACATAAGGATGAAAGGCGGTGATCTACTGTGTAGGGGTGCGTGAATCGTGAGGATGGATTAAAAGAGGAATGGTTAAGCAATAGAACAGACGAAGCAAGTTATGTATAAAGGTCTTTCATAAAAAGATATGAAGTCACAATACTCACGTGCAAAGGATTGATTGGTCCTCACGATCTGTTGAGATGAGAAAAGAACATGGTCACCATCTTTCTATTTTCCATATTTTGTTCATGAGCTGTTTGGAAATTCTTCAATTCAAAATATAAACACATGCAGACGACTACTAAGTGGCATGAAAGCAAATGAGGTTAACAGTAAAAATGCCACATGTCAGTCTCCAGAAAAGTCTTGCTGTGTAACAACCATTAACTGACACACCGACCAGAAAGTGAAGGACTTTCAGATTTCATTACAGCACAATACAGGCCCAAGTCCAGATGACAGGATTAAACTTTATTCACTGAGCTGCGCATTCACTAAACTTTCCTGCCAGAACGTCATCGCTTCACCATTACTTATTGTATCCGATAACATGCTCATTGAACTCCAACCGCATATTCCACCACTACCACCACGCCAGGAATTATGGAAATCTGCAATATAACCTAATCCAACAAGATCCCTCTGTAAAGTAAATACCTTCATCATATCCACAACCGCAACCCACACAAGCGCTCACCAAACCCCCTTTCCCCCTTTAAAACTGAACCATATGATTAAAAGCCTCATGTAATACAATGACAGCTGTCAATGACTGCAGTCAACATGTTTGCACTGCAGTTGGTCTGCTTCTGTGCTCTGTGAAAAAGCACATTCCGTTAACAAAGCCACAGCTAATTTCACTGCAACAACAATAATATCCTTCATGACGTGTCATGTGACACGTGTGTCAAGACAGGGATGCCCATTGTCCCCTTTATTATTTGCGATATTTATTGAGCTGCTTGCATTAGCTATACGCCAGGATAGAATAATCCAAGGAATTCACTGCAGGGTAACAGAACACAAAATTTATCTATATGCCGATTATATTTTACTCTTTTTAGAATAACCTGCTATCTATCTTGTTAGGGGAAGTATTTAACTTAATAATTAAATTCTCACATTTATCAGACTATTCTATTAACTGGACAAAATCAACACTACTACCTATTACAGAAAATTCATGAAACCCTGCAAGCCAGGACCCTCATTACTCTTTTCCTATAGATAATTTAAAATATTTAGGCATAAAAACCTTACCTAAATTAATTGATTTAATTAATTTAAACTTCCGCTGGACTTGGCCGTTACAAAATTCTACTAGAATAAAAAAAAGAAGCAAAGATTAGTCTATTTACTCTTCAGAAAAGCAAATCCAAAGGAGGTCTAGAGGCATCAAATTGTATGCACTATTATATAGCTAACCAGCTACAATATCTCAATATAACATCTTGAATCAGTAAGATTACCGAATGAACAATACTGTGCTCTCTCTAAAAATTTTTTTTTAAAAAGAAGTGTTTATTTTTTCCCTTATATGTTTTAAATGGAATAGGCTATTGTTGAATTGCACAATCTACAATGATTCAGACCTTTAACATTTGGCCTGTGATCTAATAGCCTTCTCTGCATCAGCCAATATTTTTTTTTCAATGAGGATTTTTTGGGCCAATGATTACATGTAAAGCAGTTGTTTTTCTAAAAAAAAAGAAAACCACAGACCCACACACAGATTTATCTCCCCCAGCTTATAATAGGCACCAAAATGCAGCCAGTCTCCACTTGGTTCCAATATAAACTTGTAACCCGACTGAGGTTTGGTACGTGACACTTAAAACCTTAATTATTGGGTAATACTGACAGGCGTGCTATGCAGGCTGACGTGAGAGTCTTAATCATGGACTAGCTTACTTCATCTTTGGACAGTCCAAATATTGCATTATAATCCATTTTTCTTCAATGAAAGTTGTAAAGTTGAACTTTGGTTTATGGAAAAGGCTCAGGGAACAGCCCTTATATTATAATTCCCTCAAGGGATTAATGAAGTGCATCTACCACAAAAGGTGCCAGTTATGGTTGCAAGAGGTTATAAAGCTTAATTTCTCTATAAAGAACCAAGTGGGTTTAAACTGTTGTTTTTTTCTTTCTTCTCCCTTCAATGTCTGCTGGAATTCTTGTAGCAGGAAGCGAGGGTCTTTTTCATTTCCTGGAAGATAAATTCAGAAACACCTCTACATACTTTCAAGGAAATGCTGGCAGAGCCACCACATTCATCATCTTACACCATCTAAGACGTTGCTGCTGCTTTGTCTATTTGTAGGATTTACAAACTTGAAACAAGTTTACAAATGAGGTCATCCTTGTTGAATAGACATTTGGAAAACTGGAGCTCCGCATTTATTCTGTTTAAAGCGAGCATGGGATGAAAAGCAGGATTGCGCATAGCTAGTAAACTCACACCTTGTTCACATGAATCACTTTTTACAGATCATCAAGGTGTTATCTTTCACCAAAGAAATGCCCTTTTGTCCTCTCATAATCAAACATAGGCAAGCTAGACAGCAGATGCAAATGTGAACATACTTTATAGAACAAATACAATCAGCTTTGTGTTGGATGTTGGGAAAGAGCAACAAACTGCTTGCTTTGATTGGCCACATTCCCCCTAATCCCCCAAGTTTGATTAGAAAAATCTTCCAGTCTGCCTTCCGCAGACAGATCTACACAAACCTGATGGTTAGCAGTTGCACCAACATGGCCCTGTACCAGTCCTGCTCAATCCCCTTAACTCAGGCACGCAATGCAGAAACCAAACCAAGCACAGGCACAAAACAGAGCTAGATCAACCAGCTTTGAACGATTAAGGCAGGAGCTGGTTTGCATCGATGACATCATGGATAGCAAAGCAACGCACAAAATGACAAACAAATCTGTTTTAAATTGTAATGATTTTGTACATTTTCACCCACCAATGACTTTTTTTCTAGTGTGGTCAAAGTCACATCCAGTTACATAAGTGCTTTAATGAATGGGCCAGAAAAGTCTGTCCAGGTATAAAAATCTTCTCATATGTACATCATCTGGCGGCAACAGCAGCAGCAGCAACATGAAAACTAAAATCAACTCAATGTTAAAAAATAATAATAAAAATAAAAAGAGTCCCTAAAGGTAACATATAAACATTGCGAGTGACTGTAAGTACACAGGCCACCCACCAGTCATGGCAGGAGCACAGAATTAGCAAAATAAAATTGAGCAAACACATCTGTGAAAGTCCATGAGCTATACAGTTGCTTCCCCTTCTACAGCCATTTCTCTTCTTAAGCTCTCTTCCTCATGTTCTATTCACTTTCATTTGACCTTGCTCTCCGGTGAACATCCATCATCTTCCAGTGAGACTATCATTACTTTCATCCCACATCTCCTGTGGTTTTCTCAAGTTATTGCTTTCATCAACCCATGAGCCCTAAACTAGAAAGCAGTACAAGACAAAAAATGGGTGAAAACATCCAGGATATTGTCTACATACATACATGTCTACCAATAATTAAGATACTTTTTACATTTTGTTGAATATAGCTTCTTGTAACTGTCAATGTGTTCTAATGCCTACATTAACTTTCAAACTTATTTAACAGATTGAGAACATAAACCTGGTCCAAGTGGCCAGCTTGACCCACTTGGCAGCTCGTTGGTAGGTCATATTTTCCCAGGCTGTTACTCTGACAAGGCATGCACCAATCAAATAAAACAATTATTTCCTTCCAGTAGCTCATCACAAAACAAATTACATATTTATATATCATATTGTGGGTGTGAAAGATTCATATAGGGGAGACCGGGGCTAGTTGTATCATGGGTAAGTTATCACATTGCAATTTTCTTGTCCACCAGAGGGCGCAACGAAAAAGTGGAATACTAGTTTTCTTCGTTTAAATGGTCAGGGGTTGTGTACTGTCTGAGAATAGAATAGCACACTGTGAGCTGAGATGAGTGCCAGTTATCTGTTTTGGACAACCCAAAGTAAAACATTTCTACTTCATATATTTTATAACAGGCATCGTACATAGACAAAGTCTAGCAGCAAATCATGTGGACTCGTTTAAACTAGAGCAATTATTAGCCAACATGGTAGTTTGGGGCAACTTGTCTCAATCATTTTGGTGTTTGTTGTCACATATGCAAAGAATGGGCCAATGAAAATTGCACCTCTGGCAACTGTTTTTGTATGCCAGAATTGTTCTTCAGATGATGAGTCTGAAAAGTGAGGAAATTAGTTTGCCGGTTTTGTTTCATCGTTTAAAAATGTATTTTCCAGAACTACAGTATGCCCACATGTCAGGACTGTTTTAAGTTTCATGATGAACCATCCATCCATTAACTGAAATGCTTTATTTTTTTAAATTCAATTTAATCTCAAATTTTCAGTTTAAGGTACGCAAAACAAGCATTTGAGGCTGAGAGCTATGACCTACATGCCAGCAGGTCCTAAGGACTTTAATCTAGTTCATAATATTTTATATTAGATGGAACCCCAACTGTCATGACAAGTTTGCCCTATTTTATTTATTTGGTTGTTAATAACATAACTATGAGATTATTTTTTCAAAAGTCATTTCCTGTTTAATACATTTTATATAAACTTTATTTTGACGCACGCCGCCATTGTTATTTACATTGCAACGCATTCAGTGCGTAGTGACTCTGCCAAGCAATGTGAAACACATATCAAGAAAGCAAGTTAAGCCTCGTAGCATTCCTTAAAGAAACAACATGCAATCGGGAGAGTCACCCTCCCCCACGCCGTGCTCTCGTCATTCACCAGACACATTCAAGAGTTTTGATCGTCCCTTTAGGAACGCAACGGAGGCTTACATTGCTTTCTTCATTGGCGTTTCACATTGCTCGGCAGAGAGCGAGCCGCCATTCTATGTCACTACGCACTGAATGCGTTGCGACGTAAATAACAATGGAGGCGTACGTCCAAATAAAGTTTCTACAAAATGTATTCAACTGGAAATGATTTTTGAACAATGAATCTCATAGTTATGTTAGTAACAAGTTACAACCAAATAAATAATATAGAGCAAACTTGTCATGACAGTCGGGGTTCCTTTTAAAGTTTGCTCAGTGACTATGGTAAATTTTCAAGATCAATGAATAACAATTTCTCTGGCTGTAAAACAAACAAACAAACAAAAACAAGGAGAACATGGACAATTTTGTCCTTGTTTTATTAGATGCAAAATGCAGTGTGACATCTTACCCTATATAGTGTGACAACTTACCTACTGGTGGGGTAACATGTCACATGTTCACTCCCTCTATTTGATGGCTTATAACTCTGCACTGACACAAAGTATGAAAATGACATGGATACAAAAAATATACATAAGAATTTGGTCCATCTGGTATGCATTTTGCTTATATATGATGTATTGATTCCAAGAAATATATAAAAGTATAAAAAGTGATACAACTATGCCCCGGTCTCCCCTACATACTAGACATGAATGTCACTTTCATTCAGAGTGTGTCTTGCACATCAGGGTTCCTTTTGCTGCTAATAATTAATCCCCCAAGGGGATTAAGCAAACCTTAATTCTTCACATTCCAGAGCATTCCCACTCTCCCTCCACCTCAACTAAAGTCCAAATAATTCCATTAGTCACATTTATCAAGCTTTTGCAACAATCTGCATCTTCAACACAACACATTGCAGCTTTAAGAAAAATATGTGTAAAATCCAAAAAAAAAAAAAACTGGAAAAAAGTACGTTTTGCCACAAAAAGGTTGTTGTATTCCCTAACACCTCGAAAATTAAAGCCAACATAGATACCTGTATGAGGACCATTTACCATTTTTCTTCTCAATAAAACCAGCAGGGCAGTGTAGCTCAACTTCAACTCCGAGATGTCATTTCATGTTTTCACATGATATTTACAACTTTATTATATCAAGCAACTGACCAAATGAACACTTTGTGACAGGTGCTCTACAGGTAAACAAGGGGACATTGTAAGGTTATAAACAATTATTATTATTTTTTACCCTTGGTTGTCCTTGTAACTGGGTAACACATTTCTTCCACTCTGCTGCTCAAGCACAAAATTTGCTTGATAAAAGAAGTCGTAAAATGCAGTTGAATGCAGTGAAAGGTCCATTACCGTGGCAACCACTTCACACGCATCAGAAATCCTGAGCACTTGTGCTACTCATCTCTATTAGATTTTGGTGACATTTACCCACAGCTGCACACTCGTCTGCACTCTCGTCTCCCTTATTAAAACAAAAACAATAATCTTGTTTTGTTTATATTCTTACTTTCTATACTATATGCTGCCCTAGAAAGTTATTTCCACAGTAAGGCCAATTCCTTTATTTGTCTTTTAATGAGAGCAAAATCAACACTTCAGTATTTCTTGATGTGATGTACAATTTAAAGTAAGTAATATTTGTAACAAAACACACAAACACTCTGGAAGAGATGACTTGATTGAAGCGACTTCATTCTTAAATCATTCACCACAGCCTCTGAGTTGCTGTTTGCTCTGGGGACTTATTCTTTTTGGTCTTCTCTTTAGCATATAAAATGCATGCTGTATATCGTTTAAGTCTGGAGATAGGCTTGACCAGTTGAAAACACTTCTTGCCACCTGGTGAACTCCTTTGTTCTTTTGGCAATGTACTGAATTTTGGGTCATGATTTTTGCTGCTGCTCTTGTCTTATTCGTTTTAAGATAAGCTAAGATAAGATACACCTTAATTTACCCCACAGTGGAGAAATTCACAGCGGTACCAGCAGCAATACACATCATCACACATCGTATATAAATAATATGTATCGTAAAAAATACTTATGTAGCCTATAGTTAAATAAAAACAGAAAAACACAGTAGTGCAAATAGATGGCTGTGGTGCGCATCATCATCATATTTGTTGAATTTGAAATTAAAACATCACATCACACCACTTCAACGGTCTACCGAAAGTACAGCTGATTGTAAAGTCTAAAAGCAGCAGGTAGGAAGGACCTTCGGTACCTTTCCTTGTTACAGCGTGGGTGAAGAAGCCTAGCACTAATGGTGCTCTCTAGGGCTCGAACAGTCCCGCACAGGGGGTGGGAGGCGTTACCCAGATAGATGATAGCTTTGTCACAATTCTCCTGTTGCCTACCACCTCCACCGTCTCGAGACTAGAGCCCAGAACAGAACCCGCCTTTTTCACCAATTTGTTCAGTCTCTTCCTTTCCGCAGCTGAGATGCTGCTGCTTCAGCAGACCACACCGTAAAATAAGACTGAGGCCACCACAGAGGCATAGAAGGTCCTTAATAAGTCCTTCCGCACCCCGAAGGACCTCAGTCTACGCAGCAGGTGTAGTCAAGTGAGTCCTTTTTTGTACAGACCCGGAGTGTTGTCAGTCCAGTCCAGGTTCCTATTAAGGTGAACGCTCAAGTACTTGTAAGAGTCCACTATCTCAATGTCTATTCCCTGGATGTTCACCGGAAGGGGGTGGGTTAAATTACCTTTAGTCCAGCTCCTTAGTTCTTCCTGCATTAATCAGGAGGCGATTTTCCTCACACCAGGAGAAAAAGTTCATGTTCAGTTCTTCGTACTCTGTCTCATCTCCATTGTTGATGAGACCAACGATGGCAGAGTTGTCCGAGAACTTTTGCAGGTGACAGTTCGCCGTGTGGTGTGAGAAGTCGGCAGAGATGGGAAAAGTACTGACATTCTGTACTTGAGTAAAAGTACAATTACTAAAAATTACTTTGGTAAAAGTACTCATTCAAATAGTTACTCAAGTAAAAGTAAAAAAGTATATATGACTGGATAGCCGATAGGCCAAGTCTTTTGAAGCCGCGAGGCCGCCATATTGCTCCTCTCAAAAAATGTTTCTCGGCATACGTTCCTATACATATACAGTATTGAAATTGGAGAACATTTGAGACAGTACTTCGTAGAAACAGCATGATTTATGTTGTTTTAAATGTGTTAAACATAAACAAGACAAGAGGACATCAGACATTTTACAACTTGCCTTAAATACATGTATTAATTATATGCTCAATGATGTTTACAGGAGGAAACTTATATATTTTTTTATTAAAGAATTATACCTGTAATTCAATAAAATATTCCTCTGCCAAATCTATTATTGGGGTTTAAGGAACTGAGTGATAAAAGAAAAAGGGGGTCTTCAAAGCAGCACATACCGTCCACTTATTCATTTTATTATTCTTTTTTTTTTACTTGTTAAAAAATAGTGAACATTAAAATGTAACGGATAAAAGCAAAAAGTATTCTAAAAAAATAAATACTCCGTGAATTACAAAGTACTGGAAAAAAACTACTCAAGTACAGTAACAAAGTATTTGTACTTCGTTACTTCCCATCTCTGGAAGTTGGCTATGTAAATGGTGAACAGTAGAGGAGCTAGAACAGTCCCTTAAGGCGCACCCGTTACTACAGATCACCGTATCAGACACACGGCCGCTCGTTTTCACATACTGCGGCCTATTGGTGAGGAAGTCCAGAACCCATGTAGTTAGCTGGTGGCACACCACCTTGAGCTCCAGTTTGTCCAGTTTTGAGATCTGGCTGGATGGTATTGAAAGCACTGGAGAAATCATAAAACATGATTCAATTTTAGACGGTCCTTGTCCTATGTAAAAGTACCCCAATGTGCAAATACCCCAACATGGCCAGGGTTGCAAGGGACCTTTACAGCTGCTCGCAGCTCTAGTTATTTTTATTTTTCAGATAAAATATTCTTTACATGAATTTATGATTATATAAAAATAAAAATAAATGTAATATTAAAAAAATGTCAGAGTGCACATTTTCAAGTTGTGAGAAAAAGAGAAGGTGGATGAAAAAGTTTTAAATTTGGCTAACAATGTCCAAAAAGGAAAAAAAAAGCAGAAAATGACCATCAAAATGTCCACGAAATTGCCAAAAAGTATTTTTTTTTCTATTTAAAGAGGCAGGAAAGAAAACATTCAAAAGGTGACCATAAAATGTCCAAAAACAAAAGAATAAATCCCCAAAACTACCATAAAATGTTGAAAAAATTGCCAAAAATGTCAGAAATTTGATAGCAAAAAAAGACAGAAAAAATAAACAGAAAAAATAAACACAAAATGTCCAAAAAAGGAAAAAAGAGGCAGAAAATTACCATATGTCCATAAAATTGTCAAAAAAAATTCATAAATTTGACAGAAAGGCAGAAAAGTCTAAAAACGTATGAAAAAATACAAAAGGGTATAAGAAAATGAATTGGATGCAACATATTTATGTTTTCTGTTGCAGCTCTAATTAGCTATTGGGCCCTCAGTACATAGACTAACAGTACACAGTTTCATTCATCACAATGTTCAAAATGTTTTGCAGCGTCAGACTGATGTTTTTGTTATTTATTTGGCCTAAAATGACTCTTTTGACAGTAAAGGTTGATGAACCCTGGTTTAAACTAAAAATATGACTAAAACGCAGAGATAGGAAATTCAGGTCCAGAAAGTAAAAACCCTGCCACAGTTTGGCTTTATCCACAGGCGCTTCTACTCAACTTGCAGGTAAATGAGCTCGGGCGAGTAGAAGCACCTGTGGACTGATACAGCCAAACTGTGGCAGGGTCTTTACTTTCTGGACTTTCTCATCTCTGCTAAAAAGCTATAAATCCCCCAACACAAATTATTTTGAAAATGATGGAGAACGGCTAGAGAGAGAATTTGGAGTACCCTAGTTACAATACCATCCATTGCAGGACCACTGGCCTAGTTACATGCTCTTTGAAGAATATTGTTAACTTTTTTTTCGAGTGTTTATCTTAAACTGTGCCATGTGGATTATTAACTATTTTTGTCAGTGCATTAAAATCAATGAATGGTTCAGTACACATGCAAGAACCCCTTTTGAAAAGACAAACAATATACCACGGTAACCACAGTTACTGTAGAGCAGTTCTGTTTGTAATAGCTTCAAAAAGGAAAAGAGCTACAAATTACATCATAAAATGTTGCAGTTAATGATAGCTAATGACTAGTTACAATATTTGCAGACCTCTGGCTTAAAGATAAAACACTTTTGAGGTAAAACTATGCATGTTTCAGTACATTCACTGTGGCTTTTTGTAAACCGCTGAATGACTAAGCATTAGTCATTTCCATGCTGTTGGACCAGCTGCCAGTTTGGCATTCAAAGGCATGCACAAGTCTATGAAGAGCAAGCCAGACAACCCTGCAGAGCTGACTGGCCATTTGTGTGGACCAATCTATGCGTATGTTGGAATTCAGCAGTCCCTATCAGCACCGGGGCCTCTGGGGTGCAGAGTGGGCGTCATTTGCGGCAGGTTGTGATGTTCAGGGGAAATGAGAAGCAGGTGTGTAGAACACGTCGTCAGTTTTTATGACTTTTAGCGTTGTTTTTAACCCGTCGGTGTTATTTGTCCATTTTCTGGCATTTTTATGTTTTTCTGTGTTTCATCAAAGAAAAAGCATTTGAAAAAAATACACTAGGGACCTGACATTTCACCAGGATTGTTAAAAAATGTAGAAGTTCAAATTGGCGGCATGCTGCAATTTATAATTATTGCTAACAGGAGGGAGAGATTCACATAAAATTTTTGTAATAATGCCCGATTTTGGCTCATTGACTCCCATTATAAATCAGTTTTTGATATGCTGTAAACCTGATGTGTTATAATGCATTTTCCGTGATTACTGGTGCAATCGCTTCTTTGACGAGTCATAAACATGAAAATAGAGGAATTTGTGTGTTGAGAGTGTTAACACCCAAAATCCAGAGGAGGCAGAGGATGATGAAAATGACGGCGATCAGGGCAAAGAAATTAGTGAGTGTCTCTCAAAATGTTTTTAACTATTATGGTCTCCTACTCACGAAGTGGCCACACATTATTTCCCCCATCCCATTCCTAACCCCGGGGCAACCCTCTACGCAGTAGCCAGAATCAGCAGCCCTGAAACTGCTTTAGATTTGTTTTCCAACTAGGGCATCATACAGCAAACCATAAGAAAAGCTTCAAGCGGCTTGAGGAACTAGGCAAGGCTCTAATTTGGCCTGAAATTTTGTAACGGGAAGCAAAGCCTTCTGCCGAAGGCTTGGTGGAGCAGGTGGAGCATGCAGAGCAGCGTGCTGGACCCCCGTCCAAGCGCAAACAATGTGGCCTTTGCACAAAGCCACTTTGGGCTTCAAACGTTTTGCGCAAAATGTGGAACTTACATTTGCAAAAAACACATCAAGACCCATTGCATGAAATGTTAAATGGGAAAAAAAAAAAAGTAGTTCTGGTGTTTAGTTAGTAGTAGTTCTTCGTTTCAGTAACTGGTGTTTCATGTTCATGAATTCTGCATATTTGTTCTAAAGTGTTACTCATAAATTCTGTCATCAAAATCAGTTATTGTGACTTTGACCTTCTTATTCTAAAGAAAAAAATATCTTGTTACGACTTATTGACATATTCAAGGATGTCATATGAAATATTTTACTTTGATTTATATCTATCCATAATATATATATACAGCATAGTTAGTTTTGCTGTTAGCATAATACTGCTATTATTGTCCATTGGGGCATAAAACCCCCCAAAAACTATATATGTATAGATAGGTCTGATGCCACTGAACATTTTGAGCGGTTGAAAGTGAAAAAAAGTTTTCAGAAATTATCACACTTCAAAGGAAAAGCCTGATTTGGGACAAAATTACATACTTTTATGCAGAAAACTGCCATTGTGTAAAAACTGGGCATGCATAAAAAAAATAATATTGTTATGACTTATGGACTTGTTTGAGCCTCTAACTATGTCAAATGAAATATTCAAATTAGTCTTTTATTATATATATATATATATATATATATATATATATATATATATATATACAGCATAGTTAGTCTTGCTGTTAGCATAATACTGCTATTATTGTCCATAGGGGGCATTAAAAAATAAATATAAAAATAAAAACCATATATGTATAGATAGGTCTCATACCACTGAACATTTTGAGCGGTTGAAAGTGAAAAAAATATTCATAAATGACTAAGTTACCTCACTTCAAAGGAAATGCCTGATTTGGGCAAAATTACAAGTTTTGTGCTATTCAGAAAAATGCCATTGTGTAAAAACGGGGCATGCATAAAAAAATTATATTGTTATGACTTATGGACTTGTTTGAGCCTCTAACTATGTCATATGAAATATTCAAATTAGTATTTTATTTTATATATATATACAGCATAGTTAGTCTTGACATTAGCATAATACTGCTATTATTGTCCATAGGGGCATTAAAAAATAAAAAATAAAAACTATAGATGTATAGATACGTCTGATGCCACTGAACATTTTGAGCGATTGAAAGTGAAAAAAATATTCATAAATGACAAAGTTATCTCACTTCAAAGGAAATGCCAGATTTGGGCAAAATTACAAGAGTTTTGTGCTATTCAGAAAACAGCCATTGTGTGAAAACTGGGCATGCATAAAAAATTCTATTGTTATGACTTATGGACTTATTCAAGCCTCTAAATATGTCATATGAAATATTCAAATTAGACCTTTATTTTACACATATATATATATACAGCATAGTTAATTTTGCTGTTAGCATAATACTGCTATTATTGTCCATAGAGGGCATTAAAAAAAACTTCTTTTTTTTAACTATATATGTATAGATAGGTCTGATGCCAGTGAACATTTTGAGCGGTTGAAAGTAAAAAAAAGTTATCACACTTCAAAGGAAATGCCTGATTTTGGCAAAAATTACAATAATTTAATCCAAAAAAGCAACACCAAGGACTCTATTGGGTGGAGTTTTCTTTCTTTTAGTATTTCCATAGACTTTTCGCTGGTGGAATTGGACGTAATGGCCGTTTGCGCCTTTGTACGCCTTTGTGGGATGGAACACAGTGTTTTCCCAGCCAATGGTAGCAGCCTACCTCATTTGAAGAAAGAGGAGGGATCGGAGCACAGTCAACCTGAGTGTGCCAGGCTTGACATGGCGGAAAAAGAAACCGACAAACTGGAGTTCTTGCATAACATCAGCAGATAAGGTTCAAGTTCTCCCCTTGTGTGTGATGTGGGCAATTTGAAACCAACTTGCACCCACGACGTGTGTCTTTTTGTCTCCTCAGATAAAACTTTTCGGGTTTTTTGCAGCTCCTGCAATGACAACACCAATCGCGCACAGATGCTAAAATAAACGTCAATCTTTGCAACAAATGGGGAAAGGGAGAAGTGCTGTATACCGTAAAGCAGTACACATTTGTAGTATTTGTGTGGCAAGGTTCCTATCACCCTCCTCAAAGTTGCTTAGTATCAGTAAAATAGGGTGACCATAGACCCCTTTCCCAAAAAAAGGACACTTGCCCCGGCCTTAAAATTGTGGTAACAGTTGCAGTTACACTGTGTACTTCACCTCTTATTAGTCATGCAATGCCACGGGACATTTTCATGAATTTATAAAAACCCCGGACACCCAAACAGGATGTAAGAAAATGGTCTGTCCTCGACTCCCATAAGTCCTCCCAAAAGGACGTTTGGTCACCCTAAGTAAAAGCGATATAGACTCCCTCAGGACATGACAAAGATACCATTCAACTAGCTGTTAGTCATTGTTTCATCACAAGAGTTATGAAAATATTTTTGGAAGATTGAAAAGTTCCTTAAGTGTTGCTTTAAGCTTTAAGGACTTGTTGTCAACAACTTGCCCCTCATAATAAAGCGTTTTCTTCTGTGCCAATCAATAACGTCATCCGTAACAATGTGTTGTGTTGTGTCATTTGCACTTGATTAACTAATGAAATTTTTAATTTGCAACAACAGGAGGAATGTGGCACTCTCTCAAGAGGTGACGGACCAGAGAGTGGGAAAATAACTGATAGGAGTACAGACAGCTGGAAAGACAGATCAGCAGTGAGAAAGTGGCCCATTGGAGACCCGATGCAAGTCTGAAATGCACATAATATAAATCTGCTATATATAGAACTATGTCACTGCATGACATACTTGCGGTTGAAATCCTATGGGTGTTTCTGCATTGATTCAGGTTTGGACTAGTGACGGCAGTTGGCAGCTGAGATCATAAGACCAAAATAGTTTGTCATCAGGGGTTAGTGACACACCCTCACGGAAATGAGCACAGTGAGTTAGGGACCCCCTGTGCTGTGTGTGAAGGCTTCTACACACACACGCACGCGCGCGCACACACGCACACACGCGCGCACACACACACACACACACACACACACACACACACACACACACACACACACACACACACACACACACACACACACACACACACACACACACACACACACACGCACGCACGCACGCACGCACGCACGCACACACACACACACACACACACACACACGAACAGGGAGGAAAGAGAGGAAGCCATAGTCATTCACACCTAGGCGGTACAATTACATGCTCTTAATGTAGCAGCTTAATGAGGTACCTAGCGTGGAATTGTCCCTGTGCAGTTCATGTTTATTGATGTTCATATGACCAGGACAATACAAAAAACTACTTTGACTTCTTAGGCTTGGTTCTAGGTTATAAAAATGAAATCGCTAGCTGATCCAACCATTGTGAATTCCCTCAAAACAACTCATTATGTGGATTTACTAGTATGTTATATTTAGCTTCCGCACACCTGTACTGTATTATTTACTCCCTCCAATATCTAGACATGCAACTGAAGAGATGAGAGATTGTCTTCTCTGTGGCGGTGACCTCAGTGGTCCGTGACATCAAATTGCAAAACCATTCCCTTAATTGGGGTTACGTGGCACTCCTTTCCACCTTTTGTTTGCTCCATTTGCATAGCAGCAGGCAAAACATTCACATTCACAATTCCTGAACAAGTTGACATCCATGTCTGACTTGCGAATGACCTGGAGTTACACCAATATGATTATGTGTTATTTTTATTTTTCTGAGCAGTGTAAAAAAATCACCAAAGGAATGAAACAATGATGGAGCCAGAATAAGACATACAATTATTTAGTGACTAGACACATAATTTAAAGCACGGAAAAATGCACTCGCACAGAGCCATAAAAAATTGACTTAACCACAATGAAATGCTTTGAACTTTCAAGTAAATGAATCAAAAAGATAAACCCTTATTAAGACAGGTACATTTGTAATAGTGCCCATGCAAACATATTGGAAGCAGATGCACTGGAGGTTTGATTTACAGAGGAAATTGTGAATTTATAAGTTTGTTTTGCTTCCTCTTTATTACTTG
The DNA here is from genome assembly GCF_054856555.1 of Leptonotus elevatus. Classification (NCBI taxonomy): domain Eukaryota; kingdom Metazoa; phylum Chordata; class Actinopteri; order Syngnathiformes; family Syngnathidae; genus Leptonotus; species Leptonotus elevatus. Next base: position 49,958,872 of record NC_141239.1, on the reverse strand, counting down.
TGCATCAGCTTAATTGCACATAGAGAAAAACAGTAGACATCCAAGGATAATAATTTACAATGTGTCAAAAATATGGCACATTATCATTTCTATATTTGGAAAAAAATACTTGTAAACGATGAATGAAAAGCAGTCTGTGGTCAGCTCCAGGTCTTGCAGACACATGGTTGCCGGTTTCTTATACTATCCACAGTTCAGATAATTCAGCCAGATTTTTTTCCTTTTCACATTTTTTACAAATCATATTTATGTAATGCTCTTAATGTGGGGGTGAAATAAGAAAAGTCTGTGAAAGAAAAAGAGGAGATTGTGTTGAAGAAATCCAGGCCCCACATGTTTCTCATGGTGAGGCGCTCCTATGGTGTGGAAAACATCATTAGGCTGAGGAATAAATTATTTGAAATGTAATGCCTTTATATCACTATGACTCAAGCCTTGGCAATATGGCACAAACACATCATTGTATTTAGTATTAGATTTAGAGATGAAAAATCCATGGCTGCACTTTCTTGTCACAAGTCTCGGCATTAAGGCGGATAACATCTGTTGAGTGGGGGCAAGAGTGAAAACAGACGCAATGATGTCACACTTTAGTCTGGACTGTTGATTGTGTTGTTCCTGCCTACATTTTTTGCTCCCTTTTTAACCACTCGCTCTATTAACTCTTCATACTCATGCACTTAGTGGCAGCAACATAGCTGCAACATAAGGTACAACCGCACAGATAAATGAAATCAAGTAAGATAACAGCAGACCTCCACCAACGCTAAAGGATTTTATGGAGGACCAAAACTGCTCAAATTCAAAATAAATAAATGGCTAAATGAATAAATAAATGACTAAAAGTGAAAATAAAAATGGATATAAAAAAATTCTTTGAAAATTAAATCCCCAAAAATAAATAAATATATATATATATATATATATATATATATATAGTTGTTTTTATTTTTTTTAAATTCGTTTTTATTTTTACTTTAAGTCATTTATTTATTTATCTAGTCATTTATTTATTTTTTCAATTTTGGCCGTTTTGGTCCATACTGCCAGATCGAAATGTTATACAAATGAGTGGGCGGTCCTAAGCGTGTCTTGGGTTGGACTCTGCCGTTGCAAAATGCCTTTCATTGGTCGAGTGAGCAGCTCTGCGAACAAGGAAGTCTCGCCGGCTTGCATTGGAGAGCTCCAGCAATAGACGACTATCTTGTCCACTGTTACCTCGACTTGTTGTCGAGCAACTCAAGTCGCAAGTTGTGGTGACAGTGGACAAGCTGTCGTCTATTGCTGGATGTATTTATTTATGTATAAATATATTTTTTGTTGTTTTTATTTCCATTTATATTTAATTTTTTGGGGATTTAAGTTTTGAATTATATTTTTTATATCCGTTTTTATTTTCACTTTTAGTCATTTATATATTTAGAATTTTGGCAGTTTTGGTCCTCCATAGGATTTTACCTTAATCGCTAAAATGAGTAAAAGTAGATAGTTTCATACAGGGGAAAAAAACCTTTGTTTTTTATTTTCTAATACCTATACTTATCTTATCTGTTGATGTATTTTCTATACTTCTAATAGTACCCTTTGTTATTTGTTAAATAAGTCATCCATGTTTTTTTTGTGTGTTTTTCTCTAGGTTTCACCTTTAGGCCGATGAGAGGAGAGAGAGAGAGGGAGAGGTGTTGTAGGAGATATGGCAGAACTCGTTTGGCAAAGTAATCGATTGCAGATGGCAACCATTGGGTGGCTTGTCATTCCACAGAGGCTCTTTGTGATGGCTGGGCCCGCAATAATCCAACAGAACAAGGCTGTTTTCATGTGTATGTGCGTGCATGTGTGTTTATGCTGTCACCTCTCATATCAGAATGCTAAACTCTGCAGCTCCACAGGATTCCAGACACACACAAGGGAGTATATGGGACTTAATCACAAAAGAGAGTTACTGTGTCAAATAGTTTAACTAGCAATGTTACGTGACAAGTGGCCATTTGTGGAATAAAATAAATAAATAAATAAACATACCATGAGTACTTGAATTGCTTCTAAAATCCCGCATTACAAATGAATTCACCCAAACATAATTAACTGTTCACAAACATGACCTGTTCAACGGCCCATACTCCTTTGAGTAAATTCGAGTTTTCAGGGTAAGTGTCGGCATTTGAAACATGACGCTAACTTTGACTTGTGTGAATATAGCTGAATTTTAGCCTGCCTGAAAACTTGGCCAAAATTTTAACTGAACTTGTCAGCTAATTAGAGAAGGGAGTTTCCTGAGCTCGACAGCAACACATTTTAACTGCAGTTGCAGTGTTGCGCCATTATGGAGGCACTATATCAACAGCAGTTTACCGGAAAGACCTAAAGCAACAACCGGGGAAGAAACAGCTTTCTTCTTTTTTTTTTAAACTTGAATGTACCGAAGAAGAAACAGATCATGGAGCAACCGTTACACATGCCCATTTTCTGGTTGTGAGGCGGAGGTGGCACGCTCAAGCCATCGCCAAAGTCATAAAAACAGAGTATAAACAATAAACATAATATTGTTTTACAACGCTAAACTATATTTACAATTTAATATGTAGTAGTGGGTGAATTTTTAATGGTTGTAGTTAAAAAATTGCAAAAAATTAATGGCAACTTTGTATTCATATAATTTCTCATTTCTAGTCCTTGTAAAATGGCTGCAGGAGGGTGGTTGATACTGGTATAGGTCACTGCCGCGGGTACTGATACCTTAAAATAAGACTGGTATTGGCACTGTTTACGATACCTGGTATCGGTAGTCACCCATCATAGTCAGGTGACACCACCTCTGCCTCATTTTGAGCCAGGAGAAATCCTTTTGTGTATTGTGTACCTAGTCCAGACTGGACTATCATATCATATCATTGACTATTCAATATATGTGCTGCCCATTACTAAAGCAGGGAATCTGCTTTTCAGAAATCTGTGTGAAAAAGACTAATAATAGGGGGGGAAACTGAGGTGTAAGTATATGCTGAGGAATCTAAGGACTAAGCTATAAAAATCACAGCAGAAATACTGTATAACCGTATCCTGTATGGCTTCCGCAGCTGTCTGTCCTTAAAAGATGCATCTGCCAACATATATTACAGTGTGTGTGTTTGTGTGTCGGTGTGTGTGAGCAACAGACTGTTTAAACAGGCCTCACATTTGTCTGAAAGTCATCTCCTGAAGAGACAGACCTTTTGAAGACTAGGACACCCCTTCCTTAAACACTCACACACATGCACGCACATACTCAGTCTGACACACCACACCTGTTTTGTCACTCAAACGATATGTGCACCCTCCACTGGCTCTGCTCGCCCTCATTGCCCCAGAGAAAGGCCTTGTTTCCAAGGGGAGATTTCAGGAGTACCCGTCTGCATCCGCACCCTCAGAGCACACAGGTCCCAGCCCCCTTCAAACTGCACAAAGCCTCCATTGTGCAGCACAATGCTGGCTGCCCCCTCTGAATTTCCCATCGACCCCCTTCTCTCTTTCCCTCATAACTCTGCCCTTTCTTGCTTTTGCATAACTCCTGGTCTCTTGTTCGGTGCTTTTCAGTCACTTTCCAGCATCCTCCATCTCAACTTCATAGTTCAATCTTGCTCCCCAAACTACCGATTTTGGAACTTTTCAAAATACTTGGGAATGAAGCAAAAATAATAATGTAATAGTATACTAACTTCTTAAATAGTATATTATGCAAGATACACAAATAGGCTCAAAGGCCAAATCAGAATGCGCAAATTATGTTATTTTTATTTTTTAACAACATTACTCATTGAGTTAATTGGATATTTGGCTTGAGATGGCAGAAAGAGCTGGGACATCAATTACACATTCCTTGTCCTCATGCAACTTCCCTTCACTATTTAGCAGTGACCATATTGCAAGCTATTGCAGTGTCAAAATAAAGAATAAAACATTGAAGATAGTTACAAAATGAAAACGGAACGACCCCCCCTCCTCCAAAAAGCCACAAAATGCATGCAACAATAAATAGAGAGTGGGGGGGGGGGCTCCTTTATCCCAAACTACGCAGTATTATAGCAAGAAAACTAGTTTCCTGCTAAATATGGCAATAAATAACTATTATAAGTCATTGTAGCATCAGATTTGTATGAGAATGGCAAAGCACCAGTGTTCACCTCACCATATTGTCAGCAGCGAAATGGCCTAACTACAGCAACACTGGCCATATCCTAAAAGGGACAAATGCGGACATTCCAGACTACCCGTTCAATGTTTTCTTATAAAAAGGGTCGAAAATAAAGACTGAAGAGACTAGAACAGTTCTAGCAGATCTGTGGTTCTATTTTTCATGTTAAGCGAGGGGGGACCAAAATGCCTTCAAGGATGTGGGAAATTCCTCTCTTCCAAGCCAGAGGATTTTGTTGTAGGAAAAAGAATAAATGAGGAATGACACAATTCTCGAGTGAAGAAGGCAGAAGGGCGGGAAAGAGTAGGACCAGCTGTTTGAGTTGCAGTTAGTTTTGAGATTTGAATGTGGGGGGGAAAAAGCCCAGTTTTTTCTGTATGAACTCCACAGAGTGGTGGCCGTATTCAACAAGTGTAAGAAGATCCAGAAACACAAAAGGCCCATTTCTGTGCCTGCTAAAACACTGTCACACAAGTGACACATCTATCTGAGTTTCCTGGAGATGGTTATTTTGTTTGCAGTGCACACGCGCTACATGCACACGCACACACGCGCACACGCGCGCACACACACACACACACACACACACACACACACACACACACACACACACACACACACACACACACACACACCCCCACACACACACACACACACACACACACACAGTGATGCACTCCTCCCCAAAGGACTCCTGTCGTAGGCAATGGACGCAACTTGACCGTGACTCAGCGTGTAGAATTTAGCATGGCGGGGTATTTATCGAGGGGACAGTGATGACCTCATTCCACTGGCTACTGTGCCACTCTCCCTGTGTGGGCCAGGGGCTCAAAAGAATGAAACCTCCTGCAGGGAAAAATGGGGTCAAAGAAGAATGGTGGCTGGCACAGGAGTTTTCCAATACCGAGGTAAACATCTTGCATTATGTTCATAGGCTGAGAGAGGTTTAAATATGTGGTCTTATAGGGGTGGGACGGTCCAGGTAACCCACAGTACAGTCAGTAACTCTGTTCTTGACCAGTGTCTCAATAAATTTTGTGTTTCATGTTTTGTGCATAAAGAGAATACATTTTTTCTCTCACGAATGTAAACAAAACCCGATTTATGGAACACTTGGATTAAGTGTTGCTCAATTGGTCATGTCTGCAATGCACTCAGCAGGCATGACCGACTGACACATGCTTAGTCCAACAACAGTTAAATATATATTATATATATATATTATATGTTAAACAATGCACGCAAAGACCGCTTAGTAGTCTAACAATATGCTTAATGTAAAATACGCAAATTCAGCACTGAACTAAAGCTAGCATTAACATAGCATTTATCTTCCACTGATGCCATCACACCGCAACAAAAAAGGTAAGGTATTTTTTATTTTTTAAATACTGTATTGTACTGTAAATGTAAAAAACATAAATAGAAATTAAAATAGGAATTTTCTGTTTTTGGAGCTTGTGAACGGATTAATTGCATTTAAATTATTTCCTATGGGAAAAAATGTTGAACAATTCGGACTTTGAACATTTCGCAGGAGCCAATTAACCAATGAGCTGCAGGAATTTCTGGCAAGTACTGGTCCTATCAAAAATGTCCAGTGCACCTGTTCGGAAGTTCCTAAGTAATTCATTTTGGGTCCCCTTTCTTTTATATACATCAGAAAACCATGACATCTCAACATGGGTGCACGGACTGTACTGTACGTCCACTGTTGCTTCCATTAAGGTGGAACCTCTGACACTGATGGACAATAATTACAAGCTGTTACTCAAGTGTAAATTTAGAGTGTGAAGTTTGAAGAATGATGCTGGCTAAACATTGGTCACTTTCTCTAGAAATCTCTCCACTACAGAACTTGTGCTTCTGAAGGAAGCCTTTTCACCACAAACATAAACGTGCATTATTTGATGATAGAGTGCATTAAGAAAGCACACTAAGTAACACTTTAACTTTTCCAAATTTTTGTCCAACCTTCTTCTGAAATATGAAAAAAAAAGTTTTTTCTCCCCTCAAAATTCTACAACAGACCATAATTAATGTTTACAAAAAGAAGAAGAGGTGATTGCTAATTTATTAAAATATAAAACTACAAAACCAGGCAGGGATGTGCCCAAGAACCCAATATTCACTCTCTCAGTGCTCCAGTGTTAGTCTATGAAAAGAAAACCATTCAAAAGGACAGCCAACCACCAATCACACCTGAATGGTAAACTGAACTCTCTAGCATGAATGCCAGATGTCATGTTTTGAATGAGTCACCTGGGCAAGCATGGTGGTGGCAGCATCATGTTGAGGGGATGTTTTTCAGCAGGAGGAATTGTGACACTAGTCAGGACTGAAGGGAGGATGAATGCAGCAATGTGCAGAGACATGCTGGATGAAAACTTGCTCCACAGCACTCTTGAAAGCACACTTTGAAAATGGTTCATCTTTCAGCAAGCTCGCAACCCTTAGCACACAGCTAAGATACTAAAGGAGTGGCTTCAGGGCAACTCTGTGAATGTCCTTCAGTGGGCCAACCAGAGCCCAAACTTGAATCAAACTGAACACCTCTGGCAAGATCAGAAAATGGCTGTACACCAACACTTCCAATTAAACCCGGTGTAGCTTAAGACAAAGAGGTGTGCAAATAGGAATGGGCGCATTGATACAGACTTAGTTGCTTCATTTCAGAGCTATCATGCCTTCCTCCGACCATCTCCATTCTTTGACAGCAATTTTCAAATGATGATCAAATGGCAATAGGATTAAGTGAAAAACACATTATGTTGATGGTCCCTTGATGCGCTACACTTCTCAGATAATCAGTAATGTCACATCCTCCCTGACCTTGTGACCTTTCACACACTTTAAACACTTTCTTCACACACTAATCTCCTGGAGTATGCAGTAAATCCAATGTTCACTGCAAGTGAGCTAAAACTCTTGCACGGGAATGACTCTTGGCTAAAAACACTTATTTTTATCTGCTTCTAACAATTAGCATTCACGCCTTCTAAGCAAATCAACAAATCAATTGTAATACATGGCAGCAATGTCCCATTCTCAAAGTTGGTAAAATTGACAGAGCAAGAACGTCTTCACACATTTGTCAGTGACAATTCAAAAGTCGTACCTTGAAGCATGCAGCGGTATGCTGACTCTGAGATGGCGTAGATGTGAGGTGGCATCTCGTGCCTCTTCTTACCCCGGTACATCTCAATGATGTTCTCTGAATAGATGGGCAAGTTCTTGTAGGGGTTGATGACCACGCAAAACAGGCCAGAATATGTCTGCAAAGATGAAATGGAAGGAGCTGTAGTAAAATATTCGACTATGTGTTATTGTATGTTAAAATATACTAAGTCATATTGCCATGGAATATACTGAACAATTACATTAACTTTAAAATGTGTAACTCCAGAATGAACTGTATAATGTGACAGCAAAACACAGAAGAAACACATTCCAAAGAATACAGAAAATACTTAAAAATACTTCATGAACAATATGGGCACATAGAACATATTATTGTTAAGATTTTCCCTACTTGACTTCCGCTTTAAGGATTTGTTCACTACACTTCAAAGCTCCTGCTCTGTGCTCTCGGTCCACAAGCTTGGTGGCAAAAAAAACCTACACTTGATAGCTATTACTCCCTTGGCACATTCTGGGTATGAGTATGCCACTGCCACCTACTGTAATGGATGTGGAATTACAGCTTATTCTCACCAGGCAAAAGAAAACACGTTTCCTGAGGTTAAATGAACCACCCTTGCATTAAGGACTGCTGTAGACACGTATTAATTATAATGCTAATTTACTGTTCATAGCTGGTTGCTCTTTGCGCTAATGTGGTTTTAGCCAGACTTCCGTGAAAAGTTTATTGTACACGTATTACCTTGGTGATTAGCATTGGCTTCTCCATCTTCCCCTCTTCTCCCTTCTTGCACGGTGCGCCTCATACTTAGCTATGTCTTGTCTGCCTTTAGTGATAGTGATTATTGTCAGAAGTCGACTTTATTTATTTATTGCCACAGATGTAAGGATTGTTTACTTAGCACCACACAAGAATAGTGTCTAGGATCGTTGTAACTCGTAATTTTTAGTATAACGCAAACTTAAGACAAGTTTGCCTTTGTAATTTGTTCTGTTGTCATCTAGAACCATACAGCAGAGGAGAAAAGGAACCATAATTTGTGAAAGCTGTTACAATGTAACTGAAAAGTTTCTGGGAAAATCTCCTTTGGTGATTGCCAACCTATTTTGAGACCTCATTTTTTTTACTTCCTACGTTTAGACACCCTGCCATTCATTGGCAAGAGTAGAGTGCAGACAGCCGTTCATTGCCCAACGAACCGTCACACTGTTACACATGCTGACATGTGTATCGTAATTAGAGTTCACTGTGACAGGACTTTAGGAGCAGGCACCCAGGAACCAGACAGCATACTGAAATCATTCTATAATAGCTCAGTGTGGCGCCCCTAGACCAAAAACAAGTGATGGTTCTGTACTAAATGATGCAGACAAAAAAGAGAAATGCTGTAGAAAGAAGTTGACGAAGCATAAAACGGCTGGTAGAAACGAAGATATGAGCCTGATAGCTTTTCCAAAGGTCCAGTTCAGTAGCAGTGTAACATAGTGCTGCCTTTGTTTACATCTTTCTCCCCATATAAGGAGAGATGACATATAGCAAGAAGACCAAATGGAACTCTCACAAGCTCTTGATTTTTCTGAGGAATGACAGTTCCTCCTATCTGAGACTGCCTGGTGGATATTGTTTGTTTCTTGATCCCGACATGTATAGTAGAACTGCTGCTGTTTTTACCTGGACAATCGGGTAGAATGATGAGTCAAACAATCATGGTGCAGCAGTTTAAGGTTGGGCATGAAATTTAAGTTAAGTATTTGTGCTCCCTCCCACACCCAGGCCCTGCAACTCCCAGAGTCAATTACTTCAATATTGAGCCTTTTTCACCCTTTAGGGGCCACTGTATTTCTCGCTTGTGTTTGGAAACATGCAGGTTACAATTTAGAGGTGGCATGAATGTTTATTTGTGACATGGTGCATCACTTGGTATGTTTACATACAATATAAATGACCATGAACATTTCCCATGTGACATTTATCTGCAGCCACGACAGTGACTCATGGATAGGGGAGATGGTGTGAAGTGTGTAGAGGTATAATCGCACCCCCTTCCACTCTACAATGCAGAGTTGTAGCTGAAGTTCCTTAGTAAATTTCAAAAATACATCAATCGTTGTTTTATGTAATATATGATAGCTGCTGTGTCCTTTGTATGAGTGATAAAAATGATATAAATCTCACAGCACCAAGGCACTAATGGCAATTGACAAACCTCCGTTATCGCTGGCTGCAGCAGACCGTACAAATAACTCATCATGCCCAGCCCCATCCAGGAAAGGGAAGGTGATATTTCCACTGTGAAATCAGATCCAGGGAAGGGGATCCTGTGGCCTGGTAACAGCTGAGCCACACACAAGCAACAGGGGACACGACAGCCAACCCCATCTGCCATCTCTGGACAGGACATGGATATGCTGCTGTCCATTGTAGAGGAGAGGGCACACTCTCAAGCGCACCAGGCCGGTGCCTTCATGCCACTAGTCTGTGTGGCGTTCAGAAGACTTGACAATGTGTACATGTCATAGCAACACAAAAGACACAACAGAGCAGCCTTTGACGTAATGTGCAGTACGTTTTATGCATGGAATCAAACCACGCTGACAGCGAGGTTGACAGTGCTTCTGTTTCCTGATTATTATACTTGGATTCAAGAACAGGCTGTCTGACTGATAACTAAAGATATGTGTTCACAAATATGAATGATCACATTATTAACCCGAGTGTTAAGAACTGTTATCTTATCAGACAGCATGAAGCCCCAGGCAAATTACGCTGAATAAAAGACACTTTTGTTTGAAACATCTTCACTGATAAGCTTATCTACCAGGGAAGGAAAGAAGAAAGACAGACAAAATGAAAGAAAACGAACTGAGGTGAACACGTTAAAGTGGAGAGCAGAAGAAAGGCACATCAGCAGACAGATGGACACTAGGACAATCTTTTTGCCATGGAAGAATGCTGATGCTTTCTGACAGCTGGGGCTTATCTTACAATATTAAGGCCTGCTTGTTTCCAAGCTAACTGTGGTCAAGCCCAACGTGGAGCTCTGATTAGCCTGTGACGCACCACCTTGTTGAAATAAATCCTTCCAATCAAGTGTGCGGTCATTCCGTCTAGATGCTACGACAATGACCAGCACCTAAATGATGGTGCGCGTCAGATGTCTTTGCTATGATCCAAATATGGAAGCCATCACACAAATTGTAAGTCCTCGGCATGAGGAAGGTTTAGAGGGGCTTACAGCATGTCTGCATTGGATATAGTTGAACTCTGAGGAGGTAAGTCAAACAATTGAGCTAGGACATTTTCTTCCTGCCACAAAAAAAAAAAATCCACTTTGTAAGAACACATGTTTGCAATTTGTCTTAGCCAAAATACAAATTAACAAGATCCCAAGCTGAACATGTGCCATGACAAAGCTCAGACCGAGACACCTATTGGTATCAGAAGAAGAAGCAGATGAAAAAAAAAAAGGAGCCCACAAGGGAATTGGGATTCAAAGTACAGTAGCTGCGAGATGACTGCGCATGATAACCTTAGCAGACCAGTGCTAGAGGATGTATGCAGATCAATATGACTACAAAGTACAATACATATTGCACTGAATCCCAGGGTGTCTTTTATGAAGCTTTTTACAATGACAAATGGCAAAATACATAAGAATTAATAGAAAACACATACAGTAAACTACAAATACAGGTACACTAACAAGTCGAAACATTATTACCACTTGCACAATAATGAATGCCTTGTGTTGTAATTAGCAGCTTGACAAGTGACCAGCATATTTGTGGAATATTCACCCCCAAAAAAGTAAAGTACTTCAAATACCTCTAAAATCCTCCATAACAAGTAACTTCACTTCACACAAAAAACAATTGACTGCTGCAGTAGCTGCCCTATGCTCACACTGTTGAGTTCTTAGGGCAAGCGTCGGCATTTGAAACATCACGGTAATTTTGACCTGTTGACGTTTCGGAATTTTGGCCTGCCCTGTACAAGCAATTGTTGGATATTTTTAACTGAAACCTGTCAGTCAATCGGAGAAGGGGGTTCTCCGAGTAGAAGATAGGTCAAGGAAAATGTTGAGAAATATTGAAGTTATTGCCTATTACTCTAATTTGAAGGTATTGTGGCCAGATTTTTCTTACAGTTAAGCAGGAGTAATTTTACTGACTGGAGACCGGTAAACATTATCATATATGTATATTTTATTTATTTATCTGTCTAATTTAATCTAGATTTCAAATGTTGTCACCCAGGGACCCGCATGTTCCAGTTGTTGCAAAGCCTTGACCCACTTTGTATATGCTATGGTTTTGTTTAGAAATAGCCTCTGGAAACACAACAGTATAGAGAAGAGCATCTTGTATTTTCAAATGTAATTTCAAATTAATTTGATGTACCCCCAAAAGCATATTGCTCACCATAACATCTGCTAGCCAGAGGCTGAGCTTCACTGTATTTGTTCAGAGCGTAAATTAGTGGCTAAACAGCTAAGTTTTCCTGTTGCTTACTAAATATGTTTCAATTGGGAACTTGGCACACCTCCAAAATAAGAATGCATGACATTTTGTTTACAAGCTGTCTGTGACGCACACAAAATGGGTGCGAGACCCACTTTTGGGTCCCGACCCACCAGTTGAGAACCACTGGTCTGGATAATAAGTTCAGTGTTTAAGAAGTTTAGTCCACGTGTTTACATATCATATTTCATAAAACATTTGGAAATGTTAATTGATGTGTTAAAGCCACATATTTGTTTACATTGTTATATTCTATCGACACTTTAGTTGTGTGACTTTTCTTTTTCTTTTTGCTGATTTTCTGAATTATATTGTGGGAAACGCTTAAAAGACTGCGCACCAACGTATTTATTAACAGTAAGTTTACATTTGCAATTGTATTTGATAAACTTTCATATTACTTCATTTGACTTTATCTTAGAACCCTGGATGATAGTTTATTGTACTAAAGGTTAATTAATTGCTTATTTGTTGAAAAATATATTTTTTTAAAAGGACGTGTGAAAACAATCGTGTTACTTTGCAATATCAATATTGGGGGGTGGAGGACTACGAAGGTGGAAAATTGCAAAGTCTACTTGCATTCTGCATCTGTGCCTTTTATATAGAACTGTGACTCAGATATGACTTATGGCATGTGTGTGTGTGTGGGGGGGGGGGGGTATAGTGTACAGTATGCCATATATATGAATGTAGCATGTATGACAAACATAGTGTGTCTCGGACACAATTAAATGTTATTGTTTTTATTCATCTGAAATGAGTTTTCTACTTTTGATGAAATAAACTGTGAAAGGATTGTGTATTGTCTGAGATTTTTCCAACACTCTTTGTAGTCCCTGAATGATATTCCCTCAGGTGACAACCAACCTACATTCTATTCCTGAATGCCATAAAATGGGTCACTCACAATCAGAGAAATAGAACATTTAAAAAAAAAATCATGAGTTTAGAATATACAGTGCAGTATTTATTTGACAAGTATGAAGTACTTCAACATAGTCTGAATTTCACCCATGGGTACCAAGGAGAAGAATTCCAATAGAAGAAAGCAATAGTTTAACATGAACACAATTCATGTGGAACATGTGTGGTCAGGAAGTTCAATGTCCCATCCTCTCCCAAACACAGACTGATAAATATTAGATGTAGCTATTGCATAATAAACGGCTAAAGGTTAACTCGTGTGTGCGAGAAACAGTGAATTTAAGGTGAGTTTTAAGGTTAATCATCACCCTGTGAAAATTATACAGTTATGAAAAACTTCACTGAACTACTTACATATATGAGTCCAGAGTAGTAGCGGTCCTTCAGGTTGTGCAGCACAGATGCCTCATTCAGGCAGGTGAGCTCGGCCATGTCCTCCACCTTACTGAACTTGGGAGGGTTCATCTTCTGGATGTCATCCTTGTTAATCACCACCTTTTTGCCATTCTCGGCCAGCTCCACCACAACCTCCTCACCGCGCTCCTCGCGGATACTGGCTCCCTCAAAACCATGGCGCTCTGAGGGAACCCAAACCAGCTTCTTGGCTGTCCAGTCAGCCTGTGTGGCCGGGTTGTAAACCACAGCACGATCCACAAACAGGTATCGCTCTGGGTCCTCTTGACCACTTCGATGCGACATCTTATGTTGGGGTGACGAAAGCAATGTGGCCGCCTAGAAGAGACAAGTACAACTTTGAACACATGTCAGCAATGCACACTCACAATCATTGGGTTAGCTAGTCACTTTATCGTGTAACTTTTTTCCTGTAAGCTATTTTTGAGCATTGTATGGCCACAAAACAGCACTTTCCAATCAGATTAGAAAAAACAACAACACTTTTTTTTAAATTATGACATATGGAGGGAAATTTGCATTTAGAATGTTTTTATTTATTTGTAAAAAGGTAAATGCAATATAAAATACATAGAGGGTAGCATATTGCTGGCATTGGGCTGAAACCTTTCAACTACAGCATATGGTGCCCAAAGCACTTTACAATGCCTCACATTCACCCATTCACACACATTAATGGTCGACTGCTGCCACGCAGGGCACTGCCAGGTCCATTGAGAGCAAATTGGGGTTCAGTGTCTTTCTCAAGGACACTTCGACATGGCTACCAGGGGTGTGGATCAAACCTACAACCTCACAGATGGGAGACGACCACTCTAACACTTATCCATGCCACCCCTAAATTTAAGCTGGAAATCTAGTCAGATCCAATACAAAAGCTTTGATCATCAGCTAAAAAATGTCATCCATCCATTTTTAGAAATTGCTTATTCCATTCATGGTCACGGGGAGCTTGACCCTATCCTAGCTGAGTAGGCAAAAGTCAGACAACACCCTTCACTGGTCCCTAGTCAATCACAGGGCACTTACTGTATAGAAAAAAAAAACAGACTCAGTCACACTCAGTTCACGCTGTCACTGAATGAATGAACGAATGAACGAACGAATGAATGAACGAACGAATGAATGAATGAACATTAGTTAGGCAAGTAAGCCGCAAGACAATTAGAGATTGATCAATAATGGCACCAAACTTTAGAAAATGGCATATTTTTTGCTGATCCAGTTCAGGGTCATGGTGAATCTATCTATGCCAGCTAACAGTGGGCAAGAGATGGGGTACACCCTGGCCTGGACTGGTTGACTGTCAATCACAGGCCACATATAAAGAGTCAACCTTTCACACTTACAACTTTGGAATCTTCAGTGAAACTAACATGCATGCTTTTGACGTTTTCACCTGGAGAAAACCAACCTAAGTACGGGGAGAACATGAAAATGCCAGACAGGGGGGCCTGCGGGTCGAGATTTGAACCGGAACCTCCCAAATGTGTCTGCGCACTCCAAACTACAATCACACATATGACCGCAGCAACTAAAACAAAACATTAGTAATATAGTACCAACTGTGATAGAGCTTAATTGTTTTTCGATGATTGGATTGTGCCAGTGTACGGTGTACCTAATGTTCTGTCCAGCTGTGTCTGACAGATAATTTCTGGTAAAACAAAGCTTAAAAATCATCATCACAAGCATATCAAAATATGCTGGCAAATGAAAGATGAGTTAAAAGCTGTCAACAACAGAGATGAGCGTAAAGTGTGCATGACAAGCAGATTTCCTTAGGGCTTTGCCTCTGTGTCATATACTGCGCATTGTGCGTAACTGCGCCGCTCTGAGCACAACGGGACACGGGGACGTTATTAACAGCATATAAAAACCCTATCGACCAAACCGTCCCACTATGGAAACCCCTTGTAAAACATACTAGTTGTTTGGCATCTTTATGTACGGCTTAAAAAGAAAGATGACTGTGCATAAACAGCAAATGCAACAGAAAAAAACTAACTTGTATCCATTCAAACAAATGCGACATTACAAAGGTCATTACAAGTTAACAAAACGGATAACTAATGGAACTGAGCGGTCTCTAAAACATTTTTGCTTTAAAAGGGACAAGCTAATTGGGTGATAACGGTGCTATACCTGTTTGTTTGGTTTCACCCAAAGTGCACTCCTGCTGCTAGCTTAAACTGCTAATTATAGCGCGGGCTGTGTCGTCTAATTCGGCTTCATCTGATTAACATGAGTCTGTCAGAAAAACAGACAACAAGCAAGCATTTAAAACAGCCTTCTGAACTCATGTCGCACGAATAACAAGCCTAGTCCAACTAAGTTTGAGAAAGGACCTCGAACACACCCTCCATCCCGAAAACACCGGCTCCCAAAATATGGTAATCATCATGGTCATCCATAACCGGCCAGTGACCTCCGAAACTCACCTGGTGTCGTTCCGAGAAGCTCGAGTCCGGTTCCCCACGCAGTCCGCTGTGCCTCTGATGCGCAGCCTCTGTGCAACGTTCTGCTCCACGCACACAATGGAGATGCAGGCATGTGTTTGGGCTCTGGTATGCGCCACAGAGACAGGGCTGCTGCCTCGACACTGGGGCCCCTCCTCGACCCTACAGTTACTCACTTGACCGCCCCAGCCCCCGCCTACACCCGACACCCAACTCACCAGGCACCCCTTCAACGGATGAGTGCGTCACCACCTGCCTGTCAATTATACTGCTTATACCGGTACAGTTCTCTCTAGAAGAATTTGCAGAGGTGGGAAAATTACTCACACTGTACAGATAATTGGGTTTAATAAATTAAGTAGTAGTGGTGTACGCCAGTTAAAAAATAAATTAAAAAAAAAAGCACCGGTAGTGCGAAGTAGTTTATTACAGTACTTTAAGTCGCTTTTTCAGGTATCTATATTTTACTAAGTTGACTTGTGTAGCTATACTTTTCTGACTACTTTTTACTCTTAATCCCCACATTTGAAAACAGCTGCTGCTTACTTAAGTAGGCTTGTTACTTTCATATAACTTCAGTAAATGACAACACACACAAAAAAATCGAATAAAAAAGCAGAAAAGTAAAAGCAGTCGAGATCTTGATTTATTGACTGGATGAAATCTTGGTGAACAGGAATCATATAGCATTAACAAAGACGAAATCACTCTGGAGAAGCAAGATATTCCCCGCATGGCTTAATTTATAAATAATACAAGTCGCTCCAGCTCTGTTTCTCTTGCATTAGGTGGGCTATTTGGTCAGAATTTACTGCTCAGTGCTCACATTCTGAGTGGACTTGGCAGTCAGTTCATTGACGGTTAATTTTTCTGTTTGTGATTGCTCTTAATGTATTCTTTCATGTTTACTTTTATGTATACTGTGTTGCGTCCTTTTATGTGTTAATTGTGTCTTCTTGGCTAGCTTACCATTGAAAATGAGACATATGAATGAGTTTTATTATAAGGGTTTCAAGTCATTGGTCGACTAATTATTTCAGATCAAGAATGATTTGTAGGGAATACAATGTGTCTTAATTGTGACAGTTTAAAAAGTATAAGCTAGCTGCATTAAAAATTCTTATCTGAAAATAACTTGTACTGTTTACAGACAGGTACTCTATTCTAATTATTTGTTGTTATCATTAGCTAATGTTGCATATTTGTTACTCAGGTCACAACATGAGCGCGTGTCCAATTCTTTGTTTCATTTTCTTATTTAGCTTATGAGCTATGCTAGAGAAACTATATAAGTAGTGTTTTTTCCCAATAGATATCAAAACACAATTCTTGGAGCCCACCAATTAATTTTATCTTGCTTTTCCAAATCTATTGCATCAGTTAATGCTCCCTGGGCTTGGCATTCCTCCTTGTCACTTCTGCAATGCTGTGCCTGCTTTTCCACCAAATAGGACCCGAAGATGTCAATTATTTAAGATGTCAAACTTGGTATACTTTACCTCTTTCTAATCTAATTGAAAGTTGTTTTTATTTATTCATGTATTTGTTAATGTGTTTTCAGTGGAGGATAAAAAAAAAAGTAAGAAGACAATTTTTGTCAACATCAGGGACGTACAGATATATATTTTCAATTATAGGAAGTAAATTTAAAACAAACAAACAGAAGAATACATACTGTACTCAGGTAAAGTAGGCTACAAATCCTGGGGGTGGGAATCTAACAAATTAAGTAAGACGTTATTTCCCACCATCCTATTTGTCCTTGGTTGTACAGCCAGTCTTACGTTTAATTTTCATATTTATTTACAGCACGTTTCAGCTGCAACTGTTCTATGAATAGCACATTTGTGTCTTCTGCCATCTAGTGGAAGAGCATTTATTTGCCGTCTGGCTAGCACTAAAATTAAAGGCATTGATAGATGAGCAAAGTTACAATATTTGTTATTAGTACAACATAATTTTTGGACCAATTTAGTAAAATTGGGTAATTTCCCACAGCATACCTGAGCTGTACTGCATACAACCTTGACTTGTTGTAAACCAATGATCCCCTGTAGTGCACAAATCAGTTCTATGAGGTTGATTGAGACTAACAGCTCACTATTGGGTCTAAAAAGACAACAATTCTTCAAAGCTTCAAGTGGAAGAATTTTACTACAAATGATAAAGAAAAAAGACAAATTTAAATGTAATTAAATAGTCATGTATCAAGATAAAGGCAAGACCTTTTTGTGTCATAATGATCCAGATTTGGCATGAAAAAGACAATATTTAATGTTGTGGTTATGTACAGTCAATATTTAAGTCAACGGCCTCTGCGTCCACCTCTCCAGGCAGCAAAGCCCCTTTTCTTCTCGCCTCCTCGTCCTGCTCCCGGGCCTCCTTTCACCTTCTTCCTCACGCCGCTCGCTTGCTCCGTGTCATCCTCGTCTCCAGCTCGGTCTTTGAATCTTTTCCTTTTCTCACCTTGTTCCTTCATTTCCTGAAGGAATGTAATCAAAGTGTTACCTCGTCAATTCCTTTGTTTTATTCTAAGCTTAGTTTGCACTTTGCAGTGTTTATTAATGGCACTGCATCACACTGACGTGTTTCTAATATTTGGAAACCTTCTTTAGCTACATAACAGGGGTAACATATTAGTCACACTATATTTAAAACTGAGCCTTTAGTAGCCTATCTTCTAAATATAAAATGAAACGCAAGCTCTATGCACACATTTTAAGATTATGCAACAACGCTGACTCACCAGCCTGGCAAATCGCTGGGCCTCGCTGACCCTCTCCACCAACATCATCACCTCCTCCTCGTGGGTGGGGAAGGCAGGAAGCTTTTTTCCAATCAAGCTTTCTATTCTCTGGAAAAGCTCCACATCATACCTGAAGGGGGAGGAAGGGTCTTATGAGCACATGACAGACATTGGCAATTTGCAGCAGGAATAAGTTCAAATCTGAAAATGATAGTAGGTGAAAAGGGATACTGGCGAGACAAACAGGAAGTGCTTACTGGGTGACAAACGTGATTGACTTCCCCGATCGTCCTGCTCTGGCTGTCCGCCCGACTCTGTGGATGTAGTCCTGTGTGGGCCAACACATACTATAATCAGCTGCGTACGTTAATGAGCGGTGAAGAGACTGACAGCCCCGCGTTACCTTGGAGTGTGTGGGGATGTCGTAGTTGATGACGCAATCAACGTGTGGAATGTCGAGCCCTCTGGACGCCACGTCAGTTGCCAGCAGCACCGACCGCGACTTGGCTTTGAATTTATTTAGCGACCCGAGACGTTTATTCTAAACAATGAGAAAAGAGTGAGATATTAAAAATATCGCACAAGAACATATGCTGACATAAAACTAAAAGAAGACAAACATAATCAGAGAGTAGTACTGTGTTTTGCATTTTCATTACTATTAAAAACAAAAGCTCTGATGTTCTACCTGACTCATCTGCCCATGAAGAGGGATGGCCGTGATGCCAAGGTTCCTCAGCAAGAGCGCCACCCGCTGTGCACTGTTGCATGTGCTGCAGAAAATAATGAAGGAGTTGCCTGCCAGCTCGTTGATGATAGACACCAGATAACAATCCTGACACACACAACGCACAACCACAACGTGTTAGCAAACAGTCATCTTTATATTTCATGCCTGAAAACAAGCATGTGTATACAAACCTTGTATTTAGACGGTATGAAGATGTAATACTGCTGCAGTTTATCTACTGTGGAGTATTTGGTAGAAACGGCACACTTGACTGGGTCTTTCAGTGCCGCCCGCTGTAGTTTCTGGACCTGTAGACAATCAAAAGGATGGTCAATGTGGGGTACTGCGTGAAAACAAATGTGCAATTACCTTTTTGGTCATGGTTGCAGAGAAAAGGAATGTGCGCCTATCCCGGGGAATCACCTTCAAGATTTTATCTACCTGGTTAAAACAAGCGTACTCATATCATCATGCTTCCACTGGAAAAATGAATAATGGCTATATTTGCATTGCGGTTGAACCACAACAAATTCTGCTTAGGGGAGAAGTTTAATGACCCACCTCGGTCTCAAAGTCCATGTTGAGAATTCGGTCCGCTTCATCCATGACAAGGAACTTTAGCGCTCGCAGGTTGAAGCCCTTTGTGTTCTCCAAGTGATCCATCAGTCGACCGGGTGTGGCTGCACAAATGTATGTGTATTAGAAATGACACAGATGTAATAATGAATACTTCTACAATACAGCTGCCAACTCAAAGACTGACAGATCCGACCAAATTTTTCTGGCCCACTAATATGACCCTTTTTTTTTTTTAAACCATTCTTGACATAAATTGAATAGTGGTATAGTAAATGTTTGGTTGACACTATTTTCCATTACTTCAGATTTCTAGTGAAATTTTAAATCAATAAAATACAAGGACTATTGTACTACATAGTATTACAATATTATGTTTACAGTCACAATTAGGGATGACCCGGCCCGATCACGTGGTTGCTGACTCGATCGGAATCGGACATTGTCTCCCGATCAGGACCCAGATAAATATATGTGGTTATTTTTTATTAAATCTGGAGTTGTGCGGTGGCACAGAGTGACACTACAGTGACACTATTAATGTCATCAAGCGGCGGGGCTAAACAAGGAAATGGCGCAGAGGTATTTGGAAGTAGATGATTATAAGTTATTATCGTCTCTAATGTGGTAAGCGGAGACGGTGCGACTTGCACTGTGTGCAAAGTGAGCATTTTGTGTGGCGGAAAGTAAGTAAAGTAGATGCGTTGCACACTTTCCCGCTACCCTTCATTGACAGCCAGCCAAGCAGCCCTGACCGCCATTAGGAGCTGGCGACTTGGAAGTGCTTTGTGCCATCCCTGCGGATCCAGCCGCGGTCGCGCTTCATTTCGCGCATGTAGGTGCGCCGCCTGCGCCTCTGGACGCCCTTCGAAGGGAGCGGCACCTCGCTTAGCCTAGCGCGAATCCGGTTGGTCAGACGTCCTTAGCGGAGTCGCTAAATCTCGCCTGGGCCGGCAGTTTGGCCTGGTGCAAGTCCAGACCCAAAGTCATGATATGGTAAGATTAAATACTGCAACGAACTTGCCATTTCTGTTTAGCACTCTTATGTCCGACTGTTAGTGAACGCAACACAGGTCTCGCGGGAGGGGAGGGACGAGACGTGCGGTTTGGTTGTGCGTATTGTTGTCTTTTTTTTTGCTAGCCTCTTGAGTTGTACGTCCAACAGTGGTTTATTGAGAGAATTAAAAGGTTGACATGCCAACCAACATTTGGCGGTGGCGTTCTTGCAAGACGTTATAATACATTTTGCTTGCTTGTTCATCAAATTCAGCCTTGTTTGTTGTGAAGTTGGCTTGTTTCACGCACATATATACTGCATTTTTTTTCTTCCTAAAGTAAAACAACATTAAGTTCTCAAAAATAAAGGTCTTGTGAAAAATGTATATACTGATTAATAATACCCCTTTGAGTCACTCATAGATGTGCCAAAAAAAGGGAAGTTAAATGTTTTACTTAGTTTAACCACTGTTCACTCACCATATAAAAGGTGTTGGGGTAGTTTTGTTTAAAATAAATAAATACAAATTTTCCCTCCTCCTTAATAAAATGCTGAGGTATCGGATCGAGACTCGGAATCGGCCGATCTCAAAATGAGGTGACTCGGATCCAAAAAAAAGTGTGATTGGGACATCCCTAGTTATAATGGCAGGGATGAGAATGAATTAGAATGTAGATATTCTGAGTTCATTATCAATATTGCTTATTTATCCAATTCCTTCTTTCTTTCCTTTTTTTGTTTTACTCTCTCCTGTGTGCAGCTGTCATTGCAAATGAGAATATGTTCTCAATTATCTTACCTGTATGTATGTATGTATGTATGTATATGTGTATATATATATATATATATAAAGGTTTTTTATTCCCATACAAAATTTAAAACAATGTGGGTCTTGATGAATTACAGTTTGACATCCCTATTCCAAAAGAATGTAATGTCTTACCAATGACAATGTGTGGTTTCTTGGCCAACACCAAAGACTGAGACATCATGTCAATTCCTCCAACTACGACAGCTGAAACAAAAACATTGGTTTAAGACACAATCATTGTTTATTCTGTTTTATACCATTCATCTTTTACAGGACACCTACCACACTTGACGCCAATGCTTGAACCCAGGGCCTCAAACTGCTCTGAGATCTGAAAGGCCAACTCTCTAGTGGGAGTGAGGACAAGGGTATGCAGCCTCTGGGGTGAGGCCAGCAGTGACTGGAGGATGGGCAGAGCAAAGGCACCCGTCTTTCCTGAACCAGTCTCAGCCAAGCCGATGACATCCTTGCCTTCACGCCATGAAGAGAGAGAGAACAAATTAACATGATACCACAGCACTCCTACACACAACTTCAAATGGCAAAGTGTAAAATAACGATGATTCACATGCAAACAAAAAAAAGGAAGGAAAAAAAAAGAGACGACGTCTTACCTTGCAGGGCCAATGGTACAGCTTCAATCTGAATCTTTGTTGGACTCTTCCATCCCAGCAGATCACAAGCTTCGCACAGTACCTCGGTGACTCCCTATAAATAAATAAAAAAGTTAATTATATGTGTAAACTGTTGGATTTACATTTAGTTATCGTAGCCGAACTTCATTAGACAACCACTTTGGAGTAGGACTTCCGAAAAACGTTCGGATATTGGCTTACTTTCACCTCTCCCGCCTTGCATGTCATCTAGGACACAACATGTTCTGCCTTTTAATTTGCTTAAGGTAAACCTACCAGGTCTCGGAAGGTCTTTACTGCCTCCTGATTTCCGCCACTGTTGTCGTTAGTGTGATCATCGACACCACTCAACTCTTCGTGTATTTCTGCATCTGTGTTTAGCTTAGAGCTTCCTTCACCGACATCCGCCATGCTTTTTTTTTGCCTAACCAACGTGCCACTGTGCACCACAGTGCGCACCATAGTGCGCAGATGCGGAAATACGTTCAAGCGGAAACAGCAAAGATTCATGGGAATATGAGTTTTTTCCACTTGCAACTTGTTTTATTACGTATTGTAATACAATTTATTTATTACGTCTCACTTTTATCACTGGGCCCTCTATCACCCCCACCCCCCACAACAACAATAAACGAGAGCCATTATCCAGCCTGTTTTCCATGCTGTGATGAGCTGATCATTAGATTCTGTCGAGCTGAAGGAGGGAGACATGGAAAACAGTACCTGCGGTCACATAGTGTGATCCCTGATGCATCGCCTATACTTGTTTAATTTAGAAAATTAATAGGACAGCCTAAAATTTACATTGTACTTTTGATACATCACACAGACACAGGAGCTCTTGAAATGTTTATTTAGATGCAGATCAAACAGTTCGAGGCAGTAGTTTGCCAGTGGAATAAAAAAAACATACATGATGAAGTCTAATAAAACACAAAGAGTAGAATACATAATAAATCAACAGTAAAGAGAGACAAAGTCATAGAATAGCTTCTGGCAAAAAAATAAAAAATCCACTCAAGTAGACCTAATTGTTTCCTTTTACTCATAAAATTGCATATTTTATGTTAACAGATTGATTTTGTTTTACTAGTAATATTCCAGATTAAATGAAATCAACAGGCAGCAGTCTTGGCAACAGATCCAGGAAAGAACACTAGCCTATTACGCTGCAATTTGAGAGCCAAATACAGCATTTCTTCAGTTTGACCTTGGTGCGTATCACAGGAGTCCCTCCATCTCTCTCATAAAGGCTTCATACACCTGGTCCTTGGTCTTCATGCTGGGCTGAGCCACAGCCCCAAACTGAGCTGGGTGAGACATGCCCATGGAAGCAGCGGAAGAGTGATGTTTGTGGCCATGGCCACTTCCCATACCGTCATCCCCTCTCCTTCCACCTTTGTCTAACGGACCAACCACTGGACCTGGCGCTGCACCACTCTTGTCCCTTCGCACTCTCAGTGCAGTGGGCACAAACCGTGTGACCTCCGTTTTGGGATTGATAATTTGTGGTTTGGCAGAGATGGTGGCCCCAGAGCCAGCACCGGCTGCCAGGCCGCCTGCACCAGCGACAGAGGTGAGATTGGCCCGTTTTTCAATGGTGGCTGCGTGGAGGTGGCTGACAGCAGAGGCTGCAGCAGTCCCTGGAGGAGGGGGCATTTGCATGACACTGGCGCGCATGGACATTGATGGAGGGGGCATGTTGCCTTGTGAGCCATCCTGGCTGGATCCTGGGCCTTTTTGCCGCTGGACGAGGCTGGGAGGAGCACTAAGCACGTTGGCGCTGAGAGGTGGTGGGAAGAGGGCAAGCGGTGGCGCCAAGGGACGGGGGGGCCCTCCTGCTCTCGGGGGAGGAGGTGGAATACCTGGAAGGAAAAGCACAATTTATTTCCAATTAGAAATATGTAGTTTGAATTTAAAACAACTTGGGAATCCACCAGGGTTAAAGAATAGACCACAAGACAGATACAAAGATCATATACGGACACTAATCTACTTTGATGATGTTGATAAACGTATCTTCTGTTTAATGTACTTGTAAGTACACCACATATGTTCTAATTGTGCATTACTTATTAAATTACTACTTCTGGTTGTGTAATTTGATAGTAAGAGAGCATCCGGAAGTTTAAACATTAACCCATTAAGATTGGGAGCGCATAACCGCACTTCTACCGTTAAAGCCGAGAGCGCTCCTGTGCTCTTCTCGCTTTAAACCCGTGAGAGCGGATATGTCATTTTGTTGTGTTTTCACCAATTCTTCGTCTCTTAGCCGATAAAATGTATAAGAATATATTTTATTAGAGCGTTTATGGTTGACGCAGATTCGCGGGAGTTATGAAATAAATGACGCGATTGACGACGGCGCGGGAGGAATTCGAATCACTGTAACGAGTCGACAGTGAGATACTGCTAAGAAATATGTTTGCAGACAATGAGGATGTTGCTTTGTAACGGAATTGGCGACGAATAATTACCCCGATCCCCCGAGGTTTTTACAACTGCGCTCCAGTGTTGAAGATAAATATATTTGGATTTATACACTCGCAGATGCGACATTTGTTTGTTGATTTAAAACATATCTATATTGAAGGTTTATAATAACAAACTTAGGTTTGTGTGAACGCCACAGGTGTAAGCTCTGAAATGTTTTTAGAATTATGTTTATATCTGCTTCAAGGGCTGAGATATCAATTATTTTTTAATATTGTTGAATTTCCAGGAAAACTTTAGAGGCATGGCTTGCCAGGCGCTTTAGGCCTTAATGGGTTAATTACAGCAGCATTAGCTCTCTTATTATATCTCTTACAGTCTTATTTTACTTGTCAAAAAATGTCATTCATTAAAACTAGGTTACTTACATGGCGTAGTGCTAAATACGCCATAAAAATGTTGTTGACCTTTTCAGGGACAAAGGTTAATTTTGCTAGGAAGCAGTACCTTGAGCATTTGAAATGTTAGGGTTGCGTTTAAATGGCCATGTCAGAGTTTTCAATATTAGCTTTGTCATTGGATTTTTTTTTCTATGGAAAGGGACAATAAACAATCAAATGGACAATCAATTTGCCAACATGTCTGCGGTGTGGGCACATTTAAATTTATATTGTGCTAGGCTAAAAAGCCAGTGCTAAATAAATATTTTATAATAATATTATAATTTTAATTAATTATAATAAATGCAATGATAGTAAAAAAAAATGGCATGTTTTTTTTCCCGGCGTTTCAGTTTTCGGCCAAGCATTTTTCATTTTCGGTTTCGGGCAAACATTTTCATTTCGGTGCATCCCTACTTACAAGTTAAAACAAATAGACAGGAAGTTTGTAGACATTTGTCAGGAGACAATTATTCTCACACGTATGAACTAACATGCATTCAACTCAGCAGACTTTGTATAGGTGGATGTGTATTACAGATCTCAAACATGACGTGCCGTGACGTTAAAACACTTCAACATTCTTTAAATTCACTCCACAAATTAATGCCACCAGTTTAACTTTACTCTGCCCGCAACCACAAGCTTACCAGGTGGTGCTGGGGGTGGTAGCCGGGGAGGGGGTCCACGTGGTGGGGGGCCAGGAGGAAGACCGGGAGGGGGACCAGGTGGTGGGCCGGGTGGGCGACCAGGTGGAGGTCCAGGGGGTAAAAGACGAGGTATTGGACCTCTCATGCCAGGAATACCCAATGGCCTTAAGAACGGAGGAGCACCTGAAGACACAATGCATAAAATATAATACAAATTAAGATTTCAAGCAAAAGCTAAACAGATAAGAGTTGCAGTGTATTTGTCAAGTTTTAGATAATTTTTGTGCAAAGGCAGAGCAGTTGAAACATTTGCCCTAGATTTGATTGTTTTTAGGAATAACAGCAATGACGGTGATGAAGTGTTAGCTTTGTTGACTGCAGTGTGTTTCGGGCAGACGTGTCAATGAATAGGATCCTAATCTGACCTGGTGGGGGGCCAGGAGGTGGACCAGAGGGTGGACCAGGAGGCCTGATTGGTGGAGCTGGTGGAGGACCCATAGGTGGAGGCCCAGTCATTGGTGGACCCTGCAAGGGTGGAGGCTGTCCCACTGGACCGCTTGGAGGTGGGAGACGCTGACCAGCAACCGGTTGGGGCGGCTCCCCTGGTGGCCCCGTGTCTTCAGCGTCAGAACTATCCGATTCATCTGTGTACTCTTCCTCAACTTCTTCTTCGTCCTCTTCAGGAATGGACTGACCTGAACAGAGAAAATAACATCATGTCACATTATTTACAAAACTGGTGAAACAAAACAAGGTGAGTAAATTTGAGGAGAGATTATTTCCACGAGTTCAGTACACAAACCTGCCATCCTTAACATCATGGCCTGCAGGGGCGTGATGGCCTTGGTCTTCTTCCCAGATTTTTTTTTCTTTTTTGTTTCATCTTGGGATGCATCTGAAGGCATATCTGCAAAATGTACACTGCGACCTAAGACACAGTACAACATCAAAATAATACATTAGTATCAGGACACAAACATATAGGCAAAAATTGCAAATCACCCAGAAAAAGAATGAAAAAAAAGATCCTGCAAGACTCAATTAACTTTCGAGAAAGTTTATCCAATTTCTTTTTGATAACTCAAGGAGAACTGACAATTTTGGAGACAAATGTTGTCATTTTGAACATGCTTCTACTTTACAATGTAGACTTGACATTTATATTTATAGCATATATCTAATAAAGCAGATATAACACTCACCAGCCTGTATTTCACCTCTCTCCTCACGTCTGTCTGCCTTTCTCAAGTCACCATCTTCATCCCGCTCGTCGTCACTGTCTTCCTCAGACTCGCTGTCATCGTCATCTAGATCGTCCCTGTCGCTTCCACTGCCGCTGTCCTGATCTCTTCTGTCTGTTGAGGCCCTGTCTAAGCCAGGAATTGAGGGCTCTACTCAGGCAGGAAACAAAGCAGAAAGAACAATCTAATTAGTAAAATAAACATCCACCATCCAAAAGATCAAAACAAAAGCCATTAATGAAGACAAAGTTATAATTTGTCTTACCAGATTCAGTGCCATAAGGCCGCCGTGAAGGAATGCCATACAGAGCCAAGACTTGAGGTGGTGGGGGTCCAGGTGGAGGCCCGGGTGGTTTCTTCCCAGGAGGTAAACGTGGCACAGGTGGCAATGTTGGCAAAACCAGGCCAGACGATAGAGGTGCTTTACTGTGGGGCACACAAACGAATGGTGGCAATTTAACAATCTTGATCTGCCGTTCGGGAAAATCCCGATATTCCAACCCCGTCCCTTGCATAGAGGGGAGTTTCTTCTACACATATGCCAAGACCTCATGGTCTTGATCCAGGTTTAAGACAATCGGACACCAAAGAAGAGCTCACATTTTATTAGACCTGGACAAAAACAACAACCAAGTTAGAGCCTACCCAAAAAAGGAGCCCTTCTTCAGTATTGAAGGAGGCTGAGTCCCCGGTAGAGGGATGTCCTGGATGTGAATATTGGAAGGTGCGTGGGGCATATCTGGTAAAGGAATACTATCAACCTCCACGGATTCTGCATTCTGCAAGGGGAAAAAACATTAACATTGTCAACAAAAACACAACACAGCGTTTGATTGATACATTGAATTTCACTCTTATGAAGTTTGACAACTTGCAGTATAAAATGCTGCTCGGTGCATGTTTTAGGTTAAAGGTTAAAACAAAAACAACAACAACAAAAATATAAATATATATTTACAAACCTTGACTGAATCAAAATAGAGTGCTAGCTGGCCCCGTTTACTCTCGTATTCTAGTTCAAGTTTGCGCAGATCCTTGTAGGTTTCAGGATTCTCCCGCTCATACAGACGAACGATACGTTCAAATGTCTCCCGCAGCTTCTTCCGCTTGTCTCTCAGCACCTTCTCATTCAGCAAGGGCTGCTGGACTGGGTTGAACTCTATTGCAGAGATTAAATAATACCTTCAGATTTAAATGAATATTACAGTTACAACATAGTGAATGTGCAATCTGCAGGTCTTAAAATAACCAAACAAGTCTTACAACTGTAAGTAAGATTAATGGTGCAAATTCAGTTTCTCACCCATCTCATCCAATTTCTCCATGTCTCTGATTATCTGTCTGGGGTCCTTCATCTTAAGCACAGCTGCTCTCACCATCATTCTCTGCTTTTTGTTCTATAAATTAAATAAATAAGTTAGGAAATGTAAATGGCAACATAATTGCCTCACAAATGATTTAAAAATACAATAAAAATAATACCTTTTTTAATTCCCTTTTCCTAGCTTCTTTTCCTGTACAAAAAAGTGTGTGCAATGTGCATTATTATGGTAATCTGGTAACAACAGATAATTTATGTTTATTTGCACTATTTGATCCTGCTGGAATGTACTTACTGGCCTGATCCGTGGGGTTCATGAATTTCCCACTCTTGGTGGACGAAGTTGAACGCCGTCCCATTGTGATGCTGCTGTCTTCCTTTTGCCTGATGAGACATTCAAATCCATCAAACCTAGAAGATGGTTGTTTGCTTCACATGCCATCCTTGTTGATCAAGAATGACATGTGACGCAAACAATCAGCTTCCAAATATATGCATTTAAAAGTTATACACACAGACACGGTTTCCATTCTACAAATACATGCATTTCAAAAAGCAGTACATCACTGATCTCTTAAGGTACATTAACGAAACAGTCATGTGCGCAAATGGTGCATTCATTCATTACACATTAAGTATACTTTTACATTTACACAAACCTCGCGATCAGCGAACGAATCCACACCTCTATCTATAAAAAATATTGTGCTAAAAATAATCAGAGGTAGAGAATATACAGATTGATTATTTTAAAAACAAGCTAGATTACTAAAACGACGTTGGGAATTAGCCGAAAGCTAATATTAGCCTGCACTTGTAGCTAGGGCCGCGTTAGCTTCAACACCAGAGAACACACACAGAGAAAAGCAATACAGTATTACCTTAAGAAGAAAACAAGTAGAAAGGGTAATACCCTTCAAACACGACTTCGGGTAATAAGGTTCAAATGCGATATTTTGCTTAAGCAATATAACAGAAACCAAAAACCCCCATAACTGAATGGAACACGACTTTTCGTTAGCCGCTCGCCATGTTTGCGCTGGCACTGGGAGCCGTAAGCAACACCGGAAGTAGATCAAGTTGAACGGACATCATAAAAATAAGACAGCCGTGGCACCAGGTGTTGTTATCCAAGCCGTAGTAAAACGATAAAATACATTTTGTTACACCGTTTACTTTCATTTTCTTTCAGCAGATATTATAACTATTTTATCCCCACCAAATCTCTTCACTAAATAAATAGTTTTACTCAAATACATAAAATATTTTTTTAATATTCAGATTTGAAATTGAGTTGATTGTTTACAGCATATAGAATAATCACTTTCAGAGACAATATATGCAAAAATAAGAGAGTGACTATACATTTACATGTTTTTACTGCCATAAATGTCTTTCTGTAAATAAAGTCTGAATGTCAGAGGGTGGTAAACGTGAAAAAAGTACACAGCAGAGGGCGACAGTCCACTGTTTTATGCTGCCTATGAAAACAAACAACACCTAAATTTTATGAAATAAGACTATTAGGCGGAAGATCATTTTATTACCATGAAGCATTTTGCATTACATAAAACAAGCTGACATATACAACCAATTTAAAAAAAAAATCCTCCATTATTGACAAACTGGAGTAATTGGCAAAGGAGTTCATGGGGCCCAATCGTACTTCTTCAGGGCTGTACTCCTCAAAGCACCAAATTACAACATATTAAAAATATATCTGCTGGATTGATTGATTGATTGATTACTAAATAGACTTGATTAGGACTTTGCTTTTAACTCAGAAAACTGAGTTTAGAACAAGCCTACGCCCTTTTCATTCCAGTAATGAGGAAATTCGTGCAATCTCAGAGATGTGAATGTGAGAAACGTACCTATCATATGTTAAATAAAAATATCTCACTGTTGATAACTAGTGGCTATTAATGATTCCATAATCAATTGAAAGATAAATTACAGTTAAAGTACAAATTTGATATGATTTGAGATGTAAATATGACAGAAACTACACGGCCAATGTTAATGAAACTAAACAGGCTTAATGTTGAACAATATAAGATTTATTCCTCCTAGTATGAATGAAAAATTAAAAGATATGTGGATTTAATAGCCAAAACAACAAGCGAAAGCACTAACTTTTTTCTGTTGATATGCATGAGAAACTTGAAGAAGACAGGTTCAAGTAACATATTGTTTTCAGTGATGAGCTCACTATTCATACAAATGGCAAAGTCAAGAAGCATAATGTTCGTATTTGAGGTGAAGAAAGTCTGGAGTACCGAATTGTATGTACCGCGTCGCAGGCAGAGCACATACGGAACATTGTGAAATCGGCAATGAAATCTACATATCTTACATTTTTTCATTCAAATTTGGAGGCGTGAATCTTATATTGCTCAACATTAAGCCTATTTCGTGTCATTAACCTTGACCATGTAGTTTCTGTCATATTTAAATCTCAAATGATAGCAAATTTTATGAAACACTCTGGATATAAGATGGGACCATACGCTTGCCTTGTGGTTAGGCTCTTTTGTGGGGATTTTACATGTTCCATTGCGTGTATTCTGACTTGCTCCCACATTCCCAAAACATGCATGTTAGGTTCATCCAAGACTCTTGAGCTGCCTATCGCCGTGAACGTGTTGTGTGAATGGTTGTATATGTGCTCTGCTGTGACTGGCTGGCAAGGTGTTACCTTGGATAGATGGATAGATGACTACATACAGCAGGCTACATAGCATGCCAGAATGTAAGTGTGATAGTAATATTTCATACAGGAATATTAAGCTACATAGCCCTATCGAAGGTTAGTCTGTAAGGAGTGTAAGCACTTGAACATTGGCATACACACAAAAACTGAACTTGTGTTTAACTCTTCCCTGTAAACTTCATTTATCACACTTGAGGAATAACGACACAACACACATATTGATTTTCATTATTTTTTTACTTAGTCATCACACTACTCTACAGGCAGAAAGAGGTGATAGAATCATAGGCTCACCTGGGCTGGTCTGTACAGAATTGCAAAGTAAGTTCACATGCCAGTGCTATTCCTCCAGCACTGCTCCCACATTTTTGCTCAAAACACTTTTAGAACTGTTTTTTCAAGTTATTTGCATAGAAAAGGGCTTCAAATTTAAAGAGGAAGGTGATAATAAAAAGCAATATAAAGCTGTTTATGTCATGATGGGGAGTCAATTGTGGTTTGACGTCTAATAAGGAACTGGTCCGTAGTAGGCGTTGTAAGCAGCCACGACTCCATCTGTGTCCATCATGTGATCGCAAGACACGTTGGTCTCGCAGACTTCTCTCAGGCTGAGTGAAGAAACAGAAGATAGAGATATGCTTTTCAAACATATTTTTGGTCAAAGTCATTCATAAAAGTTGTTCTTGGTTAGCAGTATGTACAATACCTCTCCACTTGGGTCAGGGTCAGCTCTCTCCTTGGCACCACCACTGCAGCGGCCTGTGACCTGTCCACAAAAACTTGTCCTGCACACCACACACATTTAACGTTACGTCATCTTACTTCATTTTATCCTTTAACCTTAAGTTATCCTACACTTCACTGCTGATCACACAAACCAAAGCCAAAGCCAAATTATAGTAGTACCGCACATTCGTTACAGTTGACGTGTAATTATTTTTCACTTGAGGTGGTCATGAAACAAAATCCTATCAGTTTTAATTTCCGTATAGAAAAAAAACAATGTTTGACTCATAGACAAAAATATGCTATTCAGGAGCTACAGTGCGAAAATGTGAACCCATGACCTTACCATGATGGCGGTAGTTGTAGCGGTCATCACCGTTGTTGTAGCGGCCATCACCGTTGTTGTAGCGGCCATCACCGTTGTTGTAGCGGTCGCGGTCACCGTTGTTGTTGCGGTCACCGTTGTTGTAGCGGCCATTGTCACCATTGTAGTGGCCATTGTCACCGTTGTTGTAGTGGCCATTATCGTAGTTGTCATTGTAGTTGCGGCGGGGGTTATCACGCTCATGACGGTCTTCATCACGGTCATCACCGTTGGAATCCATTGAGTCTGGAAAATATGAAAAATAAAACAAAAGTCAGTCAGGTTAAAAAAAATAAGAAAGAAGAAAACTGAAGATAACAGAAGGAATGTGTTTTTGTCAAGTGATATGCTTGGCCTTAAGTTTCTTTATCAATGCTGATTTGAAGAGAAAAATCTTTAAATACGATCATAATACCTGCTATATAATTACACAGCAAGCCTATGATAGACTGGATTTCTTACCTGAAGCCAGACAGGCAACAGCCAGGGTGCAAAAAACCAGGATGGCCAAAGTCTTCATCTTGAGTGTCAGGCAAGGACGAGGCTTGAAGATGGGAACGGCTCTGTTGTTCTTCTCTCTGCAAATGTATAGACCAACTCAGATTTATACACGTGGCTCTCTTGATATGATTGGTTAGGGAATCATGTATCACACACACGCGCACACACACTCTAGAAAAAAACAAACATTTACTCTCACATTTAACTCTTAAAGACTTTCTGATGAGGCTGATGTGAAATCAAAGTGGACTAATTACTGATATTAGTTTTTGTAAAAACAATATTACACCTATTTTTTTTGCTTCTTCTGTGTGTATTGCTATATATATATATTTTTTAAAATATATATATATATATATATATTTTATATATACATTTTATAAAGCTGTTTTTTTGTCAAGCAAAATATGTCATGTGAGATAGTTGCAGAATTACAACCAAACTTCTGTGCAGGATTTCTGTCTAATTTCAACGTGGAGTTTGATGACGTGTCAGTGTTGTGATGCCTTTTAGAGTAGCCTGAAGAATTCTGATAGACTAGCCCCTGTCACTTTGCCATACTTGCCATAGAGGTCATATTACAGGACATTTGAAACATACAAAACCCAGTATCTTACATAACAGTTTAATTCTGATCATTTGTAATTTATAACAAATCCCATTCTATTTATTAGTATTACTACCATTATTATTTACTGTATAAAAGAGGTGTCAAATTCAGGAAGCAAAAACCTTACCACAGTTTGGCTTTAGCCACAGGTGTTTCTACTCCACCGACAGGTAAACGAGCTAGCTCCCTGTTGATTATAAGCACCTGTGGCTAAAGCCAAACTGTGGCATGGTTGACTCCTCTGCTGGCTAATCCCTCACGTAAAAACTCAAATTGCTTATTTTCTCCTGCTTTTTTCAGCCCCCCCCCTCTTATTTGGATACATTCTGGATTGCTCTTGCAGGGATCACGCAGGATGTAATTTCACCGTCTGAGTCAATGTTGGTCCTTGGCTGTATTTTAGAGAATGACTTCAACGGACTTTCAGTTCCATTTCAGGACATCTTGATGGGATCATTTGTGGGTATGCGGGAGCACAGAGTGCAAAATCATTAAAGCATTTTGGGCTTTCAAATCTGCTGTGTGGCAGTGTGTTAGAGCAACAGTCTGCAGCAGTAAAGCTCCCACTTTTATACGGCGCATGGATTCCCCTGATCATTGCAAAAAACACTCCCAATGAAAAGGCAAAAGGAAGATGAAGACAAACACAAAGTAAAATATTTTTATTTTCTCACTGACAGCAGAGCTGCGGGTGGATGATGGGTGATAACGTAGTGTGGTTAATGTACAGGGAGCAAACATAACACACATAGCTTATAAATGATTGCACGATGAGATCATCGGATAAAGAAGTTATCCTGTGCTGATACAAATGACGGTGCATGTTCATAATAATGAGTTGTCTTGTCATTTATCGTTTAAAAAAATTATCACATCCAGAGAACACCATTATAACTTAAGTCATATATATAATAAGTCCCTGTTGGTGAAATGCGTCTGTTGCAAACATGTATCCAGATGGTGGAGACACTTTTGCATTTGGTTCATTATTGTGTGTGCATCGGAGTTGTTTAATATCGGCGAGCTGCAGTAGGTCTCCTCTGTGGTGTGCTGGTCCCAAAGTATCTCCGGTATGCCACCTGGTAGCCATGGTGATAGGCGAAGAAGCGGCAGGGAGAGTAATCTTCGCACGTCTCGGCACGTCTCTCTGCTGGGGACTTGACCCTGCGACTGAAGTTTAGAAAGGAGAGAGATGTGTCTTTCATTCCTCTTGCTTTTCATCATTGCCACTGATCTTATTGTGTGTTGTGTAATTGTGTGATTTTTTTCAATCTGCAGTGTATAGATGTGCATTTTACCTCATGAAGTAATTGTTGTAGCCGTTTCCTCTGGGAAGGTTGTGTCTCTGCGGCATGATGAAAGAATTGGCTCGCCTCGGGGCCACAAACACATCTGAAACCGCAAAGTTTTTCATTTAACTCAAACACATAGTTCACACAAGCCAGACAGCAAGCCACTCTGCTCTTTTACTCTACTCTTTTAAAGTAACCTTGAGTTGTATTTAGTGCGAGTGGCATGCAACCGATTTTGAAAGAGAGTGAACATTGATTTACCTTCACTGGATTCTGTGCTTTCATTGGAGTCTATGGGGAAAGACATGGAATGGGGTTAATCAAAAATGCTTAACTGGATATAGTCACAGTGAAGGCAACACATACCTGAATTTGAGCGGGCAGCTCTACCTCTGTTAAGGCAAACGCACAGCGAGAGCACAGCACAGAGTGCAAGCAATTGAAGAAGGCTTCTCATTTTTGGGCCTCTTTCTCTACCTGGAACATGGGGGTCAAAAGTTACATATCTAGCATTTGCTTTTTTATTTTATTTTATTTTATTTTTTTAAAGATATAACCAGTAGTTGTTAAGTTTGAATGATCTGATATGGCCTTTAAATGTTCCTATAAAATAGAGCTTGAAATCCATAGCATGCAATAAATAAACTTATTTTCCCATGCAGTATAAATGTCTAAATGGGACAAATATAACTTAAGTTATATTTATAAAACCGGCTTGAAAACCCTCAAAGCCACAGCCAATCCACAAGAAGGGCCTTGGAGTTCAAAATTCTATTTGTGAGGAAGAGCCATAAAAGAGTACTTGGTGTTTAACGCAGCACTACCAACTCGAGGAGAAATAGATTATGGTTATAAAGAAGTGCGCACACACATGCAGGCACAGAATTGGCACATATAGAGTCATAGAAGATGTAAACTGTAAAATGTGCAGAAGGTGTGCAAAACAGAATTACTTTGAACACTTTTTACTCTCATGCACACATGCTGTATTTGCATGCCTGCACTGGAGAGGAGCTTTCATCCTCCTGTCTGTTTGTGCGGTTTGGATACGATTCAGTTCCAGCTGCCTCCCCTTTTTCGCTGTCAATAGATGCTTTCATTATACAGCGAGCACACCCACCCACCCACGGGACACTCTGACACATGCTTACACACTCTCAGAATTTTCATAACACCAGCCCCTCAGGCATATCTTGGCCCCGCTTAAAAACCCGCAGGAGTGGGCACAGAAACAGCAAGTCTGCAGGCCAAAGTTCAAAAGGAAACCACATGTGTGTGTGTTTGCGTGTGTGCATGTGTGTTTGGAATTGCTGACTACAAAGTTTGCAGAATTTAATCGGCACTTAATTCTTCACAGGTGTGTTTATGGCCCGCAAGCCCCTGCAGTTAGAATGTGTCCACCTCAATGGAAAATGTTGCTTACATGATAAATATAAAAAAAACTAAACTAAAATAGAACCATTTTGCAATATTGTGAAAAAATATGTATTAAAAATGTGATATTGAAAATGCATAAGACATTTTTAATTGTACAAAAAGAAAAAAGAAAAAAAGAAAACGTCTTACTCAATAAAAACAAGACTAGCAATTAATTTAAAAACATATTCCATAATGTACTCACCGTTAGTTAGGTATGGAGTAGGAAGAGTTGGTAATATCAGTCAGTCTATTTTTCCTGAGGAATATTTCCTAATTCCTCAGAGCAAGACTTTTATACTTACCTCTCCTCCCTCCACCCTTTCATTTCACCCACCGACTCCCTCCCCAATTGCCCTCTCTCCTCCCTTCTCATATGTAGCAACCCTCTTTTTTTTCCATCATTTATTCAAACCAGAGTATTAGCTCACGCTCCCCAACTCCCATGATTCACCAGTACAGTTAGAAAAACACAGAGGGGGTAAACAGAAGCAGGCTGAATGAAGTCTGGCTGCAGGACACTGAAACTGGCTCATAGCAGGTACATGATAATATTCACTGCCATTTGACAGCAAATTATATGAAACGCACTCACCACCATCCATCTCTCCAGGCAGTGAGTGGATGCGTTCCACTTTTAGGCCCCATAATTCAGATGTGGTGAGGCATGGGCAGCAGTGATTCAGAGAGCAAGTCCTCAAAGATTTACTTGGGGGGATTTTGGAAATGTTCCTTTACGTTCAGGAAAAGTGGATGTGTTCTCATATGGGCAGTAATGTCTGGGATAGTCAATAAAAAGTCATCGTTTAAGGTGCAAACAAAACAAGACTTTATTTTAAAACACAAAAAAAAGGTGATCACTGATTTATTGTTATTTGTGAACATGTCTCTAGTGTAAAAGCACTTATGTGGTGGCTTCACAGCCAAGTCCACCAATGTCTCAATGGTCCAATTATGCTGGAGTAAGATTATGGTGTATATCTGAGAGTTATGTAACGCCAAATCACTTTTGGCTCAAGCAGAATAGCTGAGTGAGAGCCGACCTCTGCCCACAGTAAACAAACAAGAATAGGAGGCCTGTCGATGCCAGGAAGCCGCGAGACGCAGACAGTCACATCAACATTAGGATGGAGATAAAGGCTGCAGATGATGTGGGGGTAATACACACATTCGGTTGTGTTATATGAGCGGCTGTTGACTCTGGAACCACCGAGCAGATTATCGTCCACTGAAAATATGAAATGTCCAAATTCAGCAGTTCTTAGTGGGAAAGTGCAATGACTGAGAAACGGTCCAATGAAACCTTGCACATAAAATCCACATAATGATTGTACAGTACTGTTACCATACTCTCACACCTTTGACAATTGCACCAGACCACACCAAAATGGGTTAAAAACATATGCTGGCACCTCACACAAGTGACTTGAAACCCATACAAGCTTCCCATATCTAAGGCCAAGTTTTAACATTGAGTTAATGACGTCCACTGTTGTGTGTTCCAGTGATTTAAAAGCATAGGAGTGGCTTGATTGGTTGTTAGCATCCAACTGCCAGATCCAGATTAATGAGAAATTAGAAAACAGGAAGTAATGGGAGGCGGCCATCACACCCATGCATGACTAACAGTACATATTTGTAAAAACATATGTTTATTGACTGTTATTATGAATTATGTCATTGACTTTATTGACTGCTTTTTATATTTTATTTTATTCTGATGGCGTTTTGGTGTTTACTGTGGTTTCTTGTCTGTTTTCATTGCAACTTGTTATTTAGTTGGATCATGTAAAACCAAAAAAAACCCAAGCTTGTGTTACTTTTTTTCTTGATTCTTAAATGAATAATGCATTGATGACTGGCCTTAATGGAGGTTTTTACTCTACTAAGAGCCAACCCAAGTTCTGAAATCACATGCCTCTTGTAGGGCCATTAGTTAGTGCTTCGCATACGATGTCCATGCAGCTGGCATGTGATGAATTCCTACTCAATGCCCACTTGCAATCGCCCTGTGGTTGATTAGAGACCAGTCCGCAGTATCGTCTGCCTGCATACTGAACAAGGTGAGCAGTATAGAAAACCGATGGACGCACATGCCACTTTTTCTTCATATATACAGTATATATATATTTTAAATGGAAGTCAATCTTAAACATTTCTTGACAATAATATGTGACCTCACTAGTCTAAACATGACATCCTGATTAACATTACATTTTTGGAATATTTTTATCCATCTCAGAGGGCGGCCATTTTGCCACTTGTTGTCGACTGAAGATTACATCAATGTTGCTCAGGTACAACAACCAATCACAGCGCAGCTTCTGAAAACAGGTGAGCTGTGATTGGTCGTTGTCTGAGCCCTGATAAACATTGATGTCATCTTCAGTCAACAGCAAGTGGCAAAATGGCCGCTCCCTGTATTTTGCTCCGTAACTCACATTCCACTAACGCAATATATTAACCAGAATATCATATTTAAACTAGTGGGGCTGCATAGAACATATATTTCTTCCCCTTTAAAACTGCTTTCCATTCTGTTTTGCTGCAAGATTCAAACAGATCAATTGATTCCAAGCCAGGAGGCCTGCAGACTCTTGTCGATTGTACCCCTTCAAGGCCTCACACCTGGCCTCAGGCAACAAGCCACAGACTGCACCCACACAGACAACTGGCCAAATTCAGAGCAGAGCAGTCCCTTGCAAGTGTGTTCCTCAGACATTTCCGTTCTTTCCTTGCAAACAGTCTGGTCTTTCCTCTGGGCCCACTGCCTCGTCTAGCCTTCAAAGCCGCCTCAGTGTTGAGTGTTTCGTAGCCTCATTGCCCCCTCCAGTCATCCTCCAGAGTTGTGCTGTTGGATCACAGGCTGCTTTGCAAATCTTTATCACTGGCACTGGCTGGGATGCCCTCGCTAAAGGCTCTTATCTGCTGTTCTCACAGGCTGAGCGTTCCCTCTAATCTGCTGCCATCACCCCTGTCTAGTCCTAGTTTGCCCTGTTGAACTCTTCTGTCTGCCCACTTTACAGTTTTTTTTTCATCATATGGATACCTTTTTTTGTGTTCCCACTAGCAAGCATTCACATACTATTTCACATTGTCTTACTACTTTTCTTAGCCTGGACACTTTTGAAAACCATTCTGAAAGAAGAACAAAGGTGAGATCATGGTCAGCCAAGCAAATAAGGTGGGATTGCAGTTCTAGTGTCACCAGAAACTCACTGAACGTCCAATCAGAGTTCTGTGACAGCCTTTCTGAATTTTTCATTGCACAACATTTGTAGAATACATTTTCCTGATATCTGGGAATTGCTATGATTGCTATCATAACCATTCTAATCCTAAACTCCATTAACTTCTATTTTTGTTCATTTCTTTCTTCAATTTGGTGACTACTTGTGAGAAAAATCAACAACATTTTTTTTCACTGTCTTTATCATGTGACTGATTTTTACTCCATGTAAAACACTATACAGGTTGTTCTAAAGAGCTTTATAAATAACGTTGAATTGAGTTGAGTTCCAACCAAAGCTTTTCTTTACAATAATATACTCTATTTTCACAAGTATAAAATGGTATTGTGAACAATAGTGTTTGTGGAATATGAATAAAGCAGCAAAATCCACCCATCCAACCATTAGGGCTCGACCATTGACTGTATTGTCTTAGCAGTCGCACTGGCATATCCTTTTTTGACATTTCTAAATGCCCATTTATTTACATTCTTCAGTCAAACTGAGTTCTCAGTTTGGTCATAATAACGTCACGATCTCACAACATATGAGATACGAATCGATTTTGAGCTGGCTTCAGAAGAAGTCCATTCCATTTTTAAAAACTCTCTTTTCAGAGTCAACTTCATAACAGCAAATATCTTCAAGTAAACAAATAATTTGATTGGCTCATTTATGGTCACGTGATCATAACAAGTGCTACGATAGCACTGAATAGGCACAGTCTGTGACAGCGGTG
This sequence comes from Leptonotus elevatus, assembly GCF_054856555.1. Classification (NCBI taxonomy): domain Eukaryota; kingdom Metazoa; phylum Chordata; class Actinopteri; order Syngnathiformes; family Syngnathidae; genus Leptonotus; species Leptonotus elevatus. Next base: position 49,919,068 of record NC_141239.1, on the reverse strand, counting down.
TACTTTTTGAGGAAAAAAATGTGACGATTCACAGGCCGCCACTCGTTATAAAGGAATTAGGGCCTATTCAATAATAAATAAATTCCCAATTGTCAATCCGTCCTGATATAATGAATGTTATCAGTTATCAGCCATGACAGAAGATGAAGAAATGTGATTGAATTATTGGACAAGTGAAACTGATTTGGGACATTTCAAAACGAGGGCATGACCTCAAATGAGTGAATATTTTTCTCATGTCTGTAAAAACAGAGAGACATAATCCAACTTGTTTGAGCTGGCTTGTTTCCACAGGTGTCTGAGCAGGTGTACCTCAGGGTGCTGTGTGGTTCCGGCAAAACACATACAGTATTACACAACACTTGCTATATGTGGACCCCAACGAGAGCACCAAGACATTTGGCCTGCTATTTTTTGCTATTTTTTAATGTTCTGTACAAGTATTCACTTCTATATTTAAAAAAAAAAATGTATTCAAAAGCAAGGAACGAAGTGAGTGACTCAGATAGTCGATGAAAATAACTGGTGATGTAATCATGTTCCCTGAGCGTGCCAGTTCATGGCATGATGGAAGTTACGGGCCAGACTGGATGAAGGACAGACGTTACGCACCACTGTCCGCCTTTCGGAGCCTTTTGGTGGTTGTGTTGTCTCACGGCTGTAAATATTGCCTTCTGAAAGTCAACATTTACACGTTGTATTTGTGTTGCATGGCATGTCAAGCACGAACAATTTATTTCAGTTTAAAGCAATGGAAATGTATGTATATTTTAGCCAGTTTTGGCACAGTTTTCATAGATGCACAGCGGGATTAAAACAAGAAATTCAACAGTGATTTTAGCAAGTAGATCTTTAGCATCGATTGACCTTTTATTATTTGTCATTGTAGGTAGGCAATGGCGGCTGGTGGAAATGTTTCTATTACGGGCCATGTTACTCGAGGAGAGATCACATTAAGAAGAGATCACATTAACCAATCAGCTTGCAGCTGATTAAAAAGCGTCACACAGTCACCCATCCTCCCTTGAGTCCCTGCTTTCCATGTTGTTCACAAACGCTAGCCGCTAAGCTAACTTACTCTGCACAGTGTCTTTGGACTGCCGCAACAAGCTGCACAGTGTGGATGCTCTCCTCTAAGTAACTAATCCGTGGCGGAAAATAAAATAAAACTATTCCCAAAAGTGGACGAGGAGTAGCTAACAAACAGCAAGAAGAAAGAACAAGTGAAGATGGAGAAGCTATTGCGAATCACTAAACTAAAGTGAATATGCAGAGTCAAGAAAGACTGTACGCCTAACAGAGGTCTTGCCTGGAAGCGCGTTAGTGTGGAGAGCAACTAGTTTTAAACAGCAAATTAGTATTACAGTTACAAGTATCAAAAAGTAAAATAAGACAACAGCGACATAGTAAGTGCCTGCTGGAAAACCAGAAAGGACTCAGCTACGGCTGCTGTCAGCCATGACGAGAAGCTTATAACGTCAAAATCATATTCAATATTTATAACATCAGCATATCATTATATGTTGTTTGCATTTATTCACACTATTTTGAACCACAAAGTACAGAGTTTTGAGATGTCCACATTCATAGGTCCCAATATTACTGTATGGGCCCTACTTTCATAGACATACATCCACTGGGCGTAAAAGCTGTTACATCTTGATTTTCCAACAAGGGCATGTCTATAATTGAGCGTGTTTGGGAATTTGGGTGTTCCTGCGGACCGAGGACGTTTTCTATTACACACCTCAGCCACACTGGACAATTTGGTGATAAAAAGTAGACTAGAATTTAGACCAGCTAAAAGTAGGTCTAAGTTGTGGCGGAGGTGGTGTAATACAATTGTGGTGGATTTGCTTGAGGCGCAGGCAGACAAATTCTGAGCTCTAAGGACGTGTGTGGTGGATGTCATCCTACTTTATACGTATGACAACAGCGTGTGTCAATTCCTCTAAATCATTGTAGAAATCAATTTACTGAATACATTATCATTATCATTTTAAATATATCTTAAGCACCCAAAATATCTCTGTTCATCTGTCTATGTGAGCAATGTGTAGTGATAGGCAAAACAAATAAATGGGCAATAAACCTGATGTATTCAGCTGCTGCCATTCGTTTGGAATGAATCATGGCTTCCTCTGAGCATATCAACTATGTGATGAACTAAATAGGTCCAGGGTTCACGCTGATTTAGCACACTTGTGAGTAAATTAAGACATTATTACAGTATTCACACTTTTGCAATTTGGTGAATGTAAAGTGGGTGCCTTGGCCCCGTAAACGCTGGGAAACTTTAAGCCAATCATGCTGCTTAAAATAAAAACGGATATTTAATATTACAAAAATGCTTTCAAATGTGTTTTATAGATTGTGATTACAAAGAAATGTAGGTTGTAACAATTAGATTATTCGTTAAGTATACTGGCGAATTACACAGTGTTGTGCTGTTCTGATTTCACACTTACACTTATAAGAGTTACTTTTAAATCACCCTGCATTTATGTATCTTCCACAGTTATTGTCATCCCGCCTACACACCAAACCAGAGCAGTCAAGATTGTGGACACAAAGCAATAATGTCGCTCGCCGTGGTGCCAAGGTATCACCTCAAAGCACTTACTGTACTAGGCACACAATCCGATTGCTCTCAGGTCGTCTATATTTTACACAGAGCCGCAAGAGAGCATTGGCGTGGGGTTGTATGTGTGATGTGTTAGCGAGAGCGCTACATCAATGATTTTTTTTTTTAAACAATTCTCTTAGCATTCCATTTTATTATCATTTATTCACAGTTTTAAGTTGCAGGCTTTATTTAGACAATTAGTTCAGTTGGGGCAGCAGTGCTGTGGCCCCCCCCCCCCCCCCCATCTGCTCCTCCGGCCTTCAGGGTTGGATCGCCGGCCGGGGACCGGGGAATTGTGCCCTAGTGCTGCCGTGGCCTGGGGGGCGCTGGGGGGCTGTGCTTGTCTTGTCGGGCCGAGGTCGACGGCTCCGCTCTTTGGAGGAAGTTCTTATGCATGCCAGATCACCACACCAGCATCTACTGAAACTTTAACACAATTTGCTTCTCCTACTGGTCGCTGAATCTGTATCATCTATCCTTCCTTCTTTCCTTCCTTCCTCCCTGCCTTCCTTCCTTGAGTTTCTCCTCTGGTCTCTTAAGGTCTCCCTAATCTGTTAGAATTTAGATGTTTCTGAGGTTGGTGAAATATTCTGGTTTTGTAACTCTGTGGGTGGTAGATGGTGTCTGGTTGGTGCTGGATTTCACTTTGTTTAATCTTTCTTTCCTTTGATCCTTCCTCTGGTCCCCTGAGAACTTCACAACGCTCTGAAGTATCCGGTTAAAGTGAAGGCTCTGGGATTTATAAGGTGAATTAAAGAGCACAAACTCACTCACACGCACGCACGCACACACACACACAGGCAAAAAATAATAAGAGCGATGATGGCATGTTCACTTGAATGAATAATACTCTTAAAAAAAATAAAAAATCAACAATTATGATGATGGCATGTTCACTTGAATGAATAATACTCTAAAATAAATAAATTTTAAAAATCGACAATTAGTTCTTATAATGTGCAGTTGAATCAATGACTCTTGAAGCCAATTAGACAGATGTGTAAGTTTGGTTACGCTCAAAGCTGCTTCCTCTTCGAAAAAGGGACTGTTCCATCAATAATGTTGCCAAGCGCTTGCTCATTGAGGGAATTTATGTGCCTCTAAAATTGGGCGTAGATGTCTACTGTTTGAATGGTTCCCAAGATAAATCTTGAAAGCTGGATCTTCCCGTATGACTGAATTGATAATGTGATCTACAGTATTTACTCATCCATCGTATGTAAGTTGTTATTTTATTTGGGAAAACAAGACAGACCCTGTGCTGTCACAAATGATTTAAATTATTTGTGCTCATCAACGCCACACTCGCCATTCCAATTTGCAGACTTTGTGTTCCACTCGACGTTGCCAAAGATACGTTATGAGGTTTTCTAACACCTCGTAGTCACAAATCTCTCAAATTGTCAACTCCAGTGCTGGTGGGAAAGAAGAGGCAGCTGCTTGGATGCTTTCCTGTCACTTCCAGCCTTGTAAACAAACTCTTGCAGCCAACCTGTTGCAGAAATAGGACATCACATAAAAACATATAATCCTAGTTAGGAAATAGATCACACTCTGACCAAACAATAGCATAAAGATGAATTTGCAGTTATTGCTTAGTGAGGTTTCACCAGATTGAGCGTGTGGGATCCAGATGGATATATAACATATAACCCCAAAATTGTTCTCATTGTGTGACTTGGAAGTGCTTGTTGTTTTTTTATTGATCTCCTTGTGCACGAATCCACAATGCCATAACCACAAGATTGTTTTTTTTAACACTTTGCTTTGACATACTTAATTTGAAGTTCTTACCAGGTCAAGTTCATTGTGTCAATAATCAAGGTTATTTCAGGACACATTACACAATAATGCAGCAACCATAGATGTATACATTTTGTGGTGGAGCTCAATGAAAGAAAAAAAACAACAACAATTAGAAGGTTTGAAATTAACTACTTCAGATAATGCCATTTTAAATACAAATATTTGGAAAAAAATATGCAGTTTTTAAATTCCAAAATATTTGGTGGACAAGCAAACAACTAAATTCAATCAGCGATTGTGTCAAAAAAAAAAAGATGACTTGCCATCCTGCCATTTCTCCACCAAATTGCAAGTGCAAAAGAATAGGATTCCAAGCTGCATTTTGAACTGCCAAAATACACAGAACTTTAAAATTCATAGATTCAAGTTGGCTCGCTGACTTTTTGCATACCCCAACACTTTTCATGCTTCAAAAACATATTTGTTTTTGTTGTTCTTCCGAGGACATTCCAAGACAGCGGAACACCAAAATACCCTTAGACACAAGTAAACAGACCAAACGTTAACACAAAATATATTGTTTACCATCTGAAATGATGAGAAAAAAAAATGCTTGACTGATCTCTTTTAGCTATTCCATTGTCCCAAGCAAAATGTTATAATATAGGAAAGATAAATTTGGGTCATTTAGGGTCATTTAACAATATGGGTAATTTAGGGTCATTTAACAATATGTAACAACAAACCACTTGCATCATTATGCCTCAGTCCTCTTTTAGCAATGTACTGAGATTGGCCCTGCTGGTACTGGAATGGTTGGTTAGCGCTGGTGTCCACGCTCAAGTCTTTCATTAAAGGGATACTAGATTCATTGAGCCATTTAGAACAGTAAGAAGATAATATTTTGTCTATAACTAATTAATAACTTTAAAACTAATTTTGCCACTTGCTCTCGACTGAAGAACCTGTGTTGAGGAAATATATAACGATCAATCATGGCTGAGTTTGCTGACCAAACCCAGAAAATAGGTCAGCTGTGATTGGTTGTAACCTAATTCCTCAGCATAGGTGATGTCATCTTCAGTTGATAGCAAGTGGCAAAATTAGTTTTAAAGGTATTAATTGTACTCAAAAAATGATAAAATTATCAAATTAATGCTGGACCAAATAGTAACTTTTTACTAATGAAAATGTCTCAATCAGCCGAGTATCCCTTTAATGGGATAAACAAAAACAATATCTATTGCATACATACAACAATATCTACTATTATTTAATGTGACACAATTTCAATATATATATATAACATACAACCAGGAAATGTTGTTTGTAAATTTGTGGTTTGTAACGGTGGAACAGTATGAGTGAGGAATTACTGTAAAATTCCCTGAATAACTATAATATTTTGACCCCCCCCCCCCCCCCAAAAGTATACAATAAGAAGCAAGCAAACATTTTTCACATTGTTTAGACGTTAACCAGTACTTAGGCAGTACCTAGGGGTTGCAAATGCTTTGATTATTTACGTCATCCTTGAAAACGTTCTATTTCCTAAGATCTGCCATGTTTTCATTAAATTTGATACAGGGGACCCCATTGAAAATACAATGCTGCCATCTTAGTGGGTATTTTTGGATTCACAAAGCAGCGCTGCACAAGACGTTGCACTGCTCATTGGGGGAAAAAATGTACTTAACTTCAATTGACGTTATTGGCGGTATACAGTGGGCGTGGCCTTAATGTCAATTGACGCTTTTGCCGGTAAAAGAGCTAAAATTGTCGCATCATCGTCGTCATGTCACGTTATTAAATGCAGCATATCTGTTAAAAAGTATCATTTGTGTTCTATTTGTGCAGTTCTAGCATCCTCTGGTTAGTTTTTTAGCGCTGTTTCATTTGAACTGTTTTGGCCACTATGGCATTTATCACTCATATGAATCAGTCATACCAGTAAAAAAAACTACAACAAAACATTACTATTGGCCCATTTCAGCCAAACACAACATTGTAAACTACATAGACATAGATATTTTGTGCCACTAAGCAAATATGAGAATATGACAATGACATGGTCAAGCCTATTATTTAATAGCCACAGCTATTATGTACAAAAAACACAATATTGTGCATTCCCCATATATATATATATATATATATATATATATATATACAATATCGTACGTTTGTATTCATGATTGTGAACTTTATCATATTGCCAACCTCCCCATATTGTGATAATTAAATCGTGAGGTTTGGATATTGCTAAGATCCCTAATGTGCAGCCCCGCAATTGTCTGCAAGGATCAGCTGCAGCTCAGCCGTGACCCTACTGAGGACAACATAGATGGCAAGTCATGCAGGTGTATGTGAAAATGTTTGCCATCCTGTTGCTGCATAGATCCCCTTCTAGTTCTCATAACAGCACCATCCAAGTTTTCTTTTTTGTTTTTGTTTTATTTTGTGGTACGTCCTATTTACCTTGGTGCCTCACATCTCTTCTGCGCAGCCAACTCTTAACAAAGTGAGTTGCAGAATACGCGAGCTGCACCCACCTACCCGGCCCGGAATGTAACACACACTTGCAAACATTCACAAAGCACAACATCAGATAGCATTCATAAGGAAAGCAAACTGCCACAGATTGTGGCAGAGGTACCAGTTGGGGAGAGGGCACAATATATTTGGGGCCTTTTTCCCAATCAGTACATAAATGGCTGTTTGTGGGGGCATTGATATTGACTAATACCTGGTATTGGTGCTCGCCCATTCCAACTTCAGAGTTTTTCAAATTTTTCTGCTTTAAGACTAGAGTGCTGGATGGTGGCAGTGAGCTCAACTCACATAAGCAGTAGCTTGGCAAATAGAATAAGGAAGTGATAGAGTTGACAATATTATTATTGTACTCTTTGCGTGTTCAATAAATTGAATGGTGAGATTCTGGTGAAGAAGTCCCTTTGCAAAGGTATAATTATTCAGAAGCTTCTGATCACACGAATGAAGTCACCCAAACAGTGTCCCGTTCAAAAGTGTGTGTGTCCTCCCTCTCCACACAGATATTTATTGAAAGTCAGTGAATACAAAAAGTTCTCTCTCCCCTCCCATAAGCAAGTTCCCATGGGTACAAATCAGATTAGACTTAAACAATAATAAATCAGCCTGTCCTTGGACTCTCTTTGACCGGACAGAGACTGGTACCAACTATACTCCCCTTAGATAATATAGAAAATAAACTTGTTACCCTTCTCTTTCCCAGGCAAGAGAACAAAGGACTATAGATTGGCTTAACATATGAATTAACTGTTATCTTATATTTATATCTTTATAACTAATATCCAAAACGGTTAAAATATAAATTGAAACTGAAAAACAATGTTAATAATCTAACAGAAGCAATTCTTGAAAAAAAAAAGAAGCTTGTTGCCACTCCCAGATGAAGTTAACTGTCAAACTGAACATCAAAAAAGGAGAATTACACAATCAAATTAGCAACCACATAGCTCATCCGGCCTGATGCTATTGCTAACACACAGGCTTGGGGAGTAACGGAATATATGTACTGCCGTTACGTAATCAGACCGTTGCTACATGTCGGGGAGGTGGAAACGAACAAACTGACTAGTCGTGTCCTCCAAAGCGTCACGGACGGTAGGAGGAAATGGCGACCGGTATTCACTGGAACTTACTCGGAGTGAAAGTTTGAGCTGAGAGTCCAGCAGCATGCTATGCGCTGTAGCTTCTTGCTAGCTAGCCCGCTAGCCTACAACCATAATGTGAGTTACACCTTCCAAACAAATCTTCCTCCCACCAATTCACTATTTAAACATCATACACAATATATACACGGTTAAACTTGTGACTGGGATAAAAGTTTGTTTTGCAGTTGATGTCCCACATCGTCATCTTCATTGGATGACTATTGTTAAAGTTGAAAATATTTGTATTCTACTCTTTGCGTGTTCAATTAACTGAATGGTGAGATTCTGGTGAAGAAGTCCCTTTGCAAAGGTAATTAGTCAGAAGCTTCTGATCACACAATTGAAGTCACCCAAGCAGTGTTCTGTTCAAAAGTGTGCCCCTCCTTCTCCTGCACATCATTATTTATTGAAAAGTGGGTGAATACGAAAAGCCTCCTCCCCTTCACAAAAAGGCAGATGTTCTACTCCCTCTTTCCCAGGAATACAAATCAGATTAGACCTAAACAATAATAAATCAGCCTGTCCTTGGACTCGACCGACTGAGACTGGTACAAACTCCCAGGCAAGACAGACAGATAAGAATACAATAGACAATACTATTCATTGAGCTACACAGCTATAACTAAATCCAAAACGGCTAAAATATAAATTGAAACTGAAAAACAATGTTAATAATTCAACATTCCCTCATTTGAGCTCATGAGAGCTCAACACATTAAAACATTTTTTTCTCAATGGTTGTGTGGTGGAAATAATTATCATTAAAACATTCCTTTAGCAGGAGAGGAGATAGTTTAGCAATCATATGACATTAAAAAACAATTTGATACATTTAAAATATTTTTAGTGGAATAAGCATAGCATATGTGAGGCTTAACATAAAATGTTGTTCATTAAAAAGTGTCGCAATGTATCGGCAGACGGATATGTGTTCTTTGAAGCCATCTCGTGATGAAGTTCTTTGTTGAATGAGAAGATGACGTTGTCATCTTTTTGCAGAACCCCAGAATAGATTGCCTGCAAATGTGATTCTCGTGATGATTGCCCAGGAAAAGGCACTTGACTTGATCCGTTGAATGATGTCAAAACGATGTCCAAACGGCCGCTCCAGAACCGAACACTGGGTCAGCTGACGTGGCTCCCAGGTCGGAGGTGATAAGATTGATGATCATCAGTTGATGAGATAGCCGGCAGCCTTGTAGACCAGTTGTGGAATTTCGTCTCTCCTTTCCGTCATCAACCTGAGAGCGGAATATGTTTAGTCTTCTCATAAACCCACGTAAATTTTATTTGGAGGAAAAACCCTGATAGTTTTTGTTAGTTGGGATTAGTAAATGTTATTTGGTTAAGATCCGTAGGTCCTGTGCTGTTGGAACAGGAAAAGATCTATTTTTGTGACATTAAAATAGAGCCCAGCCTTTGATTGAGTTGAATGACATTCACTCATTCATTAATATAAGACAGAGCTTGTAAATATTTATTTTTCAAATAGGTTTTGTTCAATAATAGGTAATTTTTTTACCACAACTAAATTTGTTCTAAATTTGCATAACTGTGCCTTTCACCATCCTGAAAGGAATCATTTTACTAGCATATCATATATTCATATTATCTATACTCTTTTGCAAACACTGGGCTCCAAACATTACATTTTTCTAAAATAAAAGATATAATATAATATAATTACCTTCATCCGGCGAATATGCATTATTGTCCTTGCTTGCTTCAGACTTACTTTGCTCCGCTCGATTTCCTCTGGTAGATTTCTTCATATTCAAACTGTGGATTATCACTTCAAAACTTTTTCATTTTTTAATCTACTAATTCGTCTACATTGGTTAATTTCTTAAACATAAACTCCCTCATTTTGACAAAGATCCACTGATTTTTTCAAACACGTCAAGATAAAGGGAGGATAAAATAGAGACCTCATAACTCAAAAGACGTCGTAAATAACACAACCCTCTAAATCAGGCTATGAGGTAAACGAAAGAGCTACAAAACACAACAATAAAAATGAGCACAAGCAGATACAATTTAAGACACTAATATATGATGACTTTGGGGCCATAAAAATAGAGGTAACCATATTAATCTAATTCAGGATACGAATTACACAAAATTTACAAATATCTACCATTTCCTAGATTTAATCAAACTAAAAATTATCTTCAAACTGCTAATCAACTTCACCTCTTTTACATATTAGTGGGGCTCTTTTACTTATTACTACTCATTTTATTCTATTATTTTTTCTATATTGTAGCTGCAGCTGGACGAAGTCCAGAAAAAAAGTTCCTCACGGGAATTTTCTCAATCCCTCATTTCAAATTCACATATGTCGTTTTCAATTTCCTGAAATACCTTGCTATAGATCACAGTTCCCCATTCAACACATTAAAAATGCCTTGCATATACCGTGCAGCATTTCACTGATTGAAGGGTCACATCCTAGTCAGACCACCAGCTTTCAAAAGTCAATGTTCAGGGCGGGGCTGTGTCAGACAAAGTTCAGCAGGTATCAGCGATGAGAGGAGACATCTCTGTAATGAGGCTTGTACACAGTCACTGGGCATTGTGGAAGTTGAGCACCATGTTTTTTGTAGGCACAGGAGGAGAAGACTGTGCTCTGCGGCTTTTGACCTTTGATCTCTGCCACATCCATTCAGACGCCGTCTGCAATGTGGACCCGATGACACATTTTCGGTCCTTCCAGGCGCTCACCTCGACCAACGAATGCACCCGGCTGATCCAATGCACTACAATGCCAGACTGAGGAAATGGGATCATAGCAAGACAGTTCACTTCCTGCTTTCAAAAATGTTTCGTAAAAAACAGCTTTTTTTTTTTTAAATACCCCTTCAAAATAGCTACTAGCAATACTTGCAAATACAACGTATCAGCAGCTGGGGCGCATCCCGTTCGCAGTTTGTAATCAGTGAAGGCCATCAAACCCTCATCTGCCTTGGAACTCAAACATCAGTTTCTGAAATGACACACTCAGAGAAAAAACAAATATTAAAAATCATTATCATTATGTCGACTTCAAAAACATTTATAACTTCAACTCAATACAGCTCAAACAAAATATTATTGTTCTATCATTATCCTTTATTAATTTGCCCCGAAAAGGGAAAGTTAACAAATTAACCATCTTCATCAATTATTATAGTGTAAAAGACTATCAATTCAGTCACTAAAAAAAACAAAAAAAAAACACTAATTTAATATTCTTCTACAAAAACTCAACAATATCTTTCAAATACTATTACTTATTTTTTTTATTGTTTATCATTCTTCTCTTACCTAGAAAAGAGAAAAAGTCCCATTACGAGGACACATTATGCTCTAACCCACAGCCCCCTCCTTTTCTTCTAACCTAGAAACAGGGGGGGGGGGGGGATCTTAACATTATACATCGCAAAACCTATTTTACCACATTCCCATTCGAAAAACAAACGCCACTATCACACCAGTCTCATCTCACACAAAAACAACACCAAACTTAGTTAAAGATATTGAAGAAAAACAAACAAAATCACTCACAATCACAATAATAGCCCCCACCTTTTAGAAGCTAGGTCACACACTCAAATTCATACGCACACTCTTTAGTCATTATAAAATAATAAACTGTTTCATTCTATCAATTCGTTGTCTACAAATCTTATGGCATTTAAACCGCAGTCTTGTATGGTAATTTCAATAAACGGGTTAACTTCGAACAAATCACCCGTAAACTGCTCCACAAATGCTGGAGTCATTTTAGCATCAAATTCAGCCACTACATCATTACCAGCAAAAAAAAATACAAAAGTCTGACGTACCATTTTGTCCAGCGAAAGCTTTTCATACAATCGATCCATAGTTTATTTTTTCATTTTTCATCGACGTTCTTTTATTTCCGCATGGCTGCGACTCACAAGTTCCGACTATGAACCGGAAGCACATTCAGGACAAACCATTCTGTATCCTGGTCGAAATCGCCCTCCATTTTTTGTAGTTTTTTATTTTTTACTTTCGGTTTATATTCTACGCAAGTAGTATTAATATTTATCAATACAGTGACGTCTCACTTTTAGTATAATAGTTCAATAGGTTAACACATATGGCCACACAACAGACACACATAAGAATCGCGTGACCTCTCGTTTATACACAGCGGTTACCCAATCCCGCTGAGCTAAACTGTCCTCCATATATTGCAAAATTTTTGCAAGGCGCTCATTTTCAAAATAACTTGTCACGCGCTATCGAATTAAACCGTAGAACAAAAGGAATTCATACGGTAATCCTGACCTCAAAACTACAAAAGTAGGAGCGCCAAAAAATAAAAATAAATATCACGTAATCTCTCGATTGCAAATACAGTGACACAAAATCCAATTATCGCTGTAATCAACCTGGACCCCTCAATACTGTTCAATTTCAAACAGGCGCTTTTTCAAAAAGCATATTACGTGTAAATAGACGTTCTCAATAAGAGTCATGAGCAAATATCGATATTAGTCCCCAATCGGCCAAACTGCTAAAAAAGCAGAGCGCTTACCATAATCTTCGCGATCCTTAGTGGAAGAAAGACTTCTCACGTCATCCGGCAACCCTTTTATTCAATATATATTATAGTCTAAGGATTCTTCGTAGCGAGACGAAAACAAAACAAAACAACAACAAAAATCACTACTTCATCCTGCATAAAAAAAGCTTTTTCTCTAGGTCTGCACTTACGTCACTTTTTAAAATGCACTACCCCACGACGTGTCCAGTTCAATATCGTAGGAATTATCCCAACTCTCAATAGAACGACATCAAACTACAACTTGTTCACACAGACCTCATGTAAAAATTTTGACAATTTGGAAGACGAAAAACCAGCTGCAGCGGTCCCAAACAGACAGAACCTCCCTACGTGGATAAAAGTCTCCACTTACCGTACTTTATTTATTTAGTTCCGCCCGTCCGTGAACGCCGCAGCTCGCAAGCCGTCAAAATACCACCATCCGTTAGAATTCAGCGTCGGAGGTCACCATTTGTTATAATTCAGCGTCGGGGTCGCCATTTGTTAGAGTAGACAATATTTGCAAAGGTAATTAGTCAGAAGCTTCTGATCACACAATTGAAGTCACCCAAGCAGTGTTCTGTTCAAAAGTGTGCCCCTCCTTCTCCTGCACATCATTATTTATTGAAAAGTGGGTGAATACGAAAAGCCTCCTCCCCTTCACAAAAAGGCAGAAGTTCTACTCCCTCTTTCCCAGGAATACAAATCAGATTAGACCTAAACAATAATAAATCAGCCTGTCCTTGGACTCGACCGACTGAGACTGGTACAAACTCCCAGACAAGACAGACAGATAAGAATACAATAGACAATACTATTCATTGAGCTACACAGCTATAACTAAATCCAAAACGGCTAAAATATAAATTGAAACTGAAAAACAATGTTAATAATTCAACACTATGTATCTATCTATCAAACTGTGAGGTGTGGTTGCTTTCAGTGATAGTTCAAAAACAGCATATGGCCTTCAATCAATCAATCAATCAATCAATCAATCAATCAATCAACCAATCTATAGCCTACATGCTTTTTAATTACACAAGGATTTTTGCTATTTGTAGGCTGCCCGGGTCCCTATCACCCGCAAATAGCAAGAAGGGCAGATTGTATAGAATATATATTGTGCTGAAATTTATTTTTATTTTGTCTTGATGAGCATACTCGATATTGGAGTAATCCAAAAGTAATCCAAAGTAATCAAGTTACATTACTTTAATATTATAGTACTTGGATTACGTTACTAACTACATTTTTTTTTAGCAGGTAACTTGTAACTGTAACGGAATACATTTTAAAAGTAACCCTCCCAACCCTGCTAACACATAATGGAAAACACCATAACAAACGCCAATGCATAGCATCTATGTTGCTAGAACGTTTCAATCAACGGATATTTGAACACAAAATGTGGAGCAACACATGTAAACAGATAATATGATACTCACAGGCATATATTCTTTACCTTCACTAACATTTCTGTACCCTTGAATTCATGTTAATTCGCTACTAATACAACTTGTTTGTTTTGATTGCGCAGGCAAGTGAGCAGAAAATAAAACAAGTTTTCAACAGGATTGCATGTGGTTAATTGTGCGAAACACTCCCAGAGAGACCATTAGAGAAAAACAAAACTTGGAGCCAAAAATAAATAAATACTCTTAACTTTGTTGAAATGTCTTTCAGCATAATGATTTTCAGATTTGGATGTTAAAAGTATTTTTTATTTATTTATTTATGCATTTTATGTTAGACAATTCCCATCTTTCTTTTAAAATTCTAACAAAAAGTTCATGGAGCTTCCATCAGTGTGTCTTTTAAAGTTGAATGAAAACGTAAACAATTAAGAGTGAGATACAGCCGCTATATGCCAAGTCATAAAAACAAAAAATGTACAGTACCCATATTGTGTTTTACAACACTTATACTTAAGTAGCTTACCGCCACCACAGTGTGGATTTGTAAGTGCATGAATAATGTATCCGTTCCATTGTAAAGCGTCTTTGAGTGTCTGATTAGATAGAAAACCATCCACACTCACAATCACACCTATGAATGTTCAATTAACCTGACATATAAATCCAATGCATTATCATCAAATTGCGAAGCTTGGGGTGAAAATGTACACGAGCAGCGCACGTACCGCACTGATTACATTCAGATGAATGAGGGCGAGCTCCACCTTTCACACGAAACTGACATTATGGCTCACCTGTTGTCTGGGTTAGGTCATGTGACATTTGCAATGCGAGCTTTGACGTCAGTTCCGGTCGATAGCAGGGGGGCGGTGCTGCACAGCATGTCAGTCTGCTTGGATGTCTTATTCCACTAACACAATATTCAACAGAATACTGTACTGTGTACACAAAAAGAACATGGAAGAGCAAATGGAGATAGATGTCTTAAGTTTGCGTTTGAACTGACATTAATCAATTAATGGGTGTGTTTCAGTACTTTTGCTTGTAAATTCATGGGGCCCAAAATCACAAGCACTAACTGTCCGTGGCATGCGGCTGTGTTTTATGATATACTGAGGTGTGTTCAACTATGACGATAGGCTGTGCTTTGCAATCCACTTTGGAGGACTTCCTTGGCCCGACATGAGCACAGCGAGGACCACAAGCACATTGACAGTAACAAGCTGCTCATTTGCTGCCTCGCTCACTCTTTTTTCCATCTTTCGAAAAATCTTATTGTTTGCTTATTCCAAGTGTGCAAACAAAACGATGCAGTTGCTGCGCTCCTTTTGTCCTGGCTATGCATTACTGCTCATTATCCAACATCTTGGACTCCACTTGACATGCTTTTGGTAATCTAAACTTAAACCTACAGTGGGAGTTTGAGCTGACTGTGCACAGCCAGATAAGGAATATGACTAGAGTCGTAAGTTTGAGTGTAAAATGACCACATTTGAGCCCAACTCAATTTGTAATTCTGGTCTCGTGATAACATTTCTCCTCTTGCCACTCAAATTTCAAGTTGTCACTCACTTTTGATGACTTGTTTTCCATCGGGATCATCAAGTCTATTGCTTCGTCCTTAACTATCATTTTAAAACGTCTTCTCCCTCAGCCTGTCTCTCTCCCTTAGTGGTTGTCAAAAGCGGTCAAAGTAATCACAAGTTTGCCAACCACTAACACAACAGGCAGAGCTGCGAACCTGCACGTCGTCTGCAGCTGACCGATGACACGCAGGCAGGCAGGCAGGGGCACGAGGCCCGACACCTGAGCATGCTTTTAGTCTTTAATGCACATAAATGTACGCTCGCTTTACAACCCTTAAAAGAAGCATATATTGACGTACGTTCATCTGCTGAGAAATGACCCAAACTGCCGCTTGCAAAATCGCAGCTAACCCTCAGCCGTGCATACCAGACAGCTAGGAATAAAATGAGTGGGTTTTGCGGAGGAGTGTGTGGAAGTGGGGGGGTGTCGATGGCTTTTCTTGTTCTAAACCAGTCTAAACTGAGTCTTTGTACTAAAATAAAGTGATTTACACTACAGGGACCAGGCCACTGAGTTTGATTGTGTTTGATTGTGCATGAAAAATACAAGCAGCAATGAGCATTTTTGACTTCACCTGGTAAGAGTCCAGGGTTAAAATACATCATAATATTTGAATTACTTATTTTCAGAGTGCTCGAAATGTAATAAAAATGTCAAAAGGTAGCATCACTTTTGGTTGTGTGCATGTTTGCATGTTCTCCCATGCTTGCTTGAAGGGGCTTCCTCCCACATTCCAAAAACAGGCATGTCAGGTAGGTCAACTCAAGCCAATGCAGGTCAATTGTCCATACAGAATGTGAGTGTGAATGTTTGTGCCTTGCGATTGTCTCGCGCCCAGAGTGGCCAAAGTCAGCCAGGGGAGGCTCCAACTCCTCCGTGACCCTGATGAGGACAGGCGCTATAGAAAATGGGATGCATAGAAATAGACATTGTAACATGAGACAATACCAAATTATGCCTTGTGTAATTGGGATTGTTTGTGATCAGGATTATTCATAAATTGATCAGTTGACGTCAACTCATTTTCATTCAACTCTGTTCACCTTGTGCTTGTGTGGCTTTCCTCACACGTTTCAAAAACACACAGGTCAGGTTAAACGTGTGTCGAGCGGTTGTTTGTCATTTTGAGCCCTGATTGGTTGGTGACTATTCGAACATCAGCTGGGAAAGTCTCAAGCTCACCTACGAACCTAATGAGGTCAAGCGCTAAAGAAAATGGATTAATGGACAATTCCATAATTATCATTAACTGTTTTCATTGATTGGCTGGGGGAAATTTCGAGGATCTATTGGGAAATGTTCATCAAATGTTTCCTTGCCCTTTCGAATGTCTATCGTTAAACACATATTGTGCACAAATGTGCATATTGTGTAATTGGCTCCTACTTTACCAGTGAAGGCCATTTCTGTGAATTCAAAGCTTATAATATAAAGTGGTGCAGACAAGTGCAAGTCAACACCAGCATGCCCCAAAACCACGTATTATATTCCTAGCTGCCTGTGGCACAATGTTTGCACAATGCTCAAGTGTCATCAAGTGCATGGCAGCGTGGAAGCCCACTGATGTGTCCTCTTTCGCCCCCACGGCCACAGACTTGGATTTAGGAAGTGGACTAGGAAAGTCTGCAAACACCTACTGTACAAGGCTACAATGTGATGCTAACCTGCCACCTGCTGGTGATTAAAAAAAGAATTACAATTTGAATTGGAGGTCCTTCACAAAGTGCTGCATAGTGGTGAGCTAGTCTTTCTCACAGTTTTGAGGTTCAGAGTTCAAATCTGAGCTCTGGCCTTCGTACGTACTGTAAAGTGTACATAGTGTTGATGAGTATGGATAGGAGAGGCATGCACCTAAATCATTTCACCATTACCTGGGATCCCTTATGACAAAATGGCACCCTGCTGGTCTGAATAAATAAATAAATAAATAGAAACGTAGCATTAAATAATTTTCTCGTAATTGTGTTTAAAAAAAATACATATTTATGAGCCCCCTCTAGTTGATTTGAATGCTTGTATTATTTAACAACACTAGTGCTCGCCTTTGGAGTTTTTGTAGATAAGACAAGTACGGTTGTTGAAACTAATAGGTCTAAATGAATTGTAACGCAACACATTTCACTTACAATCACGATAACGGCATTTCAAATATGGGGAGAATAATTAGTTAGATTAGTTTGCTTATGGGGAAGAAAAAAAAACGGTGTTACCTAACGCCATTAGTTTAAACGCCATCATTCCCATCACTGGTCATAACCCTTTAAAGCAATGAATAATTGAACACAAATGGTGGAGAAACTGTTAATATTACTGCAGTTTACCAATAAATTTTGACCAGCTCCATGTATAGCTGTAGTGTAATCTGTATTATACTGCTCCGAGCACACCAGAAGGAGTAAGATAATGTCCGTTGAATTGAAACAAAACTTTGGCACAAAACGCTTAATTCTTTACATTCTATTCATCTCCTGAATAGGTTTATCAAACCTACAATGCCGGCACGGTGGCTGACTGGTTCGCACGTCCGCCTCCCAGTGCAAAGGTTGTGAGATCAAGTCCGGGCTTCGGCCTTCCTGGGTGGAGTTTGCATGTTCTCCCCGTGCTTGCGTGGGTTTTCTCCGGGTGCTCCGGTTTCCTCCCACATTCCAAAGACATGCATGGCAGGTGAATTGGACACTCCAAATTGTCCACAGGTGTGATTGTGAGTATGGTTGTTCGTCTCTGTGTGCCCTGCGATTGGCTGGCAACCAGTACATGGTGTACCCCGCCTACTGCCCGAAGCCAACTGGGATAGGCTCCAGCAACCCCCGTGACCCTTGTGAGGACAAGCGGTACAGAAAATGGATGGATGGATGGAAACCTACAATGCAACACAATACAGTGCTTGTTTTCTTATTTAAAACATATTGCTTTTTTGTTGTTGATGGTAATGGCATTTCCATTTCCATTTCAAAGGGGAAAAATGGTTTTGCCATACAAGTGTTTTGAGTTACATATGCGGTCGCAGAACAAATGAAACTTTAATCTTAAATAGAGCTGAAAATTTCAAATCACCATCTCAATGTAGTGTGCAATTTTCAAATCGCAAAAAAAAAGAAGTCATTTCGGTTGGTCGTAGCCCGTAGGCATCCATCCATCCATCCATCCATCATTCATCCATCCATCCATCCATCCATCCATCCATTGTATAGATAAGTTCTGTGCTGAAGAAGCCACAGAAGCTTTAGATTTGTATGTGTTAATGTAATAATAATTGGTGGAATTTGGAAGTTGTCATAGTGCATGCTTAAAACGCTGCAAATCAAAGTTTCGTCAAATAACAACTGTAATTCAAGTAGATAAATAAAACTGTCTTCCATTTTAAATGGTAAATGGACTGCTTTTTATATAGCGCTTTATCTACACCATAAGGTGCTCAAAGCGCTTTACAAAATTCATGGTTCATTTGCCTTTATTTTAGCGTAAACATTATCGATATAACCAAAACATTGATGGATAATAAATCTGATAGTTTATTGTAATACAGTTTAAAGGGATATGTGACATGAAGCCACTTTCAGCAATAAAAAGTAATCATTTTGTCTAGAATTAATTTGATAAGTTAATCATTTTTCATGTACTAATACCTTTAAAAACACATTTTGCCACTTGCTACCGACTGAAAATGACATCACAGGTGCTCAGAGCTCAGGTAACGACCTATTTTCTGGGTTTGGTTATGTGAAGTGTTAGAGTAGACAATATTAAGTATTGTACTCTTTGCGTGTTCAATTAACTGAATGGTGAGATTCTGTTGAAGTTCCTTTGCAAAGGTTTTAATTACCAGAAGCTTCTGGTCCACATAAGACAAACCATCCAAGCGATGTCTCTGTTCAAATGTGGTGTTTTCTTTCCAGCTCACATCGTTATTTATTCACAAAAAGGGTTCAGAAAAAGGTCAGCCCACAACACACCTGGTTACAACTGAATACAAGAGAATCCGTTCCCATGGGTATAAATCAGATTAGAAAAAATACAATAATAATAAGCCTGACTCCCTTCCGACACAGCAGAATCCCCGGAACCTCCCTTTAGATTACGAATGAATAGACAGACCCGTTGCTCTTTCTCATGAAAGTAACACAGATAAGAATATAGGTCTATTCATACAGCCATACTAAATTAACATAATTATAAACGGCTAAAATATAATTTAAAACTAAAAAACAATGTTAATAACTCATCATTCCCTCATTTGAGCTCTTGAGAGCTCAACACATTAAAACATTTTTTTTTCAATGGTTGTGTGGTAAAAATAATTATCCTTAAAACATCCCTTTAGCAGAAGAGGAGGTAGTTTAGCAATCATATGACATTAAAAAACAATTTGATACATTTAAAAGATTTTTAGTGAAATAAGCATAGCATATGTGAGGCTTAACATAAAATGTTGTTCATTGAAAAGTGTCGCAATGTATCGGCAGACGAATATGTGTTCTTTGAAGGTCTTTTTTTTTTTTAATGAAAAGAGTGTCGCAATAGTTCGTCTCTTCTTTAAGAATTTGGGGTAGACTACCCAAATTCTTCGATTTGTCACCTGGGATTATTCTGCCCAAAATGTGACTGATCAAAGGAATGATTGCCCAAAAAAAAAGGCACTTGCTCTTGATCCGTTGACTGATGTCCTCAAACGGCAGCTCCGGAACGGCCGCTCCAGAACGATCACTGGGTCAGCTGACGTGGCTCCAGGTCGGAGGTGATAAGATTGATGCTCCAGTTGTGGAATTTCGTCTCTCCTTTCAACCTGAGAGCATCAGTTGATGAGATGGCCGAGCCTGGCACGTCTCCGGAAGCCTTGTAGACCAGATGTGGCATTTTCTCTGTGCAGAGAACTGCACAAGATTTCCTCACCAACCCCCTGGGGCCGTTCTCCTGAGTGCAGAAACTTTTCATTTTTAGTTTCTCATAAACTCACATAAATTTTATTTGGAGGAAAAAACCCTGATAGTTTTTGTTAGTTGGGATTAATAAATGTTATTTGATTAAGATCCATAGGTCCTGTGCTGTTGGAACAGGAAAATATCTATTTTTGTGACATTAAAATAGAGCCCAGCCCTTGATTGAGTTGAATGACATTCGCTCATTCATTAATATAAGACAGAGCTTATAAATATTTATTTTTCAAATAGGTTTTGTTCAATAATAGGTAATTTTTTACCATGACTAAATTTGTTCTAAATTTTCATAACTGTGCCTTTCATATCTTATTCTCTTCCCAGAATCCCATGACCGGCCGAATCCTGGCATGCTGGGAAAAACTCACATATATTCATATTATCTATACTCTTTTGCAAACACTGGGCTCCAAACATTACATTTTTCAAATATGATTCTGAGATAAAAGATATAATATAATATAATTACCTTCATTCGGCGAATATGCATTATTGTCCTTGCTTGCTTCAGACTTACTTTGCGATCGATTTCCTCTGATAGATTTCTTCATATTCAAACTGTGGATTATCATTTTCAAACTCATCCTGTCAATTGGAGTGTAGGCCGATACCCCACAACCTTTTTAATTTCGTTTTTAAGTTTGATTTTAATTTTCTAACTCGTCTACATTGGTTAAATTCTTAAACATAAACTCCCTCATTTGACAAAGATCCACTGATTTTTTCAAACATGTCAAGATAAAGGGAGGACAAAATAGAGACCTCATGACTCAAAAGACGTCATAAATAACTCAACCCTCTAAATCAGGCTATGAGATAAACAAAAGAGCTACAAAACACTATAAAACTGAGCATAAGCAGATACAACTTAAGACACTAATATATGATGACTTTGGGGCCATAAAAATAGAGGTAACCATATTACTCTAATTCTATAAAAAAAAAAAAATCTAATTTAGCCATCAAACTCTTAGTTAGTCTTTTACTCGTTACTACTCATTCTATTCTGTTATTTATTTTATACTATAGCTGCAGCTGGACGAAGTCCAAAAAAGTTCCTCACGGGGAAAATAAAAATATATCATATCATAACATATTAATAAAATTCCCATTGTACCAATTCAGAAACTGATTCTCCCAAAAATATAGGCAAAAATTTAGTAGGCTATAGATTGAAATAAATTTTCTCAATCCCTCATTTCAAATTTACATATGTCGTTTTCAATTTCCTGAAATATCTTGCTATAGATCACAGTTCCCCACTCAACACATTAAAAATGCCCTGCATATCACCATGTAGCATTTTACTGAATGGATCACATCTCATTCCGACCACCAACTTTCTTTGTCCAGACCCCCAGCAAAAGGCAGGACGGCAGCTGTTGTCAATGTTCAGTCCTGGCCAGCATGGCGGCTGCTGTGGCAGCAATGTTCAGAGCAGGCATTTAGATTTCCTCTGGATGCAAAACAGCCATAGGGGAGAAGTCACTAGAATGAGGCGTATACACAGTCACTGGGCATTGAGGAATTTGAACATCATGTTTTTTTTAGGCACAGGACGAGAAGACTGTTGCTCTGCGGCTTTTGACCTTTGATCTCTGCCACATCCATTCAGACGCAGTCTGCAATGTGGATCCGATGACACACAGTCTTTCTGAGAGCTCACCTGATCAAAAAAAATGCACACTCGTTGATACAATGCATTAAAAATGCCAGACTGAGGATATGGGATCATAGCAAGACAGTTCACTCCCTGCTTTCTCAAAAATGTTTCGTAAAAAACACAGCCTCTTTATTCATTTCTCTTTTTTTTTCAATACCCCTTCAAATAGCTACTAGCCATACAACGTATCAGCAGCTGGGGCGCATCCCGTTCGCAGTTTGTAATCAGTGAAGGCCATCAAACCCTCATCTGCCTTGGAACTCAAACATCAGTTTCTGAAATGACACACTCAGAGAAAAAACAAATATTAAAAATCATTATCAACATGTCAATTTCAAAAACATTCATAACTCCTTATTCAACTATCTTACTTCCAGCCACAGCTATACAGATGTAGGCATAATTATATCAACTCTCAAACAAAATGCCATTATTTTATCATTACTCTTTATTCATTTGTCCCGAAAAGGGAAAGTTAACAAATTAACCATCGTCATCAATCATTAAAGTGTAAAGATTTATTAGCTCAGTCAAATACTATTACTTATTTTATATTGTTTATCATTCCTCTCTTACCATTTTGACAAAAAAAAAAGAGTCCCATTACGAGGACACATTATGCTCACAGCGCACAGCCCAGCCCCCACCTTTTTTTCTAACCTAGAAACGGGGGAAGGGGGGAATCTTAACATTATAAATCGCAAAACCTATTTTATCATATTCCCATTAATAAAACAAACGCCACTATCACAACAGTATCATCTCACACAAAACAACACCAAACTTAGTTAAAATATTAAAGAAAAACAAACAAAATCCCCATATGCACACTTCTCACTTACAAACCCCCACCTTTTTTTAGAAGCTAGGTCACACACTCGAATGCATACGCACACACTCTTCAGTCATTATAATAAAAAAAAAATAAACGGTGTTATTCCTTCAATTCGTTGTCTACAAATCTTATAGCATTTAAACCGCAGCTTCGTACGGTAATTTCAATAAACGGGTAACTTTGAACAACCCATCCGTAAACTGCTCCACAAATGCTGGAGTCATTTTAGCATCAAATTCAGCCTTTTTTCATTACCAACAAAGAAAATACAAAAGTCTGACATACCATTTTGTCCAGCAAAAGCTTTTTATACAATCGATCCACAGTTCGTTTATTCATTGTTCATCGACGCTTTTATTTTTCCCTGAACCGGAAGCGCATTCAGGACAAACCATTCTGTATCCGGGTCGAAATCGCCTCCATTTTGTTTATAGTTTTTGATGTATACATTCGGTTTTAATACAGTGACGTCTCACTTTTAGTATTAATAGTTCAATATGTTAACACATATGGCCACACACAGACAGACATAAGAATTACGTGACCTCTCGTTTATACACAGCGGTTACCCAATCCCGCTGAGCTAAACTGTTCTCCCTTTATTGCAAAATTTTTGCAAGGCGCTTATTTTTTAAGAAATTTGTCACGCACTAACGAACTCAACCGTGGAACAAAAGGAATTCAAACGGGAATCCTGACCTCAAAACTACATATTGTAGAAGCGCCAACAAAATAAATCACGTAATCTCTCGATTGCAAATACAGTGATACAAAATCCAATCATTGCTGTAATCAACCTGGACCCCTTTCTGTTCAATTTCAAACAGGCGCTTTTTTTAAAAAACATATTACGTGTAAATAGGACTTTTTCAATAAGAGCCATGAACAAATATGATACTCGTCCCCAAATCGGCCAAAACTGCTTAAAAAGCAGAGCGCATACCATAATCTTCAATATATATTATGGTCTAAGGATTCTTCATAGCGTTGACGAAAAACAAAACAAATCAAAAAATTAACCGCTATTTCTTCCTGTACAAAAAAAGCTTCATCACTTCGAGTCTGCATCACGTCACCTTCAAATGCACCACTCCACGACGTGTTTAGTTCAATATCGTCGGAATTATCACAACTCACAATAGAACGACATCAAACTACACTCGTTCACACAGATCTCTTTTAAAATTTAGACAATTTTGGAAGACGAAAAAACCAGCTGCAGCGGACCAGACAGACAAAATTTCTTCTACGTGGATAAAGATCTCCACTTACCGGAATTAATATGGCGCCAGAAATTCCGCCCGTCAGGGAACGCCGCAGCCTGCTCAACGTCAACAACACCATCCGTTTGGTTCAACGGAGGAGACCATTCGTTATAATTCAGCGTCGGCGGTCACCATTTGTTAGAGTAGACAATATTAAGTATTGTACTCTTTGCGTGTTCAATTAACTGAATGGTGAGATTCTGTTGAAGAAGTTCCTTTGCAAAGGTTTTAATTACCAGAAGCTTCTGGTCCACATAAGACAAACCATCCAAGCGATGTCTCTGTTCAAATGTGGTGTTTTCTTTCCAGCTCACATCGTTATTTATTCACAAAAAGGGTTCAGAAAAAGGTCAGCCCACAACACACCTGGTTACAACTGAATACAAGAGAATCCGTTCCCGTGGGTATAAATCAGATTAGAAAAAATACAATAATAATAAGCCTGACTCCCTTCCGACACAGCAGAATCCCCGGAACCTCCCTTTAGATTACGAATGAATAGACAGACCCGTTGCTCTTTCTCATGAAAGTAACACAGATAAGAATATAGGTCTATTCATACAGCCATACTAAATTAACATAATTATAAACGGCTAAAATATAATTTAAAACTAAAAAACAATGTTAATAACTCATCAGAAGTTAGCAAACTGGCCATGATTGCTTGTGCTCGTTACCTAAGGCCTGAGCACACGTGTTGTCATTTTCAGTCGACAAGTGGCAACATTTGTTTTTGAAGGTATTACATGTACATGAAAAATAATGAAGGTATTAAATTAATTAGACAAAATATGATCTTCTTACTGCTGAAAATGGCTATGTGAGTCAAGTATCCCTTTAATTTATTGCTCGTGTTTGTTGAAAAAAATACTTGGGACCTTGAAAAAATAATTGCATATTTAATCGCAATCATAATGTTAAGGGAAAATACATTTCAACCCTAATCTCAAGGCACTAATATGTTTGACTCATGTGTCACAATTACATTTGAGTAATCCTTAGCAAATAAAATCAACAAAATTTCCCTTTCACATTTACTGTATGTTTTGGCAGCCATTTTGCACAATTTAAAACACTGGGTACATGAATGTTAACATTCCAACAATCTCCTCATGGCTGCTTTTTGGAGAGTCGTTTCCACACACTCTGCGCTGTGAGCGTGGATGAGAGTCTCACTGTTCATTTTGTTTCTCTCTGGAGCTTTCCTGACCTCTCGCTGACTGCCTTAGAGCTGCCAGCCAGGACTAGTAATGAGATATTTGCTCTGACAGGGCAAAGTGGGGAGGAGTGGAAAGTGCTATTACCTCATCTTCCATTGCTCTTTTCTCCCCTCACTTGTAAAGATTTGAATTCCCTTTGCTCTTCATGCCAGCTGCAGTGTCTCTTCTGTATTCCTCACACTTCTTCCCCTCTCTTTCTTGAGGTTTTATGGCATCTTTCTTTTAGTGACCCGCCAATCTTCCTCTTCTTTCTCCCTTGCTCTCTCACAACCTGCTTGGTGACTGTTGCTTTAAATGACAGTAGTGGGAGTGGGATGAGTGAAATTGAACGTCACGTGCACACGGCCAGTATTTTGGCTAGCTGGAGATTGCCTTCTTTTTCTTTCCTAGAACCCTGGTATGGCCTCCCGCTCTCCTCACTATAATGTGTCTGGATGGAAAAGATAAAGTCAGTTAGCCCAATAAACAATTCAGAATTTGCGTCAACATTTGAACTGCCATCATAGGTGTTTTTTGGTATGTACGATATGTGTGGCAGCACATGGCGGCATTGCCATGTTTTCGCCCTTTCTATATCACAGATTTATAAACGAGGGTTGTTTTTATTTATTTTTTACAGTATCAAACAGGCAAATACAAATGCAGACATGCTCACCTTTACTGTAGTACTGTGTGTTGTGCCATGCTGTTGTTGTTGTATGCGGTGTAACCAAGGAAGACGACACTATCCCTTCAGTGGAATATAGTACCACATTTGGCCATTTTCATATTATCTCACTCCGTAGTGTCATTCGTGTTAAAGTAGCAGTTGTTTGAGGGTTTATAATTACCGTAGCATCAGCGCTAATTGCCGGCATATGGAGTTTCACATTTAGCTTAAACGACTTTCATTAGACAAAATTGTATGGTTGTTTGTGCATTTGCTGTGAGTCATGGTTTACGCTGTAATTTATCCAGGTTGTTAGTAATCCACTCGATCTGTTCATGCTTTGAAAAAAAAACCTACTTTAAACATTAACAGAATATTACTTATAAAGTGGAACCTCGGAGTTTGAAAGTCTCGGAACTCGTACAAATCGGAGTGAAAAATGCCTCGGAGTTTGAACTCATTTTCGGAGTGCGAACACCCAAGTAAAGCAAGCTAAACCGAACGTACCTTGAAAACGGGTAACCGAGTGAAGCCGCGCGAAGTCGAGCAATGCCGAATGGTCACGTTGCGGTAGTTGAGACGATACGCTGCTCAGCCAGATTGTGAATACTCCCGGAGGTGCTCCATACTCGCGAGTGCATTTTGATTTTTCTACGACAATTTTCTTCGGCATGGGCTCAAAGAAAGACAACAGTGCCAGTGGCAGCAAAGAAAAACATACAGTTCTACGAACCACAGTGGAATTAGGAAGGAGAATATCGCACAGTTGTAACTACTGTCACTACTTCTGTAAATACCGGCACGAGGGCCCCCCCTTAGCTGTTCAACAATGTGCCTGACATTAAACAACATACGCAAGGACCACTTAGTAGTCTAACAATATGCCCAATGTAAAATACAAAAACTCAGCACTGAACTAAAGCTAGCATTAACATAGCATTTATCATCCACTGATGCCATCACACCACAACATGTAAGGTAAGGTATTGTTATTGTTTGAATACTGTACTGTACATAGCGACAATATGCATCATTACTTGTTTATTATTTGACTGATTAGTATCCCTCATGTGGAAATTGAAAGGATACTGTGCTGTATATATTTGACTGTTAAAAAGCATTTTACTTATTTACATTTAAGAAACAGGAGTTGAATTGGTGGACAGTTAACATATTTGTCTGCTGCAGAATTTGAACCGTGACCCTCCACTTGAAAAGCACAAAACCTCACAAATGAGCTCCATGCTGGGTGATGGACTACTGCAAAATGCTGCATATGGTGTTTATAGCAGCTACTCACAACATTACATTAGATGTGCAATCATTGGCTTCCGGGGCTTTAATGGATGCTTGAGAGTCTGTGAAGAAGTAATGAGTGCATTACTACTAATGGGAACTCACGCACGCGCACGCACACCAAACTCCAAAACAAATCCTGCTGCTACACTGATGCCTTGAAGAGAGCGGAAGGAAAGAGGCAGAATGTCGACTGCAAAAAAGATAGGTGACCGATTCCACCGCTCAAAGTCATCCCCAAAACAGCAAGTTTCCCTCAGTGGGACTGTGGTGTGCTGTGCAAAGCCTCTGAGCATTTGTCACATTGAATAACCTTTTGCTTACTCACTTCTCCCCTCAAACTCGAGTCCCTCCTTTCCTTTAATCCCCTCTCTCTTTCTATACGGCCTCCATGCACCATTAATCCATTCTTTATCTGCACTGCTCCCATTTTTCTTTTGCCCTTCGGCTGCCTCAATGTTGCCTTGTTGTGTCGGGGAATTATTCACAAGCAACATTGCTGTTAACAATACTGGGAAAAGCTTTGTTTTTTTCAAACTATGTGCATGCTGAAAAATTAGTTTGCATTACATTTTCTATATTGCTTGGTGGCCAGCCAATGAAAGGGCACATCCATCCATCCATTCATTCATTCATTCATTCATTCATCCATTCATCCATTCATCCATTCATCCATTCATCCATTCATCCATTCATCCATTCATCCATTCATCCATTCATCCATTCATTCATTCATTATCATGATTCACGGCATGAGTCTTAAATGATTCTAATGTAGCGGTACCTTGAATTGGAGTGTCCCAATTGACCAGTCTTTGGAGTCAGATATGCCACAGTTTAAGTGAAATGGGGGGGGGGGGGTCACAGTAACTGATGCAGTGATGGGTTTTAGGATTTTGACATTATAAAATGTGATAAACGTGTATACTTTCACTTTCACTGTAAGAGGTTTTACCGAGCCATTTTACACAGACCATTTAGAAGAAAGAAGGAAGTGAAAATACTTCATGGCCAAGTCAGTGTCCTGATTTCAAGCCATTTTGTTTCATTTCCCGCAGACAAACGACAAAACAAGCAGCAAGTGAAGATGACTGCAGTGAAAAGCTGGCAAAGCTTCTCCAGGGAGGAATTTGATGAGGTCCACGGGCTATTAGTGCCCGCAATGGATTCACAATTATGGTTTGCACGTGAAAATGAAGTTAAGACTAAAATGGTGCTAATGCTAATATGGTGTTAATACTATGAGTGGGGCTAGTAAAGTGGCCAGCATGTCAGGCAGGACAAGATGGCGGGCAAGCCGTGAGGGTTGTGCGATGATGATCATGTGGGATATCATGTGTAATGTTGAATCTGCCATTAAGAATGAATGGGGAAAATTAGGGTACAAAATCAAGAATTGTAGGTAGGGCGTGAATATTCAGAATAAGACGAATGGAAGAAAGAATGGTGTGAATATTTGGAATATGTTAAAATTGGAATGACGGGAATCAAATGAATTATGTGGAAGGAGTTGGATGCCAAAAAGTGCGAGGAATACCGTGTGTGAAGGCCGCAGCCTTCACACAATTAACTTGGTAAGTTATTAAGTTATCTGCAACTGTAGAGCCACTGTAGCTAATGTTTACAGTCATCTTACTGGCCACAGCATCAACATCACACAGATGCGTTCATAAATCCATAGAAGGGGCACTCCGCCCTTATAAGGGCGTCAACGTGAATTTACAAAGGCACGCTTATTGTTTTATTTATCAGATTGTGATTTAAGTCCGATGCTAAGGAGCTAGCACGTGATAGATGGGGAATGCTGTAACTTCTACACCATGCATCCACCCGTAAATTCTTGCTTCAATTCAGTTTATGCTGTGAGCATTTTTGTTTTGTATAAACTCAAAATTTGTCACCATATCCACAATACCGAGCATATAGTTAAGCATATTATCTCAATAAAGGCAGATTATTTGATGCAGCTTTTTTGTGCAAGTAGTTATGTTGTGGCTTGTTCGTGTGTCATCAGCAGTCTCCACTAATTGCAGTCAAGTGTGTTTCCATTGCTTCCATGCCTGTTTAAGCATCGTACTCCTACTCAGTGCTGCTTTTTGTCATGACAACGTCATGCTCCCTGATTTAGGAATATCCAATTAGCCTCCCCCTCGGAGATGAGAACGCTCGCCACTCCAATCTAATAAGCGCCCTTCTTCCTTAATTTGAATGGGAGCCAAAGCCCCAGATTACAGTAACTTCCCACACCAGCCTAACACACTCCAAACACATTTGACTTTTTAACAGTTTTGTCTTGTTCCCTCTGCTGCACCGGAGCTGCTGGCTCAAGTGTGAAGTTCATATCAGGTCATTGCTTTTAGATTTTTCGATTGTCTCCCAACAAATTTGGAATATAGTACAGTTATTGCTTGCAGAACTTTGTTGGCACCCTGTACAAAACTCTAATATGTTTATTTAAAATTCAACCATTTGTTCGAAGGTGGCTGATGTCTCAAGTTGTATAAATCAGGGTTAAAATAGTTAGGGATTTTTCATTATAGTTAGTTTTTATTTCATTTTGATAATTGATTATATTTTTTCAATCCGTTTTTAGAGGCACTTTGTTGCTTTTTAGTTCTAAAAAATGCTTCATTTTAGTTTGGGTTTTAGTATTAGTTTATTTTTTTATTCTTAAATATATGTGGTGTTTGTCAAGTGCAAACAAAAGTTAGTAAGTATGGTGTATTAAAGCCAAGTAAACAATTTGTCACAGTTTGTATGGAGTGGAGGACCCAAATGTAGGCAGGCAGGAGAACCACGGCAGGGATGCATGGAGTACTAAACTACATTTATTAACAAAAACACTGACACGGGTACTGGGTGAAACTCAAAATTTAAAAAATCAAAGTTCTGAAAAGGGCAAAAATCAAAGTAACAACAAAACACAAGAGTGGTGACAGGGACAATGATCCAACCAAGGCCAAACGAAACCAGGAAACTAAGCCCCCGTCCAGGCGGAAGCAAAGCCGGCTTCATTCCTCAAACAAATCTCGTACACACAGAAGCATTTCAAGACTTGCGTGTGTCTAAAAGAAGACGCTTTAACAGCTGTAATGTATATGCCAAGTCTAAAGTGGTGCTGTAGCGCAGCCACGGGGGGTTAACGGAAAGCGTAGAAGAAGAATCAGCGAAGAAGAAGAAGAATCAGCGAAGAAGAAGAACTTTTTTTCTAACTTTATTGCAATCTACAGAACAAACATGGCTTTGCATGTATCAAAACAACATGAAAAAGACAAACACAGGAGAAGTGACAATGGCGGGTGATTCAAGACCGCTTGTTGAACGTGGGAATAAAGAAGCAACGGCGTGGACGAGGACTGAATACAAGACAACTGAGGAGACAACGCGAGACACCTGGACAAGACACAAGTGGCTGGGGGAGATGATGGGATTACACAAGGGAACAGGACGACGAGTTCAGGTGCAAACAAAACCTAAGGAGCAAGACAGGACACAAAGCCAAAACAACAAACCTAAGCATGAGATACACAAATCATAAGACAAGTCAAACAATTGTTTGACCTTCCTTCTTTGATACAGCAATACCAAAATAAATACAACTAAAATGAACCATGAAAGCTCATCTATGATACAAATTGATGAAAAAAGACCAAAACAGACATTCCAGTTAGTTTTCTTTCTTTTTTTATTTTAAAAGCGTTTTTGTTTTTATTTTATTTCAATTTTAGTTTTAGTCATTTTATAAGTTTTTGTTAACTAACCTTGGTACAAATGCGTATGTAGGTGAACAATGGGAATGTAATATGACATTTTCCAACCATTTTGTCGTGAGAAATCAGCTTGTGTGCTATGGGAAATTATAAAGTTTGGTCCCAAAATGATTGATTTACTACAAAAAAAAAGTATCTTTCATTTATCTATGCCAACGATGTATAGTGACAGACATAACAATTTCACGTTAGACAGCAGAGGGTACATACATTGACCTGTGTATCAACTTTTTGTGGCATTCTTTGTTTGATGGTGAGCCATGAGATTTTTCTAACATTTTTTTTGTCCTGTTAATTGGAAATGTAACAAAGGGCTATCTGAATGCCTGGCGCGTTATAGATGCACCTGCCTGACCAGCATGGCCAAAATAGACCATTTCAATTGAGTGGCAAAATTGCGTGCCGTTTGCCTGAGCTGCACGGCCATGCTGATGGGCTTTTTGTTTGTTGTTTTAATTAAGCTATTTGTTCTTTTCAGCCTCCTCCTTACAGGTTGCTTTGGATGAAAAATAAAGCAAGACTTTTTGTGTTGCTTGGGGATGCAACTTAATGGTAGGGAAGTAAGACGCTGAGGGTGATGACAGAGTGAGGATTTGAAAATGTTCCTTGTTTCTTTCATTCCAAAAATAATAATTCTTTGGCAATTGATATGCTGTCCTGCTGCTATGACGGCACACAATTTACAAACCAAACCGATCTGCATCATTTGGTAAAAAGATGACTACGGTACAGTTTCATAGTGACACCACCATTTATATTTTTCCACAGGGGAAAAAGGAGGCATCCATTTCAGGCAAATGAAGCAACCAGCAATTAAAAATGTAAGTGTCTTTGAAAATACACTGTGCAGGAATCATTATTTCATGTTAAATTGTGTTACATTTCATTATCTTGGAATTCATTTGGAGCTTTTTGTGGATGCTACGGTCAAGAATATTTCTAACCAGTGTAATCTGAAACACAGTAATGTATGCATTCATGAATATATTCAAACAGTGGATGATAGTATATAAGACAAAAATATGCACACCCTCTCTTATAATTCAGCTCAGCAAAGTAAAACAGCAGCAGACTTTTCTCATTTAATTTTTTCCACTTGGATGAGTTAAGACTTGACCTGAGAAAGTTCATTCAATTCACAATAAGGTGGCTTTAACAAAAACTTGCTATGTGCACACAGTAAAAACAATTTATATAGACTCACTAAGGAGATTAGAAGAAGGGTGAGTTTGCCAATGTATAATACATCATATTTGTTTAATAATAACAGCAAAAGCAACATATATAATTGATTTGTCACTCCCAAGCAAAAAAATTTAAAATGCATTGCTTCTCTTTCTAATGGAATATAAGTATATATATATATATTGTACTACTTTTACATTAAATAATCTACTGTAGCTATATAAGATCATTTCCACATGCCCATCTGAGTCTGAATCTAAATCATGAGTGGAATTCTAATTTTGAATAAAGTATAAAAATATACTCTGAGCTCAACAAAGAACAAAGAGTGGGCTGAACAGTGGTGGACAATGTTTGGCGTGCGACTTGTGACCACAAGCAGTCTAAGCCTTCGCAATAAGATTCAGGGCAATCTTGGCATTCAATTAGTTTATCAGCCGGGCTTCTTAAACTCTTACATAACTATGACACACAAAGTAGAGAGCACAACATACCTGGAAGCACTTTCAAATGAAAACCTAATTGAGCAGTAAGATTGACAAAGAAAGCTGATTAAGTGATTAATTCAACGCAAGTGTTTCAAAAGCAAAAGCAGGTGCATCCAACAATGGAACATGCAGCAAATGACTGTACATTAGTGACACAAATGTTTTGAAGCGAAATATTCCTCATCAAAGGAATGTTAGGCAAAATAGGGGTGTAAAAAAACGGAACTGGAACAAATCGTTCCACTCTCAATATATAGAAACACATATTGAATCATCTTTTATTGGAGAGATATATCTTAGAAGGAAATTGCACTCTTATGGTACTGATCATTTCATTCAAATGTCTGTAAAATGACAACAAAAAAGTCATTGCATCATACCCTCTCATATATAGAGTACATGCAAATAGAAAAGAAATGATAAACAGCCCTAATGACTGAATGTTCAAGCTGAAAGGCGCATAGCAGATAACAAATGCATCATTTGCTTCTTTCAGCGAGTTGCATTTAAATAATTTTATGTGATTGAATTTAAAGCCCAACAGGTGAGCAGGGGTTTGTCTGCGTATGAGTTGCACACGTATTAAAATGCTTTATGTCAAGTCCCCAGCAAGGATTTTGCTGGGACTTTAATGTCTTGTTTATATGCAAAAGCAAAGACAACAGTGGTCTGCTTATGAATAATATATTTATGTGCGGAACGGGAACAACATGGGATATTACAGAAACGAATAGAGGCGGGGTCCTGCTGCCACTGCGGCAATATGAAAGGCCGACGTGATTCTTTTTAATAAAGCACACTCGCACAATCTCACAAAGCCCAATGCAGGAACAGTGCAAAGTACAAGCACGATAATGAACTTGACAAATCAGTCAGAATGAGCTCTAACATTGGATCTTAAAATGTGTTCAAGTCAGAAGTCTGATGTTGAAAGGCGGCTGCATGGGGCTGAATGACGTGTCAGAAGCAATATGTCTTCATTATTAGCTCAGGGCAGACAGTCTGAGCTCGTTGCTCCAGATGGCTCAACGACCACCTTCTTGCTTCTCTCATCTCGTTTCAAGAGAGCGCAGAGAACGATGACAAAACTCGTTCTAAATCATTAGAGAAGAACATAATCACAAGCTTGATATCATGTAGGAAAATAGAAATATGTGACGCACGCAACAGTCTATATATACTGCCGGATTATGTGTGCTTGTGGTCAAATGTTGTTTTGTGGCAATACCCAAGACTGTAAGAATGAAGGTTAGTCATTTCAAAATATCTGTGTGTCATAAAATGAGAGTTCAGCATTTGAGACGGCAGTTTGCACTCATTTGAACCGAAATGTGTTCACATGCTTTTCAAAGGCATTCATGGTCACATTTTAAAAAAGCATGCTCGCCAAAACCTCGGTGCATACCATGGACAAAATGTTTGCTTGCGCTCTCACACACATGCTAGCATTCAGACGTCTCCTGAATGATTATAGTGTCCTTGCTGGGAACTGAGCACACTGTAAATGTGACACATGCAACGCACATAAGAAACCCATTCAAATAACACCCTAAACTTCATCAGAAAGGTCGCAGCCCCAAATGATTGGTGGTGTTAACAGTTTTCAGATTCAGATAATTCGGTACGAAAACAGCGACAGAAGCCAAACATCGACTCCGTAAACAAACACAGTGCAGCTCAGCCTCTGGTGAGCAGATGGTATGGCACGCAATATGCTGTTGGCAGTACGTCATCTACAGTAAATGTTACTTGTCTGCTTTCTTCGTTTCCTAAAAAGAAGACAGAATACTGATGTTACACTTTCCTACAAAGGAAATATTCAAGCTGTTATATTCTATTAATTTCTTTCATTGTTTTTTTTTTTACTTGATGACTGAAGCAGGCTGTACAAGGATGAAACTTTACTGATGATTTGCCGTTTTATTTTTTCCGCCATGAATCACCGTGCATCACCGTACATCACCAAATCACCGTAAGAGCTAAAAAAAATAATACAACCCATGCAAACAATAATCAAAACTATATACATGTACAAACACAAAAATGCTAATAAACGAATTACCTTTTGCCTCTTCGGAGGGGCTACTAATACAAACTTTTCCAGCGTCCTTCGCTATTAAGTTACCTCAAGTACCAAAGGCACTAAACCAGAAGTTACTCTTCAAAATAAAAGCATTAGCCCCCAAACCGGAAGTGAATATTAACAAAGCAAATTTCAAAATAAAATGCAATAAATGTCACCGTAAGAAAATATAATTATGTTTATTTACAATGACTGAATGAATTTACAGCTATCAGTTTATTTGTTTATTTATTTATTTAAATATTTCATTACATGAATTCTGACTATGTTCTAAAAGATACACAGTCCTACATTATATTTTGTTAAAGGGGTGTGATTTAAATAAGTTTCAACTTATTCCTACTCCGTTTTGGACCAGCATAATGTAAAGTGGATGTTTCATTTGAGGAAGCCTCGGCACACCACGGCATGACTTCCTTCTTTTACATTTTTTTTTTACGTCAGCATTAACGTCATAGCGCTATATTCTGTTCCCAGGCCCCGCGTTAATCCAATTACGAGTATTAGCACGTTTGTGTGGCTGCACTTGACGACTGTGCCATTGACTTACAATAAAGGCCTCAACACTGCTTATGTTTGCTGTTCACTGACGCTGGCCTCAGGTCAGTTCATGCCTTGCTTCATGTCAAGTCCAACTCCTAATACTATAGAGACAAATAGTCACCATCTATTGGGAGATCTTGACTTATTTATCATTATTTGTCATGACTTTTACTCCTACTGATTTTGTTGCTTGTTTTATGAGTGACATTTGTTTCTTTTTATTTGATTTACATTTTCTGTGAACTTCTCTGTCTATAGTGTTATGTATTGCTTTATACAGCACTCGAAGACTGCGCAAAAGTCCCCTTTTACAGCCACAAAGCCTGGTGCTTCCTGGCTCCTGACCTTTAAGAATCAAGATCCAGTTAGTGCATGTCGAGGTGTGTACCATGTGTTGTTAAAGAGGGCAGCTTTTTCCACTCTGCAACCTACATGCTGCTAAAGAGGCTTATCTATTGTGTTGCCCTCATTTGGGACCAGACAACCTAGTATTAAAACAAATACATTTAAAAAAAAATCGTTAAAACTACATCATGTCATAATTGCTCAAATAGATGCATGAATTGTGTGTCCAAATTTTGTAACTGTGTCAAACTGTTTTCTTTGGGTAGAAATGCACTGCTTCTCTTCTTACTTATTTTTGTGGATACAGAATAATGTGTGTTACTAATTCCTTTTACTAATTGTCACACTGTCCATTCTAGGTATAAATATTGACATTTTACTTTTAAACTATTTATTTTAGAGTCTTCACATCAAACAACTGACTTCTATTTTCTTGCACTAATGACAAACATTTGATGATTTAACCAATTAACAATTGACAAGTTGTATTTGTCATATTTACTTTTTATTAACATTTAGCTACATGTGAGTCAAGAGATCAGAAAACCACCACAAACTACAACCAAAACAAGATTTCAAAAACTAACTTGTCAACACTACTGTATGTTTAATCAAAAACATTGCTATGCATAATTACTTCACATTTAGCCTATTTGCGTTTGCAGATATCTTGTTATCATATTGTTCAATTCACAACTCTCTGTGTCAATTAAGACTGGGTGTTATCTTTGTAAAGAATGGTTAATACAGCTCTTGCATTGGATTCAGCACCAAATATGGTTTCGGTTTAATAAATATCTTTTGAAGAGAGTTATTTTGTACAAATGAAGCAAGATTTATATACACAAACACTGATGGTTATTTTACTGTAATGCACTGCACACTGGACTCAGCAAAATGTCTCTTTCACAACTTCAATTAGTCCAGAACGCGGCACAAATTTAACCAAGACAATGTGACAATCTCCTTCTGAACATCAGACTAGCCAATTCACTTCCTGTTTTGAAGTCACTGCTCGGCTTGAGAGTTGACTATGTTACTGTTTTTATGTTTAGTTTTCTGTGGTCTTTTACGGGTTTTTTTTTTTTTACTGTTTTATTTATTTATTGGTTTTTAAAGTGCTTTATGAATAAAGTTGGATTGGATTGGACTCTCAATTTTCTGTAGCGCCTCCCCTGGAAGCAGAAAACATTTATATTTCGCGGCTCCCCAACTCTTTCCCGTGACTATAAATGGTATAATTTATAAGTACAATGCTGCATTACAGTACATCCTCATTAACACTAAGAACAAAAAACAAAAGAAAGAAATGTCAATTTACAACAAAGAATCACTTTATTAACATATTTCTCTGTCATAGAAAAGAAGTGCATCATTTTGCCTGAAATAAATAAGAGCGGTACTGCCACCTACCATAGTGGATGTGCAATTACACTTTATTCTTGTACAGAAAAAAAATAAAGCATGTACTCTGCAAACAGCCCAGCCTACTGCGGTGGCAACAAATTCAAGTAGAAAGATGAATTTGGCAAAACACCACAAGGAGCGGCATCTTGGCCTTCATGATGAATTCTGGCAGGTTAGTTAGTAACACCCCTGTTCATCCTTTACCTTACTGTAGTAAACTGATTCATGGTGTTAGTCTGGCCAGTGTGGCCAGAAGTAATCCGCAGTAGCCGCGTTAGCTTGGTGAATGTTGTTTGTTTTGTTATTAGCCATTAGCCGGCTAAAGCGGTTAATTTGATGTTCAGTGAATGATCAGTGTTCAGTGATTGTTTGTTAGCCGCAGGCCCGCAGCTAGCAGTCGTTAGCTTGATAATGTGACTCAAACGTGTTTTCTTCTCTTCCACTGCTATTGCAAAAATAGAGAACGGAAGCCTCCCAAAGATGCAGTAGAGTATGTTTGTTTGTATGTTTGTTTACTCAAATTATTGTTCTGGTTGTTATTGTGTCCTGTTATTGACAAGCAAAAATGTTGTCATTGTGGGAAACTGTGTTCTTTGCAGTGTGTTTGCTTATACAGTACAACTTATACTTACAACTTGTATATTTACAAGTTGTAAGTTATTATGCAGTTTGACACTATTTTTTTATGAGGTATTCTTTCATTTGGGTTATTTATTTTGGTGATTGTCTTGCTTTTCTCACATTTTTTCATGCTAATAAAATTATTTTATGATGCCTTTTTAAAGTATTTGTCCTTTTTTTTAATCCACATATTATTGAAAATGGTATCAAGTAATTTGAAACTTTAGTGTCGTGACAACCCTAATACCATATGAGGTGTATTTCAATTTCAATTTGAATATAATAAAGAATGAAATTCATATTAGTACTGTCAATTAAAAAGTGATATGTCATAAAGATTCACTATACACAGTGTGAAATGTTTCAAGATCCTATTTTGTCAGTTTTTGTTTTTTTTATAGAAACTTTAGATGTTTACTATACAAATACTACTTTGGAAGTGAGCTGACAAGTATTTTGTGTTTTAATGAATCTGTATAACAATAAAAATAATATGTATTACAGTTTTTCTCCATAGGTTTGGCACATTTCTTGAAACTGAGATGACATTTTCAAAACTGCAAGCTCATTTGGCCAAACAGACTTACATTTGTGCACAACCAGTTCATTAGCAAAAGCACAGTCCCAACTGCAAAGTTCCTTCTCAATTGCTTTGGCTCATCTGCATTAATTTAGTTATTTTGCCAAAAAGAACTTGGATGATTTTGAACAACTCTTTGGATCATCTGCAAAAGCTCATATCTCTCCCAAAACAGCTCACCTATGTGTCAAAATCAAATTATTATGTCATACAAGTAGTCAATGCCCCCAAAATGCATCGTCCCTTTGGCATTCTGTGAGCACCACAAGTCAAAATCATTAGATGTTTTCTCACAACAGCTAACAAAATACAATTATAT
This sequence comes from Leptonotus elevatus, assembly GCF_054856555.1. Classification (NCBI taxonomy): domain Eukaryota; kingdom Metazoa; phylum Chordata; class Actinopteri; order Syngnathiformes; family Syngnathidae; genus Leptonotus; species Leptonotus elevatus. The sequence goes on along the minus strand of NC_141239.1, from coordinate 49,880,235 downwards.
ATAAAACTGAGGGGGAAAAAAGGATTTTACAAAAGCAGTATTCAAAGTTTGCAGTTTGACATACTCACAGTCAAGGAAATTGCAAAACATTTTATTCACACAGTTACTTGAATGCATCAAAATAAAGTACAAGCCGAATTCTGTATATTTATGAAAAACTAAAAACTAATTACTAAAATCATATCTCGCACACAGCGTAATTGAAGAACCAACTACTGTAACACTTTCATTAGTCTTCCCCCTTTTGACCATCATCCTCATTGTCTTGGCCATCCATGCGCTGCTCTGTGTTTGGCCAAAGGTTTTCATCCACGTCGCAGCCAATATTTTCCCTTGCAATGCTGCAAGGAAAAAAAACGTGAATGTCTCAACCATCCCCTACACTGATCCTCTGTGATATGCTAGACTAATTTTGACAATTGAGCAGATGATTTTGCATATTATGAATTACACATTGAAATCCTGCTGACATGTTTTGGAGACGACAGCCATTAGACTGAAAAACAACTAATCCAGCTCGATCAGCAAGATCTATCCATTTGGAAAATGTGCTAAATGTGGGCACATTGTGCTAACTGTAGGCTAAATGTACACAACCATATGCACAGATCCACTGAGGCAGACGTTGGCAATTTGATGAAAGCAATGAGAAATGCCATTCAGTCGAGACTAATTGTAAGGTGGTGTAGGGATTGGTCCATGGTATTTTGAAAATGTCATCTCAGTTTCAAGAAATGTGCCAAACCTATATAGAGAAAAACTGTAACAATCTAGTGAGATTGTGATTTAAATTGCACATAACATAACCAAAGGCGGATGGATCTCATTAGATTGTTGTTGTGTCTTTTGGTTAGATTGTGTTGCTTGAGTGTAAGATAAAACAGTTCTTCACGTGCAGAAGGTAAGAAAAGCGCTCGTGGTGACATTAGTGGACAGCAACAAGCACGTGGGAGCTCAGCCGTGCACATGGACCAGAAACGCGACCAGAAGCTTCTCTCCTCCTCCTCTCCGCAAATCTCATGTCAGGCGCACTGAGGTTTTAGCGGGATAAACCTGATCAAATCCTTACAGATTGACCTATGACTTGGGTTCACACAGCAAGGCCTGAGGGAGTGCTGTGGGAGTTTAGGTGACCTTTGGGGACCACGTGACTGGAAAGAGGTGTCTGAAGGGATTAGAGATGAAGATATAAAAGCCCGGCGCCGACAGCAAATGTCACAAACTGAAGCAGGAGGAGGAGAAGAGATCAGTGGCGGCCTCTTGGGACATCTCCAACAGGTGAGAATTAACAATCGGACGCGCTTTAGCAATGTTTTTGAACTTGCTGCTCAACCCACATTGTTAATACTCGCCTTCATTTATAGCACAAGATACAAGCATTGAATCAATTTAATGATGCAGATGGTTTTCCATTCCGATTTTTGATCCAATGGAAAAACTGTGACACAGGACATGAAACAGTCAAAATAGCATTTAGTAAGACAAACAACACAGAAAATTCTGTAGAGTAAATTTTACTCTAAATATTTTTAGTGTGTACGAGAGAATTTAACTGTCCTACGAAAAAAAAAAACTGTTAAAGATTTTTTACTCTGAAATTCTAAGTCAATTTTGCAAGGAGAGATTTTGACAAAATTTTACCAGTTTATTAAAATAAAATAAAAAAAGTTTCGCAAGATTTGAGGAATGAACACACGACCTTCATCTTGGGAGACTGCCGCTCTACCACCTGAACTATGCCACTCAATTTTTTTTATTTATTCTAATCCAAGTGTAAATTTGACTTTGTTTAGAGTGGGACCAAATAGACTCTGTTCGGAATCTACAGACTTTACTCTGACGGACAAGGTAGTGACAGGTGTGACAAGGATTGACCTGAACGTGAGTAGTCGCGGCAACAGATGGCTCTTAAAATCACGTCGTTTTATCTCGATGCAGATTACCAGCAGTAAGTAACTTTGTATATAATGTGTTATATAACCAATCACGGTATTTAACATTAGCATACAAATCATGCAAAATGCGTAGGACTGATTCCAATTAATGCTGACTCAAAGTTGTTTCTATAATAATAATAATGACAATATCGCAGTATGATGCGGAATTTTTGTATGGGATCTCGGTAGAATGTGTAGGCAGGCGTACCTAATGTAGCGGATGGTCTGCATCCTTGTTGTCTAGGAAGGGCAATTAGTTCGCAGTGGATCAAAGAGGGATTACAGTTAATCCGGTTGTTTAAACCCATCGGCATAATCTGCGCAGATTAGCGAAGAGACGCTAACAGGATTATTAACAGGGAATCGGGCAGAAAGAGAAGGTTGCTGTGATGTGTTTGAAAAAGTTTGTTTTGTTTTTAGAGAACAATGAACGCCAGCCCACCGGCAGGAAGCGCCCTGGCCCCTGGTGGCGGCACCGGCCCCACTACACCCAAGAAGGGCCCACCCAAATTCAAGCAGAGGCAGACTCGCACATTCAAGAGCAAGGCCCCCAAACCAGGCCAGAAGGGGTAAAAATCAATCAATCAATCAATTGAGTTTGAAAAGATTGAATGCAAAAAGTTAAAAGCGGTGTCCCTCATTTGCAGTTTTGGTGACGACATCCCCGGCATGGAGGGTCTCGGCACGGACATCACGGTGGTGTGCCCATGGGAAGCCTTTGGCGACATGGAGCTCAGCGACTTGGCCAAATACGGCATCATTTAAAGATGATCTCCTCTCCCCGTCCCCGCTCGGCTCGTTGGGATAAGGCGGCCGGGGCCCCCCTTAATGCGCCTCTCGTCAACGACCTCCAGCCTCGCTCCACTAAGTGGAGGGAGCGCTTAATTTAAGCTCTTATTTTTTATATTATTATACATATCATACTGTTTACAGTATATAATACACTTGAAAGATTGACGAGGACACTTCACGCCCCCGTTCCTACCTAATCGTCCACCTATTCTATTGACACCACCCCAACCCACGCCAAAGAACGCGATAAAAACTGGTTGAAACTAGTTTTGATTTGCTTCTAGCTGTTTATTAAAGTGTAAATACTTTGTACCTTATTTCCTGTTGTACCCTTTTTTACTTCCTTTCTTATTAAGATGCATTGTATTACTTCACAAGGTCACTGTAAACATTACGGGGTGCAATGAGCCTGCAGGACGCTGTACTGGTGAACATTACAAATGCACTTTCACCCCCTTGAAGATGCTCTTCTCTTCCTTCCTTAGAGATGATCAATACTGCAAATGTGTATGTGTTGCAAGCACAAAGCAAACGTGCTGTGAACTGACGTGTCCTAATAGTTGCATTAAATGGCTTACTTTTCTGAAGTCACGTGTCCCTTTCTTGTTGCAAATTTGTCACTTTATAATGTTGCAAATATTTGTTTATTTTTTTAAATAAATTTGTGAGTACTTGACAATGTAAAAAAAAATACGTTTTTTCTCGCAAATGTGTTTTTTTCTCGCAAATTTGTCACTTTATAATGTTGCAAATATTTTAGGGTTTTTTTCTCGCAAATTTGTCACTTTATAATGTCGCAAATATTTTCGTTTTTTTCTCATTAATTTGTGAGTTTCTTTTCGCAAATTTGCCACTTGATAATGTAAAAAAAACAACCTAATTTTCTCTCGTAAATTTGTTTATATATATATATAGTAATATATAGTTATATATAAAAATATAAACTATATAAAATAATAATAACACAGAATGACTTATCAAGTCATGGAGTTCAAAGCCAAGTGGGTCAAGTCAAGTCATTTTTGCTGAGCAAGTCATAAATCATAAAAGTCACACTTCAAGGCGACTTGAGTCCAGTCATGTGACTTGAGTCACCCACCTCTGAATTCTACAGACTGCGTATTTCAGCTCCTTCCACGAATGCTCAATAGGTTTAGATCACATTGGGACTTCATTGTCGCCTGTGTGGACTCCAGACACCCGGAGCCCAATGTAGCAAAGCATATTCAGGGTTCTTTTCTTTGCACGTTTTATTTTTAAATCTTTAAACAAAGCTGATGTGACTTGCACAAAGTTCCCTTTTTGTTTCATCTGACCAAAGGAGCTTTAATTGTGTCTTGTTAGTATGTATTTAGGCAAATTCTAGTCTCGTCACTTTCAAGTGATTTTAGTAACCATTGTGGGGTTTTCTCTCTTAAACAGAAGGGCACCAACAATTTCGTCTTTGGATGCATACTGTATAAAACGATATATCCATATACACATACACAGTGCTTATGAAATCTAAGACGTAAGCTACGACTGTTTGCCTAAGAAACAATTTCTGTATCATGTAATGTTTATATATGAACATTATATATTATGTAAGTTGAACCGCTCAACAGGAAGTCAGGCAGACACACACTTGGCAAACGACGCATTTTAAGGATTATGAGACAAGCTATACATCTTGCATGAAATCATGGTTGTGTAATATAAATAAATAAATATGAATAAATGCCCCCAAACCCCAAAGCCTCAGTCTGCGTCATGTCTTTTAAAGGTCTAATGTGTGATTAACTGTCATTAATCACTACAACATCACGACTTCTGTCCAAATGAGTAATCATCACCAAGATTACCCACATTTGGGGTTGCTATGGTTGCTTTTCAAAACAAAACTCTGCATCTGCATCTGCATCAATGAACTCAACGTTGGGACTCTTCACAATGCAGGGATCATACAAATTGAAGTCGAAAATTGTTTGCGCCGCTTTTACCATTTCGAAACATCTCCAAAAGATATTTACGATGTCACGCGCAACTATAAACTTGTGCTGTATATGATTTAAGCTATAAGAAGTTGGGTTGAATTTCAGAGCTGGGATTGAAGCGAACACACCCGCTAACATCCCGACTTGTCCTGACACGAGTTCCAAGTCTTACTCAAGAGAACAGCACTCTCTTTTATTGACACGACAGGCCCCGAGGCTCATTTCATCACTGTCAGCTATTGTTACTGTCATGACAGGGTAACCACGACGACGGCTGCGTACCCCAGCTCAGAACCACCGGAACCGCTCACAGGGCAGATTGAGAGCAGAATCATGCTTATGGAATTCAACTTAATCAAGGTAGAGTGCAGCTATCAGGAAGCGCGATTCAAATTCCTGTGGGGGAATCAGGAAAAGCAGGGAGGAGTGAACTCTCCCTTTTTGTATGAATGCGTGTTTACTTCAGGTGTGTGAGCCCTACCTACAGACAGAGGGAAGCAGGAGGAGGGAGAAAGGAGAGTATGAGAAGGGATGCAGGTTTGTCTTCGTATTGGCCAACCTGTGGATTCCAGGTGTGAACACTCCACTCCCAGTAGCTCCACTGCGCCCGCACCTCGTGTTTTGGCGATTATCTTGGAGCGGGCAGTGCTGTGGGCACATGCGCCGAATAAAGAGACATCCACATGGCTACACACTAGGCCAATTGTGTGCAACAACATTGAGTTGGTGGCAAAGAAAGGATTAATTGGTAAGTGTCAGTTCTTGTTATTGATTGTGTGTAATTAGTAGTTTGGTTACTAAATGAGATCCAAGTACAAGATCTGTATAAAAATTTAAAAATCGTAGAGGTAATTTCTTTCATTTATTATCGGTAACTAAATGCATATATGAAGAGATCCCATCTCTTAACAGGATGAATGGTAATCATGTTTTCACTATTAAGTTAAAATTATTGTTTTCATTGTGGTTCATTGTTGTCAGCATAGTCAAGCTTTTATTTTTTATTTTTTTTAAGAGTTTGTATGTTTCTGTGCTTGCATATCTGGGGACTGCAACTTCCTCCCATATCCCAAAAGCATGCATGTTAGGCTAAGTGATGCCTCAAAATCAGTGGGTCTCGGCTGGCTTTTTTTTTTTATCCACTGCAAATCAACCCATCCGACCACTGTTAACTCATTCACTGCCATTGACGGCTATAGACGTCAAAAATTCATTGGAACTATTTCTATTAGTTTAACATTTTTTTCCACTTTTGTTAACAAGAATATGAAAACCTAGAATTTTTGGGGGGATACTTAGAACAGATATAAAATTGTGGGTTAAATAGTGAAGTCATGCGATTAATTACGACAAATTTTAATTGCATTAATTATAATTTAAAATTGTAATCAACTGACACCCCTAAATTTTAATAATCTTTTTTTAAGAAGAAAAGATTATTAAAAATTAGGGGCGTCAGGTGATTAAAATGTTTAATTGTAATTAATTGCATGACTTTACGAGTTAACTCACGATTATTAACACATTTTATATTTGTTCTGAATGTGCAATCATTTTTTCTTCTTCTAGGGTTTCATACTTTAACCATTAGCAAAAGTGGAAAATTTTTAAATTAATTAGTCAAAATGAATTTTTGACGTCTATAGGCGTCAATGGCAGTGAATAAATGAATGTAAAAAAACTAAACAAATAGTAGCCTGGACAACCTAGGTTTTATCAATCCACTGATGATGCAAATCAAGACCATATTTAAATATGCCAATGAAACAAAGGCCATCTTGTGAGGAAGGAGGAAGTGATACTATTCTCCTATCAGGAGGGAATATCTTTCACAGCCACTTCAAACTGCAAAACAAATCTGGTTGACTCACCCTGCTGTCTGAATCCTCAATTTGGAACTGGACTGAGTCATTAGCTGAGCAGTTCATTTTCCATCTTCGCACACCAAACAAGCAAAATCTCGTTTTGTGGCCTCCGCTCAAAGCTCTCGTCCTTGTTCTGACATGTTTATGTCTTCCCTCCGCCTGTTGCTTTTCCTCTCACGTCAACTCGTCTGCTGCTTGAAGTCCGCGTAACACAAGTCAAAGGTGGAATATTTTCTCTTTGTCGTCCTTTATGTGAAACCCGACGTTGTGGATCGCTGTTTGAATATACAAATGTAATTAAAAACACTACAATAAGCATAACATAAACAGTGCATGCAAGTACACAAAGGAAGGTGGATGACATCATGCTTTAATGACTTTGATGTGAGAGAAAAGCTTTTGTAAGTGGGAGGAGATTGTGAGCCGGGTCAGCATCGACGACTCCAAGGCAAAAATTCCCGCAGATGTACTCCAAGAGCTTGTAGAAAGTCCTCCAAGAAGAGAGGAAGCAGCTTGTTCCTACTCCCTCGCCACTATACAGAGGTACCTTGACTTACGAGCGGCCCATCCTATCAGTTGTTTGAGTTACAAGCTGTGAGTTAGTTGCTCAATTTATTGCTTTGAGGTGAGAGGCAACGTTTGCGTTACTTGTACGCGAGAGTTTCAAATATGCCGCCGCTCCAGTTAATAAAGCGCAGCTTCATAAAAACAGGTGAGCTGTGATTGGTCGTTGCCTAAGCGCCCTGACTAACTGCGATGTCATCCTCAGTCAACAGCAAGTGGCAAAATGGCCGCCCCGTAATGTAATATGAATCAGAACATCATGTTTAGACTAGTGCGGTCACATATAACATATTATTGTCAAGAAATGTTCAAGGTTGACGTCCACTGTAACACAAATATATATTTTGCAGGAGGGAATCAAATAATCAAGGACGCATAAGAAGGGACCAAATTCCTGGTGTGCATTTCCACAATGAGTCCAGCCTTTATACCTGAAGATCACAAGATGGCGTTCCCGCTCCTCGTCCTCCTCCACGTCCCCTTCACATGTTTATCTCAGTCAACAAGCAACATCAGCAATGGGACGTCAAGCACTTCCTCGTCAAACTCCTCCTCCCACAAGCCTGTCCCGGGCTGCCGCCCAGGACTGGATCCTCTCTACAGGTACCTGTGTGACCGCAGAGCCATGTGGGGCATCGTCCTGGAGACCTTGGCCTCCTCCGGCTTCCTCTTCAGTGTGCTGCTCCTGCTCGGCCTCCTTCTCTGGTCCCTGTGGATCTGCGTCTCCTTACGCAATCAGCGCAGCAACATCGGCGGCACGGTGGCCTGCATGTCCATGTTCTTGCTGGCCACGGGCGGCATCTTTGCCATCACCTTCTCCTTCATCATCCAGCTCAGCCCTCAGACGTGCCCCACCAGGATCTTCCTGTTCGGCGTCTTCTTCGCCTTGGCCTTCTCCTGCTTGCTGGCTCGCTGCCTGGCTCTGCTGGGATTCGCGGCCGCTCGGGGCTGGGGCGAGCCCGCCATGGCGTTGGGGCTTTTCGCCGTGCAGGTGATCATCTCCACCGAGTGGCTGATCCTGGTCTTGGTGCGGGATAAGAAGCCGTGCGAGTACAGCCAAGAGGAGTTCATCATGCTGCAGATCTACGTCCTGTGCCTGCTGACCTTCAGCTTGATCCTGTCCATGCACTTCATGTGTCGCTCCTGCTTCACGTACAGCTACAGCTACGCCGGCGCCACCCACCAGCAGAGCCGTCAACAGGCCGTGCTCCTCTTCCTCACGCTCTTGCTCTCCGCCGGCATCTGGGTGGCGTGGATCACAATGCTCAGCAGAGGGAATTCCAAGTTGGGGCGTCGGCCACAGTGGGACGACCCTGTGCTCGCCGTGGCGTTGGTCGCCAATGGCTGGGTGTTGTTGGCGGGACACGGCTTGTCGCAAGTTGCCTTCCTGTGCAGGGGGGAGGCCAAATCTAAGGAGGTCCCGCTGAGTTTTGCCGGCTGGACCAGCCCCAGTGCTGACATCCCAGGATTGAACAGTCCCAAGGCGGGAGCGGAGAATGGAAGCTTCGAGAACGACCCAGAAAACAGAAGAGGTGAGAAGCCTTCACCGAATCCAATTAGCGTCCTAACCACATTGACACTGTACTAGGTAACAGTCAATAATGATATTGGCACACTATCAGCCACAAAAAAAAGTTGCGGATTGTATTGGCCTACATCGGGGGTCTGCAACCTACGGCTCTGGAGCTCGAGAAAACTAGAATTTTTAGAATATTATATATATACAAATGTGTGTGTGTGTTCAGATAAAATATTATTGAAATGAATTATTGACTGAGATTTAAATATATATATAAAAGAATAATTAAATATTCAAAGAGAGTCCCAATTTGTAAGTTGTTAGAGAAAGGGAGACGAAAGGTAGATGAAAAAGTTTTTTAAAAATCCCTAAACATGTCGAAAAAGTGACCATAAAAAAGGAAGAAGAAAAGCAGAAAATGACCATAGAATGTACACAAAAAAAGAAAATGTTTAAAAGGTAATTATGAAATGTCCCAAAAAAAGAAATCCCGAAAATTACCCTATTAAAAAATAAAAGAAATAAAGAATGATAATAATAATAATAATAATCCATCATGTATAGAAAATTGCTAAAAAGTCAGAAAATTTATTTAAAAAATGTCCCAAAACAAAACAAAAATGTCCCAAAACAAAAGAAGAAATCCCCCCCGCCCCAAAAAAAACATAAAATGTCCACAAATGGCCAAAAATTGATAGCAAAATGTCAGAAATTTGACGGAAAGACCAAAAATTCTATAAATGTGTGAAAAACGAAAAATCCGAAAACAGAAGACAAAAGGTAGATGAAAATGAATGTCAAAGTATTGGATACTGCATTTTTATTTGTTATTTTTGCTCTGGTGCAGCTCTAATTAGCTCTTGGGCCTCAGTACAGTAGACTAACATTTACACACCGTTTCCTTCATCATAATATTAAAAAGCTTTTGCAGCTCCAGGCAGATTTTTTGTTATTTATTTGGTCTAAAATGACTTTTTACAGTAAAGGTCGCTGACCTCTGGCCTACACCCAAATAAAGTCCAATATATATTACTATTATAATTGCTGTAGTTAAAATCTGTTCTCGTACAGTACAACATTTCTATATTGTCAGTTATACGAGTGAAAAACGTATTCCACTATGTGCTAATTTGTCACGTTTGGCACCTTAAGGCAGGCGAGCTGATCCATCCCTGCAATCGCCCTACGAATCCGGATTCTCTATGACCGTGAGTAATGAACTGTCAGGATTAAACATCTCCCGTTTAATTGCACACTGTGACCTTTCCCTTGCTAAGTCGCACTGTATGCTTCATGACAGCACCGTTTATCAAGAGTGTTGCCGTAATTGCACTGATGTTTCGTGTGTGTGTGTGTGTGTGTGTGTGTTGCAGGAAATTGACCCCAATAAAGATTATACCATTCCTCGCCCTCAGACCACCAACTACAGAGAACCATATGACGAATATTACGGACAATTGTAACATCATCTCTCTCTCTTGTACATACACGTACAAGAAACAAATGCTCTTTTACTTGGCACACAAAAACAGTTCATGTATTGCTTAATTGTATATACTGTGTGATTTTTTTTTTTTAACTGAAATACAAATGACACAAAAATATACAGATTGGTAACATAAATCTTGGAAAAGTGCTTGCACCAAAAATCTAAATTCATGTAGAGTAACACCCCACCCCTTTCTTGCCTGCAGCCCCGTACAATATATTTGTACAGTGCGCATTGGTTCTGTGTGTAATGCATGCAACACAAATACAGCAGTGCGTAGAGCACAGTTCTCCCTCTGAGATAAGAAAACCCCTAATAAGAAAATGTATCATACTGTACATAATCCTGTCATCTGGAAATGTTTCTTGTCATATTCAAGCTGCAAACCCAATTCCCAAAAAGCTGGGACACTATACAAATTGTGAATAAAAACTGAACGCAATTATGTGGAAGTGCCAAATTTTAATATTTTATTCAGAATAGAACATAGATGACAGGTCAAAAGTTTAAACTGAGAAAATGTATAATTTTAAGGGAAAAATATGTTGATTGTAAATTTCATGGTGCCAACAAATCTAAAAAAAAGTTGGGACTGGTAGCAATAAGAGGCTGGAAAAGTCAATTGCACTTAAAAAAAACAAAACAGCTGGAAGACCAGTTACCACTAATGAGGTCCATTGGCAATTTGATTGGAGTATAACAAGAGCTTCTGGGAGTGGCAGTGTCTCTCAAAAGCCAAGATGGGTAGAGAATCCCCAATTCCTCCAATGTTGCGCAGAAAGATAGTGGAGAAATATCAGAAAGGTGTTTTCCAGCGAAAAATTGCAAAAAGGTTGAAGAAATCATCATCTACAGTGCATAACATCATCCAAAGATTCAGAGAATCTGGAACAATCTCTGTGTGTAAGGCTCAAGGCCGAAAAATCAAAATGGATGCCCATGATCTTCGGGCCCTTAAACGGCACTGCACCGCAAACAGGAATGCGCACTGTAAGGGAAATCACAGAAAGGGCTCAGCAATACTTCCAGAAAACATTGTGGGTGAACACAAGGACAACCCAGTCAGCACTCCGTTTATAAGCCTGCATCTGTGATGGTATAGGGTTGCATGAGTGCGTGTGACATGGGCAGCGTCCACATCTGGAAAGGCATCGTCAATGCAGAAAAGTATATTCAGATTGGAGAACATCATATGCTCCCATCCAGGCATCATCACTTTCAGAGAAGATCTTGCATTTCTCAACACGATAATGCCAGACCACATGCAGCACCAATTACAACAACATGGCTGCGCAGGAAAAGGATCCGGGTATTGAAATGGCCAACCTGCCTGCAGTCCACTTCTTTCACTTCTAGAGCACATTTGGCGCATCATAAAGGGGAAGGTGCAACAAAGGCAGTTGAACAGTTCGAGACAAGAATGGGACAGCGTTCCTATTTCTAAACTTGAGAAAAGTGTCTCCTCGATCCCCAGACTGTTGTAAGAAGAAGAGGGGATGCCTCACAGTGGTGAAAATGGCCTTGTCTCAACTTTTTGGATATTTGTTGACACCATGGAATTTAAAATCAACATAGTTTTCCCTTAAAATGATGCATTTTCTCAGTTTGAACTTTTGACCTGTTCTCTATGTTCTATTCTGAATAAAATATTACAATTTGGCACTTTCACATACTTGCATTCAGTTTTTATTCACAATTTGTAGAGTGTCCCAACTTTTGGGGAATTGGGTTTGTATATGAAAACCTGTAAAGCCACATCAGAAATGCATGGTGCACACTGTATTCTCTAATAGAGATGATATACAGTATAGAGCAACCTTGAGGTGATAGAGCAGGTGAGGAACTGTCCATCAGAAGATATGAGCAATGACTAATAGCTGGAAGGGCAGGCAAGGACAAGAATAGATTGGCCACTGTGAGTGCAGCACAATTGTATCTTTAAAGACATTTTACTGTTGTCAATAAAGATTTCTTGATATATTAAGCCTGAATGGTGTTTATTTTAAAAAACAAAAACAAAACTATTCCAAAGTAGAAGTTGGTGCACAAATAGCCAACTACTTTCTCAAGCAGACAAGAGCATGCCTCACGTGCAACAAAATGGTAATGCAGCAGTAAAACCACCAGGGGGCATTGTTTGCACACCAACAACTGTTGATGACAGATTCGCAGAAAGCTGTGACAAAAACATATGTACTGTGCTGCCTCTACCCAGATTACATTTGAGAAAATCTCACCGCACCACCAGATAGAAATGCTTGATGATGATCTTGTCTGACTTTGTATGAAATGTGGGCTTGCCTAATTGAACTGAAAACTGATATACATGCAGGTCAGGAAGTTGTTCCTTATTCTGTTGTACGAAATCGAACAGGTAGATATGAGTTTATTATAGCTTCTGCGTATCGATAACTGTCTTTATGCATCGTTGCCATATATATTTGTAATGAAAGAAAATGTTTGTACAAATTAGCCTGTGTGAAATGGATAATTTCTAACAGCACCGCGGATGATTTGTTGTGCCACAACACTGGCTGGCCCTTCAGTGGAGACCACCACCACTATCACATCACAATTACAACAACTAACTGCCATGTACATCATCCAGACTCAACAATTCAGAATCAGCATTATCTAATCACATGACAAAAACACAACATAGATATAAATATATAGATCATATTCACCAGAAATGCTAATGCAGTTCGCTACAGAGGTGCACTGCTTGTCAAACTTGACTCGCTTTGACTAAATAATTATTCGAGGACGGAAAACCAAAGCGAATTTGAAATTGTTGACATGGCGACAGACTGCACCTGCAACCTGATTGGACAAATTAGGGAAAACAGACTTTTGGGGTAAACTAATTAGAGCTGTCAAACAACACATTTTTAAAAATCGGATTAATCACATTTGATCGTTTTGATTAATCACGATCAATCGCTTAATAAAAAAGGCTTTTTTAATCAACATTTTCTCCCCGCCAAATTTGAAGCGTACCGGTTATGTGTTCATTCTTTTGACATTTAATGTTACGAGGACGTCGTCAACATCTTTTGATCCACTGCACACGCTCATCCTCCTCTTTTTCTAATCAATTACTTGCATAATTTAAAATGGAAAAAAAATGACCCCAATATTTTGACACAAATATTCTAAATGTGATACGCAAACATTTATGAAATGCTTTACTTTAAAGCATCCATCCATTTTCTGTACCGCTTGTCCTCACAAGGGTCGCGGTCCTTTAAAGCATGTAATTAATTATGTTTATTGCTCAAACACAACCTGTGCTACCTTAAACGTAGCCATCCGCTGTCACGCTAAAGGGTAATATATGGTCAAAATTAATTCATCTGCGTTAATTCATGATTAATGCGATGTTTTTTGTGATTAATTAATCAGGTAACGCTTTAACTTTGACAGCACTAAAAGTAATATAATTTAATTTAATAAAAATTCAAATTTAGGTTGTGGAAAGTAGGTGTGAATGTGAATGGTTGTCTCTGTATATGCCATCATGCCATGTGACCAGTCCAGGATATAACCTGATTCAGCTTCATTTCACCAGTGACCCTGAACAGGATAAGCATTCGAAAATAAATGGATGGAAGATGAATGACGATCTCAGCTTCATTTCTCCATCCTTCGGTGACATTGCAATGTGCAAAGGTCAATTCATCACTTCACAAATGCCCTCCTATCAGACGCATTCAGTCTTCCAATCAGTCAGCAAGAATTCCCATCAAATTGGCAATTGTCCCCTTGTGCATCAGTGCAATTAGCAGGCATACAAGCCTTGCCGCCACATCCGACCCATTTACAGCCATTAGCAGCACATTTACAATTAAAGTTGATTTCCAGATTGGCCCCCGCCCTCCCTAAACAGAAATGAGAAAGGATGATATGGAGAAAGATCTGATTGGCGCAGTCGATTTGGTGCAGAGCAAAAGCCAAGCAGCAGCATTAATGGTGCACAATGGTTGCCTCCATCTATCATCCGAGTCACATGAGCTAACTTGCTGCAAAAAAACGCCTTTCACGTGTGTAATCAGAAGACTGCGGCATTCCTCTTATCTCACAAGGCAGTGAATGAAAACAGCCTTCTTTTCTCTTCTGTAGGGGATTATGCCAAATAGCCTCCCTCCTCACGCCACTCAAGCGAGGTAAAGACAAACATGTGGTCATCACCTCCAGATGAAATGAAACGCGTTCTTACCAAGGGTACTAAAAAAGCAGGAAGCAATCAATCAAATCCACAAAGAGCATACAAACCAAACAGTTTATTATGTACATTCAATAATAATGGAGAATAAACAGAAGGCAGATACAAGGATGGCAAAAATAAAACATAATACGTAGTGAAATGAAAAGTCACTTGAAAAGTCGCATGTGATACAGAAAAGAGGCCACATGCAATTCACACGCATTTCCTTCATCCTTGCTCACAATGTTCCAGCATCCACTTGGATGCCAGCACAGTGCAAGGATTCAGGGGTCAGAGTTGAGGACCGGCTGTGTGGAAAATTGGCTTCTGTCGTTCCAACTGTAAAGTTTTTCTTCCCCCCCTCAACTGTTCAAATAAGACCCCCTCCAAAGAAAACGCACACACTTTGTGCACTCAACATCTTTTTTCACTGACAGGCAACATTTTGAAGTGCCCCACGGTGAACCTGGCTCAGCACTGCGGGGGCGGTGGACATCCCAAATTAAACTTTCAACATATCTGATATGATTGCCGTGACGACCTCAGAGGCATTTGCCCGAGATCAGCCCGATTATTAAAGCGGACTGAAATCAGCTTTGGGCTCGGATACTTTTCTTTTCCCTTACTTTCCTTCCTCACTTTCTATCAGGGAACATCCCAAAGTGGTTCCCACGTCCTTCCTTCAATGCTATAAAATAAACAGCTCGCTTGCGCACCTCCACCTTATCATCCTCCAGCACTAAGATTTGAAATTCATGCACAAAGGAAAAAGTTGTCTGACATCTGCCCTCTCGCAGCAAAGCATGCATAGCAACACTTGTGGTAATACTTGTGAGAAAAAAAAATGCATCAAAAACTCACTACAGCACACAGTATCACAATCATACAAAATGTCCTCACAGGGTTCTGCTGCTTGAGCAACTTCGGAAAACAAACAAAAACAAAAACAAAAACGTGTCCTGCCAACTATGGGATTCATCTTCAGCTCAATATTACTCCGTTTACCATCCACACAATGTTCCCAAGTGGAAACACAGTTCTATCCCTTTGCCTCTAGCATTGGCAATTCCAAACATCCTATCATCTCCCAAATGTCCCTCATGACTCCAACTTCTACCAGTTTTCGATTTGCAGCAAAACAGTTTGAATGTAGGGGAGGGGGAAAAAAAGTCAATTATCTGCACGTGAACAAATATGAATTGTATTAATTGCAGGTTCCCAAAAGTGCTGCAAACTTCTGAAATGTGTCTTGCGGACAACACTGGACTGTTTCAACCTTGAAAAAAATACATCTTCAACCCAGAAATTAAAAAAATATATAATAGTCAAGTACAGGCAAACAACCACAAAAAAAGAGAAATATATCAAGTCTAAAATGTGCTTTCTTCAACAACAACAAAAATCTTTGGAACCAAAAAAGGCAAATAATAACAATAAGATAGTGCGAGTATATGGAGGTTGGATTACATGGAACAAACTTGGCCAGGCCTCCTACAAAAATCAGATAGGATGATGGGAGAAAACCGAAAAAAATATCCTGCCAAAATTATTTGTTGTGTCCAGAAATGGCCAAAAAGGGGAATTGCTTCCTTCATGCGACCAGCAGCATGACGACTCACGTTATTGGCCAAAATGCAGATGTTTGCTTTCTCCGGGTCTTTGGGGTCTGTTTCTCTTCCCCCATCTGCTGGTTCAATCACTGCTGGAGCTACAAAGTCTGACAATGAGGAAATAAAGGGAGTCATTATAGGGGGGCGGGTTTGGGGGGCTGCGCAAGAGCAGCCTTCCTCCTCTTAGTGTTGCTTCATCACTGAAATGATTTCAACTGGCTCATTTTCTTCTTGAAATGATGTGGAACCAGAAATAAAGGCATGTTAAATATATGGCAGCAAAAATCATATGAGATAAACAAAATATTGAGGTAACGCAGAAGAAAACATTTGTACTTTTTTATTTTTTTTTATATATTGTACTCCGGGGTGAATGGAGACATTTTGGGGATTCCACCAAAAATGGAGCATTTGAAAGCCATGTTGCTCACGGTTTTGGCGTCGTGATTCCTGTCAGTCCGATGCTCCCGTGTTGGTTGCGCTTGTCGAACGCGCCACAGTGCCAAGGCAGAAGGACGTCGCGTTTCTTCAATGTAGTGTTTTGTGTCTGTTTTACCAGCAATGCTGTTCAATCACTGAAGGACACTGTGGGAGTGGGTGCACAGAGACTTGAGTGGGTTTATGGAGGATTTTGAGAAAATGCTGTAGTGTGGTGTGGAGGATCAAGCAGGAGCAGTCTCTTTCCAACGGATCCAATAGTGTTTGTAAAAAGTTAGCGGTCATAAATTGTGCTAAGAGCTTTTTCATTAGATCCTTGTCAGACAGACAGAAAGGAGAATTGATGATGTGGCAACCATCTCTCTTGCCAATAGGGAAAAAAACAGGGATTGGGGGGCTAGGGGGGTGTCACTCTAGTCCACCAGCAAAAGATGGAAGGGTGCGTCTGCCAAACAAAGAGCTTAAAAAAGGCTTCTGGAGAGACAAGAAATTCCTTGGGTGTAATTTGTGGCTTTAGTATGGAGCGAACCGACTGTACCCCGCCCTGTATAAACTGGCCTGAAACACACAAGAGAGACAACAGTCACATTGGGGCTATTATTATAAATTACAGTTGCTGTGGACTCACACTCATTTTTTTAGATAACTGCACTTGAAGTTCATCATTATCCTGTTGACCCATAAGCTTGTACAACTCAGATAATTGTGTGAGTAAAATGTGTCTCACAAAGTCAAGGTCCAATGTATAACAACAAGTCAGGATGAATTATGAGATTAACAAAGGTTTAGTTTCAAGCAATCGACCTCACATTCAAAACTGCGAAACAATAACATCACGTTTTGTCATGTTTTACCAGTTGTTAACGTTTTACACTTGTGCTACAAGTTAAAAAAAAAAAAACATAAAAGTAATGTTAGTTTTACAACGCCGAACAATTTACGTTACTTATATATGTACTGAATGTTTGACCTCATACACTGTATAATCCGAATTTTTCAAAAATGTGGTTTACGGTTGGTATTTATTTGTGCAGCTACAATACTTGCTTCCTATCAGTCAGTTGCTCCCACGTAATATTCTGAAAACATAAATGCATGTATATTTTTCCAAGTAACCCCAAAACGATTGAAGTTCTACTAGTTATTTTGTGACCATTGGAAGTTTTGAATCTGATTGAATGGCCATGATATGTGGGGTGCCTCAAGGGTCAGTGCTTGGGCCACATTTGTTCAGTCTGTAAGTGTTACCTTTGGGTCAAATGCTCCAGAACTCCAGTGTTATTAGGCTATCATGGTTATGCAGATATACACAGCTGTATTTATCCATGCCCCCAAATGACAGCAGCTCAATTAAAATATGTATTGTGTCACTGTCTAGAGCAAATTACCCAAAATGTCCTTCAGCTAAAACAAAAACAAAAAAAGTTTTTGGCAATAGGCTATTGAAAAGAAAGGAAAAGAAAACCTCTAGAGTCAGAAACCAAAGACCAAGTACAAAATCTCCAGACTGAGGGGCTGCATGCTCCAATCAGATCAAGAGAAAAGATTCTCTCAAACAAGCATTTAACAGCTGAAGCTTGGGTTCTGACCAAAACAAAGCGATCAGAACATATCACTCCTGTCCTTAATGCTTTACACTGACTCCCAGTCAGCTGTAGAATAGATTCTGCTACTGGTCTATAAGTCACTGAATGGTTTGGGTCCTGAATATGTTCAAGAAATGTTGATTGCATACAAACCCAGCAGGGCTCTGTGATCTGCAGACTTAGGTGAATTTGTGGAGCCCAGATTTCAAAGTAAACATGGTGAAGTTGCATTTAGCTGTTCTGCCGCACACAAATTGAATGAGCCCCGAGTGTAAATGCTTTTAAATCCAGATGAAAAACTTTTGATTTTCCTCCCACACCTTTGATTAAAGTCTTTGAAACATCTTAACATATTTATTTTCTTTTAGGTATTTTAGAAACTTACTGTTATTTCCTCATTTTACATTTTAAATGTTTTTAAAGTTTTCAGCTAATGTGTTTCAATGTTGTCAATATTGGTTCTTTTTGCAAGCTACTGACTTTTTTTCTGCTTTGCTTCTGAATGCTGTTAAGTGTTTGTTGATGCTTGTAGGTGTTGTGTCTTTGCTTGTGCGAAGCACAACGAGTTGCCTTGTATGAAATGTGCTACATAAATAAAGCTGCCTTGCTCTTGCCTTGCTCGAGTGAATACCTCGGTGAACTGAAAATTGCACTCATATGTTTTGTCAGAACTGGTTTATATTGAATTGCCCATAACACCCCAGTGTACAGTGTACACAAAAAAAAAAAAAAAAACCCCCGTTCTATACGTTTCTCTAATAAATACAGAAATGGATGTAGGGTAAGCATGGGTTCTCTCACCATGGCTCCCACTCCGTAGGCAGCAGCAGCAGCAGGAGTTAAAGCGTGGTACGGATCTGTCGTGTAAACCCGGCCGTAACTAGAAGCACAAACACAAGACAGAAAAATATATTATTTGTAGAACACGTTTGACTGTTGTACACACACTTTATGGGCAAACTCAAATAATGAGTTTAGAGTCGGGCAATTGGCCAAATGACACAATATTGAGTTGCAATAGTAGTCAAATGCATGATGTGTTGCTTTTTTAATTCCTGCAAGTATGGCAGCTAGATCTCCTCGCACATTTCCAAATTAGTCTAAATGGAACCAACAGCCCCCATCTGAAGCGCCTCTGCAGTACAGTGAGCTGTGTGTTTGTCCTCACCTGTCACTGTATGCGGCAGCTGCTGCGGTTGCTCCGGTTACAGCCGCCGGCTGAGTGTAGCGATAAGCAGCAGCGGCAGCGGCGGCGGCAGCTGGATAGCCTCCCTGGAGACACACGTACAGCACAAACTGAAAGGGACTCCCACAAGAGGGACTAGTGGGCTATGGGGTGTAAATTATATAAAACAGTATATTCTGTTATACGTCCAGTTCTGTGGAAATGTCAAAAGCCACCATGAGATTTGTCGTTTTTAAGGATGCAAAAAGTCTCCAGTATTTTCAATTTAGACAATTAAAAGAGCACAAAATACAAATCCTAATTCTAATGAATTAAAATGGAAATAAAACTGAATACAATGATTTGCAAATCATCTCCGGTCCATAGAATTAAAAGATTACGACAATCTGGAGAAATTATGGCATGTTAGCGCCAAAGCCGAAAACCAACATTGAATACCTGAGACCTTCCATCAAAACTGCCATCCTTGTGGAAAGGTTATTGCCACATGAGCTCAGGAACACTTCAGAAAATCATTGTCATCGCCACTACAAATGTAGGCTAAAAATTGACCATGCAAAGCAAAAGCCACAAACACCCAGAAATGTCGCCGGCCGGCCTCTCTAGGCCCAAGCTCATCTGAGATAGACTAATGTTAAGTGGGCTGTGGTCTGACGAGTCCACATTTCTAATTATTTCTGGAAATTATTGACGTTGTTAAAGAGGAATAGGACCATCCGGAATGTTATCAAGGCAAAGTTAAATGTTGCCAGAATTTGTGATTAAATGAATGCTGAAAAGTTTTGGAGCAACGTGCTACCGTCTTTTACAGGGTCCCTGCTTATTTCAGCAAGACAACGCCAAGCCAAGTTCTACACATTACAACAGTGTGGCTTCGTACTAAAAGATTGCGAGTACTAGATTAGCGTGCTAGCAGTCCAGACCACTCTCCCATTAAAAATATGTGCCACAAGAGAGACCCAGGACTGTTGAGCACGCAAGAATGGCAAAAAATTCCACGTGCAAAGCTTCAACAATTCGTGTCCTCAGTTCTCAAATGAGTGTTTTTAACAGAGCTGAGCATGTCCGTTAATCGTCACTTTTCAACAATGATGATGCCCACTTTTCGGCAAGTGCACAATGATGCAAAGTCTCATAAAAATACACTGAAGCAGGTTTACATCCATCAATCGGGGTGAGTACAGACACTCCCAACTGTATTTTTGCGAGGCTTTACGCCATAAAGGCAAAAGGTAGGTATCGTCATCAAAGGGAATTGACGATTAATGGAAGTGACCAGCTTTGGTTTTTAAAAGGAAAAGTAGGGCTGGGCGATATGGCCAAAAAATAAAATCTCGATTTTTGCAGTCATTTACGCCGATTATGATTTTAATCGATTTTAATCTAATAAACCCAACAAACATTTAATTGAAGGTTTTCATTTATTTAAAAATTATTCCTGTGCAAAAAACGTTCAGACAACAATAATGTACACTAATGATAAATTTGCTTTAACATAAATTTAACATTCATAGTTAAATGCCACAATAAGTAGTTGGTAGCTATTGTAAACATGTCTTGTAAACCGCCCATCCAGCGTTCAGCCACATGTGCAAAATTACAACTCACAAAAACATTTGAATGTAACAGAATATCAGCTTTAAATAATCCAGAAGACAAAATTCGACTTCACGATTTAGCTAATTTTCAACGATTCGATTTTTAAAATGACAATGTCCGTCCATCCATCATCTACCGCTTATCCGGGGTCGGGTTGCGGGGCAGCAGTTTTAGCAGGGAAGCCCAGACTTCCCTCTCGCCAGCCACTTCAACCAGCTCCTCCGACGGGATCCCAAGGCGTTCCCAGGCCACTAGCCGAGAGACATAGTCTCTCCAGCGTGTCCTGGGTCGCCCCCAGTGGGACATGCCCGGAACACCTCTAAAATGATGATGTATCAAATTTATTCCATTTATTGCCCAGCCCTAAGGAAAAGTACTGTAACACATTGGTAAACATGCCCCAGTATTAGCTTCTTTTTTTTTTTGGTGTTGCAGGTATCAAATTCCAAATGATATAACCCCCCCCCCCCCAAAAAACAAAAAAACAAACACATTTAGCTGCTTGAGTATTAAATATATTTTCTTTGCTGTATATACAGTTGAATAATGGTTGAAAAGGATTTGCAAATCGTATTCCACTTTTCTTTACGTTTTACACAACATCCCAACTTAATTAGAATTGGGGTTTGTACAAAAATCATTCCAACAAAGCTAGTGGAGGCCCAACATTTCAGTACAGGCCTGTATGTGTGTTGCACTTACAGTACCTTCTAAAATGTTTACAACAACATTGTTTTTGCCAATTCTCACAGATGCCCATAATACGTTACAATGAACCCCTGCTATTGTGCGGTTCACGCCTGTTAAAACTGCTGATTTGTTTGTTATTGGTTTATACAGTGTACATACAAGTCCGAATTCAGAGCGTGACTTGAGTGTCGTATCATGCTCTTACACAACAGGTCAGGAACCACGTCTACTGGAAGGGCAGTGTAATTACGAGAATGAAGAGGAGGACCCCCTAAGGCGTAATACAGCACCACATTCTGATGCTTTAATATTTCTTGTTCCCACATAGCAGAGCGGAGAGAAAACATGCCCGTGAGAAATGTTGTATTCTGGTTGTAGCAGTAGTTTGAAGGTGTAACATATATGCTCATTCCTATTAGCCCATCTATAGAGTTTCACATTTTGTGTGAGCATTAAGCTAGAGGAACTTCAGTAAAGAAATGATATGGTGTGGCTCAACTTTTGGTGTTTACAGCAAACATAGAATGTTTAATTCTCACTTAGGTGTCAGTTTTACTTGAACTGGGAATGTGAAACAGCTTTGCATCTTATTTGAGAACAGGCATTAAGGAATACTTAAAAAAACATACTTTTTAGTGTGTCTTTATAAATGTAAATGCACTTGAAGTAGGGGTGGGAATATCATTTCCATCGGCTCCGGTTCACCTGCTCCTAATTTTAATGCACCACACACACACACTTGTATATACACTGGGTGGGGTCACATTCACGGTTTAGGGGTAGAGTTCGCCAGTCCGCGAGCTGGCGGACTCAGTAACAGGGGTTAATTTTCACAAAGAACGCTGGGGTGACGACCGGGGCCTTCCCCCGCTGGGCCTGGGGTTCGGGGGTGTCGGCCGCCCTCCGGTGCCCCCATCTCCCCCTTCTGCCCCCGGTGTTCCGTCCTTCCACACGGCGGGGGGTGGGGTGGGCGCGGCTGCCCTCTCCGCTCCGCTGTCCGGCCCCTCTTCGGCGCCGGTGCCTGGGTGCGGGTGGTCCCCGGGGGCTGGGGGTCGGGGGTTGGGGGGCTGCCGGTTGGTCGGGGTGGGGTCGGGAGGGGGGGGCGGCTTTGTTGGGGGGGGGGGGCGGTGGTGGGGGTTGCGGGGTGGGGGGGTGCTGGGGGTGGGGGGTGTCTGGGGGATTGGGGGCATGGGGGCGGCTGGGGCTGGGTTGGGGTGGGTGGCGGGGGGTGGGTGGGGGGCGGGGGGTGGTGGGGGGGCGGGGGTTGGGGGCCGGTGGGGTGCCTGGTGGGCCTGCAGTGCCCCGTCCTGCTGCGTTGGGCCGGGGGCGCGGGCCGTGTTGGGGCGGGGGGCGCTCCTGCTCCTGGGTTTGCTCTCCGGCCGGTGGCCCTGGTGGGGCCCGGGGGTCGTCCTTTGGCGCTGCCGCGGCCTGGGGGGCCCTGAGGTGTTGCGCTTGCTCTGTTCCGGCGGGGGTCGACGGCTCCCCTCTTTGGTGGAGATTTTCATGCATGCCAGATCCACCACACCAGCATCTACCGAAACTCAGACACAATCTGTTTCCTCCTCAGGTTATTGAATCGGTGGAGGCTGGTGTCTCGGATCTCACGCGGCTTCGTCTGTCCTTCCTTCCTTTTCTCGGTCTCTCCGTTGGTCTCTTGAGGCCTCCCTGACTTTATGTTTTTTGGATTTGTTGGGGTCTGGATGTTTCTTGGGCTGGGGAGGAGTTCTGGTGGGGGGTGTCTGGTCGGTGCTGGATTTCACCTTCCTTGGTTTTCTTCGGTCCCCTCGGGTCTCCTGGTGTTCGATTTAGGTGAACGGTATAAGATTTTTTTTTCTAATAGGTTTTCTGGTGAGCTAACAAACACACGCACGCACGCACGCACACACACATACTCACCCACACACACAAAAAAAAAAAAAAAAAGTATGTATGTATGTATGTATATATGTATATATGTATGTATATATGTGTATATATATATATATATATATATTTAATAAAAAAAAAAATAAAAAAAATAAAAAAAAATAAAAAAAAAAAAAAAGAGCAATGATGATGACATTTCCGAATGAACAATACTGAGCTCTTAGAAAAGAAAAAAAAAAAAAAAAAAAAAAAAAAAAAAAAAAAAAAAAAAAAAAAAAAAATGAAGTAGGGGTGTCAAACATACGGCCCGTGGGTCAGATCAGGCTCGCAAAGGGGTTTAATTCGGCCCGCGAGATGAGCTTATAAAGTAAAAAAATTAGTAATGTCGGACCAATTAATCAGAAAGCCAAAATGAAAAAATACAAATTTGTAATTTCACAAGCAATCTTCAGATGAGCAATGCAACTTGTACACAAACGTAAACATGCTGAATACGACACACATGCCCGGAACTCATCCGCATTTCATTTCCATACGTGTTATTTAGAGGCGGGCTGACCTGCAAATAGCGAAAACCTATGTATAACTGACTCCAATTGTTTTTAAATTATATACCATCATTTTATCGGTCCGACCCACTTGGTAATATATTTGGCCCTTGAGCTAATAGGAGTTTGACACCCCTGGTTTAAAAACTTGTGGGAGGGTATAACAAATGTCAAGCTTCTTTTTATGCGCTCTCTATATCGGCGATATTCACCTATTGTGAGTGGTTTTGGAACGTAGTCGCCACAATAAACGGGAGTTCACTGTGTTAATATTATGACAAACACATTTCCAGTAGGGTGAAAGGTAAAATAGTGTAAAAGGACCACTAAGGGAGTGGACAAATGGTAGGTTACATAAAAAACTGACTGACTGGTCAAAAAGGCATGTGAGAAAATAATGAATGGCTTGTCTGGGCAATATGAACAACACAGATATATCTTTCAATGTTTTCATAAATGTATCATTTTCATGTGGATTCAGCGGACAGGGTAAAGAAAACAGAGGGGTAGACTTGGAAAAAGGATCACACGCTCACAAAACACACTGACAAAACCACTTAACAAAAGCCTATGCTGACAATGAAAATCATCTCACACTGACTGACTGCATGTGTGACCAAAATTACAATTCCAACCTAGCTGAAACGCACAACAAACGCCTGTGCGACCTGATCAGAGCAAAGCAGGAAAAGAACCCCAGGTGTGCGGATGCGGGGCGGAGAAGATTGGGTTATTTGGGAGAAAGCATGGCCCTGTGGGGTGAGTGAGTGCACGACGTTGTTAGCAGAAACAAAGCTTGTCTGCATGCGGCACATATGCTTGAATAACAATCAGGAAGAGACCATGTTCTCCATTTTAACTTGAAGCCATCAGAGCATGTCACAGCGCTGGCGAACACACCGTGCTGTGAATGGAACCTCCCATTTCAAAGGAAGGACAGCACAAGTTTAGGATGGTATTCAAGCCACCTCGTTCCATTGTTTCTTTTTACATTTTGTATTCAGGAAAAAATATGAGTAGAGATAGATCAATATGGTTTTTTTCCAGGGCCGATGCCGACTATTAGTAGTCTAGGACGTCGATAACCGATATTTGGAGCCGATATTCATTTTCAGTAAAAAGGGGGAGAATTATGGACGTCATTAAAACCAAAAAAAAACAAAAGCCAATCTTGACCTTGTTGTAATGGCCTAAAGCATGTTTATTGAACATTTTTTCTGGCTTTTCAAAATGTTTTGGTCTTAGACAAAATCCTTTTAAATTTAAAAAATAATAATTTTAAGTCTTAAAAAGTTAAATGGAAATTTAAACAAGTAAATACCTTTCTACAGTAAATTTCTAAAATTTAAAAATACCTGGACATCTTAAACTTTCACATTTCAGAAGGTTCCCAGTGTCAGCAGCATCTCTTAAAAAGTTAACTGAAAATGTAAATAAATAGTTCCCTGAGATTAAAATGGTTTTAGATTTACTTTTTATCGGCCTTCCGAATTAAAAAAAAAAAAGGCTGATACTGCTATTCATCAAAATGCCCAATATCGTGCCTCCCTAATAATGTGTGGTTGTCAATTCCTCACAAAGTAGCCAACCAGATGAGAACAGGCTCTCTACTGAAATTGAAAAAAAAACAAAAAACTATTTAGTATTTTAGTAAAGACCCCACAATCACAAAAGGGCACATTTCAGTGAGTTAGTAAAAAAACAAAAACAACAACATATAATTAAAGCAGTAGAAGATCTACTAAAAGACAATGTATTCCAGACCAGATCAGAAGATGACTGTAAGGTCAGAGTAAGGAGTACAGGGAAGCAATGCACACTGTGGGTTTGGTGTTCAGTTGACCCTACCTGAGGCAATCTGGGACTAAGGACTGAGTCCTGAAACACTAGTCTATAGAGAAAACAGAAACAACCGTTGTCAACCTGGATACACACACACACACATGCACACACTGCAATGCCGCTTCATCCACCCACAGAGCAGCTTGTAGTGACACTCAAATGATTTCATTTTCAAATGAGTTCAGCCAAGTTTGATCTGAGCAAGACTCAAATGTCACAATTTGCCCCTGCTAACCAAAATATAAGCAGGCACTTTCAAAAGAATCTGGAAGGCGAGTGTGCTGTGCTTAACACTAATTCACCACAGCCTTGTCCACCGGGTAAGCTGGCAGCTCTGTGTTGCGAATGACAGGACCAACATGCTGAATCGCACCCAGGGGGGAAAAGCCGGAGAAAATCCGTGAGAGAGGAGGGGGAGAACACAGCCTGTGCTGGTGGGCGGTGAGTCTACTTACGTATAGGTCTGCGGCGCCGTAAAACCCATCCTGATACACCACGCTAAGAAAGAGAGAGGAAGAACACGAAGAGACAAAGGGGAGGCATGTGGAGGAGGAGGAGATGGAGTGAGGCCAGGAGTGCAAAACCAGAGTGGTGCACAATCCCGAAAACCATGGTGGGTGAGAGAGAGAGACAGAGAGAGAGAGAGAGAGAGACCAAGGGAGGGAGAGAGAGAGAGAAACAGAGAATTATTTCACACCCATGCAACATGCAGAAGTAGGACGGCGTATTAAGGCCACGTATAATTTGTAATTTTTGTAAAAAAAAATTTAAGGAGGGGGTAATAGTCCAAAAAACCCTCACAAATTTACAAGAAAAAAACTCACAAATTTACGACTTTATAAAGTGACTAATTTGTGCAAAAACACTCGTAAATTATTAAATACACGTAGCGTAGCTATAGTCTGGACAAGGTGCTGGCTTTTGTCCACCAGGAGCTAACGTGAGAATTCGTTGATGGTACACTCTTCATAAGATGAAAAGGCAGGTTGGAGACAGATTTCTTCTTAAACTTTACTCGTCATACACGGCAGCTAGAGCGACAACACTTGTTCAGCTAACACTAACCAATCAGAAGCTAGCATACTTGAGCTAAATGCAAGTGAATGACGGAGAACAGCAATTTCGACACAACTCAGCTACTTATACAATAAATACCAAAATATAGGAATGTGTAAAAAATAATTCTGGAAACAAATGTACAATATATATTTTAACAAATTAACTTAAATGCTTGATGCTCAGGGTGTAGACGTTCGCGAAGCAAGGCGTCTTCGTCGCCGGCAGTACCCAGCGCTTCAAAGTGTGAATGCTTAAAATTATATGGTTAATATCTGCTAAAGCAATTACTATCTCCTTATTGGAAAACCCGGCTGAAAAGTATTGGCACAAACATCCGAGTACGCTACGTGTATTTCTGGCAAGTTTCTGAGTTTTTTTCCCAGCAAATCTGCAAAATTATTTCCCATAAATTTACAAGTTTGTTTGTTGCAAATTTGCCACATAATAATGTCGCAAATTTGCGAGTTTATTTCTCATAAATTTACAAGTTATTTTCTCGCCAAATTTGACACTTTATAAAGTCGCACATTTAGGAGTTTAGTTCTCGTAAATTTGTGAGTTTTTTCTCAAAATATTATACGTGGCCCTAATATGCCGTCGTACAAAAGAAATACAATTAAAATTAATTTTAGATTGATTCTAGAACAACCTGGTTATACACCACAACAATAGAGTGCCACGGGAACTTATTCAATTTAATTTAATGTGTCTGAAAATGAATTTTTTTCATAAAAAATATGTATTTGTTCATCTATCCATACCAGCAACCTATAGTGGCGATGATAGTTGTTTCCCCAACTAGAAATGGATTATTTTGGAGGGATAAATTTAATAATTGTATTTTTGAAGCAGTTTATTATGAGGAAATCTTCAGTGGTTCAGACATAGGGAGGATATTTCTATCTTGTTTGTGTGAACGTTTTCTTCAGCAGCCACAAGGACGTGAAGAGGTCAGTCGTCCTTTGATTGGGAATATGTGAGCAGTCACATGCCCATTATGCAACAATCACAGCACCGCAACATGCAGAGTCTCTGGTGACATAGTAAATGTGAATAATTAGTAGCAAATGGGTGTGCAAGGTGTCTGCTTAAGCATAATGACTGCAGGTGGCTGGTTTGTGCAAATCCACTGATGGCTGCATCTGCATTAATGCAAATCCTGAGATGGCTGTTTCGGTGTTTATTCAAATCAAGCTTCAGTGCACTGCAGCCCCAATCATTGATAAGCTGCTGTCCCATTGACACCGATTTATTTCTGAGGAGAGCGTCAACAATGTTTGAGCTTCTGCATGAGCATAGCTATGTTAAACATCTGCTCAAACTGAAAGTGGAAAATTTCAAAAATAATGATGAGATGTTTTTGTCCAATCAGATTTCAGCTGCTATGTGTTGCAATGTCAATCTATGATGAATCAGTGACACTACTAGCAGACCTAACTTCAAATGATATTAGCAATGGGAGTTTCTTTTTTCCCCAATCGGATTTCAAATTTGTCTTACAAAGGCTACTGAGCATTTTCCAGTCCTCTGGACTGTCAGTCAGAGAGAGCCAAGTTCCACTCGCTTCTAGCGATCTGCACATTAAATAATCATCATGTATTCTACTTCCAAATTATAAATTTGTCATATTATTATTATCATTATATTTTGCTTTGGACCTGCTCCAGATGACTTTTGTGGGACAGTCGCATGCCGTTATATTGCATTTTAATATCGATGGTTTCCATAACTGTGACGTGATAGTGGCAGTTTTAAGATGTAGACCAAGTCAAATAAGTCCCCACTGACTGCTCAGGCAACAAAAACACCGCCCGCCACTGTTCAAAATATGTGAAGTCGGCAACTCTTACATCTACTGTAAGAGTTGTAACATTCCTACCCAGGGTATGCGGGGATAGCAGGCTGGGGCACAGCTGCCCGCACCGCACTGTAGACAGGCCGACCCCGCCCACGAAGGTGAGCGCCACGGAACGCAGCTGCTGCCGCTGCTGTCGTGGCTGCTGCGGCTGCTGAAGGGTAGGGGAACCCTGGGACTGGAGAGGGTGAAGGAAGAGAAAGGTTTAAAGGAAACGTATAGGGATGTGGAGTGATATAGTATATATTGGTACAGAGAGGAATAAAATGAAACATGTGGAAGCAAAGGGTGAAGCTAAGCAATGGAACAAAGCAAAGTGGAAGAGTTATACTATAGCCTTCAGGGATTCATTTGAATAAGTAGCAGCGGCGACAAGCGCTAAGCAAACAGTGCATTAATACAAAGTAAAGAAAAGGAAGTGGGTATGAATGTGAATAAGGAATGAGGATGAACGTTTTCAGTATGTCTCAGGGTGATGGAGCCTTACCTGCATAGATCTCTGGTCCGTACACAGCCCCGACCATTGGGCTCAATTTCCACCCTGCTGAACATCAAAGAGGAAGAGCGTTGGGGAATAGATTGCCGTTTATGAAGAGCAGAGACACAAAAACACAAAAGCATTGAAGATTAGGAATTGAGCCAAGAACACAGTTTGTTTGGATTGTTAGGCGAGCACAGTGCCACATCGTTAGTGGGTCATTGTGGTTGTTACCGTAAGGCAGCGTGCTCAGAGCCTCTCCATTAGGGTAGGGGCTGACGATTTTCTTGTTAGTCATCACCCTGGCAGTGGCGTTATTCACCTGGCAATGGAAGGACACACAGTCAAAGGCACAAAGACGACAACTGGACAGAGGACACTCAAGCAGATTTAAATGTATGACTTCATTAGAAGGCCAATGCTGTGTTGTGTAGTATTTTTAGATAATGTTTACACTGGTTTGCCTGTAATTCTGTGCTGCAAGTGTGCGTGCCTAGTCAATCTTTGTGCATCCGTGAACGGATTCTATAGCAGCGTCGCGCCTGATGATGACTGTGTACAAAAGTGGGTGGGAGCAGTTGTGGTTATTTCATGTCGTCGTGCAATTAAGAGCGAGCTGTCTGGTAAAGATCTGATGATTCATTGTGAGATACGAGTGCTGCCACAGGCTGCAGCGACTACAGGGAGGAAATTTTTGGGCATGGTGGTAGATATTTCAGTCTAATAAAAACGCTGTCCAATCCAAGATGGCTGATTAGCACTCCTCGTCTCGGAGCTTCAAGGGATCACGCTACGCTTCCATAAATTATCCTCATCTGTCTTTGATGAGCTTTAAGAAGAAGAGAATCTAGCCCTCCGCCCAAGCTCCTAAATCTGACTGTGCCGCAATCCTAGGATTTATGACCTTTAAGCAAGATGAGAGGAGCGTGTGTGCCTGACAAAGAAGGAGCGAGACCGAGGAGTGAGAGTACTTGTGTGCTCATAGACGCTGTGCTCCCATTTAGAGACCATTAATGGCTCGGACTGCCATCCATATTGCCTCTCTAACTGAGTCATGTTCTTTATCTGCTGAGCTTCATTCACATGGAAATGAGGTTTGTCTTCTTTTCCCCTCATTGCAAAAGACAAGGTCAGTGGCAAATGATTCAATTATCTTAGTTTGCCAAGCTGTCTAATGCAACTGCCGCAGGCGTCTGAGCCAAGTAAATACATTAATGCGGAACATTTTGCATCAAAGCAAAAGTGCATACATGTCAGATGTTTAATGATGGCTACTTTAGGGGCATAAAAGTGTCAAAAACGCCAATATGTTTTGTGCAATGAACGACCAATGGAATAGGGTAACCTTACAGGAAGACATGCAGACGCAAATGGAGGGTAAATCTGAAAATGTTAAAAGGTTAATAAAACACTCAGACTTTCCTGCCCCTAACGCCCACCCAGTCCATTGTGACCAACAGACCCAGATAAAATAAAATCTCCATTCCATATGAAACCAAATCTGTGGGGTTTACACACCTAAAACAAATACAAACAATACAAAGGAGAGTAAAAGGGGGTGCAAAAACATTTGTTTTACAAAATCAATAATCATAGACCACAGAAATTACAGGCAGCCAATCATGGGCGCATCACATGACCAAGAGTGAGTAAGAAACCAAAAAACCAAAACAAAAAACGAGAAAGAAAAGAATCAGCCAATCAGCAAGCGTCGGATGCAGCATAGAGACCAATCAAAACAATCGCAGCACTCCCACATCAAACACATGAGACAGAAATGGTAAAAACAGGTGTGTTAAGAGGAAAGGATGCAGGTGAGAAGTACAGAGACACAGCCAGTCCATATACAAAAATAAAGACAAGGGATCATATTTACATGAATAACACAAAAACACGTTTAAATCCAAATATATATATAAGTATATGAAGGTGCATCATTCAATTAGATCTGGTGACCATTCTTCTCCTGAAGATCTCATGTGGAGGGGGTTGAGAAAGAGAGCACCAAGGGATGGATGGAACCAAGAGTGAGATGATAGAACAAGAGCGAGAGAATTGGAGAGGAGGAGAAAGAGAGAGAACAATTCTCATTCCCAAAAAGGAGAGAAATAAAATGGACATGAGACACTGTGCCAGGCAGAGAACTGTGTGTCACAAACTAAGACCAGTACACTCTGATTATCACTACAACTACTAATACACAGACAATCCACTACAAGAATACCAAACCAAAAGAAGAAAACAAAACAGCAGCAAAATAGAGCCCCAAAAAAACAGCAACGTAAACCCCGCATCGGTTTAGAGACGCATATGGTTACAACACGGCCTGATTGGTGAGCTAAGGCACCGTGGCTTCTTTTCTAATGGCATTTTTAACACAAAACATCAATCAACAGACTTAGAGGGGATTTGGGGGGGGGGGGGCTAGTCCTGGTGGGTCTTAGTGTTAGTTAACTATAATTTAAGTAGAATCTACTACTACGTGTCCACATGTGGTAAAATAAACTTGTTAGGGCATTTTTCTATTTGGTTAAATAAAGTGCAAAAATACGATTGGCTGGTTGTAAAGTCATTCTTAATTCTGGAAAGAATAACCGATGAGTTCAGTATTCTTATGTTCAAAGGGGCTGAAGCTGTTTTAAGAGCATCCCAAAGTTTTGAATTAGAATTACTTCATGAAGAATATGAAGGTTCCAAATGTATTTATATACCCAAAGTCACCATTTTAAATGAGTCAAACTTACTAGAATGTAAAAGGCTGGCAGGTCAATAAAATGAAGAAATTAGCGGTCTGCATTCACTGAAAGAAATTTTTTTGCAACAGTGACTTAAAAAATATATATTTTTATTAATCAACAAAATGAAAACTTCATACACTGATGGATAAGCAGAAAGACTGTGGAAAGCCGTGTCATTGCATAGAGGAGGGTGATTACATTCGATCATTCCCAGTGAGGTGTTAATGGGATGGTGCGGGGGGGATGGGTGCAGAAAGTATTACTGTTACACAATCTAGACTATTGCATACGGTGTCTGTGTGTGCCATGTTGTGACTAAAATAATATGCACAACAGCTGCCTAGCTTGGTAAATACAATGTGTGGGCCTGAATTTAAGCTCCCCAGTATCATGATGGGATAACAGTGGTAACTTCACAATCTGTACATGTTGATAAAAAGGCCCATTTTGGAGGTGAAGTGGAAAGGGGATCAGTTCAGTGATGAACGTTTGTACACAACTTACCATTGCAGCAGAAACAGCGAGCAGTTACCGTGGAGACTGACAACAACACACAGAAGTCGTCAGGGAAACAGAAAAAATATAATAAATAAAGGAACAAATAATCACGGGCAACAAAAGAAAGCTAGACGTCATCCCCTCACCATCCATGTCAAATAAAAACCTGATAGCAGCAGTGTTACAGCTCAGAAGAGAATGAGAGAGACAGAAGACAGAGTAGGGAAAGGGAATGGTAGCCCTCAATGCTTAAAGTGTACCTGCGGTGGTCAGAAGGAGAAAGATAGATATAGATTGTTTATCAAGAAAAACTGCATCCAAATGTGCTTTTTGTGACACTGGTTGTTTTAAAGCAAGCTTGTAATAGCTGCCAAACCTATTTGCCCGCGAGGAGTGAAGTCGTGACGTCACCACGTTGAAGGCCGTCTCGGCTCAACCGACACCGCATTGTTTTTTTTGTTTTTTTACAAATCCAAGTTTGACGAACGAGATGAGACAAGAGGAGGTGCTGTCGCGTATGTACCGGTAAGTATCCTTCCGCCCCGAAGCCTCGTCAGGCTATATCCTTTCTGTTTAAATAAATAATCGAGTCTGGATGTCAGCCTTACATCCATAGGCAAGTGATATGGCGTCTCACTCAATAACAACTAATGGGTGCGAGTGACGGCCAGTCAATGAGGTGACATCACATTGGCCCCAAACATGGCGACGGAGTATTACGATTAACAAGCCAAATGATTTTGGAAAATACAAGACACTAAAATGGGAATACCAGGTATTTATCAAACTTTTACTATATGTGCCGTTTCCCAATGAGTACCTCGAAATGTTTCTCTGGAGGAACACTAACAGAGATCTGAGCATCATTGAAACAGATCTGTAAATGGAAAGGACACGTGTTCAAAAGAACAATTTGATTATGTGAATGTAATGTTGGGTCAACCTTGCTTTAACCCAACCACTGGCAAAGGGCTAAAATGTGAGCTAATAGAAGATTGATAGATAGAAATACGAACTTTTACCCATTATATGAAAACACTAAGGTAAAGGTTCTCATCAGTTACATGAGATGAGTTGATTCATCTTGATGTGGTAAAGTTACTTCACAAGAAAACAGTATTGGACTGGGAAAATTGATTTTTGTTAAGAAGAAACAACCTTCAGTTTTGTCACCAAAAAATAGCACTATAAAGGATCTAGAGTCAACCAATAAGAGAGACATAAAATTACAATTAATTGTAACAAATTAGAGCAATTGGTTGCAACAAAAGTGAAACAATGAAAATGACAAAAGGACAAAGTGACTGGCAATGAAAGAGTTAAGAGTATAGACAAGGATTACATGTGAAAGCAAGAAGGACAAGGATGGAAAGGCCAAAGTGCAAACTTTCTTTTGCCTTTTCTTTCAAGTTCAATCTACAAATTATGTGTCATACTAATTTGTGCCATCCATTTATCCATTTTAAAGCAAATTGTGCTTTTATATCAAAATGGAGCTGGTCAA
Organism: Leptonotus elevatus; assembly: GCF_054856555.1. Classification (NCBI taxonomy): domain Eukaryota; kingdom Metazoa; phylum Chordata; class Actinopteri; order Syngnathiformes; family Syngnathidae; genus Leptonotus; species Leptonotus elevatus. The sequence continues at coordinate 49,846,392 of NC_141239.1, read as the reverse complement.
ATTCACAGCTTTGGGGCTGGGGTCATTAATGAACACAAATATTCAATCTGCCACAAGAGGGTTGAAATTGCTTATGGCCAATGTCTGCCCAAATGAAAAGTGTGTGGCACCATGGAGAAGTGGGGGCTGAGAAGGTTTTTCCACACATAACCATGCAGTAATGATCAAACTCTCCGATGAACCCTATTTGGATGAGATTAAACATGCACAACTACACCATTTGTGACACACGCTTGCTAGTGCTTGTGTTCAAATGCCCGATTAAAACTCTGCGCTGCGGAGAAGCTGACACTTTGTGTTAAGACTCCATCTCACAGATGATGGACCAATACACAACTTTAAGCGCGTGACAGGGAATGGGAGCGTAATGCGTGGTTGATGAGTGGTTGTGCTTCCGCCTGTTGAACAGGGGTGTTTAAAAGAGGTTGAAAATCATTTTCTAGAAAATAGGGATGCACCAATAACATCTTCTTTTTTTTTTCAGTACAAATTGAGTATTTGAGTATTTGAGTACTTGAGATATGTGATAATGCCATTAAGTCTTGAAATTGTGATGAAAATGTGTTTTTAACCAAAACAACATTCAAATATATAATACTGTTACACACACACAAAAAAAACACAAAAAATATTATACTACTACTAAAAATTTGTCAAAACGGACATTTTAACATTCAATGACATGTTTTTCTTAACAGTCTTGCCACACATCTGACTGAAATGTAACCTGTAACACAACGTATTTCAGTTATGCGGTGTCAGTGTCTGAACACTATGAGACACTACACAGGCCTGAGATTTAGCCAGCCAGGCTAAGGAGCCAGCCAGGCTCCTAACATGGGAAATTGAGGTAGCTCGCCAATTTTCCAGTTAGCCTGGCCTGACCCTTTGATAAGAAATATCGTCATTTTTTTCAAGTTGTATCGTCACAAAACTGAAAATAATGCAATGTTCTACCTACGCTAAGCCTTTTAGGTTGGTGGCCCAAACAAAATTGTGGTGGCCCTGCCAGTACCAGAACTGTCCCTGTATATCACTAACTTGGTCCGAAGCCTCACATAATTTGGTCAATTGAATATATATATTTTTTTCTTAAATCTATTAGTTGGTCACACGTGTGGTATGTTTGACAAATTATCCACCAATAAGATGACTATAATAAGTAATAAAATAAAATAGTGATTCCTATAGTAATAATAAAAGATAAGTAAACAATATTGTAGATTATATTTTAAAAGTGGTGATTTCATCACATTTGTTTATGAAATGTGTAAGGCTATTTGTATTTCAACTCTGTGTCCAGACGATATGGACAGCCTGTAGAATACACAATAAAATCAATTAAAAAAAATATATTAATAAAATGAAAGAAAAATATCTAGTGCCCATAAAAAGTCCCATTCAAACAATGTGGTTGTATAAGTTTTTCAAGGCAAGTGCAAGGAATTAAATCACATTCGATACAACAATGAGTGCTTCAAGTATGTTTAGGAGTACAGTATCAGTTTATCTGGAGTGGTACCCCAGTTTGAACACCGGGTGGCGCATTGGGTGCCAGCCACGTAATGAAGTGCTTCACTGAGCCAGGCGAAGAAAAAAGTCACGGCGGATTAATGGATTTTTGCATCGTGTGCGGACTGATTAAATATAAATAGAAGACTGATTGCTGATAATACTGCACAGATAATCGAACCCAATGTCCGCTACAAGCACAGATAGCGAACCCCTCCCAATTTAAGACTATTTGCGGCGATCGAAGGCTTTTATCTGCCATGATTGGGCAACGCAGTCGCGATACTTGCAATCACTTGAAATCATGATGTTTGAGCAGTGCTTAATGCTAATGGTGCCATCTTCTTTCGATTCAGTCACCAAATGAACGTGGTTTTATAGCGCGTGCTGTCACGAGTCTGTGTGCACTCTTCCAATCGCAATAATTTTCAGGTCGCCATCCGGGCGAATGGCACCGTAAATTGAGTTCGCCCGACGTTGTTTTTATTCGCCATTGGCGAGCTGGCGAACGCTAAAGCTCAGCCCTGACTACATATGTAAAAGGAGTACATACATAAGAGGTAAATAAGAAATAAGAAACCAAAGAATAATGTGGAGTCTAGTGGATGTAAACTAGTAGGAATATGGACGCCATGTTACCTCTGTGCAGTAACAACAAAATGAAAGGAATAAAAAGACATAAGACCTTATGATGGGAATGCAGCTAGCAGCTCGGCCGGAACCAAGCAGTGCGGGCTTGAGCCCATGATGGGGCTCAAATTTTGGTACGTGCCGGACGGCTTGTGGGGTGGCTGCATCCGTTGCCGCTCGAAAAACATTAAAAATGGTGTTTACAATAAAATGTCTCCACAAGCCTAGCTTCTGCCCGGATGGTACAGTATACAGTGTGTCAGAAGTGGTACTGGTGTTTAGGATTGGTGCATTTTTAAGAGTATGGGTACTGCACAGACACGCAGTATCAGCACCGGTACTGGTATCGGTGCATCCCTACTGGAACATAAGAAGCAGACATCAAACACAGCTATGATCAAGTTCAAATACAGTCTGAAAGCATGTTGGGATTTGCTTATTACAAGCAAGGCCCAACAGAGAGCGTAGCTAAATTATTTGTGGCTAGTTTGGGGTATTATTATAGTCACACCGGGCTAGCATCTCTAGCATCTCTAGCATCAATAGTAATATCAAAGTGCAAAGTTAGTTGTAATTGGGCCACTTTGTGTGGATACATTCGAGGTCTGAAGCAAAGTGACTTCTTCGGAGCGCAGAGTTTTATTCCAGGGAGGGGGAAGCATAACAGTACTTAGATAGCAAAAATTATCCACCTATCAAAATTAAGCCACATACATGCTTGGTTAGACTCACAGTGGCATGTACCAACAATGAATCAGCATTTATTAGTTATTTTTATATACAGACTAACATTCCAAATAATCACATAGTTATTCAGTCCAACTGCAATGAAAAGACAATGACTGTGGCCTGTTCAGGTGCAACATTCCATGCTAACAAAACTCAACCCCATCTCCAAAACTAATACGTACGACAAACAGCTTGAGAATTAACATGCAAGGGAAGAATCTGCACATCCTGATCAGATCCCTGTTAGACTACAGTATACTGTACTGTATATTTCCATAGGAAAATACCAGTCATGCACAATTAGGCTAAATCAACTTAACTCATGCCAGTGGAAAATAGTAAGCCTCCTTGAGACACACTAAACATTTAAGTAAACCATTGCAAACAATGGGCCCATATATCAGAGTTTGTGAGTTGCTTACTTTATGAATGTTGTTTGTTGCCAACTTTATTAATGAAAACAGTTCACCAAACTCTGAAAAGACCAATTAAAGGAAATGTTTACGAGAGCAACACCTGCAAGATAGGAGAACTTCCAGACAGCACTGCCTATCTCAGTCCAAAGGAAGAATGTGTAAACCAAACCCAAGATGTGCCCTGTGCCAGCCCTTTGTATCTTCAAGCCCATGCACCATAAACAAACACTGCACCAACTACTGCTTCATCACTCACTACAGCCTGACGTGACTATTTGTAACAAAAGTACAACAGTGCATGCAACAAACTTCTCTCGGAGGTATAATTGCTTGCATGCATTAATTGGGTTGAGAGACAATCAGCTTAAAGCAATGCAAGGGACAAGACAGGCTGCCACTTCAAGTAACTCCATCCATATCCATTCAGCTTGCTGATTGACTCAAAGTGGAGCTGACAGAGGATGTTGTACCAGTGGATGCAGGCCGCTATCTTGTATTTGCAAACGCAACAGAAGAACAGAACACAGGACTGACAGGGAAAAAGGTCCAGCCTTCATCCGTCATGCGGGTCCTGCCGACACTCGCTCTCACACCCACACACAAACACACACACACACACACACACACACACATACAAATGGAAGTCAGCACAGTTAGCCCATGCAGAACTCTTGTCCTACAGCAACCTGGGACAAGAGATCCAAAACAGATAATGGATACAAAAATCAGAATGAAAAACAACTTAACAAAACATTTGTAATGCACTGTATAGGTCTCTAGTACTAATTAATACACATAAAGTGAACATGCGTCAGTGCTGCTGTGATTCCCAGCATGCTGCTGTTGCACAAGGTGCCACAATCACCACTTAGCCACAATATCAGGAGAGGGGAACACAGGATTTATTGTACACCGGGGAAGAAATTCAGAGCATCCGATAGTAATCTGCCATGCATTATCCTTCCACTGCATTCCTCTCGTGCCCTCCGGTGCCAACCACAGAGGCTTCATTCCAATTGTTGGTGAAAAGTTCTGGAATCAATGTGGCCACAAGTTGCACATCAAAAAGCAGAAGAGACAACAGCTTCAAGAAGAAAAAAAATGCTGCAGAGGAAAAGTACCCCAGCATGCCTTAAATATGTGTTCTTGCACCCCCAATCAGTCTCACCACAAAAAAAAAATGTAGAAACAAATATTACAGCAGACCAGGCAGTGGGATATGAATGCGCTGCATCAGAGCATTATCAATGCTAGCTAGCTAGCAATCAGGGGTTCTACAGAGTTAGAAAGGCAGAAGAGACATGGCAGAACAGTGCAGTGGAAACAGATGGGAAATTACCTCAATCTTACGACCTTCCACCAATGTGCCATGGAGCTTTTCGCGGGCTTTCTCTGCATCAGCGCTGGTCTCAAATGTCACAAAGCCAAACCCCTGTGGTGCAAAGCACGGGTCAAGAAAGTAGGCAGAGTCTGATTCGTCATGGGGGATTGAGCAGCAGACACATTTCACATTGAAGCGGATTCTGACAATGGTTCGTATTTTACTGCCGTTTAAGAACAATGACTTCCAATATTCCAATACTACATCATACTGGATTACATATTTAGAGCAACATATTCATTGTGGAAAAACGGTGCATTGTTGGGTCGGGTGAGTGATTAAAATTGGATGGATTCACTTACCTTTGAGCCCCTCTCATTGAAAATAATTTCTACATCCAGAATTTTCCCATATTGCTGCAAAAATAACGCACAGTAATTACAAACACAATTTCAAAACACAAACCAAAAACAATCATTTGACTTGATTGAAATTCAGAAGGTTCTGACATGTCAAGTACAACTTTTGCACTAGAGGTCACTATTGTACATAGGCCAGCATTTTCTTTTGTTAGCCCTTTCTCCTTTCCCCTCCATCCAGTTCAGCACATTGACGCACATGTTAACTGCTCAATAAAGCATCAAGAGGACAACCATCTCAGTCCGCTGCCTTGCCAAAGAATTCCTAATGCGTCTTGACTGATCCACTGATACTTTTGTTTTTATGGTTACACAGTTGTGAGATTCTTACCCCAAACATCTGCCTGAGATCTGGGTCACGGAAGCGGAATGGGATGTTTGAAACATGGAGACGTTTGGGGGTTCCTTTGGCTTCTGGCGACTCTCCCCCAGATCCCCCTGCTGCTGTCCCTCCAGTACCACACTGTACAGCTGCCTCCCCTTGGGAGCTCTCATCAGTCTTAATCTGTGGTAGAAAACAGAAGGTGAAGGAGGTTGGAGAAAACCGGTACAGGTAAGGTAAGAGGGAGGGCCGAGTGCACTAAATAGTTTGACTTGTTAAAGCTGCATGAAAGACAATAAAGCTAAATGAAAAACAAAACATTCCTCATGCATTATAGTTCTAATGTTCCCACACCAATCTTCACCATGCTCTTTTCAAGTTATCTTTTTTTTTTTTTATCCTAGCCCATTTAACAAACTATCCATCCATTTTCTATACTGCTTGGCCTCCCCAAACAGCATAGAAAATGGTTGCGGGTGAGCGTCTGAGCCAGAGGTGTTTACACATTGGACTGGTCGTAGTGTTAATTGTATCAGCCATTTTAAAATGTAGTCTCAGTTTTTGTCCAGTTTCAATCACGCTTGTTACTTTTTATCATAGTTAGTCAACCTAATTCCGTTTTTATTTAGTCACATTTTAGTCGACTATAAGTCGAGCATTTTAGTCCAAGAAAACACAATTTTTTCGTCTAGTTTTAGTCAATAAAAACTGTCAACATTTTAGTCAGGGCAATCATTTTGCCCCTTTATATTTTTTGTCAGCAGATATTTCCATCGAATGTAAAACTACTTCACATAAAACATTCTCCTATCTTTTTGATGAAAAACAAGTAGCCAGATAGTAATTATAGCGGCATTAGTTTGCGGTTGGATAAACATTATTTTTGGAATGTTATAGCTGTTGGATTAATGTTATGTTATAAACAACTATCGCCAAACTTTCTGTTTTTTCAGATGTGTTGCGTTCTTTTCCAGCTACTTTGTGGCCATATTCCTTCCCTTTGACTAAAATCAAGCATAGGGTCATAGGGTTTTTCTGCAGTTCAGTGTAGCGAGAATGTGTCCATATATCACATCTTCTCTTTCTTCCAGCCAAAGCAAAACATTATACTTATTTCTTTTTTTTAACCTTTACCGTGAATCGACCTCCTGTCTGTCCCATGTGTTTGCGCACGTTGCACTTGCTAGTTGCAGATTTGAAAGGGGGTGTGTCACTGTGTGTTAGTGACAAATTAGCAGAGACAGGGTTTTACAAAATCATAATTTGCATCTCGTCTTTGTTCGTGAACTAAAATGTCCATAGATTTTGGTCCAGTCTTTATTAGTTGACGAAAATGCAGACTGATGTAGTCCTAGTTATAGTTTATTAATGGGGGTTTTAGTCTGGTCTAGTCTAGTTTTTGTTCAGTGAGAAATGTGAATTGACGAAAAATATTTGTATTTACTTTTTGTTGAGCCTAAATTATTTGAAAATGTTGACATATTGATGATTACACTTTCCAGAAACTAATTCCTATCCACCCATCATTTTTGACATATCAAAATGAAAGTTAGGAAAACATGTAAATAGGAGGTTTGTGTTATTTTTTGTAGATTCCAAGAGTCAGTCCATAATATCAAGTTAGGCCTGACAGTGACCCTGACTACCAGGAAACCCTTTGACACCACACAATGCTTACATTGCTGTTGATGGTGGTACTGGTGGTGTCCCCATTAGCACCAGCGCCTACCTCAGCTGTTCCTTGACCCCCTGCACCAAACATGGCCCCAGGGCCAAATTCTGTCCCAGCTATCCCATTCTGGGGAGGGGGTGGAGGAGGGAACGTTGTGAAGGCTGGTGCCACCAAACCTTCCTGTGCTCCTGTTGAATCCTGAGCCCCCTGCAGGAAACCCCCAAAAAAAGAAAAAAAGATGATGGTTAACTCAAAATCAAAATGCTTTTTTTTCTAACATTGTCAGTTGCGACCTGCAGAATGATACATATTTAACCCTCACTTCCATTAATACATTACTGTACTCCCAGCCAATCTATTTGCGCTATTCTCACCCCCTCCTTCTACCTGCATCTGCAGCAGGCATGTTTTCAGTCAAACCAGCCATGAAATATTTACAACACACATGCATTATTAAGAGTTTGAAAATTTAATACATGTTTTGACATGCAGAGATGGACCAGGAAAAATAAATAATAGTCCAAGACAAGTTATTCATGACACATTTATAGCCGGTGGTGTTGAAGGTGTTAATACTATACTACAGTAGTCAATAAATACTAATGGATGTGTCTGGGCTGAGCTTTGTTGACTCTGATAGCATCCCCATTATTTCCGGTACTGCTGTGGCCCCGCCAGCAATACAGTCTACACATTCTTTAGTTGTGCTGCTGCTGCTAGGGCACATCAACTGCATCTCGAATGTGTTTGTGTGTGGTGACAGGCAGCAGCAATATTGCTTCCTCGTATTATTTTGAAACACATAACCCCTTTAGAGCAAGGACAAGAAGAAACATGGTCTGAGTGGGAAGCTATAAATGAGTGGATACGCTGAAAGTGAAACACAAAAGTCAAGGCTTAAAATAGCCTCAGACACGGAAAAGCAAAACTGCAAACGGGTGTTGCGTCACCTACTCACAGGAAGGTACGAGGCAGAAGCAACAACAACAGAGCGGAAAGATGGCAAAAATGTGAGAGAGAGAGAGAAAAGAAAATGGCAGAAGTGTGTGATCATTGTAACACGGACCTTGCTCTCCGCCAAAGACACCCAGTATATGAAGCCGCAGAGGACCAGAGTTAAGGTAAAACTAACAGACCAAAAATATGTCAGATTCATGTTAATGTACCTGTGTATTAAATCTTTTTTTTTTCTTAGGCAGCTGGCTAAAATAAAGGCTCGACATCACATACTATAATGACATAACAATAAAGGCTCAGGTAAAGATCAAATCCCTGTTCAATTTTACTGGGTTTGGTATCCTTGAGATAGGTAAAAACGAGTGGATATTGCCACTTCATTCATATTCCACAAATGCAATATTAATCAGAATGCTGTGTTTAAAAAAAGTCAGGTTAAAAATAATAATTTTGAATTCATTATAATTTCATAAATTCTGTATTTGGTATCAGTAGCGGTGACTACTCAAGAGTTGCACATCGATCGGGGAAAAAGTGGTATCGAACATCCCTAATCCTGACTAAGCACCATGACATGCATGTATTCTGTAATTTCAACTGACCTGCTTTCATTTTTTACAGGCAACATATAATTATTCCATGATAAGAATAATAGTTCCAATAAAAATATGACTATTATCATGTTAAAGCATTCATTCATCATTAGTCACTCAGGCTGGAGGTGGTGAGCAAATAAGGCGGGAGGTGGCTGCCTCTGAATTTTGTACACAGGAAAAACCCTGCTGTATCCAATACTACTGCCGAAACAATGAGAAATTCTCCAAAGCGTGACTAATTATACAGGTTCTTATATTCTAAATATTGATTGATTATATTACACTTACTTGCTAATGCATTGTCAATGGAGATTTTGTGGAGGAACTAAAACATGTTACAATCCCTTTTTTTTGGCCATCTGCGTGGGTCCTAAATGTTAACGTGGCCAAAACATGCCGGATTAAAATAAAATAAAATTAAATTTTGCTATATTGCCGTCAATGTTACATCCTCAGTGAGAAGTATATGTCCGCGACCATAAATAACCTCATACGGGGTGATTGTTTCCTCACCGTGTCATCACATTAGTTTGAACCCTTCCAAAACCTCTAGTAGTATAATACATTTCTTATTCATTGTCAGCTGGTCTATGCCATGAACCTAATATGTTGTATGCTAAACTGGTAGCTGCTCAGGTGAAATTTATATTTGCATTTGAAATTTCCCCATTGGAAACGTTTCTAGAAAATAATATACATTTTGCTGCGATACACAATTTGAATTTAAGAAACAAAAGGCTGTGGCCTGGGTGACGCCTAGAAACACTTCTCCAGACAGGCTTTTTAATTACAGTAACTAAGATGCTTTGCCGCAAAGCAAATGAGCTCTGTCCCTCTCTTTCCCTAATCCAATAGCCTGCTCACTGTTTAGCCGCAGTGGCCGTTGACAGCCAGCTGAGGATTTAGACCCAGCTGCACCAAAGACAGTTACGGTGTGCTATGCTCAGAAGATTGAGCTGTAGTGAGTGATGAAGCAGCAGTTCAAAGAAAAACATCTAGTCTTATTGAGGTGGGGGTCTGATCACATGCTTGGAAAAGATGAAAATTTTGAATGTGTTTTGCAGCTTCTACTCTCTGTCACCTTGAGAAAAGGAACAGAAAACTGTGGTCAGAGCTATTTTCCCTTGACTACAATTTGACATCAAACCCCGAAGTTCTGTTTCCACTGCATTGTACTCACTCAGTTGTCCACAGCTGTGATTGGCTCTATCCGCCTCATTTTGGAGTGTTTGATTTCCCACTACAAAAGAGGTCTGCTTCAGTCGCGACTGCAAACTGCTGATCTCACAAGTGTCAATACTGTACGCAATAAACGCATCAGTCGAATATACGCTAACAAGCATTGACAAAGGTGATCATGAGGTCTTCCTAATTTCAAATGTAGGCTTTAAACTTGGACTTTGCATTTAAAAGTGAATCGCACATCACAATTGCGTTTAAATGAACAAAAAGCTTGTCTGGATGGGAATTTTTTTCTTGTTATGCCGTTGCAGAAAATGGTCAGTTACAAAACTCCACATATTTTGACGTGATCATTTTGAATAACTTCAATGGGTCAACCATTTTTATCCCCATTATTCCAGCCCATTTGATTGATAGTTGGCGATTGACGGCAAACTTAAAAAATATTGACGGAAGCCCCTCCCCATCAGTCAATATAATCAGTGAGAGACACTCACTTAGTTGTGTGTGCAATGTCTCTCAAGCAGGGTTGGGAATAAACACTGTGCAGTCAATAAGGTCATGGACTAAACATAAATAATTAAACTCACCTCCGTTGTGCCACATAGAGTACCAGTCATTTCAACCTGAGTATGAAAATCATTGTTTTCACTCCATGACAAGTACTGTAAATGGCTGGGATGTCATTGTTTGTAGTGCGGTACACAGTCACGGTTTTATTAAGTGAAATGCATTAAATTGACACAATCTTGCTCAAAACATTCATGATGCATGCAGGAACAAACTTAAAGTAATAAAAAGCAGTGATTTTGATTAAAATGGTTAAGTATTAAGAGATGTTTCTGTCATTATGCTTTTTAACTCTTTGACCGCCATAAACGTTATAAAACGTTTAGCATAAACCTACGGAAGGGCGCCGAGGACGTTAAAAGACGTTCACTATGTTTTTTTTGTTTTTTTTTGGAAACGGGTGGCGGAAAGCCTTGGGCAGCTGTGCTGAAAGTATCAGGCAGATCTGGTTAGTATAAGGACTCGTTTTGGCCCCTAGATGGCAGCGATGACTCTCTTTGCACAAGGTTGGATGGGCCGCCCACCGTGGGCGTCAGTAGAAGACGTGAGGCGGAGCTAGAGTGTTGAGGAGTCAATGGCTGATGAAGCCACAATGGCTGACCAAGCAACCGGTTGCAAGCAGCTCACGCTTGAGCATTTTTTTCAAAGACGGAAAGCATCGATCAATACTAAAAAGCGCATTGATGTCGACGATGATGATGACTCCGAGCTTGACGCCAAAGTTGGAAGCCTTGACGCGACCGTTATGATCACGTAGTAAGCCTCACCGGCTAAGCGCGGCTAGCGCGGCTAAGGCCGGAAAACGCGCACAATAACCGACCGGGTACTTCTACACAATCGGACATTCGATCGGGCGATGGAGAGTTGGCATCGACCAATGCAGATTGATGATGATGATGATGGTGAATCCCGAGGTTGACGCCACAGTTGGACGCCACAGTTGGACGCGGCCTTTATTCTCACGTCATAAAGCTTCACCGGCTAGCTCTGCTAACGCCGGAGCTTTCACATGCGGACATTTTGTCGGACAATGAAGAGTACCCGAGTCCAATGCATATTCATCGGAGGAGCGGGTACAGTCTGATCACGGAGAAGACACTGGTTCTGGACTACGATGCCACCATGAATGGAGTGGATAAGATGGATCAGAACATCTACCACTCGGTATAGCAACTGAAGGACATGAGGAAGCCAGACGTAACACCACCGTAACGTAACCGTAGCATGATCCTGATATTAGACTTGATGGCAACACACACTGCAGTATATACTTGCTATTCCCCGGAAAAAACGGCCTGCAAGAAAGTGGAGCTTTTGCACGCGAAGAGGCAATCTGTTGTGCAAATGCTGTTGCGTCTCCTTGCACGCAGGGGAGAAAAAACAAAAAGAAAAACTGTCGTTGAAACATCCACATATTTGTAAATAGCACCACAGTTGCACACATTTGTAAATAGTTTGCCAAATTGTTGTCAAATTGTTACACTGTTGAATGTAAATAAACGTATTTTGCTATCAAAAAACACTTTTTCATTCTTGGTGGTAGTGTTTTATAGAAGTAAAGCACTATTTAGGTGTTTGTGGCATCATTCATGGACAAAAAGAAGTGTAAAATTCACTAGAATGCATGAAATAATATCGTTTCACTAAAAGCTTGATTTCTCCGTATTTGAGTCCAAAACAATGCCACCATGTCACGTGACTGTGTCAAGCCAAGCCAATTTAGTATTTTTTTTATTTTTACACTCCAATTAATTACGCTTTCTATTAACAGCAGCTGCAGTCTAGGTTGAGATTTTTGAGCAAGTAATGCTATTTCTGTTTTTTAATAAATAGTGAATGTGCAGATTTTTTGCTGAGAGCCCATATAAGGTAATCTGCCAAGAGAAGACTACAAAGAAGAAGAAAAAGACAAGGAAGAAAGTGGCGTTTGGCCATTGTGCTATTTTTTTTATATATGTTTTTAATGGATAGGTTACCAGCAAGAGAGGCAGAAGTTTGTCACTGACGAAAGTGCCAACTCCCTAAATGTGAAACCTTGCGCCTGTGTAGCGTCTGAGGCGCTCCCAGCAATGCTTTGCGGCACTGGGGATTGAAATGGTGTTTGAAATGCATGTTCTTTGTAAATTATTCCGTTAGTTAGTGGTCCAGTTGTTTTATTGGTGGTGCTTTCTAGTTTGTTGCTACGTGGGGATTTAATTTTGCCGTGACACCGTGACTGTGCATCACATGGGAAAGAATGACTTGCCTGCATACTGTGTTGCTTAACAATGTGGAACAAGCCTTCTGAAGTAATTTTAAAGCAAATTATCCAAACCTGCCTGAAATTTAAATCAGTCATTTAAATGGAAAAAATGTGCAATAGGAACAACATTTAACAGCAAAGACAAAAGTTTACAAGCTGAATTTCAACAACCGACTCAAAGTAAAAGTAATGTGCGCTGCGCTACATGGACTGATGGCTCAAAATACTCTAAAGGAAAGTTAAGGAAAAGGGAAAAAAAACTAGCATTCTCTAATGGATGTTTGTCTGGCTTTAGCACAAGTGTTGCGTAAAGAATTTAAATGTGGCTAATAGGTACCGATACATTTAAAATGAAATTAACTAGTTGTATAGCAAATACATAATAAATCAGCAGGAATTTAAAGAAACTGCTATTACAAATCACACATAGTTCTATAATAGAAACTATTCATGATTAGCTTTTCCTTTCCACCTAATGTACACACAGTAGAAGCCCAGTTTTACCTGCGACGCCATATGTTTTTCCATATGCTGAACCACAGTGCTATAGTTGCTGAACGTGGCACCCACTGACACCAACTCATCAATCAAACAATTCCCATACAGGTATGTCCGCTGTAACTGAGCACAGTTGCATGGCATAGGCTGGATATACGTTCTCCTGCACGCATGTCTTTTCCAGCAGTTGGAGAAGAAAACCCCAACCCTACCCTTCCATTCAAAGTACTGACCCCCAAAGTCACTCAAAACATCTTCACTGTAATGTCCATCAAGTAACGGATAATACCCATCTCCTTACATGGTCAATTTAGTGAAGAAGCCCAAGTCTCCTTCCTCTCTGCGAGCCAATCACAAGACGTTGCGCAGCAGTTCACTTGTTCACACTCAGAAATGACAAGAAATCTTTATTCGACAAGAAAGATACTAAATAGAAAACGACTGAAAAATATGAATTGCATGCCGAAGACCATTCTACCAGCTCTTCTGCTCGTCCAGGGGAAACGCCTATAACACTGTAAAAATAGGGTGTGATATTTACTTGAAAACACCTAATAAAGATTTATGCACTTTAAATGTTTAAGTAAATGTTACCAGGAGATTCACTAGAATTTCTGATGTGAAAAAAATACTACATTTTGATGGCTGAATCCAAAGCTCAGCGGTTATATGCTACAAACACCGACCGAGCACACACAACGTCGTTACGGCAGATTGATTGACGGGATCTAGAACCAATCGTTAAGATGATCCACCCGGAAGACGCAGCGACAAAAGATTCTTGAATACACATTTAAGATGTCAAACAGTACTTTTTCCCAACCAAAAATAGTTCAGGAGCAAGTCTTCGTTTATCATCTATATTATTATCAGAGTAGTGAGTGCTGTAAATGACACTGTAAATTGTAAATCATCAAGCAATATATTTTCTGATGATGAAGAGCTGCCAGTTCAAGTGGAGATTATGTTTGGGTGTAGGCATGGGCCGATAACCGGTTTAACGTGGTTTTATACAAACCAAGGTATCAATTAGGGATGCTCGGATCCGATACGTGGATCGGGTATCGGCCCAGATATTGGAAGGGAAAAATGGATCTGGCATTTGTCAAAATGGTCTCGATCCACAGAGGCTTATCTCCTGGGCGCGCTCACGTTCATGTCTCCAATGACGAGGTGAAACGGGGTTATGGTGAGGTAAATATTTCCACTTTGCTAAGTTGGCACAGTCAATGTCTGTCAAAATTGCACTGGGGGAATATCGGAAGCCATTTGGCAGGAAAGCAGGCCCCGCGTCGCCAGCTAGCGGAAGCCGTTCGGCAGCGAGAAGCCGCCTCCTTGCCACCGGCTCGCTGCCTCAGTCCTCGCGAGTGGCGAGCCGGCAGGCTTCATGGAAGGATGGCCGAGTGGGAAGCGGCAACAGAGTTTGCCGAGGCGGGCGAGACAACGAATAATGTAATTAATTATGCCTGTTGTAATGGCATTTTGTACATTAAGGTGGCATTTGGTGATCTTCTATTTTCTTAAACTATTTAGAGCAAAACAGCATGTAGCCTATGAATATTTCTTTACATGCAGACATGAAAGACAGAAGCAAGTGGCGCGAGAGCCTTGGCCACATTGAAATCATTTTGTGAACAGGAGCGGTTGGAATCAGGTGAGCCGTGGCCACATTATGCACAGTTGAAACATTAACACTGCTTGAATGTAAGAAAATAAAAGTGTACCGTCACTTAAGTAATGATTACATTCATTCAATATGCATTCAGTACATGTATTAAAAATATTGAATGAAAATCATACTCCAATAAATGTTCAAAAAAATATTTCAAAGACATTAAAAGAACATTTAAAAGCATTTGAGTTTTTTTGTGGAAATATATTGAATATTATTGGGGGGACTAGTGCAAAGACAATTTAGTATGGATCGGATCGGTATCGGCATCGGCATATACCAGGGCTGGACTGGCCATCTGGCATATAGGGCAGATGCCCGGTGGGCCAGTGCTCTTTAGGGCCGATGTGGTGCTATTCAATGATTATTTTCCTCAGTTTTACCCCGACCGGCCCACAATTTAGAAGGAGCAGCCCATTCATCCATTTACAATATAGAGATCACACTGAACCAATCAACATAAGTGGTAGAGTTACGTCGTAGACAAGGGCGGTCAGGAATCAGGCTGAGCCAGCGGAACTAAGTCAAAATGCCAGGGCCGATTATTTGTGCCAGTCCAGTCCTGGCAGATAATGAACTCAAGGTATCGGTATCGAATCGGTAATGAAAAGAGTGGATCGGAGCATCCCTAGTTTCAATAACCGCTAATACTGTCTGTCACCATAATGAACTCTTGCTTAAATGAGCCAATTGAAGTTAATTGCCTTCTTTCTTCACCTTCTACAGCGAGTGCACGTGCAAGGAGGAGGGAAGAAGGGAGAGAGGTGGGGGTGGGGATAAGGGGAGACGCTTATTGTCCTTAAAATAAAATAAAATAAAAAAATAATAAGTGTACATGTGTAGTTGCAAGCGTGTCCCCAAGGACAATGAGTAACCTGGGGTATGTTCTTAAAATAGCTCACCATTGATGACACTGTGACTTGCTAAGAAGAATCCAAACAAGAAAAATTTCAACATTTTGGTACCAAATATTCTGTATTTAGTTTAGAAATGAAATAGAATGTGTTGAATGAAAAAAAAGAAGCTGTTTTTATTTATCCAAATATGTTTTTAAAGTACATTTTAGAGCTGTAATTTTAATACCGTGATACCGCAATATTTTTGCACACGGTTATCATACCGTCAAAATCTAATATCGGCCCATGCCTAATTGGTGCAAACTAAAACGTATTTTCCATCAAGGCCAACTATCGGTCAACAAATGTCCCTGACAAAGGGGTACTGAAAAGTAAAATGGACAATTGACAAGGGAAATCAGTGTTTCCCACACCATGCTAATACTTGGGTGGGCCACCCAAGTAAATTGGCCACCACCTAAGAAGTTTTCAAGGAAATTTATTAAAAATATATTTAAAAAGAAAAAAAAGTGTTGCGACAGGGTATACCGCATGTAATGTTAGTTCGCCGTCACTCACTTGTGGATCGTGAGGCTAGAGGAGAGGTAGTAAGAGGACTGCGACCCACCTCCAGTTCAACCCTCCTCCCATCCCACCTGTCGGAGTCCACCCACTCAAGTAGATTTCAAATCTGTGGAAAACACTGGAAATGCAATAAAATATGGGCTTTATAACCCAACTTGGACAGGCGTCAACTCTGCCATTTGAATGTGCTGTATACTGTAGTTTAGTGTAGCTCTGAATCTGATCTGGAATAACAGCTTTGATTGTTTTTGTGTTTCCAATAAACTTGACGGCGGTATTCTTGTACTAGTCTTCAGTGTATATATGGCAACACAGAGGGTAGCACACCAGGGTGAGGATCTTGTGTAATTATATGAGAAATGGAAAATTAGCTAGTATTTCCATACAGCACCATCATTTTGCTAAGTAACCGATGGATAACTGATAACGCGCATGTTGAGTTTGTACATCAGTTCAACAGAACACAAGGAGCGATGGGTTTCACTCTGTTAACTGCATACTTTTTGCTCACTAGTTAGGCATCACGGAATCAATTTATCTGACAACAAGGCCATGCCGATAAACCAAACTAAATATCATAAACATTTGTTCAGTCTTTACCTATTAGATTCAGACTAGTAGGAATCAATTAAAGAGACTTAACGACGTACAGACCATTTGCACAAGTCACCACTAACTTGACTACTAGCAAAATCACTCATTTGTTAATACTAATGACTTAAAAGTCAAATTCTGGTGCTGTATGGAAATACTAGCTGATAAGGTGTATTTTGTGATGTGTGAACGGGATCATTCCCTCATGGGACATTTAAAGGACGGAAAAGTGTTAAGCCTTCAGCTCCAATTGCCTATGGGGGGAAAAATAGCGGAGATTGTGAGGAAAATACAGGACAAACTAATGTGTAACACAAGGAGGAACAACATGGAAAAAGAGACCAAATAATTTTCACAAACGAAAGCAGTGACATATCAGGTGGAGTTTCGAAATTAAATACAGCAAAAAATATATACAAACAGAATCCAACAAAAGGGTGACAAAGTGTTTTTACAACCAACAGTTGCAGATGATAGCTGTTGCAAACTATCAGAAACGTCTTCTCTCTACAATGGAAATGTGTGTCACAACAACAGGACCTTGGCACCTGTCAGCATCAATCCAAGGACACGAGTTTAAACTGCATAGAAGTCTTTGTTGACCATGTTGGATTGCCTAACAACAATGTAAGCACATTATATCACACAGTATACTGTACATGACACAGTGTGCAGTCTTACCAATAGTGCATACTTGTCAGCACTGTTCATTAAAGCAACTTTAGCTACCACATTTAACCTTACACAGGGCTTGTAAAACCCCAAAAGCAGATAAGAAGACATGCTAGAACAGAGCCATGAAACAGCTCTAATCCCCAGGCTTCTAGCTGCCATGAAGCACAGACACATAGCAGTGAGGCGTGCAACTGAAATCAACTGTATAAACATTGAATGCAACAGTGTTGCTAATAAAAATAGAACAGTGCTCTTTTGCAATCTTTGATCTAGTTAAGGTTTATCTATTAGCGATGTACAAAAAAATCTGCAACAACAACTGAGAAACGGGTATCTAATGAAAGTCATAGTGTCTGTAGCGAATGCTAATTTATAGCATCCATCCCTAAAAACAGTTGACTAAAAAGAGAGAAAGAAAGACACTGTAAAGGCAGATTAAATCCAAACAGCTACTTGCACGGCATAAAATGAGACTTAATACAGCAGACAACTACATCTTCATTTACACCATTATATAATTTTCATTGCCTTAGGTAGCCAGCCACATGAAGACACTTTAGATCAAATTAACGAACACTCTATTTTTGTTCTCTTTTCCAGTCCCAACGCTAAGCAGCAAGTTGCTATGCTGTGTTTAAGATCTTACCAGCAGTGCCGTTGGGTAGTATAGCCCCATCATTGTCTGACCTGGCACAACAACTCTTGACCAGCTCTCCACTTTCACGGTCTCTCTCGTCTCCCCTTCCTGGTGCGTCTCTACCTCCCCCCCTGCTCCTCTGCTCCTTGGCCTGGGCTCCAGGACCATGAGCAGACAACGGCTTTAGTCCACGTCAGTCTTCACATTCAAATTCTCCCTCGTCCACTCCTCCTTCCCTTCGCGGTGTCGCTTCTTCCCAACACGAGCCTTTAATGCCTGTCACTGTCTTCCTCTTTTTCTTCGTCTCACCAGCCGGCTCTGCTGCTCTGATCCCTTCAGGCCTTAGCGTCTCTCCCCGCCTGATAGCAAGAGACGAGACTCTCCTCTCCTTCTATTGCTCTCTTCCCTCTTTCCTGTGTCTGTCTATCATTCACTTGCTCATGTTACACGTCGCGCTCTTCCCCCTGCTTCCACTTGTTCCCGCCTCTCTTTAAAACCTAACCTCCTTCTCAGCCTTAGTCTCAGAACATCCATGTAGCCAGCTAAATCTTCACTGGGTTGGAATCTGAAAGGATGCACTGCAGTCTTCTCAATCCCCTGGTGAGGAGAAAACGGGAGGGAAGAAAAGGCTTTCTTCAATTCACACTGGTAGTGCAGAAGGCAACCCCCACTGCATTGCAGCTTTTTTAGATGATTTATTTATTGCATGACAGCTCGTCGGCTCCAAAAAAGCAGCAGCAGCTAGCTACGAGGGCAGTCTGAAAAGACCTAGCTGGCTGTGTGGGTAGGCTCTATGCTCACCATCATCTGCAGCAGTTGCGTTCACAACAGATGGGAGACTCAAAAATGAGGGAATACCAAACCTCTAAACCCCAACCTGACGTTAATCTTTAGCACACTGCAATGCATCGTTATTCTAGATGCGGCTCCACCTGTCCAAACACCGTTTTGTTGCAGAGATGAGAGGGCAGTTTTCCGCACCGCACTTCCATATGCAAGGGATGGAGCACTGCGGAAAGAAGCCCCGATGCCAAGCTTTCAGACATCTGCTGAGTCTGGCTGGAACTGAGTCCAGAGGGATGGAGGAAGGGCGGGATCAGAGTAGGAGGTGGTGGTGGGGGGAATACGTATTGGGAGGGAGTTGTCCAGGGTGGGAGCAAGGACAATAGGGCAGTGGATGCGAGCAACAGATAACAGGATGAAGCGATAAATGGATAAAGGGCTGAGTGAAAAGAATGAGCGAGGGATGACAGGATTAGGGTTGTAAGTGAGGAGGATGAGAGGATGAATGAGGGATGATCTGAAGATTAAGCACACAGACTGAATTTTGCGATAAACACATGCAAACAAATGCACGTTATGCACACACTGGTGTGCTGCTGTGATCATATGCTGGTTGGCACACAGAATCAAGCGAAACTCATCAGCAAACGCACAAAGGCTTTTCTCAACAAACATCATCCATAGATAATCAACATACTGTGTGACGTGCGTTAAGTTTAAAATGAATCAAAACCAGTAAAAATGTGTGAAGTTCATAACCACTATGGTAGACCATAGAAATATGAAGGGAAATTGCTACGGCATCCAACTAGGACTGGGCAATAAATCAAATTAATTAGATTCATTGTCATTTCAAAAATCCAATTGCGAAAATGTGCTTAATCGTGAAATCAAATTCTGATTAGTGCACCGAGTTCCGGAGACGTTTTCCAAGCTTCGGGGCAAATGTTGCTGCGCCATCGCACGTTTCTGATTGGTGGTCTGGTTCACACTAGTTCTTGGTTGGCTGCTGGCCTGTGTTGGGACTGCGGGGGGGAAGAGAGTTGTTGCTGTATGTATTCGAATGTGTATATGGAAGAAGTGAATAAAAAGAGATCTGTCAAGTGGGCTTTGTTTGGTGGAGGACCCAGTCGCAGGGAAGCAGGGCAAGGAGGCGAAGGTGAAGTGCAAAAAGGGATTTTAATTTCTACGAAACAAAAAGCGAGATCCAAATTGCAAGGAAAAACAAAACATGGGGGGAAACACCAAGGCAAAAACGGGCAGCATGACATGAGGGAAAAGACAATGAACCAACACAGACAGAGTGGAGACAGGAGACTAAATACACAGACGCTAATGACACAACAAGACACACCTGGGGCAAGACACAAGTGGCTGAGGGCACTGATTGGTTCACACGAGGAAGGGCAGGATTACACACTTAACAAGACCAAGGGAGAACACACAAGGAAAACAGAACCCAAACATGACAAGATCAAATGAAACGCAAGACTGCAGTGTAACCTCCTGTCTCCTGTAGTTCATTTTGTTTACCCCGTTTGGACCCCAACCCATTTGGCAATGTGTAGCGACCGAGTGCTATCTGCGGAGACGACTCAAACTCCGGCGGTACTTCGTAAATGGCATCAGCTTAAAGTTGAGACATGCTTACAGGGCACAATTTAAACTGCAATCTATCAGTTACGCGGTTGTACATGGGAATAGAGCAGCCGCGAGATAATTCCACATCAATGAATCCATGGTTCGGAAGGTGAGGAAGCAAGAAAACGTTGGGTCTTGCCATGATTCTGGAACGATCCAACCGCTGCAGAAGCTTTGGAGCGATCCACCAAAACAAACTGGGAGGCCTGACCGCGCAGCGGTGTGTGAATGGATTGTGAACGCCTGTTTAAAGGCACGGCAACGGATAACGTGAGTACCGTGAGTTAAATAGTTGAATTATAAAGTACAACTGCATGCACTATTTTACTCCAGTTGCCATTTTAAAATGGTAGAATGCTTGTCACCGTATTTTAGCATACATGCTACCATTTGTTTTAGCATGCATGCGCCAAGTATGGTACATTTAGCCACCAGTAGCTCTGCGTGTGTGTGTGTGTGTGTGCGCGTGTGTGTGTGTGTGTGTGTGTGTGTGTGTGTGCGCGTGTGTGTGTGTGTGTGTGTGTGTGTGTGTGTGTGTGTGTGTGTGTGTGTGTGCGTGCGTGCGTGTGTGTGCGCGCGCGCGCGCGCGCGCGCGTGTGCGTGCGTGTGCGTGGGGAGGACGTGTGTAAATTGGAAAAAAGGCAAACTGTCAGTGCAAGATATGAAGTGTAAAATGACAATAATTTCCCCACCCCCCACTTCCCCTTCCCCGGGAGGCCACCCGCCCAAGAAGATTTCAAATCTGTGGGAAACACTGTTCTTTACCTCCTCACTTCCTCCCACACTTGCCTTTTATCATTCCCATAATCACCTTTTGTTGACCTGATAAAACACAAACAAAAACTGGAAAGAATATTTGGTAGAAGGGGAATGACGAAAGCAAAATAAAATACATGAAGCTGACTTTGAACTTGACATTTAAATTCTTTCAGGCGTGCCCTCTTTAAGCTCTTGCCATGGAAGCTAAGAGAGCTGTATTCCCAAGAAAGGAGATGCCAAGTGCAGAGAAAGATGAGAAAGGGACGAGGAGAAAAATAAGCATATATGGGAGGAGGAAATTTCCCATGTTGGGCTGTGAGGAGTCTGCGGGGGGGAGGCGACTCACAGACCAACACTTCCCTCCTGTGGCACTGGCAGAAAGCTACATCCCAACACACTGGAGAAACAAAGTGTGCATGTGCAGGCAGAACTAAAGGTGGGGACAGACAAGCTCTTTGTCATTAGCGCACCAAAATAGAAGTTGCAAATGCATACACACAGATTCATCCCCAGCTCAGTTGGTCTGAGCCGCTGAAAGTGCACTGCTGCACAGAAGTAGATAAGAAAATTGTCAGCCATCCTTCCACAACACTGCACTCATTACCGCAAGCCATATTCATGGGGGAAATGCTTCAAATGAATTGCAGAGTGGAAAAGAAACAATATGAAAGAGAATTGCATGTGGAGGGTGGCGAGCTTACTCTAGAGCAGATGATAACAGCATTGCGATCTGCTGTCTGAGTGTCGGGCCTTTGAAAGAGGAGCTCAATCACAACCAGGTTCTTTCATCCTGTCCTCCAAGAGGCTTCATTTATCAGCTACCAAGCGATGACGCAAGTGGGAAATTAAAGAGTGCCTGGCAGTGTTACACAGCAAAAATACTGCTATAAACAGTGGTTCTTGACCTTGTTGAAGGGAGTGAAGCCCACCAGTTCCTATGTGCATTCACCAAACCCTTCATTATTATTACTCAACTCTATATTTACAGAGCACATTAAATTACAACCGCCGCAGTTTTATTAAGATGGAGCCCAGGGGCAGCAGTTACAGTGAAAACAACAAAGGACTCTGAATTGAACCCTGTGGAACACCATACATTACATTATACACGTGAATTCATCTTGCACACATATGTCCGTCTTTTTGCTTGACACACTCCGTAGTTAGTATGGAGGGATTGCAATAACAAATAAATCACATGACGTACCATCACAACAGCTATAAGTCGACCACTAAGCACACCAAATTCCCTGCAGCACAGACAGGCCAAACAATGTGGCGTAATCTCCTGCAGCCAATGATGGTCATCACAAAACATTTGAGTCAGGTGCGTGTTTTAATCTCTGCCAAACTCCTGAGACTGATTTACCAAACCCCTGAGGTTTGGGAACCCAAATTAAAGCTGCTCCATGTAGGATTTTGCCCAAACATATATTTACAATAGCCTTTACATTTGACCATTTATGACTCAAACATCTTCTAATTAGAAGAGTGACACCTTAGCTGTTCACAATGGGGACTGCAAGCCTCTGGCCAATAGTTTTCTGACTGTGCTCGTTTTTCTCACCCTCTGTCTGCGGATGTGACATCATGCACGCAAGCTATTCATTTATTTTTAGCAAACCGTGCGTTTAAGAAAAGTGCTCTGTATTATCTCAATTTAGAAGGATAGCCTGGGTGGACAGAAACATTCTGAGGTATGATGTATGTCCTATTTGAAAACGTATTTCTTGTCATAAAGCTTTGCAAGAATTCACTAGTCTCTTACCTGATTGTGAGGTGTGTATCCATGGAAACCGGGATTTAATGGCTCATTGTTCTGAAAGAGAAAATAGGAGGGGCAAGAGTGCAAGAGGTATGTTAGTGGCTGTAGAAAAGGAGAGGGCTTTTTTTATGTATGTTTGCATAGATAGAGATTTTCGGATCAATGCTTCTAAGAATCAGCTTACATTGGCGCAGAATAAATCTAATATATATATATATATTTTTTTATACATCCATATTGCCCCATGCAATATGCATATCGCAAAGACGTGCATTAAGTTTCATATGAAATCGTATGCTTTATGTTTTTATCTGAAGTTGACCAGTCAGACGCAAACTTAAATAGGCATCACCATCCAATAGGTGAACATTATGTAGAGGAATTACAATTAATTAACAAAGAATACCGTACATTAAGCTTGTTTATTTTGCCACATGAAAACAATGTTATTCTTTCATTAGATAATAAAAATATTATTTCTTTAGGTACGTACATGTTAAATATCGCAATAATATCACAATATTCAACAACTATATCGCAAGTTTTTCCAATATTGTGCAGCCCTAACAATTTTTTTTTAACGCACTTTGGTCAAATGGTAGGAACAGTGTTAACAGCCTGTATACTCCTAATAAAGAGTGCAGCTTACAAACATCTTACATCCCTCAATTAATCAATCGCTAGGCTACTCTCAAAACAGAACAGCACCTAACTCCTCTCAAACTGTCCGATCCTGCCCCAGAAACCATTGCTGAGGTTTTTTGTTCAGTAATTAATTTTAATTAGATTATTCTTGTCCCTTGTCCCGTCTTTTCTCGCCAACTATTATCCTGGTGTTATTTTGTCCTAGTTAGAGAAACTATTGTTTGCTGCAGAGCGAGGTGAGAAGGAGGCAAAGGGGAACAAAAGAGGAGGGGGCATTAGAGCAGGACTGGAACAATGGGTGAAAGTTAACTAAACGCTGATATTTTGACAGCAGACGGACAGAAGACACGAGTGTGGTACTGCCTGCTGGCATGCCTTGCAGAGAAAACATGACCTCCTATTGAGACTCATGCCATGACAGGAGATGAGGAGGACGCAGAGGAGAAGAATGAGAATGTCGGGGAAGGGATGGCGAAAAAGATGCATGTGCTTATATGGCTTTATGAATGGGGGATGGTGCAGTTGGTGGTCTTTAGAAATATGTGAGGTTCTCTACAGGAGTAAGGATCAGACAAAATGTTCTAGCATGAGTTTGAAAAGAGTAATTCCACAGGACTGACAAGGGCAGATGGGACTTCTGGGGAGGGTCAAAAGACACCCTAACCTCCTGCTACCTGCTGAAGGAATCATTTACTGGGTGGTGACAATCACTCAAATGCAGTGCAACAGTGGCTTCAAAGTATGCACGCTAAGACCAAAACCATATGTGATGAGATACAGATGAGTCGCAGACTGAGCCAGGGGCTCAGTCAAGTCATTTGCAGAAACTACATTGAGGTAAATCAACATTAGCTCACACATATGCAGAATATAGGTTTGCACAACAGTGTTTGTGATACTGTAAAAAATGAGCTCAAGATAGACTCACAAACAACGATGCAAAACTGCTTATTACAAGCATTGCATTAGCCACCATGTTGCATGATGCTTTATAGGAAGCACATACACTTTTTGCCAATACTATTTATTCTTATAAACAGAAAGCACAAATGAAGAAAGACAATGGGACGCACCTTCATTGACTGCGATATAGAAAATTAGAAAAAGAAAAGGAGGGACTTCCCTTAAACCGTTCCCATAAAATTTGAAATGTCTTGGTAAGATGAAGAATTCAGATACAGGGGAACTCTAAGGGGTTCATGCCAACCTAAGTGCCTTATGTGTCCCACAAGGGTTGGTTCACTAAGTGAAGTTTTGGTATGAGAAAAGAGTGGCAAAAACATTATGGATTTTAGACCTGTCCTCTCTCGCTTATATGAAACAGCCTTTTCTTTGTTTCTCTCTCTCACTCTCTACTTCCTGTTTCATCTGGAACCAATTTCCCCCCCTCACGCCTTGTCCCCAGGGGGAACACTCTCCTTGGTGCGCCACATTTAGAGGGGAATGAGCCGGCTCATATTGGACAACACAGTGACTTTGTGAAAACAGCTGGTGGTTAAAGACAGGCATTTTGCGTGCTGCTAACATTACTGGCTCGACTTCAACTGGACTTCCCAAAAACATGAGCGTTATTACATATATAGCATACATATATAGAAAACATTTATGTATTTATTAGGACTAATTATACACCGAAAAATGTATTCATATCTCAATTAAATGTTTAATTGATTATATATAATTACTTTATTTATATATAATTTACTAAAATAATGAGTACATTTGTCAGAGTTAACTGTGTTTTCTCCAGTACCTCACATTAAATAATTTCAAAGTGGAGTAAAATGTTTGTGTTGCACTTCATTTGGGATTTTTTAACAAGCACCTTAAAAAAAAAAAGTCAGAGTCTTGTAGACAATGCGAAATACATCTCTTTTCTCAACTGGATTGCTGAAATGCTCCCATACTGATGCTAAGGGTGTGCGTGTTGCACTACCTATGAAAACCTGGAGAAAAACCTCAATACCAATTAAATCTAAACCTAAATTATACCCGACCATCAAATTATAGAGCTTCGGTTCTGCAGTGGACAGAGCAGAGTGGGAAGAAGAAAAGGGAGGGAACACAGAAGGGTGGGAGGGGGGCTAGACTTAGAGCAACATCTGGAATCAATCTGTTGAGAAATGAGGGAGGGATGGGGTGGATTGAGTGAACGGATGAAAAACGAATAAGGGGATGAAAATAAGGAGAGTGAACCAGAGGAGAAGGAGGAGGAATGCAAGGATAAAGGCAAGAAAAAGAAGGCAGAACCATAAAGTAATGAGACTGGCGAAATGGAGACAATGAGTCATGGGAGAAGAATGCGGTGCGATTTATATTTTCTTAAGGGCTTGGGGGAGGGTTTGTGGGATTATGGTGGCTAAATTTGATACCTGCTTCTCAAACATACACAGTACATGCATGCTTTTTGCCATATGGTCCTGCTTAACAACACTGTGGCTCTTATCTAACCAACTTGTGAATTTTGCGTGAAAATGGATAGATAGAAACTAAAACGAGACAGTAGAGTTTCCACTCAGTCAGTTTCAAAATGCAGTTTGTGCAGGAGGTGGGGCTTTGGAAGACTGACATTCAGAGCTTCAGACTCTGCTTACATGGATCAACAACACACACTCTGGAGGCTAAACTAAAGGGCTCTCGCTCTTGTTTATTTTCTCTCTCACCAACACGCTATTTTAGGAGAGAGAAAGAAGTTACTGGAGCAAATGAGTGCAAGGAAAGAAAAAAAAGGAGCAGCAAGGGTGGCGGAAAGTAAAATGACATGAGGTCAACAGATGGTGAAGGGGTGATGGGCAGTGGGGACAGACAGAGGAGGGGTGTAAATTACAGGGGGTAGTTACAGGAATCATATGAATCTACTTTACAAAATCCACCATAAAAAGAACAAATATCACACCAGTTAAAAAGTCAAAAGAAGAAAATCCAGACAGGTTCAAAGTCAGAGAACAGGTAGGTAGTAGGTCAAAGGTGGAGTGTCGGGCAGCGAGAAAAGCTGATTCTTCGACGCATGAAGAAGCTGGTGACGGGACGAAAACATTCCACCTGAAATCATTAGGTGAATTTAAATTTGTTTCCCCCCCCCCCCCAACAAATGTATACCATTAGTCAGTCAAACATGCTATTTTTACAAATTACTGATCAATTTTAAGTGTTGAAAATGACTTTCTCTCTTTGACAATGCAATGTTAATGGTTGAACAAATATGACGTTTTGGGGGGCTCCGGAAAAGTGATCCTTTTGGAAGTACAATGATTTGCAAATGATTATGAATTGATTCATAAATGTCAGTAATCAATCATTTTATAGTATAGTGGAACAGCCATAATGGAACATGGACATGTAGGAAATAAGCCACAGGTGCAACGACTAACCAAATAACTACTAATCGATTATCAAATCAATCAATAATTATTTTAAATAATCAATTGTTAAGACTCCATGAATTGTTCTAACCCTCTAAATTTCAGCCCATCAACATTAAATAAATATTCTCAAATTCCTACATGAAAACATACATATCTTTGTGTTGAATCAACATTTTTGCCCATTTCTGAATCATAATTTGTGAGTTCTCTTCTTTGCACTATCAATTTGAAAAATGTTGCCGTTTTAAATAAATGACGAGAAACTAAAACATGATTTATCAATTTGAAATTATGTCCAGTTTTGAATAAAGGACTGGAAATTAAAACAATTTGTTTTATCCGATTGTCACCAAAATAATTGAGAGCTTAATCTATCACTAAAATAATCATTAGTTAAAGCCCTAAAGTAAGCCACATGGACGTGAAGAAAGAGTCAAGGTTCATAGACTCATTCAGATTCAAAAGTAAAAGCTCCCAGAATCAAGTCAAACATTTCTAAAATCTCTCAAAAATAAAATAAAAGGAGAAAAAAAATATTTCTACAATCAACTGTCAAACATGATAAAATAATGCTGGTGAAATGGAAAAAAATTGAACAATTGGCACACAAAGAGCATCACATTGTGAATAAGTGATAAAGTTATGTGAAACAAAACTTAATGTTTTGGGGAACAGACCAAACATGAGCCCTAAACGAATCACATGTTCCATTGCAACTTTGATCGCTCAAAATTTGAGACACAAATCAGAGGCTCAGTAGTTTGGCATTTTTTTAAATCTGAATCTTATTGGCTGCACATAACAGCTACAATTTAGAATTTTGCTCGAGGACTAATACTTGCTGCACTTTCCCATGACATTCTTATTTTAAAGAATCTGCTTAAATTACTTGTGCTGTTGTTTGCACGTAACACATTTCTACAGTTATTCATCCGCTTGATCAAAAATAGACCAAAAGAAACAGAAAATTGAATGAAAGAAATGCTTTCAAGTCCTATTTATGACACTGTAGAGCCCATTACTGATGACCTCGTGTGAGGAAAATACTGGATTGACATTTTGCTGCGTGTGTGTGGAGATGGAATCACATATGACAGTTTGGGGGCAGCCGTGGGGAGGAGGCGTATGAGTGTGTAGGGTGGGAGAGTTTGTGTGGGATGGACTTATAACATGTGAGTGTCATGTTAAGGTGGTGAAAATAGTGTGTTAACAAGAACAAATAGGAAGGGGACATAGCTTTGTTTGTTTGTTTGTATAGGAAATGTGACTGGCCTATTCGTGACAACTAACAGAAGACATTGGCTAATAAAACAAGCACGTACGCAGACAAACTGTTGTTTTTAGCTTATCACTGCCGGTTCAAAAGTCAGGTGCGCTGCTGCCTGAGTTACAGCTCAAAGTTTAACAGTAATCTTTAAACAGCGGGAGAAATCAGGTACCAGAAGGCTGTGCGGGCAGCACACATACACATGCTTCAACTAATTAAGCAAGGGAAAGATTTGATTCTCATTATATTGGGCTGTATGACTCCGTAAGCAAAAAATAATGATAATTAAAAAAAAAAAAAAAAAGAAGAACAAGAATAAACTAAGCCTTCCAGCGACACACCTACAATGTAATTTTGTTATTCTACTAACAAGCCACTTTCATCATGAGACCTCACAACTAAGGCTTTGCGATTGGAGCTTTTGATTGCTATTGAAAACACAATTAATAAACACAATTATTCATTTCAATCAAGGTTTAGTGTTCAACTACCAAAACTTAAACAACCAGAATACAGATTACTAGAAACAAAGTAAAATAAAAGCTGTAAAGAACACAATAAAGAAAAATAAATACCAGCAATTCCTGCTTTTTGCATCTTGGCCTATTAGAGCAGAAAGTTGTGATTGAGCTTTATTAATACATGGTTTCCCATATTAGTAAGAATATATTGGTCTGACACTGACTATTGTTATAGTATATGTCTGTATCTGTTATTTGAAAAAATCACTCCCGCAGTTCGATGGCTACATTTTCTATTGTCAAGTGGATTTTACATTGACAGCTATAGAATTCGACAATACAAGCAACTTCATACAATTTCATACACAAGGCAACTCAATGTGCTTGACACAACCAAAAACACAACACCTAAAAGACCATACAAACAGGACATTTGAACATATTAGCAAAACGAAGAGAACAGAAGCAGTTTATTATTACAGCATTGGCACTTCGACGTTTGTACAACGAAGTATGTATTGTATCGAAATATACATTGTGTGTAAATGTTTTTGTTGTGTGCTTAGTTTTACAGTAAACTCCAACTGGGGCGTCATAAACAGCTCAAAGCATGCTCGGAGAGGACAGAATAACATTCGCGCACACAGACACGTGCCGCACAAGCAACAAGCAGTATTCAAGGTGCTTTAACAACGTAAGAACTTGTAAACACACACTGCACCATTTGGCACGTAAATCGTTGCTCTTCAATTCTGTTCTTATCATCATGTTAACCCAAAATCACAATTAAATTTCGATTTATTGACCAGCACTAGTGACCACGCAGTAAAGTGATTGGTTCGTTTTGGAAAGATGAAGAACCAGTCTGATCTGCTTTCACATGAGTACAGTGGACAGATAGAGGGGAACGTAATATGGGGAGGAACTTAATGTGTAAGTGAGTGCCTCAATATTAAGTACTACAGTACTACCCCCCCCCCCTTCTTTTTACACTTGGCTGTTAATGACCTCAAAATATTCTCCGAGCAGGGTTTCAATAAGACAACAGTTTGACGTTACCACCAAATCGGGAAGCGTAGACTACACGAGTACAAAATAAATAAATAAATCAGCTTTTCAAGGGCGATATTCAGAGTGTGTACAAAATACAAGTGTGTGTTTTTCTAGAGGAGGTAACATAAACATATAGGTAACATATGAAGATGTATCTGTGCATATCAAGCAGCCACTCTACTCTGCCTTTCACTGTGTCCGTTAAAGCGATCAGTCTGCTTAATGCCCTCCCCTAAATAAGCTTTGATCTTGTTAGTATGACACAAAGCCTCTTTACTGCCAACGATAGGACAAATCGGCTCTCCGAAACGGACCTAGACACAGAGTTACAACTGTTACTTTGTCTTGGTGAGGACACAAAATAGGGCTGCCCTGAGAAGAACATAATCAGCCAAAAAATAATCATAAACTCGACAGGAAGGAATAAACAAGTGAGATTCTCCGGTTTCAGTGATTGCACACACTAACAGCAGGTAAGGATAATCACAAAGTGGAACGGGACATGGGGGAGTGTGTGGGGGAGGGGTGGTAGCTTGCCTGTGAACCAAGAGTCAATTAGCAATCTGAAAATATGCCTGGGGGAGACTAGAAAGGGTGGGGGGGGGGCTATCAGAGGACAGTTAAAGGGGAGTAGGAGATTGAAGGGGGCGTTTGTATGATTCAGGGGGGAGGAGAGCGAATCAACAAAAGGCAGAAGAAGCGGCCTGCAGCACTCTCATTTATTATTACAGTGTTGATGAGCAGCCAGGAAGGTCAGCGTTTCTTGTACCTCACACCCTCAGTGGGAACACTATAGTAATGACTGGTTGCATCCACGAGCATCCTCTCCACTTATCCTGAGCACATACTCTGCTTCAGTGGTGACCTTTCCACAGTCTGTATTGTGCTATGCTATTGTGCAAGCAAACACAGAAAAGCCCGTATCCCACTGAGGGGCGAACGTTGATTTCTCATCAGGGTTCAGCAGATTTTGGTCAAGGTCGCGACGTTCGCTAAATATTCGCCAGACGTTCGCCTTAATGTTAATGGTTTTTCTTGTCACGAGGAAATTTGGTCCACACATTGCCTTGCGACAAGAAAAAAACATTTAAACTGTTGGTGAACGTCTGGCGAACGTTGTGACATTGAACGAACCCTGACGAGTATTAAACTATCGCTTCACAAATGTACTCTGTAGTATCTTAAATCAGCATATATAAATGTAGGGGAGGCAGTCAGAGACGCATGTGTGATTCAAGGGACGACAAGAAACTTTACAGCTGTAGTAAATTACATATGTACACAAATAAAAACAATCACTTTTTTTCCAGCAATCATTTTGATTAAAACAGTAAGCAGCAGGCCCAATACAGGTGTTTGCAATTATGCTTATTTGGTCGGGCTCCATTCCAATTCGATTTAGAGCAGGGGTCGCCAACGTGGTGCCCTAAGGACCACCGCATGAGAAGCCCGCGGCCACGAGCCTGTTCTAAGAATAGCTAACCAGTGATTGGTAATTGTGATTTTCTAGGAATGCTGTAGAAGTGATTATTTGAAAATATGAACACTGGCAGAGATTTAATTTATTATTTTTTTTAAAGTAGGAATGTTCTATGCCACCTTTTTCAGACAAATACTAGTATGAGTACTCAACTCGACTATAGTTACCAATACCGATACCAAGTACCAACACCACCAGTACTTTCGATATCAGCATCCTTCTGCCAATATACTCACTATCTCTCCTCTGGACATGTCCAAACCATCTCAGTCTGTCCTCTCTGACTTTATCTCCAAAACCTCTAACATGTGCTGTCCTTCTGATGTACTCATTCCTGATTCTATCCATCCTGGTCACTCCCAAAGAGAACCTCGGCATCTTCATCTCTGCCACCTCCAGCTCTGCCTCCTGTCGACTTGATACTGTAAAGAATGTTGCCTATTGATATTTATCTATCTTCTAATTATTGTGAGAAATCATGAATACAGTGTTTCCCACACCATGTTAATACTTGGACGGGCCAACCAAGTAAATTGGCCACCAAGTATATATATATATATATATATATATATATATTTATTAAAGTGTCGCGAGCAGATACACTGCATATAACATTAGTTCGCCGTCACTCACTTGTGGAACATGAGGTTAGAGGAGACGCAAGTAGCAAGACTGAGAACACCCCGCAAACCCCCCATTATATCATATGGTTGGTGTATTTTTGTTAAATGAACATTATTAATTATTAGTGATAACGTATAATAATATTAATGGTAATTTGAGCTAATTTGTTATTTCGGAAGAGTGTTTCAAACTGGTATCCTTTTGCATAAATCAATAGTCAAGAAGTAAATCGTATCTTACAAAAGGTTGGTGATCCCTGCTTCAATTCCTAACTGGAATTTGTTGGTCAACTGTTTTGACTGATTTAATCATTGTATTTTTACATAACAGTTAACTGAAAGGAATTATTGTTTATAATATAGAGATTTTGCCATTTCAAGCAATTGTAGCTAATTGAAAAGTGTTGGAAGAATTTCAGCCACCTAAATCGGATTAATTCGATACATCATCATTTTAAAAATCGAATGGTTGAAAATGTGCTCAATCATGAAATCGAACTTTTTCTTTTGGATTATTAAAAGCTCTTGTTCTTATGTTCTGTTACATTGAAATGTTTTTATAAGTTGTAATTTTGTGGCAGAATGCTGGATGGGTGGTTTACAAGACATGTTTACAATAGCTACCAACTACACAATTGTGACGTTAAAAAAAAACTATGAATGTTAAGTTTATGTTAAAACTCATTTTGAATCAGTATACATTATTGTTGTCTGAACATTTTGCACAGGAATTATTTTTGAATAAACGAAACCTTTAAATAAATGTTTGTTGGGTTTATTAGATTAAAATCAATTAAAATTGTAATCTTCCTGAATGTAAAAATCGAGATTTTATTTTTGGGCCATATCGCCCAGCCCTACTTGAAAGTACTTTTTAATTCAGCTGACATGCTGCCCATTGCCTATACCAATTCATCAGACAATCTCTGCAATCCATCACTTCCCTTTAGTTCTTCATCCTGATCACAGGTGTAGGTAGAAATAATGGAGGAGATCTCCTTTCTTTGTGCACTTCTTTATTTCCCAATAAATCTATCCTGACAGCATCTGTGCTGCAGCTCTTCTTTTTCCAGCAAAATATCATCTCTCTTTGTCCTCGACTATGGCCCTCCCACCACTGTGGTTGGAAATCAATACAAGTGCTGGTCAGGGAAAGTCCACCCCATGCCATGCTGCTTGTTCCCACATCATCTTTCCTGGCGGCTTGTAACCTTCTGCTGTGAAGCATAGCCAGTAAGTGCACTATACAGGACCTCTTCGTTATTGTGCTGCACGACTCAATTACCTGCAGATGACCTCAAATCTCATTCACCTACCCTGCGGCTGCTGCTAATGCTGTTTTGCCGCCTGAATATGCCAAATGCAGCCAAAAAGTGAGATTCTGTCATTGGGATGGTGGCCAAATGAGAGCATATGGAATGTATGAGTGGGATACAGTGCATACACTACACATTTATTTCATTTAAGAAGAGGACATGATTAGGTGCGGATCCTTCGCGGTCTCAGCAGTTGGGTTATGAAAACAGGGGAAGACCAGCATAAAGAGACCCCCCCTGCGCCCCTCTCTCCTTTAGCTAATACCAAAAGGCTCTGTTCTTTGTCTTTCACAGTGGTGACCCCTCCCCCAATCCCCTGTCTGCCTCCCTTTTAACACCTAGCGACAATCAAGGGGAGGAGGTTGAAGGGGTGGAGGCATGGTGCGATTAATAGCACATGCAGAGTGCGCATCAGTTCTTGATGTGGTGACTCACTGTAAATTGCCAACAGCCTTTGTAATCGTGGCCTATGTGAATAAAATATTCCAAAGCGTGCCTCGCAATATGCTCCCCACAAGACACGCAGGAGGAATGGCTCTGATCACTGCTGTTTGTCACAGAAACGGAGCCTGGATCATGTTACCTTTGTCTGGCTCGCTCATGCTCCACACTTGAAAAGCAAGGCACAATTTACGGGTTTTGCACTGGTGCACGGTTAAGAAAAGCGGGCCTGTCAAATCATGAAAATCGGACGACACAATAGACACGGGCGACAAAAGAAATTCGAGGTGACAAATGCAGGCTTACCTGTCCAATGTCGTCTATCCTCGGTCTTTTGCACTCCGCCCCGGTCAGGTCAGTCATGGCAGCGACTGCAAGAGCGTCGGGTTCCGGGTCTCCTCGCTTCATCCCCCGGACCGTCGCCGGACCTCCGGCAGCACTTGTATGCGGCACCGCTGATGTATCGATGTCTATTTCTCGGTCCATTATCCCCCGACTTACGGGTAGCATTATAGATGCAACGTCGGTCGACATTAACATTGGACGGCAGAGAGTCTTCGCTCAGGGAAAAATTGTTGGGCTGTGTTTTTCCCCTTCCTTCTCCTCTTGGCGTTGTCCTCAACGAAGGATCGGATGAATAATACCAAAGTGACTCTAATAACTCATGTATTCAGGCAATTATTTTGTCTTATTGGCGTAGGCTACTCAAGGCGGAACATAATGGCCGTGTCAGGATAATGGATAAAGCACAGCGTGAAGGGCTTTTTCCATCAAGTCAAACGCCGCCAAATTAAGTGACCTAATTTAGTGAAGACACACACGTCCGACTCTTGTCTGTCTGACAAGCTAATTAGCCAGCTAACCTTAGCTAGCTCGCTAGCAATACATTCCGCTAGCTCTCTCAATAAACGTGGCTCGGAGAGAACACTCTCGCTACCAGTGGGAAGAAAAAAGGTTGCAAATTTTCCACGGCTAATGCGTGGACGGCGAGTCTACTGTTTGCGCGCCTAATGGTGGCTTTTCAGTAAACCTTTGTGTCGCTCCTACCAGGCTTTCACTTGATTCCGTCCGTCTCCTTTCACGCCGTGGGCTGCTGTGGAGTGTGGATGTGGCTCCAGCACAATTTCCCCCGATCTGAATCCCACTTGGTGTAAGCTCCTAGTGAGGAGGGAGACTGAGAGGGCTGGTCCACGGTCAGATTGGTATCCATTATCGGGCAAGGTTTGGTTAAGATGACTGGTCTGGGATCAGTGTTTTTGATCGACTTCTGCTCCTTGGACACCGCACTACCTTTTCAGCTCTCCCTCCTATTCCATCATTTTATTTGAATGCCGAGACGTCAATAAAGTATTTAGATTATGTTACTGCTCTTTTTCTCTCCCCCCGTTGCTCATCAAAAATTATATTTGGAGTGGTGAAAATGGGTTAATAAACAAAACTAACGAAACAATAGGAGAAATACGTTTGAATTCATTTGAAATCTTATGTATAATTTATATGATTAGCCTCATTGAGCGTAATGTTTCTACGTGAAGATAAATAATAATCAGCGCATTCCCAGGGGTCCTCCCTTTACGACGTTCATGTTCATACGTCGCCGATGTAACTGGAATACAGTCACTAATTAACCAAATGTATGCTAACGTAGTTTTAAAGTTAAAATTGCAGTACATATTTGCATGAAAAACACGTCTAGTCTATAAAAATAAAACAATCCAATTAAAACCGTATATACGCGGTAATTGACTGCCAACACATTCAAGCGGGGGTTGTTCATATAGATAAATAATTAATCATAATGGATTTGACGAAAATTACCTGAATTAAAAATAAAAAGTCCAAGCGACAACCTTTTCACATTATAGTTTTTAAGACGCACGCAAAATAAAGCCAATTTGTACACGCTGCACCAGCATGTTTGTAATGTTTGTGCGCCTCCTGGTGGATATCAAGCAACCGTTTTTGGAGTGTCATTCAATTGTTGTGTACAGTATCCCGGGAACATTTTGAAAACACACAAAAAATAATAACGGATGGGGTGGGGGAGCATGCGTAGTGTGTCTTTTCCATCACACGACCTGCAGAGATCCTTTATCTCAGTCGCCACTCGCTGCCTCCCAACAGATGATTGTTGAGTTGAAAGTTGGAACGTCCTTCCGTTCCGCTGATTTTATTGGTGTTCCATTGTCATTGTGTTGACATGCAAAACCCCTTTTTAGCATAAATATTGAATTGGCTCAACCTTAATGATATCCGCTTTTGACCGACAGAGGGCAGTGTTGGTCCATGGCTGGACTTGAGAACATACTTCTTGCTCATGACGGTGTCACAGTGGGTCTTCAATGGACATAAAATTGACTCGCGGGCCATTTTTGTAGCTTTATTTAATATTACTGCATCTGACGCAACAATCAGGTCACAAAAACTTACAGGGAAAAGGCATTTGATCTGTTTTGTGTCCATTTTGAACCATGCCTGTTTCGATAACATCTTTTAAAAACTCGTTCACTGCCAGCCATTTTAGAAAATTTCAAAGTTTTCATTATGGCTATTCACAACATACTAGCAAAAAATCATTAAAATAAAACAAAATCAGCCAAACATTAGTCACAGGGAGGCAATGCGGTGACTTTAATATAGGTTAAATACGCTCTCTCTTTTTGGTCTTTGTCAGCACACGGGCTACTGAATTGTGTAAGAGTAGAAACCGTTTTCTTAGGAAGTCCAAAAGGAGAGCGTTGCACTAATCAATACGGCTAGAAATAAAAGCATACATTAACTTCTCTATTTTCCTGAGAGAGGAACGGGCGGACTCTGGCTTTATTCTTTAAATGATATCATAAAATCCACATTTTATAACATTTTTAATATGTGGAATAAAACTAAGCTCCGAGTCGAAAATAACACAAGGGAACAGGGGAAGAACATAAAGACAAAAGTGACACGGCACTCTTCTTAACCAATTAATCAGTCAAGTCAAGTTTATTTATATAGCCCTTAATCACACAAGAGTCTCAAAGGGCTTCACATGCCTTCAGTTGACAAATATCAACAACGTCCCCTAATCGAACCACAAGAGGGCAAGGACAAACTAAAAAAAAAAAAACTGGCAAAAAATGAGAAACCTTGAGAAGGGACAGCAAATGTGGTAATCCCCCTTCCCGGATGATCAGGCTGCAATAGATGCCGAATGGACAAAAATTTACATCGTTTGTGATACGAAACATTATTAACTAGAATAGTGCGAAAGTCCATTGAAGAAATTGAAGCACAGCAAGAAGACGTCAGGGAAGTGGTTCCTCATCCTAATCCAGCCCGGTTGGTCGGAGCAGTTATCTACATGGCGGCAACTTCAAGGTGATGGTCCTCCCCGGATCGCATCCCGGTCAACCAGCACAGAAGCCATAATGCAGCATCCAAATCGGTCATTAACACCCAACACTCGAGGATTGGTCTCAACCTCTCATTTCCCGCCTGATTATAATTATTCATGTTTGCAGCCCAATGCAAAATGAAATGTCCTGTGGCGAACCCTTAATTTACCTTCTTTGCTTGCCCCCTTTGTTCTCAGGGCATTCTCATGACTCCCTGTCCTCTGGGATGCCAAAGTTTGTTGAGACAAAGTCTTAAAAAATCTCTGTGTGCAGTACATGAGAGAATAATGCCTTAGTTCTTTGCCATTTTATGACGGAAGCTTTTACACATTTTGTCGACCCGCAGCTGCTGTCACCTCTCTGAACCATTATAGTCATCTGTGTGCTCTCCTAGTGTTTTTCCACTCTACTAGCCAGCCACACCTGCCTATTTAAGGCTCTTCTGATGACTCCCTGATGGCCAGATTGTTCACTTTGCGCCAATGCAAGACACTTCAGAACTTTCCTGTGGATTGCCAACCCTGTCTATCACTCGTTGTCACAAGAATCCCCTCAAGACGAGCAAGAACCTGATGGTCACTGTCAGAGCCAGATGGAAGCCACTTCTTAAAAGGCACATTGCTGCCTGCCTAGAGTTTGCCTAAAGACCCCGGAATGACTCTCAGATTAAAGTTCTGTGGTCTAATTGTACACTCATTTTACTTTCTCAGGTGTGGATGCTTTCCAGGTCCAGGACTGAGGGAAAGATGAATGCAGCAATCTATAGTCATCATCATCATCAAAAAAAAACTCTTTGCCAAGATGAAAGTGTACACCTGTTGAAGACATTGAAACATTTTTACTCTGACAATAGTTGACCATGCATTTGCCAAAGTCTCTCTTTGTAGTGTCGTCCCAGAGTCAAGTCAGTGTCATGTGATGAAAAATTAGTTGTTCAAAAGACCTCATGACAATAGACGCCAGTGCAGCAAACCTGGAGCCATTGAGTCTTATGATAACAGACATCTTGGCAAATGACATGATGACGTGGGACTCCACAGTAACTTTGGCAGTTGAGGATCTGCGTGAGGACTGCAACCAGATGTTTTGCACAGATTATGAGACTGATCTGATTTTATATCTCTGTTGGATTTGGGGTTGCAGTGCTGAGGTAAAAAGACAGTGTGTAGAATTTAGTCCCATCTAGTGGGGAAATAATGGAATGCAATGACCTAAGTTTGAAGTGTGTGTATTTTGAAGCACACGCACTACGGTGCCTCAGAGCTACCACACCTCACAAGCCTACCGCAAATACTATGTTCACAAAGTTATTGTACTTCAGATAGCCGTAGCAGAAAGATGTCCTGTAAGGCACGGTGCGACCTATTTAATATAATTACTAGTGATTACCAGACCTACGGTTATATACAAAAAAATAATACATTATGTGATAGAACATATTTTTGGCATATTATTGAATTTATTTTTATTTTTTTTATTGAATGAACATTGAAAAAATCTAATAATTCTACACACGGTCCCTTTAATGTGGTAAGTTTAAAAGTAGAAGCTGAATCTTGTAACCACACAACCATTTTAATGTGCCGCACATTTAGTGCCCGAATGTTACATTTGTCATATATCCACTATTATATTGCCTTTAGTGGAGTAAATCAACACTATATCATCCTACAATGCAAAAAAATGCCATTGAGGAAGGAGCCTTAATCTTAATATAGGTGACGATTTGGCGGAAGAACATACCAGATAAGTCTACTATCTGCCGCTGATTGTCGGTAGAACAGTCAACTGCGTGGCAAGACTCACTCTGTTATGTTGTAAATAAAGGGGATACTCTGATCTGATCTTGTATCGGGTATTGGCCCCAATATTGGAAAATAAATTCGATCAAGCATCGGTGACAATCTTCATGATCCACAAACGATCCTATTTGCACTAACAAATTCATTATAAAGAGGTTTTGTTCTTGATTATTTAGTGTTAGTGTTACCAAACTAGGGTAGCTGTTGGTTAATTTACAACTGTTCCACTGTTGCTCAGATAAATCAGTAGAAAATATGTTCAGCGCATTAATTTCCTGTAGATTAGACAATTGTAAAAGTTTTTTTTTTTTTTTTTTTTACAGATTTGAACCGAAAAAGCAACCATCTACTGCACTGGCACATCATGATGCTGTTCAAATTCTGATAGGCCCTAGAAAACTAGACCCAAAACCTTGTTTTTGGTATACAAAGCTCGCTCTGGATGTTCTTAATTAATAATCATAACCATCCCTCTTTTTGTATATTTAATTTGATAATCTGTGCGTGATTTCCCTGTATTCTAATACTGGTATTACAACTTGACTTCTATGCCTTTCAGCATTTATCTGTAAACATAAACCACTTTTGCTTTGTGTTTGAAGGGTGCTTTTTAAACTTGCCTATTATCATACACAAATGATTGTGCTATCGGCGCAAACATTTACACTGTTTCTTATAGCCCAGTTCGCCATGTGATACAAAACATCGATTGTAAGGTGTTTCCGTTTCGTTTCTGCTGTTGGATCCTCCCCATGCGCATCCCGTCACACTATTGGTTTGTTTTGTGTCGGTCACAGTCGCTCAGACTATCACATCATTGAACCCGCCCTAAAAGGTGGGGATTAATGGTTCTTCGTTTATGTACAGTTAACAGAATCTCGAGTTGAGTTCTGGAGTCGTACGCGGTCAGCCTGTCCTCCTCATACAGGTAGGTGAAGGAAACACGGATATTATTATGATAATAAGCAGATGATGCGTGGTTCATATTGATGGCGGAGCCAGAGTGCTTATACGATAACGATGGTACCTTTTGTGCCCAACCGGTCAAATTATTTGGAAAATAGAAGTGGCGCGATGCAAGCATGTATGTATATCAAGTGATGCGCTAACAGCGGCTTACATTACAGATTCGTCACATCGCGAATAATCATGGCTCTGGACGGATGTGGCCTCGTTTGCAAATATATCCTCTTCCTCTTCAACCTGATTTTTGCGGTAAGTCTGGACTCCACTCTGAACATAGTGGCTGTGTTTTGGAATTGGAACATAATAATCTTATGGTCGTTTTTGTAGTATGGCTTTCGTTTGTATACAAGTGAACCAATCAGACTTTATTTCTTTGGACGTATTGGATCAGTAATCTGGCCTGGGGGAAACATTTTGATCTAATGACATAATGTGTTAAGCGAGTTTCCAAAGAAGTGGGCTTGACTCCTCGCTTTAGTTTCGTTTCTTTAGAAAAGCAACCCGATACCCTCCCTTGGATAGTTTTTATTTCCCTCACAGAGACTCAGACAAAAGTACCGTACTGCTGCAGCTCCTTTTATGCAATAAAAGTTAGATAAAAAGTACAAACTCTGAAATGTATGTACAGTATTTGAGTATTAATAGTCGATTTGCTAATTTGGCACAACAAATACTTGTGCAGACAAAATAGCTTCCTTCTTTATTAATTGCATAATACCCGATTTAGAAGGAATTAAATGTTATCAAAACAACGTTGCTTTGATGATTTTGTGAACTGACTAACAAAGAGAAAAGCTCAATTAGGTAATGATGACATTTTTGAAGATCTAAGTGGGTAAACTGACTAGCTGACACGAGACAACAAATATTCTCACAAATTCTGACATAATCAAACAATTCTCTTAAATTAAGCAATGGATGGAAATATCTAGTTTAGTTTTTGTTTTGATAGTGTTTATTAAGCTTTGCAATTGGTTAGGGTCAGTCAAAAACTTCCATTTGTGTGCTGTGTCTTGGCAGCTGACCAAACAAAAGGATGCAAAAAAGAAAAATATGAAGCCAGTGGACTTTTTTTTGTGTACTTCACATGAACAAGTTTTTGTTTTGCAGGTGCTGGGTTGTGCCTTTCTGGGTCTGGGCCTGTGGCTGAGGTTCAGTGACAACACCAGACCAATCTTTGAAATTAACGCCCTTAACTCCAGCACATTTGTGTTGGGTGAGTTTGGTGTTTATCCTTTGCCCAACCACATGACGTATGAGATGTGTACTGTGTTTGTAGCTGATGTCATGTTTACAAACATGTAAAAGCTCTCTAAAACCCAAACTATTCAAGTTAAATAAATTCAAAAAAAACAACCAATCATCAGCAACATGAACCGATTTAGGAATTTATAACTTTTTGACTGGTTTAACTTTATAAATATTGAGGATGATTCATTAGTTTGTGTACCATTGCATTTTTTAAAATCCAAACTCATTTTTGGATTCAAATCAGTTTTTGTTACACCCCCTGTTTTTTTGTTTCATTCACTTAAAATTGCTCTCTCTTTGAATTAAGGTGTGATTTTACTGATAGCGCTTGGCACAGTGATGTTGGTCGTGGTTACGGTTGGAGAATACGGGGCCTGCAGTGAGAAGAAATGTGCTCTCCAAGTGGTGAGATGCTTTCCTCTTTAGACCATTTGAACTTTAATGATACATATTATGCTTGGAAGAGGCGATACAACCTAAAAATTAAATGTAACTTCTTTTTTTCCCCCAAAATTTTGATTTCTAATACTTTTACCCCTTCTGCTCACAGAAAAAGTTAAATAAAGACATAAAAAAAAAATAGCATAATAAAATGAGCCCTCAAACGGCATTGCATATGTCTGTCATATCTTGGGGAATTCTCAGTGATTTGGGAGGCTTTCATACAGACACATTCCCTGTTATCGAGCCTTAGGAGGTACCGCTGGACATATGATTTTGATGAAGTTGTTTTCTTCATCATTTTATCACTGACCTTTTCTGTTAAAACATCTAACATTTTGAGGTGTCTGGGCTGGTCCATCAATATTGTAGAAGACTAAAAGTACAAGCTGAAGTATTGAAAAACAAATCTGAGGCTAAGCATTAGATCAACTACACAGTGTCAAATATTTCACGATATTGTTTTTTGAAATCTGAATATAGCAAACACAAATTCTCATATGCGTTTAATGAATTTGTACAATAGTTTCACTTTTTGAATTGAGCAACAGAAATTAAATGTACAATTCCATGATTGAAATGGCAGGGTCAGAAATGCTGATCCCATGTATATTGTGGTGGCCGTGGCTTAGGGTGTAGCGACGGTCGCTCAGTAATCAGAAGGTCGGCTGTTCGATCCCCGCTCTCCCCAAGTCATGTGTCGTTGTGTCCTTGGGCAAGGCACTTCCCACACATTTGCCTCCAGTGTTACTCACACTGGTGTATGAAAGGTGAGAATGTTAGGTGGTGGTCGGAGGGGCTGTAGGTGCACACTGGCAGCCACACTTCCGTCAGCCTGCCTCAGGGCAGCTGTGGCTACTTAAGTAGCTTACCGCCACCACGGTGTGAATGTGTGAGTGCATGGATAATGTATCCATTCTATTGTAACGCGTCTTTGAGTGTCTAGAAAAGCGCTTTATAAATCTGATGCATTATTATTATTATTATTATTAACCTTCAAAAGTGATTTTGAAGCAAAATGCAAAACATAGTTTAAGTTTACTTTATTGCAATAGCATAACCAACAACTTGAATTCAAATATACTAACATTGTGGTAACCATGCCAGTGTTTATTCAACATACAGCAAGTTAGCATGTAAGTAAATACGTTTTAGTATCATGGTCCGGAAGTGAAACCATCTCAAAAAGTAGCTGATAACAGTTTCACTTCCCTTTTTCTAGAAAGAAGTAATTATATCCTACTCGGTGAATTTTGCCTCGCCTTCTTAAAGGCACATAAAGTAACTAAAACACACCAGTAAAATACGTACAGTGCTTTCTATACATTTTAAACTAGCATTTTTTTTTCTGTTCAAATATCCAATATGTTAACGGTGTGGGAGGAGTAAAACAGTTGAATTTTTTAAATTATTATATGGTCTATAGTTTCACCTATTGCAGGTGGGTCTTATGTAACATATCCCTCACTTCTACTGTATTTTTATTGTATACATAGAAAATTCCTCAGTGTGAGGTCGTGTGCTATTCTACACCACTGAACTATAACCACAATAAAAACATGGTTAATAGCACACATTTCCTAATTATATATATTACAATGTTGTGTTGGGTAAATGTGAAGCCATCCTCAACAGACGACGATGATAGAATCTCAACTTGCTCTTTCAGTTCTCGGTTCTCTTGTTCATCCTGGCGGTTGCAGAGATCGTTGTTGGTGTGCTTGCTTACACCAAGAGGGAAGAGGTAAGAGTGACCAGAAAACAGAGGCCTAACCAATAGAAATTGGGTAATTACAAATCAATTTTTGTTCCGTCATTTGAAGGTTGGGATGAGAGTCACAGAGTTCTACACTAGCATCTATACTCTGCATGCAGCCAGTGGAGATGCTGGCCTTGCTGTCACACTCATGTTCGTTCATGAGATGGTGAGAACAAATGCTCCTCGAAATTTCTATACTGCTACTGTTTGTAAT
The DNA here is from genome assembly GCF_054856555.1 of Leptonotus elevatus. Classification (NCBI taxonomy): domain Eukaryota; kingdom Metazoa; phylum Chordata; class Actinopteri; order Syngnathiformes; family Syngnathidae; genus Leptonotus; species Leptonotus elevatus. The sequence goes on along the minus strand of NC_141239.1, from coordinate 49,802,921 downwards.
TGCTGAATTATTCTTCTTTTAATTCACTTGACTTAATGAGTTTCCCAATTTGAGTTTTCCAAGTAGAGATTGTATATATATATATGTGTGTGTATACAGTGCTGCTTAAAAGTTTGTGAACCTCTTGAGCAATTTGGACTTTCCAATTGTTTCAACCTGATTTTGTTGTTCAATCTGAACCATTATATTTTAGATGAAATAACAGGTGTAGGTTTATCAATTCTATGCATTGTTTTTGTTTTTTAAATCAATTGTGTCGTCAAAACTAAATTAAAAATAGTTTTTGGTTAATTCGTGTAGGTGCAAAAATAAGTGAACCCTGAGCTGCATTGCTTAAAACAAGCAGTCAAGTAGGAACAGGTACGACAAATTGGTAGCTAAACTAACCACTGAAATGGACCAATGAAATTTAGCGAAGAAATTGTGCATCACTGACTGAAACGGAGACAAAACCACGTCACTTTAGTCTTACCCAGGTCAACCCATACAGGTCAACCATGCTGAGAGGGAGAGAAATCTCAGGGGACCTCAGGAAGTGGGTAGTGACAGCACATCTGTCTGGGGAAAGCTAGAAAGTCATCTAAAAAAAAAAAGAGCTTCATCATTCCACTGTGAAGCAGATCATATGCAACTAGAGAACACTGAAAATTACTACAGTCATGCCTAGAAGTGGACGACCTGCGCTCTTGCTCTCTCTTTCTCTATATATATACACTATTTTGAAAATAAATGTATTGTTAAGAGATGTTTAGCTTAAAATTGTCCAAATTATTTTCTCAACGGCCACCTCCTCCCTAAAAAAAAAGAAGATAAAATACCACCCCAAAAATAAAAATGGGTAAAAAATAAAAATGCAAATTTGTGTGCATGTATTTCAGTTTAATTACTTTATAAAACTGGATTATTTATTTACAGTCTCATCATGGTTTAATATTCATATGTAAAATACATAACCTGTTTTCCGGGGGAACTGGATGGATTACTGGAATTTCGGATTATTTCAAAGGAATATTTCCAAGCAAGTTACAGAATTACAAGCTTGGTCAGAGAACAAATTAAAGTCGTATGTCAAGTTACCGTGGGCCACTTCCATTACAACCACAAACATGGATGAAGAAGATGACTGCTGCTTGTTAATTGAGTGGAGTTGATACTTCTTACAGTATATGTTCGCAGAGAAAATATTTGGAATAAGTCGCTCAAATGTTCTCACTTGACAGTGGTTATAAAGATCTTCCGTTTTAACACACCTTCATCTTCCTCCATCTTGCAGCTTCATTGTTGCGGCGTGACAGGGATCACGTTGTTGGAGTCTGTTAAACAGACCTGCCCGAAGCCAACAGGGTTCTTGGAACAGATCGTCATGCCTGTAAGATGCCCCCTTCAGAGATTTTGGGTGCCATGGATGTGCTCAGTTTCTGGTTTTTGCTTTCAGACATGTCCTGGTGTTATCACTGATTTCTTCAATAGCAACGCACCAATGGTGATGGCCATCTTCATTGGAACAGGCGCTCTGTTGGTAAGCTAAAAATCAAGCAAATTCAATCTCAGGTTGCATGGATGAAATCAAGCTACAGAAGTAGGAAAAATACATTATAGTTGATTTTGGAAATAGGGAATATAGATTGGACAGTCGAGCATATAGTGAAAATCCACGCATAACGAGCGATTTAAACCCCCAAATTTCTTTATGCGTTTTCCACAAAAAAACGGGGGGAAAGAGGCAACCCCGCTTAATAAAAAAAACAAATAAAAACTATTAAAACAGATCTTATTTAAAAAGAAAATATGCAAATCTGTGGGTGCTGAACCGTGAATATAGGGTGTCTATTCTGTTAGCCCGAACCATACAGCTCAATTCTTAAGAAGGGTGTGTGTGTGGTTGAATTTTTCTGCTACATGGCAGTAGTGATTTGAAATTCAAGTTTATGCCTTCAGCAGCTCAAGTCATTATAGGCCTAGATGATTAAATGATTTTATTGAAACACATTTTTATATTTTTTGCATCCATCTTTGATTTAAAAAAAACAACAACCCTCATCTACAAATTACATGGCCAGATACTTGATCTGTTCTAAAAATCAAATTGGCCCTTGAGCACAAAAGTTTGACCAGTGCGGTGTAAATTCAACGTGTAAGATAAATTGTTTTGAACCAGTTATGAGCAGAAAAAAAAATGTTTGTTCCACATTTGACTTGCTCAAATGTTACCATTTCAAGACATTGTGTAGGTTGTATACAAAATGTGATGGAATTTTTTTTTTAATGAAAAACTGTGATAGACAGAATTCATGGTGGATCTTACAGTCATGTTCTAACCACTTGAAACTCTGTCCCCATCTTTTCTTTCATCCATTTTAATCAAATTTTCTGCCTTTGATCACCCCCCCCCCCACACACACACACACACTCTCCACAAACAAAGATCATTGCTCTAATATGCAGCACGATCCTCAATCAGAAGCTCAATGTGTCCAGCTCATCTCCTCAGTACATCATTTTGACCAACGCTTCTCCATCCCTGCCTAACCTGTCTCAGAATGAGCTCATCCTCAGCTCGTACCCTGACCAAGAACCTGCCATCTTGACTCCTCTCACAGAGGCCAACACCACTGTGGCCCAGACTTAGTCTGCTCATGTTCATAAAAAAAAAAAAAAAAAAAAAAAAAAAATCCACAATAAAAACATGATACTTTTTACTTAGCACACACAAATTAACAATTTCTTAAATGTACACCACGTAGTAACTATGACAAAACAAATTACACTAGTGTCATTAAAAAAGCTGTTTTTCTTGTTAGAGTTGACCATAGTCATTTTCTTTGTATGCAGGTTTGAAGGGATATTCAACACAAAATCAACTTTATTTTTTTCTTTCTGATAAACTGTATGAACGGGTGTCTACCAACGCCATCTCAATGTCCTAGTCGTTATTTTGACATTTTAGCGCATGTTTGTTGAAAGCTTGAATTTGGGGCAAAAACGGTGTGTGTGGTGCCATCTTCAGATTAAATACTGGGATAAACAAAATTTGGCTGTATGTCCTCTCATTGGACAAGAAGTGATTTACGTCGTCACTTGTACAATATGACGTAGCCGTTCTGCCACCCACCAGCTCAGTCTTGTACACGCCTCCTTATTTTAAATGAGAGTTGGAGTAGTAGCGTTTAGCAAACATCTTTATACCCATTTTTAGATGAGTGATTTGTTAGCATAGCATTTGGTTAGATTTAGCTTAGCTTGTCATAGTGTAGAAATGATTTAGATTGTAGTTTTCACTGCTGCTGTCAATCACAGCCAGACCACGCCCAACCCTCCTCATTCGCAAGCCCAACGGTCCTCCTGGAGCGCCGTTTTCAGTTACTAGCGGCTGGTGGAGCAAGAGTCCAAGCAGGAATATATAGGGAATTCTTCATCAGTAATAAACGGAGGTTTTCCCCCTCAATTTAACAATCTTAACTTTCACATTTCCATTCAAAACTCAGCAATTTCCCTTCCTTTCCTTGCTCCTGATATCATTACACCCTGTTCCTAGTCAGTGCCATATTACATCCTATACACAAGATGTAATAGGTTCACTCTTTTGCAGGTTTAATCTTAGCTGTCATGGAGGTCGGGGTGGTCATCCATTGCTTCATTCACCCTTGCTTTATTTCCCCCTTTACTTTCTGTGTCTGCATGACAGATCACTGCCCTGGTGTGCGCCATTATCCTCTTGAAAGAGATCAAGAAATCCCTGCTAGCCACCGCTGCCCACTACTCCGCTGTTTACTAGGTGGAGGATTCCCATTTCATTCTCGACTCTGCATCAAAATATCATTGCCACGTGTGCCATTATCTTAACGGCTGACGCAAAACTTGTATGCAAGCACTTGCTTTAAATCACCATTTTTGTCAACATTGGATTTACATTTCAGATACACTTAACAGCTCAATCAATTAGCTGTTCAGTGTAATACCATATCAGACACCCGTCATTGAAACTTAAGTTTATTATCAACAAGCATGTCAGGTTAAGAACTGGTCGGTGTCACCATTTGTCACTGAAAATTAGTCTATTAAATGTATAGTATAATAGCTAGACAACTTGTTTTATTTTGTGTAACCTAAGATTGGTTAAGGACCGTGTTGGATTTTTATTTTTCTCTTTTAGGAATTGTGAAAGATATTGACATTCTTCTTTCTTTCTTTTTGTAATAATAAACTGCTTTTGTAATACTATGGTGGTGAGTTTTGTGTCAAAAGTGCTGATTAATTCCAAAATCTCAACAATATTATTTTATATCAATCAAGTGTGCTTTTACAAAAATACTTAACTGCTTGGAGAGAGAGAAAAAATCCTCATGGATGTAATATCTGAAATATAATTAAAATTTTGCATGAAAATTTTAATTGACTGCTGGACTTGAGCCATTTTACAAGCATAGGCCTAATGTATTCCAAGCATGGTAAGGTTTAATTATGTCATGTTCCGTCTTAAGATAATGAAGGTGAGCACTAAATGTGATTGTTTTTCTGGTTAGTTATCAAGTACTAGCTTGCTGAAGTAGACATCGCACATCTTGTGCTACTCAGCCTGTAATAGAAAGGAGTTGGGATTAACAAGTCATTACGGTTGCCTTTAGTAACCCAAGAGGTTTGTGTACTTTATAGTCATCAAGACAGCAGGAACAGATTGCAGTATTGTACACCAGGGTCTTTATTTCCAAGCTCATACATCACTACTGAGACCTGTGAGGATAAAAAGAAAACATAAACAATTATTTTTCCTTTACATCTTAATATAGATCTTTTTTTTTCTCCCTCAGTTGGCCATTTGGAATCATAATGGAGGCATGCGTTAGATTTTTGAAACTCACTGCTAATGCAACCAACAATGCAGTCACCCTCTGCAACAGAGCACATTCCTGTCAGACGTACAAAATAAATCTAAAGACAAGGAAAGAATGGGAAAACATAATTATTACATTCATTTATAATTGTAGTCTTCTGAAAACCATTTACAAATGGTTTTAGTTAGTACTGTTGTCTGTTTAAAATACTACACTGAAAGTTGTCTGATATGTTTTGGTTTGGATACCTCTGGGTCCTTTGGGAGAGATAACATGCCCCAGTTGATGGAGGCAATGTGTAAGGGTAGTGGAAAAAGCGAGAGATCAAGAATAAGATCCTCCTGATGTGGTGGGTGCCAGAGCAACTTTAGATACAAAGGAAATGAAATGACAGTTTTGAATGCATAACGAAATGCCTACAATGCAGCTTTCTGCCCATTTTGCATTAGTTCAACAAAACTTGTGGCCTAAGAAAATTTGGTGCAAATCTACTTTGTATAACAACAGCAAAGTAGTAAAAGTTAATTTTTGAGTGCATTGCAAAATGTTAAAATTAATGATGGATAAATAAAGCTTCATGAAGCACTTTATTTTTCTTTATTTTTTTACTCCTCTTCTTGGCACTCTTGGTAAAGATGCAATGGACATTTAATCAATTTCAATTGCACTAGCCTTTATATTTAACCCAAGAGCACCATCTTAGAGGCGAAAAATAAATAAAGTTGCTTCATGAAGCTTGTGACAACCTGACATACTGTACCTGATGTGCAAGGATGTTGGAAATTCACTTCATATACAAAGGCAAAAATCATCAGTATGTCTGCATTCCATGGTTTCTTACATCACAGCCGTCCAGGACCACCTTGTAAATGTCCGGGTCAGACGTCGTCACCATCTGCAGTGAGCAGGGCACATTGACCTCTGAAGGCGGAGAAAACTGGGGTGCTGGAAGCTCCACTAAAGGGTCAGCTATCAAAAGGAAAACAAGAGCTCCCATTCCATGGTCAAGAAAGACATATGTCATTAGTCAAATTCATAGGACAATGGAAGCCTTGTAATTTAATGAATTATTATGAACACACACCCTGCCGGCTTGCCATTTCAACCAAAACAAGAGAAACAACTCTATAACGGCCAAACAAAGAATGACATGTTAACTTTTTACAGTGTTTTGTGGGTCGTGTCTACTTAGAGACTGAGTACAGTAATTGCAATTTCCTATAGGAAAGTTCCTTTAATGACTTAGCGTGTTCCATTTTGGGAAAGTTAAAGCTGAGGAACGAATCTCGCATGGTTTGGTATTAAAAGTTCTGAGTCAAGGTGTAACGCACTGTTGAGGTGAGGGTTTCTAATCAGAGGTAACAAAATTCATGTCTAGGCACTTGAGTCAAGACTGTGCTGCCATCTCGTGGCGAGCTAATGTAGCGAAATCAAACCAGCAACTTGAGTTCACACGAGTATGTTGATTCATATAAATACAAACAAAATATAAATAACAAAACTCTATAAGACAGCAATAAGCCTAAATGCTCAAATTCTTGAATTATGACATACACAGGCACTGTGTAAAACTGTTTTACCAGTCCTTTCAAAAAGCTTGTCCTCTTCCCCATCAAGTTGCTCAAAAAGTTTAAATGGGTGTTGCTGACCAATACAACTGGGATAGATGGAGAGGCCAAGAATCTGATAAGGCAGTTTCTTTTTCAGAGTTCATACTTCTTTCAGGGTTGACAAGGTAGTAGAAGTGGTGAAGGTAAGGATGCGCTTGGACCCCTTCAACATCCTCCGTCTCTTCCGTGGTTATCGGTGTTGAGGTTTGTTGAAATTCTGAACGTTTAGGTGGGTCAGCGGGGTCTTTAGATGAAGGTGGCATCACAGGATACATTTGATTATAGTGATCAGGGTAGTAGGGGTATACAGGAGGGGAAGGATGGCCAGACAACTGAACAGGAAAAATGGGAGAGGATTTTGGGGATGGGCCTGGATCAGAATCTTCGGGTGGGTCAGATTGAGGGATTTTGGGGTGATGGTAGAAGTGATAATATGGATTGAAGGCATTGCTTAGGGCTTGGACAGTATGTGCTTCAATTTGAAGCGGGGAGCCAGCAGTAACGAGCTGCTCAGTCACTCCTTGTAAAAGTGAAACCGCCTGAATTTCTGCATCCGTTGATCAAGGAGCGGTTTGAGCTCTAAAATGTTTCAATGAGTCCTTGACAAAATTCTCATGAGCGGGAACTTGATCGGCCTGCTGGGAGCCATCAAAAAGCAGAGACTGTGTACCAATTATGAGTTCAAGAGTTGAAGATTTGACAGTAGGAGGATAATATGCCACAGGATTCTTGCGTCGACGAGTTGGGTGGGGGTAGTAAAGGTGTGCCAGGTAAAAAGGTGGAGCCCATGGAAGCGACTCCACGGCTTTTGATTTGGTCCCTGACGTCTTACTTGGTAGATGAGAGCTGCTCACCACAGGCTGATGAGTTAAAGCGGACTCTTGAGAAGGGAAAATGGGGCAGGCCAGAGTAAATGTATTCTCTCCAATCTGAAAATGAAGAGTGTGTTTTCCATCCTGAGAAGAAAATAAGGTAACTTTGTGAGGTCACATCGGAAATGACATAATAGAAATGTCTGCTCCATGTTAGGTAGTCATTTTTAAACCGTTATATTTTGCGTCTGTCTACTTCTGAGATTGAATAGGTCATTTTTCCTGTAATCTTTCCTGTAGTGGGTCTTGATGGGATTAAGTTAATAGGCCTACATGAAACTTCCATAAATTGGTTGCAATGCAGTTCTACACGACATACACAACTCCCTCTGAAACAGTCTGAGCATTATTTATGCCATACGTAAACTTGAAATATTTGAATCCCTATTAGAGTGGACAAGTGTAGAAAATTTAGATAACTGGCAAATATTACGTATATCGTTATCTATCCTAGTATGATGAGCAAAACAGTAACAGAACAAGAAAGAATAGAATAGAATTGACTGTGATGCCACATGTAATGAAGTAACTTGTCGACAATTCATAAATATTTCATTCATGTGTCCACCTTAATACGGCTTACCCTTAAGCCTCACTTCTTGTGAAGCAGGAAGTCTGACATCCATACCATGAGGGGAGCAACAGAGTGAGTCCCCCTCCATAGCAGAGGCAGCACATAACTGTCTCCCTAGTCATTGCAAATCCTTTATTATTTTTAGGGTTATTGAAGATAAGATTCTTTATTGGTCATGTGCAAGTAGAACACAAAATAAAATTACAGAACTTTTTTTTAGGGCCTCCCAGTGACATCCTATATACAAAATCTATTATACAAAACGTACTGTACCTGTCGTGTGACATGGCAGGCATCATACTGGGCTATCAAGCTGAGGTCTCGCCATGTGGTCTCCACAGAGTAACCACATTGAGGTGACAGCTGGGAGAGGCGAATGGATGATCCATTCTCTGGTTTAAATACAAAACAAAAATTCAGTGAATTAAGTTTGTATATTTCAAAAGAAAATCCAGATGTAAAGTGAGTGTGCAATAAAACCAAAAATCTCAGACTAGACCTTGAAGAAGCTGCGAGTTCACCTCGGTCCAGCAGGAGCTGTACAGCTTGTCTCCTCCTGACAATTAGGGTCATGGCGGTGTCTCCACAATCCACCTCAGGCTGATGCTTCTGCCAGACCTCCTCGGAGCCATCGAGCCGCTGACCTGGCATCCTCACTTTACCTTTTCCTTGTGAGTGGACTGACAAGGAACAGCAACCACAAGACAGGAGAGTGTTGCACACCTGTCCTCTTGGGACATAATCTCACAATGCAATTTTACATATAGAATGGATAAGGGGTGAGTCAAGCACCATTACCAAATGATTTGACTTGAATGCCAACAGGAGAAAATCAAAATTTAACCAATTTTCACACATGAACTCATTGACTGCCATTGACGACTATAGACGTCAAAAATTCATGTGAAGTATTTCTATTAGTTAAAAAAAAAATCAATTTCATTTCATTTTTGATGAAAACCTAGATTTTTATTTTGTACATTTATAACAGATATAAAATTATCATGCGATTAAGTACGATTAAATGCCCCTTATTTTTTAATTGGGACCGTCAGGCGATTACATTTTTTAATTGTAATTAATAACATGACTTCACTAGTTAACTAACGATTAATCTGGCCTAAATTTATGTATTTATATAATTATTATTAATATATTAAATATTTTTTCCCCTAGGTTTTCATACTCTTGTTAGCAAAAGTGGAGAAAAAACAGTTAAACTAATAGAAATAGTTCAAATGATTTTTTGACGTCTATAGCCGCCAATGGCAGTGAATGAGTTAAAGAGCCAAGCCACCTTTCTGCCAGATTAACCATTTGTATCAACGACAGTAGGTCCGAACGACATTAAAGAAATCCTTGCTGTGTAATTGGCTTAACAAAACACTCATATTAAAAAGGGTGGCCAGGTGGTTGCTAATGACTATTAATATTATAAGTGTGTATGCGTTTTTACTCCCACTTCACAAATAGGTGTGAACATATGCCCTGCGGTGAGCTGGCAACGAGTCCAGTAAGGAAGCCGTTTGAGCATTTATGCAATATTATTGATTTGAGATCCAACTTAAAGGGGAAAGTCAACCTTAAATATTTCTTGACAATAACATGTTATATATGACCTCACTAGGCTTAACATGACATTCTGATTAATATTACATTTGTGGAATTTGACTTATGCAGCAAGCCGTTTTTCCTTATTAGTAAGACAATATAGCACAATAGTACACTTGTAGAATAACTATGTTATAATAGTAATTCAGTATGCATGGGTGAAGGGTCAATATCATTATAAAGTGTTTTTGATTTTTTTAGTGGTGGTTATATAAAAGGAAAAAAAAGGGTCATTCCATGCCAAATCACCCAAAACATTTTAACCAAGCAGATTTGAATTAATTATGGGCCTGCTAAGCGGAGCAAGCAGCAGCGAAGCTGCTGCTTGCGGAGCAAGCAGGCACATATTACTATCCACCCTAGAAAAGTGTTTAATATTATTATGGGCCTGCTAAGCGGAGCAAGCAGCAGCGAAGCTGCTGCTTGCGGAGCAAGCAGGCACATATTACTATCCACCCTAGAAAAGTGTTTAATATTATTATGGGCCTGCTGCGAAGCAGAAGGCACATATTACTATCCTATTATGGGCCTGCTGCGAAGCAGAAGGCACATATTACTATCCTAGAAAAAGGGAAAAAGGGTTTATTATTTTCCGCAAAAATGCGGCCCGTACCGTAGATCGCACCGGGACAAATGAGGTATCAAACGATGCGGCTCGATCTGACTCGGTGCGCTATTATTTTTATAAGAATTCCCAGTTACCATGGCGACGCTATTCCCAAAAAACTCCCAAATAAAAGTCCCATAGGAATGAATGGGAAAAGGAAAGACAAAATCACACATCAAGCACCTTTTTCAAAGAGACGCTGCGCGCGCATACGTTAACCGATTGATATGAATTTTAGCTCATTTTGTTGGAATTTTTCCCATCTTTAGCTCAGTGTCAAAAAAAAAATTAAGGAATGAAAGCTCTTCCCCCTGTGCGGGTTCAAAGACAGTGAGTGTAATCGCCACTCTGATACCCAATTAAGGTCTGAGTGCTGGGAACCAAAAAATATATTTCCAAAAGTTTCACTTCAACTCGTCACCATGGCCACAATCTTTGCTCACTAGACATCAAATTCGCACATTTTGTAGCCACAAGCCTCTGCTTTCTGAAGAACTAAGTTTTATTTGGCTAAGGTGTCATTTAGTACCTTTATTTTCACTTTAAGCGAGGAGAAGTCGCACATTTTTGATCTCTTTTCAATGTAATTTTCGCCGTTTTTCCCTCTTCATTTTCGATCAATCATAAGTTTTCAACCTGCTCTCATTTGGTCATTTTTCATCCGATTAAAAAACTGAGAACATGCTCGCGTTCCCCAAACCCTTGCCGTTCTAACGAGCCATTTCTGGAATCTGCATCTTCAACCGTTAAGTCGCGAGAGGCTTTTGTTTGAGGTGAGCGTAATCCTATACAAATCAATGGAGTGTTGGTGCGTGACGTCTCCTCACAACTTAAAATCAAATGTGTGTGCGTGAATGTGCATGTTTTGTAAAGGGGCAGTGAGATACTGTTAATTATGGTAGATTCCACATTTCTTGACCGATTTCAATGGTTTGAATTTTAAACTGTTCAGCTCATTGAAATGTTAGTTAAAATCAAATGTGTGTGCGTGAATGTGCATGTTTCTTAAAGGGGCAGTAACATATTGTTGATTATGGTTAACTTTTACATTTCTTGAGCGATTTCAATGGTTTAAATTTTAAACTGTTCAGCTCATTGAAATGTTGGTTAAAATCAAATGTGTGTGCGTGAATGTGCATGTTTCTTAAAGGGGCAGTAATACTTTTAGTAGATTATGGTTAACTTCCACATTTCTTGAGCGATTTCAATGGTTGAAAGTTTAAACTGTTCAGCTCATTGAAAAGAGTTAGCAGGCCCATTCAAAATTTCCGCGGGAATTTTTCTAGTTAAACTTATTGTACATGTTGATAGTGATGGCGCAACGCTAAATCTCAAATTTTAGGTCAATCGGAGCAGGGGTTCGGGAGCTAAGGCCTGCCAAATTTGAATATTTTTTAGATTGGGCATGCCCGCTTTCGTTTGAACCCTTAAATCTCAGGAACTGCTAGTTAATCTTCACAAAACTGGTATTGTTGGAAAGGGATTTTAACAAGGATTCAGAAATCGCCAATCGTTATGATGATTGCTGCATATTTTAGTCACTTTTTTTACTTTTGTTTTAATTGACCTTGAAATTGACCTTGTGGGTTACATGACTTTAAAAAAATTATTACAATGTCTCTCACATGTTCTGTAAAATACGTTTTAGAGAGGTAAAAATAAAAATAAAATTGTTTAGCAGCCCTGCAACTATCAACATGCACAGCAAGTTTCATTCAAATCAATTTCCGCTTGATTTAACTTACTGGGTGATTTGGCATGGAATGACCCCCTTGTTTCTTAAGTGCCCCTGCTCATTTCAAATGCTTAGTACAACTAAAAAGCAGATTGGTTTGATCAATATTATAAATGACAACAAAAACTGCTCACAAAAGTTGAATTTTAGAAATGATCAAGACATTTTCCAAAGGTTCTGTTGAATAATAATCAAAAACACTTCATAAGTTCTACACTAATTGCTATGACACTGTACTGCCAAAAACGGCATGTTTTTGTGTGTCATTTAGTCACTTTTAGTCACACCAGGCATTAAAATGAGCAAGAAATTGAAGAAAACATGGCGGTCTCAATTTTTTTTTCTTTCATGACTGCATGTGTGACATTTCTGGAATTACTCACCCATTATGAGAATGTAGCCCAAAAACAAAACACTGAAGTCTTATTAAAAGTGACCAAACATTTGCACACATACCAGTGCAATGACAAGTCACTTAAATAAAATGCCTCTCCTTCACTTTGACACATGCCTACTAGTTGGAACTAGTAGTGTAGTGGGATACAAGTACAGAACAATTTTACTAGAAAGCCACAGTCATTCTATTGTACGGAGTTATCCAATGAGGGAGGACAAAAAGTAGTAATGAAAAGTGCAACTAATACTAGTATGCTCTAGCTTATAGTCACTAAATGCGGACAAGCGAGATGGACAATCAATGTCAGCTAATTGGTTGGAAACACTTAAAAACACAACAATTAGCAAGATTGGTCAGAATAATTTGACCATTCAAAGCTATTGAAAATGTTGAAGAAATCAAGAAGTGGCACTTCTCTCCATGCATACCGGTAACGTCTGAATGAGGCTGGCGGTCCACGTGACGATGAGGAATGTTTGCTTCAAGTTGACCAGTGATGAAAAACTTCCCGTAGACCACATGCTGGATTTGACCCGAGCTGCAGTCCTTATTTGAAAGCTTCACAGAAACAACAGTCTCCTCCCTTTCCATTTTCTTTGTCTTACCACGTGGTAAAAGTTTGGTCTCTTTCAGAAGAAGACGCCATGTTGTGTTTGGGCTGCTGGTCGGTTTCCTGGTTAAAACTTTGTCTCCACGTTCGGTCATTGTTCTTAGCGTTGTCTGCAATTAATGTAGATATTCCAGAGAATTCTACTTGCCTGCTTGAATGTAATTGTTGTCGCTCTCCGTCTTCTCGGCTCAAATTATTTTTGAGGTTTTTCGTTGTTGCACTGTTAGGGCTGCCTTTTAAAGCGGAGTGAGAGTGGTAAGAGGCTGGTTTGCAGATCACATGGGGTAGAGTTATTATTAAGATGGTGGAAATATGGAAGACGGCGATGTGATAATATCGTTTGTGTCTCAAATACATTTCCAAGGTGAGTTTCTTTCTGTGCATCAAAACAGATACCTGGAGAAAAAAACTTTTATGACCTCTTGGCAACACACCTGTTCGCCAGTTGGAAAATTGGCCCTGAAAATTTACTATGTGACCAGAAGTTAATACAATATGTTCATTGAATGTTTCTATTGTTGGAAATTAACATGATTTGGACATTGTTTTGACAACATGTTAGTTTAAAAAATTTAATAAAAAATATAATATTGTAAAAAACGTACTGTATTGTATTTTCTCATTTATTATTATGACAAATACAATATTGGCAAAAGAAAAACTGATGCTGAAATGTACAAAAGTAAAACTTAATTTTTGTTTGCCAGATTGAAAATTAGATACAACAAACAAAAAACACTTCTCTGCACACAAGATAACTTCCCTTTTAATTTTTTTTTTTAATTTGCACAGTGCTCATATCCTGAGAACAAGAAAAATACTACAGGACATTCTATCAAAACAAAGTGCTCTCATATCCTGACTAAATTTGTTACTAAGGAACTTTTCCCCCTTCATAAAATAACTCTTCTGATCAAACATTGACTAGTTAAATGGTACCTTTGTTGTGCACACTAAAAATAGTTGGGTCAAAAATGACCCAACTTTGGGTCAAAAATGGACCGATCCTCTACTTGGGTCAATTTGACCCAACTTTGAGTCAAGAAATTGGTCTTTTAGGGTAAAACAACTCATAAATATTGGTCAGATCCTTTACTTGGGTCAAAAAATGGTGTCATTTTGTACAAAACAACCCAGAAAGTTGGGTCAAATTGACCCATAAAGTGGATCGGTCCATTTTTAATCCATAATTGGGTTACTTTTGACCTAACTGTTTTTAGATTGTGGCCTGTGGAGGTCTGTGTCGCTTTTACTGCCACTAAGCAACTTTGAGGAGGGCCACACACAAAAAAATGACAACTGTGCTGACTGCTTTACGGCATACGTCACTTCCCCCTTTTCCCATTTGTTACAAAGACGGAACTGGATTCGAACATCTACGCGCGATTACTGCTGTCATGGCAGAAGCTGCAAAATAACCAACAAAAAGAAACATTTTGTCTGGTGCTGGTCCTCATGGGAAATATGGTCTTCCTTCTGGCACCACCATAATAAAAGGTTTGTGTTAATTACATAATGCTGCTGTCCCTGTTTTTTCCTTGTGTAGGCCTAACCGTTTTCTCTGTATATAAAACTGAAATATAGTCTAACCTTCTATTCATTTTGGGTTCATCTATAGGCTACTCCAGATGGGTAATGCCTCACCAGTCAGGAACCTCCCCGCACATCACTGGTATAACTATTTTATGAGATCCAATACTCCCTTATGTCCACTAGAGGACACTCTACTGCATTATATCCTCTCTCTCTCTGTCTCTCTCTCTCTCTCTCTCTCTCTCTAGCCATAAATCTTCTAGGTAGACAGTTGTGAATGACGTGGGGGAGAGTAAACTCCCATTGACCATGTAGTGGAAATTGTTATTATACTACATTTGATAAGATCACTGCTTTCCACTATCTGACAATTAGACACAGCCAAGCCTTGATCATGCTGTTGTCCTCATGTGATCAAGATGGCTCCATTGTGTCATTTTCTATCATACCATTTTGTTAGGGGTGAAAATTACAGCCGTACTTTTTGAGTTTAGCTATATTTGAAGACTACATAAGTGTCAACCCTGAACAGTGTGTGTGCGTGCGTGTGTGTGTGTGTGTGCGCGCGCGCGTGTGGGTGGGTGTGTGTGTGCGCGCGCGCGTGTGATCACTAGACGATGGGTGCGGCAGTTGAATGACTCACATTTTAGAATTGCCTAGCTACAGCCTGGAGTTGTTTTCTTTCAAATTGAAGTGAGAATACAGTGTGCGTGTCTGCATTTCATTTGAGAGAGAGAGAGAGAGCGAGAAGAGAGAGAGAGAGAGAGAGAGAGAGAGAGAGAGAGAGAGAGAGAGAGAGAGAGAGAGAGAGAGAGAGAGAGAGAGAGAGAGAGAGAGAGAGAGAGAGAACTGACTTACTTACTTTGTGGGCGCAGCCTAAACACAAGTGTGGCGCTCAGCCGGAAAAAGGCGGAGCAGAAATGTTCCCAAAAAGGACTCAATTCACGTGAGGAGAAACTGGAGTTGAATGTAGTTATACCGACACAGAAAAACACAGCAGTGGGGGTGAGGTATAGTGAAGGATGAAAACCGCTGGCTAGTAACCATGGAAACAGGTCAGCCTGGTCTTTTTTTTTTTTTTTACTGAAAGTAAACAGTGGCTTGGATGTCCCCCATTTGCCCCACTGGAGGCCGTAATGTAGCACAACAAAAGTGCCTCAAGTGAGCCCTACAATAGCCACCAAGTCTGCTGTTTTAAATGGATTCCTTCCGCAATTTTCTTATTTTCTTCAGTCCAAAGGCAAGCAGCCAACAGGAGACATGCAAATGATCAGACTCGGTCCTAATTTGCTTTGCTAAGCATTTGATGCTTTAATTTGGATTTCATTGGTTTTTCAGGCAAGCTTTTCTTGAGTTTGTAAAGCTTTTATCTTTCAATACATTTTTGGGCTTTGCTCTTTACACAAAAATATTTATGAGCTCGTGAAATGCGGTAGTAGCGGTACTCCATTTTTGTCATTTTACTGCAGAGTGATTCAAAGTTTTATGGCTGCAAGAACATCTGGAAGGTTCATTTCTTGATTTATATTGCATTGATTGATCTTTTATTTATTTATTTATTTTAAGGAACCCCAACCATAACAACAATCGGGTCTCAAAATACAACCACTGGCCTCTACTATTAAAACACATTGTTAGAAATGTATAATTTCTTGTAAGTTAAAAAAAAATCTTTGTTTACAAAATCAATTGATGTGCCCCTATGTTTTCACATGTGCAATACATTCTGGGATGACAACATGATATGGTTGCTGCCCACAATTGTGAACTACTACGAGCATCAGGGAAAAGGTGTGTGCGGCTTTTGGATGTAATTTTCAATCAAAGGGGAATTTAAAAAAAAAAGTGAGGTAAACCTTTTCTAAAGAAAGTTAGAAGTTGGAGTCTGCACTCTTGTCATTTTAGCCCAGACATATTTGAGGCCTTTCATCATCTGAACCCAGAACCATTGACTGTGTGTTACACGTGCTAACCACATCTACTAGTTATTGAACCATGTATCGCTAAATTTAGAAAATGTTGATTTCTGCTTCTTCATTCTATACATGTCAAATATGCCCCCAAAATAGCAAGCATACTCAAATACATTGTGTAAACATTACAACAAAACTGACAAAAGAATGACCTCAAGTTCTCCTACAATTGTAAATCTTCATTCAGCAGACGGCAACAACATAAACAAACAAGACGTGGATACAGAGATATCAAACCGATGACCAATCCTGAGAAACATACTATAGTAAGAGGAAAAAAGATTTCGGTATCCCTCCCTTAGTGAGTGAGTAAGTGTTTGTCTTTGTTTGTTTCGGAAACTGATGTGTCACGAGCCAGAAGTGTATTCCACATGTGGCTTTAAGGTTGTGAGAACGTGCATATGTGTCACCAGTGCAGTAGCAAATCATCATCCAAAGTAGCTCGCCCACACCGGAAGCAAAGCCAGGAGCGCCGCTAACTCGCTAGCTCGCCCGCCCTTTTGATTCACAACCTCCAAGTCCAAAATATTTCAAACTACTACCACTACTTTGCTGTGTGCGTTTTAACGTGACCGTTCAAACTGTATGTCTTTGGCCAGGGTGTGACGTGCAAGGCAGCAAAGGAATGAGTGGATTGAAGAACGAACCACAAACGAGGAGTTTTACTATTGTGTAATGCTGCAGTCTTATTGGCTGTGGTCAGGCTCACTCGTCTGGCATGTGCACACTGCTTTATTTCCCACAGACATGTTGAAAGGCTCCCTCCCTTCACAAACACCTTCATCAAGGAATTATCATCCAGCAAACATTTGTCAAATGCCGCGCTACGGACCTTGGATGTCAATGAAATCATACTTGAGCTGATGCTTGTGTCTCAGAGATGAAGATCTCACATTAGTGATGAAAATGCCGGCGTTTAAAAGAGAGGCTGTGGCATACTGGCTCTAATAAGGGTGCTTTTCATTATTCAAAGCGGCTGGAATTCTTATTGTGACAGGGCATGTAACTCATTCTGGGGAAATATAAAAATGTCAGAGTTGCATAGTTCAGTTGTGTGTGTTGAATAGCAGATTGTGCCCTGCGTTCGCTTCCCATAAGATCCCACAGTAAATTCCAAACAGGAACTTAACTCATTCACTGCCATTGACGGCTATAGACGTCAAAAATTCATTTGAGCTATTTCTATTAGTTTAACATTTGTTTCCACTTTTGTTGACAAGCGTGTGAAAACCTAGATTTTTTTTATTGAACATTTAGAACAGATATACAATTTGTGATTAATTGTGAGTTAACTAGTGAAGTCATGCAATTAATTCCATTTAAAATTTTCACCTAATAATCACCTGACGCCCATAATTTTTAATAATCTTTTCTTTTTCTTTTTTAATTGCGTCAGGCGATAATTTTTTTTAATTGTAATTAATCACATGACTTAAGAAATTAACTCACGATCAATCAATAATTTTAGATCTCTTCTAAATTTTTATATAAGTTTTTTTTTTTTAGGTTTTCATACTCTTATTAACAAAAGTGGAAAAAGTGTTAAACTAATAGAAATAGTTCAAATGAATTTTTGACATCCATAGCCGTCAATGGCAGTGAATGAGTTAATAGAACCACCCTATACCAGGCATGCTTGGGAGCTCTTAATTCCATGGATTCATAATTTTTACATGTGCAAACGGCATTTGGTATCACAGTTCAAACTACGCTTTATGATTCTGGTTTTTCCAGTACTCATCGGCATTACAATATGACAAAGGGCTGTTTGTTGAGCAAGCTACCCCATTGGTCTCCTCAATAGTTACACAGGCATGTGATTAGTTGACTTGTGCTCGGTTGAAAACAGCGTCTTGTTGGCCAAGTCTCTGCCCCGCCCCCCTTAGGCGAGTAGGCATTGGTAGCAGAACACTTCTTGCATCATCCAAGTGCCCAAAAAATTAGCATGCCCACCGTCTTTATTTGGTGAAAATACGTCAGGGAGTGTATGTGTGGTGCAGTGCAATTCTTGGTTTACTTCACCTAAAGGTGGGGTCGACACGCCCAGGACGCTATCGGGTTCGACCGCATTCTCTCCTATCCTGTCTCTCTCTCTCGTCTCACTCTTTCTTCTGCTTCACACTCCACTCCACATGATATTCAAGGCAATTCTAATCACAGATGTATCACCATTTCGTTGATTTAATCTCAAGGCTATGGTGCGAGCACGGCCCCCGGTGGAGCTCTTTGTGGTGATGAAAGGGTTTATATTCCATGATAACATGACTGTTATCTATCAATGCTGTAGTATAATTACAGAATATTCATTGTAACTTGATAAGTCATAGAATTGAGGGAAATTATTTGTTTTTGTATTCATCCATGGTTTACAGTGCATGTGCATGTAACCGATAACACCACCACAATACAGAAGGCACATCCATAATAAAAATTCTGAACATTGATATCGATACAATACTATCTAATTCAAATACACCGGTGATATTTGCTATGCTAGCCAAGTCATATGAACAACCACAGCGATGGCCAGCAAGGCCCACACCTGACTTACAATTATAACCATATGTTCTATAAAACTCTATTAATTTATTCAATCTATTCTCTTCCTTAAGGTATATCAGATTCAACCTCACAGCTAGCTGGTGCTCGAAGGCATTAGCATCTACTAATTGTTTAAAGCAAAACTACTAGTTAGTAGCAAAACTGTTTGTAGTAGCCTATTCTGGTTAATCTTGCGTTAGTGGATTATGAGTTAAGCAGCAAAATCCAGCAGTTTTTATCAATATCGGAAGGCGGCCATTTTGTTACTTGCTGTCGAGTGAAAATGACATCACAGTTGCTCAAATCTCAGGTAACAACCAATCATAGCTCAGCTTCAGAAAACAGGTGAGCCGTGATTGGTTGTTACCTGAACACTTAGCAACAGTGATGTCATCTTCAGTCGACAGCAAGTGGCAAGATGGCCGCCCCCTGAGATGGATAAAAACGGCTGGATTTTGCTGCTTATATAAATGGAATATTAATCAGAATGTCATGTGGAGAAAAGTGAGGTCACATATAACATATTATTGTCAAGATATGTTTAAGGTTGACCTTTCTTGTGAATATAATTGATTTTATTACATTTTTAAAAATGTTTTTTCCATCTTATTACATGAATAGATGATGCATGTTGCATGTTGTCATTTGAGTTTTTGTATAGTATTGATGGCTCGCAAATGCTTGAGCCGCCACTGCATAATAAATAATGAGGTGGCAGCTGCTCAACTGAAAGGACTTGGGCTATGAAGGTGAAGGGTCGTGGTTCAAGTCCCACTACAGACAAAAATGTAGGAGAGATGCTAGTTTGCTTCTGAAGAGCTGTCAACATGCCCTTGAGCTAGGCACATGCCCCACCCTCAGCTCTGAGGTGCAACACTGTTTGCACGTCTTTCACTCTGACATCACTCCGTGTGGGATCTGCTTCTGTGTGTGGTGTACAACAGAAATATACAGCAAAGTGTCAATTTTAATTTGCCATTGAAGGAATTAAAATAAGTACAATAAATTTGAGGGTTTAACAACGTCCCTCCCTCCCCACGTGTATCACAGAATTATGTTATTGACCCCTATGGCCTGGCTGCTTTTGTAAATGTTTTTTCTTTGAGCGCTTTTATTCACTTACTCACTTTACTCAATTTGCAGCTGAATCCTCTAATTCTAGTTGTCCTTCCAAAAATTCTGTCTCATCCTCAGCTGTGGCGTGACTGCACCTCCACCCAACCACGGCCTCCGCCCCCAAGACCCTGTCCTCGTTCTCCAGAATGAATGCACTCATCTGACCTGCCTTCGTCATTCTTAAGGTCGCCTTCCTGGCTGTTCAATAACTTGGCTCATGATTAGCATCCTGCTAGCTTATACATGAGGTGAATAGTGAACTCTATCAGTCCTGCACTGGCAATTATTCAACGTAGTTCCGTGTAGCAAAACGGCACGAGCAGGTCCAACTAGTAATTAAAAAATACATAATTATAGCTAATATGGTTGACCTGTTTATATCTGTGGAAAATAACTTGTCTAAGCGATTTTATCATACCGTTTACCAAATTCGCTTCGCTGGGTTGTTGTGATAATAATCTGTTTCCGATATCATGCGTTCCTACTTTATGGTTGGTATGTTCTGCTCTTATGACTTGACATTCATACTGCAATAAATACCACATAAATACTTGTGATTTACCTCTTGGAATTGACTATAGCAAAGTGACAAAGAAACACGTAATGATGTGCTTGCTGTATATTCAGCAACGTGATATTATTTGAGAGGTTCTGGTCGCTAAATTTTCCCTTTTACTAAAAGAATGTGGTGCCGCTACACGTGGTTGAGGGGCAGATGACTTTGACTCACTGGAAACAGTAAAACCATATACCACAAGCTATAAACCAGCAATGTGGAATAATAATGAATTAATAGGATGAAGCAGTCTCCTCCATATCTTCACTCCACCCATCTCTTCCCCACCCTTCTTTTTTCTCTCCTTCTTTCGCTCTCAAGCTGTGACATGCACTCATTTGCCCCCACCTCTTTCTCGATTGCAACCAACAACATTCTTTCTTCCTGAAACTCCTTCCTCTGAAACAAAAGCAGGAAAAGAAGGGTGTTGATCGGGAAGTAATGCTACTGGAACTTTAGGCTTCTTTGCCATTGTGTTTATATCTACAGCAATTAATACATTTCATGAATTAAAAAAAGAAAGAAATACTGACCGGCCACAACAGGAAGAGTGATGCACAAAACAATTTGCAGTCGTTTTTAGTGGCCTGATCTTCTGGGTTAATGAGCAAAAAAAAATCCCAGTGACACACCCCACCATTTTGTAGTAGTAAGTCTTGCAGTATTCAAAAGTAGACAACTTCTCTTTAATTTCCGCCATCTTTCTGTAGGTGTAATGACCGGCACTTTTGTCCTTGCAGTGTGTGATTATGATTTAGCCAGTCTGTCACCATGGCAACCTGTGTACATTCATCAATGTCCAGTGTTAGGGAGTTCCCCCCACCAAACCTCAGTGAGTCATTTGCTGCCCTCCCAGAACCAAATCACCATCAGCTGAGTGACAAAGTCAGGAGACACCAAAGGAGGAAAGTATGTCGTAAAAGAGTCCCTGCGTGTGTATGTGTGTGGATAGAATGAAGAGGGGCTGGGCCGGCAGCGGGGACTTGTGGGGGGTGCGAGAAGGGCGAGTAGAAACTTGGGGTGGGTTGGTCGGAGAGTGTGCGGGGTTTTGAGTCTGACGAGGCAGGAGGGGTGTGGACTTGAAAAAGAAGGTGGGGCAAAAGTAGGCGGACGGGTAAGTCTCTTATGTTTGTACTTTGCCAGGCTGAGTCTGAAATTAGTGTTCGAGACAGCCAGCCAGCCAGCAAACGGTAAGTTGAAGATAATTTACTAACTCTGTACAATATATTGTTGCTTATTGTAATTAGAAGTTGATTGTGATTGATTGTGTGCAGCTGTTTGCGCTTTATCAGTTCTTTTTTTCTTTTATTCTATGAATAATGTCAAGTTAAGGTGTTTTTTCAAACGGTCCCATTTCTATTAAATATCCAGTTATGGTTGGGACATTTGGTTCAATGTAATGGAGTGTGTTTTGTCGAAAGTGTAGAAGAAAATGTAGTGTGTGTGTTCTTCCGTATCAAGTATCCAGCTTCTTGGCATTGCTAGTCTTTTATATCCGTTTCCAGTAATTCATTACAATATTACCCTCCGACAGAAAAAGAGCCGAAGAGCACGTCTGTGTTAGCACTCCCATCGCCCCAGGCAGATATTTTACAACGCAAATATTTGGAGCTCAATCTTTCGTTTCACTAATAAAAGGTGGGAAAACATTTTTGTAGATGTGTCGGGCGTGAACACGTGTTTCGGCGTCCACATTATTAGCGCTCTTGGCAGTGCGTGTGCGTGCGTGTGCGTGAGACAGAGGGACTTGGCCCAACCCTTGACCACTCCTTTTCACTGTGGAGAGAAGCAGCACATTCCAGATGTGACTCTTCCATACTTCACACCCAGTTGCGCTACTGTTAAAAAACAAAACATATATATAAATGTATTTTTAAAATAAACAACCCCTAATGCAATATTTCTCACTTAGGGAGTGGCCACCTCTTTATTGTTGACAGAGACATTACGATGTGCCTTGAATGTATTTGAAGTGCTCCAGTGTGGTTTTGTGCGTTGGGAGTGAGTATTCATGTGCAGAAATTCAAACGAGAGGAGGGATAAGTTTAGGCACAGTCACGCGGGGGAATATTCTTTACAGTTATTTTAAGGAGTGGCAGCTTTCGTGCAGTCGTCAGCAGGCAAGTCCAAACTCATCTTCCCGCCATGAGCTTCCCTCCTTCACACACTCAAAGTTTCCTCAATAGTAGTCAAGATTTTGTTTGCTGTATTGGCTCTTCACAAATAAACGGCAACACTCGTGCTTTGGATATCACTCAAAGTAATTAGAAGTTAGCAAAACCAAAAACGTGAGCGTGAGCCAGGACTTGGCTCGTGTGTGTTTATAAAGATGGGCGTGTGTGTGTCTTGGAGCTGACATTACTGGCTCATCTTCACAAAGCTAGCAGCCATGTTTGACTTTTAATGTCTTCTTGTTTGGTTACAAATTAATGAGAAAGTCATGCTAGCAGTGCAACAAGTTTTCACCAGCCTCTCTGTCCTCGTCAGTGCCGCCATCATGCTGATTCTCCTTGCCGCCATCTTTGCCCTGCACATCATTGGCATCATCCTACTGCTGGTGGCCACCATCGACAATGTAAGTGTTTGAGTTCATCCAGTACATACCTGTGCGTGCATCCACACACGTGCACGCACAGCTTCCTCAAGACATGCCAAACCACAGCAGACTTTAAAATGTCTGCAGTGGTATGTTTTGGTGACAGCGAAAAGACGCACTGACGACTGATTGATTGGCAACTCTTTCATCACTCAGGCTTCTTCTTCACTCAGGCTGTTGCCCATTGTCTTACTCTTAGAGGGAGGGGGGTGGGTTCATAGTTGACACATTGATGAAGCACGTGGCTGTCTTCCTCTGTTATTGCTTCTAAATTGCAGGTGACGCTTTAGGGAGATGTTGTGCCTGCACATACTCGTCATTCACGCACAAATATGTGACATGCTTGCATGTGCCGTAGTGAGCGTCGCATACCACACTGAGACTTGTGGAATGCCACACTGACCGACACGATTTTCAATTCCAAACATGTCTGGACACGAGGAGTAAACACTTCCTCATGCAGTTTTTTTAAAACACATTTCCTACCCTATGCATGAATTTGTTCCACAAGTGGTACCTTGACTTACCGGTGCCTCATCTTACGAGTTTTTCTAGTTATGAGACCTCAAGTGAAGTGAATAAAAGAATCCGAAGAATACTGTGTGTAGGATTCAGTGCCATCTGGTGGTGAACTAATAGAATGCAATGGGTTTTTTTTAAGCACGCACTACGGTGCCTCAGACAGACCACACTTCACAAGCATACCACCAATTATTATTTGGAGTGAGCGACGAGGCGAGTAGGAGCTAGCGTGAGCGGCTAACGAGAGCAGCTAATGGGAGAAGCTAGCAAAGTAGGAGACAAGTGGTGGGAGCCTGAATCATGGGACTTGGCGACAACCACCTGCAGGCCCCAGCTGTGGAAGGCAAATGGCGGGCGACCCATTGGGTTCGACACGAGCTGTAACTACCACCAGAGGCTAACTACGTTTGCAAAATTCTTCTCCTTCGGGTATTCGTAGCAGAAAGATGGCGGCAAAACATGTCTGCTTCCTGAAGGGTGCGACACGACGTATGTAATATAATTGGCGATTACTAGACCTACGATTATATTTAAAAAAATGCACTTTGATGTGATGGACTTTTTTTGCGCACTATTAAAATGAATACTTGTTTTTTAAAATTAATTATTAGTATTACACACTGTCCCTTTAAAAACACAATTTTGAATTTGTCTTAAGTATGACAAAAATAATTGACTGAAATGGACAAAAAGTCAAACCCGCTGATAGAAAAGGAGAACTACTGTAGGCCAAAAACCACGCCCAGACACTCATACAGACTAACCGGCCAAGTTCCGGACATCACTCACCAGGCCAAGCCCCTTAAAGCCACACATGCCACACCATGGTTATTGTTTTTCTTTACCAAATACACACAAAAATGGGATTAACTCCATTTGAATGGGGAATATTGATTTGAGAATAAGTACTTGTGTATGTAACTTGGCCATGGAATGACTCAAAGCAACTGTCTCCGTTTTGCTCAGGCTTGGTGGGTGACTGAAACCCTATCCACTGATGTGTGGGCCCGGTGGATATACATGAATGGTGCGTGGAACTACACCGATCTCCCAACAGGCTCGCACTACCCACAAGGTAAGACACACATGCGCACGTATCACTGTCTGTCATAGTGAGAACCTGTTCTTGTGCACACATGCTACTTCCCTGGCTCAAATGTGGCAAACTCATTTGATCTTTTTTTTTTTTCTTCAGTCAAACATTTGCCATGTGTTTGTAGTTTGACAGACGTTTTTAATATTTAAGCCAAGTGCGATGCATATTTAGTCTTACATCATCTTTCAACATGGATTCCACACGGTTGTGGATTTATTGTGGCAATGCTGCTAACCGATGTGTTTCTGACCACCCCTGCAGACTACCTCCAGGCAGTGCAAGCCAGCTCGGTGCTTGCCTGTATATTCTCCATCCTGGGAATCTTCGTGTTTGTCGCTCAGCTCTTCACTTTGAACAAGGGGCAGAGGTTCACCATCTCTGGCGTCTTCCAAGCCCTCGCCTGTAAGTTGGAGTCCATTCTCTGATGCCACCATCTCTGTCTTGCGAGATTCGTCCTTTGCGAATGGCTTTGTCCTCTCTCGCAGGTCTCAGCATCATGATCGCAGCCTCCATCTACACAGACCGCTTCCATCTGGACGAGTCTATCGGTTCTTATGGCCACTGCTACATCCTTGCATGGATCTCCTTTGCGCTCACATTTGTCTCTGCCGTCATTTACTTTGTGCTACGCAAGAAGACTGCATGAGAATGATACTAGAAATAATAACATCCAAGCAAAAGAAATGGTTAGGCTGGATCCATTCTTTGAGCAAAAACCTGATATTTAGTTACTGAGAAATAGCAGATTGTAACATTCCGCAATGGCAGTACAAGAGAGAGGCACAACCAATTGAAGTTGTATACACTTTGGATTAAATAATGCATATGATGCTAAAAGAAAGTCAGATTCATTATTTTCAGCAGCAACAAAAAGTTGTAACAAATAAAATCAGTGATCATCTTTGTAGTACATTGAAATACGGATATAAGTTGGGGTGAGTCTATTATTTTTCAAGTTTTTCCCCATTATTTTATTGTAAGTTTACCAAGTTAAAGTCATTTATTTTCTATGGTTTTGCTTTATGATAAGTGTTACTAAAATGAATTCTGGTGCTGCCCTAACATGATGGCATCGGTCCAAATTGACATGTTGTAGATTTAAGGA
The DNA here is from genome assembly GCF_054856555.1 of Leptonotus elevatus. Lineage (NCBI taxonomy): Eukaryota > Metazoa > Chordata > Actinopteri > Syngnathiformes > Syngnathidae > Leptonotus > Leptonotus elevatus. The sequence goes on along the minus strand of NC_141239.1, from coordinate 49,777,035 downwards.
TTACTCAATGACAGGACTATGCAATGCCGATATATTTGTAAAGCATCATGTCTCAAGGTTGTGCTTGTTTTGGACTTGGACTAAAGAATGTAACAGTCATGTTTTTAAAGTTGCTAAATCTTCAATCATCTAAGTCCCTTCTAAATGATCTTTTGGATTTAGTGCTTTATGTAAATCATGGACATTTGGATCAGGTAACACCAATGAAACCAAAATAAGTTAAAATATAAACCTTCACTGCCTTCCAAATGTCATAGCTGACTTAGGAATTGACACATAAAACTGCCTTTACATCGTAAATGTAAATATGTTTCCTGTTATGCTTTGTATATCTAATGCTGTTTTGTTTTGTTGTTTCTCCTCATGGATGACAGTGACAATTATTTTTACTATAATAAAAAGATTTCCAACCAATTATTGTCATTTGAGGGTTTTGTTGTAATACAGCATTTCCATTATGGTAGCAACTTTTTCTTTGGGTAGCCGCATCCTGTTGTCAACAGTACGTCCATTGCACACAAGTGCATATTCAATGTTTTCACAAATATGTGTTTTCTCTGGTCTGAATCAGTTAATGGACTTGTAAACGTTCTCACATGGTCTTTTTCACAAATCCAGAATGAGCAAAGTAAGTAAGTAAAGCTTGAAGAAGGAAGGAAAGTTTGGTGTACTAAAAAGAAAAAAATGCCTTTGTTGCCACCTTTTATAATTACATAGTACTAGTAGTCCACCAAGGGGTCACTGAAGGTGTAGTAGTATATTTGCCTGACTTTGGCGCACGCGCCAATGGGTTCAGTTCCAACTCGGTGGTGCTGTGAATGATAGTGGGAATTGTTGGCTGCCTGTTTGTGCCCTGTGATTTTATTGTGATATTTTAAGTTGTAATTCATTTTAGAGTGAATGTTAGTTTTTTTCTCTCCAAAACTTAGTTTATTAGTTTTATTTTTTTATGCTATATATGATGTGTTTGAGCTTCACAAGATTTAAAAAAGGTCAATAAGTATTGTGAAATAAAGTTGAGTAAACTACAGTTTTAATATTTCTTCATTCTTTCTTCTGAATGGCTGTATAGAAATATCAAAATTAGGGATGGGCGAGGTATCAGGAACCAGGTATCAGTATCGGGCCGCTAGCCAGCCTTATTTCAAGCTTGCGGTACTCACAACGGCAGCCGGTACCAGCATTGGCTGCCCTCTTGTGGCCATTTTATGATCAGGAACTAGGAATGAGAAATTAGAATTGAAAATAGCCATTTATTACATGCAATTTTAAGGAAAAATAATATATTGGGAGATATAGGACTTTCTTTAAAATTATCTGCCATTGCTTTTTTAAAGAAATTGTACGTATGAAAAGTACTCGTGGTATCGGTACTTGGTATCTGTATCAATGACTAGGAGTTGAGCACTCAAACTGGTAATGGTCTGGAAAAAAGTGGTATTGAACATCCCTAATAAAAATTTATTTTATTTTTAAATAAACCCTGAAAGCTAATGTATGAAATGTATTGACAATGATGAAAATTAAAGATATTTTCGCTTTACTTAAAGTTTTAAAAACAAAATGTAGTTTCAGTTAGTTTTTTAAGCATTATTGTTTTTACTTTATTTTGATAACAAACATGGTTTTTCAACTTTAGTCCAATCAAGAGTGTGGCCTGCGTATGGATACGCACTCCAGCTCTATGTGACCCTCAAAAGGGTAAGCAGTATCAAAAATGAATGCATGGATAGTCTAAGAAGCTACAATAGCTCGGCTACAAAAAAAAAAAAAAATCAAGGTTGGATAACTTTCTCACTACAACAGAAATGCACCAAAGTTTGTTTGGAACCAAAACCAGACCACTGGTAGAGTTGGTCCACACCTGAGTTGTATTACTGTATTCACACCAGGCCAAATGAACTGCACAATAAGACTTCAGAGAAGGCTGTAGTATTCCTGTGGCGTGTAAAGGGGGACCATGTTCCCCTGGTGACCTTTGAGGAGACCGTGGATGTGTGAATGAGATGGAGATGGGAGGGACAATCGGTGCAAAGGGGACGCAGACGCAAGGTGGGAGGAGGGAGGAGGGAAGGACACCGAGTGGGGCAGAGGAACAAAGTGGGAAGGCTTACTGGGCGGTGGTGACTTGGTTGATGGCTGCTGGTAGTAAGGGGACAAATGAGAGATTTGCGCATGGGATTGATGAAAAGCGTGGGCGATGTCAGAGTTTGGTGCAGAGCAATAAGGAGCCGGGGGCAGAAGGCCCACAAAGTTGAAGGGGTTGAGGCTGGAATTAAGTCGGGCTCCCACCATCAGGACCTTCTTTGTGTAGTTGTTCAGGGTGGAGACGCCGGCTGACATGCAGACAGTGAAGGCAAACCAGGCCACACTGAAGGAAAAACATACAGGGAAGATATTAACTACTGCAAACATTCAGCACTTGCATTTCAGGTTGAAGGCGTCATGTAATCTTAATATGCCCATTTTGCTGCTCCTTCAAATGTGCCTGCCTTGGCCACATGGATGCAGTATAATACTGTAAGCTGTGCTGACATGAAAGAAGAATAGATTTCTTCTTTTACTACTACTGGAAGTGACTCAGTAAGATACTATAATATTAGTCTTTATCATCGAAGAAGATGAACAAATGCAAATGTGTTAATCCCTCGTTTGCTTTTAAATAAACTATTGAAGCGAACCATTAGCATGTCAATAGTGTTTTGAATTGTTTGTTAGCATTGAAGTTGCAAAATGTAACTTTTATCCCCAAAATAACTTTACAATAAGCTTTTTATTTGACCATTTATGAGTGAAATGCCTTCTGATTAGTAGAATAACACCTGAGCTGTTCACAATGGGTACTCCTGCAAGCCTCTGGCCAATAGTTTTCAGACTGGATTCGGGTTAGAATTTCCCGCGCTATGTCTGCGGATGTGATGTAATGTGCTTGGTGTGTATGTGAAGAACGGTATGTGCAGTTTCCTTTTTCGCCAGCAGGTGGCAGGCAGTAGCAATTCGAAATGGAATATTCTACATTCAGTAGCTTTAAACTAAGAAGGCAAAGCTATGTTGTTTTAAACATATACAACTTGCAATTCCCTCTGTTTTAGGTTCAGTGTGACAGTAAACTTCAAGTGAGAGTGTCACAAAATAGCTTGCAGCCTCTTTTAGTTGAACAGAAAACTTGAAATGGGGAAATTCAGATCTCAAGGCACACCAATAAACAGGCCTAATTTGAGTGTAATTCCACCCTCCCAATCACCAAAAGTCAGATTATCTGATGTGTTTAAAAGATTATCCTGAAAGATTGTCCAATGGTGCGGATGGTGTGAAGAGTCAACCCCCCCCCCCCCCCCCCCTCACGGGCCTGCTCAGGTGGGACAACTGTACAGTATAGGCCAGAGGTGGGCCTCGAGGGCCGGAGTCCTGCAGGTTTTGCATGTTGCCCTTCTCCAACACAGCTGATATATGATCAGCTCATCAGCAAGCTCTGCATAAGCCTGATAACGATCCTATTGATTGGAATCAGTTTGTGTTGGAAATAAGAAACCTCCAAAACCAGCAGGACTCCGGCCCTCGAGGACCAAGATTGACCACCTCGCTCCTATTTTAAAAATCTGTTAAGATGTTAAAAATGGTATATGCGTCATCATTTTAAGGACTTTGCCATCCTTGTGAGTTATTTCTGCGTAATGGACTCACTAGAATGCCCAAGAATATCCGTAACTGTGAGGCTTGAAGTCCTCTGGGCCCATGGACACGGTCGTCTGAAACACCTGCATGAACATCATGTGACCCACCATTCCAAGCAGACCTGGGAAGCCCCAAGACGGGAAAAAAAAACAAATGAAATACCACAGAATGTCACAGGCATCGACGTATCAAATAAAGCAGTTGTGCACCTGCCAAGACTGTGAAGACGGCAGCAAAAGCGTTGAGCAGCTGGCCCCAGCGCTGCGTGGAGGGGAACCAGGCCCTGATGCACAACTGCGCGGACAGCAGCATGCAGCTGATGAACAGCAGAGCCACGTACATCAGCTCCAAGGACAGCGACAGCCAAAACATGGCTGAGAGACAACAGGAGAGAATGACCAAGCAAGCGTCACGAAGAATTCACAAGCAATTTACTAAGTGACCACAAGATGTCATGCAAGTTACCTTTTTCAGATCTTGGAGTCAACGTGTAGAACCCGCGACACTTCTCCTCTGGAAGAGAAGTTTAGTATAGTGCTGTTGAAATACGTGCATTTGGATGTCGACAATTATGGTAGCATCTGGGTTTCACATCAAAAGGTGAATATAAGAGATAGTGAAAGAGATCAACATTTTCAGTTTCTATTTTCAGCGACAATGGGCACCTGCTAGTCGCCGGGGTTAGGGACTGTACATCTACCCGTATATCTCATACACAACAACAGAAGAAGAAGAAGAAGAAGAAGAAGAAGGATTCACCAGGAAAAGTGTTGAAACAAAGACTTAAAATAAATAAAAAGCAAATATTTATTATTTGTATTGCCTAAAACTGGTATAAATGTAATATTCACAGCCAAAGCCCAAATCTGAAAGCGAGTGGGGACATTCAGCGCTATTTATTGTTTAGTTAATTAATGTTATAGAACACAGCGGTCAGTCAAATGATCCTATACTTTTGCTCATTTAAGGCTGCTCCCCCCACACCCCATCTACTAAGTTGATATCGGATGCAGATATAAATTATGTGCCTAGAAATAAGATCAAATGTTGATATCTTGTTTCATAATCATCTTTTGATGTCAAACACAAATGTTTTCATTCTGCGGCAAAAATTATGCAATAATTCTAGAGGGAGATGTAAATGACCAACTAATAATAATAATAATAACAATAACAACAAATCAGATAATATTGAGCCTGTGTTTACGTATCCTATCGACCTTTTGCTCTCTGGATTTCTGATCCATGATTGAGCCATACTGCTAAAGACTAAATCTCCACAAGCAGAACACACACTTAAGTTAATCCCCTTTAGGCTAAGCGTGCGCATGTACACACACACACACACACACACACACACACACACACACACACACACACACACACACACACACACACACACACACACACACACACACACACACACACACACACACGCGCACCCCCCCCCCCCCCCCCACACACACACACAAACACTGACACACACAGACATTGACCCACACAAATTCTAACTAACACAGACGGGGAGCTCAGTCCCTATTATCACCTTGGATTTCCACTCCCTCTATGACCCAATTTGTTGCCTTCACTTCCTGTTTGTGTGGATCTCACCTCGGTAATCATGCTGGATTTGCAGTGGAAATCCCAGGACTACGGCACGGATTGACAACTATAACACTTTTGCGTATTAATGTGAAAAATGGGCTTGTGTTGTTCTTTTCACCCCTTCATTTCAATGTTCCCAACATGCCTCAGTATCCTTTCACTGTCTGAATCGTGTGTTTTGAACACTCACCCCACGCATCCGTGTAGATGTTCTCCTCGCAGATGACAAACAGGCCCGTGTGAAAGATGGGGAAGACGAAGCGGTCGTCTCCGGTCTCCCAGGAGAACTGGATGCTGGACGAGTTGGACATGCCGGGAACTGGGATACATTTCTTATGCTTGGTGGGTGAACACAGAGGCTTGGGCACCTTCTGTTCCCCCACACACCAGTAGGAGGACGTGAGCACCATGGCGCCCAGGCAGAGAGACACAACAGTCTGGATGAAGGAGAGCGCGGGGGAGCGCATTTGCTGAAGGAACGCCATCATGCCTGGGTGAGGAAGAAGACGCTGGTGAATGGATGCGGGGAGAAACGTTCAGCGAGAAAGACTGGATTGCACACGGAGGGAAGGTCTTTGCTGTCAATAGAGCCATTTTAGGCCAAATAAATAACAAAAATCTGTCGAGACATTGCAAAACATTTGAACATGATGATGAATGAAACAGTTTGGGAGTGTTAGTCTAATCTTCTAATCTAAAAAATATGCAGTATACAATACTTTGAGATTCCTTTTCTTCTACCTTACCTCTTTGCTATCAATTTTCTGATTATTTGTATTTATTTATTGGAACGGGGGGTGGACATTTTATGGTAATTTTCGGGATTTCTTCTTTTATTTTTGGACATTTTATAGTTGCATTTTAAATGTTTCGTTTTCTGCTTTAAAAAAAATAATTAAAAATTCTGCCTTTTTTGGGGCAATTCCAAAGAAATGATATGGTAATTTTCAGGATTTCTTGGACATTTTATGCTTACTTTTTTAACATGTTCTTTTCCGCCTTAAAAAAAAAATTGTAATCAACCCTCTCACATTTTTGGCAATTTTGTAGAATTTTATGGTAAATTTCTGCTTTCTTTTGGACATTTTTAGGGTTTAAAAAAAAAAAAAAAAACGTTTTCCTTTTATCTCTCTTTTTCCTTCTTTTTTTTTTTAGATCCAAAAGGAGCCACAGAAGAAGGACTAATGGGGCTCCGGAGCTGCTGGTTGCAGAACACTGGGCTACACAGTGTTATTCTTCATTTTTAAAACCATAAATTGTGCCATGGACGTAGTTGTTGAGGGGATGAGGTGGGTGGTCATTATTCAGAAAGCATGACATGGACAGAGTATTAATTTTTATTGTGTCTCCCCATGTTCTCACATGCACTGTATAATCTGGTAATAAAAACTCTACTGTATACAGTATTTGGGAACAAGCTGGTCCTATTCTCACACAAACCCAATTCTAATGAAGTTGGGATGTTAAACATAAAAACACCATACCACTTTGTTGCAACTCAGGTTCAACCTATATTTAATTGAATACACAAAACATTCAATGTTAAAATGGATAAATGTTATTGTTTTTTCGCAGACAATCATTAAGTTAGAATTCTATGGCTGCAACGAGTCCCCAAAAAGCTGGGACAGGTGGCAAAAAAGACTGAGGAAGTTGATGAATGCTCATCAAACGCTTGCTTTGGAACATCCCACAGGTGAACAGGCTAATTGGGAACAGGTGGATGGGGCGAGCTTCACCTCTTTGCAAACAAGTGCGTGAGAAAAGAGTCAAACAGTTGAAAGACAACGTTCCCAACATACAATTTCAAGTAATTTAGAGATTTCATCATCTACTGTCAATAATTATCATCAAAAGGTTAAGAGACTCTGGAGAAATCACTGCATGTAAGCGGCAAGGACAAAAACTAACACTGAATGTCCGTGACCTTTGATCCCTCAAGCAGCACTGCATCAAAAACCAACATCAATATGTAAAGGATACCACCACATGGGCTCAGGAACACTTCAGAAAACCAATATCAGTAAATACAGTACAGTGCTACATCCTTGAGTACAACTTAAAACTCTACTATGCAAAACAAAAGTCATTTATCAACAACATTTTGGCCACCTGGGGGCAGTATAACACGGATGCACCGATTGATACACATGGCGCCAATGTCGGTACAAGATGTGATTGGACTGCCAGATTGTATCGGGATCGCCTACTGATGGCGTCACGCAGCAGGATTGGCTTTAGATTGCCCGTTTACAATTGCATCTGTTTGGGAAATTTACTTATGTTCGCAAGCTATGGCAAGACATTTGAAAATTTATTTTGGACAATATCTTTTGTAATTTTGAGCTTTTCTTACCAAATGTTTAGTTTGGATTTCTGAACTTTGACAATTCGTTTGAAAAATAATATTGTTTGATTAGTCTTTTAATTTATCTTGCTAAGTTTTATATTCATAAATGTAAATGTGTAAAGTCAAAACCTACTTTTTTTCTTCTGTTTTTGAAAGAGATGGATGTATATTTACAGTCCATCTCTACTTCCAAAAATAAGAAGGCTATCAAGACCTTAAATTTGTGTTCTCATTTTGGTATTTTTAATATTTCTTAGTTTAAGACCCCTGGCATATATATATATATTTTTTTCCTTTACTGTTATTGTGAGATTGTTGTGTACTGTGATGATGTTTGTTTGCTTAATGTTTGCCATGTTTGGCTTTTGTTTTCAATTTGTGGAAAAAAGAAGCCGTTTACAATTGTTTAAAAAAAAGCTTCTTTTTTTTTTACATTGGAAACATTGGAAAGAAAATATTAAAGATGTCATTTAAATAACAAAATGTGTGGACTGAAATTGTCCAAATGTAAACAAACCTAAGAATATAAAAGCAGGATACTTGAAGATTAAAGAAAAAAGAAAAAGAAAAAAATGATTGAAGCGCCGTCGACCTTGCCGATTACGTCAGTACAGCAGCGCTAACGAAATGCGCGATTCAGACATGTTCACTTCGGTTTGGTTTCTTTTTGAGCAGTTCACAAATAACAATACATCACAAAAATAGTCTTAACGATAATAGCACCACATTAGCAATCTAAACTGACAATATTTGTCACATCTCAGGCAATTAATTTGTGTATTATTCACTCTTTTTTTTATCATTTATTTAATATATCTTGCTTTTATATTCTTAGGTTTATTTACGTTTTTACAATTTCAGCCCGTACATTTTGTTATTTAAATTACATCTTTAATATTTTCTTTCCAATGTTTGACGTCAATTGGATAACTTCTAGCCAATCCTGTGTTCGCTTGGCTACCTTATACGATCTGGCAGCCCAATCACATCAGGTCCAAACTCCTCAGTAAGCCACAGTAAAAAAAAAAATTAAAAAATAAAAATAACTTTTTTGCAGGGGATAAAGAATATGTGTTTGTGACTATTGCTCCACATTTTTGTGTTCAATTATCTATTGCTTAAAGGGTTTCAACACTGCGACACAAATGCTAAACGTAAGCTGCTTGTTAGCATTATGCTAAACAGAATTACGTTCTCTTAAGCAGTGGTTCTCAAGCGCAGTCCTGGAGAGGCCCTATCCAGCCCGTTTTGCATGTCTCACTGAGCCAACACAGCTGAGGATCGTCATCAGGCTTCATGCAGAGCATGCTGATTAGCTGATCGTTTGGGTACCATAGGACCAGGGTTGAGAACCACTGATCTAAAGCAAAGCTTTGTGGATGTTTTAAATACACAACTTGTAATTTTCTTGTTTTGGTTAATTTGACAGTAAAATCAATCAGAATGGAGAAGAGCAGCTGCATGCATGCCAGATAATGAGAACATACTTTTTTTGAAACGATCAATCTCTTGCCTATTATTTTGACTTTTCCAATTTGGGTGAGTTTGATGTGTCACTAAAAATATAACATATGGTCTGTTTGCAAGATAAAAAAAAAAACACAATGCCTCTTGTTTACTTAGGATGATCCATTTGATTTTAAGCAAAAGGTACAGGCTTTTAAACGTCTTGACAGAAAAATAGCAAACTTCAGATAATTAGGTGAAAGAGAAAATGTCCAATTCTTCACCAGGTTTAATTTGACATACATAGTGGATGTGAATAAAGAAGGTATGATCAATTAAAAATAAGAAAAATGCACTCACCTCTTGCAGTGTCTCCAGGGGTTAGTTTGTCATCCCTGCTCCACTTCCAGTCTGCGCTTCACATAGTGAGGAGTGCCAAATGAGGAAGCCAGCAGTCAGACACAACTGTGTGCATATTACACACACACTCCTCTTCTTTAATCCATATTAATCCAAAACAGACAACTCTTTTCCATCTGTTTTCATTTTGGCTCCGCAACTCATTTTCAACTATTCCATTCATCTTCCCTCCTCTTCATCACCGCCGCCACCTCCTGTCCCCTGTGGTCTCCTCCCGGTTCTGATCTGAACATCAGCATGACCTTGACATGATGAAAATGTAGCAAATTCAGAGTATTACATGGACATTGCTTTTCACTGCCATTGCATTTCCACTTGATTACTACTGTGTTTGAGTCTGAGCGGTGTCGACACTAAAGGAGAGCCCCAAGAACGACTTCTTTGACAAGTGCACTCATTCCAACCAAAAGATTGATGATGTTTTCAGTAGAGAATAGGGCATCAGTCACTTTGAAACAACTTATACCCATAACTAGTGGCCCTACATACAGTAGTAGCTTGCATTCTTAAATCTCTTCTTTCATTGTAGAGCTTATGAATACTGCATTTCACAAACTCAGATATTTCAAAGTACGCTGATATGATAAACCCCATCCAGTTTCTAAATAGTGCATTTTAAAATAGCCATGGTCTTTATTTACAAGTGGCAAGGACCTTTGAGCACATGCATTGCGTTGTGCTCCAAAAGGTTTACAATTGCTATAGATGCCACAATGCTTGCAACAGCAGTCCAACCCAAGACACGCTTAGGACCGCCCCCTCATTTGCATAACATAAATGTGGGAGCAGAGCATTTTTATTTGGTTGATATTTAACTCTATTTATATATTTATTTCAACATTTATAATTATTTATTTTATTTTTATGTATTATTTTTATTAGTTGTTTTTTATTTCCATTTTTATTTTTTTGTATTTAATGTTTGAATTATAATTTTTAGATCCGTTTTTATTTTCACTATTTATTTATTGATTCTTTTATTTATTTTTTAATTTTGGCAGTTTTGGTCCTCCATAAAAGATGTCTTAAGATGGCGCCAAAAGCAATACTTAGAATAAATCCAAAAGCAATACTTGGAATAAATCAGTGAATAGGTGAATTTTTTAGAAGTAAAAAAAAAAAAAAAAGACTGAATAGGTTAATCACAAATATGTAAGGGAACCGTGTACATTTCAAGACCCTTACTGAACATTACATTGGGGACCTCCGGTATGCCTCTGTGCGACCATAATAATAATAATAATAACAATAATAAATAAATAAATAGCCTACATGCACATACTTTTGCTGGCTGCCCACGACCGACTAAAAATGGGTCCATGACCCACCAGTTAAAAATCATTGCACTTAACCATCAGCAGACAAAATGGATGCCTTAATTATAGCTTTCAGTCACTTTAGTAAACACTACACAGTAACCCACTAACAGAATGGAAACTGAAAGGGGTCAGGCTTGTCCAGATTTACTTCATTCGATTTGAAATTACATTTATTTAAACTACTTTGGTTTCCTTTTTTCAAAGACAGCTCAACTTGTGAATAAAAGAGAACTATGTATGTCATGTGGTGAAAATGAGAATTATGCTAAGCAAAAAAAAAAGAAAAAAAAAGGGAAACAGAGTTAACTATTGAGTCATTGTGTTTTGAAACAATTGAAGCAAAACGGCGTGCACTACTCCGCTGCAACCTACAGAGGCGCTGTTGAAGTAGTTTGTGTTCTTAAGATGAATGAAGCAATGGAAGGTAAGATAAATCCACGAAGACCTGTGGGCATTGTTCGGCTTCATACAACACTGGCACGGAAGCTCAGAACATTCGGAGATTCTCCCACCCCTTCAGAAATGTTAAAAAATAAATAAAACATAAATCAATTGTGCATGGTTATTCCCCAGAGCAGAGTAAATTATGTTCCAGGAAAAAAAGAGCAAAGTTGAAGCATTTAAGTGTATTCATAATTCATATACATATTGACAACTTTTGTGATACAACATGGTTCTGATAGTGTTACTGCCGTCTTTTAGCTTTTTTTTTTCTTTTTGTACAAGAATAACAATAAAAAATGATCAAGACAACACCATGTACGACTTACAGTTTCAAATCGGATGGCAATGCCTCTTTTGAATGGATTTTCAATCTCCCGCTGGAAAACCACTTGGCGAAGCTTGGTCCCCATTGGCCGGTGCAGCCAACTGGCCAATCACAGCCGTCCGTGACATCCTCATACTCATGTTGTCTGTCTCCTTAAGTGTTACCGTTGGCGTTCCTACGTAGAACATAAGCATCCAGCACACAGTTCATCTTAGTCCGCTGCGCATGGTCAAAGATGGCCTGGACATGGAATGGTCCGTCCTTTTGTCTTCTCCGTGCACATTAGGAACATTTGTACTCCAAAAATAAGACTGTGTCCATCAGATTTTTCAGGAATACTTTCTGTACCGTAAAAAGCTCATGATGGAAAAATAAGAACACTTTTCAAAAAGGACCAGAATGGTATAGCACTTTCTTTCTCTCCCTCTCGCTCATTCACTCGCACAGTTATACACACACGCACGCACACACACACTGATACTTACACTCAATTGAAAGGCAACAAATGTCCGTTCTCCAAGGCAATAAATGTCTTTGTGGCAAACTTGACCCTGACACTCCAGGACATCAATTTGGCTCCTCCCTCTCCGGGAATGAAAGAAAGTAGGGAGGAAACAGCCGCCAATTAACGTTCTGACTGAATATAAAGTGAAATACATCCATTTCATCATTATGGGTAAATACTGATGAGGATACAAAAATAATAATGATGGCTAAAATATGAATTCTTCATCTTGATATCATGAGATAAAATACTATTCCCAATCTCTCTTTTCTCAGTTTGACACCCCGTTTCCTCCCAAAAGGCTTCCTTAAAACAAAAGAATACCCAGACAAAATGTAAATGGGTGATGATAAGCAAGAATTTAACACTTATGGGGTATTTCAAGAAAATCAAAGCAAGCCCAGAGAAGAAGTTTGCTTCTTTTGTTCTCGACTGAAAAGTTATTTTGTTCCACTGTCATTCCTTTCCACTTCGATCTCAGTTAGTGTTTTCCTTTTAAAAGTCTTTTTCTTCCGCTTTGTTCATCAAAGCTGCATGTTTTTTTTTGTCTTGCTCTGCTTTGAAGTGAAAAAGCAATAATAGCGACGGCCTCTTTTCTGTAATGTCTTGAATGGAAATGATGGCGATTCCTGTTGAAATTGTACATTCCCTTTTGTTGCTCGGCCCTGCGCAAATCGTCTTCACAACAAGTCTCATGTCTTAGCCGACTCTTGTCCCAACCTGCACACAAAGAGAAAACAAATTGATATGCGTACACATATCACACACTGTGCAGTGTGAAAACTATTCATTGTATTACAAACCCCAATTCTAGTGATGATTTGGCAATGTGTAGAATGTAAATAAAAACAATGAGATGCAGTTTCACAGTTTACACTTATCTTAACGCTCAAACTCATCAACTTTGGTTGATGCACAAAAATTAGTTGACTGCACCACATTCCCAAAAAGCTATAAAAGGGCAATAAATCACTGGGAAAGATTAGAAACGCAAAAAAACAAACAAAAAAAACAAAAACCAACATCAATATGTAAAAGATATTACCACATACACTCAGGAACAATTCAGAAAACCAATGTCAGTTAACGCAGTTTGTCGCATCTACAAATGAAAGTTAAAACTCAACCATGCAAAATGAAAGCCGGATATCAAAACAAGGCTTTACACGATCAGGATTTTTTTGACCGATCACTGAGTTTGAAAAAGAAGAAGCGATAACCGATTCGATCAGAAGATGGAGCTATTTAAAAAAAAAAAAAAAACTTTTACTCCACAGTCAACATTTGTGGGGTAAAGTGCCTGGCCCAGCCCACGAATATCAAAAACCCATGTAGAATTGACGTCAATTGAAATGCATGGAAATATGACAAATAAAATCGTCTAAAAAATGCAGATAAACATGAAATATAACATGTTATGTCTCATTTTGAGAAGCCAATCAATTACGTCATTGATTGATCGGGCAAATTAAGACATTACGGCCGATCATTGATTTTGTATAAAATGCAAAATGCCGCCCGATCCAGCCAATCAGATTGGTGTAAAGTCTAATATCAACAAATGTCGTAAGTATCTCAGGACCCAAGTTCCTCTGAGATGGATGGATGTAAATTGGACAATTGTGTTGTGGTCTGATGAGTCCACATTTCTAATTGTTTTTGAAAATGATGGAATTTGTGCCCTCTGGGCTAAAGAGGAAAAGGACCATCTGAAATTAATTATATCAAGCAAGAATTCCACCTACAAGGTTTCAATAATGTGTTCATCAGTTCTCGAACGCTGATTGGGTGATTTAAGAGGAAAGATGATATAACACTGCTGGTACACATGACCCCATCACAGCTTTTTTTGGAAAGTGTTGCAGCCATCAAAATTCAAAATGAGGGAATATTTGCAACGACAAAAAAACTAAATAATGAATTGTATAAGTTTGAACATTAAATGTGTTGCCTATAAAGTGTATTCAATTGAATATAGGTGGAGTAGGATTTGCAAATCATTAATATGAGCGTTACACAACCATGTCTCAACTTCAACAGAATTAGGATTTGTATTTCAAAGGTTGTGATTATGTGAAGACAAAAACCTAATCAATCACTTAGGAAGAAAATTGGTACCGTGACTGTCATGTAGTTATGGCTCTGGATCAGGCGTAAATAAGAATGAGATAAACATAACAGCGACAAAGTACTGGCTGCCTTGGCAACAGGTATTCATAGCCTCAACCTTGAGACCGTATTAATCAAACTCATGTTTGTTTTGAACACAGTACTTGATGTTGGGTGCGGACTCCTATTAGGTAGTACGGCTCCAAATGAACACATCAAGGTTAGGGTGAGGTGCGAAAGCAATCTCAATTGAAGAAAACTGATGAATAAAATAATCAAGTCAGAACCTGAATGGCAGGTAGACAATTTAAAATACATAATGTGCCTATTATTGTTGTGACCTCTGACCTTTTTGAAGTGAATTACATACTGTATTAGAAAAACTTACTGCTTTCAGAGTGACTGAATAAGTCTCAGCCTCTCTCAGACTGTTCCAGGTACACCGACTTGGCGGGCCGGAGGTTCTGGGTAACCTGCAGGTGGAACAGTGGACCAAACAGGTTAATCATTAATCGTATGAAAACATGCTGTGTAATGTAAAGACATTCTGTCCGATAAAACCCTATCATCTTTATATTGTTATTTTAATGTTTGGAGTAACATCGTATGAACAATGAAGTGTTGAAAGGTTAATGCAACTGCAGCAACACTCTCTCACCCCCCCCCCCCAATATATATATATATATATATATATACACATACACATATATATACATACACATATATATACATATATATACACATAACCAAAAAAATAAAGTTATTTTAAAAGGTTTCATTTTATGTCAAAACAAGCTAACAAACATGTGTTCCAAATATTCAACCCCTGAAAAAATTAATTTACAAGTCAATTTACTGGTTAAATGGCATGCACTATGCATACAGTATTTGAACTATTGCATTCCTTTGTACTTCCAAATATTTGGAATGGTAATTGTCCACTGGATATTTGTGCTCTATCTTTTATTTGTCCCTTACTATTTTCGAGTTAAGTAGTTAAAAGTAAAGAGAACATTTCTGTTCATGTCATGTCATTTTAAGGATAAATACTATAGAGTGATGCATATCATTTTAAAATGACCTGTAAATCGCACAGCACTAAAAAACATGAAAGAAATGGGAAAAATTCCACTGAATATAAAAACTAACGTTGCTATTTTACCTTGTGCTTCGGACACCGCAGTGAGAAGTTATCTTCATTGAGAGAACAATCTGTAAGGGAGAGGGAAAAATATCGATACATAACAGGACTGCCATATGAAACTCATTAATGCAGAATACCAGGTGGTGTTTCTCGGGGTTATGAAAAATACCAGCTAATAAAGTTACAACCATTCTGAATGTGATTCATGAATTATTTGTATTTTCTGCTTTGTCAGTGTCTAAGCCTTTTGCTCACCTGTTTCAATAGCACAAATGTAGTGATATCGCCGTATGCAGCCTTTACTGTAGCATCCCAGGGTGGAGCCAACCATCTCACAGTATGAACAGCTCTAAGACACACAAGCAGAAATACACATAAGCAATCATGGCATGACAGCAACTACTTAAACGAGCAGCTTCCTTAGACACCGTTTCAAAAGAATGTGATATTTACTGAAAAATGAAACCTAGTTAAACAGATCACATGGATATACTTACCGTTTCTCTGGCACCATCTAGTGCCTCCTGCAGGCCATACAGTCTCCCATTGACAAGGTATACTCCACTGGTCCACACGATGCATCCTTCATGAACCCACAACTCCTCTGGGTCCATGGGCATCTGAGGCAACTGGGCAAGTTGTGCCAAAGGTCCCAGGGAGTCCAAAGCTGGTGGCGGAGGTTGGAAGGGCAGGGAAGCCTTACTGTTGGATGGCACCATTCTGGGGCAGTCCTCGCTGGATTTATGCCTGCGTTTAAAGCGCGGGTGTGAGGTCAGCTTACGGTGTTGTGGTCGCTGTTGGGCTTCATCTGCTGGCTGTTCTTGCTGCGGTTTTGGCAGCTGCTGCTGCTCAGTGTCAAAGTCCGGCTCTCTCTTGAGCTCTGGAATAGGTCTGATATCAAGGTTCATGTCCCAGGATAGTGATGGGGTTTTACTGGCAAGGTATGAGGAGGCAATGGCACTGGACTCACCAATCATATCCTCTCTGTAAGCTAAGAAAGGGGCTCTTACCATGGCGGAAAGAGATTTAATATTTGAATCCAAGCTTACGATGCAGTTACTTAGAGCCGGGGGTCTGGACAATAGAACATGGTTTTGTAAGTTCTGCAAAGTGTCTAAAGCATTTGAGTCAATTTGTGAATTTGGTCCAGTTTTGGTTGCACCTGTGTTTGCATGACATTGTCTAACCTGGGGCTGGTTTTTGGGGAGCTTAACAGCATATTCGGCAGGATAGTATGGCCCATAAAGATCTCCAAGATGTTTGTAATTGGCCCATTTTTGACACAGACAGCAAAGCTGACGGCCAAAGTGTTTAGTTTCTGTAACAGCAGGTCCAGAAACAACATAGCCAGATGAAGGAAGTGCTTTTCCTGACTGAAGTGTAGTTTCCACCTGGTCAGTCTCCCTCATCTCTAACTCCCTTTTTGATAACTGTGAGTAAAGAGTTGAGGTTGGTAGAGACTCAGTTCCACTCCCACCTGTTTTCCCTCCAATCGCACTACGCTCTCCTTTCAACTTGTCATCCTCAGCATTTACAATGGTGCACACTGACCCAATCTCTGGTATCTTGTTCTCGACATGTATGTGTGGCACAAACAGGCCTTTTAGATTTGGATCCAGGAATGCTCTATTTATGCTGTGAGCCCCTTTTGCCCCCAGCAGTGTTTCAGGGTTATCTCTAGCCGCTGATTGTGATGTTGGTGCCCCTCCTCTTCTCATTCTTTGACGTCCTCTTCTTTCTGGTGAGCCATCTTCATCTTTAAAACCTTTGCGCCGCCGTCTCACAGGTTTGACTTCAATCTCTGGTTGAATTGGTTCACTCTCAACATCCACTTTTACTACCTGGGTTAAAATGGGTGGGGTCAGAGGAGGAGTGCTTTTGTTTTCCAAGATGGAGGTGGCTGTGCTGGTTGTAGTTTGATCTGTGTCGGATATTGTAAGGTCTGTTGTAATTGGAGTTGGTAGCAGTTGAGAAGAATTCTGATTCAAGATTGGAGCTTGGGCTTGAGACTGGATCTGTGTTTGGGCAGGATTTTGGACACGTTTTTGTTTATTCACACTTCCAACTGGTCTGCCCTTCTTTTTGCCAGATGGAAAATAGCCTTTAGGCACAGAGTTATCTGGCGTATTACAATCTTGTGTCTGATGTCTGCTCAGATCATGTCCTTGAGACTGGCTATGATGGGGTGAGGTAGCTCTATAGTAGTCATTGCCAGTATAATCATCAAATCCCATGCCAGATTCTTGAAGTTTCTGTCGAAGAAGGTTAGCAGCACACTGCTCTCCTCTTCTTGTCTCAAGCTGCTGGTAAGTATTAGTGAAATGTTGAATGTCTGACAGGGCAGATGAAGATGGAGGTGGAGAACCCTGAACTGGACGGGGAAGTGGTGGAGGAGGGGGTAAAGGTCCGAGCAGCGCAAAGTCTTCCTTGTCACCAGAGGCTGACACTACAGCAGCTCCTAACCCAAAGTCAAAGTCTTTTTGTTTACGAGTTTGTGTTTGTGGGTCACATGGGTAGCCAGATAGTGGCAATGGGCCAGTCTCATCTACACCTCTGAAGGACATCATGTCATTTAATGAGTGAGTGTCTTCAATATAGCCATCATCCCCACCTCCAACTCTAGGAAAATGGGTAATGTCTTGGTCCTGTGAATCACTAAACTGTGGGATTGTTGCATGAGTAAAGCCCGAGTAATGATTTGTTCCATCATCAACATTGCTGGCAGGCTTTGTAATACTTGGTGATATTTTCTGAACTATTGCCTCAAGTTTCAAACCACGTCCTTTCTTCGGAGGCAAGGCCTTTGTACTTCCACCTGATGGGGACAGAGATTTAGCAAAGGCATTATCACCAGGCAAAGGGGAAGAGAGATGTGGAATATCAGAAGAGGATGATTCATCTTCATTGCGATGGTTTGACTCAGGGTGCACCCCAGCAGGGTGTGAATTTGTAGCAGCCTTCTGCTGAGATGCATCCTGCAGTAGCCTTTTGGCTGGAATAGGAGAAATAAAAGACCGCACTCTTCTTCTCAAAATAAGAGGATTCGTCTCACCAGGACCTCCAGACTTAGTTTGACGCTGCACCTGTGATTGAGTAGAAGTTACAACAGTTTGAGGTTTAGTAGAGTTGCATGAAGGAGGAAGGCAAGGACGTTTAGTTTCCTCAAGTTCAGCTGTATTTAGGCCATGAGCCTTAGAGGGCGGCAAAATGCTCTGTGAACCTGCCGGAACAGATGATGGTGGAGGAAGTGCTTGCGTCCTGTAGCAAGAATCACCTTCAATCATTCGAACTCCATCTCTGCCTGGGGGTGTCGACTCCCACATTTTCATGTCATAGTATCCGCTTTGTTGATGCAGCAGTGTTTTGGCTGCATTTTGCTCACTGTGGATGTCTGTTTGAGGGATCAATCTCTGTCTGTGTTCTGATTGGCTGACTTTATGTCTCCCTGGGGAAGCAACTGGCATCATCATCATATCCTTAGCAGACCTGTTCATTGCTTTCACCCAATCGTTTATTTCATGTGAATGCTGGAAAGGCCCACGAGGGTGAGGATACATTTGAATCTTATTTGTAGTTTGAGCCTGGGATGATAAATTGTGGTACGGATGGTGGGAAGGAAAATGAGGGTGGCCACGAGGCACATTGCTTTCTCTTGTGTCTCCAAACCGATAACCAGGGAAACTGTTGGAATTGCTTGTTGCTAAATCCACACCATGAAGATATGACTGATGTCTAGACGGTGATGATAACGGATTTGTGCTTAGAGAATGGAGCGGTTGGTGCCTATAGGGGTCAGAATTTAGTACAATGGATGAATGTGTAGATTTGGAAGAATATTCCATTTCACTGTCATTAGTTCCATCACTGCCATGAAAATCGGGGTTTGGATCGATCTCTTTGGATGCAGTTTCAATTTTTACCACTTTTTTCTCTAAAATGTCCTTTTTACTCATATCATTGGCTGATGCTGGGGAGGAAAATGGCTGCTGAATCACAGAGGTGGCACTCTGGTTTTTTTCTCGCTCCCTGTTATTTTCCTTTTCCCTCTCTGGTGTGCTACGCCTATTTGGCGACACATCGCAGATGACAGAGCGACGTTCTGATTTCTGAGATTCTGCTTGACCAGTACACCCTTTCAGTGGCTCAGGCTCTTGCAAAAGGAGCTCCTGTACAGCAGATGATGAGGTGGACATATTGGCCAATGTTTTTCTTTGTGGAAGAGAATAGTCAGCTAAATTGATATGTTTTGGTTGGATTGGCTGTGCATCTGAGGCTCGTGGTAAATGATCCTCAGAGAAATCCACTTCTTTTTTTGCAGTATGTTGCAAAATCTTTGTGTTGGAAACATCTGGCTTAATTGACGACTGAAGACCTGTGGCAAAATTGGTTTTACTTCCAAGTCGATGATTCTGATGTTGGGGCTTTCCCGTAGTTCCCATTAGGGCCAAATGATCACTGGCTCCACTTTCCACCATTTTTATATTTTCTGTCATACCATATGGGTATCTTGTTTGAAATTGTTGTTGAACTTGGAGATGTGCAGGAAACGCCTGTTCTGGTCTTCCATAACGTCTATCTAAATTATAGCCCTGAAGAACCTCTTGTAAAAGGCTAGGGAATTGTTGGATTTGAGAAATGTCATCTTGGGCTTTTGTTCCTACTGCTTGGCCTCTCTTTCCAAATGCCTCAGTTAGAGAACTCAATTCTTTTGAATGTTCAGGAACACAACCGGAGTGTGATTGCTGAAAGCTTCTGGAACTTGATTCCATTACACCTGCTGGGCCAGTCCTTCCTTTCTTCATCATTGACAAATCAGAGCCATAGGTTGACTCTACAAACCCATACTTGTTTGATCCAAACTGGCTGAGATTGTGGGCTTGTTCAATATTAGATTTTGGGTGCTGAGATGAATATCGACTTAGGTCCATACCTTCTTCTCCATTATTACTCGTTGACTCTTTCAAATAGGATTGTTTCTCCTTCAAACAGAGGTCTTGGGGCTGCTTGCTTTTTTCAACCTGACTTCCCTCAGAACGAGCTGAAACAATCACACCAACACTTAGCTGTTCCTCAGATGTGGGTTTTTGTTCACTCTCGCCATGTGCTGTAGAAGCAGTGTGCAACATATTTTCTTTGTCCTGTCCATGCTTTGTGCTGATTTCTTCATCTCGAAGCATTTGGCTATTGCCTTTCTCCATTTTATCAACCCCGTCTTCATGTTCCATTTTGATCTGTTCATTTTTTATTTCGACACTCTTTTTATGGCCACCTTTTGAGTTAGTTTTTAATAAACTAGGATGTAAGCCACGATTTGGCTGGGGGGGAGGAATAATACAGGAGATGGATGAAGAAACTGAAACTGGAGGTTTTGAATGTGAATTTGGGTCAGCCTCTGGAGATGGTAATGTAGACGCAATATGAAGACTTGCTTTTGAGACCATTTCGTTTGGTGGTGACTTGTATGTAAATGTTTTGGCATTTAATGCTTGTCCAGGTTGTGGCTGGGGTTGGCTGTGAGGAGGATGATAAAAAATTGGTTTAGATTCACTGCTTGCACCACTCATTTGCCTCACTCTTGTATGTCCTCCCTCTATTAAATGATCCTCTTCCTCTATCTTGGTTTCAGCTGACATAAAGGAGGAGTCCTCATCGGCAACAGTTTCTAAACCAGCCCCTTCAGCAACTCCTACAACAGTTCCATCTTTAACTGCAACTGCACTTGGATTTTTACTCCTTGGTTGCAATGTCGGAATACTGTGTGTTGTTGGCTGCACCTGTCCACCCTCTTTGCCCTTCTTCTGCGACAGCACATTGTCAGTGCGGAGCATGTGTTGAATAGTGTTCGGTAAATTAGCTACCTGGGAGCTCAAGGCATTAAGACTACTTAGTCCTGTATCATGCATTTTCCCAACTATGGGAGAAGAATAAACAGAGGGACCTTCCTCTCGGGGCGCAAGCCCTGAACCTAGACCAGTTTTGTTGCAACTTGTTGGTGGCACACTGTTTACTCCAACAGTACTGATGTTATGGCCTTTGTGACTGCCACTGCTACCACAACTACTGATGCTACTGTTTGAGTTGGGTGTTGGACTTAACTGTGACACGGCCTGGATTAATCTATGACCATGACTGCTGCTATGGACAGTAGATGAAGGGTGGGAAGGGCCAGAGGGGTTTACATAGGTTTCCGAAACACCCATCAAAGGGGAAGGAGTGGAGCTACAGCCGGGGGAATGTACTGCTGAGGCAGCTGGGGATGGGTTGGAGATCGGGCTAAGGTTTTGGTTCATCTGACTTTGTTGAGAATGCAATGGGGATTTGGCTATTTCTTGAGATGCTGCATGAGGTACAGTGGGGGTGGAGGCCTGGTGATGTTTACCATACACCGTGCCTGGAGATGGGCCTTGGTGCTGCATCTTTAGAGTGTTGTCGTAGCCCACACCTAAATTGTGCTGTGTGTTGCAGTGCTGCAGTGTGCCCTCCTTGTGAAGTGTTTGCGTCTGCGGAATATATCCAGCATAGTTTGATGCATGGTAACGCTGCTGAATACTCTCCACTGGCCCCATATTGTTAGCAGCAGCTGAACCAGAGGCAGAGTTTGCACTTGAGTTGACACTGTGTGAACTGTTGACTTTGGGATCAAAACCGGTGTTAGCAGTCCCATCAACATATCTCTGTGGAGGGGGGCTGTACATCCCCGATGACCCCGTGGATGCTCCTGCCTGTGGAGAGTATTGTGGGTATTGAGGGTTCATTCTATGCCCAGAGCTCGGATAAGTCCGATGCTGCTGTCCATGGTGGACTGGAGAGAATGTTTGTCCATGTTGGCGGCTCTGAGAACCTGGCATGGCTTGCATTGCAGCGTTCTGACTCATATTGTATTGGTGCGGAGAGAATGCTCCAGAGCCTCCACCTGATCCAGTGCTGGGCCCATAGTCTACTGAATATTGTGACATGATGCCAGATGATAATACAGACCCAGCACCAGAATGTCTGTACTGAGGAGGTATGTGAGCATCAATATTAGGGTAGCCAAATCCTGTTCCATAGGCCAGACCTCCTTTTCTGTTTTTGTCCTTCCCGCCCAATGAGAAATAATAATCCATTGTGTCCTTCCTGTATGGGTTGCTACTGCTGCTGTGAAGGTTACCCTGTGTGGGCGATGGCTCGACAATGCCTCTGTTTCGAGCATTGTAAGCAAGCATGGGACTGGCTTGATTGGAGTGGGGATGGCCTCTGTGTAGGCTATGCTGTTGCATCGCTGCATAATCTTCTGTCATCCTTGGGGAGATCTGGGGGTCTACACTTTGAGGGGGATATGGAGGTCCCCCTCCACCCCTCATGCTAAAGCCGGGGGGGAGAGAATGGGGGGTGGGGCTATTCGAAAAATTCTGCATGTTTTCCCCTTTGACTTAGAGAAAGACAACACTGATTAATGTCAGTGGGAAATGCAACCCATGTATAAATGAAGAGCTGATAGCAGGAACCATGGATGCAGAAGAGAGCAGAACTTTTTAAAAATGAAATGCTTTGTTAAATCCACTACAACACTGAAGCACTGGGAATGTACAACTGAATACCAGAAGTAACCAACAGATGGTTGTATCAAAGAGTAAAAATGTTTTAACTTCAATGTGGCATTGGCATATGGTTGTTTCCACAAAAAAAGGCTCACATCACAGTGGGTTTAAAATTTGAAGTCATTCCTTTGCAGTTTGGCATCAAGAATATGATATCATGGATGACTAATGCGTCACTATGTAAGGCAACTTCAAATGTCTCACTTGCAGATATTGTTCCATAACAGCTCCAGCAAACGTAGCTGTTTTAGCATAAAGATTATGGAAATATATAATTGCAATTGTGCAAAAATATTTGTTCCATTGAGACAGAATTCTGACAAGATTTTTCTTCTTCTTCTTCTTTTTTAGTATGTGAAATTTTGCTAGGGCGTGAACCAAAATGATCTTGAAGTATTTCAGTCAAAAAGGTTTGAAAACAGACTTTTACAAAACACTTCCCAGGACTCCATTGATATTCTCATCCACTCTTGGGTGCAGTGTGACACGGTAGCTCTTGTCTTTCTTGGTCATTCTCATTTCATATCATTTTTGTTTTTGTTTTGCTTTTTCTGTCACTACATGCATTCATCTGGGTGATAATTTGTCTTTGGTCCCTCTTATTTCATTATTTCTTGGCATAGATTCCTCTTGATGCTGCTCTCCTGGTACTTCACATGTAGTCGTCTTACCTTTGTTATTTTCTGTCAACCATCATTTAATTCTACCTAGCTCCATGGCAACTTATTTCCCAAAAGGAAGGTAATCCATTTATTCCACTTCAAGTTCAGTCCTTTCAAACTCCAGCTCTCGTTTTTTCCTCAGTAACTCCATGCAGATAAATTCATTTTCCGGCAGCTGCAGACCAGTGGCTCAGAAGTCTGTAAATCAAAAGACAAATGTATAAGTTGGCATGTGAGGGGGTAAAACATAATGCCATACAATTATTACTGTGATCATATGAACTAATGTCTGTTGAAACATAGACATATTACGAACATTATGTACTTGTATACCCGAGTTTTATCTTGAGTCAAATTATGTCAAATACATGATATGCCAAATTTATGATTTATCAACACTGTAAAATTATCTTTTTTTCTTTTAGGAAAATATATGTTCACTATTGTGCCTCAAGTTTTCAGTAGTGAAGAACTCTGTCTAATATTTTGGCCTCATTCAGTTGCTTGAGCGTCAGAAACATTGGGGAATGCTCCCTGGTTGATGATGATAGTCATAGATAGTTATATTGTGCAAGTCATAATGCTACTTATTAGTTTATGGCTGTATGGTGGTGCTTGGCACAGTAGGTACTACTCATAGGGAATTGTTGTAGTCTACTTAAGTGTATACAGATTAAAGGTGCATGCAAAAAATATTAGATTCGATACAAGATTCGTACACATTTTATGAAACAAATAAAAAATATGAATATAATGTAGACATTTATAAAAACTAACATTTTGTCATGGACTTTGACACAGTTTTTACAGACATAGAAAAAAGAGGCATGCCTAAGCGTTCCCTCTTGACTGATAAGTGGGGCAGTGGGAGCAAGCAACTCTGAAAATAAAGTAACATTCACAGTCACAAAATACTGCTACCACACTGCAACTGCTGAAATAAAACAACTTCATAAAGCCAAGCTTCATTATAGTGGCACTAAATGTAAACTTTATTGTGTGTTAACTTCTTTTAATTATAATGGCTCACAATTTGAGGGATTGCACCCTGTTTTATGGGGTCAGGGCCCATAATTGCCTGTGGTGTCAAGCTTGCATTGTCTTGTTTTTGTTGTTGTTGTTTTTAAACTAACAGAATAGTTAAGTACCCTTCGATGCATTTGGACAATTGTGTTTTGTAAAGTACACCCTTAAGAAACTCATTATAATTAAACTATTAACTGTGACCATTTCCCTGTCTGTCACTTTTCTTAATATATTGCACATGAATGAACACAAATAAGCCAGTGATGATCAGTGACACAAAAGCAAACGGTGCATGTATCAGGCAGTTGTGTCTTCAAGCATGCCACTGGAGTCTGAAAAAATCTGTACAGTTGGAGAGATTCTATTGATCTCCACCCTTGTATCTTAATTACTAATTAATCACAGTAGCTCACTGAGCACGATCAACACACACAGATAGAAAACAGCCTGTGTAATGTCAGCAAGACATGGCTGTCATGTTATTAACTGCGTACGCAATTATACTGTTGCACCAATTGCATAGCAAACATGCTGTTTTTTAGTCGCTGCATTAGCCAACAGTAGGCTTTACGCATTCCGATTAGCTTAGTCGTGCTGCCTTTTTAGCTAAGTAATGTTGGCGTTAGCTCATACACTGCCAATTGGGATCTAGCAACGCTACAAGCTGTGGTTAGCATCTTAGCAAGACAGCTAATTAGGGTTTATTACGCTCTTGCACGTTATTTGAGAGCATACACACACAACGATAGCCACGCCAGGCTAAAAGCTGCTTTAGCTAGAAAACTGGGGTGATTAGGTGCAGATGTTTCCCCCTCACAATTCAGTGGAGCTGTAACAAGCTGGTTTAGCTAGCGCATATAGAGAAAATGAGCAAGAGACGTGATGTGGGATAATTAGCATCACTCTCCTTGGCGTTTTTCAAGAGCTAACGTTGGTGAGGGTACGCTAGCTAACACCTTTAACACATACCTGAAAACGTAGCAACACAAGGCCCTGCTTGGAGTGAATGGCTCCTATTGACAATCCCGCTGTTGTGGCAGGAAAGCCCAATCTCAGTCTCGAGTCCAATGCTACGCCGCTTTTTCCTCGCAGACGTTCTGGGTCCAGGAAACCCCGACCATCGGCGACCAGTTTCGGGGAGGGGGGGGAGCCGTCACGACAGTCGTATGCCGGGCCTTTCTGCCGAATTCCCCCCTCTTTTTTCCCTTTTGTCCTCACCTCCAGAAATGATGAGAGCAGGGCACAATCGGGTGCCTGTGGGTCCCGTCAGTGGTGAGGTCCACACACACACACCCGCCCCCTCTTGATCTCTCTCTCTCTCTCTCTCTCTCTCCCTCTTTTCACACACCGCTGAGGTGATTGCACCTATCTTCAACTAAAATGAAACACACAAGCCTCCACGAAGCGCCCCGACGTCCCCGAAGTGCATTACATACCTTCAGCACATGCTCTTTTCCCTACAAGACTGTTTTTTTTTCTTGCAACAGAAAGATCGCCTTGACACACACATGCATACACGTTCACAAACATGCGCACACACATTTCCCCTGCGCCCCCTCCTTCATCATCCATATTACAGCACCATCTATTTTGTTATTGCTCAGATTTTCATCAAATTCTTCCATTAAAATTTTTATTGGACTAAGTGCATCATGTTCTCATCTATTATGATGTTATTTTTCCGCATCACAGCTCCTTTGTTCTTGTTCCAGCTTCAGTGAAAGTGAATTAGTCACCAGTGTACAATGGCAGGGACCAGATAGACTTGCATAGGATGTATAAGACTGCAGTGTTTGTTTTGTTGTTGCTGTTTTATTTATGCTGGAATGCAGGTCTATTACTGACAGCTGCTTTATACTTTGGTTTCAAATGGACCTTAACTTTTGCTGTGTTTTGATGTAACAAACATATAATGGCCATATAAATCTATCAATTGCAACTTCACTGGCGTTCAATACATTCTGTGAGAGATGTTCTCATCCGTAAAAAATACCTAATTGTTTTTTTGTTTTGTTTTAAATGTTTGCATTACTATATATAGATATATTTAGCATCTAGAGAAAACAATAAGAACATATTTGGATTTTGTTTTGATCTAACATACAGTATAATGGGCATGATTGCAACGTTACTTTTCAATACATTCTGAAGGAGATTTTACCATCCAGTTGAAATTAATTGTTAATTTATTAAAAACAATAAATGTAGTTAAATGACCTTTTGGGGAGACGTGGGCTTGCATTTAAGACAGCAGAGTGCCATTTGTATGTTACTGTGCTATATTGTGTCCAGGAATGCAGATATTGTACTGCCAGCTGAACAGGGGCGGTGCTACGCTGGGGTTAGGGGTGCTATAACCCGTCAGAAATCTGTCTAGCCCCAGTTAAGCCCTCCTCCAGCATTGTATTTGATTATTTATTTGATGTGTTAATTGATTGACTTTCCCTGTGAAGTCACAGCAACACACGCACGCACGCACGCACGCACGCACGCACGCACGCGCACACACACACACACACACACACACACACACACTATATATATATATATATATATATATAAAACCCAGCAGCTAGAGATAACTTTGGGGGAACAAAAATGTGTGTTTTTTCTGAGCAGAGACATGCTGTCTTGACACTTTGACACCCCTGCACCACAAAACATACAAACTACATGCACATGCACCCACCTACCAAGACACAGACAAATACAACAATCAAACAGGGAACTGCAGTTAAAACAATTAACCTTCACTGGGTCACTTAACCCATCACTCAAGGCTGAATTCTCTCTTCTTAACAACACTCAATGCATTTCTTTCCCTTGCAAAACACACGTCTATTTCTATCATAGTTGCCATAGCAACTGCAGCACAGAGCTTTAACTGTGGATAATTTTTAGGCTACTGACATTTGTGGCTCACGTGCACATTTTAACACGCATCCACTACCCAGGTAGAATTCTCCAACCAAACGAATTGCGTGCAACATGCGGTTGTGCACTTGTGCGAGCAAGCTGAAAGAGAAGAAGCTGAGAGGCGAGAGGCGCCGTGCATTCATACGTTGAACCAGTAAGTCAGCCAGCCAGGCCTATCCAATCAACAGGAATGCCTGTTGGGACTTGCACAGTCGCTCCATCACAGACAAGGTCACAAAATCATCTATTAAGCAGCCACAAAGCACACAGTAGAGAATAAAACTAGTTTGGGATGTTTATCATTGTAGATGTACACAAACAATCCTAATTGTCTCTTCAAATGCAGATACAACATTGCAGATGTATTACTGCATGTAGCCTTTACACTTGCACTTGCCTCGCTTTCAATTGTATACTTTTTTTCTTTACTTGCACGTGTATGCTTTAAAAAAAATCGGACAAAGTACGTATTATGCATTTAATAGCAGCATCCATGTTGATTTTGTTGTTCTTTAAATTAACAATACAAGGGCCTCAGTTTCTGTTAGTATTTTTTTTAAAGAAAAATATCTGTCCGTCCGTCCGTCTGTCTATCTATCTATCTATCTATCTATCTATCTATCTATCTATCTATCTATCTATCTATCTATATATATATATGTACAGGAAATATGCTAAGGCCAGTGCATTAATGGTTCTTGTTGCCTTTATCTAAGTGTTATACTTACAACAATGCTTGAAATGTCAATGCTTGAAATGTCACATTTACTTGCTTAAATTTGACAAATAAACACAGCGTTACTGTGTGGTGTTATGTGGTAGCAGCCGTAAACTCGAGACAGTACACTTGTGCTCATGAGTTTACATATTCAGACCGAGGTTGTTTTTGTTTGCTTCAAACACTTTACTGTTGAAGAGTGGATTTCTTTTTATAGCATTAAAGTATATTAAGGTTTTATTCTGTACATTCTTGTAATAAAACAGACAAATGCACTTGTTTTATTTTGTCATACATGCGCTGAGTACTCCCAGTACCCCACCCCCCTCCAGTAGCGCTGATGAAAAATTGTGTGCCCCCCCCCCCCCCCCTCCATGGTTTAAGTTTCCCATCCCTGGCACAAGGTATTTAAGTTCATGATTTCCATCATAATGTGGTAGACTAGAGGTACAACTTGAAATTGTATCTTTAATACTGAGGTTTCCAGTTAGACATTCACAGTGTCCGACACTGTAAAGTGAATGAACATTTGCATGTAGTAGTTTGAAATATTTAGTTAATCATTTTGTTGTTTATAAACCAATGCAATACTATATTAACTTATACCACTGCACTATACCGTTTAAAAAAAAAGGTGGTTTTTTTCATTCGTTTTGTCCACTTTTCTTTTCCCCATGATATGCTTCCATCAAAGATACCTCTAAGTACAGGTACTGTTAGCTCCCATATAATGACAATATATTGTATTCAATATACTGAATGCAAAAACGAAAATGTTGTTTTGATAGAAACAAAAATCTTTAACATCTCAGCAAATACCTTTTTATATAATTTTATATTATTAGAATGAACAACTTGCTACCAAGCAGAGTTTGAGCAGTTTCCTTGACGACCACATCAAGTCAAGTGACTGAGCTATGAATACAGCGACCAGCCACAAAACTGTGACCACTTGCTATGCTACTGGTATGCAATACACAAGCTGTATCAAATATTCTGTCTTTACAAAGATGATAATGTTCCTTTGGGATTTGCTCTGTCAGACAGGTATTAGTTTAACAATATGCTTTTTAATGTGGTCATAGTTTGCAGTTTGCAGGGGTGTACAACAGCATGGCATCATCTGGGTGCAATCTCAATGTCTGACCTAAGCAATACTGTATAGAAAATGGATAGATGGATATTGACAATTCCGAGCTTACGTTACAAGTCAAAATGGCAGTCTTATGCTGCATTCGAAGACAGTTTGAAGTCGGATTTATCCCAGTCAGAGTGTCCCAGCTTCACCCTCAAAGCGTTCGAGGCAAATGTAAACAACAAACATTGCTGATTCCCATAAATTGTTTGTTGTTCTGGTTAAGCAGTGATTCCAAATCACCAAATCACGCTGTGTCACGTGAACATTCATGTATTTACATTTGCCTTGGACGCTTTGAGGTCGGAACTGAAACAACCCGAGTGGGATAAATCCGATTTCTTACATTCCTCGAATGCAACATTATTTCCTTGGTGAAACAATGCTCTCCACTCATTGAAAAGCATTAGACTTTACGTCTTTACCCATCTCAAAATGGGAAACAGACTTGTCTATAGCTCCGGAATCTGTCTTTTGGATTCAAGTTTGTGAAAACGTTTTTAAAATGACACAACACACAAATTTACAACTTATCCAATATAAAATTATTCACAGAACATACATTACTCAATATATGATGAAGAAAATGGGACTCTCAGACTCCGACATTTGTCTCCAGTGTTTACAAAACACTACAGACACTTATTTTCATGCTTTATGGTTATGTACTCCGGTTATGTGTTTCTGGACTAAAGTCTTAGAAAAACTTTCCGCTGTCTTGGACTGTAGGATACCGTTCTCTCCAAACTTGTGTTTGCTAGGTGACTTAACAACAATTGACTTACCACATAAACAATTTCAATCTATACTTGTAGCCCTTACTATCGCAAAAAAACCAATTCTTGTTAACTGGAAAAATAAACAAACTTTGAATATCGACCAATGGTCTAACCTCCTCATAAATCATATTTTAATGGAAAAAATATCTGCCTCAAATAAAAACCAAATGTCAAAATTTAAAGAAACATGGTCTACGTATATAGAATTTTTTAACCTAAACTTGGATTTTAATTCTGCCTGTTAGCGAGAGCCACAGCAGCGTTATAACTTGCATTGATGTTTCTGTATTAGGCAATTTGTAACTAATGGTTGTGTTTCTATAGTCAGGAACCCGGCTGCTGCCAGCGGGATCGAGCGGATTCACCTCCGATGGGCACCAGGGGTTGATATTCGGATTCACGGCATGCCAGTGGGTTAATTCTGTGGGTGCTGTCCCCCCTGGCTGGGCGTGGGCGGGTCTGCCCCTCTGTTGGCTGCTGGGTGGCGGATGCGTCTTGGCCGTTCCCTGGGTCTCTTGGGGGGTGCTGCGTTGCGGGGCTTTCCCTGGTGTCGGGGGCGGCGCCGTTCCGGCGCGGTCCGTCGCTCTGGGCCCGGCGACGCGGTTCGGGGCCTGTGGGCCGCCGGGGTGCCCGGTGGTTCCCTCTCCCCTCCCCCTTCCTCCCCCTTGCTGCCTCTCCCTCCTCGCCTCTCCCCGCCCGTCCTCCGCCTCCCTGTCCCTTCTCCCTCGTCACCCTTCCTCCTCCTCTCCCCCTCTCTTTGCGTCCCTGCCGCTGCCCCCTGCCCTTCTTGTCGTCCCCTTCCCCCCTCCCTTCCCCCTCCCCGGTACGCCTTCCTTCCCCTCCCCTGGGCCAGGGGCTCCATCCATGGCCCGGGTCTCGGTGCTACGGGGGCCGGCGGGGGTGGCTGGG
This sequence comes from Leptonotus elevatus, assembly GCF_054856555.1. Classification (NCBI taxonomy): domain Eukaryota; kingdom Metazoa; phylum Chordata; class Actinopteri; order Syngnathiformes; family Syngnathidae; genus Leptonotus; species Leptonotus elevatus. The sequence continues at coordinate 49,745,968 of NC_141239.1, read as the reverse complement.
GTTTGATGTCGTGCCCGCCCCGCTCCAGTGGGCATCCTGGCGCCTCGGGCGGGACCCAGTATCCGGGGGGCGAGCCCTATCGCCCCGCCGGAGGGGTCCCATATGCCCGCCGGGGTCCTGGTGGGGTGGGTGGGGGCTTGGTGGGCCGGTGCGCCTCCTGCCCCCGCCCGGTTGGGGAGGGCCCCGCTGGTCACTCCTCTTAACTCACTACACTAGGTTTGCACAATACACTTTTATAAACATATAGGGCACATAACACACTTTGGGGGGTGGGGTAGGGTGGAAACACCGTCTTCACCCTACAACTCCCCTCCAATTTTAATACACCACACAACTTGTGTGGGGGGGGGGCTTGTGGGGGTGCCATCGGTTGGGGGCCGCAGTATAGAGCAGTGCTGCGGTCCCCTGTCCGTGTCCCCCCCCCCCCCCCCCGCCCCATCAATTTTTTTTAATGCACCACATACACTCAGTAACATACTTGGGTGGCGGGTGGATCGGAGCGTGGGAATATCATTTCCATCGGCTCCGGTTCACCTGCTCCTAATTTTAATGCACCACACACACACACTTGTATATACACTGGGTGGGGTCACATTCACGGTTTAGGGGTAGAGTTCGCCAGTCCGCGAGCTGGCGGACTCAGTAACAGGGGTTAATTTTCACAAAGAACGCTGGGGTGACGACCGGGGCCTTCCCCCGCTGGGCCTGGGGTTCGGGGGTGTCGGCCACCCTCTGGTGCCCCCATCTCCCCCTTCTGCCCCCGGTGTTCCGTCCTTCCACACGGCGGGGGGTGGGGTGGGCGCGGCTGCCCTCCCCGCTCCTCTGTCCGGCCCCTCTTCGGCGCCGGTGCCTGGGTGCGGGTGGTCCCCGGGGGCTGGGGGTCGGGGGTTGGGGGGCTGCCGGTTGGTCGGGGTGGGGTCGGGGGGGGGGCGGTGGTGGGGGTTGCGGGGTGGGGGGGTGCTGGGGGTGGGGGGTGTCTGGGGGATTGGGGACGTGGGGGCGGCTGGGGCTGGGTTGGGTGGGTGGCGGGGGTGGATGGGGGGCGGGGGGTCGTGGGGGGTGCGGGGGTTGGGGGCCGGTGGGGTGCCTGGTGGCCCTGCAGTGCCCCGTCCTGCTGCGTTGGGCCGGGGGCGCGGGCCGTGTTGGGGCGGGGGGCGCTCCTGCTCCTGGGTTTGCTCTCCGGCCGGTGGCCCTGGCGGGGCCCGGGGGTCGTCCTTTGGCGCTGCCGCGGCCTGGGGGGCCCTGAGGTGTTGCGCTTGCTCTGTTCCGGCGGGGGTCGACGGCTCCCCTCTTTGGTGGAGATTTTCATGCATGCCAGATCCACCACACCAGCATCTACCGAAACTCAGACACAATCTGTTTCCTCCTCAGGTTATTGAATCGGTGGAGGCTGGTGTCTGCGGATCTCACGCGGCTTCGTCTGTCCTTCCTTCCTTTTCTCGGTCTCTCCTTTGGTCTCTTGAGGCCTCCCTGATTTTATGTTTTTTGGATTTGTTGGGGTCTGGATGTTTCTTGGGCTGGGGAGGAGTTCTGGTGGGGGGTGTCTGGTCGGTGCTGGATTTCACCTTCCTTGGTTTTCTTTGGTCCCCTCGGGTCTCCTGGTGTTCGGTTTAGGTGAACGGTATGAGATTTTTTCTAATAGGTTTTCTGGTGAGCTAACAAATACACGCACGCATGCACGCACGCACGCACGCACATACACACCCACACACACACACACACACACACACACACACACACACACACACACACACACAAAAAACAAAAAACAAAAAAATAAAAATAAAATAAAAGAGCAATGATGATGACATTTCCGAATGAACAATACTGAGCTCTTAAAGAAAAAAGGAAAAAAGAAGAAGAAAAAAAAAAGAATAGCATTAGACTTTGGATATTCGTAATTTGATTTATGAGGATTATTTTGATTTGAAAATGTGACAAAATTAGTTTGACTACTATAATAATAGGCTATGCCTGGTTTGTTTGCTAGTCACAGGGGGAAAAAACAATGCAATACACCCGTGGAAATGAAGAGATGCATTGCGGAAATAGCAGAAATGCCCGGGTGTTTGAAATTGTCAATTAGAGAATTGACCTGGAATTGAACCCACTGTCTGTATGAAAGGCATGTACATTGACGTTATGTACAATATCCTACATATGATTAACATAAATGGTTTATTATACTACTATAGGCCTAATAATATGTAAAATAAAATAAAAATATATATTGGAATCAATTTAATAAATGCAATAATTATAGAACATTTGTGTATACAGTACCAACAAAAATACAATAAAGTATATAGTTAATAGATTAGTAGATTATAGTGTCAATAAAATGTTCTTTTCTTCGACGAGATTCAGAGGCGGATTCAAATGAATGTGGTTTAAATATCAATAAACAACAGGTGGCGCTCTCTCCCAACATCACTCATTGTAAGTTAGATTTTGCCGGTGGACGTTAGCGACCAGCAGGGGGAGATGTCGCCTAATGTCTAATTGGTTTTTCAACTCGATCACACCAAGGCTGTCTCTCTGCCACACTCGCCTCGTATCCAAGCAACCACAGAACCCTGCTTCCAATCACTACGGATACCGGGAGGGATGGAGGGAGGGTGGAGAGTGTGAAAGAGTCAAAGGAGAAGGCGGAGGAGGAGAAGAGGATGGTGAGGTATCAGCATCCAATGCAGCAAACCTGAACGGGTGAGTGCCAGCCAGGTAATCGTTAAAACAGCTGTGTGAAGGGGCTTGGGGTTGGAGGGTTAATTGAGGTAACCAAGGCTGTAAGGGACACACTGAAATCACATTTCAAATCAGTCATGTGATAGAATGTGAAGGAAAAGTGAGTGATTGCCCTATTAAAATAGTTCGTCTTGTGGACTTCACAGCTCATACCCCCGCCCCTCCTCGTAGGTCGGCTCTTTCTGTCTTTCACGACTTTCTCATTCGTTTAAATATCACCGCTCTGTCCTTGCGACATAAAGGAGCTTTTCCATTACAGGTTCCAGAACGGCTTGGCCCCACTCTGCACCAGCCTGACTTGGCCCTGCACGGCCTGGCCTCCGTGACTTCTCCATTACAACAGGCGCTAATCAATCGGGGAGAGATCAATGGAACTGCGTGAGCCTCAACTGCATACTCGCAGTGTGTGGGGTTCTGTCAGATTTCATAAGGTTTTGCAGCAATTCAAAATACGAATCGCAGTTGCACGATGTGGCGACGTCGCAAATTAACATCCATGAAATGCACAGAGGATTTCACACATATACGAAAAATAAATTTCTGGGGTTAAGCGAAAGCGACACAGTTGCCTGTGGCCAAAAGATTTAAATAAAATACAGTATACAATACACATATATTGTGTTTTTGCGAGAATACCATACTTACAATTTCATGTGTAATGTCACTATTCGTACGTAGCACGCTGATGCCAAAGTGTGCAGAAATGTCATACAGCAGACGAATTGTCTTAGCAGAAAGGACAAAGTGCATACTTGTACATAGACATCAAGAATATTGAATAACTTCTCAAACACATTTCCATAATACAACCTAAATGAACATAGCGAGGACGTCATGCATAAAAGCCCCCACATGCTCACAGTTCAAGCACACAAACGTTCGTACAATTCTCGTGTGATGCGGCACTGACCTCAGACACGAGACTCCGTCCTCCTCCCTTCTTCTCCTCCTCCCCCACCCCCTCATGGCGGCTGTCGTGTGAGGATATGCAACAGTGATACACGAGCGGCAGGGTTTTGTCGGGAACACTGAGCTGCCATCAATGTCAGGTGGATTCACTACAGGAGCCACTCAAGTGAAAGCTGACAGCAGCTCACAAGATATTCAATATGATACGTCCATTTCAAGCAATTGGTTTTAATCTTACATATAAAGTGTTGATGTTCTCTGAGATTTGTACATACGTGATGGTACAACATACTGTAGGTAAATATAACGTATGTAGAGCAAATAAAGTGAGTCTACTTAATGCTTGTTGCAAAATACATTTGTTCCTCTCAGTTTGGCAGCAAGTCTGTACTGAAAATGCTAATTTTCTTCACTTTGACTGATTTCACAATATTTATTTTCACCAAATCCCTTCTTGGTACAAATTGGACAATAGATGTATACACAAATATTTGCTTGCTGCTATTTTCAATTACTTGTGATTTCAAGTTCTATTTCTAAAACCAAAATGAACCGGATAAATGCAGACGTTGGTTAATAATGGTTTAGAAAATGTTAAGAATATGCTAATACGGTGAGGCCTAATTATATCCAGTGCTTGTGGTAAAAAATATCAGGTTACTTATATGCTAGCTAGATAATACTTGAAAATACAATTTGTAGAGTAATAGTATGTGAATTCTGGAATTTTGGAATGGAATGGAAAAAATATGGAATAATTGAGTTTGAGTTTATTTTAAACATGAAAAAAATATATTTTTTAATTCAATAACAGTAATAAACATACAACAACAACATTAAAATAAAAAATGTAATAATGTGGAATGATATTGAACAAAATGGAATCATGTGTAATGGTATCTAAACTTATACATTTAAATAATATGACAAATGATATGTAATGATATTAATGAAAAATGTGCAATACGTTGCTGAAAAGTGTGGAATGATATTAATTTGTATGGAATGACGTGGAATTATATCGAATTATATTAATGAGAACAGTGCAATATTTGGGTTTAAATATGTGGAATGTTGCTGCAAGTTATGCAATGATGTGAAATATTGAATTGTATGTTAAGATGTTAAAAGAGGGGCTGGACCCTCTTCCACTCTGGAGTTGCCCACGGTGAGAGGCGCAGAGCAGGTGTGGGCATACTCATTGCCCCCCGGCTAGGCGCCTGTACGTTGGGGTTTACCCCGGTGAATGAGAGGGTAGCCTCCCTCGGGTGGGGGGACTGGTCCTGACTGTTGTTTGTGCTTATGCACCGAACAGCAGCTCAGAGTACCCACCCTTCCTGGAGTCCTTGGAGGGTTTGCTGGAGAGCGCTCCCCCTGGGGACTCCCTCGTTCTGCTGGGGGACTTCAACGCTCGCGTGGGTAATGACAGTAAGACTTGGAGGGGCGTGATTGGGAGGAACGGCCCCCCCGATCAAAACCCGAGCGGTGTTTTGTTATTGGACTTCTGTCCTCGCCACGGACTGACCATAACGAACACCATGTTCAAGCACAAGGGTGTCCATATGTGCACTTGGCACCAGGACACCCTAGGCCGCAGTTCGATGATTGACTTTGTAGTTGTGTCATCGGATTTGCGGCCGTATGTGTTGGACACTCGGGTTAAGAGAGGGGCGGAGCTGTCAACTGATCACCACCTGGTGGTGTGTTAGCTCCGATGGCGGGGTAAGATGCTGGTACGACCAGGCAGACCCAAACGTATTGTGAGGGTCTGCTGGGAACGTCTGGCAGAATCCCCTGTCAGAAAGAGTTTCAACACCCACCTCCGGCAGAACTTCTCCCTTGTCCCAGGGGAGGCGGGGGACTTTGAGTCCGAGTGGACCATGTTCCGCGCTTCCATTGTTGAGGCGGCCGATTGGAGCTGTGGCCGTAAGGTGGTTGGTGCCTTTTGTGGCGGCAATCCTCGAACCCGCTGGTGGACACCAGCGGTAAGGGATGCCGTCAAGCTGAAGAAGGAGTCCTATTGGGCCTTTTTGGCCTGTGGGACTCCGGAGGCTGCTGACAGGTACCGGCTGGCCAAGCGGAATGCGGCTTCGGCGGTCGCTGAGGCAAAAACTCGGACATGGGAGGAGTTCGGTGAGGCCATGGAAAACCTCTTCCGGACGGGTTCGAGGAAATTCTGGTCCACCATCCGGCGTCTCAGGAGAGGAAAGCAGTGCGCCATTAACACTGTGTATAATGGAGATGGGGTGCTGTTGACCTCGACTCGGGACGTCGTGAATCGGTGGGGAGAATACTTCGAAGACCTCCTCAATTCCACCGACACGCCTTCCTTCTGAGTACTCTGAGGTGGGCTCCCCTATCTCTGGGGTCGAAGTCACTGAGGTGGTTGGAAAGCTTCTCAGTGCCAGGGCCTCGGGGGTGGATGAGATCCGCCCGGAGTTCCTAAAGGCTCTGGATGTTGTGGGGCTGTCGTGGTTGACACGTCTCTACAACATCGCGTGGACATCAGGGACAGTGCCTCTGGATTGGCAGACCGGGGTGATGGTTCCCCTTTTTAAGAAGGGGGACCGGAGGGTGTGTTCCAACTTTAGAAGGATCACACTCCTCAGCCTCCCAGGTAAGGTCTATTCAGGGGTGCTGGAGAGGAGGGTCCGTCGGGAAGTCAAATCTCGGATTCAGGAGGAGCAGTGTGGTTTTCGTCCCGGCCGTGGAACAGTGGACCAGCTCTACACCCTCAGCAGGGTCCTCGAGGGTGCGTGGGAGTTCGCCCAACCAGTCCAAATGTGCCTTGTGGACTTGGAGAAGGCGTTTGACCGTGCCCCTCGGGAGTCCTGTGGGGGCTGCTTTGGGAGTATGGGGTACCGAGCCCCCCTGATACTGGCTATTCGGTCCCTGTACGACCGATGTCAGAGTATGTCGTTCCTGTGAGGGTTAGACTCCGCCAAGGTTGCCCTTTGTCACAGATTCTGTTCATAACTTTTATGGACAGAATTTCTAGGCGCAGCCGAGGCTTTGAGGGATCCGGTTTGGTGGCCTCAACATTGCATCTTTGCTTTTTGCAGATGATGTGGTGCTGTTGGCTTCTTCAAGCCATGATCTCCAACTCTCACTGGAGCGGTTTGCGGCCGAGTGTGAAGCGGTTGGGATGAAGATCAGCACCTCCAAATCCGAGACCATGGTCCTCAGTCGGAAAAGGGTGGAGTGCCCTCTCCGGGTCGGGAATGAGATGCTGCCCCAAGTGGAGGAATTCAAGTATCTTGGGGTCTTGTTCACAAGTGAGGGTAGGTTAGAGCGGGAGATCGACAGGCGGATCGGTGCAGCGTCTGCAGTGATGCGGACGCTGTATTGGTCTGTTGTGGTGAAGAAGGAGCTGAGCCGAAAGGCAAAGCTCTCGATTTACCGGTCGATCTACGTTCCTGCCTTCACCTATGGTCACGAGCTGTGGGTCGTGACCGAAAGAACAAGATCCCGGATACAAGCGGCCGAAATGAGTTTCCTCCTTAGGGTGGCCGGGCTCTCCCTTAAAGTTGGGTGAGAAGCTCGATCATCCGGGTGGGACTCCTCCGCGTTGAGAGGAACCAGTTGAGGTGGCTCGGGCATCTGGTTCGGATGCCTCCTGGATGCCTCCCTGGGGAGGTGTTCCGGGCATGTCCTACCGGCGGGAGGCCCCGGGGACGACCCAGGACACGCTGGAGAGACTACGTCTCTCGGCTGGCCTGGGAACGCCTTGGGATCCCGTCGGAGGAGCTGGCTGAAGTGGCTGGGGAGATGGAAGTCTGGGCTTCCCTGCTAAACTGCTGCCTCTGCGACCCGACCCCGGATAAGCAGAATTGAAGACGGAACGGAATGTTAAGATGTTGGTGAAATAAATGTGCTGTATGTTGGTGAAATTGCGCAAAACACTTGTGCACTTTAGTTGAACGTGTCATTGGGAACGGATTTTTTTTTCTAAGGGTGAAAAATGTGGAAAACTTAATTGTTGGAATGCCAAAAATAATAGCCTGCATAGTGTGAATTTTTGCAATATGTAGAAGGTGGAATGGTGAGAATAGGTCAAGAAATGTGGAAGGAGAAAAAGTGAGGAATATGAAAAATAATGAAATGAAATGGTGTACAGTAAGATACTCTAGCATTCACACATTAAATCATTTACGATCCAATCATCTCGGCACCTTCTCCTTATAATGACCAATAATATAATATAATACATACATAATATATCTTAATGTGTGAGTTTATAAGACAGAAAAACGCTTGCTGCTGTTGTCAGGGAAACCATCTTCCACAACTCTCGCTCTCTCTCTTTTAACCCTTTCTCCTCAACACATCCCTTTCACATTCTGTCTTTTATCACCGCCACATTCTCACACTTTGCTGATGTCCTCTCACTCCATCTGTCCATTTCTTTACCAGCCATGCATCCCTCTGCTCTGTCGCTGGAAAACAAAGTTGTGAACTGCAAGATGTTTGGTCTTAATCTTTGATTATTCACCCTCACGTCCATCCTCACACCTGCCATTTTGTCTGCACGCGTGTGCTTTGTTAGCGCTGACTCATTCCTTGTTAAAGAACTGTGGCAATTTGTGCTATCCGGTGTTAACTATCAGGAAGTCATTGTTTCACTCTAGGTGTTATTGAGGATGTGAAGGGATGGTAGCACGGCTGCTGGGATACAGTAAACAAATTATGCCTCAGAAAAAAGTGCTTCGAAACCGTGAGTTCAGTTTCCCCAAGTGCGAAAGAGCGAAGGCGAGAGGTATTGTGTTGATTGCCGTTAGTGAGCAGGAATACACTTGACTTTTGCCGAAACTTTGTGAAAGGCGGTTCAAAGCAACAACCAATTATTTTAAGTCTAGTCTAGATAAAAATGTGCATAGAAATTCTGTACTACTGTACTGTGTTGTAAAGTGTGCAGTTTTTGTCCTTTTCACATTTGAGTTGGTTCATACATGAAGCATTAGTAAAATAATATTACAAGAACAGAACCTAAATAATGCCATTACATTATTAGAATAAAGAAAATATGCTTTTTGAATGTCAAAATTCCTAATAATAGAGCACCAGCCACTCTCTTATGGGGCGGCATGGCTCAGTGGTCATCTCCCATCTGTGAGGTTGTGGGGTCGATCCTCACTCCTGTAAAGTGCTTTGTGTGCGTGAAAAGCGCTATACAAAATAAAGCTGACTTATTTACTTATACAGACAAAACATTGGTAGAATCACAAAACTGTTCACACTAAAGATGTTTTTTTCTTGTAATATTGCAACTTCACAAATGTAAAACATTTTCTCTGTCTTACAATAGTATGAGTTTATTTTTTTTGTAAAAAGTATGAATTTTCTCTCACTGACCTTATCCTTAGTTGTAAAATATCAGAAAGTTATTCTTGCTGAATAATTATTCGCTTAATTTTCTCTTTTTGGCATTGGAGTCATAGCCATCCACATGTCACGCATCTGGGTCCATTCAGACAGATGGTCTGTAAAGATTTGCGCTAAATGAGGTTGTTAAAGTTTATACTTAATTGTATTCTATATACTTAAAACAAAAACACACAGGTCACCAATTTAAATAAATTACATCTAAGCTGTGTTTTTAAATGTAAGAGTATTACTTTGCTTGGTGCAGTGGAATCGCATAACCAATGTTGTGCTCAGCCCCCCCCCCCCCAACATTCAAAAACATATTATAATTTAATTTCGTATTGTTTAAGATACAATATGCAGGTAGTTAGTTATAGTTAGCATTACTGAACAGATCCCCAGATATCTGGACATTGAAAGCTTATCAATGTTATTTCATATAATGAGACATTGCTGCCCCCTCTCATCCCACTTTCCTGCCCTATCAGTAATCCTCAACACATCTTTTTTTTCTCTCTCCACGAGCCTGTCCCATTTCCAACAGCAAGAAGCTGCTGAAGGGCGACAGGGTGCGCCGGAAGCTGCAGGACTGGGAGCTCACAAGGCAGCTCCTGGCCAACAACAACTTTAACAACAACAAGATGCTGCTTGAGGCTCAGGTTGCACTACTTGAATGGTTGGCTCGGCCCTGGAGATACGAATGAGGAAGCAGATTGTCACAGATATCCTAAAACTTGACTGAATGAAGGATAAAATAGATGAGAAGCACCCGGATCAGTGGATGGAACTCAGCTCATAAGAAGAGGGGTGAAAAGGAATATAGATATACTCAACAATTCAAAGTTTTGCAAGTAAAAACAACTTTATGGGTGTAATCCATTCCATGATCAAACTTGTAACTAGATTTACTCATATGTGAAATCAATGTTAGCCATTGAAATCAATTAAAAGGACATTCATCACAAGTTTCCCGCAAATGAGAAGACTGGTGTAGTACTAAGACTGACCTGTGAGCAGGTTTGGGAGGGTTACTTTTAAAATGTAATCCGTTACAGTTACAAGTTACCTGCTCAAATGTAGTTAGTAATGTAATCCAAGTACCATAATATTAAAGTAATGTAACTGGATATCTTTTGGATTACTCCAATATTGAGTATGCTCATGAAGACAAAATAAAAAGAAATATCACCACAATATATATTCTATACAATGTTCCCTTGCTATTTGCGGGTGATAGTGACCCGGGCAGCCTACAAATAGCAAAAATCCTTGTGTAATTAAAAAGCATGTAGGCGGTTGATTGATTGATTGATTGATTGATTGAAAGCCATATTCTGTTTTCGAACTGTCACTGAACGCAACCACGCCTTACAGATAGACAGACAGATAAATAGATAGATAGACAGATAGATAGATAGATAGATAGATAGATAGATAGATAGATAGATAGATAGATAGATAGATAGATAGTCATCCAATGAGGATGACGATGTGTGACAACTGCAAAATGAACTTTGATCCCAGTCACAAGTTTAACCGCGTATATGTTGTGTATGATGTTTAAATAGTGAATTGGTGGGAGGAAAATTTGTTTGGAAAGTGTAACTCACATTATGGTTGTAGGCTAGCTAGCAAGAAGCTATAGCGCATGCCACTGGACTCAAACTTTCGCTCCGAGTAAATTCCAGTGAATACCGGTCGCCATTTCTTCCTCCTGTCCGTGAAGCTTTTACAAACTGCCCGCGTGTGGAGGACACGACTTTTCAGTTCGTTCGTTCCCACCTCCCCGACATGTCGCAACGGTCCCACTCGCGTGGGCGTGCACGCGCTCTGTCTCTCTCTCTCTCTCTCTCTCCCTCGTTCACACTCTCTCTCATCGTAGAAATTGTAATCCCTCGAAGTAATTCCTATTTTTAATAAATGTACCTGTAATCTGATTAGATGTTTTTTTCCTGTAACTGTAATGGGATACAGTAAAAAAATGTTTTAATCTGATTACGTAACAGCGGTACATGTATTTTGTTACTCCCCAAGCCTGCCTGTGAGATGCAGCATGGTGCCACCCGGAATTCATTGTGCCAGAAAATACAAAGAAGAGGAACTAGACTGGGCCAAATCTTAGCTCAAACGCTACATTGAGGTAGCTAACTCGTCATTTTTATTGTGCTGAATGACCTCGGAGACCCGTTACAAAAAACACTCGGCAGAATCGGTTGCTCTTCTATTTGTATCCGCCGACAACGCTCGCTCCTGACCGCTATAATTGTTCCGTAGATGTCACAAACAGGGATTGCATGGATCGGGCTTACGCGGGAGAATTTGCAATTGTAAATAATGAACAGCTTTAACATTTATGATTGTTGGCTTCATCTTCTGAGCAGATTAGGCAGACAAAGTCACTCATAATAGACTCCACACTATACAAGATCATTAGTCAGGATAATCTTTTGTATTGGGCCTTTGCTGACTTCTATCGTAAAGTGGAAACCAGGCTTAAATTAGGCACTTTTATTAGTATGTACTGAAGTTACATGTGTATGTAAAAAAAGTGGGTTGATGAACATGCAACAACTAAAGAAGCTGCTATAAAACAGGCTAAATACTTGGACAGGCAGACAGTCGCAGACCCCACGATACATGGCGAGAGGACGCAAAGACTTGACAACCACTGCTGCAAGGTACCCACAAACGTATTGCTTTTTCATTTTGCTGTTTGACCTGACATCAAAGGATCATACCAAATTCGTCCAAATTACATAGTTACTTACCTTGGAGTCCAATAATTTGCCCTATGAGATACATTTGTGTTGAATATAGCATCCATAACAGGAATTTGCTCATTCTTTACAGAGATAAAGCGTTAACTCTGGAGTTTATTTTGAACTCTTTAAAAAAAAAAATAATCCCAGTTAATTTTTATTTACTTCCTGTGGCAGCATATAACCTGTGCTCGCATATTGCAGCCAAACTTGGTGGGGTCATTAAAAGGAAGATGGATAAACAGTAAACACTCACTATAGGCGATTCATTACAGAACATTGTGCGATTGTTTAAAAACATTGAAATCATTTGACAGCACTAATATATATTGTGTATACAGATTAGGCAACATTCACAATTCAATTTATATCGTGGTTTCAACTTCCACTTAAAAAAATAACTATATTTACTTTACAGGCCACATTGACACTGAATAGAGCCTCCAAAACAGTTTCCCAATGCAGAATTCTTGCATTGAAAAATTTTCAGTGGGTGAATCGGCAAGTAGAGTTTTACTGAACTTTTTGGTAAATATAAATTTTGTAGGTGAAAGAATGTAAGTAGGTTTTTTCTAGGTGGCACAGGAAAGGTTTGGAATAGAATGACTTGAAAATTGGTCCACACATTCACTTTTGACCTCAAAGAATGTGTTGGAGGGTGATTACATATACAAAAGCAGGACAAGAACTAGAGAGCCCAGCACGTTTAAGCGCTCAGCATGCAAGCGGAAACAGAATGAAGGACAATTCTTCTTGCACGCACACCGAGTGGCTATTTCAGAGCGGCCAATGCCAGCGCATCTCCAACGTGTAAAATGTGCGGCCTGATCTGCTTCGTGATCGGGGTTTTTGACTTGAGGTGTATTCAAAATGGCATGAGGTCAAAGCGGCATCACGAAAACAGCTAATTACTCACACTTTGCATCTTCGCTGAGCTTCAAACATGACTAATGAACATCTGGTGTTTTTACAGCCACAAAGGCACGACGCAAAATACAGCCAGGTTAATCCTGCTAAAAAGGATTTCGACAGTAGTCAGCTTTGATTTCCTCTCAAATGTTTGGCTTGCATTCTTTATGGCATGTCCGTCTTATTATTCATACATTTAAATATATTTGCACAGCAGGCCTGCTGGCTACAAGTGAAATTCATGACACTTGTGGTAACAGAATAACAGAGAAGACGGCTTCTCAATGTCATGTGAGTGAGACGGGAAGCTTTCCTTTATTGACCGTCATCCTCTTGATTTTCCAACATGTCAATCTGACCTTAGATCATAATTATGTATCGTTTTATTTAGCAAGTCTTCCTTGTGAAAGACATCCTCAGTTTTGCTTTGAAAAGTAAAGGTAGGCGGCAGGACGATGCTCGTTGAGTGTTGCTGTGCAAGGAGGATGCGAGAGCAGCATGAGAGCACCCTGAGGGGCCTGGATGGCATCACACAAAGCTTTGTGGAGTGCCAGCAGCAGTGTGGATGGTGGAGGGGAAAGACCCAGACCCACCCGCTCCGCCATATGGCCCCTGTTTCGGCAGCACGCTGGAACGGATGAATGGCATTTCCATTCTATGGGGAAACATGATTTGACTGAACACATTCAACTTGTACCTCAAGACACCACCAATAATAATAATAATAATAATAATAATAATAATAATAATAATAATAATAATAATAATAATAATAATGACAATGAACAAAACACACAAAAGCTTAAAAAGACTCCGCACCAGTTGCATGAAACTTATAGCATTTTATTATTAATACTCAACACATGTTGTTCATGTACAAAGAGAAAGAATAGTCTTATTTAATGTATTTATCCTTATTAGAAGTACCATAATAATGCATTTTTGCAGTTTTTGCCATGACATGGTTAATTTTGTTATTGAGATTACTTTGATTCCATACAAAAAAAGTTAATGTCTTCTCTAATATTTACACAACCTGTAACCTGTACAATAATTTTTGTGTGTAATTTTTGTTCTTATGATGTAAACACGTTGGCATTATTTCAAAGAAAAGGGCCAGAAAAAGAGAAAAGAGTGGCCAAGATCAAATTGTGTATATAGAATTATGTATACAATTGATCGTACTCATATTTTACATTTTGTTGAGCCACAGTAAATTCAACCAGGTCGTGTATTTTTAGGTGGAAATGAGCGCCGTTGTAAACTCACTCCCCATGTGAAATACATTTAGGAGCAACCCCTTCTGTCACCTATTATGAATTAAGAGGATGGACAAACAGAACAGTATTATCTTTGAATAGAAATGATATGCATATGCATTTGTATAAATCAGTAGCACTATACATAAACACACATCACAAAACGTCAAATGTTAGCAAAGATATTCTGCAAAGAACTTGGGAGGATTATAACATTATTATTATTATGTAAAACTTCCCAGCAAATGAGTCATGTAGTATCACAGTATAAGTCTTCCTGGCTGCATGTGATGAAATCAAGTTGCTAAAAAACATGGCGCTTTTACAAATACTGCTGACAAAGATCATTAAAAACAGTCCTCCCCTCCAACAAACATATTTTTACTGACGCCTGTCATCCGCTTGTCATGGTTGTCAGCTGGGGTGATATTTACATCCGGCAGCTCCAGGATGTTCCAGTAACTCAAACCTAACTGAACCTTGTGTTATTTGAAAAAAAAAAGGAAAAAAAAAAGGGACGCCGTGTTTTTCTCAACATGAACCATCTAAACAAATGTGTTGTGGCATGCGTGTGTGCAGAGAAGCCAGGCCGGGGCCAATTTGGGCTGAAGGGAAACAAAGATTTGTGACGAGGCAGCTTACTCACTGTCCGACTGGCACTTGCTGGCAGCAGAACAGAAGTGCTCAATGACGTGTGTGTGTGTGCATGTATGGGTGTGTGTCTGCACCTTGATTTCCCAAACCATAGCCGTAGACAAGCCCTCACTAGCCTTTCACGGCAACGGCACTAAGGTGACTTTGTTTGGTCATAGGCCTTATTGCAAATAAGGACGACAAATGCGCCGTGCTGTGGACAAATCCTAGGGCACCAACAAGTTTGTTGTTTTAATGTCACAAATGTGGAGTTATGTGAAAGGTGTCAGGAAAAGTTGTGGAATTTCACAACTAGCAAAACGTGTGGACTTGTGTCTGCATGCCTGCAGCTAGCAAAGGTAGCATCAAGGTTTTGTCTGGTATACGATTAGTCAGTTGCGATGAACATAACCCCCCTCCTCTGGCCTTCATTTTTTAAATTAATTTTTTTATAGTTTGAGTCATAATGGCATCGATTGAACTGTCCCGACCTCCTAAATTTATACTGGAATTGCCCATCTGTTTGTCATCCATGAACCAGGAAGTAGCCTGCTAGCTTACAAACAGAACTATGGCACTCTTGTTCATAAGTAACATTGTCATTAGAAAATTATGAAAATACCAACTATCATGGTAGTCTAAAAATGTTGCACAACACACTAGGCACAGTCCATGTATATGTTTTTTTATTTGCAGTCAAGCATTTGGAGTAGAAAACAAGTGTAGAGGAACCAAAATCAATTAAAATCAGTGTCAGGGGGACTATGTCAAAAAGCATGTACAAAGCCACTTCCAAAGTGTAGTTCTCTTTTCATAAACAAACTAAAGAAATTTGAATCCAAAGCATGTGAGTTGTTAGTATTGTCAGTCTACTAACCTGAGCTAAAATAAATCAACAGTTGACTTCCCTCAAGCAAAGCACGATGTTAAAAAAAAAGAGAGCAAATGCTTCACTTTTGACAAGGGGTTGCACCAATGCATTTCAAATGACTTCTCACAAAGATCTTTTCCACATTATTGTGCTGAAATTCTCAGCAGTATTAACAGCATCAACACCGGAAGGTGCCCAGTGTGCACTTGTGTGTTCTACACACATACACAAATTTATGTACATACATCATTCTTTACCACAGTGATGTCTATCCCAATGATAAAGAGGGAACAGGATAGGCCGGGCCCACGATGGCTCTAAATTCTGTGTGCAATCACCATTCAAGCCCAGCTTCAAAAATGAAACCCCAAAACAAAACACAATGATGTCGTAAGATTTGAACAAGGACTGCTGCCTAAAATGAAAGCTCACAATATGCTGCTTCTATCTGCAAATATCATACATGTAATATTGTATTACATAAATGTGTCGATACTTGAATTGAGCTGGAAAAAGCATGAAGTCTAGCTCACCTTAAAAAGTTTTGAATCTAACACAATTTAAGGGAAACTTAACAAAGCCCTACAACTAAATTGTCCCCCTTTGATATCACCAGACATCTACACCTACGGTATATGATCAATTTCTCAAACACTTTAGTGAACATAAGAAAAAGTAAAAACCTTAACATAATCAATATATTGATTGGTAAACTATTGTAACATGAGCGTAAAAGAAAGAGGTTGAATTACATCACTTAGGATGAGTAACATTGGTGTCTTAACTATACTCTGCACATTTTTGTCCGTCCATTTTTTTTTTAAATTTATTATTGGTTTATTTCTTAAATTGCTGTAAAACTTGATGAAAGTTACATCCTGTCTGTCTGTTTACTGTACAAAGTGAAAAGAGGTTTTGAATATACTATTTACAAGTAAAAGCTTAACATACTAATGTCGACTTAGACGCCATCGCCAAAATGTTTCTTATTTCCTCGCCTTTTCCAATATTCCCACTTGCTTCTCGGATAACGCTTGATCTGAAAATGTGCACATATAAAAATTCCAGAGATCTCAGTCTATTTATTCGGAGTCATGGTTGTATGGGAGGTGTATTGATTTAAGGCTAACTATCAATCTCATGATTACATTGTTATCTGTGAATTTATGAATAGTAATCAGCAAGTCTGCGAGGAAAAAAAAAAAATGCTGTTATCATTAAATTGTGACTTGCATCATCACTCACGCAACACACACGTAACAGTGGTGCATTTAGATGAGGTTATAAGATAGATGTCAGCGCTCTGCACACTCCAGCAGCTCCAATCTTGGCTGAGCACTCCTGCGCAATCTCTTGCAGCCCTTGAACTTCTGACACCGCCAGCTAATTGAAGATCAAACCTTTAAATAGCTAATAGAGGCTTTTTTATTCTGTACAGTGAGATGATGAGTCATTAGCAGACAGCTCCTGTGAAGGGTGTGTGTGTGTGTGTGTGTGTGATGGGATGATAAGGCATGTCTACTGAGTGCCTGAACCTACACCAGGTAAAGGTCCTGTGCAATAATGAGGCTTCGCCAGCTTTAAGAACCAGAAAAAAAAACGACAACTATCTACATCGGTCAAAGCTGATACCGCAGCGGCCTTTCTCAAATAGACATCGTCCTCTGCTCCATGTTATGACTATCATTGTCACAGGGCGCCATTCTCTCCTCAAAGTTCAACCCGCCTCCCAGACCGCGGACACGACACGTTGTCATATGCGACACTAGTGAGAGGCCAAACAGGTGGTGACTGTTATCATGGAACCTGAATCAAAAAGAAGCTAAGTAGAAGGCCGCCGTGCTGTAAAGTGGGCCACTCCTAGACAGTGTGGGACATCCTGAATAGAGCTGGCGTACAGGTTCATAAAATCATTTTTACGAAGTTATAAAACTCTGCAGCATCTTGTATCTAAACCACTGCCAGGCAGCATCTCCAGCCGCTTGTAAATTTTTGTTACTGCAGTTTTGGCGCACGGACGTGAAGAGAACAGCAAGTATTGGCGCCGCTGCATGACCATGTGAACAGGAGGACACTTCCATTGGAGACCATTAAGGCACGTCCTTTTCTCTCAGCATCCGCAGCTCTCAGGCTCTGCCTAAACACGCACAAGTCTATACGCACTTGATTTGAAATATCTCAAAACGGTAACAAAGTATGAGTCTTTGAGATCCTTTTTCCCGAAGGAGAAAATATATGTACTCATGTGAAGTAAAATATCCTACAGGCAACTAAAGAGATCAGTCTTTCTGGCTTGGAGGTCGAACCACCAGCCAGTACTAAAACAGGGATGGAATATCACACCAATTGAACATAAAGCATTTAAAAAACAATGATATTATAAGCAGTGTTATCACAATCGTTGTTATTCACAATGTTATTAATATTATTGTTGATCTTATACCCTGTTTTTTCTTTCTAGAAGAATATCTTGTCATTCATGATTGTATTTCTTATAGCAAACAAATCTTTTGGGGAGGATGAGGAAAGGGAGGAGAATAACAGAAGAGTTCAGGGTCGAGAGATGAGCAGATCCCCCCCCCCGGAGAGGGCCGGAGGGACAAGTCATCCATGTTGCCACTCCGGCAAGGCGACAAAGTCGTCTTTCTGAGACGACGCGGGCCCAGATGGGCCCTTCGATCTTGCAGTCTTCCCTCAAGCGCTCAGCGGGAGCTCTCGGGCTGCCGTCGAATTTCACCGTGATCACACGGCCAATATCAAATTAAGATGAGCGCGTCGAATGCGGCTTCACCGGTGGATGAAATGCGATGCTTGAGTTGAGTGCACTTTCCCAGTTGACGGGGCCATGTTAATTGACTGTGACTGGACATAAAAGTAGAGTAGCTTTGGCCATTTGTGAGAGAGGGGTCACATCCCCCTGCCTCACCAAGGTGTCCTGATGTTTTGTTTATCAAGATTTGCTTGCAAAATATAGATTTTTCTATTACTCAAGTTTGCATCCTGCTTCTGACACCACATTTGGCTCTCACCCATCATACCTTCAATGCCAGTCTCAGTATGGGATAGAGATGCGGTGTGTGGACAGTGTCTTTAAAAACATCCCTGATCTCCTAACACTACACACCTCTATTCCATTCCTAATCCCAAACTCAGTCTTGGCCTCTCACACGTCCGACTCGATACTGGACAGTTTTTCGTAGACATGGCCGTTGCTTCCGTTGAAGGGTCGCGGTGGGCCGACCCCCAGCATGGAGCCGTGGTGGTTCAGCCCACCCAGGCTGAGCTCTTTTGGGAACCGGGGGGAGACATTCGACATAACGCCGGCCGTGGCAGACGCCGGCAGATAAGACGTGGTGCTCAACTGGCTCCTGAAGTCACTTCGGCTGTTTTTGGCAACCTGTTGCTGCTGCTGTTGCTTTTTCATGTAATATTGTTTGGCTCCGTGCATGAGACACTGATCATCATCAAACGTGGGTATAAAGGGGTTCTGGTTTACCCGGTCAGGATAAAGCGATTTGGATAATGAGAATGCTGCCCCACCTCCACTTTCCATCAAAGACCTATCCCTGTCTCTCATGTCTCTCTCCCCTACGGAGCGACGGTGGAGGCCATCACCTCCTCTGAACAGGCCCCCGAATCGGCCATCACCTCCATAAAACGAAGGGTCCCTGTCTCGTTCCCTTTCCCTCTCAGAGCCCCCGTGCCGCTCAAATATGTGTGCAAAGGGGCTGGTGCCCTCCATGTAGCGCTCCTTCTCTTTCAAGCTAACGCTTCTTGGAGGTGGTAGCATTCCTCCCATTCCTGGACCGCTCATCCCAACTCCTCCCATACCTCCCATCATGCTCCCCATGCCGCCCGAGTCATCCTTCTGAAGGTCGACAAAGGCGTCATAGGAATGCTGCCGCCTGAGTGGCTTGCCAAATGCTCCACCCTTCCTCCTCTGCTGGGCTTGAGATTGCGGCTGGGGGATTGCACCCATGCCTCCGCCCCCGCCTTTCTGGTCCAAGAGGTGGTTGTTGTCCTCGCTGATGTCGTAGAGGTTTCCTGTCTTTTTACAGCCCTCGCAGCGCATACAGGTTGCAGAGCTCGGGCGGCTGCTTCCTCCACCCCCTGAGGATCCGCAGCTTATACCGCCACCGTAACCGCCCCCAACCCCTCCTCCGTGCATGGACATCTGCTTCACTATTCCTCCAGACCGACAGTTCCTGCATTCCCATTCTCCCCCTGCCAACCCAGATCCTCCGCCACTTTTGGAGTCAGACTTCTTGGGTTTGCTCTTGAGAAAGTCCTCCACGGGAACCAGTGAAGTGCAAGTTGGTACTCCACTATCTCTGTTTCCAGGGCCCTCAGTCAGGTCAACATGTTCCCACTGAGGGACGCCCTCTTTTGGACGGAACTGGTCCAAATAAAAGTCCCGAACACTCTCCTTTTCTCTGAAGAGATAGTTTGTGTCATTATTTCCCCCTCCCCCTCCTCCTCGCTTACGTTCAGATGGCAAAAGTGGTGGTGAGGCAGAGCGATGGTTGTGGTAGTGGTGGTGGCTGATGTGGTAGGGTTTTCTCCTGTAGCCCAGCTCAATCTCATCCAGCTCGCGTCTGGACTTGGCAGAGGCTGGCCTCTTTTTCAGGCTATCGCGGTATTGTTTGCGCTTCTTTGCATTACCTTCCAGGTTCCCATAGGTTACTGTGTGCGTAGAAATATCAGAGACATCAGATCGTATATTCCCATCATCATCCCCTCTCCCTCCACAGTAAGTCGGCCCAGGGATGTAGGTGGAACTCGAGGCACCTCCCTTGAAAGAAAACTTCCCGTACAAGTCAGGCAGGCCACTCTTAAAGCCCTGGCCTGAAGGGGGAGTCTGTCCGGACAGAAGGTCAAACTTGCTCATGTTTCTGTGGGTCAGTGCTGAGCAGGGCTGGGTGCTGAAAATGGGCGGCACTCCGCCTCCGAGGCTGTCACAGTCAAACATGCCACCTTCCAGGGAACTGGCACTGCCCAAACTATGGGGCCTGTTAGGTGGTGGCCCACTGAGCCCAAGTGTGGAACCATGATGGTGCAGGTAGTGGTCCTGGTACAGATTGCTGTCCTTCATGTGGACGTTGCCGAACGTCCTCTCCACCTCACTGATGTAGTCACTGAACATGTTATCGTCCGGTAAGTAAGGCGGCTTGCAATCCGAGTGGCCCGCCAGGCTGCGTCTGTGTTCCGAGATGTCGTAAACGGAAGATTCGCGTCGAATGAAGTCCAAAGCGCTGTGCGGCGAGCCGTTTACCCCGGAGGCCATGTTCTTTGCTGTGCGTAAGAGGCGCAAGATGTTGGAATGAGTGTTGTTCATGGTAGCTGATGGGGAGTTCAATGCTGAGCTGCTTTTCTCTTCAATCTGTACACCGTGAATACAGCTGTAGATGCCCTGTGTGAGAAAATGTAGATAAGAGACAAATTAATATTTCCAAAAATGTAGTAAAATTAAACAATAATTCAAAAACAGTGCATTCTAAGCTCATGTCCACACGTACACAATTCATGTCATTTATATAATGCATATTGAAAATGTATTACGCACTAGATCCACAAAAATTGGGAGGCACGTGTAACAGCCCACCATGAACAAAAAAGTATTTTGGAGCCAAATGCTAAACCTAACAAGAAGTCCCCCATTTTGATTTACTTAAGAATTTGTCACCATTTTCTGGCCTTTTATATATTTCTCATATTTTAACAAACTCTTCTTAGAGAATGTACCCAATCGTCTTTAAATGTGGGCGTTTCATGTAAACATGTTTAGGATGAAAAGTTATTGAAATCTTTTCATTTCGTTCCACGATGTTGCTATGGCGATGCACTGTTTGCAAAGAAAAATGATGCTGTTTTTGAGGGGTCTAAATCTGGGTGAATAATCATGGAACTTTGTACAAACACCAAGTCTGGCTAAGCCATTTACATTCTAGAGGGTTCTTGTCCTAGATGTCAGTGCCCCAACGTGCAAGTACTCCAACTCATCCAGGGTTGGGCGGGCCATTTATAGCGTCTCGCAGCTCTAGTTACTGTATAAATAGAACCTTTATGTACAGTATAAGCAAGATGACATGGGGTTGTGCAAGTGAGCACGATGCAGATACAGAGAGGATAGTGTAGCGAGAGAGTGGGTGATTGATAAAGGCAAAGGACGTGTCAAAAACCCCGGCTCCGACTGGTCAAGACATTTCATCAACACCGTGAGAATTTGGTGGAGCAATTCTCTACAAAATATTCCACTAAATTCCCTCCAATGTCACCAGCCTCAAAGCCGTCCCCCGCTGAGAAGACGGTGGAGTGTTACAGCGACAAAAAGATAAACTGCTTCATTTGCATCTAGTGATGTACGATACAATATTCCAATACAAGCAAATGTATAGGAGAGTAAAGCCGGCTTGACAGATGGGACAGTAAAGGCACAGATCAATTGTACATAATGATTTTAGTCAGTATTCCTGGACGAACATAAATAATGATAGAAAGAAACGGATGCTCTGTTCACTGGTAAAGAGCATAGATCAGTTGCAGAGGTCACAACTCAACCGAGAGGTTAAAGATCAGGTGGCTGTCAAAAGGTTCACCTCCTCTGATGTTGAACTAGAAATCATTCCTACCAATTTGTATGATCCATTAACCCTCGTTAAAAAAAATCTCAAAACAGGACTACCAATCGAAATGGGATCTAAGACCAGCGCTATACGTGAGAAAATAACTACTTTATTTGGCTCTTGAATTTGAAAATCAAACTGACGTCAGTGCCTCGCTAACAACGAACGTCACTGCAAGGTGCAACAGAACTGGCCTAGTGTAAGAGTCCTCTTACGCACACAAATAGGCAGCGTTAGCAACTGGTTGCAAGCCTGAGAAGTTAATTCTGTTGAAATCAAATCTTAGAAGTCATAGGCTTCATATGCAGCAGCTGGTCTTTGACAAAATGGACCACTTTGCTGCTGGCCCTTTTATTACAGTAGCTGATTATTTGGGCAGGCTCGGCAAATTGCAATAACAGTGCCCACCCCTTCCCCCCTCTAGGGGATCACGGTAAAATCTATAAGTGATTAAGCTGGTACAGAGAGGCAGGAAATCAACAAATAACTAGCTGCTCCCTGTGTACAAGTGCATATAAAGTGCCGACAAGTAGCAGATCATAATTTGGTCGTGCTTGTGTGATACTCGATGCAAATGAAGGTGACAACGACAGGGGGAAAAGGAGTAATCAACAACCCTCATATATTTATTGTTCTAAATTCATTAGGGCCTTTTAATCAATATTTTTAATTAATTTGCAGCAGTGGTGCAGGCAGGGGCTCGAGGAACAAGTAGCCTGCGGGAAAAGACCAGCAAAGAAGGAACCCTAACCAAGCATGAAGTCATGTGACTCCCACCAAGGGTGACAGATGACTCATTTCTACACACCCCGACGCAAATGTTAATTGCAGCAATAACAATGAACCTTTATTGGATTAAGCTGTGAAATTGGAAGAGCAAAAGTGAAGAAGAAAAAAAGACAGCAAGAATGGAGAAAGAAAACGGTAAATGGAAAGGAGACAATAGCTTGTGCAACGATAAAAATTCTTATTTCCATTGTTTCTGTCAGCTGTTTTCTCTTTTACTAGGATTCTGTTTTGCATATGCAAATAAACTGCTCAATGAATTTTATTTGCCCTGAATATTTTTACATACTAAATGATCTGGCTGCGTGTGTGGACACGCGACTTTCATTTATGTTGCCTCATTGCAGCAGAAATGAGCAGAAATGGAGGTAATTTGTGTCAAACGAGAGCAATCAGTGAATATTACTCCAACACAGAATGAGTCTCAGATCATGTCTGTTCTCATAGAAATGATAAGGTAGCAATCATAAAAACAACAGCCCTGAACAGCCTGCTTTTGGAAATGGAATGTCACCTGACATGTTGGCAGATGCCATTTTATGTTCTGTCTACTAAAAAGTAATGCCAGGCAGGATATGATTTAAAAAAAAATGCAATTAAAGTTGACGTTAAACAACTTCAGATACACCTGCCCAATATATTGAGATCAATACATGAGCAGTATCATCAAATTCTGCCTTTACAAAGAACAGTTATCACGCAGCAATACTACTTTAACAATACAGTGATACCTTGAGTTACGTGGAGTTAAGAAAACCCAAAACAAACCAGACACTTATCAATTTTATACGATGGCATATTAGGGCCACATATAAATATATATATTTTTAGAGGGCAGGGGCAATATTCAGAGAAAAAAACTCAGAAACTTACGAGAAATACACATAGCGTAGCTATAGTCTAATCATGTGAGGATTCGTTGGTGGATAATGGGACACTTTATAAAATAAAAGGGCAGGATGGAGACGGATTCGTTCTTAAATTGAAACTTTACTCGTCATTCACCGCAGCTAGAGCGACAACACTTCCTGATCCCCTATCAGATGACTAACACTAACCAATCAGATGCTAGCATACTTTAGGTAAATGCTAGTGAATGACGGAGAGCAGCAGATTCGACACATCAACTTAGATACTTGTACAAAAAAAAATAAAAAAATGTATGAATGTGTAAATAATAATTCTGGAAACATAAATGTACAAGTAAATATACATTTGAACAAATGAACTTAAACGCTTCATCATCCGGGTGTGGACCTTCTCAAGTAAGTCGTCTTTGTTGCTGGCCAGTGGCCGTACACAACGCTTCAAAGAGCAAATGCTTAACATGATATGGTTAATCTCTGCAAAAGCAATTACTATCTCCTTATTTGGAAACCTGACTGAAAATGATTGGCACAAACAGTCGAGTAGTACGCTGAGTGCCACTTTATAAACTAAACCACTTTATATAGACTTTATAAAGTGGCAAGTCTTTTTCTCTGAATATTGCCCCCGCCCTCTAAAAAATATATATTTATACGTAGCCCTAATACGCCATTGTAATTTTATGCTTTTTGTTCAAAGCCAAAATTTAAATTACAAGCGAGCTTCTGCTTGAGTGAAGCGGAAAAAAAAGACAGTTGCTGATACACTGAGCTGCTTGGTGAATGGAACAAACAGCCAAAAACAAGCAAGCCACACGTCAAAAAATACTGCAGTGTCTGACTTTTTGCTTTCTACACGTTCGAAAACCAGTTTCTTACCAGTACTACAGTTTGCTATTGTGGTGGACTAGGACCCATGCTCATGTGGAGCACACTAGAACCTCAAACCAGAGTAAATGGTAGCAACACTAAAATAAGCTGTTTACCATCTGTAGATTTGGCAGAATCTTTCATGGGTGCAACCCACATACTTATTTCCGCTGCTCATCTTACAAATGCACGTTCTTTACAAATATGGCACCATTTCAAAGGAAAATAAACAAGCTTTCCAAGGGTAAACGATTCATTGCCAAGAAATATTGCTACCAAACATAAGTTACCGTACTTTTGTGCTGTTTATTTTGACCTACTCCTGTGGTTTAAAAACATAAATAACAAAATATGAGAAAGCGGGATTGTTTTTCTGCGGCCCTGGGTGCCATAGCAGCATATCAACTGGAAAGAGCGGGCAGCCGCTTGTGGCCCTGTGCCGTAAATTAGCCACGTGCGTTTGAGCCTGCAGCACTTCACTTTCAGAGGCACACAGTGAATTACATCGAGAGCCGTGTCAAAACAATTGGAATGCAAATCAAACACCTCGGGTGTAATCAACTCGCCACAGTTGTGAGGCAGATTTTTCTTGAGCGATTTATTGATTTTGTCGGAATAGTTTGTAAATATTTCATTTATGGACACCAAAGTGGTGCTAATATCTAGACAAAACAAAAGAAACATTTTATTTCTACATGAGCTAAAAGACTAGAGATCAGTCATTCTTAAATTTAGGGGACCCAAAGAAGGTCAGTGTCAAACTTTTGTTCTCTAGGCTTTAATAAAAAAAAATATATATATATGTAAATTAATGTATATGTATGTGATTCTGTATGTGTTGTAATATATAATATAGGTTTCTGTGGTGGATTACAGTTTCTTAATGCTTGAGATGAATCTCACCCTGCTGACGGAAAAGACTAAGCCAGGGCGTCCAGAGCAGACCCCCATGAAGCAGAAACGCAGCTGCCAGTAGAACCAGTGTTCGCAGATGAAGGTGATGAGCGACAGCGCCATGGCGGCCCCCAGCATGTAGAAGACCCCCGCCATGTTGTCCACGTCCAGTTGGCTGGACATCACCTCGTTCTTCTCGTGGTGGCAGATTCCCGTCAGCCACAGGGACTCCAGCTCCTCCATCTCACCTGGAGGTTAGACAATGGAGAAAAGAGCAACAACAAAGAAAAATAAAATGTAAGGTTTCATGAAAGGAGGAAAGCGGGATCAAGATCAAACAGTCAGTTTGGGCCATGGTGATGACAAGTGGAAAATAGTTTTATAATTCATGAGGGACTGTGTGTGCGTGTGTGTGCTTTTTTTAAGTGGCAAGCAGAAGGGATGTGATGCAATAACATGATGCCTGTTAGAGGACACTAAGGAAGGAGAGAATGATGCAACAGAAGAGGAGAGGAAAGAAGATGGCAGAAATATTTGTTGGCTCTGAATTCGCACTAATATCCACATGCTTTCTGGATGATATAAGTTCAAACATTTGTTTGCTTTGTTTTGTTTTAGAGCTTCAGTGAAGGCATGGATAGGTCACGGTAATAAAACTTGCATGCTGAAAGACAAAATGTGCATGTTGTATTTGTTTTGTTTTACAACAACAGGTGATACTGCAAAAAAAAAGTATTTTGGTGGTGGTAGTGGGGATTTTAAACACATATATATATATAAACAGACATATGCATGCATTTTGGCATACGGTAAAGAGGTGTATATAGTCCGATGTGGCCCCTCAGTAGCGTTGATTAAAATATGTGGCCCCAAACATGCATACACGCTTGACACCATCTGAACCATCTTGTCTCGCTCTCCTCCTCTCTCTCCTACTGTATTTGGGCTCACTTGGTTTGCTTTGCTCTTCCTGACGCTCTTGCGCTTCCTTTATAGTGCGCCCCCTTGTGATCTGATGGATAAGCCGCACCTTTGTATTAGCCGCAGGGTCGAATGCAAGTGAAAAAAGTGGCTGTTTGTAGTCCAGAAATGACTGTAACTGTGTTCAATATGGACATTTTCACTTAGGGGTCTACTCACTTTTGTTGCCAGAGGTTAATCTATTAATGGCTATATTTTTTGTTATTTTGAGGGGAAAATTTATTTACGCTGTTACAAGTTGTACAATTGTGTCAAAGTGTCATTCATTCAGTGTTGTCCCATGAAAAGATCAAATTAAAGATCTGCAGAAATGTGAGGAGTGTCCTCACTTTTGTGAGGTACTGTAAATGCATAATGCCCCTGCAATCAATTACTTTGAAATTGTCTTGTTTGTTTCTGCTGCACTATTCGAACGTTAGCCCAAAATGACGCTAGCTGAATGCTTATGAAGGAAATTTGTTGTTTGCACTGTTTACACTCTGTTAAACAACGCCTTTTCTTTTTGTAGCTCATTTTTCTGCTATATGAAAAAACCAAAACTATGACATACCTCCACTGGTCACCATGTTTGTTTGCTCTGAAGTCATGTTTAATCTCGAAAGGGGTATGCAAATTTTCTCGTCTAATCTGGAAATATTCATGAATGAAATCCCTACAACTCCTCCGTGATCCCTTAATACTTCGTGGCTCACTGGTTGCAGATTCACTCTGTCGCAGATTTTTATTTGGGTCCATTTATGCTGTTATTTTTGCCCATTTTTGTAATATTTGAGTAAATAAAAACAGCTTTCTTCCATTCCGCACAATCTATTACATTTTTAAACCAAGTATTTGGTAAATTAAGAAACCATGTATCATGAATCATGGTAAGTTATTATTATTTTTATTATTATTATTATTATTATTTATTTTTTTGTACATTTTTCTTCTTTAAATTCTTCTTAGCAAGTCAGTGTCCCATCATCGGTAAGCTATTTTTACCACCACAGTTGTTACTCATACACGCTGGCACCTACACAGTAAGGCCAATGAGTGTTTCTCCCCCCCTTGTGCAATGCAGGAGAAGTAGGAAAAAAAGTTTATTGAAGGGAATTAACTTTAGCGAGGCTCGTTTATTCAATGCAAGAAGATCTCATTAAGGTGAAGACAGCATTAGCGGTTATTGAAGATTATTATATATATATTTTTTTAATGACCTCTACTTCGCGGAAATTCACCTATCGCGGGTGGGCATGGAACATATCACCCGCAAAAAGTGAGTGAGATTGATTAGCAAATATGCTCCTTAAAAAAAAAAATTCTCTCTCGCTTATATACGGGGGTGTGATGGAACGACAGTAAAATGGTACTGATGTAATTTCAAGGTTCCAAACGGCACACAGTGGCACATTATAAGAATGTCATCACACGGCATAATAAGGCATGCTCACTTACATTGACTGTTTTTCATTTGATTGTGTTGGATTCATGGCCTAGTTTTTTCCCATGCATATATTTCAAATGGGAATGATATAATTTACTACATTACTATATTAATGACTTCCTTTTATGTTTTCCAACATTAAAGTTAACAATTAATACTGACAAGCAACTGGCCTTTTTTCCAGATTCGAGCATCACAAGATTGAAAAGTGCACACAAAACCTTGACCTGGTGCCAATAGACAATTGTGTTCGGCCGGGGTGACCACGCTAGCGAGGAGTTGCTGTCTTATAACTGCATAAATCTGCACTTTGAATGAAGACAACAAAAGACAATCAATAAGATCAAGAAACAATTTGTCGAATCCAAAAAGAAGAGAATCCCATACTTACTGAATTTCATTTGATTTCTTCATATTTATGGCCTACAAGTGTTTTCAATACCTTAATCGGAACTTTACTACAGCTTTTAGGTTGTTGTAGATGATCGGAGCAAGACTTAATAGATCATACATTTGGGCGTCAAAGCAGCGCGTCAGAGCGGCTTTGCTGGCAACTGGAAGTTCTGCTTCTTTTGCCTGCTGGGAGGTTGACTGTGTTGACTGCCTGCAATGTGCAAGACATTCTGACTACACACGGAGGCAAGACAGTTTGGAGATATACGTTTTGGGAGAGAAGTCAATTTGGGGCATTCTGGCTTCTTTCATTAAATTCGTTTATATCAAAATAAAGAGCTTTTGTGGAAATCAAGAGCAGTGATCCATAGTCCGGAGTTTATAGGAAGCACCAACACTATAAAAAAAGGACATTTAATAAGAATTAATGTGTGACAATAATAGTTTTATGTCACATCAGTTGAGCAGGTCAATGAGGGTTAGTGCCGTATTACAATGTAAGGGAATAGCTATCAACAGATGTTTGACAGATGTGTGCATGTATTTAAAATGTCCAGTAGGCTATTACATACTTTATAAGGCAAGGGTCACATTTGGTTGACCCTGGAGAAGCGTTAACAAAATGTCTTTATTATTGTGGCTGTAGTCTGCAATGTACAGTCCATAGATGTGTTTATTTGTTCAATTTTTTTTGCTACCACTGCAATTTACAACCACATTAAGAAACACAATGCAAATGTATGTGTGCATTTTCTTTGTGGACACAATTCTAGTATTAATCCCATTACACTGTTCAGAAGCACCCGATGGTGACCAGTGGGTGTAATATTGATTGCCATGCAAAAGATATGTTCTAGTTTCAAAAGCCAATTATGTTTAATAAACTAGAAAATATTCATTCTGTTATTGACCTTATTTTTCTAACATCAATTCTTAACATTCCAGCCCCGATAGTAGATTAGCTCGGTCTCTTCACATGAGTCTGATGGTTTTCTAGGCCAACAGGAGTTCAAGCAAGTGGGTTGAGGTGTGGCAATGTCACATTGAAATCCAGAGCGAGCAGTGGGGAGACAAGATGGCTGACTGGTTCAAGTCAATGTTCAAACACACCAAAAATAAGCTTACCAGAAAATAAGTGATTTTTCTCAACCAAACAACACTTTTCACTCAGTCAGTCTGTCACTCTTGTTTTTAGGGTGATAACCGTCAAAACAAGTCTCTTCGTGGCTTTTCATGAGGCACTTTCATGTTGAAAGGGATGACCCATATTTACACACACGTACACACACACAAACCTGGAAACCCATGCGCACGCAGGGTCGAAATACACCAGCAGCTATGCTGGCAACACTAACTGGGACACACGATAGCCGGCCCCGCAGGGCCTATGGTTCAGGAGCTATCATCAACATGATGGATGTTTTTTGGGGGAATTTAGAGATATACTGAGAATTTTAAGTATCACTGACACCATTACAAAAACATATTTTAAAGGGACAACAATTACGGGAATTTCCTTATTTCTTATCTTCCAGGTGGTCAGTCACTTACTTCAGTGTTAGCTAAGATGCTCACTTTCTTTTTGTTATCTTTTTAATATTGTCTTACCTTTACTTTTATTTTCCCATCTGATAATGAGCATATAATTTGTTTCAATACATTTCCAATATGAATATGGATTTTATTACTAGTTTTAGTTACGATTGACCCAACCCTGCATGTCTCTCTGCTAGCAACTTGTATGACTGGCATGTGATATGTGGACACCTTGTTTGATTTTAAGTCCGAAAAAAGAAAATCTATGAAATGACATGTGATGCTATATATTGCATGTGGATAATTCAGACTTACGTGTCCTTACACAAGCTTATTTAAAAATAACGATTTCATACAACGTGTTTAATATGAAGTCAGCGGTCAACCTGCGTGACTCCCATGCAGGCAGAGTGTGTTCAGTTTCCACTCAGTCCCGGTGTGAATGTATGTGAATGGTTGTTTGTCTTTTTGTGCCCTGTGTAGTTGGCTTTTTGCCTGAGGTCAGATGGGATTGGCTGCAGCTTTCTTACGACCCAGACCAAGATAATCAGTATAGAAAATGGATGGACAAAGTTTCAAATGGAAAAAAAAAATTCTGAACTCCTCAAGAAAGTTGTCTGTGGCTGCCTGTCATATGGTAGAAATGTTTGGTTGCCAATAACCACAATGCAGTAATCCCACACAAACGGGACTAAACTCAACCCGCAAATAGCGATAAAACATGACTAATTTGCCCCTCCATCCCTTGAAATGTTCAGAAGTTTCAACCATATATTGTACATACCATAATCTGTAACCCCCAAACACTTTTTACATCATTTTAAATGGCTAAGATAAAGGATTATATGATTTTGAATGCAAAAAGTCTCCTTAACTACCCAGGCTAAACTCAAATCTTAACCGACATACAATGTGTCGATCTCAGTGGGGATGTACTGTATGACTTCAACATACACCCTTGCCAACAATTACTGTAATATTTTATACTACAATTTACCAGAGATGGGTAGAATCGAGTTACATTTACTCCATTACATTTACATGAGTAATTTTTTGAAAACAAATGTACTTCTAAGAGTAGTTTTACCACACAATACTTTTTACTTTTACTTGACGACATGTGTGAAGAAGAAACGATACTCCGCTATATTGGGCTACACTATAGTCGTTAGCCGCCACCCCATTTATACATTAGATTTACCGTATTTTTACGTAAGCGCTCCGCTTAACTGACTGTGTGGGAGCATTTCCGCGGACACATTGCTTATATACAGGAAATGCGGCCCTGGTTTAAGACTGGCAGGCATGATGAGAACCAGAAAGAGTCAACTGAAAGATGACGGCTTGGTGCTTTCCCTTTAAGAAACTGCCACCTATGGTCGTTAGACTGGGAGGCAGCGCCGAGCGAGTTACGCCATAATTTGTGAATGGATTGTGCATACTTGGGCTAACGTGTCTGTTTGAGCTCAAAAACTTAAAACATATATATATTTTTTTTATGATTTGAAGATGCCAACATTTGCACATAATTTTAGTTTTTGTCTGTCTGATGATATTGGTTCTAAAAATAAATCAGACTTCATGATCACACAGTTACTCAGCATTTGAGTATTTTTTTCAGCAAATACTTTTTTTTACTTGCACTTGAGTAATATTTTGAAGTAATGCTTCTCTTACTTGAGTACAATTTTTGACTACCTCTGCATATTACTGTACTATTTCAAAAAGGATGAGATCTTGCGACATTTTAGAATGTTCCCGAAAGAGGATAAAAAAAATGTAAATAGTGAATTTGTAAATTGCGAATATGCAAGAGATTAACGCCCTGCATATCCAATTGTGCAACCTCCAATTGGTTATTATAATGCATTAGTACCAAAAAGAAGTTGTGGAATGAAACAATCCAAATAATACTGCTGTGTTCTGTGCACACACAAAAACAATGCAGCAGTGGCAGACAGACGACTATAAATCCAATGCAACCCCTGAGTTCTGCTGAGGGGATGCAATAAATCCACGGCAGACCTTTGATGTGTGATGCCACAGCTCTGATCACAAAGAGCTAATGCTATCTCACATTTGAAACATTTAAAGAGTATTCGCTTGCAGTCATTCCAAGGTGTTAGGAGGTTTCATTTCCCTCAAGGGCTGTCTGAGTCCTTCCTTACGGGGAAACTGCCCTGCCATGATGGTCCTATTTGAAAATGCAATGTGAGCGGATCTTTCAATAAATCATTCCGAGAACAGAGCCTCCTTGTAAACAATCTGCTCCCTTCGCTTATGAAGTAAGGCGATTGCCCTTGGTGTGCAGAAAACCGAAGAGCGCCGCGTCTCACCGTCCCCAAAAAGCTGAAGGATGGCCAGGTCCACGTGTCTCTTCCACAGCGACTCCTTCTGGATGGCGATGCCGTACCCGGTGGTGGCGAAGATGTAGCCGCTGCCGATGGTCACCAGCTTGCAGCCCTCGTCCCTGCCGGCCATGTAATTTAGCACGGCCGCGTCATAAATGAAAGCGTCTAGTTTGCTAATGAAAAAGAAGGAGCGGGAGAGAGATAGGTTACACTTAATTAGCACTTAGGAGCAAGACATCACAAGCTACAACATTCCAATTAACCTGCTAAATAGCACTAAGCTGGTGATAAGCGTAATAGACTTCGAGACAGTTTGCCAGGGCTGAAGTGACACACAGTGTGGTGGGGGGGGGGGGGGAAACACAAAACATTTAACCAAATGTAAAAGGGAAGAATGTAAACACACAACTAAAGTGTGCACTTTAGCCAGTTAATGTCGATCTTATGCTCACTGGCCACAACATTAGGTACAGCAACGCACTAATGATATCAAGAAGAGCTCCTCTCATGGAACAAAAAAAAAAAAACGGTACTGGCTTTGATCAAGATATTAATCAAAATCTCACCCAGCTTTGAGGCTCTGAAGAGCTTCGTTGACATTTCTCTGATGAAACTTGGTCATGTAGGCGTGCATCTCCGGGTAGTTGTTCCTTATGTTCCTCTCTGTACTCCCATTTGGGACCGTACCAAACCGAAAGGGAGGCGAGAAGTCGTTGGGACTTTGGAACTAATGACGGAAGACAAAACATTTCTGTAAAAATACTTTCACCATAAGGAAAAATGCAGATTTGAGGACCATCCTACCTTTTTGTCCGATAGTCCCGTGACCTGGTCCACGTATTCCTCTTGGATCATGAAGGCGGCCAAGTTGGCAGTGTAGGAGGCCAGGAAGATGACAGCAAAGAAGGCCCACACCGACACCATGATCTTACTGGTGGTACCTTTGGGGTTCTGCACCGGCACTGAGTTGTTGAACACCAGACCCCACAACAACCAGATGGCTTTGCCAATGGTGAACGATGGGCCGTGAGGCTCTGAGGAAAATACACACAGCAATAACAATAAAAAAAAAAAATAATAATAAAAAAAAAATAATAATAATAATAATTCATTTTACTTATAGGCCCCTTTCAGGGCACTCAAGGTCACCGAGCAAACCTAATTTAAAGAAAACATTGCAACATAAGAGCTAAAGCTAAATAGCTAAATTGAATTTCTTTATTCAACATTTTATAGTGTCTTGGGTTACAGTCTTCTAAATGATAGTCATCTGCATTCATTGAGTCACATGTCCATTATTTGACATACTATCAACTGTATGGAGATTATGATCACGAATTGTGGCGTGATGAATAAACTATTTAATTAGTTCTGACTCATGAACTGCGAGCAGACTGTCTCCGTCTACTCATTATGGAGTGATATAGCAGTTGGATTGTAATGTCTGTGTGGGAAAGTGTGAACGTGTGCGTGCGTGTGTGTGTGTGTGCGTGTGTGAGAAAGAGATAAAGAGAGCGAGAGGGGACATAAGAGGGAGACAGACAGTATTCGTGCCCTCCATGTGGGTTTGCATTGTGATATGGGGGCTTTGTTCATGGACAAACAGACTCTGTTGTGCCAAATGTTCTTCTTTGTAAAGTTTGTGAGAGAGTCGGTTAAATAAATTGAGTGGAGACCATACAATCTGCAGCCATTGATATGCTGCATTGTTGTGTAGAATCTTTTGTGTCCAAACTTTGATCGTCGTGATTCCGTACTTCTTTGGTACAACTTGAAGATAAACAAAAGGAGGCTCAGAAAGGAGAATAGCAGTTAAGGTAAGAGTAAATCCGTACAATATATTCTTAAGTAAGGATAGAAAGAAAAGATCGACAGGCGTTGGCTAAATATAGCCACATAAGGTGGCCTTGTGGCTCGGGAGATCTAACACAAAACAAGCCCCTTTGCTGTCAACTGATTTGAAGCAGTATGGAAATGTATGCAAATAATGTGCAAATGGACTGTGTGGAAGTAAAAGCAATGACGCTGTGGTGAAAGCAGAGCACAGAACACCTGTAAATGTTGAGAAGGGCAGCGTGAAGTAGGAGGAAGAGGAGGGGGATGAAATCAGCAAGGACGGCTGATCTCCATGTGGAGGCGGGCTACGGTATTTTTGTGCATGTCTGTAGCTCGGTATGCAAAATAATGTATTAAATATGCATGACAATTATCAATATATCACTATGACAATGACAATATATCACTATGGGACATATGTACACTGTATGGACTGTATGGCTTGAGACTGATTTATTAATCCATTATTTTAATCAGAAGTGTGTTCAGCCTGGGAAGTGGGAACAACTAATTTAATTGTATTAAATGATAGATGTTACTTGTTAGTCAATGTATGATATATACAATAAATAACATACATGTGGTTTGACATGCTTTACTAGGCATAGACGTGTTCAGGTTAGCATGGACGGACTATAAGAATGTCTGCCTTTTCACCTTCCTGTATGGTCGTTTGCCTATTTGTAAGCATTTAAAAAAAAAAAATGGATTTCTAAAGTATGCAGGCAAGTTTGAATTTAAAGTTGCGCCCGTTCAGTAAGCAGGTTTACATGCAGCCTTTTTTTGTCATTTTGATTGTGATGTGATCAATTCTGATTTGGTGTTTATATATGCCACCACACATTTAATCAGACCAGCCATTTTACAGACGTGTGACAAATACGAGTAGTATTTCAAGATGGAGGGCAGTCATCTACTTAGCATAGTAGTTGTGATTATTTTTACGCCATTATTATAGCATTTGTATTAAAAACAAGATTTCCGTCACAGACGACTTCGGCATGCTCTGTTTGGAAGGTGTTCAATTTTTGTGGGTAAGCGATGACATCACTGCACACTGTGCAGAACACAGCCTGACAATATTCCGATTCACTGACGAAAAATTATTTCTCATCAGTTTGGCAAAAAGGATAATCCACCTATGTGAAACCGAATTAAATTCAGTTTGCCTTCAGTCTATTCATTCCGATTCAGGTGTGCATTTTTATTCTGTTTCGGCTTCTTACCCGATTCTAATCAGAATACAAGGCTTCATGTGAACCAGGCCTGTGTAGTACAGCATTTTGCCACATGATACCGGGCGGCTCAGAGGTCTACTGGAAGAGATGCAGTGTAAATAAAAGCAAGAAGAAGAAGAAGAAGAAGAGGAGGCCCTTTCAGTGTAACACTGTATTACATTTTAATATGTGTTTTATTCACAAAGCAGAAAGACTATGTGCCTATTTGTTTGTGTGTTTGTATGAGGTGGTGTTCCTTGTGTATTAAAGGTGAATACTTACCGTAACATTGTTGCTAATTCATTTGAGCTCATCTATGTTGTTTCATATTACATGCTAGCATTAAGCTAGCTGACTTTCGTTATCTTTTATGAACAATGTTTAATTCTCTTGTGTTTTATGTGTCAATTTTAATAAGTCATTTTCTAAATGAGAGTTGTTGGGAGACATTTGCTAATCGAATGCTAATCGGGAGATTAGCGGGAGAAATAACTGATGCTGAGCCACGTGGGAGATACGGTTGAAATTCGGGAGTCTCCCGCCTGAATCGGGAAAGTTTGCTAGTATGTTATTCAATTCGATGCGTATGCTGCACAGAGAGACTGTACACATTTTTTTTTCTTTTACAAAAAAACAGCCATGAGCTCCCTACCACCATCTTCCACACCATTTTGCACTATACTATCTCTATGTGATACAAACCAGCACATCTCTTTCTTGTTTGTGTGTTTACATGTGTGCAGTGCGTGTTGAGTAGCGGGCCCTCACCTCTGCCGTCGGCCAGACAGCGGTTGTAGCCCACGGGGCTGAAGTACTCAAAAATGAACACGGCAAATGCTGACACCAGCAACAGCATCACGAACATCATCACCCACACATCCGCACTGAAGGGCTCTGGAGGGCAAGCCAGCAAAGAGAGGAGAGGGGAAAGATGAAGGGAGGTGAGTGAGAGGATAGGTTGAGGGAGGCAGTGTGGACCAACAGTGATAAGAGAAAGACACCAGTGGCGGGGCAGAAAATGGAGAAGGGTGATGTCGGGAAATGAAGAGAAAATGGAGCGGGAGTGTTGGAGAGAATAAAAAAAATGAGGTGACAGGGTGAGAAGGAAAAGGAGATTGAAAAAAGGAAAGCCACGCAGGAGAAAAGAAGTTGAGTGGGAAGCAAAGGGCAGAGTGCAAGAAAAACAAAACATTAATAAGCTGCAGAATATAATGGAGTACAGTTGAGTGACTGCATTGTCATGTACAGTAGCTTGGTTTAGCCGTTGAATTCTTGAATTGAATTCCCCATTGCTCACCTAAGAAGGCAGAGGGTGAAACGGTGCCGTTGCTACGGGAGACCATGACACTGATGCCAGTCTCGATGAAGGGGACAGAGAAATCGATGACCTCTGACCTTTCCTCGTTGATGGTCAAGGAGCCCACGGCCATGTGGGCATTTTTTAACACCACCTGGACAACATGAGCAATACGTTAAGCATCCATTTTGACTATCCATAAATACAGTAAATCTGTTTAAAGTCTTGATCAATTTTTAGTTTTTCATCAATTCCTCAAAGCACACACAACGTGTAATGATAATTGCAATATTTACTATATGACTGAATTTATTAGTTTATTAATTACATTTATGAACTTAAAAAAGTGCAGAAATTGCCTTTGAATGCTTAAATGCTGATTGAAAAAAATAAGGAAACATGGAAAGAAATTGAATGACACTGAAATATATGAAATGATGTGGAATGGTGAAAATGTGAAAAGATGTTGAATGATATGTAAATGACATTGAAAATTATGGAAGTATGTGGAATGATATTGGTAAAAAAAAAATGCAATTTGCTGGTGGTAAAGGTGGAATTATACGGAAGGAAAGCTACAAAATCTAGTGTAATGATTGATGTAGAATGCTTCCAATATTCACACAATTTATTTTATGTTGTTTCAACCTCAAGATTCACAATTCATGCAGACAAGTCTTCCACATTATCAGGTGTCCTAAAGGACTGTTTGGCCCATTATTTGGTTTTGCGTTAACTGCACACGCAGCCTTGACATCGTACCCAGAGACCAGTGTTTCCCAACCTTTATTGAGCCAAGGCGTATATTTTACATTAGAAAAAATCTCATGGCACATAAACAAAGAAAAATGTCACGACAAATGGATACACAGGTTAATTATGTACCCTCAGCCATCCGTGGAAGAGCATTTAATGGTTCGGCCTGTCACTACGTGTCGCCGGCATAGATTTATCGGATCAATTAAGTGAAATTGGATAATTTCCCGTGGCACGCACACCTGATGATCTTTTACGGCACACTACAATAATGTGTCATGGCACACTGGTTGAGAATCGCTGCCAATCGAACACATGAACGTCTGTATAAATTATGTCCTGAGAAACTGGAACGGGGTGAGCACACTGCCAGGCGCCTCGTTACAACTGTAATATTGCGGCGCTATGCTCAAAAGAGAGCATGAAAGACAATCACTGAGCCCAAGAAATTATAACTTTCTAGAAATTCTGAACATGACAGCTGTAGATTGAGCGCAACAGTCCATGTCAGCAAAGGGACAATTCTTGGATAGCTCTAAAAGATGAGCAATTATGCTGTGACATGGGGTGTGTTATTGGGGATTTTACCTCCACAATGTGGTCAGAAAAAGGTTAGGGCCGACAATTGTAACTGTTTGGGGGAATATTGAATTAACACCTGTGTTATTACCACTGGAAATGAAACACTAAAAGCACTGACATATGTTGTATGATGTAATATATCAGGGGTAAATATTAGGGATGTAACGATATCCAAACATTACGATGCGATATTATCACGATATTGTGGGGAGGTTGGCGATATAAAAAAAAGGTCACATTTTGTACATAACAGCAATCCATATAAACCACCTACAATCTCTAATAACGCTTAATATTGAGGCACTTACTTGCTATGCACACATACATTGAGTTCCTCCACATATTGACTCGGTTCACAGGCATATTACGTTCCCCTTCATCTGACCATTAGCGTGGATTTTAAACATAGAAGGGCCAAAACATGCCTTGTCAAAATTAACCAGCACTAACAAACTAGCCACCACAGGGTGCTAGAACTGCACAAATGAAAATGTTAATATCGTGACATGATGACGACGATATTGTGGCAGTTTTAATATCACGATATCACGATATCCAGCGCCACACAGAGTCCATAAGAGAGGTTTTGTAACCAA
The DNA here is from genome assembly GCF_054856555.1 of Leptonotus elevatus. Lineage (NCBI taxonomy): Eukaryota > Metazoa > Chordata > Actinopteri > Syngnathiformes > Syngnathidae > Leptonotus > Leptonotus elevatus. Next base: position 49,707,512 of record NC_141239.1, on the reverse strand, counting down.
TAACTGAAAAACAGAGTGGCACCTACTTTCCCTGCTAAAAACGAAGTACAGATCAGACGCGCTGGTGCCATCAGGTCTGAGGGTCTGCTGGGTACTGGCAGTCCCGGTACAACCGGTGAAAAAATATCCAACGAGTGTATGTAATTAACAAGGGCAGCAAGGGAAGGTGGACACTCAAACTGGCCATCAAGGGAGAAAAGCGGGAAGAAAGTAGGTTATCACAGTGGGTCATGGCTGCTCCAAATAGGCATCTCCTTCTTCTACCTGGCACCCTCCCCCTCCTCAGTACCCCTTCACAGGTAGTATATTTAGCCCCCAATTTGTGCCAAAGTGGCCCTAGCCAGTCGAGTTAATAAAGTGCGCATGAGTCCAAGCTCCAGCGTGTGAGAGTGTTTGTGTGCTTGTGCATGAGTGAGTCATAAAGAGATGCCAGCGAACCTTTGTTCCCCACCTGTGAAGCGCACGCTCAAAGGCAGACAGACATTCGCTCACCGACTCTGCAAGTTGTCCATCCTGGTTGTCAGTGTGTGCGTGTGCCTGCGCGGTATCGCGGCGAGCGTGCGTTTACAATCGTCAGGAAGAAGCGTGGCCGTGCGTGTCCACCTGTGCGCGCGCGTTAGTGCCCGAACGTGTGAACGTCACCCCGGGGAGTGTACAAGCCCGTGCAGCAGTGTACTCACTTCCTGTATTTCTCTCTCCATTTGCTCTCTCCATCTCCCTCCTACGACATGTTCTTTTCGTGTTATGAAAGTGACCCACGTGGGTGTTATTGAGAATGAGTGAGCAAGAATCTGAGTTTGCGTGAGTGTGTGCAAGAGTGTGTGTCTTTATGAGAGACCTAACTCATTACATCATTGCCAATAAGATTTTAGAAGAAGAGTATGAATGGCAATGTAATCTCTGACACTTGCTGCGGTGAACAAAAATGTAACAAAAGCAATTACTGAATACACACCCCCCCCCCCCCTTCCCCTCCATTTTGATGTACAGGATTGTAAGTGAAAGTGTTCAAGAGTGTGCGGAGGCACGTCCCCCACCCCGCAGTGTGTATGTGTGAGAGTGTGGGTATGCGTCTGCATCAGTCCAGATTTCAGTCCATTAAGAGTTTGAAATCTACTGTCATTTTGGCTCTTTTCCAAATGGAGAAGGACACAGCGAGTCTCTATCAGATGTTGTGGCTGCAGTCGAACCCTGTTGTGCATGTGAGTGTGAGTTTTTGTGTGAGAGCAAGTCAGAAAAAGAGAGCAAGAATCAGAGGGACGTCAGGTTTTCATCAAATTGTTTCTAATTTTTAAGCGAATTTACTGAAAATGCGCAAAACGGACATGCGACTTATGCCCGTTTACATCCAGAGGAGACTCCACCACTGTAGGTGGCGGTATACACCATAAAGATGTGATCCACCAGTAATTTAAAAGAAGAAGAAGAACAGGAATCGACTGCGCCGTGCCATGACGTCGTATGAGTTTGCTTTTGTAAATCTTGATAAACTGTAGCGTTTCTTTACTGTTTTCCATCTAAAATTGCATTAATATTCGCTCTCATTAACTCATTCTTTCCCAGCCATTTTCACTGAAGCAACCCCCTTCGCCCCCGGCAGTTTTACTCTACTTTGACTGATTTTGCAAGGCCCACAGAATATTGTGTTCTATTGCTATTAAAACATGAAACCAACCAAAAGAAAGATCATAGTCTCTTCTTTTATCAGGTAAAAAAGTATATTTCTATCTGTTTCCGTTTTGCAGCAATTAGCATTACAACATAGCTAAGTTCCATCATTATTCACAAATCTGTTTATAACAGTGGGGAAAAGAGCTTGTTTGCAACATAGCCCTGGTTGATCTCTTCTACTATGCTGCCACCTGCTGGCCATTGTTGTAATTACTACTATTGCTTCAAGCGTCCCTCTTCAGTTCAGAAGCTGCATCAAATTAATAATTCCAAAAAGATTTCTGTTTGGTCATCCCCCCCAAACATATCTTACTTTAACTTCCGCCATTGCTTTGTGACTACAAACGTACGTGCAATGTAATATCCAGGCAAAACTTGTGACTTGTATCCGGTCTTGTCAAAAACTGCATTTTCCTTATTTCGATACGCTTCAAAATCCACCCCCCTCCAAGCATAAAACCAATTTTTTGCAAATTTTGGGCCCTTTTTAAAATTTCTAGCGTTTCCATTCAGTTTCATTTTCGCATTTCTTGAAAATTTGAATAAAAATGGGTGGATGGAAACCCAACTACTGACATTTGAGTAATAATCAGTTTGCGTCCATGTGTCTACACTCCTGCCTTTGCTCATTGCTTTGATACTTGTGTGTGTGCGTGCCCCCGCCCTCACCCGTCCCCCGCCCTCACCCGTCCCCCGCCTCACACCCTCACTCCTAATGACCATTCATCTGTGCGGCCGAGAAGAAGACAGCACATTATGACGCTTTTAGCAAGGGTGATGGAGTTTATTACAGGTGAGCACACTTATAGCTCAGTGCACACTAGAGACACCAGCCGGCCCAGCAGGGTAACTTAAATGGCTTTATATAATAGATTAAATGGGTCAGTTTAATATAAATTGAATAGCCAGTAGCGGGGAAAATTGACGCCTTGTCATGGTGCCTGTGACTTGTGAAGGTTAGGCAGACTTGCCTGCTCTCACAGATGGACACGGCTGTGTTTTCAAACTGTGACCTTTGATGCTATTGATCTGCTTACCTTTTCCTTCATTACCAAACGGTTAGCCAGACAGCACAAGCGCAGCTCGCTGATGTACAAGAACTGACAGCGAGCTACGACAGAGACCGGGGCCCTATTATAGAATGTGAAGAGCCCACTGCCCTAACTGCTTTGGGCGGCTCAAAATCGAAGGTATGAAAACAAATTTCCATGAGGAAATTCATCCTTTAGACGGCGGGGCTAAATATAGCAGAGTTCATTTGGCCTTTGGGAAGAAAGGCAGAAACTTTTCACATTCGCCCACACATAAATGCAAGTCTCTTGTGATATACTCGGGCCGGGTTTATTCAAACCAACCCCAAAAAAGTGGCGGTACACTGATGGCAATAAGTCAGGTTTCCATCCAATTGTTTCGATTTTTTAAAGCAAATTTACTAAAAATGTGCAAAACGGACATGCGACCTATGCCTGTTTCCATCTGTTCTTCAAGGGGAAGAAGAGATGTGATCCACCAGTAACTTAAAAGAAGAAGAAGAAGACCAGGAAGCGACTGTGCCGTGCCATGACGTCGTATGAGTTTGCTTTTGTAATTCTTGATAAACCGTAGCGTTTCTTTGCTGTTTTACATCTAAAATAGCATTAATATTTGCTTATTTAATTAAATATTTTTGTTTCGTCGTCCCCCCAAACATACCTTACTTTATCGTCTGCCATTGCTTTGGGACTACAAACCTATGTGTGACATATTATCCGGTCAAAACGTGCGACGTGTATCCGGTCTTGCCAGTGGTTATTCGCAAAACCTGTTTCTGAAGTGTTTCCATAGCCAAAATTTGCATTTTCCTTTTTTCGATACACTCAAAATCCACCCCTTCTAAGCGTAAAAACTTTTTGGAGAATTTGGGGCCCTTTTTCAAATTCAGTTTTATTTTCGTATATTTCTTGAAAATTCGAATAAAAATGGGTGGATAGAAACCCAACTAATGTCCTACACTTCTGTATGCAAGCAGGGAGTGCTTTGAAGCATCACTTTTCCGTGCAATTTACTATAAACCAGGGCTGTCTTATTCATATTAGCTCAGGGGCCCCAAGGTAGAAAATAGTTTACCAAGTGGGCCTGACTGGTAAAATCATGGTATATAAATTAAAAACAATTGGTGTCACTGCGTCAGTTATACACAGATGTGCAGGTCACCTCTAAATAGCGGGGCTCAACTGTAAATTTGTTGTTCCACAAAAACTAACACAAATGAAAACGGAACACGGCAACACTTGGCCCGTACGAGTTCTGGGCATGTTATACTGTATCTACCTGTTTTGCATATACTGTATATTTTCCCCAGAATGCATTGTGTGGTGCAGTTAATTAAGTTATGGGTTGTTAATCCATGTCATATGTGTTGGTGTTACCAGTAGCTGAATGTGTGTCGTATTCAGCAAGTTTATGTTTGATTTATGTTGGTATATGGTTTTTTTTTTTCAACAAACCGTTAACGTTAGGCTGTGTGTAAAATAATAACATCCTGGTCAGCTCTGTGTACAAATTGCACTGCTTGTGAAATTACAAATTTATGTTTTGATTTTGGCCGTCTGATTACTTGGTCCGACATTACTCTTTTTTTAAATTTACAATATCAGTCCATATCAGTCCCGCTAAGGGGTTTAACCCGGCCCGCGGGCCGTACGTTTGACACCCCTGCTCTAAACTGTCTAATTGTTCCCACTCTTAACAGAGTAAAATTTTAATTTGGAAGAGAGTAAAACATTCAGAGTGAATTTTACTCAAAGTATTTTTTTTACTGTGTACGAGGGAATTAGCCTATCCCATGACAAAAGTTTTTTCACTCAAAAATTCGAAGAAAATTTTAGAAGGAATTTTTTTGAGTACATTTTACTAGTTAATAAAAAAAGAAGAAGAAGAAGTTGCTCAAGGGTTGAGGAAACAACTCACAACCCTCAACTTGGGAGACTGCCACTCTACCACCTGAGCTATGCCACTCACTCACACTAACCTGAAGTTGTGGGTTTGTTCCTTGAGTGACTTAAAAAAAAAAAAAACTAGTCAAATCTAGTCAAAATCTTTAATAGTTTTGTGTCATGGGATAGGCCAATTCTCTCGTACACAGTAAAAATACTTTGAGTAAAATGTACTCTCTTCCAAGTTTAAATTTGACTCAGTTTACAGTTGGGCAAAATAGACTCTTTTTAGAATAAAATGCACAATTTACTGTTACACTCAAAATGTGACAATAACAGTATTGTATTTGAAAGTGACATATATTTGCGCACCTGACCTGTACAAGCTCATCTCTTTCCACAAGGCTTGCTAGATCTCTAATGTTAGCCCTAAGAGAAGGCCTGGCTGTTCATTCTTAGGGTGTTCGGGATGACCTAAGCGTTGAAAGATCCTTGTTCAAACTGTTCCCACAAAGCTGGAACCATAACATTTAATTGCTCACAAGAAGAATTAAAAATATTGAGGTTAGTTCAGACCCCTGATCGATTCCTTAATTAGTAATAATGAAACCTTTGCTTGTAGTGTGCACGGGTCTGTTCAATAATTGACCTCCAGTTGACATTTGTGACCCTTCCATGCGCACTTAGAAATCTTGCACCTGTTTATTGACTGAAACGTTCAAAAGCACCTCCTTACCTCTCCCACCATGCCATTCCACGTTCCGTTGATCTTCTTGCCATGTTTGCCGTTCGTAACCAGATACAAGTCATACGTGAACTTGACGGTTTTGGCGATCTTCTTCAGGATGTCAATGCAAAAGCCCTTACAGCAACGCTTGATGTAGATCCCAGATTCTTTTGTCTCGTTCCTGCATGTGTAAATGAAGGCACAACGCATGATTCCTTCTTTTCATTAATGAAAAACATTTGCCCACAGGCGAGTTATGTTGTGAGTAAATGGAGCAGCGTGAAGAGTCTTTAGCCGGAATCAATTACAATTAATACAGCATTTATGCACCCAAATAACTTACGCTGCAAAAAGGACTGTAGAAAATGTCAGAAAAAATATAGTAAAGTGAGAAAATAATTACTTCAAATAAGCAAAATTATCTGCCAACAGAACAAGAAAATTTAACTTAAATTTACCTGTAAGATTTTGAAAAATAAGAAAATAATACTAGGCCCATACCAACTGCGGCCTTGAAATTAGTATTTTCAGACTAAAAACAAGTAATGTCGACTTTTTTCAAGTTGTAATAAATTGAACTATTTTCTTAAAATACATGAGTATTTTTTTTTACGCTTGGATAACTTACAGGCTGAGTGTCAAGCAGGGAGGTAACAGGTCCCATTTTCTTTGTCATGACTCAGCCAGGATTTGAACCTACAACCTTCAAGTCTGAGGGTAGGCGCTCTACCACTAGACCACTAAGCTGGTACTGACGCAAGGAAGAATGAGTTTAGTAAATATAACGAAATGAAGCATATTGCACTCGTCTGTTTTCATACTTCTATTTTCCCCCATTTATCTTATTACTAGATTATGCAAAATCTTAAAATAAAAAACTCATGAAACCCCAGTTCAGGGCCTTTGATGTTGGTTAGTTGTCATCTTAAAATGTGGGAAATGCTAGTTTTAATCCTCACAGTTCTTAAAACTGGCTGTTAACACTCAATGCCAAAACTGCTTGATCAAATAAGATAATTAAGTAATAATTATCTTAAAATAAGCACAATGATCTTGTCTCACAATTTCATTTTAAGTAGAAATAACTTCTTAGGTTAAATTTAAGAAATGATACCTGACTTAAGATTTTAGTTTTTGCAGTGTAATTCAGACAATAATTGCAGCATCTCACAATATTTTGATCTGTTTGCGGCAGGGCACAGTGTTCCTCATGCAAGTCCCGCTAAGTGGGTCCACGTCTTCCACGATGACGAAAGGGGCCTCCTCCAGTGTCACAATGGACAGGTGGTCGTCCTCCCTGGTTGCAATTCCACCATATAGTTCATAGCGAGGCCACACGTGGTACTTCATGGAGAGGGAACCGTTCTCCCATTTGCCCACCTGTTCATAGACAAGACACAAGATGGGTTGAGTTGGTTGCATTTCGGTGAAAAATGTAGATATATCTTCACCATTTTATGCCATAGCATGATTGGGACTGTCCACCCTCCGGAATAATAATGATAATCAATCATAATCAGCCATGTGTCCATTATTCCCCATCAACCTGTAAGGAGCCTTATAATGAATAAACAGAAGGACAAACTAACAAAAATCTACTATTTCGCTTTTGATTACACGTCAGCCTTGGTGGAGGTCTGCGATCCATTGAGGAACATTCTATTTCAGTGGTTTGTAATGTGGGTTCGATTGAATCCCAGGTGTATGAGAGATCTGTACTGCAGGGAATTTACTGCATTTAGTAGTCGACTTGTTACTGTTGTGATGGTACGTCGTGTGATTTCTTTATTATTTTAATCCCTTTATATTAACTGTCGAGCAAAAAAATAAAGTGGTCAGACGAATTCACTTGTAACAGAACGTATGGTGTTCCACAGGGTTAAATTCGGGGGACTCAGCGGTTTTCATTGTATCTGTTGCCTCTGGGTTCCAAAATAGAGGTGGTTACTTTCAAGTGTTCTATAAACATAGAGTTAGTTAGTGCTGTCACTATCGAATCTTTTCCCCCCCGATTACTGTTTATTAACCAGTGATTGGTGTTTATTCTGTATTTCGTGTTCGTATAGTGATTAAAAAAAGGGGGGTTGATGTTGACCTATGTTACCGGATCTGACACTGTTTTCCATAGTATAAAACAGATGTTTGCAAATGTTTCATTTTAATTGACACAGAAGATAATCAGTCTTCTTTCATGAAGGACGACAGAAATCAATGAACACTGTCGATATGCTGAAATAAGAGAATTTGGACAATTTTAAATAATAAAATGGCTCCAAACTACTCGATTAATGAAATAGTTGCTGATTAGTTTAATAATCGATTACTTGTCAATTAATCGATTAATTCTGACATTTCTATATAGAGTAGTGTTGAGTAATAGGAGTCAGCATCCTAACTGCATGATTTGCAATGTCAAGTTGAACAATTATAGTCCAGCGCAACTACCTATCTAGCAAAAAAGAAAAAAAAACATGACACTTTCTGAATTCAAGTTGAAGAGAGCCAGATTCGATGAAAAGGCTACTCTCCCTGTTCATTTTGTTCTCCAGTAAACGCCATAACCATGTCTTGAATTTGAAACCAAAAATAAATAAATAAATCATGTCTTACTTCGGTTCGGTGAATGCACGTTGGAAGCTGGAGGTACCTCTGACAAGGTTAAGAACCACTTACTTAAAAGGGAAGTCAACCCTCTTTTCTTTTGACAATAATATGTTCTATGCAGCCCCACTGGTCTAAATATGGCATTCTGGTTAATATTGTGTTAGTGGAATATGAGTTAAGCAGCAAAATCCAGCCATTTTTATCCATCTCAGCTATGATTGGTCCTTGCCTGATCTCTAAGTAACTGTGATGTCATCTTCAGTCGACAGCAAGTGGCAAAATGACTTGATTTTGCTTCATAACTTTTATTCCAGAAATTGAATATTATTTAGAATGTCATGTTTAGACGCGTGAGGTCACATATAACATATTATTTTCAAGAAATGTTTAAGGTTGACTTCCACTTTAAATATTGTCATTACGGCATTGCTAAAAACAACATACTATACTTTCTCACAAAATAGTATGACAGACAGCCGTCTGAAATGCAACAACAATGAAAACAATAAGTGGCGAGAGAGAGAGAGAGAGAGAGAGAGAGAGAGAGAGAGAGAGAGAGAGAGAGAGAGAGAGAGAGAGAGAGAGAGGGCGAGCAGGGACCCGGAGCTGAGAAAGAGCGGAAGGTTAAGCTGAAGGACAAGACTGAACCTGAGAAAAGCGTAGAATTCAGATCAGGAGTAAAGAGACGGCAAATAGAGGAAATGAGAACGAAGAGAGAGCATGAGCAGATAGATATAAATTCTGTTGTGAGAAGCAGCAAGAGACGAGACGGAAGATGGATGGAGCCAAAGAGTCACATGACCATTTGGTGACGGGGCTCATTCAGATGCAAAATTCTGCCTCCTCCATGGAGGAGGGTCCAGCTGCACACCCGGAGGACTGGCCAAGCCCTTGTGGCTCTCCTCCAACCAAAAGTCATCAATTAGGCCATTTCCTCAGTTGCCGGTCACATGACACCACTCTTGGAGGTGCCCTTTCTTTCAAGTGTCCAGCGCATTCAGTCCACTTGCGGAGGTGGAAATGGCGATGAGAATCAAAAGCTATAGATAACGGGAGCTGTTACACTTGTACATACACACGACACATATTGCACTGCAAGGAACGTGGCAGGGCTGCCTGCGGTAGGATCAGTTTAGGCTACAGTATGTATGCCATAGGGGCAGTGCAGCCCTTGTAACACAGACAAAGATGGAAGATGGGAGGCTGAACATGACTGGACACTCCAGAGTCTTCACACTCCTTCAAAAGGTGGCAGGAAGGACGCTTGTAAAGAGCCGGAACTCATTAGGATCCACAAAAGCAGTTCAGCTGCAAGTCAAGCTGAGAATTAAACATGAGTGAGAACGAGAGGGACTGCGAAGAATGGGAGGGGGGGACAGAAGGGGAGACGCTCACCTTGTTCCCCGATCAGAGGACAGAATATAGATTGGAGGGGTAGAAGACAGAGAAATACAAAGAATAGAGAAGAGGAAGAGTCACACAAGTCAGCTACAAGGGCGGGGAGGAGGCGGGTGCGTGCGCTGACTTTACAGGTGGCGGTTTGGTTCGGTTTCAGTGTGTCGAAAGATTATTAACCTATGACCTGTCACATCTGGACTTTCTCCATCTGCTCAAGACATTTTTTTTTAACTCTCATTTTGTAATTAACTCATTTGCTCCCCAAAACGTATAAACAAACGTTTTAGTTTAAATATTACCATGGTCCCAATAACGTATTTATAAGTTTAAATAAAACAAGTTTTTTAACGCTAGAGCATACAGTAGGCTGTGATACAGCCTCTGACTTGAAAAGGTCGCTTAAAGCAATGGTTAATATTACAATACACGGCCAGCAGGTGGCATGCAGAGTATAAGAGATCAACCAGGGCCATGTTGCAAAAAAACGCTGTTTTAAACAAATTTGTGAATAATGATGAAACTTTATTCTAATGCTAATTGCTGCAAAACAGAAACAGATACAAATATTTATTTTTTCCTGATGAAAGAAGAGACTCTAATCTTTCTTTTGGTAGGTTTCATGTTTTTATAGCAATAGAACACAATAATCTGTGGGCCTTGCAAAATCAGTCAAAATCATGTAAAACAGCCGGGAGCGAAGGGGGTTGCTTCAGTGTTGTGCTTCATTGCCGTACAATTGATTTTGATGAGGCGCAAATGTGAATTTTGACTCACAAAATATAATGCAAACACTTATTTCGGGCCTTGCATAAATTATATTTACACAAAAACAAAATACATAGTACATATACAACCCTGCACTGTATCCTCTATATTAATGTACAGTATTTTTGTACAAAATGTATGTTAATTCGTTATTATTGAACTTTTGCCTTTTAAATTACACCAAAATATACTTGTACAAAGTTTCATACAAATGTACATTTCACTGAAAATGCTAAAAGAGAATTTCTCAAATGGTATTATAATCTTGCACGACTCCGTTCGACCCTATAAACATAAGTAGGATGTACTGGAGTGCACTTTTACACAGCTGTAAACTTACTGCCAATCAAAACTGTTGATTATTAGTTTTGTATGTATATATATATATATATATCTTTTTTTTTTGTGTGCAGGTCTTTAATAAAGCATTCCAATTACCTGAATAATGTCTAAAACAATGTTTTAAAGCAATCAAAAGGTTTTGATGTGATATAATGAGAAACACATGTTTGAGATGGGAGAAGCAAAGGGAAGGGTAATATTCTAAAACGACGTGAACATGGTGGCAGTGGTGGGCGGGTTTGTGATAATTAGCCGCTTTTGCAAACGTTCATTCAAAAGCGCCACTCTGGAGCCCGTGCTGCAGCATGCTGCTCAAAGGCACCTTCGGCAATCTGATCATATCTAATCAGTGCGGCGCCCATACAGCTTTGGGCTTCAAAACTGGAAATGTGAAGATGAGGAAATCAGATATTTGAGTCCCCATCAAGCATTACAATTGCTAAACTAACTTGCTGTCACCGCTAATACTCACTTTTACATTATTCAACTGCAATAATTCATCATTCTTACATATGAGCATGACCAAAATAAGGGAACAAAAGGGCCCTGGTCGGTCTGACAGGATTTTTAAGGTAGTCAAGAGCCAGAACTACAACCAATGCACACGCAAACGTACCCTGTCCCACTGTCTGTCCTTGTTGAGCAGAATGATGACCAGCTTGGGGTGCATCTGGTAGCCGTCTTCACTGAACGACAGATTCCGGCCCTCAAACGTCACATTCATTAGGTACCTGAGAGGAGAAAAACAAAGGAGACATTTTGATTTGATTAGAGTGTACCATACTGAAGATATATTCTACAGTACAGCTTCATAATAATAATAAAAAATGCTATCACAAAAATAATCATATGAATGTGATCTTTATCATTGTGGTTGTGCTGTGCAATGGTGTAGAAATCATAATAGGAGTTATTAGTAATATTTGTCAAAGAGCCACGCGTCTAATAAAAAGGACCACAAAATGGTGGTTGTCATCCACTTCATTTATTAGTCACATTGTTCTTTTCTATTCAATTTATCAGGAGATCTCATTGTGCCACCCGACTATGACGTCACACTATTTACGTAATTGAAAAAGCCATCGCCGCCGTCCTGCTCCCGCACCCCCGCTGTAGAAGCACCAGCCAGACGAGGATTTACTGTTCCACATTGTACTGTGACAAGCTGAACTCAACTTGAGCTCGGCCGAGTTGTGCCTTGAGATTATGTGTGCTCACTCGCTGAATGGCTTCTATTTTCAACCAAGTCTGAATGGCTCAAATACACACACACACACACACACACACACACACACACACACACACACACACACACACACACACACACACACACACACACACACACACACACACACACACACACACACACACACAAAGTAGTCTGGAAATCTATAATAACAATGATAATAATAATATACGCAACTTTTCTGAATTGCAGACACACTTTTATATGTTATAGGGGTGTCAAAATGAATGCGTTAATTTTGAGTTAATTGAAAGTTCCTTTACCACCACAATTTTTTTTAAAGCACGATTAATGACCGCCCCTTACTTAGCAAGCCTGTACTGGGGGAATTCCAGTCGCAATGCAGCAGACACGTCCACATCAAAATTTTGCAGTAATAAGTTTAATAAGAATGCATATATTTGTGGAGACCGGGGTCAAGTTATATTGTACAATTAAAAAAAAGTTACTTCATGTTTAAGATTAGATAGCTCCTAACTCATTTGCTCCCAAAGACGTATAAATATGTTCTTTTAGAAATATTACTATACTCCCAAAGACGTATTTATAAGTTAAAAAAATAATTTTTTTATGCTGGAGCATACAGAAAGCTTTGATGCAGCCTCTGAACTGAAGAGCATGCTTGAAGCAATGATAGTTATTACAAAAATGGCCAGCATGTGTCAGCAGAGTATAAGAGATCAACCAGGGCCATATCGCAAAAAGCTATTTTCTCCACTGTTTTAAACTGATTTGTGAATAATGATGAAACTTAGCTATATTCTAATGCTAATTGCTGCAAAACGGAAAAATATAAATATATACTTTTTTCCTGATGAAAGAAAAGACTCAGCAATAGCACACAATGTTCTGTGGGCCTTGCAAAATCAGTCAAAATCCAGTAAAACAGCCAGCTGGGAGCGAAGGGGGTTGCTTCAGTGAAAATGGATGCGAGTTAATGAGTTAATATGAAAAGAAAAATGCACTGAGCTGTCACCAACATCTTACAAATGTAATTATGCCATCTAGTGGTAGAAATATGACCTCAATACAAATCAATACCACACTCGCTTTTTTACAGTACAGTACATCTTTTTAATTTTAACCCAGTTTTATAAATGATTATGAAATGACTGTATCAATGACTAAAAGATGCAGCCATATAAACACATACAATTATCATGAGTTAGCTATTAAAGTCATGCGATTAATGACGATTAACAATTTGAATCGCCTGACACCCTTAATATTTTATAACAAAACGCATTGTCAAATTAACCAGCAAAGAAACACCTCTACTATGCTTTAATTCATCTCCTCAGAATGAAGAATTCATTCCAAATGATTCCCTCGTGGTATGTGCGAATCTTTGTGTTATTTAGCATGTCTCCTTCTGTCAGTGTGTGCGTGGTGGAGGAGCAGCAAGCGAGCAAAAGCAGCATTGTTCCTGTCAGGTGGAATAATTTCACCCTACATACACAACACACATACACACGCACGCGCACACATTTCAAACACTCTCTCATGCTGTGATTATGGTGAACGTGTGTGGGACTGTGTAAGAGTGTGTACATGGGAATATTCACGTCAGGTGGGCTCAAATCACTTCATACACCCACTCTCTCTCTCTCACACACACACTACCACACTTCTTCCCCTGACCTAAACCTTAACTAACAAAACGTCCAACCCCAATCTTTTTTTTCCTCTCCTCCATTTTGAATTCAAATCTCCTTGTGGCAGTGTGTCCTTACATGACAAATAACAGGAATGAGCTCAAGCAGAGAGAGATATAAACATGCACCAAATACACAAAAAAACACAATCTCCTTCTTCGTTCTTTCACTCGTCAACCTTTACTCTCGGTCTCACACCCACCCGCCCCTCTCTGTGACAGTTTCCATGGAAACATCCTACCTCATAACCATGGCTACCATATGTATGTAGATGAAATATGTGCGGGAGGAGAAAAATCCATCCATCCATCCACCCATTCGTCTGTCCGTAGCTACGATCCGTTTTGCAAAATGGAAAGGCTTAGGTAATAATCCCGCAATTACGCTAATGCTAGCATATTTGCTCGATTTCCTGTATTAAATATTGATCTTTTCAATGGACTTTGATGCGTCCCGTGCAGCGCCATGTGCCCCGCACACGGACGCATCCCGCCGAGGTTTGGCACACATATAAAGCGCACAGAATGTGCTGCATAAATCATAGGCCATTTACAAAATAACTTGACGCCGTGGTCCCTTTAATCTCGACAGAGCCAGCTATACGACGCGGGGCCATTGTTTGCCATGGCGCGTTTGGGAGCGCGTGTGCGTCCCGCACCTCCCTGACAGCGGCAACACAAGCATATGTGTGTTGCCATGGCACCCACAACCGCCGCTGCCACTTCCGAGCCAATCTGCTGCGTCACTATGGTAACGGTAATCTCTCGGTGGGTGGGCGGGAACGAGACAGAGAGAGTGTGATGGGATTCAGAGGAAGAAAAAACAGAAGATGAGGACAGGGTGTTGTGATTCAAATGTCTTCTTCTTACATCACTGCCATTAGGGGTTAGATGAAATCTGTGTAGTGTATACTTGTGTGGTTATAAACTGTACAACTGCACTCTGTTATATTGAGAACTTTAAAAAAAAATGGTAGTCCAGTTATAAAAAATATTCCTCAGCATCTTCAATATTTTAAATTAGATGTGATTATGCACTTGTGCACTGAATGCTGTGGCCAGTAAAACTCACTAATCCCATTGCTATTAACTCATTCACTGCCATTGACGGCTTTAGACGTAAAAAATTCATTTAAATTATTTCTGTTAGTTTACATTTTTTTTCCACTTTTAACGAGAGAATGAAAACCAAGAAAAAAGTTGTTATTGTACATTTAGAACAGATATCACATTTGTGATTAATCGTGAGTTAACTATTGAAGTAATGTGATTAATTACAATTAAACAATTTAATTGCCTGACGACCTAATTTATAATAATCTTTTCCTTTTTTAAATAATCTTTTTGCAAAATTCTCATTTTTAATAATCTTTTCTCTTTGTTTTTAAAATAATATTTTTTCAAAAAAAGAAAAGATTATTAAAATTAGGTGATTACAATTTTAATTGTAATTAATCGCATGACTTCAATAGTTACCTCAAACGAACAAAATTTTATATTTTGTCTAAATGTACAATTTTTTTTTATATTCTTGTTAACAAAAGTGGAAAAAAATGTTAAACTAATAGAAATAGTTCAAACGAATTGTTGACGTCTATAGCCATCAATGGCAGTGAATGAGTTAATCAGTACAGTTTGGCTGAATATGATTTGGTTTCTCAAATGTTGTTTGAAAGAGCCCCCCTCCCCCCCTTTTAACCACTTTTGTTGCCGATTGAATCCTGGTCAGATCCCGCTGTGTGTCCTCGTGCCTTGCTTCAAACTCGATGACAGAGGTTGCCTGGGTAACTCTCATTGCATTCCCTTCAACGCAGCCTCCTCCTTTTATGATGTGACGTGAAATTGAAACAAATTATATCGAATTAGGCGCCCACGACGTGCCATGATTTGATATCTTACTGACAATATACATTCAAATGAAAAGAACTGTCCTGTTGAGCCAACGGGGAAATAATAAAAAGAATTGAGCCTTGTCACACTGTTTCTCCCATTAATTGTCTTATTTATTTCTAATTATATATGAGAACAAAATGTAAATAACACACAGACACAGTACACACATAGACACACAAGCAGCCACTCGCTATACTAAATTCATGCGTTGACACAGATACGGTTTAGCGCATGTTCTCATGTAAATAATGGAGGAGGAGTGTGAAATATTGATAAGCCAGTTTCAATAAATTAACCCCGGAATAAATTAGTCATGAATTACGCTGTTTAGCAATTACTGTGGCACAATGTACTTATTAGATTTGCACAGAGGAACCTATATGGAAACATTTTCACTGTGTGGTCATGGTATGCATGACCTTTCCTGCGTACAGATTTAGGGCATGCAGTGAGACGATTTTGGAGAGAGGTAAATATAATACGCAAAAATCATCTCAAATGTTACTGATTACTTTAGACTGCAAAGGAAATATCAAATACAGGGTAAATTTAACTTACACTATTTATTATGTAACGGAATAACGGAAAACGGAATAAAACATACAGAGAAAAATGTAGTCAAATATACCCAGCACCAGTCTGCACCGCATGATGCGCCTAGCGTAGCATGATGTCATCGGCAGGCAAAAGTCTTCCGCCCAGAGGAATGATTTGCATTTTCTAGCTTAACAGCCAATCAGAGTGATCACCACAAACTATGTCTAAAAAGTACAATGACTCTTACTTATTCACAATTATAAACAATGATTTTTTACATTGATTTGTTCCTTGTATTTTTAATATGTTTGACATTCTATTTTATGACACCATGAACAAACAATGACTGAAGGGAGGGAGGAGTGACTGCGCTACGGTATGTACATAAGAGTTATAAAATATGTACGTGAAATACTTTAGTAAGAACGTATTTTAATACAAACTAAGATATCCCGGATATATATATAATATATAAAAAAAAAAAAAATGTCAACTGTGACTATGCAGCCCACAAATCGGTACTTGCAGCCCAAGCTGCATGGTTAAGAATAGAGGTGTTAGAAAAAAACGATTTGGCAATATATCGCGATATCACAGCGCGCAATTCTCGAATCGATTCAATATGCGGCCGGATCTATTTTTTAAACATCAATTTTTTTATGGGAATATTCAACAAAACGTCTTACTTAGGGTTAAGATTCACACATTAAGCATGGAAGAATGTTATATTAATGAAACATTAAGCCTTAATATTTTATTTCAGTGCTGTTCAAGCATGGCCATGGAATTTATTACTCATATGGGCATCAGTATATTGATTTTTGCTTCAAATTTCTGAGCATTAGAACAACGGTTGAGACTGACATGAAAATATTTTGATTAGTTCAAGTTGATGCAATTATTTAAATCCTTTTCCCCATTGGCATTCCCAGAAAACGGATTGAGATGCTTCTCGTAAGGATAAATGTATCTCGTAAAATCATAAATAAAGTTACGACAGAAATTAAGATGTAGAAGTAAACTAATCAAACAAAGTGAGACATATATAATGCGGGGTTAAGATAAGACTACAGGATACAAGAAAAATGAATAAACCCAGAAGGGAACAAGGTAGGAGGAAAACAGGAGATTACAATAAAAATAGACGCCATTAAAAGACTAAAAATAAAGATCGAGTTCCAGTCAAGTGCCCACGCTCACACACACACACAGGTGCACATTGGCACAGTCTCATTACGTAGCTCAGTAGGGTTATAATGCTGTGTTACAAACAACACACTCTTTCGCAAGCACCACTGAGGCAGCAGAAGTTGAAAGGGGTCCACAGAGCTTCAGAAGCACTTGACACCTTTCCAAGTTCAAGCTCATTTGGAACGCGGCCACGGCATGCGGGGTCAGCGGCCCTGCTGTCAAACTCATGATCCTCGCACCGCTGTGCATTGTCCGCTTCCATCGCTGCCTCGCTCTCTTCTCATGCTCTTTTTGCCTTCCCCTTCTCTCTTCTTCTATCTTCCCTTGGCAGGAAACGGTGGACTTCATAGTCATGACCTTCTCGTAGCGTGCCGGGTCCTTTTTTTGTCCTGCCCTAGTTGCTTCATTTTGATTGCTTATGGATACGAAAGTAGACCCCCCAAAAAAAACGTCATTGTAAAAATTGGGTATACTGTAGTTGCACAGTATAATATGAGCCAGTAAAAAAGAGAAGAAAATCATTTTGGATCCACTTATTGCACTAGATGTCATGACAATTGTGCAGCGCTAGCTAATGAAATGTCCTGTAAATGCAATTTACAAGAAGCTTTACATAATCGAATAATCTATCCATCCATTCTACACCATTTGCCCTCATTAGTGTCGCGGGTGAGTTGGAGCCCATCCCAGCTGACTTTAGGGCAACAAAGTCAAACACTTTATATTAGTGTGATAAGTAATTTAGTAAAAATGGCTTGATAGCTTGTAACAAATTGATTTACAATGTTAAGTAAAGAAAAAAAAAGTGAAGATTTTTCATTCAATATTTAAGTCTAATAGCTAGTTAAGTTCAACTTTTGTTCTATCTTGACATACAAGATGTGTTGAAATGTATTATTAGAATATGTGACGGGACGATAAAAAATGTGCGGTGTACCACAAATGGGCTAAAGGGTGGACTTCAGGCGACCACAAAGTTGAACATATGATGTTTTTTTCCCCCCCTCCCACAGTCCAAACTTTTGGCTGCAAATGTGAAACAAGCGGCTTCAAAGTCATGCGTCACAGCTTGAAAGCCAAATGGAACAGGTTTTGTTGACCTGCAGAACTCCTCCTGATGATTGCCCGCTCTTCTCTGAACCGAGGTGATTTCCGTGCAATTGAGCAAAAAATATGTTCCACTAGAAACGGTTGTATCGCTCAGGAAGGTAATTTGAGATGGAGCTGCTCAGAATAAATAGAAAACAGGAAATAGACCAAGCAGTTTCTGAATCATGCTCATTCTATTTCTACAGATTAATAACTACTCCTAATTAGTTTTTGAGAGTCAGAACAATTTCTAATCCAATTCCCATAGTTTGCCGATTAGTCTTCCTTTCAGCTACGAGGTTCAATCAATTTTCCATGGTTTGTTTTCAGGACCTAATTCTTGCAGACTCTCAGAGGATAGATAATTAGTTATGACTATCTGATAATTAGGTCTGCTTGAGCTACAGATGGGTGGCGAATGAAACAGAAAATCCAAAACAAAGTGGTGAGAGCAACCTAAACAGGAAAAAGATGCTTTCAGAGGGTGCAGGAAAGATGATGCGAGTAATGCAAAATCTCCCACAAGTGTTCAATTATGTTGAAATGAGGTGATTGAAAAGGTCGTAGCATATGACTCACATCCTTTTCATCCTCATCAAACCATTCAGCGACCCCGCTGTCCTGCACGGAAGCATTTTTATGCGTCTGCATTCATTTATTTCCTCGCTGTGGTATTTGAGTTCACTGGAGAGTGCCTCTGCCTTTCATTGAGTTGTTTCTCTTCTCATGCAGCCTTTTTATCCATCTCCTCATCCATTGATTCACTTTGTAGCGAACCATCATGCACGGCATCAGGGCACCCATGCAGGCAAACTCTCATTCGGCAAAGCAGGCGAGCAGCCATTCACTTTCCACATGATGGACTCTATCCAATTGATAATCTCTTGATTGAGAACTTGAAGACAAAGGTTATCGCCACAGAAATTTAGTTAAAGCAGCAAGGGGCGAAGGATCTGCGCCGTGCTTGCAACTGATCTAATCAACAACATAGCTAAGTTGATTATAAAACTACACGTCCGAAGCACAGGCGCTGGCTGTGGTGACGCTGCAGAACAGTGGAGAGGATAAGAAGGACAAAGCGCGCATGCTTACCGGCCACTTCACTAAGCACGTTTGCACTACCTGAAGTGATCTCGTATACGTGCTGCAATAGGGGAAACGGGGCACATCAATTGTTGTTTATAAAAATCTGTATAAAAACATTTGTTTGTTTTCTGCTCTGCGGAACGATTACGAGTACGAGTAATCTGTTCTGTTCTGATCTGTTCTAAGAATAGCTCACCACTGAGGGGACAATAGTGGAGTTTAACATCCACCCGTTTTTATTCGAATTTTCAAGAAATGCGAAAATAAAACGGAATGGAAACGCTAGAAATTCTAAAAAGGGCCCAAAATTCTCAAAAAAACAATTTTACGCTTCGAGGGGGTGGATTTTGAAGCGTATCAAAAAAAAAAAAAAAGTCGAATTTTGTAGTCACAATGCAATGGCGGACGATAAAGTAAGGTATGTTTGGAGGGGGGCAACAAAACAGAAATCTTTTTGGAATTAATTCAAGAAGCAAATATTAATGCTATTTTAGATGGAAAACAGCAAAGAAACGCTATGGTTGATCAAGAATTACAAAAGCAAACTCTCAAAATCCTCCACCGATTTTCAATTTTGCTGTTAAATACGACACATCTGCGATTTAAACTTTTAGCCTGAATAATAGCCATGCTAATTAGGTTTGTAATAAACCAATCCGTTTATAAATCCATCAACAATTCAGCCAGTTAAATGTATTTACCATATTTTCACGACTATAGGGCGCACTTAAAAGTCTTAAATTTTCTCAAAAATCGACGGTGCGCCTTATAGCGAGGTGCGCCTTGTGTGTGGACCAAGTTCCAAAATATGTAAATGTTGTTGTACGACTTCGGTAAGCACTCCGCTTGACTGTCTGTGTGGGAGCATTTCTGCATTTCTGCCGACACATTGCTTGTATACAGGAAATGCGGCCCTAGTTGAAGACTGGCATGCATGAGAACCATAAAGACTCAACTTACAGATGACATGAGTCTTTCGGTTTCTCATGCCTGTCAGTTTTCAACCAGAGCCAAGTTTCCTGTATATAAGATACAGTTGGACGTCTTTGTGCTCTCTGCTTTCGCTTTATGGAACTGCTATTCAATTCAATTCAATTTTATTCCAGACTCAGGGTCCACTCTTAAAAACAAACAAACAAACAAAAAGGGCGAGTTATACCACAATTTGTGAATGGATTGTGCATGCTTGAGCTAATGTTCGAGCTTTCACAAAAGCCAGCATCATTTCTGAGGAGCCGCACGGTTACGGGACTGACTCTGACAATACTACAATGACGAGAGGGAACCTGACGTGTTTGATGGAGATCTAGCCAAACTGTTCGCTTCAGATACAGAAGATGAGGACTTTAAGGGATTTGTGGATGAGGATTAATCAAAAGTAACGTGAGTACATTGTTAAATACTTCAAGTACAACCAAACTCACTGTTAACATTGTTAAATACATCAATAAAGTACAACCAAACTCAGTTGTGCTCCACTGCCTTTTTAAAAATATATACTAGCATTTTTAGCTTGAAAGCAAGCTACCATATGTTTTAAGCTATCGTATGTTTAACCGTGCCTGCGCCCAATAGTGCGATGCGCCTTTTGTGTGTGTTGAATACAGAAATAGCACCCGGAACTGAGAATGAGACTGCGGCTCTTATGGTCGTGAAAATACGGTCAGTGGGTAAATCATCCACCTCATCACTGACTACAGCACTAGAGCAGTCCTCTGTTCTAAGATGACCAACTAGTGATGACGCTGCCGACTCCGCCTTGAGCCATATAATGTAGATATTTATGGTGTGGGGTCCAATCTGTTAGCATAGATTAGCATTTGCTGACGGTGTTACTAGCATTGGCATCTGATAACCAGCACATACCATTTGTGTTTGGCTAGCCGCTAGGTCATTAACAACACCACTACACTAACTGACAAGTGTAGTTTCATGCCTTAGCGATTAAATGATGACTCCGCGAGTAAAATAAGATCTGTATCAGCATTCATGGGGGTGAGATTTAAAAAAAAATAAAAAATAAATGAGGCCATGCATGTAAGAAGGAGAAATCTACCATGTCTGGCATTACTGTTAGCCTTGGCACTGTACTGAGTTTGACTGTTTTGTTTAGATAACAGATTGTGCAGGTTTACTTAATGCGAGCATAAAAGAAGAGAGCAAAGGAAAAAGGACAAAGAAGAAATGGAGAATGTGCGCAAAACAATGTGACCCAATAGGGCGAGGAAAGGAAAGGGCAAATTAGGACACTGTGTGGTGTAGCTGCCACATCACACTCTTTATCAGAAGTAGAAGTTCGCAGGGAAAGAGTTGAGGCAAGTTGTTGTCTGAGTGAGGTCATAATATGTGTGCCACCATACCAAGTGCAGGTAAAAACACACTGTGCAGCTGCTCCACAGACGTCAGCCTTCACGGACTTTCTTGACTACAATGAGAACACACACACAGACACAACTAGAGCAGACACACGGAGGGTCTGAGAGGTGATGCTGCCCTGCTGAATATATTTCTGTGCTGAGCTCTGGAGCACAGCTTGACAGGGGTTTGTGTTTGCTTACTGAAACGCCATTGGGACCAATTAGGACACACGGAGAGTAAAGTGCCGCCGTGCGTTGCGCTTCACAGCCGGTTCAAAAAGCCTGCCGCTGAGACGGACAGCTGAGGGGGCGGGGTCGGATTTTCACGGCAAGGCGTCTATGAAGGGGGCTTTTGTACGGGCAGGCTATTATTACGTTGGGGCAGTGGGGTGGGGGGTGGGGGGTGGGGGGTGGGGGTGGAGGACCACAGTATGCAGGAGATGAAGGTGTTTGAGTATGTGCACAAGCATCTGTTGCAATGTTTAGTGTTCTAGAGAGTCTGGACACTAGGACACATTGCTGGTTTGGATGGTTTGCCACTCTCTACTCTTTTCCTGTAGTCATTTTTAGCCGATCAATGCAGAGTATTTCGGAGACCATTGCTAAAACCACTACTATACATACAGTGTATAGGAACACTTGCACACTCCCATCCAGTACAAGCACTGTACCAAAAGACAATAATGCTCAATTTTGATGGACACTGATTATTAGTAACAATATGTTAGCATTGTGCTGTTTTTTGTACTGGTGTAGAATTGTACGCTACTGAGAGCTGAGCATAATATTTATGTGCCCTATTTAGCTGCATAGGAAAATGTATAAAACATATGCATTCAAAATGGCTGTCTCTTTCACATAGAAAGTGAACTGTTTGGAATAAATACAAACCAGGGAAAAGACAAAGCCATTTTTAAATCATGCTCATTCCATTGCTGCATCTTAATAACGACCACTAATTGGGTTTGGAGAGTCACAATGATGTTTAATCCAATTCCCTCTCAATATTATACAGGGCAGCTTTACAATACTATGAAGTGAAAGCACAATAACAAGCAAATTACTAAATGAATACCTCTCCGGCTATGTCAATCAAAATTGAGCATTATTAATTTTGCAAGACGCTTATATAGTCACTGCCATCTGGGTATTATTTTATAAAGGTTTGTCAGTGTTTCAAGGACATTCCTGTTGAATTACAGTATTAAAAAAACAAAAACAAATGATGACACTGACAAAATGTATGTATACAGTATATACCGCTTTATATTTTATTAGTAGATATCAAACCATAAGAAATTGTGTTCCCAGGGACTTGACCTGTAACGTCAAGCCAGGTTTACTCTGAACCCTGATCCAAATGGCATAAAGGGCAGCAACGCT
Organism: Leptonotus elevatus; assembly: GCF_054856555.1. NCBI lineage: Eukaryota > Metazoa > Chordata > Actinopteri > Syngnathiformes > Syngnathidae > Leptonotus > Leptonotus elevatus. The sequence continues at coordinate 49,684,654 of NC_141239.1, read as the reverse complement.
TATGTAGGATCTATCAGGTAATGCAGCATTTATCGTATCAACTGTTGCGGATCCTGAGGTCCTCTGGCAGTGGCCTTTTAACTGTTTCTAGGGTGAGGACCAAACCACTCGGTGAGGCTTCCATTAGCCACTATGGTCCTCATCTGAGGAATTGCCTGCCGGAGGGCATCAGCTCTGCAGAGACTATTGATATTTTTAAGAGGAAGCGCAAGACAGAGTTTTTTTAGTTTGGCATTTAAATGATCTCAACCCAGCCATCCATCTTCTACCGCTTATCCGAGGTCGGGTCGCGGGGGCAGCAGCTTTAGCAGGGAAGCCCAGACTTCCCTCTCCCCAGCCACTTCAACCAGCTGCTCCAGCGGGATCCCAAGGCATTCCCAGGCTAGCCGAGAGACATAGTCTCTCCAGCATGTCCTGGGTCGTCCCCGGGGCCTCCCACCGACGGGGCATGCCCGGAACACCTCTCTAGGGAGGCGTCCAAGAGGCATCCAAACCAGATACCCGAGCCACCTCAACTGGCTTCTCTCACCGCGGAGGAGTAGCAGCTTGACCCTGAGTCCCTCCCGGATGACCGAGCTTCTCACCCTATCTCTAAGGGGGAGCCCGAACACCCTGCAGAGGAAACTCATTTCCGCCGCCTATATCCGGGCTCTTATATCCGGGCTCTTGTTCTTCCACAGATGCAAGATGGACAGGCGGATCGGTGCGGCGTCTGCAGTGATGCGGACGCTGCACCGACCCGCCTGTCCATCTTCCGCTCCATCCTGCCCTCACTCGTGAACAAGACCCCAAGATACTTGTACTCCACCTGATGATGATCTTAACCCTTTTATTGCTTTTTTTAATTCTCAGTTTATTTTATCATATTGTCTTTTAGCTTAGTTTTTTCCTTTTATTCTGTTTTCTTTTAGCTTTTAACAGTTTTTATTTTGTTGTCTTTTAGTTTTTAGCTCCCTTGTTTCTTGGGTGCCTTTCTTGACATGGTTTCTCTGTGGCCCGCTATGTTTTTATTTTATTTTATTATTATTATTATTTTGGGGGGGGTGGTAGACTTTAGGGGGATGGGTGTGTTTTCTTTTTATTGTATTATGGATGTTTTAATTGTTTAGCACCTTGATTTGCATTTTAATGTATGAAAGGTGCTGTATAAATAAATAGGTTTGAAGTCTAATATTTCATCCAGATCCAAAAAGACTAAAGGGAGCAAAATGTTAACATGTCAGGTGATCACATTTACCCAATGATGCGGCAGGTGAGAGCATTATATAAAAAATAAAAAAATAAAGTACTGTGAACTGCAACAGGGAGAGCTTAAACTTAAGAAAAACACAGTTTTATTGTTTAAGGATATGAAGTCTATTTTCCTTCAGCGTTGCTCACCTGAGGACTTCATTAGGGTTTCCCGAGATGGGGGTCTTCTTGTCAGGAGCTCCGTGGCACTCAGACTTGATCAAGGTGTGGGGTCCTCGGTCCATCATCATGGTGGAGGTTGCCATGGTTATGATCGCCACGCCGTCGCGGACGCGAGCGTCGAGGCCGTAGTCCCACTCGTCGTAGGACACGGACAGCAGCCCTTGATGGAAGAAACGGGAAGCAGAGAAACGTCAATCAGAGGGCACGGCGGAAGACAGCCGGAAAGATCCAGAGAGCGGCAGACGGATTTGTTGAAACAGCGCAAGTTAGGGAAGGCTTGGAATCTGAAAGGTAAACAGTGCAAGATGAGCGAGGTAAGAGGGTTCGTACAGGGAGGAGCAAAGAGACACAGATGGAGAAAGTCAGAACAGGAACAGAGTGTTGATCATCCTACTTGACTCGACAGAGAGGACATGTTTTGAATAGCCTCCAAGAGGCAGGATAGACTATGCAGCGATTGTGCATCTATCAACTTGCTCTGTTTGTCCATCTGTCAGTCTGAAGCAGTGTCGCTCTCTGTTTGTTAGCCTTTGTATTGTCTGTGCGCTTGTTTATCCTGTTTATCCCTCTGTGTGCTTGAATGCTGTTCTCTCTCTACAATCTGTCACTTTGGGAAAAAAAAATTTAAGCTCTTTCCTTTATATAACCTGCACGACATCCATCCACTATTAAAGATGCTCACTTATGCAAGATACCTGGCGTCTGTTTTCATTTAAATTCAAACTAAGCTTGTTTTGTTGATTGATGTTGTAATGTATTGTGGTATAGCATTCATCTGGGATAATTGAAAGTCACACAATGTGGGGTGTTGATATGGTTTGAAAATTAGCTCCATCTATTAGAATACAGAATACGTTTTGATAATGAGATCCATTGATATAATCTGCTGTTATTGACCTCATATGATTAATTTATGACAAATAGTCATAGCAACTGCAACACACTGATTTAAGTCCAGTACATATATCATGTTGAAATTACGGGTAAGGTGTCAGGATTTTGAAAGGGTAGCGTAATAAGATGTTCTGAGTCTATTTTGTAAACATCCATCCATCCATTTGTTTCTCTTTTTTTTTTTTACGCTTTTTCTCATTAGGGTGAGCTGCAGCCTATCAGAGCTGACTTTGTCAAGAGGTGGGGGGTTGCCAGTCAATCGCAGGGCATATTTTGTTAACATTAATATTACTGCCACTAAAATAGGGCTTCAGCTATGTAATAATTTGGTATTCGGATATCCTACTGAAAATTCTATTGAATAATCAGGTATTGGATTAAAATAAAAAAATGAAAAACCTTTTTTTTTCTTGTTTAAAAACCAATTATAAATATAGAAGACAGATCCACTTACTAATTAACAACCAACTGGTTTTAATTTTTAGATAATCAACTTTTTTATTTATTTACTTAATTCGAACAGCACACTATTTTCCTCTCTAAAAACTTTAATAAGAATTTTGACAAATCTCTCCCCATTGTTTTTGGTCTATGAGACGAAGTGACGTCACAACCACAGTAGCAATTCTGCTGGCTAAAACACATTTCAGTAAGCCTGGTTTGTTAAAAAGTGATCAGTAGGAACGGCAACTGTGTCAAGCTGTTAGGATCAAAGTGAACAGAGTCATATACAGTACGTCTATTAGACAGCATTGAAAAGTAATATGACGGCTCTTGCCAGTCTATACAGAGCACTTGATCTCTGCTAGCCGCTAGCGCTACTTGCCGCTAATGCTGGAGCCACTGCTAAACGCTGGCAACAGGCGGCACACAATACAACGTGTTAATAAGTTTATTTTCCAGTTTGTGACGGCAATATAAACGCCCCAATAAAACACATTCTAGAAGACAAATTAAGTCCGCCGTTACGCCACGACAAGCTGACGGGAACAACTTCAAAATAAAAGTGTTCCAGAGCATAGGTCTCCATGGTAAGATAAGGTTTATTTTGAATTTGACCTTCTCACCAAGTTGGCGCCGTGTAACTGTAACACATAAAAAGAACAACTGTTGCTATGGTTGGTTTGACTACTTCTAGACAGTGTACACGTAAATAAGCCGGTATCCCAGAATGAAAACATTCCTACAGCAATAAAAAACAACAACAACAAGATACTCAAATTACTCGAGGACTCGTTTCAGCGCTAAAGTTATCACTAAAACCTTTTGTCCTTTTCATGGCTTTGACACCCTACAGCTGGAGCTAAACATGTGCTTACACACGGCTTCAAGTCAAATTCTGACCCAACTTTACATGAAAAACATGCCTTAGTAAAGGCTTTATGATGCTGAGGTGAGCTGGCATTCCAAAACAGATGGTTTTCCACCCCAGAGGTTCTACAGTATGTTAAATGTGGTGGTCTAGCAGATGTTAAAAGACAATACTAACCCTAATCCACCCCATCAAAGAATACACCCAATCATGGTTTTGAATTGAGACTCTTATCAGTTTATGAACTAGACACATTCTATGGTGAACTGAGGGTTACTTTTGTAGATGTGAATGCGAACTACACAAACAATAAGTACAAACAAGAAAAAGAAAAAAGAATGGGGACCTGAGTTATAAATGATGCCCCAAACAAGGTAAATTGGAGGAGGATTGTCTCAATCTCAAATTCTCAGCTGCAAGTGCCCTCCTGACTTGTGGAAATAGCTTGTAAGTGATCTTCTTGTTTGGGCTCTGCCGGACACCTCTGGGATCAGGGTCACAAAGCTCTCAGCTAAGACCACACTGCCTTCAAAACAATTTATCAGGCTATCTGTCTCTCAGTTTGCCTTTTAATCTGCCCCGCTCGCTCTCCATCAGGCTGTCCGCATCCGTGTGACAGTGTATGACCGCATGTCAGCCAGTGCACTAGCATGTCAGTGTTCAGAAATAGACAGGCGGCCTGGCAAACTGCCTCTCTCGTGGGGGCCTCGCCACTGACAGCTCTCTTCCTCCAGGACCACACACTGTTGACACGTTTCCAACACACACTCGCTCGCTCGCTCGCTCACTCTCCATTGCCTATTGCCTTAAATCGAGATGTTATTTTTTCATGAGATGCAAAATAAATGTGTGTGTATTCGTGTTTTGTGCTTGGACCCTGAAAATGGACCTCCTTGTGTATGTATTGATACATCTCTGAGGGTATGCTTAAAACGTCACAACACAGACATGTCACATGCCAGTGTTGAAGGAGAGGAGCATAAATTTGGCACACCAAAAAAATTTGCATAGGTAATTTTCATTTGGCAGTGATTGGGTATTACGTTAGTTCAACCTCCAGAAGCCTTGACTGAACACTACGAACAATAAAAGACAGAAAAGGCTGTCAGCGAGAGAGAGAGAGAGAGAGAGAGAGAGAGAGAGAGAGAGAGAGAGAGAGAGAGAGAGAGAGAGAGAGAGAGAGAGAGAGAGAGAGAGAGAGAGAGAGAGAGAGAGAGAAGAGTAGAGCAGGATGAGGAGGGAAAAGAAGCAAAAGCAACAATAGATTGAAGTAGAGCAGAGGAGGATGTCAGAGGGAAAGAAAAATCAAGTCAAGGTACACCACAAGGCATATGGATGGATGGAGGCCCCCAGAGTGCTACCCATGAGATTTTGGTATAATAGATGTGTCTTGTATGCAAATTACCAATCATGCACCTTCTAATGAAACCATAACCACTGGATTTACCAAGAGCATCACATACATGAATGTGCAGTGGAACATCTGTAAATTGAACATTTTGTTTCCCCATAGAAAATAATGGCCATAGAAAAAAAAGAGGTTCCAGGGTCAAACTGCTGCTGCTATAAAACGCGCATGAATTGTACAGAGATATAAAAACACCAATTTTGTTCATACTTCACTGCACTTTCGCCCTTTGGTTTCAGAATTTCATGGGTTGACTAACTATCTCTTGTTATGTAACTTTTGACAATTTAAAATTTAAACTAACACATGAAAACTATTCATACAAATGATTTTTTTTAAACAGGATCAAATTTAGGTTTACATAGGAACGCTAGAGGTCCCATTGCCCTATATTCACTTGCCAGACACCTCATTAGATACGTTTACATTTTTAGGAAAAAAAATTGCTCCATAAAGTTATAATGCAGATCTACCCTATGGAGGAGATGTTATATAAATATTATATATTTATATTAAAGATTAATTTAAGGAGCAATTTTATATATTTGACAAATCTGGTTCCTTACCATGGCCTGGGTGTTACGAGGTGTCTTCAGTATGTTTTGCGACTTTTTTCGGGATACTTTTTTTCCCTCGGACAAGCACCAAACCCTCGTCCCCTTCAAAGCATTCGTAGCATTCCAACAACTTCTGGAAGCCTCACTGGAATCCCTCTGCTGTTAACGTGTCCACGACACTCGTCACAGACAGCCTCTTTCATCTCGTCAATGGTCTCTCAGGTTTTCCTTGAGTTTGATGAACAACCAAAAGTGCCGCCTATCTATCCATCCATCTATCTATCTATCTATCTATCTATCATATGCTCGGATGATAGATGTGCTTTTTATCATGTATACTGGTGCAGTCTGTATTTGATTTATCATGCATTAAACGAGTAGCTAACATTTAGTCTTCTATCTGTCATTATGTCGTATATGATTCATCTCATAATATTTCAGTGTTAACTGAAAGATCACCCAGGCACCACATGGGTGGGTCGTGATTTTCTCTGTGGCTACATAAATCAAGGGGGAACTTGTGTGATTTGCATTACTGATACGGCCATATATCAAATTTGATACCGTGTAAAGGAGACAAACTTTCTGATACACATTTTGAACTTGAGTTTGAAGAGCTGAATGAGGTACATGCTGCTTGTCTGCACATTTAGCAGTTAATTAAGAGCATACAAACGCACACAAAACCTACTCATAAGCCCACATTTAAGGGTGCAAAAGCATTTACAGTTAAATCTTCTATTAATGCCACGAAAAAGCAGAGTACTGTACTAAAGTCTACTCTTATTGTAAATCGAGAGGCCAAACGCCAACACACAATCAGGTGCACATTCCAAGTGTGAACTAACACAGGAAAGGCAAAAAGTCAAAGCTGTGATTCTCACGTTAAGTTGGAGCCAAATAAATGCGAAATTCTGAGTGTAATTTGCTTGTGAGATAGTGGCAAATACTGAATCTGTCTGATTAGCTATTACTCAAACAATGAACCCCAACTTCAAAGGGGAAGTCATCCCAAAATCAATATTTACAATAATATGTTCTATGTGCACACACTAGTCTAAACACGGCATTCTGGTTATTGCATTTCTGAGCTATGAGTTAGCAGCATAATCCACCCGTTTTTCTTCATATCATGGGGCGGCCATTTTGCCACTTGTTGTTGACTGAGAATGACATTACAGTTGCTCAGGTAACGATTAAGCACGGCTCAGATTCAGAAAAGAGGTGAGTCGTTGGTCGTTACCTGAGCAACAGTGATGTCATTTCCATTCGACAGCAAATGACAAAATGGCCACGAGATGGAGAAAAATGGGTGGATTTTGCTGCTTACTCAAATTCCACCAACACAATAACCAGAAAGCCTAGAAAGCAGCCGAGAAACAGTTTTACAGTTTCAGGGTAAGTTCCAAACGTCTGCACTCAAATTAATCAAATCCATTTGAGCTATTTTGCTTTTTAATTAGTAATAAGAAATATAGAGATGTCAAGCAATAAGACAAAAACAAGGTCGACTGCTTCAATTCAAAAAGTCTTCACCTGAAGTTTAACAGAATGCACCAAAATATGGGTACATTAGGGTTAAGAACTGAAGAGCTGGCAAGCCTGGCGCGTAGTAAATATCGTCCTTACAAATTACTCACAATAACTGGATATGGGTCAATGTCTACACAGTGACAAATTCCAAAGTTTGCCTCCAATTGTCCTACCTGTTGGGAACTCGGCAGGCACGACGTCGGTGTCTCCTGCGATGAGCGAGGGTACGATCCACGTGTAGCCGTAACCAGTAATCCCAACCGAATGGGACACCTCAAAAATTGTGTTGGCCTCTTCTTTTGTGCAGTACAAAAGAATAACAGGACTCTGGAGCTTCTTCAGCTGGTTCTGAATCTTTGAATCGCCGTCGTCTACGGACATGTCAAGAAGTAAAACTTCCTCCAGTTCCCAGCCCACAAAACTGTTCTCGATAGTGCTCCGGATCTGGAGGGGGCAGAAAAATAAGACCTGGTTTGTTAATCACGGTAACAGTTGTTTAAATTGACCAACCATGTCTGAAATCTTTTTCTAAAGCGTAAATCAGTTGAAACAAAGACCACCAAGTGGAATTTTGTTCTGCCTTATCAATTAAAAAATCAGCAATTGACATGTGAGTAGTAGTATGTACTGTATTTGTAATGATTTTAGAGGTACTTAAAGGTGTGGTCATGGTCTGTCCAGATTCCTTTATGGCTTGAGGATGGTGAGTGATATAAAGACGGAGCTCATTCCACCACTGAGGTAGTAGGAATAAATTATTATTGACCTGGACAATCAATTTTGGAGCACTTGAGTGGAAGGGTGGAGGAAGTGTGCCTTGATTTGGAGCCAATCCATGGAAGGAAGAATGGTGAGGAGCAGCATTTAAATCGAGGACATTTCGGAATGTGGAGTTAATTTATTGGCTGGAAAAGTGAATGGACACAAACGAATTGAAGTGGGATGGACAGTGGGCTCTAAAAGGGGTGATCGTTATCTTCACCAAGCATACACCTCCAACATCTTGTTTTATTTACACTATAGAACACAATTTCTTTGAAACTTCATAAATGAGTCGCACAGTCAAAGCCGTGCCGGGACGAATGGTTTACATTTCAGTGTTGGCACTAATGTGCTTGATCTTGTTCTGAGCAGCGTTACCTTGGTGACAAAGTCCTGGTACCCCGGGTAATATGTGGTGACGATGGAGAAGATGTACCAGTCGTATTCCTCCATGATGTTGAGCATGACTGAAGCTTGCTGCTCGATGGAGGGGCCAAACTGAAAGAACATGGAGTCGTCATCCTGAAAAGGAGAGAAAGACAAGCTTTTTGGCTCCAAATTTGATTTACTGTAGTTGACTTTACACAAAGTGGTGCAGTGGTGGTGCGATTGTAATGTCGTTGGTGCCAACATTAAATTAGCTACCTTTCTTCTGCTTACAGAGGACACTGGCGGCTTGTAATGATAGCAGTCACGAGTTTCATTAGTAGCCTTTATGACTCTTTTAATCAGTTTGTAAACGGGGCTGGCAAAAGCTTATTCAGAGGACTTCAAACTGCTGTTGCTAATCCCATCCATCATTCCCATCAGTTTACGCTAGCGCAGCTCTGTGAGAAAAAAGCTATTTGAATATAGGTTTTAAATATGGAACAGCTGTATAGATTATCATGACCTACAAGGACGCCACATTCAGACAATCTAACCAAAGTCATGTGACGGTAGAGAATCTTAAAGCAAGCCGTGGAGTAGTCTGACACAATCACACACTGTTGAAAGGGGATATTGATCTGCACAGAAGAGGAGGAGGTGAGAAGCTGAAGTCTCGACAAGGCTGCGATATAAGCGTGATACTGTGCATGAGCAAGTCCTTAGATGCAGAAATGTTCAAGGTCTTTCTGTCTTTGCATATTGGTGTTTACGACGGGAGCTCATTTACTCATCAAAAAGAAGACAGAGAAAACAATTACTAAAACGTACTTACTGTATCACCATTAATAATAATGATCATAATAGGGCAATATATATATATAATGATTTCCACCAAATACAATAATACATTTGTACTCTTTTGGTGTGTTTTGCCACAGCCCACCTCCAGGAGTTGTATTTTGCCTGAATAATCATTTGTTCTTCAAACATGACGGAGGAATATACAGTAATTGCCTTAAATTGTAAATAAATGATTAAAGGTCATTTACCACATTTTAATCAATAACTCAACATCAATCAACATTTTTGCTGTTTTGCTTTACCTACATTAAAATATAAAACGTATCATATGTAGACCGTCCAATGATTACATGGATAGTGACTGAAAAGATGCTGACTGAGATAGTAAAATCTTGACCACATGCTTTTAGTAGGTCTTAAAAAGTGGACATGCTGTATGGTGACGATATTATGAGCCGGTAGTGTGAGTAACAATTACGATGACAGCCTATTGGAATCGCTTCGGCTTCTTCGGACCGTCTTGGAGCTTCTCTCCACATCAAAGGCTAACCTGCCCGTCCCCGGGGATGCGCACAGCTTGAGCCGCTAGCTTGTTTCTGCATTAATGAGATCAGGGTGATTGCATTGAGGTGGGAGCAAACAATGCTGCGTGCTGGGTTGGAAACATGTCATTATCGTGTGGCGTGTGAAACACAAAACAAGTGCATCTACTTGCCAAATGAGTTTGTGTTTGAAAATCATGAAATAATGATGCAGGCGCTGATGTTAGAGTCATGTCTCGCTGCTAACCAGAATCCATTTGCTCCTCAACTTTTTATCTTGCTCTGGCTTAATCATCCATCTAGAAGCAAAGCTCCGCTCTGCTCTCCCATTTATACCAGTGGATTGTCTGCCAGGCGATTGTTCTAATTGAATTTCCAGACTTTCGCACTCCTGCACCCCCTTGTCTCCTCTGGCTCCCGCTCTTTATCTTACTATTCTTAAGAACTGTATTAATGTGCTGTCCAACACACTTGTTAAGAGAGTCAAATTTCCATTAGCCTTTAAGAAAAATACATAATTAAAACTGATACTGGGGAGGGTGTGAAAAGTGGCCGGGCAAACAAGAAAATTGCTGATGGAAGGAGGTTTGAGCGCATGAAACCTTGAGGAAAATGAAGTGCTGGAAAACACCTCTCTCTTCATTTACAGCAACAATAATTAGGCTCTGGCCACATTAGCACCTCTTGTTGGCACAATGTGATCGATTAGCGAGTATTAAAATTCCCAGAGGGGTTCGCGGGGCCAGCGAGTCGCTCAGCCGGATTCGGGAAGCAGGCCAGCGAGGCCTTGGTTTCGCTTCGGAGTCGTTTGCAGTCTCCTTTGTGGATGCGCGTCTTACGTCAGCGCTGGCTTCAATACGCAGAAAACAATGCAGCCCACAATAGTGGGATAAATGGCCGGCGGAGATATGGGAGATAGAGAGTATATAAAAGAGAAGAACAGATGAGAGTGAAGATAAAAGAGGGATAAAAGTGCGAGAGGAAAGAATTAAGCACGAGAGTATGAAAGATTGAGCTGTAGCAGAAGAAGGGAGAGCGCTAGGAGGTAGATGAGGTGTGATGCCTCCAGAGGGACAGAGGCAGAGGACAATGTGACAATGGAATAAATAGAGAGAAGAAGGCCAAGCTGGCACTCGGCTGAGATCCAGCGTGGAGCGACAGAGCACAGAAGGGACAGCAGCCAGGAGTCGGGAGCAACGTGTGTGTGTGTGTGTGTGTGTGTGTGTGTGTGTGTGTGTGTGTGTGTGTGTGTGTGTGTGTGTGTGTGTGTGTGTGTGTGTGTGTGTGTGTGTGCGTGCGTGCGTGCGTGCGTGCGTGCGCGCGCGCGCGCGTGCGTGCGTGCGTGCGTGCGTGTGTGTGTTGGACGGGCATTTAGGAAGAAGAAAGCAGAGACACGGTGGTTCTTGTCAACAGAGCGAAAAGAACAAATCAACTCTGAAGGAAGGCTGAAATGTTTGTTTATGTCACTCCAGTGGTGCATTGACCCTGAGATTAGGACTGGGGGAAAAAAAGCCAACCAAGTCAGACAAGTCGACTTTAAAAAGAGTTCAACTTATATTTTCGGCCTCAAAGGCTGCGGGAATCATGTTTGAGCCGTCCATGTTTTATACAAAAACTTCTTCTTCTTTTTTTGCAGACGCACACTGTATTGTAATGGTGGTGGTATTTTCCTCTGTGCACCATCTAGTGGCCAAACGGCAGATGTTATTTGTCTGCTTAAAAAAACGCTCATTGATTTAGTACTTGGTGGGTTTTTATTCAAGACAATATAGCACATTAAGCTTCCCCAAAACACAGGAAAGTAAATTCTGTACGTCCTAAAAAGCACTTGGGCTGTAATTATTATTCCAAAACATAACCTGCCACTCGGTTTTAGGTGTTCATCACTTAATCAGTAGAGGGCATCCCTGCATTAAATGTTCCCATAGAAGAAGACAGAAGCAGGAAGTTATTGCAGCTAACACAGGCAGCTCCACTTGTTTACCCATGGATTATTGTTTGGATTATTATTGAAGCACTATTTGTAAGTGACTTTTAGGACACTATTACATGTGTAATGTAGATATAATGATGTATGTGTGAACTAAATGGTAGTTAGTGCTTGTTTACCTTAATTAATAATCGCTAGCGTGCTAATGCAAATGGTGATTGCTAACCATTTAGCATAGGCTAATTTTATTGGTGTTTAATAATGCATGTGTATAGAAGATAATTAATTATAAGTACTTATATCCACTCAATTCAATTTAGGTCCAACCTTAGTAGAGTAACAAAAACAAAAAAAGGTTTGGGATTACTCGATGGAATAATTGATAGGTTAATCGATTTGAAAAAGATTCGATAGTGACAGCATTACCTGCGTTTGCTCATCCCATGCCTGACAGGCCTTGGTGTGGCTGCTGTGCCGTAATCTCTGCCCCGGAGCCTCCAAATGAGTGCATTCACACACTCTTGGAGCACTTATTTAGTTTAGCGCGTAGACAGTCAATAACATGGGTATTTCAATTACACAAACAGGGGCACATCACCAACTGCAAAAAGAAATAGTCCCATATCCAATTTTCTCTGGAATATGCATGCACGCACACACGCACACACATTGTAAATAGACACTGCTGTACTAAAAAAAAAACGTTTCTAAAAGTATTTTGCTTGTAGACGCAAATTCCATTTACTGTAATACTGTGATCGCATGTGCACAGTGTTGACATTGTTTTGCACATATAAAGAGTACGCATTTCAAAAAACAAGCATAATGAAGTCCAGAGTGTGTTTATGATGCATTTCTATATGGTGGTTAAGTACGATAGGTTAAGTACCATAATAATTAAGTTTGCTTAATTTAGACTTCTCTGAGTGGCAATCAAATCTGAACATTATCATTGGAATACTGCCAAGGTTTTTAGATAGGTGCTTTATATAAAAGCATTCTATGCAATTTCTTATGTCTACTTCTATTATTCTCCCCAAATCGCAAAAAAAAAAAAAAAACAATTGCGTGCAAATCCAAGTGAAGACAAAAAGATGGAGATGGAAGCGAGCAGCAAAGTCAGTGCGATGACGCTGTCTGCTGCTGGGAGGGTTTTTTGGCAAGGCGTATTTCTATCCTGCTTATAAAGGCGCCTTTGAACTTGAGAGGGGGCCGGTGGGCTAGTGGCGCTGGTATTGACACTGTCTGATGGAGGGAGAGGGAGTGGGAGAGCAGTGAGACGGAGGGAGGGTGGAAGAGAGGTTGGAGGGCTGGGAAAAAGAGAGGCGAGTGGGAGGCGAGGTGGGAGAAAAAGGAGGAGGGGGAACAGCTGGCCTTCACTTGAATATAGTCAATTGAAAAGACAGTAAGCAGGAGAAACTTGCCAACGGCTCTTTCACTCTCATACACACATGCACACGCCGAGTAGAGATTGCACACGCACGCACTGCGCACTTTCATTTCCGATAAAGCCAGCGTGTGCATGCCGCCATGGGCTTGCGAGCGAAAATGACGTATTGATGACGAGACCTCTCCTTCATTTCCCTTTGTCCCGCATCAACTCGTTGCGCCGCTCTCCACACGTGCGCACGTATTATCGTTCCCGCAATTAAAAGCAGCCCGTCTTCTGCTGCTTGTACCTTATCGTCCCTTCTCTTATCATGGACGCTTCCTTATCCTTAGTCAAACATATACAGGCTTAATTAGCTCACACGTTTATCACAGCATCACCTAATTAACACTGACCCTATTTTCGGCACTTTTTTTTTTTAAACTTTATTTTAAAGCTCACAGGCTGGCTGTCATTGAATTGATTTGCCTTGCCATGATATCTATTGTAAGAGGATGAGATTGTGTCATGAAGAAGGACATAAAGACACAAGAAGCTTCATGTTTTGACACAATGTAGCCGTACACACACACGTACAAATAGAAGATGTCTCAGTGGCCCATTTGTGCTCTAAGTTTAGCAGAAGAGCCACTGTGGGGCCTGTGTAGTCTGATGCTCCTGTTTGTGCCCCGGCTTCGTATTGAATGGTAATATTTCGTTCTGTGTGTGTGTCGTCGAGCTAAACTACAGAGAGCAAAACAGGGAGGCTGGTGGCTTTTTCAGGAAATGTATTGCTTGGTGAAGTGAAGTGACGGGCTGAGATGCGTCTTCGACATCCCAGGAGAAAACTCCATGCTCGCCTAGTTTTTCATGTTTCATTGCTAAAGTCGTTACATCTTCCAGAAGAGGAACAAGCATTTTAAGCATATCCGCATTACACAGTAGGTGTAACCCACATTTGCTTGTACAGTATTTTAGTTTAGTAGTTTGTTATCATAAAGCATACACCAATATGTATTCTTAAATAAGAGTCTGATACCGTAAACCGTATGGATCGTATGCGCGTGAACACGCTATGCATTTTTAATGCAAAGCTACTGGGACGCCATCTGACAACAAACTAACCGCTATCGTTACTTGTGTGATAACCTGCAGTTGTGTAATAGATATTCGAGGTCAAAACGTTTTTACATTTCAAAGACAAAGAGCCTGCTTCTCCAGCTAACATTAATAGCATCTTATGTTGTCACAATGTTGACCAGAAGTTAATACGCTCCTTATATTAAACACTGAAACACTGTGTTGGTAGAGTCCATTGCTAATAATATAACAAGACTGTCAGAGATCAAGGCTAATTCATATTTGCGACTATCATAGCAAGCTAGGATCCAGTCACACCACAGGTCATTAGGTCACTAGCATCAAATATTTTGTCTTGTACAATGATGGTTTATTATTGTAGACTGTACAACAGCAATCATATTGTTAACACCCTTCATAAGGCTCTCATTTTAACACTATTTTATTGTTATACCTACTATTATTCTTAAATAATTTGTTACAGTAAAATCCCATGTACAATACCCACCCGTATATAATAAGGCCCCACATAATCAACCTTACTTTTTTCTTCCCTGTACCCATGTATAATACGGTACTGAGATTGGCTGGTGCTAATTATTATTATTTGGTGCGTCAAATAAATTATAAAATGTTTTCACATACCGCATGCAATGTACTCACTATTTGCTATTTGATGCATTGAACCAGTATTTCTATGGATGTTTGAGATGGCCTACACTCTAAAAATTGATTGTTTAAAAAAACGACCAATCTAGTAGGAAATATATTTATTGTATCAATTTATATTATATATATATTTATTAATTATTATAAGTGATTACAATATAGTGTTTAAAAATGGAAATGTGTGTCTAGATAGATCACTAGGCGTGACCAGCTCAGTGCCCTAGTGGTAGAGTGTCCTCTCTGCGATTGGGAGGTTGTGGGTTCAATCTTTGGCCAGGTCATACCAAAGATGATAAAAATGGTACCCATTTACCTCCCACCTTGACAGTTAGCATTACGGGTTGGAATTGGGGGGTTTGATCACCAAATGATTCTCGAGCGTGGCCCCTGCTGTTGCTCACCGCTCCTCAGGGGATGGGGAAATGCGGAGAACAAATTTCTCCCCACTTAGGTGGGTGTGACAATCAGTGGTAGCCTACTTTTGTCAGCCTCTAATACAGATTAACCAATATCTTGATCAAAATGACCAATTTGTATCGGTCGGCCCAGTCACCAATATATATTGGTTGAAAACACCTACCATTCTAGGGTGGTTGTTATAACAAAAGGATCTGTCGGACACATAACTACCAGCTAGATTGGTCAAATTTAACGTAACTTTTTTTTTTTGGTCAATTTGACCAATCTGTTTTTAGGGTGTACTGTCTGTAAACGCACCTTGAACCAACTACAGTATTGAATGAAAGCTATTGATTATGAAAGACAAGCACTTTTCTTTTTTCTTTTTAACAAAGCCTTGTTTATAAAACTGAAAATCAAAGTTTGCCGACAGTCGGAGTGAAACAGTGCGCTCAAAGCGTATTTCCGAATGCGCCCTAAAGCTAAAACTAAAGCTTCTTTTGTTATCAATAAATGAAGTTTACTAACTCGACTTGTGATTTTTCATCGGCATTGCTAGTTTGCTCCAATAGGGTAACAAGGTTTAATACAGTGGCGCCCGCCTTGCTCTTTGATTCATGGTGAGTAGCAAGATTAGTCTTGTTATATTATGTAACATTAGACATTCAATAACATGTTGGAATGAAAGTACCGGTCCTCTTTTTTTTGTTACAACCCCTCGATCCTGTCTAGGCACTGGTAAACATTTAAACAAAGTGAACATTTTTCATTTCATATTTACTCCTGTAATACTCCCCCTTGATTTGGGATCATATTTTTTGGTGGGAGGAATGCACATTAGTCATGGGATTTTATGGTCATTTTTTAAATTAACTATAGCGATTAATTTCTACTTATGATGGTCCAGTATAGTTTAGTCGTTCTTTTTCAATATTGTTACCAATCTTAAATGTTGAATAGTTGAATGTAATCATGAGATTCTATTGCCATCAAGAGAGGAATGAGGATACCAAATTAGTAAACCTCCTATTGTCAATCTCAATTGCATGTATTTATAGGGATGGGCAAGTATCGATACCAGGTATCGTATCGGGCCGATACCAGCCTTATTTCAAGGTGATGGCAGAGCAGAAGAATAGAAAATTGCCAAGTAGTTAAAGAAAATGCTACTTTGCATATTGGACTCTTTTGGTCTTTCTTTAAAATTATAATACAATTTGGTCATAGTTTCCATAGTTGTATGTATCAAAAGTATTAGTGGTATTGGCGGTGTCGGTGACTACTCAAGAGCTGAGTATTCGTACTGCTATCGGTCTGAAAAGAAAATCGGTATTGAGCACCCCTAGACTGTATTCAAGAATCAAAATGTGAGCTCGGAATAAATTGCATGATGATTTTTCCCGTCACATCCGGTAGTTCCCTCATGCACTACCACAACACCATATGTCACATTAACCTATCAATCACGACTTGCTCCCCTCTCGTCACCCACGATGTTACAATTGATCTCAGCTGCATGAGGATGCGCCGCATCCACAAAGCATGGGCCAAGCGCACATTTAACCTTACAACAGTTTGCAGCCCCTGGAACGAAGCGAAGCATGGAAGCAAACGATCCCACGAGGGCGGGAAGGGAGCGCGGGTAAGAGAGTGAAAGGGAAATGGAGTGAGAATGCTTTGTGTGTGCTTTTCCTCGCAACACGATAAAGGCTGGTTTACAGTCACTGTCAGTGGAGAGTCCACCCTCCCTATCTAACACCCTCCTCCTCCTCCTCCTCACCTCTCCAGTACAATCCCATCCAAAGCAAAGATGAGCGTCTCCATATCTTTGCACTTGCCATATGTGCATTTCTCTTCATTTCAAATTACAGCCATTTTGCTGCCTCCGTGATGAGTCTAAGTGCAGAAAAAAGGTTCATGTACTCCACAAGAGCAGGTGTACATAGCCAACAGCTCCATGACAGGCCAAACATTTTCAGGGGAATTATGCCAGAAATAAATGAAGAGGGCAAGACTTAAGAGGGCTTAAGTGCTCCGTCTTGCATGCAGACCACCCTGCATCCACAATTCCTTGTAAATTCCAATCTCTTATATTGCCGTGACAGTGACAGGGCTGTCTGCACTACAGCACATGTTGGAAGATGCACAAAGACAATAAGACGATGTGTATTCACTCGTCTTCCGCCACCTCTTGCCCCTGCTTGACGAAGTTGCACACGCACTTAAATCCCCCATCTTGTCAGCACGCCACCTCCCCTTCTGTTACAGTGTCCGATGACTGTAATGATGTTCACGTGGAGAGACACTCCCTCATCTTGTCATATCACCTCTGAGCTTGGATTTACTTGCGTCTGCAGGTGTTTTAGTGTACACCAATGCTGATTGCCTACACGGTAAATTCTGTAGAATAAATTAAGTAAATTTAACCCTATTTAGAGTGAGACCAAATTAACTCAGTTTTAGTGTAGGCTAATATTTACACGAGCAAGAGAGTAAAATAAAGAAATGGGGGGAAAAAGTCACTCAAGGGTTGAGGAACAAACACACGACCTTCAGCTTGGGAGACTGCCACACTACCCCCTGAGCTATGCCCCTCCTACTAAGAGGAGAGCAAAAACATTGTTTTTGGTCTCTTGGAGTTAGGAAGATTCCAGATGACACGAGCTGAAGCTGCATGGCTCAGGGAGTAGATCAGCTGTCTCCCAAGATAAAAGTCATGAGTTCATTCCTCAACCCCTGAGTGACTTTTATTTATTTATTTCCAATTCTTTATTTTACTTTCTTCCAAGTTAAATATTACTCAAAAATTGAGTCAATTTAGTCCCACTCTAAATAGAGTCAAATTTACTCTTCAGCGTAACGAAGCAAATGGAATACAAATGACTCTTTTCGTCCAAGGGTACCAGGTATCGGTACCGGGCCAATACCTGACCTTATTTCAAAGTATTGGTACTCATGATGGTTGGCTGATACCAGTATCAGCTGTAGAAACTAGAAATTAGAAGAATAAAAAAAATGCCATTAATTTCATGCAATTTTAATGTCTATGTTTCTATGTTGGGATATATAGGACTTTCTTTAAAGGGACATTAACGTGAAAAATCAACTTTTTGGAGCTTTTAGCCATGTTAAAATGCTAATTCCTCACCAAAAACATCACCAAAGTGGTATTTTCCTCCGTTGGCTCCTCTATGAGAAATGCTAGGTCATTCTGCTCTCCAAGCACCAGCCCCTCCCAACCTGAGTAAACGAGCGGGTGCTCACTCAATGACGTCATTAGGTGCGGACCCACCCCCACGCTTCCTATGCGGACTAAACAACATGCCCACTTTCTCTCCTCCATGCTCGCAGGATAGTGATAAAAGTAGCCTTTATCAGTTAACATTCAGTCCAAATGAATTCAAAGCAATCAATGATCCTTTACATTTGCAATTTGCAGTCTTAAGTTCCCAGAAAGGTTCCATGGTGGCTGACACTTGTGTAAACTACAAGTATTTCTGTGCTGTTGAACATAACTGAACGAATGTTGTGGTGGTTAGCGCGCTCACGCTCAAAGCAGAAGGTATCGGGTTCTCGTCCCACTCGGGACTTTTCTTGGTATTGGTGACTACTCAAGAGTTGAGTACTCTGCCTAAGAGCTATCATACAGAAATACACACATATCTGACTCTTATCATGTCACCGCCAAAGGTAAGCATACCTGCATTGAGTTGTGTTGGATGCACAGATTAGCTTCAGCTAACACAGTTAGCTCCTGTTTTAATTTAATTGTGCAAAAACAATGCACAATATGTCTTTTAAAGAAAGCATGTTATGCACAGCTCACCAACACAACAGTGGAGCAGACTATGTGACTGTTTTCCACTCTCACGTCCACTGTGTGCTGTCACCCAATGTGACCTTTCACCTCGACTATCCAATTGAATCTTTTCAGTGTTAATAGTCCAGATGGCTTTACAGATTCTGCTCGGTCCTGGCCAATAGTCCTTTTGACACTTCTTGCAAGGTTGCCTTGTCTATGGTGAGCAAAAGACTTCCTTTGCTACAGACTTTAAATGTGTTATTCATTGCTGTATTAAATTAATTTGTGAAGAACTGCATCCACTATCCCGTGACCTTACACATCAATAACTGTACAGATGGATGAATATAAGAATTGTGTTGATAGTTGTGTAATTTTCCCTGAGTGAAAAGCTGCACTTCTCCTCTCGTCTAGCTTATTTACTGTGGTCTGTGTGCTCTTTCTATTTTCTACACTTCCACACCGGCGCATGCATCCCATCTCCCTCGCTCGCTGTGTGCGTGCTGCCGTGACAGACTTCCTCTGTGGCTGCCAAAGCTTTTTTAAACACAACAGTATCAAAATGGTACACAAGGGCCCATACGAGTCATCAGGCGACTGTCAACCTTCAGCCCTGCGTTTAGGACTGGCGCGCTCACATTTTGATATTGCTATCTTACATATTGCTAGCCTGATAGCATAATTGCCTGAATAATCCTTAACTTATTGTTACAATATCAATAAAAAATGCCACGCTTTCTAAAAATAATGTTTTTTAGATAGTCATGTTGAATACATTGACACTCTTATTTTATTGTCGATTGAATTTGTTTGTTTTAGGGAAATGTTCAAATATGACTTAGACAAATGATATGCACCTTTTGCTAGATTTTTTATTTTAATATGCACACACTCATATGTACAATCTAACTTAGTTCTCTCTGCTGCCACTGTCGCGCGACTACCGCGACCCAACCACATCAGTGTCGTCACACCAGTGCACAGCATTTACTTAGATGAGATGAAATGGAGCAGAGTGCAGTACAAAGAGCACAAAATGAAAAGAGGGTTAGAGCGCCACTGTCATGTGCCGTGTTAAAAGTAAGTGGACGGCATCCAGTTTAGCAGCCTCCGAAAGGTGAGCGGCTCAAAAGGGACAATTTCACAGCAGTATCTGGGGCTGATCCAACTGACACATTTTGTATTTTATCAATGAAACTGTGGGTGGGATTCAATCATTTATATAATGAAAAGATCACAAGGTTGGTTAGTATTTAACAATTCCAATCATAACAACTAGTTTAAAACAACCAATATTCCCTTTTATAGAAGTACAATATTTAGGGCATACAAAATGAACCTATTTCACTTCCAAATAATTTGCAAATGGAAATTGCAATAGGTGTCCACCCTAAAGAGCCAATTATTGGATAACATTTCCCAGAACCAATAGGATGTAAACGGTGTAATGTCAAGAGGATCCCACCCCAGTAACATGTCAATGCAGCATGTATCATGTCACATCTAAAGGTTGAGTCTATTCTAGAAGGAGGTATTGGGTCATGAAGTATCAGATTGCAATGAGGAAAAGGTACTCTAGGACCGGTCACAAATTTGGACTGGAAGTGAAGTAGTGAACACCTCGGAATGATCGTCATTCAGTCACAGATAAACAAACCACAAAATCACATTCATGCCTATAGACAATTAAGAGACTTCAATTAACCCAACGCGCATGTTTTTGGATTGTGGCAGAAAAACCATACACCCTGAGAAGGAGAACATGCATAATTGACACGGAAAGTACTGAGTCAAGATTGAAGTGTTTCAAACAACACTTTCTTGCTAAGACATGCCTCACTCGGCTTTTCCTCCCGCTAGATTTTTTGTGAGAACCGCATTGCCCGTTTTTACGTGAACAATCTGGACTGTAAAAACATGATGAAGACATTTGCATAAAAGGAAGACCTCTATCTTTTTGTTTGTTTATACTGTGACAAACAGCAACTACCATTGTTTTGTGAAATTTTCAGTCTTTTATGACTGCAAATTCAAATTCGCCAAGGTTACATGAGGATTGCAGGAGCTCCTACAAATTCCTAGCATACAACGTGAACTTTACGTTAAACCTTTAGCCGAGAAAAATAAATAATCAGCCCATGGTTTTTGTTTGATACTGATTAATTCACACCTCATTTAGAACACGACAGCTGGTTTATTGACTGATTAACCCCTTGGATGTAATTAATTTTTGATTAACAAGCATTGTTTTTGACATCTAAAAACACTTGACAGCCTGCTCCGCTCCCCCTT
Organism: Leptonotus elevatus; assembly: GCF_054856555.1. Lineage (NCBI taxonomy): Eukaryota > Metazoa > Chordata > Actinopteri > Syngnathiformes > Syngnathidae > Leptonotus > Leptonotus elevatus. The sequence continues at coordinate 49,663,522 of NC_141239.1, read as the reverse complement.
CATCATCCCCTCGCTGTGGCTGCACGTGTGTGCGTGCATTAATGAATGACTTACAACTGCAAAAACACACACATACATACACAGTTACAGGTATGTGTTCACAGCCACTCACACAAGCACACAAAACAACAGCTGCCACACTAATGCCAGCTTTTGGCATGAAAGCTGTGCAGTTCCGATCCACTCACTCCTCCTGCGCTCCCTGCACACCGTGGCAACCAACAGAAGCCCAATCCTGCATCCGAAGCGGACACACGCGCACATGAGGTCACAATGTGCATGTCATTCACACCTGCTGCTTGTTGGACTTTAATTAATGGACAGTGTTCATGTTAAAAATGTCTAAACCAAGTTTGTGTTTGTTGGATGGATTCACTTTCGTCGTCAAGATAATATGATAGCTCCTATCCCTCACATCTCCAGCATTTCTGCATCCAAGGCTGTGAATTCTGATTCTGATTCAGATGCTAAAAATAATTCAAAGGGGGGGAAAAAAGGCAATCAGTTCAGACAGCGGGTTGGTGCTTTCAACACCCTTTGGAACATAACTACAAGTACAAAACATTATGGTGAGAAAAGGCACATTGTATCTTAATTTAAGCGTAAAGCTAGCAAACTAACTAAAAGAGATTAAGGACACGTGTAAAGCGCTTGCAACAACATGATTTAGATACAGACAGGCAGGCGGGCTACAGTAGGTAATGGGAGGTACAATGCAGCATTCTAAGGCATGCATTGAATTATAGCGAGCTTATGTGATGAGTTACTTGGCCTCAGAGAACATTTCAGGATATGAGCGCTGGCAGCGGCCACAATCAATAGCTGAAGGTTGCGGAGCAGGACTATTTACTGAGAAGGTACGCTGGCCTTCACTTCAGCAAATCGAGTCACGCAAATGGAATGGCTGGGGAAAAACATTGGGGAACTCTTTTTAATTGTACAACGAGGAAGAGAGTTGGGGGGGGGGGGGTGGGGGGGGGACGTCGGAAATAAATACAGAATGAATAAAGTTCAAATGGGCAGGGTCGCAATATTAGGAGAATAAAGATGTAATTTTAATAAGGACAGTACATGTAAAAAAACAGTACGGCTATGTTAGGTTTACAGCATTACTAATAATATTAACATGTATTGAATTCATGTCACACTAAAGGAGGACTACAAAAAAAGCATACTTTTGCGCAAAAGGAACATGTCAGTTACAGTCTAATCATTCAATTACTTCCGCTCTTTAGAACATGGTCAGGTTATTAACGTAGTATTGCTGCAGACTAGTCTTCATTCCAGCAAATGAATGATTTTTAACACTTCCATGTTAACAGCATACATATTTAAAATGCCATCTGATTTGTGGCAGGATTTTGCAACAGCACAGCAGGCTGCTCTTTATTTGATCTGTTATTTTGGTTCTTGTCATTGAGTGTTTCATGGCAGAACAGTCCAAGGCAAGGTGCTTACAAAAAGGACAACAACAAACACATTTCTTGACAATAATTTTATATGTGACCTCACTAGTGTACACATGACATTCTGAGTTAGGAGTTTTGAAGCAAAATCCAGCTGTTTGTATCCATGTCAGGTTGCGGCTAAAGATGACATCACGGTTGCTCAGGGCTGAGGTAACAACCAATCACAGTGATTGGTTGTTACCTGAGACCTAAACAACTGTGATGTCATTTTCACTCAACAGCAAGTGGCAAAATGGCCACCTTCTGATATTTGAAAAAACTGCTGGATTTTGCTGCTTAGCTCATATTCCACGAACACAATATTAACCAGAATATTGTATGCACGGAACATATTACTGTGAAGAAATCTTTTGTTGGACAAAATAACTTAACGAAGCTCTCCAGTGATTGTAACACTAGTAAGCTAAATTATCTTACTACTATCTATGTAAAATGTAGCCAGTTTTAAAAATGGGGTATATGTAAATATGTAAATGAGTGGCTGGCATTGATCCAACCCCCCCCCCCCCCTCCACAAAGTTGTTAGGTCACATAAAATCTCAGATGAATTAACATCATTTGTCAGTTAAAAAAAATGGAATGATACGCTTTGATTTGTGAATTTACAAATCAAGAAGACAAATCGCATGTAGCTACAAAGAGCCCATCACATCTGTGGCCAAACCGCTGGTGCAATGGTCCAAGAACTGACATGCTATTTACAGCTTCTAATGAATTGAACCAGATGGGACATGATGGATGCACACTAACGACAACACTTTTTCAGTGTAAATGGGAGCAACCTGATGGTTCTAAAAAATTATCTACATATTAAAGACGATCATCTGGTAATCAATGGGATTCTCAAGCACCAAGAGCATATATAATGTAGAAAAGTGTGTAAAGAGTAACCTGGTGTGAAACATCTTGACAAGCTCTTCTCAACCATAAATGATCACCTGCTAAGGATTCTCATTAGACTAAAGAGGCAAGTGCTCCATCACTGGCGTTTCATTTCCAAGCCCTTCCTCTTCAAACTAATGTGCTCCACATGCATCATGAAGCATGACTTGGTGTTTGCTTTGTGTGGCCTGCGCGGGGCAGGGGCAGGGGCCGCTCCTCCTCAATCAGGAGGAAGGCGGAAGACGAACAGACGGCCGTGAGGAATGTGTCTGGGGAGGTGAACAGGTTGAATTCGGGGGAACTTTTGCCTCTCATTTACAATTTGATATTCTTCGGGCTTTGTCACATTGTTCTCTTTGAAGCATTCCGCCAGTCCTACACACGTGTCAGACTGCACTTGCTTCTTCACAGGACGTACAGCCCAAAACTGACGATAGGCAGTTTTATTTTCAGCTTGACACGTACAAATGTAGCATATTATCCTAAAATGCTAAATTTGTACATCTTTGGCGTATCATCGCACCCTGCTCAAGTTCCCTCCACGGGGTCTCGCAAATCACCCATTCTGAAGTGTGCTGCACAACCAAACCTGGAAGCGGGAAGTTTTGAGAATTGTTTCTATGAGAAAAAAGATGGCCTGAAAAGCTTAGTCCATTTTGATCTTTTTCGTTCATCAGTTGTATTTTACAGGAGAATTCTATTCAAGGAGTCTTTGAGTCGGAGTAAGAAAACCGTGCGTCCCCGCAGCTCAAGGCTGCCTGACTGAGCTTCTTACATCAGCATCATCATAAAGAAAGAATAACATCCTAACTATGACCTGTATGCCATGTCTTTTGGCCTGTAACCCATACATAACCCAGCCCCCTATTGTTCTCTACGCATAGAAACAATTTCAACAGTCTGTACGGAAAGCAGTCCAATGATACCGATGTCTCCAGTTCAGTTCACATTGTCTCCAGAAGAAGACAAATCTTGGTGATAGGTCGTTCCAGTTCGCTAGTCTTGGTCTTCAAGCGAACCCGACGAACATATTTTTATCTGGCATGGAATTGACGCAGCTAGTAAGAAACGCAGCAAAGCTATGCAGAGCTTCACTTTCTCTCATTTCAATAAAAGACCAGTTCAAAGCTTTATCAATGTATGCTCTAGCAACCTTTTGTCAGGATTTCCGTACCGTTACGCCAGCATCTTCTTGGCTTCACGGTATCCTTGTTGTGGTTTCATGCGCATACAACTTCTCGCCAGTTCTTTGGGTTTTCCTCTCGTACACAGCTGTAAATAGTGTAGATGACTTTTGTCATCTTCCGTTTTCTCCTCCACTCCATGTTGAAATGATGTCATAAAAGGATTGTATTCCATTGGTTCTCCATCAAAGACAAACATTTTCTGGGGTGGCAAAGTAGCAAGGGTATGTTGACACTTGTCTGTTCATATGGTGTCTTAATTGAAGCTCTATACTTTTCATACTCATTCAATTTACTGTGCTCATATTCTCTCGGGTTTTAAGATGCTGCATTGCCACCTTTTGGGCTGTTTCAATCTTATTTTCCCATTCCATTGCTGTCGCTTTAAGTGTCTGTATTCTGTTCTCCCATTCCTCCGTTGTCTTAAGCCGAGCTTCCTGTTCCATTGCTGCAATCTTAAACAAAGATTCTAGTGCTACTGTTTTGGTGTCTTGTTTCATTGCTGCAATTTTACCCTTCATTAATCTAAATTCTTGTTCTATCAGTTAGCGTTGAGCTTTTATGTGAGGAACGACGAGAACTTGTCATAGACCCTTTACGACTTCTAGACAATGTCGTTGATACGCTGTCACAAGGATTAACAGACTGTCACAAGACTTTTCATTCCATCATACGTTTCTGTGCACGTTCTATCCAACTATTCACATAAGCAATATTGCGTTTGAACGTAACCATCTTTGTATGAAACCAATACTCTTGATCATCCTCTATGCCTTCGTCTGACTTGACTTCTTTCAACAAGTCTTTCACAGATCTATTCAGCTCACGGGATTGTCTTATGTGCTCTCCAAATTCAGACAACTTTCTTTCAACCAAATTCACACTATAGTCTGCATCCATCCAAGACTTGGTCCAGTTGAAGTTCATTGAATTCTATTATGTTAGAAGGTTGTGCCTTTTGAGGTTTCGTTACAGATGTATCCATGGTTTCCTCTTTAGGTTCAACTTAGTTGCTGTATTCATATCAGTCTCTGTGATGTAAGATGAAAGACTTGTTAGCCGTTGTTAACTCGAAAGTAAAGCATATTCTTTGTGTTTTCTTTATTAATTCCAAGTTGATCAAGAAACAGTCCTTATGAAGTTGAATGTTCAATGTAGCGATCATCAGAATGGTATTCCAAGTCCGTTGAGTTGGGTTGACCCAGGGAAGGTTTTCTTGGTTTTCTTGGTGCTTACGCGCATCTACTGTACTTTATCCTGGTTGTTAGTAATCCACTTGGGTCCGTTCTTGCCTGACAATAAACATACAGTGAGACAAGGTACGAAAACCGTGTGTCTCCGCAGCTCAACGCTGCCTGACTGAGCTTCTTATTAGACAAAACATACATCAACATGAATAATAACATACATAATCACTTGTATGACATATATTTTGGCCTGTAACCCTTACAAGTCTAAATATACTTTTTATTGGATGATTTTACATAAATTCCAAGATTTTACTCAAGTAAATATCTGTTACAAGCTATGTAGACAAAAGTAGAAAATTTTGATTAATTACAATTAAATACGGAAAAATGTATGTGTGATTAGTAAAAAAAATATATAAAAAATCAGCACTAGTTTGTATACGTGTTCATTTTGAGATTTAATTTGTGTACTGTATAAAACAGAAAACGCACATTCATAATAAAATACAAGTAGCAAAAAACGGGGCATTGCCATCTTTTCCCAAATGTGCTCTTTCCATTTTAGCAATTGTCCAAAAGGGTCAATTATCTGCCTACTGATCAGCAAAACACCATGTGTTAACCTCCCTTTAGATAACAGAAAACTGTAGGTACCAACCACTAGTTGTCCTCAGTGTAGGGCTGTCAAAAAACGTTATGGTATGAATCTGCCATTTTCTTCCCAACTTTTGACATTGTATCTGAATAAAGTGTGTCCTGTCTTGAATCCAAGTGTATTGATTGGTAGAACGCTTCAGCAGAACTTTATCCAAACCCATCTATCCATTTTCTCTTAACTTAAGGCCGACTGTCTCGCTCTCATCTCTTTCCTGATTGGATTAGTGCTCTTCCCCAACTGGTTTTGTCTCAGCATTTGGAATGAATATTTAAAGTGGAATTTCTAAACATATTATGATTCAAATGGATTATTATGCACAGTGCCCAGCTGGAATTCATAAAAGTAGGAGTTTAGCGTGTTGATCTTTTCAAATTGGCTTGTCTTGTGCTTTTGCTCAAACATTTAATGCTCATTCTCCAGCGTTTCCCCTTCTCTCACTCTGTCCTAGTTTTGAACCCAGTTATTCTATCTCTGTCCTCCCTCCAGACCCTCTCTCCTTCTCTGTCTCCCTGCCAACCCGCCCCCTTCGTACCCTTGCTCCCAACCTCCTTCCTTCTCCCCTTCACTCCTATAACCCCCGTGTCCTGCTTCTCCATTCCCCCTCCACCCCTCCCAGTAAGTCTCTCTGCAATGTTAATTCAAATTGCCTGGTTGGGAGGACAGTACAGTTCCAATAATGCCGGAAGCACTTAGAAGAACATAATCAATCTCTCCTTTGCCTTCTCTTCTTCTCTCCCGCTTTCTCATTCTCTCCATTTTCTCACCCTATTTTATATTCCATCAATATGAGGACTAGGAGCAGGACTCTCTCGGCGTTTAATTTCCAATCTCGTCGCTATGTTCTAATCAGGCCTTTCTCGTGCGAATATATCATCCGCGCTCTTCACTGAAATGACAGTTTCAGAGTGTTGAGTCTGCCATAATCAAGCGCACAATCTGGTTTGTACAATGTTAAATGGTTTCCAGGCCTAAGACATTTTGTGTTCTTTTCGTTTGGCATATGGCTGACATTACAAGAAAAAGCTGCGTGTGGGGAAAATGGTACATTTTGTGTTCTTCTTTTTCCATTCTCTATCATGAGATTTTAGTGTGTCCATTTATTTCCATCTTTAGGTACAGCCCGATAAGTCCTTTGGGTAATCACTGGGGTAATTGAAGTTCCTAAGGCACATGAACAGAAGATCAGTTTGTCGAGGTTTTTCTCCTCCTACTAACTGTAGTTAAACTTGAATTATCCCCATTCCCATCCATCCCTCTCATTGTCTATCGGCCTTTCCTCCCTCACCGAATGTTTGACTTCTCCGCTCTCTCTTTCATGTAATGCACACCTCTCCTTATACATCAGCTTCAGGCCTGTCATGTTTGGCTGCGGACAGGTGGAGAGAGGAAGAGACGAACGAGAGCGGAATGGCGAAAGAGCGCAGATCTGCTCGGGAATGCTCGGGGAGTGACAGAAAGCGAAAGTGAGGGTGAACATAGATAAGAGAGTGAAATATTTCTAATTCACAGGGACAAGCTGTGTTTCCGTGGCAACGTGGTTTCAACCGTAATAGCCCTGCTGAGGATGCCATTAGTGGGGAACAGAAAGAGAATGCTACTCGCCATTTATATAACGCGCACACACATGGACGGAAAACTGGGGGGGGGGGAATGCACCTGCATTTACGCGTTCTCAATACAAAACTCGTGCAATATAAAAAGCACGCGGGAGCAAAGGATAAGCACACACAGTCCGCAAAATTTAACGCACAACGCATCCTTGCTGCGCATGCAGAAAGAAATTTAGCCGCAATACAAAAATGGCAATTTTCCATTATTCGAATTTCTAGTTACTGATCATAAAATGGCCACAAGAGGGCAGCTGATAATGGTATCGCTAACCATTACGAGTACTGATACCTTGAAAGAAGGCCCAGTATTGATACCTGGTATTAGGTATAGACCAATTATGGACGGGGCCGATTGTCAGTATTTGGCATTTTGACAAAAATTGGTCTTTTTTGGAATCTGAAGGCAATAAAAGCTGGTATCTCACTGAGAGGTGAATGCTTGCAAACATAGCAAATTTAGAGTTTTCGTCAGGATTTGTAAGATGTTCACAGATAGTTTGTACTTGTTGCCAAGACATTTCAAACATATTCAGACAATTTTTCACCGTCTGCAAAGATTTTTGAAACCTTTTACCAACCCTGACAAAAATCCCAAATTAGCTACATTCGCATGCATTTGTTGCTCACTGCGATACAGGGAACTTTTTATTGATGGATTTTTTATTTCCACTTATGCTGACACTGGGAACTCCCAACACGTTTTTTATATATATATTTAAAAAAAATACAGTATATAATTAAGAAACTATGCTGACATTTTGGAAAACTATTTACAGTAGAAAACTTTAGGGAACGATTTACTTGCTTTACTTACAATATTTCATATGTTTAAAATTAAAGATTTTTTTAATGCTAATATATTCTCTTTTACTGCAAATTAATATCGGCTTGAATGATCGCTTATCCGTCTCCTTGACAACAAAAAATCTGTACCAGTATCGGCCTTGAAATAAACATATTAGTCTATCACTACCTGGTATCGGTACTTGCCCATCCCTAATCAGAAAAGAGGAAGAATAGACACTGGAATTGGAAGCTGTAAAGTTAGTTATTTAAGTTTTACGATAGCGACACGTTCACCCCGGGACTGATTTGAGTTCAACTGTTTTAAAACCCCAACAAATCAGCCATGGACCAGCATCCTCGTACAGAATTTGTTTGACTTTGGAGGGTCCAATTTCAGGATTTCAAGAGGAAAATAAAGAAGATAATATGAGCTGTAAAAGTATGCATGCATCCTCTCTGGAAGGCAGCATACTAGACAGCATGTTGCTATTACTGTAGGCAGCAGGCATGTTGTTCGCTCTCTGCTTTGCTTCAGGGCATCAGTGACAATAACCTAGTTTCCACTGCAGGGCCCAAAAGTCAAACAGACTTTGTTCATAAACTTGTGCTATCACAGAAGCAATCAAAAGATAAGGTTAAGTTGTTATAGCAACAAAAGTGGGACCAAATCCATATTTTCCTCCCTTTCAAGGCCAGGGGCCTCCATACTTTTGACTATATTGTGTAAATCCAGATTTATTACAGACTTATTTACAATGATTACAGAGTGCAGTTGTTAGCAGACAAAGCAGGACAAAATTATTCAAAGAATTAAAGATCAGTTGTCTCCCGTTTCCTATCATTTGATACATTTGTATTGATCCACTTCATTTCTTAATTGGCTCGTTTTGTTCAATTTGTATGGAGTGCTCGCTGGGACAAAATCAAACCAACAGTAAATCCCTGCAGTCATGTTTCATGACCTTGTCCAACTTTGTTACAGCCAAACTTTTCTTTAAATATAGTATCTTTATATAGCAAAAATGTCGAATGTTTTATTGATAATAGAACCTCTAGCAGAGTGAAACGAGAAGCCAAGAGAAAGTCGAGCGGTTAAGTCGGCCAACCCTCAAGCCTTGTGTGTCCTACTGACCTTGAATGAAGAAACTGTTCAAAATGTTTTCACTGTACTAAAAACAAAAGCAATACAAAAACAAAACAAAACGTCTACCACATGAGACAGTCCAATGTTTAAAAACACATGACAACTTTTTCACTTTAAGACCAAAGTCCGAAACATTCCATTTGAGGACCTAAACGGAATATTTGCTCCATTGCAGATTAGTTTCCACCAAGTCATTCTGAATAAATAACTTGACTTAACTAATAAATAACTAGTTACAGAAGCCCCATTCCCTGTATGAACTGTCATGTTCATGAAACACATTGATTAAAGTATATCCACAAGATAATGAATGCAGAAAATTCCATTTGGAATCACTACAGCCACCTGTTGAAGAAAAATGAAACTGCACACAACCTTCTTCACGCACACACTGCGGACAAGACGTCACATCTGCAGACAGAAGGCGGTAAATTCGAACCCGAAGCCAATCTGAAAACTATTGGCCAGAGGCTTGCAGGAGTAGCCATTGTGAACAGCTAAATTGTTAATCTGCTAATTAGATGATGTTTGAGTCATGAATGGTCAAATAAAAAGGCTACTGTAACGATATTCCTTGGCAAATTGTTACAGAGAGCAGCTTTAAATTAAAAAGAAAAAAGGCATTAAAAATATGCTTTACATTGGAAAATATGTTTATGTCTATAATTATATATATATATAAATAATTTAAAAACATTTGACACATGAACCCCAAAAGGTCTTCACAATAATATGTACTATACAGCCAAACTAACCTAAACACTCTGTTTTGATTGATATTGCGTTTGTGGAATATGAGTTACGCGGCAAATTTCACTCAATTGCATCTATCTCAGACGGCGGCCATTTTGCCACTTGCTGTCGACTAAATATGACATCATAGTTGCCATGATGGTGGATTTTGCTGCTTAACTCATATTCCACAAATGCAATATTAATCAAAATGCCGTGTTTAGACTAGTGGGGGAAACATACAACATGTTTTTGTTTGACTTCCCCTTAAAATAAACACATGGACAAAGGGTTCTGTTTATTAGCATGTAGCATTATGTAAAAAACGAAAGTCAGGTAGCCTCATGCTAATTAAAGCCTTTTAAGCCTGTCTGCTTTTCTGGATGCAAATCATTGTCAGGCCAAGAGAATGGAGATCCGTGTTGGATCGCACGGCTCTGTAAAACACCGTTTGGGATTCCTAAAATCCCACAGCAGCAATGATAATAATTCAGGGGAAATGCCTGCGGCGCTTCAACCAGTTGAAGGTGAACCGCTTACAATATCAGCGGACACTTGTAAGCTTATGTATAAACATTCCCTAGAATCATACATGCTGAAAGCGTAGTTGTGGTCTAGCAGTCTTTTCATTAAGTCTGACTCACAAGATGCGCACAAATGTATCTGTAAATATGAATGTATGGAAGCAGGAGGCCTATCAGCAGACTGCAGAGTTGAGGACAGAGAGTGGCAGTGATGACGAAAGAGACGGTTGTGTTTGTGGTAATTTAGGAGAACGAGTGAGGGGAGGGGCAACATTTAGATTCATCACAGGAGCTCACCTCGCCTCAACCCGCATGATGTGTGAAAAAAGGGGGAGAGAAGAAGAGACAAAAGAGAGATGCAATGAGACAGAATGAGGTTGAGCCAAAAGATCTTTTCTGTGTTACAGTACTTGCCCCCCCCCCCCCCCCCCCTGGAATACTTTGGTGGTGATGAATTGATAATCACAATCTACATTTACAAAAGGGGAAAATGAAATATCTTTGGGATGGGAATAACCTAATATTGTAACTGCTTTTAGAGATAAAAGTGGGGAAAGGGGGATATTTGGCGAGCCGCAAACTTGTTCTATCCAGTTTAGACGGATTTTACCTGAGGTCAAGTTGGGGGAAATTACATCAAATGTGGATTTTACGTAAAAGTACAAACGCACAGCTCAACAGCTGGGAGCGGCGTGGCTGAGTGGTAGAGTGGTCGTCTCGCTGTGGGTTCGATCCCATGCCATTGTGACCACGTTGAAGTATCTTTGAGCCAGTTGCTCTTGATGCTGCGTCATCAGTAGGTGAACGTGTAGTCGAATGTAAAGCAATTTGCGGCCCTATAAATGAAGTACCAGTACAATAATAAAAAACATATCAGTTCAATACTTTAATTAAGGTATTTTTCAAATTTTGATTGATGACACCAATGATTTTTATTAATAGTGTACTAATATCACTGGCAGTAATACAATCCATCAAACCGTTTTCTGTAGTGCTTATCTTCATTGGGGTTGCAATTGTGCTAGACGTACTCTAGTTTGTGCAAAAGGTCCCGATTGGTTCCCAAAGGGAGAGGTTCTGCATAGGAAGCCAATGTGCTTCGCTCCACTACAAAATATCACCATGTACTTTCTTATTGTTTTTATGGTAAGACTGACACCGAGTGTTGTTGTTGGACCACCGGCCTGTTTTCACACCTGCCATCTGTCTTGGGCTGAAGAGTATTTGTGCTAACAAGCACACCTCCCCGGGAAACAGGCTTCAGCACCTGCATAGGCCAGAGAGACGTCTGGAATTCGGTAGATGCAATTGAATGTGTCAGGAGATATACAGCATGTATTGTGTGTACGTGCGCTGTTGAGTGTGTGTGTGTCAGACAACAACCATTCTGGCGAAAGACTGCTGAGCAATTGATTAAGCAGATTGCTGTCTTCATTCACATACTTTATGTCTGCCTGTTTCATATGTTGCAATTCCTCTTCTCCATCTTCCATCAAGCTGTCCCTTTCTTCCACCTGTCCACGTTATTTACTTTTCTGTATCAAGTCTCCATTTTTCCATCCTTGTCTTACCATCGCACTTCTTGTGCACGTACTGTACAAGAGCTGCATCGATTCAGTTTCACCGAAAATGATAACATACCTAATTAATACTTCTCGAGCAGTGTCAATCAAACTTAGTGGTATTATCATTAATACAGCCTTTGTATTAGAATCTCATTAGTTGGCCCGTGAGTGTAGGGATGGAATGGGATGGAGGGAAAAAAATGAACCACTGAAAACCATTTAGTGCACAATGAGTGATTTATAGTTTTGCTCTAAGCCATAATCAGTGAAGTTTGTCAAGAAGAATTTAAAATGGTCTTTGTCTATCATTGAGGCCTCGCACAGGCACTGAAAGTCCAAATGGAGGAGTAGATTCATTAGAAACACTGTGGGGAAATATGCATTCATATGCATATAAGCATATTAACGGTTCCCGTGTTAATATGATCGAAAATATTGTGTTTCGTTCTAATATTTTTGTTTCTATGAAGCAACTAGGTGAGCCAACGTTACTTTTATTGTTTTGTTTTGTTTAGTTTTTATCACAATAGACCAGGAAACAAGAAGAAAAAAAACATTCTTGACGTATTCTTTTTGAGTCACCCTGTTTATTGGCTTCATATATCGATGGATAAGTTGCTGCCTATGTTATGTATAAATTCATAAATTGCAACAGAATAAAAATAAGGTGCTCTGATTGGGGACAGGTGGGCAAGGTGTGTCAAGCAGTACAAAAGATTAGTGCTTTTAGAAATCATGGAGCAGACTGCTCCTGCTGCTCTTGCTCCGGCTGCTGCCTGTGACCGAACACAAACACGCTCAGAGTAGTGCACGAGCATCAGAGTGAATTTCCAAACGCAGCCTCGGAAATAATTGACTTACGACGTATTACGACTTATATGCATTATGAACATTTGGGCATGTTGGCGAAACAATGGATTTGCAAGGAAATGTTGAACATGTTCAAAATGTCTTTGCAACAATAGTGGGGTTTCCATCCACCCATTTTTATTTAGATTTTCAAGAAATGCGAAAATAAAACTGATCGGAAATTTGAGGTGGATTTTGAAGCATATTGAAAAAAGGAAAATGCTAATTTTGGCTTTGGAAACAGGTTTATCAAGAATTAGAAAAGCAAACTCATACGACATCACACAGCGCAGTCACTTCCTGTTCTTCTTCTTCTACTTTTAAATTACTGGTGGATCATATTTCTATGGTGTATACCGCCACCTACAGCGGCGGAGTCCCCTCTCAATATTCGCAAAAGAAGAACAGATGGAAACGGGCATAAGTCGCATGTCCATTTTGCGCATTTTCAGTAAATTCGCTTAAAAATTTCAAAACAATTGGATGGAAACCTGACTAATGGCGACAACTAAGATTACTAACACGTTGATGACTTACTATGAAACCTGACCAAACGCAACATTCTCTACGTTCGGCAATGGCTGCCGCTTAAGAATCTTTCAAAAATGAGTGAGTGTAAAGAAACCATCTTCAAATTATGCCTTTTTATGTTACCCTAATAACACTGTGTTTTGTGTTTGTTTTAATATTCACTGTGGCTGACTTATTTTTAATCTTGAATGATATGATCTTTAGAGCAAAAATAATTTTGGTGACAGCTCAACAGTGGAACAAATTATTTTTGTTTGGATAAAATCCAGCTAGCATCCTGGTTTCCATCAATGCATGGTGGAATGCTTAAAAATGAACATTTCTGTTAGGTTTCGGTTTTGTAGGGGTTGGATTTTGTTTATTATGGGTATGTTTGTTGTTTTTGTCTGTGGTTGGTGTTTGTCATGTGTTCCTGATTTCTCCCCTTGCCTCGTTATGTCTAAACACGTCCACCTGTGTTTCTTCCCTTCCCAGTGTGTGTCTGACCAATTGGTGCCCTCAGCCTATTGTGTTCCCCAGGTGTGTCTCATTGTGTCGGTGTATTTAGTCTGTTGTGTTTGTCCAGTCTGAGTCGGTCCATTGTCGTTTCCAAGTTTTGTCGTTTCTCCCATGTCTTGCTAGTTCCTCGTCATGCCACTTGAGTTTGCTTTGATTTAGGACTTGTTTTTTGTCGGCACGTTGTGAACCACCTTTACCTCGGCCTCCTTGCCCCCCCCCCCCCCCACACACACCCCACACACACACATTTGGCTCTAAAACCACAGCAGACGTGACAATTTCATTTAATTGGACCAAGTCCGAATTGATCAGAAACATTCAATACAAAATAAAAAAATAAAAACATAATGGACAGTGTGTGTACAGTATGTTGCTCTATCTCTCTTGGGCAGTGACTACTGTGGATGGGGTCTATTACTTCTCCGTCTCTGGACATAGGCAGGGGGGCACAAGTCCTGGTCCTGGCCAAAACTGGTGTTAAGTCTTTAAGAGGATAAGCTGAGATCTTCTGCTTGTAGATACGGGTGATGTTGGTTTTATGAGTGGAGAGGGGCTCAGCAGGGTGTGCAGAAAGAGATGGCACACGATCTATTCGATCCCTTGTGGGACGAGAGGTGAAGGAGGAGTAAAGGGAGACCTTTTCATGTGGCGAAAAAAAGTGCGGGAGAGGGGGTGCGCTGTAAGTGCATGTCCACAGGGAGTCTGGGGACACGAGTGGCGGGCTGGGATGGAGTGGTACGTTGGGGGGAGCGGCGGGTGGGACGGGTTCAAGGGAATTCACAGAAGGAATGATAGAAAAGAAACCACACTGTTGTGGGAGTCTTGGAGGGGGGAAAATGGATGATGGGTAAGATTTACACAGCCCGTCTTTGTGTGAAGAACACACTCCTGACAAAATGTATTCCACTCTATTGTCTTCTACTGGCATGTTAACATGGAGAGGGAGGCTGAGAGTGTGTGGGTTGGGTGGGTGTGTGGGTGGTGAAGAGTGAATTAACACTCGCACATCTGCTGCAAATCGCTCCGTCTGCCTCCTGTGAGCCGCCCCAACATGAACCAGATCTTACCAGGAAGCCAGAGAACACAGGAAAATGACTTTGCTGTGGAAATGGGCAAGAAAATGTGAAGAACAAAGAAAAAAGAAAGGAAAGGTGGGAAAGGAAAGAAAATGTCTTGCTCATTTTAAATGCCTGGTAAAATTGATGGTATAATTGTTTGGAGAAATATAATGATGACCACAAAAATAGCTCATGAGTGTTTCATTGTACTGCCCAAAACACATGACACTGTACTATTTCATAAGAGCCAACACAAATTAAATACCAACTAAGTTGTGCTTTGCTTGTATAATGCACAATTTTTAAACCATTACCGTGAAGTTCTCTGACATTCTTTCATCAAAATACAAAGAAGGATTAAGCAATGCAACGTCAACTTGGGGGGGGGGGGGGGGGGGGTGCGAGCCTTAGTTGTGGTTCATGCAATTGCGGCGATCGGCTTCTGTGACAGGACATGGGAACTCGGCTATTGACGAAATCAATGACTACTCAATGTTGCCAACTTACAAAAAACACACACTGAGAAACAAAACTAGGATACTTCTGAGGACGCGCTCCAGAGCAGAAAAATCCACGCTGCCCGTTGATAGCACTTATGCCTTAAGTCGCCACTGGTTCATTTAACTATATTGCCATGTCATAATTGGGCGGTTTTCAGAAAAGCTCGCTCACAAGTAAACCCAGCAACCTACAGTGGACCACCGCAATATCACAGTTCTTCTTTCAGGCCCCCGTTATATCGCAGATTCAATCTTTTATTATGAGTTTTTACATGTACACATACTATATAGCCCTAAGCCAGTCTATGCAATTTTGCATTATTCGTTATTGTTATAAAGCTTGTGAACGTTTATAATTATACAGTATGGTTTGGTTGAACAGGGACTGACACATAAACAGTATGAAGCTCGCACACTTGTCCTCTTATTTGGAGGAATGAACACACACACATTTTGTATATGTTCGAATACTTTCGTGTTTAAAAAGTGTGTTTTACTAAGTTTACACTAAGTATGTGTTGATGAGTTTAAATTTGTTTAAAGTGTGTGCATGGGGTAAAACTGTTGTCACAGGTGGGTCTGGAACTTGGACCCCATGATAAACAGTATATCACTGTTTTTGTATACAAACAATGAAAAAATATTTTTTCCATAACATCCATTCCTTGTGATGTCTGATGTCCCACCCTGCAACCCAGAATAGAAATGGTACTTTCTCATTCACACTTGACCATCATATCAACCACAATTGACAAAAAAAAACACGCTTATAGCGAGGAGAATATATTATTGTTACATTTCAATAAAGACTTCCTTAGCTTTGACTTTTTTACATTATGTACAGTTACGATGGATGGGAAATAAAAATGTTACATTACATATGAATTAACTGTAATTGCTTTAAATGTAACTTTGGTGTATGACACTAATTAGGCTAATTAGAGTGAGTTTAGAAAAGGTTATGGTGTGTGATTGTGTTTTTTATTTGGCCTGTTGTCTTTTTCCAATCTCCGAAAGAGCACATCCATTCCAAAAGCCAGCGTCAATCAAGTGCATGGGAGCACTCTCTCTTTCCTTTATAAAGCGATAAGAGAGAAACAAAAGACTCGCTCCAAGTCAAAGCGATGGAGTTGAGTGAGGAGGCGGTATAAAAAAGTTATGGGCTGAGTTTCAAAATGGCCATGTTCTAAATGACCGGAGTAAATTGAGACCAGCAGGGTTAGAAAATAGGCCACATATATTTAGGACTCCAACTTCATTTTGGAAACCTCTTTTTCCAGGAAAAGGGGAAACGGAGCAGGCTGTCACATTTTCTAAACCAGGACAATACCAGCCTTGCAGCCAGAGGATAATAATGCTTCTTCAAAAAATAATCAGCAGGTTTTGGATGTTTCCCTTCTCCAACACAGCTGATATATGATCAGCTCATCAGCAAGCTCTGTGTAACGATCCTGCTGATTGGAATCAGCTTGTGTTGGAAGAGGGAAACCTCGAGGACCGGAGTTTGACACCTACGCTCTACAGTAATGTGTAAATATACCACTAAGGTCAAACACAATCTAATGTGGATGTTTTGGAACTTTTCCGACCAGATCCAATTGTGGCCATCAAAAAACCTTTACACATTTGAGATATCACAATGACCTACTCTAATTTGCAGACTTCTTAATAAATAAATAAATAAAAATCTCATTATTTGTGACATTTGAGATTTGGATGAGGAACCACTTCCCTGACGTCTTCTTGCTGTGCTTCAATTTCTTCAATGGACTTTCGCACTATTCTAGTTAATAATGTTTCGTATCACAAGCTGTGTAAATGTTTTGCCCATTCAGCATCCATTGAAGATGACCACCTTTGCGGTCCCTTCTCAAGGTTTCTCATTTTTTGCCTGTTGGGGTTTTTTGAGTTTGTCCTTGCCCTCTTGTGGTTCGATTAGGGGACGTTGTTGATATTTGTCAACTGTGGACATGTGAAGCCCTTTGACACTCTTGTGTGATTAAGGGCTATATAAATAAACTTGACTTGACTCTCAGTACTTGTTATAACAGTTAATTGAAAACTGCCAAAGAACTTTGCTCCACACTTTATATTTTGTAATATTTTGTATTGTTTACATTATTCAAACTTTGTGTGTGTGTGTTCTTTTTGGGGAAGCCTGTTATGTATGGAGGGACATTTACTGCTGGACATTGTGAATAAAGAAAAAAAATGAAGAGCTAGCAAACCTGGTTCCATCTTGTTTTTTTGATCACCGACCCCTCGGCCATCTTCGGCTAGTAAGAGGCCGGAACAACAAAAATCTTACAGTGTGTAAAATATGAATCCATGATTTTTACTTGATTCTCTTTTGCTCATGAAGTTTATATATTGAAAAAATAAATGTAAAGTGAAAAATAAAAATGCATTACCACAACCACACACAAAAAAGTACCCCAAAACGTATACCATCGCGTATTGGGAATCAGTACTGTACCGGTACCTATCCCCAGTGTAAGTGTACTGCATCATATACTGAGGACTGTTTCTACGAAAGCATCAAAATTGCACTCCGCAGAAATGACCATATTGTGAAATAAAGACCTCTCTGGCAATATCAATCAAAACTCAAAGCATGTTTGATTGCAAAGGCAAAATATTACATACAGCGTTTATAGTGTTATGGCTGCTCAGTTCAGAGTACGCATCAAACCTGTACAGACAGCAACAAAGCCGAAAAGTGGACTAAAGAAAGTTCAATAACGGGGAAACTTTGCATCCAGTCTTATAATCCCCTTTCAGAGCGGGTTTCTGACACTTTACCAAGAACAAGACAAAGCACACAAATGGACTGAAGAAGCGGGTAATGGAGATAGGGACCAGAACGGGAAGCGAGAGAGGGACATGAAAAACGAAAAAAGCGCCCAAGGAACTCTTATCACTCACAAATGTGGCTAATTGTGTCTGTTTAAAGCAAGTATGAGGTGGTGCCGAGCAGGAGACGCATTATATTAAATGAGTTCAGTACCTCAGCGATTACCACAACAATGGGTCCTATTGTAGGACATTAATTGGGGGAAATAAGCACAGGCACGTTTATGTTCAGACCCACAAGGGAATATGGTGAAAGTACCTCAAAAAGCGCACAAAAGTAATACAGAGGAAACAGAAAAAGAGAAATTCCTATTTAAGAAAATGAAATATTTATCTTCTTATGTCCTCCTAAAGTACAGAAGGCACGTGGGCAATTGCCAGATAAACAGTCTACACTATTGGGGCAAAAGTTAACTGATCACATCCTGCTGTTTTGTTCCTCCGAAAGCATACACGTACCATTAAACATAAAATGTGTGCGTGTACGTGCGAACGGCCCCAAGAAAAAGAAGGCGACTGTAATTTGCATAGCATCTCCTTTCAAATTCACACACAACCCTCCAAACACATTTCCCCCGTATATTCATTGAATATGTGCGTGGACACGGGGCGCATATGCCAGTGCTGATCTCGTCTGCTGGCGCACATTTGCATGCATGCATTTGTCATTCATGTTACATTCCACTTTCCTCCAGGTCGTCAGGGTTGGCTGCATTATCTATTTTCTTAATTGCTGACGATCCGGCATTTAAGGCAATACGAAGGAGTGGATGTTATCTGAACCCTCCGGCAGAAGCCTCTCATAGTGAGCGGGCTGTTCATATCATGCGGTGGCCTTGGGGCGATCAGCGACAACTACAGATATTTGTACCATTACAAGGCCATACCTTCTAGACAAGAGAAGGAAAACGGCTAAGCATGTTTTGCTAATAGGAGCATCAGCCATACGCTTTAGATGTGCTGATTGTTAACACCCATGCACACACGCTATTAGCCATACAAAATGCAGATTGGTACAGCAAACCACGATGGATTCAGAACTGGCAACTCGAGCCATGGTAATAACACGCAATTCCCAATAAACACCGTTTAACAAGGACATGTTAAAAGGTTGGATTACTTCCCAATCTTGTACTATCTTATGAGCACAGCTGCACGACGCAGTGTTATCCATTTTTGCCTTCACTTTACTGAGCCAAATTTCCAAGCCAAATTTATTTCTTTATTCCTCCCATTGCCTTTTCTCCTCAGGCATGTCGTAATACAGTACACAGATTCTCTTATGGTTGCAAAATTGTGCAATAATTGAATTACAGAATTACAAACTTTACATGGGATTTAAGCAGAATTAATGATGTAAAAAAAATCCCACGGCCAAACCTCAAATGAAATATTTAGCTTTTTGCTAATTGTGTGTTAGAATATGCTAGCAACAAACAAATGTGCAATGTGCATATGAGGAATTCGATTATTTTTTGCATGAAGTGGGATATGTAGTGACTCATATTTCAAATGTTTTTTTTTCCGGAGCAACGTGCATTTGTATGGAAGCGTATTGCATTCATTCACTTGAAGAAAAAATCCTGTTTTTCTGACTAATTTTTGGGGGGAGCTTTGTTTTTTGGAGTATTTTTTTCTGTTTTATTGAATTTTTTCCCCTGTTTTTTGGAGTATTTTTTTCTGTTTTATAAAATATATATTTCCCTCTTTTTCTAAATATTTTTTTCAGTTTTTCTTTTTTAAAGGGGTTTTCCCTCAGAGATTAGAGAACAAACCACAATACAGTATACACATTAATTCCTTTATTGAGAGCCGGTAAGTAAACATGACCATTTTATTGCATATGGAGGTATGCGGGAAAGTGTCCGCTTCCGCTGTTAGCGAGTCTGCAACAAGTCACTTGGAGTTCAAAGGTAAAAAAAAATAATTACAAATTTACTAATAATAAAAAAAAATTAAAAAAAAAAAAAGAAAAAAATCTGTTTTTTGGAATAATTGCCCCCCCTGTTTTTTCTGATTAACTTGTTCAAAATGCCAAATGAGAAGAATTTGTTTTCTGTTTCATAACGGCTACAAGTCTCTAACTTTATACATCTTGGAGATGAACATGAGAGTCAAAACTATTAGAGTAATTCAATTTGACTCCTGGCATGAGACTCGAGTCATCCCATGCTTGATATATATTTTAGGGAACCGTCTTGTACCGTTCTCCCAATTTTCTCTACTCTCCACATAATGCAAATTTGAGTGCTCTATTATATTCTTTCTGTATTATGTCGTCATTTTCCCTCCCTTCCGTGTGGAATAAAAATACAGATTTGTCTTGCCAATTCTAATACCAGGTTCTGCCCTTCAAAAATGTGTGTGCGTGCATGCGCGTGCGTGCGTGTGTGTGCGTGTACATCTGAGGTGTGATGGATTGAAGCCATATTTCCTTACTGCAAATACTCTTTCTCCTAAACTCCTACTCTTTGTTTTTCTTATAACCTCAACCAAGGAGTTCGTGTGTCAATTTCTGCTGGTTTGCTTTTTTTATTATTGTGCAATTTTCTGGTTCCAACTTTTATTTATCAAACTGGATTTCTATTGGTACTCTTCTTAGGATCTAAAGGGTAAATTTCGCCTTTCGTCAGATTAAGAAGTTTCAACTTGGTTAAAGATCCAACTCACCCACAACCTTGAACAAAATAAGCAGTATATAAAATGGTTGAATGAATGTGCACAATTACCAATGTGTACACTGAGTCATAAAGTCTTTCATGTATCAGTATGAATATATCCATACTGTATGTCTGTGATATAATAATCTCATCATTTAATATACTGTACGTATGTATATTCACTTGCAAACAGTAACAGTGGATATCAAAAGTCTTAACTCCAACAAATGGCAGTTTTTTGTAATGTAAAAAATTACACCAAGATACAAATTAGGGGTGTCAAAATGAGTGCATTCATTTTGAGTTAATTTAAAGTTCCTTCAACCCCACTCATTTTTTTAACGCGCGATCAATTACCGCCTCTTACTTAGACAGCCTGTACTGGGGGAAGTCCAGTCGCAACGCAGCAGATACGTCCACGTCAAAATTTAGCAGTAATAAATGGAATAATAATGCATATATTTGTGGAGACTGGGGTCAAGTCATATTTTACAATTTTAAAGTTTTAAGTTACTTCATGTTAAAGATTAGATAGCTCTTAATAGGAAAAGAAAATGCACTGAGCTGTCACCAATGTCTTACAAATGCAATTATGCCATCTAGTGGCAGAAAGATGACCTCAACACAAACCAATAACACACTCTTTTTTTTACAGTACAGTACATTTTTTCAATGACTAAAAGATGCTGCCATGTTTCTATTCGTTTAACATTTTTTTTCCACTTTTATGTTAACAAGAGTATGAAAACTTAAAAAATTATTGTACATTTTATTGTACATTTAGAACAGATATAAATTGTACAATTAATTGTGAGTTAACTATTGAATTCATGCGATTAATTAGGATTAAACATTTCAATTGCCTGACACCCCTAATACATATATAATACATATCCCCAGTTACAAATGGGTGTGTAAACTTATGCAACCACATCACCTGAGTTTAATATTACTTTCGCTCTCAAAAGATTTATATAGATTTAAAAATAATAATAATCTGGCATTTGCACCCGCATGACATCCTTCGGAATTTTCCTCACTGCATTTCATCCTCACTGCCTGAATTTCTCCATTCTCCCGATGTTTTCTTCTCTCTTTCTTCTGCCAATCCTCCCCTATCTTATTTACGCCAGAGCACAGTCTCAGCCCATTAGTCGGACACAAATCCGTTTGGAGACAAAGCCTTAATGCAGCCCTGTCTTAGTTTTCGCAAGTCCTGGTAACGGCGGTAGAA
This sequence comes from Leptonotus elevatus, assembly GCF_054856555.1. Classification (NCBI taxonomy): domain Eukaryota; kingdom Metazoa; phylum Chordata; class Actinopteri; order Syngnathiformes; family Syngnathidae; genus Leptonotus; species Leptonotus elevatus. The sequence continues at coordinate 49,641,595 of NC_141239.1, read as the reverse complement.
AGCTCTCATGAGAAGGGGGCTCTGCTGGTGGCTGGGGAAGGCTTTTTAAGCCTTTTGACACAAAATAGCACTCTTTGCTTCTGTCTGTTGAACTCAGACTGTACGGACTTACGATAATAAATAACAATACAAATGCCTATTGTGACGGCACCACACCAAACACTATACAGACACACATAACTTATTCCTAATAGTGGCTGAGGATGTTTAATCAAGTGCTGAAAGTACCAGGTGTATAAAAGGGATTTGTCACGTGGTAATTCAGTGTGAGCATGTTGTATGTGTCTGTTTGTCCCATTCAATTAAAAAAAAGGGCTCAGTTTGTTTATTTTATTTCAGGCATTGTTGTTAGCGGGGTTGGGAGGGTTACTTTTTAAATGTAATCAGTTACATTTACAAGTTACCTGCTAAAAAAAATGTAGTTAGTAACATAATCCAAGTACCATAATCGTAAAGTAATGTAACTGGATTACTTTTGGATTACTCCAATATTGAGTATGCTCATGAAGACAAAATAAAAATAAATATCAGCACAATATATATTCTATACAATCTGCCCTTCTTGCTATTTGCAGGGGTGATAGGGACCCAGGCAGCCTACAAATAGCAAAAATCCTTGTGTAATTAAAAAGCATTTAGGCTATAGATTGGTTGGTTGGTTGGTTGGTTGGTTGATTGATTGATTGATTGGTTGATTGATTGATTGATTGATTGATTGATTGATTGATTGATTGATTGGTTGATTGATTGATTGATTGAAGGCCATATGCTGTTTTTGAACTGTCACTGAAAGCAACCACACCTCACAGTTTGATAGATAGATAGTCATCCAATGAAGATGACAATGTGGGACATCAACTGCAAAACGAACTTTTATCCCAGTCACAAGTTTAACCGTGTATATATTGATTTGTTTGGAAGGTGTAACTCACATTATGGTTGTAGGCTAGCGGGCTAGCTAGCAAGAAGCTACAGCGCATGCCGCTGGACTCTCAGCTCAAACTTTCACTCCGAATAAGTTCCAGTAAATACCGGTCGCCATTTTCTCCTCCCGTCCGTGAAGCTTTTTAAACTGCCCGCGTGTGGAGGACACGACTAGTCAGTTAGTTCGTTCCCACCTCCCCGACATGTAGCAACGGTCCCACTTGCGCAGGCATGCATGCGCTCTCTCTCACTCTGTCCTTCTCTCTCTCTCTCTCTCTCTCTCTCTCTCTCTCTCTCTCTCTCTCTCTGTCGCAGTCTCTCTCATCGTAAAAATTGTAATACATCAAAGTAATCCCCATTTTTAATAAATGTACCTGTAACTTGATTACATGTTTTTTCCTGTAACTGTAATGGAATACAGTTTAAAAAAATTGCAATCTGATTACGTAACGGCGGTACATGTATTCCATTACTCCCCAAGCCTGGTTGTTAGACAGCTAAACGGTCCATCAGTGCGCCATTTTACGTCAGGCAGGTCATTGAACAGCTAAGGGGTTCTATTGAGTCCATTGGCCTTGTGCGGAAGTATTCCTGGCAGTTACAACCATGTGCACATACTATATGTAGCGACATTAGTGAGGAAAAGAATAGTAACAGACACTATGTCATGTGATTTAGCATGACGGAAGCTAGCTTTAAATAATGCTGACCGACTAACGATTGACAAGCTTCACCCATGAGGTTTACTGCCGGTCCTAAAATAGTGGCTGTAATTTAGCAATGATAGAAGCCCAGTTAAAATAACGTTAACAGATTGACGATTACAGTTTGGTTCCGCTTGAAATATTGACGGATTGACGACGGTGCAAGGGTGTCTCGACTGTTGCCAAATGATGGACGCTCACAATCCATTGATGTGCCCACCCCTAAGCATATCTGAAGCTCACTCCCCAACTTAAATTCTAAATTTTAAATTAAAAAAGTAACTAAAAAAACTCTTACATTGATGCACTCATAAGATAAAATACCACTGTATGCTTGTCATATTAGTAGCCCCTTTACTGGTTTAATCATCCTACTTACATCTGATACACCTGATTAGAGCCCAAACAATTAATCAACCGATTAATTTAATCGGACGATATAATTTTTTTTTTTTTTTTGCCATTTATTTTTAGCACATTAACACATTACAACACGTGACAAAGATAAAGACATTCAAATCCCTGCAAAAAAAAAAAAAAATGCTGCCAATTATTGCAGATTTTTGTACTAAAGGACAAGGTATTGTGAAATATGCTGCCTGAAATTCATATCTTAATTGTTGAAAGAAATCAATCACCAAAAAATGTTGATTTATTATACCTATTATTAAATTAATTGGCCCATTAATCGGTTATCGCCATTTCTGTTCTGCCAAATATTGTAATCTGCCTAAAACAAATTTACTGGTCAGACCCTAACGGGGTCTTTTATTTCTCAAGTGACAGACTCATCACTTAAGAAGTTGCTTTTATTAATCAACAGCCAATAGAAGTATTTGAAAAAGGCAGAGGCTGTCCTACATGAATACGAAGGCTGTGTGAAAACTGCTTTGTGAACAAAATGGCTGTAAAAATGAGAGGACTGTGCTATTCCCTCTCTTTCCATAATTCTCTAATGAAAAGGGGCAGAAACACAAGCTTCAGTGGCAGCTGCTGACCTCGACTTGTCACTAAGGCTCATGTGTGTGTTGGTGCAACTGATGACCTGGACCTGATGGCACCAAAAGTGCAGGGAAGTGGGTGAAAATGCATCAAGACTCCCTGAGGCTATACTTGTAGCCCTTACTATCGCAAAAAAAACAATTCTTGTTAACTGGAAAAATAAACAAACTTTGAATATCGACCAATGGTCTAACCTCCTCATAAATCATATTTTAATGGAAAAAATATCTGCCTCAAATAAAAACCAAATGTCAAAATTTAAAGAAACATGGTCTACGTATATAGAATTTTTTAACCTAAACTTGGATTTTAATTCTGCCTGTTAGCGAGAGCCACAGCAGCGTTATAACTTGCATTGATGTTTCTGTATTAGGCAATTTGTAACTAATGGTTGTGTTTCTATAGTCAGGAACCCGGCTGCTGCCAGCGGGATCGAGCGGATTCACCTCCGATGGGCACCAGGGGTTGATATTCGGATTCACGGCATGCCAGTGGGTTAATTCTGTGGGTGCTGTCCCCCCTGGCGGGGAGTGGGCGGGTCTGCCCCTCTGTTGGCTGCTGGGTGGCGGCTGCGTCTTGGCCGTTCCCTGGGTCTCTTGGGGGGTGCTGCGTTGCGGGGCTTTCCCTGGTGTCGGGGGCGGCGCCGTTCCGGCGCGGTCCGTCGCTCTGGGCCCGGCGACGCGGTTCGGGGCCTGTGGGCCGCCGGGGTGCCCGGTGGTTCCCTCTCCCCTCCCCCTTCCTCCCCCTTGCTGCCTCTCCCTCCTCGCCTCTCCCCGCCCGTCCTTCCCCTCCCCTGGGCCGGGGGCTCCATCCATGGCCCGGGTCTCGGTGCTATGGGGGCCGGCGGGGGTGGCTGGGGTTTGGTGTCGTGCCCGCCCCGCTCCGGTGGGCGTCCTGACACCTCGGGCGGGACCCAGTATCCGGGGGGCGAGCCCTATCGCCCCGCCGGACGGGTCCCATATGCCCGCCGGGGTCCTGGTGGGGTGGGTGGGGGCTTGGTGGGCCGGTGCGCCTCCTGCCCCCGCCCGGTTGGGGGGGGCCCCGCTGGTCACACCTCTTAACTCACTACACTAGGTTTGCACAATACACTTTTATAGACATATAGGGCACATAACACACTTTGGGGGGTGGGGTAGGGTGGAAACACCGTCTTCACCCTACAACTCCCCTCCAATTTTAATACACCACACAACTTGTGGGTGGGGGGGGGCTTGTGGGGGTGCCATCGGTTGGGGGCCGCAGTATAGAGCAGTGCTGCGGTCCCCTGTCCGTGTCGCCACCCCCCCCCCCCCGCCCTATCTATTTTTTTTAATGCACCACATACACTCAGCAACATGCTTGGGTGGCGGGTGGATCGGAGCGTGGGAATATCATTTCCATCGGCTCCGGTTCACCTGCTCCTAATTTTAATGCACCACACACACACACTTGTATATACACTGGGTGGGGTCACATTCACGGTTTAGGGGTAGAGTTCGCCAGTCCGCGAGCTGGCGGACTCAGTAACAGGGGTTAATTTTCACAAAGAACGCTGGGGTGACGACCGGGGCCTTCCCCCGCTGGGCCTGGGGTTCGGGGGTGTCGGCCGCCCTCCGGTGCCCCCATCTCCCCCTTCTGCCCCCGGTGTTCCGTCCTTCCACACGGCGGGGGGTGGGGTGGGCGCGGCTGCCCTCTCCGCTCCGCTGTCCGGCCCCTCTTCGGCGCCGGTGCCTGGGTGCGGGTGGTCCCCGGGGGCTGGGGGTCGGGGGTTGGGGGGCTGCCGGTTGGTCGGGGTGGGGTCGGGGGGGGGGGGGGCGGCTTTGTTGGGGGGGGCGGTGGTGGGGGTTGCGGGGTGGGGGGTGCTGGGGGTGGGGGGTGTCTGGGGGATTGGGGGCATGGGGGCGGCTGGGGCTGGGTTGGGGTGGGTGGCGGGGGTGGATGGGGGGCGGGGGGTTGTGGGGGGGGCGGGGGTTGGGGGCCGGTGGGGTGCCTGGTGGGCCTGCAGTGCCCCGTCCTGCTGCGTTGGGCCGGGGGCGCGGGCCGTGTTGGGGCGGGGGGCGCTCCTGCTCCTGGGTTTGCTCTCCGGCCGGTGGCCCTGGTGGGGCCCGGGGGTCGTCCTTTGGCGCTGCCGCGGCCTGGGGGGCCCTGAGGTGTTGCGCTTGCTCTGTTCCAGCGGGGGTCGACGGCTCCCCTCTTTGGTGGAGATTTTCATGCATGCCAGATCCACCACACCAGCATCTACCGAAACTCAGACACAATCTGTTTCCTCCTCAGGTTATTGAATCGGTGGAGGCTGGTGTCTCGGATCTCACGCGGCTTCGTCTGTCCTTCCTTCCTTTTCTCGGTCTCTCCGTTGGTCTCTTGAGGCCTCCCTGATTTTATGTTTTTTGGATTTGTTGGGGTCTGGATGTTTCTTGGGCTGGGGAGGAGTTCTGGTGGGGGGTGTCTGGTCGGTGCTGGATTTCACCTTCCTTGGTTTTCTTCGGTCCCCTCGGGTCTCCTGGTGTTCGATTTAGGTGAACGGTATGAGATTTTTTTTTTCTAATAGGTTTTCTGGTGAGCTAACAAACACACGCACGCACGCACGCACGCACACACACATACTCACCCACACACACACAAAAAAAAAATGTATGTATGTATGTATGTATATATGTATATATGTATGTATATATGTGTATATATATATATATATATATATATATTTAAAAAAAAAAAAAAAAAAAAAAAAGAGCAATGATGATGACATTTCCGAATGAACAATACTGAGCTCTTAAAAAAAAAAAAAAAAAAAAAAAAAAAAAAGACTCCCTGAGGCAACAAAATCACAGACCAACCAGCAGACTGTCAGCAGACGGAGCAACAATACTCAGCATATTCCACTGGTTATTATTTCAAGCAGATGGATTTGTGCAAGTATTAAATGAATGAGGAATTTGAGGAATGGGCTCAAAGTCCAGATCCAGGCGGACACAGATAAAGCTTCTTTTTTTAAATCCCGTTAGGCAAGGTCTAATAACTTGGTTAAGCATAATTCACTGTTCTGTTCATCTCCAGATGATCCCATCTTTGGCATCATTGCGAGTAGCTGTTTGACTTTCAAGTCAAACATTGGGCTTTGCTTGTGTGTCTGTCTGCCTGTATAACGGTACTGACTGACTGACTGCATCCGTATTTAAAAATGAGGCAGCGTGTTGATGAAAGAAAAATTGTTGCAAATCAAGTTCACACCTCAGGTTGCAATGCATGAGTGGTCTTGCATACAGAAATAGAAATGAATAGGTTAACAATAAATAATAATGAAGTAGGCCTTCATCCAGACCAAATATGAGCAAAAGTCTCTAGACACAGGCTGATCAATATTTACTTCATACAAGGATTGGATTAGACACCTTAGTTTTCCTCCGAAAGGCTAAATTGAAACGTCAACAGCATGCTTCAAGTGTTGTTTGTTGAGTTAGCGAGCCAGCCAGGGCCAGCATTTTTTTCTCGACTCATACACTCATCGTGTTCTTAGGTTGTTTTTCCAAACCCGTATGCCTTGCTCAAGAAACCTCATACCACTTTTCCATAAATAGTATGTGGCACTACACACTGTGTGACACACTAGAGAACAACAAGGTATCAAAAGAGGACTAAAAATGCCAAAATGAATAAATAAGTAAATAAATGTGAAAATAAAAACTGATATAAAAATAAAATTCAAAAATGTTATACAAAAATAAATATAAATGGAAATAAAAGCAACTACGTATAGATAAATAAAAAAAAAATTTAAAAACAAGATTCTAAATAAATATAAATGTGGAAATAAATAAATAAATATATAAATAGATTTCAATATCAGTCAATAAATAAAAATGCTCTGCTTTTTTATTTATTTATTTCATGCTGCAGACGCTGTCAGCATGAAATCCGTCATAAAATGTTATTCAAATGAGAGGGCGGTCCTAAGTGTGTCCTGGGTTGGAGTGCCCCAGCAATGAACGACGATCTTGTCCGCTGTCACCACAACTTGCGACTTGAGTTGCTCGACAACTTCACACAAGTTCCTGTAAACAACAAGCTCCATTTCGTGTGTGTAAATTCTCCCTTGCTGTGGAATGGGCAGAGTCCAACATAGACTGACATGTTGATCAACCAATAGGCAAATAGTTCAACATAAGACACACTTAGGACCGCCCCTCATTTTAATCACATTTCATGACGTATTTCATGCTGACAGCGTCTGCAGAAAAAAAAAAAAAATGAGAGCAGAGCGGTTTTATTTATTGATTGACATTTAATTATATTTATATAATTATTTTAGTATAAAAAAAGAATTTTGAGTCTGTTTTTTTAAAAGTAATTAATTAATTTATATATATATAATTTTGTTTTTATTTCCATTTATAATTTTTTTAAATTTCATTTTTGAAATGTATTTTTAATATCCATTTTTTTATTATTTTTTTAATATTTTTTCTTTATTTCTGTATTTTTTAATCTATTTATTTATTATTTTGGCCCTCCATAGAACTTAACCATCAATTATGTAAGACAGCCCCAAGATACAAGAATTGTGTCCTACCTTAGCAGCCATGATCATGGACGAACCACCGCGAACTCCTAAGATGGGGATATGGGTCTGGGCCGAAATGAAGTCCAGGATCTGGGCGATGGCCTCCTGGTCCGTGTCATCTCCAAAGACCACACCTTGCAGCCAATGCTCCGTCATTAAGTCACAGATGCTTTTAATGATGCTTTTAGGGTCCGTCTCATTCATGGTGAGGATCTCGACATTGGGCGCCATGTGTAAGAAGTCTTCCTTCTCCCGAGCCCCGGCCAGCGCCATCTCACTGGAGTTGCCCACCAGGACGACAGCGATGCTGACGCCACGCAGGATGTTGGGAAGGGCCATGTGGTGCGGAGGGGGAGGAGGGATGGGGATGTAGTGGCCGCCGCCTCCCTTCTCTCTCCGCGAGTGACAGGCGGGGGGCAGGTGAAGAAGGCAGAGCAGAAGGAGAAGGACACCAAGGGAGACGGTGTGGCAGTGCAGCAGCGGAGGCAGGGATGGATGGAGGTGTCGGCCTCGCCTCCCTTGCTCCTGAACAACGGAGGGGGCGAAGGTGCAGACCCCGGCATGGATGCGAAGGGGGGAGGGGCAGCCGCTCAGAGGCATGGTGGAGAAGCGGGAGAGAAATACCTGTCGAGAGTATGGAGAGAAAAAACCAAGGTTAAGAAATGGAATCAAGAAAGTTAACAATAAAGCGGTTGGAGAATGAGATGGAAGTGAACACACACACATGCAACATTGAGTGAGTAAAGTGGATTGCAGAGAGGCTACATGGCTTATGTGAATTAGTGCATGTCAATGTCTGTCCAGAGACACGATGGGGAGAAGTGAAGGAAACGGAGAAAACCCTGTGGAAATACAAGCCAGAAAGACACAAAGCAGGATAAGAGAAGCGGTCACACTTGACATGCATGAATAGTGCATAAAAACACACGCCGACATGATATGATGCCATATAGTTTACATAGAACCAGTTCAGGGATCAATAATTCATGTGGAATTCTCTGCTATGTATTATGGAGGACATAAATTCTCCCATGGAATAAAATACCAGCTTCTTGACAGGAACCGATACGAGAAAGGAACATTTCTCACAGAATAGAACAATATAAAGAAAAAGATATCCCAAGATCCTGACTGAATGCAAAAAAAAACTGCTGATAAAGTGCCTGATGCTAAAATTGACATGAAGTGATTGACAACCATTTATGTGTGATCCTCCCACTCCCACCTTTAAATCGCCATCATCACCCTTTTGGCCTAGTTTCTCACATTTGATGCTCATCGCTACAGCTTGGCTTGGTAACAATAATTCGCTGTAGTGGGTCAAATTTACAATCCTTTTTTTTTAGTTTCCACTTACATGGTCTTTAAGTTATTAATGCTCAGTTTAGCTGTTCACTCATTGGTTTCACAAGTGAGAAATTGTTCAGCCTTGGTGGAGTTCCGACTGCTCTTATTTTACAACACATGCTATTGAGGTGAACAGGGGCGGCGTCAGAACTTTTTCATTGGGGTGACCAGAATGACACAACTGACGGCCGACACCATTTTGAACACTGCGATCGACGGCTCGCTCATTCAAATTATATCTAAAAAGCACAACGATACAACCATCTCTTAATTCTTCACAATTCAAATATTGCTTTTTACTACTTTTACTTAACTTGTTCCTGCTTGGGTATTGGGCAAAATTGGTGTACGTGTATACTGTACATTTTATTTCATGAAGCCATGAATGTGGATAACAATAACTTTTCAGCTACATTGTTAATCTACTAAGGCGGGAAAATAATCATCTTGATTAATACTCCCAACAAGTATCAAATATTTCACATTTTTATGAAAAGATTATTTCATATTCTGTGCAGTGATAATTTCATAGCCGAAACATTTTCGTCCTAATTTTTAGAGGAAAACTAAACAAAAACTAAAATAGAAGAAATTCATTGAGACGATAACGACAGCTAAAATTGACTGACAATTTCGTCAATGACTAAAACGAAAACAACAGTGACCGAAATGTTCACTGCACTTTATTTAATGTTCAAACATATTTGCATTCATTGTGCAGCTGTACAATTAATCACAAGCAATTATGCACTTTTTTTTATTTAGGTGAAAACTAAGTTGTATTATTGTCAGTTCAACATTCATTGTTCATTGAAACAATCAATAGAGACACCGTTGCAAATGTGTTTTGCGTGTTCAACTCCAGTTACAAATAGGTGTGTTATAATTTTCATTATAAAAGTTGAAATGTATGCTGAAGGAAAATATCCACTAAACTGTTAATTAATTTTTTTCATTGACTAAAATTGCTCTTTATTCTCATCGACTATAATTGGATTAAACTAAAATACAATCAGATGACTAAATTATGACTAAAACTTCAATTAATTTTAGTCAAACGACTATAACTAAAACTAAATTAAAATTTATTGTCAAAATTAACACAGATTCTGTGTGCAGTTCTATAGTATCAACACTTATTTACATAGATAGTCAATCTAAAGCAGTTTGGTGGAACTAATCATCTGCACCACATAGTCATCCCTTTGATGTGAGGATGGCCGGAGATTGTCCAGTGGTGGCCGCTGCCACCATTCCGCAACACGTAACTCCACCCCTGCATGTGAAACAAAAGTAGTCTTTTTACCATTTTTTTAGCGCTGCACTTCACATTCCATTCTAAACGGTTCTACCCCTCCATCTTCTTTTTCTGTCTCCATACAAACAAATACGCTCACATGGCCAACTTCTAAACGTTTGGTCTCGTCCTGTGTCCTGTCATTGACTGTCAACCAGTCCATTATGTTGCCCATGTTAACTTGCTAAAAATTGACTATGGCAAAAGGTGTGAATGTGAATATGAATGGTTGTTTGTCCTTAAGTGCATTGTGATTGGTTGATGACCAGTCCAAGGTGTGGCCGAAGTCAGCTGGAATAGGCTCCGGCTCAAGCGCCATAGCAAATGAATGGCCGGACCTTGTTAAAATGACAAATTGGGGTCCAAAATGATTCATGGCTGGATTAATTACTTTAACTGATTAAGGTGCAATTCCCATTACTTTTTTGTCCTTAAAGTAAATGTGTCCTAACAGCAAAGCTATCATCAGAGTAGGTGTACAGTAGGCGGGAACATGTTCACTGCAGCTTTGTGGGCTGAGATACCCAGGACAGTAGTGGCGTAACTGCTTAGAAATGTGCTGCATTGTGTCTGTCGACTGCATTTTGTTCACGCATTTAGGAGGCAGATGGCAGCAACAAAGAACCCCCCAAAAAAACAATAATCAGGCAAAAAGGCTGACGGTTAATGACAAGAATTGACAGACAGGGTGAGAAAAAAGATAAAGGGACTTATGCGGACATGACAGAACAACTTCTTTAGGGAAAACTAATTGCTGGGGGTTCGTCAGCTCTAATTACAGGTCCCTGTGTTAATAGTCAACTGCACACGCCTCCCCAGGAAGGACGGAGAGGTGGGAGGGAAGGAATTATGGAGGGATGATAAGAGGCATGAGGACAGAAAGAGACAGAAAGGGAGGAGGGCGCAGTGGGAGGAAAGACAGGGACTGTAAACCAAGGAGGACCTTGGTGAGACACAAGAAAGATGAAAGTAAAGAGGAGAACACGCCAGCAGAGGAAAAAAGAAAAAGTCATTTAAGACAGACACGACGGAAGGATAGGAGAGAAAGAGAAAGAGAGAATCGCACAGAGAGGGCGCGAGAGCTCGCGATGCCCTCTTTGAATCTGGACTTCTCTGGCAGCACTCTGTTTCCATGGCAACAATTAAAAGAGACCTACATGCACTCACATGCAGGCACAGTTGATGGACACACAGATACACAACACACGCACAGACTCACTGCAGAGGCACTCACACAAACACACACCAATGTATTCTCGGAGGGATTTAGTGATAAAGTGAAGAAGTATGTGTCACTCATAACTCCACCACCAGCGACTCCAGAAGAATTGCACTCAAAAATCATGTGTCTCGTCGCAAAATCCAATACTGAACTATTAATAAAAGTGTTGTTTTATTTTTGTCTGTTTTTATGGGATGGGAAGCGGTAGAAAATGGATGGACGGAAGTTTTGTTTTCTTTTTTAATGTCATAGAGCTTTGTGTTTGTGTTTCCTTATTTGTTTGTTAGCTAGCAGGCTACTTCCTGGTTCTTGGTGAGTGGAGAACAGCGAGACCAAGGTGTCATTAGGATTCTGTGATTGGACAGTTAAAATGGTCAAACATACACACACAATCAAGATAACTACCCAAATATAATTGGCTGCTTGAAACATTCGTCTGCAAAGTTTTGTGTAAACTTATCATCTTACTTCCAATTGTTATTTACCAACCTTTGTTGAGAAAACTATTTGACATATAAAAAATAAAAAATATTAAATTCTGATGGCACTCCACCAAACAAAAATACTGAAATAATGATGCAAATTGACTTTACTCATGTGAAATCTCGCCTGTTTGGTTGAAAACAAAGCTGATGTAATTCTTCTCCTGCAACACTGGTAAAAATGTTTGGTTTTTTTGCCCTTTTAAATATTACCTTAGCTTCTTAATTATATTTACTTATTTTTGTTAGTTACTCACATTCACTTAAAAACATTAGGTATATTTCGGTGTGCTACTAGTTTTTTTTCATGTAATATCTTTATACAGCAAATGTTGAGGTAAATTTTTAATTGAATTAATAATTAAGATTTACTCATTTAATGTATTTAATTAGATTTTTCATTTCACTTTGTTTTCAACAAAGACTGAAATTTGGAGTTGTCATTTTTTTCTGCACTTTGGTTCATTTATTATAAATGAATACTAAATTTGTAGTATGTTGTTTGTATTTTATTTTGTAATTTAAGTCTCTATTTTGCAGAGTGACTGTTTTGCTTTTTTCCCCTCAGAACTAAACAAAAGGGCTTTCTTTAAAAGTATCTGTCATTGGTTTATTAGAGGCGGCACGTCCGCCTCGCATTGCAGAGGACATAAGATCGAGTCCGGGCTTCGGCCTTCCTGGGTGGAGTTTGCATGTCCTTTCCGTGCCTTCGTCTGTTCTGAAAATATTTGCAAAAATTGTTTTTTACAGTCTGTTAAATGAATGGCAACAGATGGATACAAAGGTTTGCCATAAATTGCATCCTCTGATGGAAGGACATTTAATAATGTCTGTCAATATACACTGCTGGCATAAATATTTTGTAATTAATGAATGGTAATTTTCAAAAGGGGAATTCGATTTGCTGCAGCACCCTTGATGATTTCGCACAGCACATTAGGGTGCCACTGCACTCTGGCTGGGAATACTGATTTATAATTTTGATAAGCACTAATTTAGTCATTAATTCTATTTAAAATTTGAATCTAGTCCATAATTTTTTTTTATTTATTATTATTTTTTTTTTATGAAAACCTACTAAATTGTCTACAGGCAACTTTCAATGGGCATAGATGGTGCAAATGCAAAGACATATCACAAACTGGCCTCACTGCAGTGAGTGTACACAGATTAGCAAACAAGCCTGTGAACACACAAAAGTGCCCTGTGCCCACACACACACTTATATGAAACACACTCCACTTTATACATATTTACCCGCAACCAAAGTCACCAGCTTACTTGTCACACACACTTTGGGCAGCCTGCAGTCATACACTCACACATCCACGCAGGATTATTAGCTAACCCACTGTGTAAATCCAGCGATCACTCAGAAAGATGAGCCCATTAAAAAGTGCCACAGTCAATTCAATGCGCATGTCATACGGAAACACAAAAGGCGAGCATTCAAAGACAGATGACGCACAGGAGGTTACGACACTAAATGACCCCGTTTCCCCGTCAGCCAGCCCTCTCATCTCACCCACCATTTGCTCTATTAGCCACACCAGCGCACACAGCAGCCGTATCACTTACACACGGGTGGACTGCAGATCGGCCCCACCCGGCCAACGGCCTGCAGGGCACAACCTTCGCACTCACTAACACACACACAACTGTATACATTCCATTTATCAACCTGTTTTAATGGAACGCTCGCAACCGCCACGTGAACATATTTGAAGAGAAAGCTGTCACTGATTTCATAGTGTTAACTTTGTTTGATGGTTTTAAATTAAAGTGACAGGGGAAACTTTGAAAGTAACTACTAGGGCTATCCAAAAAAATTATACAAGATATTACATTATTTTGGTCTCACAGCCTCATTCAGATTAAACTGACAGACACGAGCGCTCCTTCCAGACACCTGCGACCGGCAAAACCAAAACTTATCAAACTAAAATGGCAATGCTTGGCACTAAACGCTACTTGAGAAAATATCCATAACACTGACGCTAACAGTTAGCTTTATCTATTTTTACGTCCATCGCGGCACTCTAAGCAAAGCGTATTTGTCTCCATTATACACGCAATATGTTGTTGTGTTATTGTCAGAAAGAGGCTAAAAGCCCACACGGATATGTTTAAAGTTGCATTATATTGGATATTTTGCCAGGCGCGGCAACTCTCTTGCTAGCGCTATTTCACTCGATAAATTCTGCACTAATGAATGAGTAATAACTCGTACCATATTGGTTAAGGCATAAGTGCGGGGTCACGAGTACGTATCCTGCTATGTGTACATTTTTTTCTCTTTTTTTGTTTGTTTGTTATTTACTACAAATTCTTGATTAGCCCATATGCTCAGAAGGTTATGGTCAGGGTTAGCAGCCTATCTTTGGTGGCAAAAACAAAATGAAAACTGAAATGAATTGAAATGAAAAACTTGGTAAAGCGAGGTAGGAGCCACTCCCAGTGCATGACTCGGTCCGGGGATTGACCAATCTAGGCAGTTCACGGCAAAATATCCACCGCAAATGGACTGATAAAGCTCAACATCCCCAAATAAATGTTGCTCCACAAACAAAGTTACAGTTTTGCAGTTTACGTTACATTATGTTATGTTTCACCCTTTTTGTTTTGCGCTTTAAAAAGGTTTCTGTTGCTGATTCTCTTATATTGAAAAGGTTTGCTGTGAAATTGTTTCAGAACAATTATTTACATTATCTAATGTTTACAAAAAAAATAAAAAAATAGTTTGCCCTTTTACTAAGTTTTCCTGATTGTTGAGTGTCAAAATTATTTAATAAGAATTTATTTATTTATTTTTTATTGTGGTATTGAAATCAGTATTGTATTTTTTTGTTGTTGTTGCTCGTATCGAATCAATTGGTCAAAAAATGTGTCTTTCAGTGTAAAACAATTCATAAATATTGGTCAGATCCTTTACTTAAAACAACCCAGAAAGTTGCCTCAAATTGACCCATAAAGTGGATCGGTACATTTTTTTTATCCATAATAACTGTTTTTAGTTGTGTGCAGCAACTCATATTTAAGACACTATATGTCATTTTAGTTTTAAATCATACCAGAATTACTATGACAGAGAAACAGCAAGAACCTGGGCAGAGGTGGAGTGGGCGGAACTACGAATAATCTAAAGGTTCAAACCTCGCTGCATTATGAACACAGAGGCGTCTGGAAAGCTAATCACAAGAAAATGGTCATCACCACATCATTTAAAGGGGACATAGTATAAAATATTAGCCAGTGTCAGAGTCTCCAGCAGTCTCCAATAACAACCCCCAAAAAGATGTTATAAGTGTCATTCCTTAATATAAGTTTATAACACTGATGATGCCCGTTTCATCATACAGTATGCCGACCGCAACTGTGTGGCAAGTTTAAAGTAGCTCAGCTTCCACCTCAGTTTGCCCCCATTTTTGCATGCACAAACCTTTGGTATATCAGGCCCTCAGCGTGCAGTAATTGAGTATAATGTATAAAAGGTTTCCTTCAAGTGCTATTTTCCTTAGGGGAAAACAATGTGCCAATTTGAGAAGAGGCACTTATTTCTCTTAAGTTCCCCATTAGGCTCAAGGCCACTTTTTGAGGACATTTTTGAAGTGTAGACATCTTGTAAACAATTTAGAGGTTCTATCTTGAAGAGGCGACACGTGCTGCTGCAGGACGAAGACACATTTTCTTCAAAAGCAATGATATAATATAATATTCTTATGACTCTGACGCTACACAGATGCAACGAGGCATCGGGCAATTAGGTAAGAACACAATGTCTCAGGTAGTTACTCGGAACAAACAGGAAAAAAAACAGGTACTAAGTGGGCCCAAATGAACAATGAAGTGAGTCATTAATGAATGCCAAGGCCAACATGGCTCATATTTTTGCAGTGTAAGGTGACAAAGAAGGCCACAGCTCCGTAATTGGCGCTGCTCTAAAATTCCAATTTATGTCAGCGATAAATCACAAAATAATAGCCAGAAGGGAGCACATTCCTGCAAGTGTCCAGCTATTAGAGCGCAGGTCATGACTCGGATGCCACAAACATGCACACGCAACAACTTGTCAGTCAGCCAAACGAGCCCAGGAGGCGAAAGAAAAGAAAAATCTGCCGATTCTGACTTGAATATATGTAAGTGAGCAGCACTCTGTTCCTATAGCAACATGTACTACTCTCGCTGTCATAAATCCACACAGGACAAACTGCGGAATGCTTTATGAACATGTGGACTCCATGAAGATGATGAATTTGGTTTGAAAGGTCGTTCCCGAATGCATTTTTAGAATTGACATTTGTTTGTTTCCCTTTTTTCGCTCTCTCACTCTCAAATGAAAGCCATAAAAAATAACCTTAGCTGTGATCTGTGCTATGAGATCGTTTTGTTATGGAATTGATTTGCCAGGCGGACGGCACATGACAATGTGAAAACCTCTGCTCGGTCTGTGGTAGCCTTTTGAGGAGGCGGACCTCTCTCGGCGCCGGAAGATGCGAGCGGGTCACTGCACCGCATACTGATAAGGAACGAGCTGGACACCCGCAATAGCTGCTCAACGATGCAATATCAACAACATATCAAGGAAATTCTCTGTCTTGATGCGTGAACTCATTAAAAAGCGCTGTGATAAATATTCATGCGGCCGACGTGCGGAGGTGGAGGGCGTGCGCGTGCGTTGTTCGGAAGGAGCCACTCAAGCAGCCCCCACAGTGAATCGGAGCAGCCACAGCCTTCGAGCACACATTCAGCGAGACTCCACGACCAATCTACTTTCATTACGCCGTCTGCTTCCAAAAAAGAGAGTGCACTGAAGCTGCCATCACTCTCTTCCTTTCATTTTAATTCTATTTAGCCTCTTCGCTCTCTAGTTTATCATTTTGTCTGTTTGAACAAAGCTTCCTCTCAATTCTGCTACTTATCTACCTCCAGCATTCACACACTTTCATCACCCTCTCCTCATTACATGTTAAGTGTTGAGTTTTTTGTCCAGGCTGGTATTTACATAAAAACTGGAGGTTGGGAATTTTTCACATTTATTAACATGTTTGATACAAAGGAGGACAGCAGACACTATTTTTGCATATATCTGTGTGGATAATGTGGCGTGCTGTTTTGCTTTTGTTTCTCCTTTAATTGAAATGATGTCACGCGGAGAGAATCCTGCATCAACATCTGTGAAGTGTGAAGGACCGAGTTAAACACACGCATACTGCAGGCTACTTGTAGGTACAGTATCATTCAATTGCTAATGCAACCACATGATTTATAGGTGAGCAGGAGAAATCTAGTGGTGGATCTAGCGAGTGCTCACAACCTTTAATAGATCAAATCTCATATTGAATCAAATGTAATGATACACACCTGAGTTTGGTGTGGAAGAACTAAAGTCGGTAAGTTTAAGTGGAAGTCAACCCATTTTTTATTTTATTTTTGACAATAACATGTTGTATGCAGCCCCACTCGTCTGAATGTGTTATTTTGTTTGCCCTGTGTTAGTGGAATATGAGTTGAGCAGCAAAATCCAGCCATTTTTTATCCTTCTCAGGAGGGCGGCCATTTTGCCACTTGCTGTCAACTGAAGATGACATCACTGTTGGTGTCTCAGGTAACAACCAATCACAGCGCAGCTTCAGAAAACAGGTGAGCTGTGATTGGTCGTTGCCTGAGCCCTGAGCAATTGTGATGTCATCTTCAGTTGACAGCAAATGGCAAAATGGCCGCCCCCTGAGATGGATAAAAATGGCTGGATTTTGCTGCATAACTCATATTCCGCAAATGTAATATTAAACATAATGTCATGTTTAGACTAGTGAGGTCACATATAACATATAATTGTCAAAAAAATGTCTAAGGTTGACTTCCACTTTAAAACACTTGCTCATGTCTTCGCAATCCAAATTTGTAACATGGACACAACAGCCACCCGCGATGGACATATTCCTGTCCTGACTGCTGTGTCATGTCTATCCATATGACATGATTACTAAAAGCATTCCATTTATAGATGCTGATGGCTGTTATATGAAATAATTATGGTACAAGGAAAGAAATGGGAGCATTGTGGGTTCTTGTGGCGTCGGGTCTACAATTACACCTCTGCACTCATTCCCTACTTATTTTATAAATTGAAGAGCTCCATTCGTACTATAGTGAGTTCAAGAAATCTACTTTTATCAAGATATAATAACGCAGAGGAAATCTCTCATCAAAGGAATATTATTGATTTTAGAGTTTGGAATTATGGCAAAGATTCTGGTTTAGACTGGTTTAATAATAGAATGATGGTGCATTCTGTATGAACATTAGTTTGGGTATAGGAAAAAAAAGATTCTACTCAAATGGCCATACTTCAGTTAGTTGCCAAAGTTTATGCTGCATTTGATCATAATCAACTTGCTTTAGGAATTTTGGTCGGATTTATCTTAAGCCTTTGATACTGTTCATTAAAATATCTTACTTCAGAAAATGTTACATTATGTTTTTTTTTAACTACACATACATGGTTTATAAATTATATTCATTCATGAATATATTCATGATAGACAACAATTTGTGTGCATAAATGGATAGTCTGATTGTGTCACCCTTGACCTAGATAATAGTTCAAAATTGTTTATATTGAACAAATTATCCTTCAATGGGAATAAATCAGTTAACTTTTTATTACTGGTATATTTAAATAAAAACAATACTGGAGTCATGATTGACGAGTGTTTCAGTTGGAAAAGCCATATTCAACATATTAGTAATAAAATATCCAATTCTATTGGTGTTATTTGTAAATCACAAAGTATAGTAATTCAGGGCTGTCTTTTACTAAAATATCATATGGGGTTAGCACAAATCTTTCTAACCTTCAAAAGCTCTTTGTCCTGCAAAAAAGATTTTGCAGGACAAAGAGCGCCCCTCTTTAAATAGTGATTAGCTTTTACACAAATGAATATAGAATCTGCATGTTTATTTACACCGTCTTGTTTCCGCCGTTTAGAGGGTTTTCCCCTCTTTTTTTTCAATTCAACAAAGACATTCCTAATTTCAATAAAAGATATGCAAATCAGTTTCTGATCTTACCTGCACAAAAATTATTCCATTATTACTGGTATTGTTGTTTGTTTTGTCCATGTGCAAAAAATAATTAACTAAAATCAAAAACTGAACCGCGTCATACTTAGAGCTGTTTCTAATCTTTTGGTTACAGTATTTAGCTACATTGGAGTGTCTAAATATGAGCATCTCTCAATATTATGCAGTGCAGTTCTCCACCAATGCACACTACTGCACACTGCATCCTTGAGATTTATATCTGTTTGGCTGTGTCAATCAAAACTGAGCACCGTTGTATTTGTAAACACATATTTCTTTAATACAGCTGTTGTAATGCGGCTCATAGCGTCTGCTGAAGGACATCGTTTTGGAACCAGTGACTGAATATGTGTTACATGATGTTTGTTGAGTGTCTGTGCCAGCCAGTCTAGGCTTTTTCAACTTCCATACATCTCGTATAGTGAAAATGAAAAGTCTACACATCCCTTTCAAATGCCAGATTTTTTTCTTATAAAAATGAGACCAATATGAATTATAACCTATGAACTTAATTGACTGTGAGATCTGTTCAAGAGAGGAAGTAAATATATATATATATATATATATATATATATATATATATATATATACATGTTTCTCTCTCTCTCTCTCTCTCTCTCTCTCTCTCTCTCTCTCTCTCTCTCTCTCTCTCTCTCTCTCTCTCTCTCTGACTCCCTCCCTCCCTCCCTCCCTCCGTTGTTTATTTGTACTTAACTTGTTTTTTTTTTTCATGTAGATTTACAGTTTAGTGGTCACATCAATGGTAGAAAAAGATTTGAAAGGATTTCTCTTGGTCCCATATCACAAAAATCCGGCACTGGAACAGGGGTGTGTAGACTTTTTATATGTGCATGCATAGAGGGGGGCTCTATCTGGACACCATCAGAGGATGTTTAAAAGATAAGAGTTCCTCAAGAGCGGACCACAAAGTTCATCCTGGGCCCCAGGCAACATTTAGTTCCATTGTTTACACCTGAAGTGTAAAAATTCCCATAAATGTTAACCTAAGGACACTTTCAAAGACCCCATTTAACAAAAGACTAATAGGGTTCTACTTCTACAGACAGATGTTGAAACCGCCCCGCTTAGCGGCGGGTCACCTGCTCAATTCCCTTCATGGCTGAACTAATTCACTCTTCTAAATCTCTTCTCTTTATCAAACTGCCCTCCTCTATGCTGCTGTGACCTTTCCAAGATAAAGCAGCACCTCTTCAACAAACCTGCCGCCTTGATAATATTTTACACCACCCGGCTTTACCATACACTTTATTGTAAGTAAGTAAAGCCACTTTCTAAGATGACCGTGCTGCGGATAAATCCTCTGCAACGCAATTCAGCCCATGGTGGTCTCACCGTATGTCAGCAAGTTTCACTACAGGGACCTTAGTTTGGGGAGACTCCTTTAACTGAAGGAAGCTTGATTTCTGTGAAGAAGTAGAGTTTCGTTGAGTTGACTTCACATACAGTGCTCGTTTTGTATTTTACAGGGTACCAAAATACACTATCTGTAAGTCATACTCTTTGGCGTACGAAGCACCGTGTGAAACAAAAGGAATGGATTGCGAAGAAGCACACGTGATCTCAAAGTAGCCTAAAGCAGATATTGCGAGTTCTTCTACTTTTAGCATTTTGGTTCTGATGCCAACTGCCGTATTTCAAAGTGTCCACCTGTGGTAGCGTTTGCTCCGGTCTGCTTGTGTGTGAGCTAGCCACTCTGACTAACTGTCTCTTTGTGTATCACAGTGGCTGCGGCCTGACCAACTGGAAAACCAAGCCGTCTGATCTCGTCTGTATTCTCGTCTTTTTCTCTGGAGGTGATCGTGCCTGTCGGGACTGAGCGTTGGGTGGGATTAAATCCATTTGAGGGACCCGCTTAGATGTCATTATCCCTTCGGGGAGTCCGATTATCATCCCAGTGCCGGGAGACTCTCGAAACAGCCACGGAGAGCGGCTGCAACGACAGCTGCGGCGTCCTTACGTCATCAAGAAAATCGTGATGATCATGCGAGAACAAGAATGGTGGAGCGCAAACCTCTGACAGTGAAGGCCAAGCCCCTGCAGCTTCTAATCACAGTCTGGCTCAAGAATACCTGGGACTAATTGAAATGTGTAAAATTAGCCAGAGAAGTGATAGGTGAAAATGAAACTCATCAGTCAATATTCAGCCACGGGGGAGAATGAAGAGATCGCTATCCTCTGGTGTGTCAGCCCCGTTGGTGCGAATATATGATTTGTTATCGATCATGGGTATGCAACTTTACGTATTTATTACATTTCATATAACATTGTGCGCTTGATCAATTAATAACTAGGGGTGTCAAAATGAGTGCGTGAGTTTATTAGAAAAAAATTTAACACGTGATTATAATTAATTAATTAACACACTTTCCCTTACTTGGAAAGCCTGTACATCAATGGACAGTCCATTATACGTTGTTATTTTTGGAAGTGTCTCCATCGAAAGCTTTTCCCTCCTCCTTCGAGTTGGATTGTGCCGTCAGACGCGCAGACATTGCAGTAGCGGATTAGGCCATGTTCTGGCTCGAGTTGTGTTGCATCAAAATCAAACCCAAGAGACGCTGACTCGGACTTGAAGTGATCGCATTCAACTCTTGTCCTCAAAGACAACTGCTTCAGTTGAGCATCCCCCACAGACACACAATCGGGGAAAATACCTTGCTGCACAGCCTTGTTGTTTCTCACTAAAACACTTACAAACCTACTAATCCAAAAAGATGGGATCGTGGTGCCAAAAATAACAGCTCGGAATGAGATGGATGGAGGAGGATAGATTATTGTGGTTCTAATCTGTGAAAAGCTGACAGTAAAACACATTTAAAGTGATTACTGCGCTTTTATTGTCACGAGGGTCACTCCCTCTTCCTGCCCTGAGCCTTACCTGTGAACACACAATGCACATTCCATGTGTTATGTACAGCACGGGCCGGTGCACCTGTGGGCGAGGTGAGCGATGCGCAAGCGAGCGAGGGAGGGAAAAGTGAATAAAAGTGAGCACGGGTGAGAAAGAGGAGGGCGAGGGGAGAGAGGGATTTTGGTGCTAAAACCACAAATCATTGACAAGATTAAGCGCCTCTTCAGGAGGTGGTGTAAATAGAAACATGTCCCTGGGAGAGAGACCAAACTTATCTTCCTCACTGGTGTCAAAACATTTCTCAATCTGAAGGTTTGAATATATTTATGTCTGCAAGAGAGTTGATATGCAAAAAGGAACGGTTTCTAGTAGGGAGTACACACCTCCCGAGACAAGCGCAAACTGTTTTGATTCTGTTATGACCTCAGGCTTGACTGAGGCGGCGCGGACCAGGATGTTGATCACACATAACACTCTCGTCTCGGTCCCTCAGACGCACAACCAGCATGTTGCCAAACAGCTGCAGGCGGCTTCATCTGTTCAACAGCTGTCACGTCAATGGAAAGAATGAGGAATTGCTCCAAATGATGACTGTGTGCTCAGTAAATGAGCTAAGTGAGTCCCACACTGTCCCGTGTCCTTTGGGAGCAACGTTGGACACCATACAGGCTCACTGGGCAGCACTAGAGCAGTTCTGTGCCCGCTTGTTACTCAGCTGGTGGGAAATTCCATATCAAACATGTCGCCCCGCATCACGCACAGTTGAAACAAGCCATCTCACCATGACATTCTTAATTGTCATCATACATAAAGCTTGCCGCAGCACAGTTTGGAGTGGAAGTCCATTCGGCTACGAAAATAGTCACATAATAGCAGAGCGCAATGTAACCTGCCAATAAATTCAACAAAAAGGCAACACGCAGAGTGAACAAACAAGAACAACAAAGTACATGGAACATTTCATGTACCCACTTGTTGCCATTTGGCTGTTTGTTAAACAACACGCTCTGTTTGGGAAAAGGTACATTTTGTATCATTTTGTAAAATGTCGCGTAAGGGGGACGTGCAACAGGGGCTGTTACCATGGACACAAAATGCTTTGGAGTGCCAGGCTTCAGAAGAGGAAAACAATAAAAAAAAGTAGTACATAAACAACAAAAAGTCGCAACAAATATCTGTCATTATCAGCTTCCTCGCTTCTCCCCCGACCGCATATACACTCTTCCATTGGCATAGTGAGCGATATGACGTCTCTGAGGTCCAGATAACATTTTTACCCTTTTAGATTGAACTTTGGAGTGCGTCTGTTTCCAAACGGTTTTCATTCTACAAACAAATGAGATTCTGTTACATACTCTCACTCCGGGATTACACCGCATGCGTGTGCGTTGCGTCTCCGCTTCGCTGCGTCTTGACTGCGTGCTCCGGACACGTCAATTTTATGGACGAAACTCACCGGCTGGATGGATGAAGAGATAGACAGACAGGCAGACTAAAATACAAAAGTAGTCTACTCAGATTATTTCCCCAGATTTTGAATCCATGGTATGATATTGATGAAATAGCATAGCATCTTGTGTGCAATTAGCGTTTCAATTCAGCTGCAGTGAATGCTCATCAGTGGTATTACAATCAGACATGAGTCCGCTCACAACAAGTGAATATCATTTTCTTATGAATAGTCATAAAAACGCAAATAGAACCCGTTGATGGCATCGAATGGGGGCGGGGGGTGATCTCACTTCAACTCAGGTCAGGACTCCTCCGGAGCTCGCTCTATGCCTGTCACCATGGCGACGTAGAGGACTCCATTTACAGCGCTACGGTCGTCAGAGTGAATCACTCTGGAAGCTTCAATTAGCAGTGCGTTATCATTCATGAGTTTGATTGTGCTGAGCAGTAAATTTGCATTGCACTTAGTCCTTTACTCCACGCGCCTTTTTCCCTGCCATATCGCGGTTCATCGTTATACAGTACTGTGGTTTTACAGGATGCTTACTGTATTGCATGTGGGAAAGGAAAAGCTACAGTCTGTTTATTGAACACCAGGAGAGCAACAAAGCACAATAAACACTAATGCAATAGCTGCTATTAGCCACAGCTTTCACCCGGACACTCAGACGCGGATTCACCACATAAATGACACCAGTACAGTATTTTCTAGGGGTGTGAATTGCCTAGTACCTGGCGATTCGATTTGTATCACGATTCATAGGTCACAATTCGATTCGATACCGATTAATCCCGATACGAATCTATAAATTGATTATTGCGATTTTTTTTTACTCAAATTTAGAAAATACCAATCAGTAAACATGTACACTGTAAGATTTGTATGGAAATGTATTTATTTATCTGAAAATTCAGGCTTATAACTGAGCCACTGCATTTAACAAACAGGTTGCAGTCTGTTTCATGTTTGAACAGAACTGAAATAAAATATTAAGGCTTAATGTTCCATTAATATAACGTTCTTCCATGCTTAAAGTGTAAATCCTAACCCTAAGTAAGACGTTTTGTTGAATATTACCATAAAGAATGGATGTTTAAAAATCGATTCAGCCGCATATCGAATCGATTCAAGAATTGCGCGCTGTAATATTGCGATATATTGCCAAATCGATTTTTTCTAACACACCTAATATTTTCTATACCTTTTATGCTTGTTTGTGTTCAAATATTTAAAAGTGTGTAACTGGGACTGGTGAAACAATTATTAATTTTTTAAACATTTTAATATGGTCTCTCTATTTTGTGGCTTTTAAGTCATTGTGAGTGGATCCTTAACATATCCCATGGCCCGGATCGTCCCCATGTTTCTCTAGTGTCAACTGTATTAACCAGACATACAAAGGCCATTAATAAACAATAAAGAAATGAGGCGTGTTGTTGGTAGTCGTCCGAGAAGCTTTTAAGACACACAGTTTGTGTGGTATAAATATATTCTGAGATTAGGGTATTACTCATTGCATTTGACAGTATAGAGCTGCCACTGTTGCTGCCTGGAGACAGTGAAGAGTGGAAACGCAGAACCGCGTCCGCTGTTACCTCAGTTGCCTTTCCTGCTTTCATGAATACAATGGAAAATGAGGTTTTCTCAGAACAGGTCCTGTTCTCCGTATCGCGATACTGCTCTCACACTTTCGACTGAATGATGCAAGCCAACAACGCATATCAGTAGTGATAATTAAAGGAGCGGCAGCATGTCGTGGTGTGTTTGGCTCCTCCTGGCTGTTTTATGCGATCTAATGCTGTTGACCCCAGTGGCGCCGCACTCTGTATTTTGAGTTATTATATTTATGCAATCGCTAAGCTTTCTGGCTATTTCACAATGCTGTCAACCTTCGGCAGCTGTGCATGGCCAAAGCCTGCTGTGAACATTCTCCATTTCTGAAAATTGAACAGGGAATGCCAGAGAGAAGCAGGCAGAGCGAGACTGAGAGGGGAAGCTTCAGAGAGGAGGTGGGGAGGTATATTTTATTCAGTGGCAGCAGAGTACAATTCATAATCAAGGCGGCCCTGATTCCCAGTTTTAATTAAAAAGTAGCCTCATAGTGCCGGTGCAAACGTCTTGATTTACGAAGACCCCACCGCAGGATCCTATCCGCCACATCGAGTGATTCCACAGGGGGGAAAGGGGACGAGGACGGGAGCAGAAGGTATGCTATAGCCTCCACGCGCAGGGGAAATGTCTTGTTTCTCACAGCGAGATGGTTGCTACTGTGGGCGGATCACTCAGTGCGAGTGTGTCAGAGTGTGCACGCAAGCGTATGCGGGGGGTCCGACTAAATCAACATGACCAATCTTATTGGTGCGTTTCATCATCAACCAATTTTTGTATTTCATTTATGTTTTTTTGTGTTTTGGAGGTGCTGTGGGAGCCAACCCGTTTTTCAGAGTGAATGCATATTGGAGGTTTATCAGTGTTTTGGGAAGAATTTAAAACAATAATAATAATAATAATACATTTGGGTTATTTTTTGGACACATTTGGCCAAATCTTTCCAATTAATTATATTGAACGTCAATTATACATGAATGTTTGCTATTCACAGTCCGGCACTTTTTTTGGTCCATACTTAAAATGTCATTTTTGTCATACATCTGGTTAGGAAGTTCACCTTCCATCATTTAAGTTGTAGAACTCCATTGCATCACACTGAGAGGGGTGTCTAATATTTTGGGTCAAACTATATATGACACCACTCAATAAGAGCAGTGCGGTTATTAAATTGAAAAAAAAAAGTCTGTACATCACTCTAAACTACAACCATAAAAATAAAGAATGACATTTATTTCTCGTCTGATAATATCAATCACCACTGAGCATTTATTTTCTTGGAGTTTATATACTGAGCCCCAGAAATAGTCTAATCTCACATCTCATGATGCTTCACTTTGACCTGTGACTTGGAGAGAGAAAAAGGGAGGAAATGAGTACAGCATCGATATTGCCTTTCAAATATTATGACTTGTAGAAAATGGCCAGCGCTGCAACTTTTTGCCTGGGCTGATGGAATTTGCTTCGGTCTGACAGTAATGTTAAGTTCATGTCTGCCTCTGCCATTAGAGAATCCCTTGATACAGACATATCTTAATTAAAAACGTTTGTGTGCGTGCGTGCGTGCGTGCGTGCGTGCGTGCGTGCGTGCGTGCGTGCGTGCGTGCGTGCTCGAGAGAGGGAGCTAGAGACTGAAAAAACATGGCAAAAAAAAGCAAATGGGTTGCAAGAGATGACGTTGAAGGAAATAAAAGAGAATTGACAAAACAGATAAACGAAACAGTAGAATATGTATGTATATGAGCGTTTGATCGAATACAATTAATTTTTTATTTTATTTTATTTTATTTTATTTTATTTTTTCCGGCGGGACATGCCGATAGTCAGACCGGCGCCACAGGCGGTAGGGGTCGGTCACGTTTAGGCATAGATCGATGCTGATATTTGGCATTTAGACAAATATCGGTATCTGCCTTTCATACAAATCTGAAGGCCGATAAAGCTGGTCGCAGTGAATGCTTGCAAAAACAGCAATTTGGGGGTTTTCATCAGGGTTCGTAAGACGTTGCAAAAGGTTGCAGAGATGGCATCAGTTTTCACTTGTCGCAAAGAAATTCTGAACTGTCTGCAAAGATCTTTGGAAAGCTTTTACAAACCCTGACGAAAGCCCAAAATTCGCTTCTTCACATCCATTTGATGCTGTGCGTCCACTAGTAATGCATTAAAAATGGAAAAGCAGAGACATCGGGTCAGCCAACATCTCATTTAGCAGACAGCTTTTTAAATGTTGCCTTTAAGAGTGAATGCGAACTTACTAAAATTCCAAACCCTTTCCAGATGGCCGCAGCGTTTCCACACACCACCGTCAGCAGTAAGTTCTGTGTAGCTAACACATGACTCACTCACAGAAGTGAGAAAAATTATAAGTCATATGCTGCGCATAAATGCACACTTTGCAAGAACTAACACCTCACAGAGTAACAGAAGGACACCGTATCTTAATGTGCCCCTGAAGATTTGCCTACTGCAGAAAGCATATCAGGCTTTTGGGCAGCAAATTCTCATGGAGTCAGAGGTCAACTCGTGCTGAAAGCTATTAGTGTAGAATTCAAGTGAGCCTAACATCAAATACTGTATATTGCAGTCACGCTGTTAAAAGCTAGTTTACAATCTGGAATAAATTGTTTTCCCATGAGGTCACGCACCAGTGGACATGCCCCCGGCTACCATGTCCATGGTTCATGCATTGTGTTCCTTTGCTTTGATTTGTGTCTAAGTAAAGAAATATGGGGGCGTGGATCAGCGGTAGAGTGGTCATCTCGCAACGCTGAGGTTGTGGGTTCGAACCCAGGCCATTTTGTGAGCATGTAACCAAGTATCTTGAGCAAGATACTGAACCCCCATTTGCTCCTGCTTCATCAGTAGGTATAGTAGTCAAAATGTGGAGCGTTTGAAGAGCGTTCAAGGTGGAATGAAGTAACATTTACCATTCGATTAATCACCAAAATCAATAATGTCACATAAAAGTGAATTACAGTGTGATGTCTGGCTACAACAAAAGACCAAGTCTATTTTATTTATTTATTTTTATTTATTTATTTATATTTTTTATTTTTCCTTTAAGAGCTCAGTATTGTTCATTCTGTAATGTCATCGTCATTGCTCTCTTCTTTTTTTCTTTTTCTGTATGTGGGTGAGAATGTGCATGTGCGTGTGTGCGTGTGTGTATTCGTTAGTTCACCAAAAACCTATTAAAAAATCCCATACCGTTCACCTAAACCGAACACCGCCGTCAGGAGACCCGAGGAAGGACCAAAGAAAAGAAAGGAAAGTGAAATCCAGCACCGACCAGACACCACCCACCGGGCCACCAACCAGAGTTCTTCACCAACCCCAGAAACATCTCAATTCCAACAAATCTTTATTTATTTATTTTAAATCATCAAAAATCAAGGGTGGCGTATAATGCAGAAATGAAGAAAATATGTCATATTGCATAGCCAGGGATTCTCAAAAAGGTGTACATTCATTCCGATACAGATTGATGTGAAATATCTAATGTTACAAATGTAATATATCAGCATTAAGATAGCGGGCTTTAGGGCAAAGTTATGTGGTTGTTTGACAGTAAACTTGAAATACGACCATATGAAAATCAAAGACAAAGCAAAAAAAAAATAATAATAATGTACACTTTGGTTTATTGAACATATGCAATGCAAAATATAAATGAAAGTGAAAGAAAGAAAATAAAAGTTAGGAGAGAAAATAATTATTAGTAAAGTCATCATTTACATGTTCAAAGGGAGTAGGAAGAAATCTTCTATAAAAACTCAAAAAACAAACACAAATTGGTCAACTAGTCTTTCAGTTTCAATTTGTTCAATTTAGAACAAATGTACTTAATGTCACTGTATATAATTTAAATACTATTTTGTTTGCATATTTATTTACTTACTATTTAATTTATTAAATAAGGCCATTGTTTTTCCTAAAAGTTACATTCTCTCTGGGTCTCATTTTCCTTTTTTTTTTTTTTTCTGGGTCTCATTTTAATTAGAGAGGTTATTGTCTTCATGAGAATTGTTGGAGACCATCCGCTTCTCTAGATGCACCTGCGTGGTATCCACCTGACAGTAGACGAACCCGAGCACCCGCCATTCTCGAGTAAGTCCTACACAGAGTGGTAGCACGAGTGCTACGTCGACAAACAAGCATTCACACTGACATTAACAACTATGAGCAAAACATGCATGTTTTTGGAATGTTGGAGGAAGCCGGTACAAGGTGTACCTAATGAAGTGTCTGAACCTTTTAGGCCTAAATATACACTATCCATGTTCTGCTTCATTCTTATCTCTGGTCAGGGTTTGCCAATTACCGCCCATAATCCATTAGTCACTAGCATTAATATGAATAACTGTACCACAAATTGAATTGTGTGCACAGTACAGCACATTAACCTGTACTGTAGATGTCCTATAACAAAGCAAGTAGCGAGGATGTTTTAAGGTTGGCTGCCTCTCTACCCACCATTGACTATTATGAGCCCATTAAATGTATTCAAGAAAACCTCTCACTGACTCATTTGTTATCAAGCAGTCCAATTAAAAAAATAATCACGTTGTCGTCATATGATGATAAAAATTGCATAATTGGCTTGCCCTGTTTTGGTTAATTCAACTTTATGATATGGCAAGCTCAGGGAGTAATTGTTCACCATTTTACAGTGGAAGAATTTGAAACCACTGGCATAATTGAGCTCGCTGACAAAAAGAAACACACGGTCAGGATGCTATCTAGGTGGAACATCAGTGGAATCTTCTAATATATGGTAGCTAATAACTATATATATATAATATATATATATATATATATATATATATATATATATTTTTTTTTTATATATATATATATATTTATTTATTTATTTATTTATTTATTTATTTTAAGTGTTGTTATTGTGCCTGTCCAAAGTGCTAATAATCTGCAATCTGTGTCATTTCCATTGTGTTTGTTTTGCCAAGAAAACTAAATAAGTTCATTTTGGTGCTGTTTCCAAAAGGATTTTGATATGAAAAAAATGCTTATATCGAGATTGTGAAGATCTTCAAACTCAAATAAAGTCCTCAGGTTGAAATTGTCACAAGCCGATTGAGAAGAAGAAATGTAAAGGGTGGCACAAATGGCTGCATGTGTAGAGAGCATTATATGAAATCTCTTTAGAAATGCTGGTCAGTAGATTTCACAGCTGAAAAATCAGCCGCTTAAAACATTTCCATAAGTTGTTAAATTTTTCAATAATCAATCTGGGATGCAAAGTGACTGATTGGATGCAATGACATGGTTGAATGGTCACGTGACGTGAGAGATGCATCCTCCACCCTCAACTGACAGACTTTGACCAAATCCATTATGGTTGTAGCTCCTTTTTTTCTGCAACTAAACAGCATTTTATTATGTGTGACAAAAAAAGAGTGATACCATTTCTTTTTCTTGCTATTTAATTATGTCCTTCTCTCTGCTGCGGCATTACCACATACTGTATCATAGGTGTTGACAATTTGTGGACGAAGACCCACAGGGAGGCATTAGCTCCCTACTGGGAGTTCTCCACTTAAACTCCTGGCGGGTATTTTTCCTTAACGCAATCCAATCGATAACTTTTGTATTATGCCCTGGCGGAACACCAGCTAAGTCCCGGGGAGGCTTTCAGGCGGGAGCGAGGCTGCACGCCCGCGACAGCAGCGCGGAGGACGCTGCGGAGTTGGCTGCGCTCGGTGGAGGCCGCCCGAGCGAAGTGAGCATTAGCCGTGACATCTAAACTGCAGCGGGGCCAGGCGGTCGCTTGCTGGCGGCCGGCTCGTCTCCTGCTCCCCTCGCACCAAAGCGGGCACCCGGGGACGGCTGCGGGTCAGTGCCCATGTTTGACCGTTTCATCTTGGGCACATTACAAACAGCCTTCTCCTCCTCTTCCCTGTGCCACAGCCTATGATGCACAACGATCAAACCCCACGCCAGAGTGTGGATCGTGCCCCTCTTTCCAGAATACACTGATTCATTTGTCTAGAGCGGCTTTTATAACGGTGAAGAAAATGCTGCTTAGCGGTGCGGAGATGAAGAAAAATGCATTAGAACAGTATTTAGTTGCGCAGGCATTCATCAAATCGTGCATCCCAAATCCTTTACTATGACACTTCATTTAATTGTACTAAATTAAAAAGCTGCATCTGATCAATCAAAGATGAGCAAAGTGCAGTTGAACAAGTTTTACTGTGCAAAAGCCAACACTGGCTGTCTTGTTTGAATCACCTTTTTTACACAACACAGCAAACATTTTGTCACGATAAACCAGGAAATCAGAAGCGCTCTATTCCATTTAAGAGAAGTGGATTTCTATAAAGTTTTTATTCACGTAACATATCTAATGATGATCTTAGACTTCAGCACAGTCATGTATAATATAATATGGATTTGCAAGTTATAGAAATATTCGTAATAAGTGAATATGACTGCTGAAGCTTCTCATCATCAGCATAAACGAGTAAAAAACGACTGCATCAACTCTCTACTTTGCAAATTTAACAAACACAACATTAGGATGTGCATTTACACGATTAAAATCATCCTTTTCCCTCCTACAACAAAACCTCTTTGATTGTCTGCACGCATGGTCCTAAAGCACCAGGCCAAGCTTTTTTGTTTTTGCTTTTTTCATTGTAGCTGAGCTAAGATGCTGACCTGTGGCATAAACACTCAAACAAATCATCCCCCCATCACTCCATCCCCCCCAAACTGAACAACACAATCTCCAAGCTAGGAGGAGGGCAGAGGAAAAGGTCTGTTTGTAACACGTAAAGCAGTTGTTCACAACCTTTTTTGTTTTGCGTTTCCCTGAGCTCTTCTGTCACTATTTGTAACCCCTCACCATGCACGTGCTGATGATTATCTAAAGGTAGGATGTTATTCTATGAAAATCATTTTATTTCCATCTTCTTTATTTTAACATGTAATTCTCAGGCATTATCTTCCCTTTAACTCAAATTAAGCATAAAAATAAGCCATTTTTGTTGCCTTGAAAATAAATACCTAATATATCAAAAATAATAAAGATGGCTTTATGTATATATATATATATATATATATATATATATATATATATATATATATATATATATATATATATATATATAAATAAAACGATATAATACCACAAAAATGTAACTAATTTGAATGAGTCACCTTTATGATGCCACAGTTGTGTGTGTGTGAGTGTGTGCGTTTCTATTGAACAATATTACCATATGACTCATGATGACAAAAACGTTTCTCTTTCTTGTGGGTTTTGTTTGTTTGTTTGCTGTCAGTTGTGAAACTGTTTCACACTCACAAAAATATAAATATTTAAGCCTAACTTTTAAGATTTATGTAAAAAAAAAAATACAAAACAAATTCCCATTTACTTTTTTTAGATAATTTTAACACAAACCTACCAAATAAACTTTATATGATACATATGCATTAGTCTAATAAAGCCTATTTATTTGAAATGCATAATCCTCAGGTTTATGTATTTAGTATTAATAAAGTACAATTACTATT
Source organism: Leptonotus elevatus (assembly GCF_054856555.1). Taxonomy (NCBI): domain Eukaryota; kingdom Metazoa; phylum Chordata; class Actinopteri; order Syngnathiformes; family Syngnathidae; genus Leptonotus; species Leptonotus elevatus. Next base: position 49,609,519 of record NC_141239.1, on the reverse strand, counting down.
TTTTTATTTTTACGTTTTGGGATGTCTGCATTCAGTTTCATCCCAAAAACATAAAAATTTAAAAAATGGGGGGGGGGGGGAATGGGCATAAGTGTTTTTCACATAGCAGCGACGATATGCTATTTTTTATGTGTAGGCAACCTGATTATTATGCAATTCAAACAATATACTTTATTTATTTTAAATAAATACTCTCATTATTATTAATTTAGAGTCAATATACTTTATTAATACTAGATATATAAACCTGAGGATTATGCATTTCAAATAAATAGGCTTTATTAGACCAATACATATGTATCATATAAGGTTTATTTGGTAGCTTTGTATTAAAATTATCAATTAAAAAATCAAAAATTAAATGTAAAAAAATTACATAAATCTTAAATTAGCCTTAAATATTTGTGTGTGTGCGTGTGTGTGCATGGCTATATGTACCAAACCATGACATCCAAACTGAGATGCAATCATGAATGTTTTAACAACAAAAAAAGGTCTGTTTAAATGTTTATTTCCTCAAAATAATTACGTGGATTGAAAGCACTCGACAATTAATCCATTCATAATGTTGACCAGTGAATTGTAGGAGGACAAACATGACAAGACCTGATGTGTGTGTGTGTGGGGGGTAGATTCCTGCAGCATCCAAAGACATGCCAGGGAAAAGCAGACGCCACCATGTTGAAAGTGCTACGCTCAGCTAAAGATTGACTCTGCAGGCTGTTTTCCATGTGACTTATGTTCCTGCTCATCTACTGCAGACAAGGATGAGTGAAGTTCTATTGATCTGCCATTTTGTAGCCCAATCAATGCCACACAAAGATCCCTTCCATGCTTGAAAGTCCAGCTCAAACATGTAATCTTACTGCCCAAATTCAATTAATATGGAGTGATAGTGTCACTTTATGATAAACAAGCAGCAGATAGTCACCCTCTATGATTGCAGCGCCGCATCTCACACGCTCATTCAATTACAAGATAATTGAACATCAGTGTTGCCCAGATTGAGCAATATGATTGGAGTGCATTCCAGAGAAATGTGCCAGGCTGAGTTTTCAGTGCCTGAAAGTTTCTTTGAATAGTTATTGATTTAATTAATTTAAAAAAAAAATCTTAGATGATGACACAAATGTGACAGCAGCACATGTCACTGTGGCATCTTGTACTGCCCATCCCCGACAAACAACCGCTAAAACACCTAAATTTTCCTTTTTTCTATCCTTTTCCTCGTATGAACTCCCTGGCCATTGAATTATCTTCCATTTAGGAGGACATGAGAGAAAAATAGAGAGAAAACAAGCTCTGTTCCCTTTGCTAAAAAAACAACAACCAAAAAACAAACAAGAAAAAAGCATAAATGAAACATGATGTCTATTTAAAAATGCTCTCAAAATCATCACATTCCGCATTAGAAGGCCACAATGGACTGCAGACAGTTCATCAAAAGATGACAAATACGCACAATAAATACTTTGCCTACGGTTGTCATTCCATATAAAAATGGAGTATTTAAGGTATATTATTCAAACTGGATATGAATGATGACGCATAATTTGCTGTTAAGTGGATTCTGTAGAAGAATGAATCGCGCGCTTCGTTAATGAAGTGAATGACATGATGAAGTGCCAAAATCCTATTACTGTTTCAGAACAGTTCAACATTTTTTAACATCAAGATAATTTTAACCATTTCTTTGGCACTTAGCTGTTTATTTGTTTCTTTTTAAACGAGAAAAATGGGTGAATTTGTGTGGAGCTCTGTTTGGACTGAAAAACAATTTAACAGCACACAGAGGCTAAATTATTGACTTGAACTGAATTATTTTGATACCTTTGTTGTAAAGAAAGAAAAACCACAAGGGTCACTGAAATTTCAACTGCCAAAAATAATGTACTGAAAACAAACTAGTGAAAAAAAGACACTGCTGTTGAATTGTATTAAATAAGTAATAAAACTGGCCTGGATTTTTTTTTTAAAGTTTGTTGCACCAACTTTTGAGGCAATCACTGCAATCAAAATTATTATGTGGCTCTCAATGAGACTTGAGCACCTGTCAGCAGGTATTCAGCCTATACTCCTCATGAGCAAAAACTACCGTACTCTTGCCTTCTCCAGCTACCATGTTTTAGCTCCTTCTGCACATCGCTGGCGTCGGGCCGAAACCTTGTACCCGCAAAATAGTCACGTTTCAGGAGACCCCCAAAACGTCTTGCTCAACCATTAACATTACATCATCAAAGGCAGCAAGCCATTTTCAACACTTAAGATTGGTCCATAATTTGTAAAAAGCAACAGCCACATGTGAAGACGGACCAGCAGTATAGATTTGTGAGGGGAAAAAAAGTTAAATTTAACAATATTATGTTCAATAGAATTTAGGGCAGGAGTCATCGGAGGTCACTTCAGATTAGTATGATGTTTAGTTCTTTGCCATTCTTTGTGAGCTGAAGTATTTTTTTAAATAATTTTCTTGTGACTGAATGCAAGTTTTCTGACATTGGGCAGCACATTTCACTCCAGATTGCCTTCAGACACTTCATTTCAGAATGAATAGCCCCGTAAGAAAATAAATACAGCCCCATGTTTATAAAAAAGAGATTAAAGTAAATCAGTCATCAACAACAATAACTGATTTAGTCCGCTTTGGAATGTAAAACAAATATTCAAAATTCAAAAACTTGTAACTCAATAGCGCCATATTTTAAAATATAACTATGAAAACAGAAAAAGAGAATGTAAAAAAAAAAAATGTGTTTTACAATGCGTAATTAAGCCAGGAAGTCACACGCACTGCAGTATTTGTGTAATCTTCGGGATCACATTTTGGTTGTCTTTTATCAAAAGCATTTTCATAAGGATTGTAGTTTTATTCACATACTTTAGGTCCTGAGTACGTTAAAGAAACGCTTATGGAATATAAACCCGTAGGGCCCTGAGGTGTGTCGACTTGGGTCAGTTAGTGGAGCCCAAAGCAAACATGGTGAAGCAGCATTTAGGTGTAATGCTGCACAGAAACGGTGTAAATGCTTTTAAATGTAAGTTTTGAAAAGCATTTTTAAAATCATGTTTTTAAAATTGTTATTCTTGTACTGATCAGGCTTTTAGTAATTTTAGTAAGCTACTTTTTATTTCCTTACTTTGCTTTTAAATGTATTCAACTATTTTGTTTGTAAATGCTTTGAAATGTTCCGTTCCGTCTTCAATTCCGCTTATCCGGGGTCGGGTCGCGGGGGCAGCAGCTTTAGCAGGGAAGCCCAGACTTCCCCCTCCTCCCCAGCCACTTCAGCCAGCTCCGACGTCGGGATCCCAAGGTGTTCCCAGGCCAGTCGAGAGACGTAGTCTCTCCAGCGTGTCCTGGGTCGTCCCCGGGGCCTCCCGCCGGTAGGACATGCCCGGAACACCTTTCCAGGGAGGCGTCCAGGAGGCATCCGAACCAGATGCCCTAGCCACCTCAACTGGTTCCTCTCAACACGGAGGAGTAGCGGCTCGACGCTGAGTCCCTCCCGGATGACTGAGCTTCTCCCCCTATCTCTAAGGGAAAGCCCGGCTACCCTGCGGAGGAAACTCATTTCGGCCGCTTGTATCTGGGATCTTGTTCTTTCGGTCACGACCCACAGCTCGTGACCATAGGTGAGGGCAGGAACGTAGATCGACCGGTTCAGCTCCTTCTTCACCACAACGGACCGATACAGCGTCCGCATCACTGCAGACACTGCACCGATCCGCCTGTCGATCTCCCGCTCTAACCTACCCTCACTCGTGAACAAGACGCCAATATACTTGAACTCCTCCACTTGGGGCAGGATCTCATCCCCGACCCGGAGAGGGCACTCCACCCTTTTCCGACTGAGGAACTCTGACATCGGTCGTAAAGGGACCGAATAAGCCGTATCAGGGGTACCCCATACTGCCGAAGCATCCCCCACAGGACTCCCAGAGGGACACGGTCAAACGCCTTCTCCAAGTCCACAAAGCACATGTGGACTGGTTGGGCGAACTCCCACGCACCCTCGAGGACCCTGCTGAGAGTGTAGAGCTGGTCCACTGTTCCACGGCCGGGACGAAAACCACACTGCTCCTCCTGAATCCGAGATTCGACTTCCCGACGGACCCTCTTCTCCAGCACCCCTGAATAGACCTTACCTGGGAGGCTGAGGAGTGTGATCCTTCTAAAGTTGAAACACACCCTCCGGTCCCCCTTCTTAAAAAGGGGAACCACCACCCCAGTCTGCCAATCCAGAGGCACTGTCCCTGATGTCCACGTGATGTTGTAGAGACGTGTCAACTACGACAGCCCCACAACATCCAGAGCCTTTAGGAACTCCGGGCGGATCTCATCCACCCCCGAGGCCCTGCCACCGAGAAGCTTTCCAACCACCTCAGTGACTTCGACCCCAGAGATAGGGGAGCCCACCTCAGAGTCCCCAGACCCTGCTTCCTCAAAGGAAGGCGTGTCGGTGGGATTGAGGAGGTCTTCGAAGTATTCTCCCCACCGATTCACGACGTCCCGAGTCGAGGTCAACAGCACCCCATCTCCACTATACACAGTGTTAATGACGCACTGCTTTCCTCTCCTGAGACGCCGGATGGTGGACCAGAATTTCCTCGAAGCCGTCCGGAAGTCGTTTTCCATGGCCTCACCGAACTCCTCCCATGTCCGAGTTTTTGCCTCAGCGACCGCCGAAGCCGCATTCCGCTTGGCCAGCCGGTATCTGTCAGCAGCCTCCGGAGTCCCACAGGCCAAAAAGGCCCAATAGGACTCCTTCTTCAGCTTGACGGCATCCCTTACCGCTGGTGTCCACCAGCGGGTTCGAGGATTGCCGCCACGACAGGCGCCAACCACCTTACAGCCACAGCTCCGATCGGCCTCCTCAGCAATGGAAGCGCGGAACATGGTCCACTCGGACTCAATGTCCCCCGCCTCCCCCGGGATAAGTTCTGCCGGAGGTGGGTGTTGAAACTCTTTCTGACAGGGGATTCTGACAGACGTTCCAAGCAGACCCTCACAATACGTTTGGGTCTGCCTGGTCGTACCAGCATCTTACCCCGCCATCGGAGCTAACACACCACCAGGCGGTGATCAGTTGACAGCTCCGCCCCTCTCTTAACCCGAGTGTCCAACACATACGGCCGCAAATCCAATGACACGACTACAAAGTCGATCATCGAACTGCGGCCTAGGGTGTCCTGGTGCCAAGTGCACATATGGACACCCTTGTGCTTGAACATGGTGTTCGTTATGGTCAGTCCGTGGCGAGCACAGAAGTCCAATAACAAAACACCGCTCGGGTTTTGATCGGGGGGGCCGTTCCTCCCAATCACGCCCCTCCAAGTCTTACTGTCATTACCCACGCGAGCGTTGAAGTCCCCCAGCAGAACGAGGGAGTCCCCAGGGGGAGCGCTCTCCAGCAAACCCTCCAAGGACTCCAGGAAGGGTGGGTACTCTGAGCTGCTGTTCGGTGCATAAGCACAAACAACAGTTAGGACCCGTCCCCCCACTCAAAGGCGGAGGGAGGCAACCCTCTCATTCACCGGGGTAAACCCCAACGTACAGGCGCCTAGCCGGGGGGCAATGAGTATGCCGACACCTGCTCTGCGCCTCTCACTGTGGGCAACTCCAGAGTGGAAGAGGGTCCAGCCCCTCTCGAGAGGATTGGTACCAGAACCCAAGCCATGTGCGGAGGCGAGTCCGACTATATCTAGTTGGAACTTCTCAGCCTCGCAACCCAGCTCGGGCTCCTTCCCTGTCAGAGAGGTGACATTCCATGTCCCCAGAGCTAGCTTCAGTAGCCGGGGGTCGGACCGCCAAGGCCCCCGCCTTCAGCTGCCACCCAACTCACTGCGCACCCGACCCCTTTGGCCCCTTCCACCGGTGGTGAGCCCATGGGAAGGGGGACCCACGTTGCCTTTTCGGGCTGTGCCCGGCCGGGCCCCATGGGTATAGGCCCGGCCACCAGACGCTCACCTTCGAGCCCCACCTCCAGGGCTTTGAAATGTTGTACTTTTAATTATGCGAAGGACGCCGAGTTACCTTGTGTATGAAATTAGCTATACAAGTAAAGCTGCCTTGCCTAATTGCAAAGTTCTGATCGTAGAATTGTTTCAGCCTCAGGTCCAAGCCACATTAGGGTAATCCATAGGGTAACATTGTTTGGGGACTGGATGATCAGACTGGACTAAATGGGCCTGTAAGCCTAAAATCCGACCATTAATGCCATCTTTTCCCCCATAGAGTAACAAGGATGACGCAACAGCGCAGTTAATTAATCTATATGGTAATGTTTCATGATGTTGTAGGCGAGGTGCAACGTCAGCATTAGCCGATGGAGCTGTGTGACTTTCAGCTAATGACAGAGGCACTTCATTACCGCGTCGTACCGTCCCCCTGCAGCCGGCCAAGGCAGACGATTAAGTAATAGGAGGAAGTGTGTTACGGCTGCATTGTTGGTGTGCCCGTTATGTGCGCAAACTCCAACACAACTTACATCCCCCTTCTGTACAGGCTGAATTTTCTGTACATTAGAGCTGATTAATAGTGCATGGCAGGACGCTAGAGAGGAGCGTGTGGTGTAAAATGAATAAATAACTTCAAAAATAACAAGCAGTTTTCACAAAAGTGTAGCACCAAAGAACGAGGGGATTAGCGTGTGAGGAAACGAAAGCAAAGCGCTGATGTGATAATGGGCACTTTTCAACTCAGTCGGCACAATTTGGTCCAGGGCACAAAAAGAATGATGTCTTATCACACGAAACATAATGTTTCTTTCTTTTATGCTGCACATGAATTAGAGAACAAACACAGACAGTGGAAGGCCACTTAATGGCTGCACACTCAACAAATCCTTTAACTGCCTCATCAGTGGCGGAAGCGTCATGCAAATGAAGGCGATGGTCGATAGGTGCTTGATCAGGTGAAGTGGCATTGATCAAAGTGCACACGGCGCTAAAAACCCGGGATTAAACCACTCGTCTGGAAGTTCCACCTTGAACCTTGAGCCTAACCCTGAAGCAAACGGCGAGATAGAGAAGCGAGAAGGCTGTGGGGCTTCTAATCATCCATCACTGCGCTTTACAGTGGTGCAGACGTGCAAACAAAGCAGAGAGATAAGAAGCGCTTGCTCGCGTACCGAGACGAGGCCGCGACACCTTTGCCATGCATTCGTTTTGTCTTACCTTGTGTTTTGCGGGCCAGATTCTCATCCCCTGGTCTCAGAAGTAGCATGATGGTGCAGCCTGGGCCTCCTCTCTCCCTCTCATAGCCTCAGACTGAGGGAGGCTGCACTACAATCAACACAGGAGAGGAGATGATTATTGATCCCTGGCAACTATCTTAAAAGCTCCATACTTGGGGCGATCAATATAACACAGATGGAATATAAACAAAGATGGTTTCTATACTAGAAAGGAAAATACAGTCTTAGGGCTGAGCAATTAATCGCATTCAAAGCGACATGGCAATGTGGTTGGATGCAATGTTAAAAAGGCAAAGGCTGACATTCTGAGGGGGGGAAAAGATGCTTCATTTTGATCGTTTAGCCCTAATGAGATCCAAAGCTCAGTACCAAAAATTCTACCTTTACAAACATAAATAGAGCAGCTCATGTATTGATATTATTATATTGTGCCTTATTCTTTTGCGTTTGGATTCCCCGTTAGGGGTGTCATCCTTTTCCATCAAAGTAATCTTCCGCATCCTCCTCTCTAAAACCAACTGCCCTCATGTCTTCCCTCACTACATCCATCAAACTTCTCTTAGGTCTTTCACTTGCTGACTTTCCTGGCAGATTCATACTCATACCCGTTATACTGAATATCTCTTAATCGGCTCCCTCTAACTTTTTCCTCAAAGCATCTGACCTTGGCTGTCCCTCCGATGAGCTCATTTCTAACATCCTGGTCACTCCTGGAAAAAAAAAAACAACATCTTCATTTTCACCACCTCTAGCTCTTACAGTATACATGTACAAGTTTACTGGTTAGTATTTTCTAAATTTGAGTAAAAATAAAATAAAATCACAATAATCAATGTATAGATTTGTATCGTGATTAATCGGTATTGAATCGAATCGTGACCTATAAATCATGATACAAATCGAATCGCCAGGTACTAGGTAATTCACACCCCTAGATTGAAAGAAAAAAAAACGGTGCACCTCCTTCTGACCTACTCTATACCTTTGCATCGACACCTTCAAGGTAATTCATGCATCTGGAGTACTCTTCATAGGCAACCATACTGTTTTTCACAAATACTCACTTCTGCCCTGAGTCTAGCTTCCACTACTCTTTCCCATCCCATAACGTCATTGTCTGGCTCATCACCTTGATTCCTCAATAGTCCCTACAACTCTGCACATCGCCCTTGTTTTTGAAAATGGGCACCGACACACTTTCCCTCCATTCCTCAGAAATCTTCTCACCCTCTACAATCCTATTGGACAAACCTGGGCAAAAACTCCACAGCTACCTCTCCTAGATGTTCCCATACTTCCACTGGTATGTCAGCAGGTGATTTCAATCAACAATCCGTTTTAGTGCCTTTCTAACTTCTTCTCTAACAATCATCATCAACGCCTCAAAGCTTTCATTCTATCCAACAGACTATTGGAACCAGTTAACACATTTCTATCTCTGTCCTTAATCAACCTAACCTGCTGCACATCCTTTCCATCTCTATCTGTTTAACTGACCAACCCGTAAACTTCTTGACTGTCCAACCTGGCATACATGACATCATATGTCTCATTTCCGTTTCCTTCACCAACATGTCCATTACAATCTGCACCAATCTAGAGTCTCCTAGAATTTTTCTCTTTCTCTTCTAGTTCACATGTGGAGCATTACCAATGATGAAATCAAATACAACACCCTCCAGTTCAAGTTTCGGATTGTTTTAGATTGCGTAGGAGTGCCTAACATTGCATATTGTGACCCGTATTTGTTTTAGTATTTATTATCCAGAAGCAATTAACTGAACTAGTATTCAATCAGTCATTTGTTATGTCATGTCACTGTGATTATGAATTAATATGTGAAGGAGGAATCGTTTCAATGAAGGGACACGTCTCATAAACTTGAATAATACCATCTGTCACCATCATCAACCAATTAATAGAAAGATGACTTTAATTAACTCAGAAGAGGATAAAAGGCAAGGTTTGAAGGAGTAAATCACGTTTGTTTGTTTTTGAAACAGCAGCGCTTTATCACTAGCTACACTTGCCTTCATGATGAATTAAATGACACCTCTCCAACTCCTTAACTTGCAGATTTTAATCTAGTAAATATTATATTTCCAGAATGAAATGGAGAGGATGTTGCTGGGTAACTTTTTAGAGTCCATTTGGAATGATGTGTGTAATTTAGCTGGGAGAACTCACAGCAATTTAAGTGGAGAAAGCAGCAATTTTCAAGGTAAATGTACTCCACGGGAGCAGCTTCTTGCCTCTTCTCCTCTTCTCCTCTTCGCTCCACCGAGCTGACGTCTGCCAGTCTGCTGTTTTAAAAGGGGAACAAGGAGAACAAAGGGTTACAAGGGGGTCACAGACGCTTTCAAGAGCCTTTCGTGCCCGCTGTGACTTTTGATCTGCTGCCTTAAGATTTATTCACTTAGGAAGACTTAAGAAACACAAGTCAATTTGGTTACTGGCCACTTTAGTTGAAAATACAATGAAAAACACCGTAAAGGCCACTTTTAGCCTAGACAAGGAAAAACGGTAACATTCAGCCTTAATCTGTTTAACTGTGTCTCATAACACCTTATAGTAAACCGTGTGTGTGTGTGTGTGCGTGTGTGCGTGTGTAGATTGGCAAAGGCAAAAACTGCTGAGCTGACTCAAAAAGGAAAAGCAGCCCAATCGGGTAAATTATACATTTGCTCCAGATGTACAGTCCCATTAAATTGTCTTCGCTTTCATCGCCAACAAGCCCCAACGCAATACTAATAAGTGGCTTCTATTAAATCTGCTTATGCATAGCTCATACACATGGATGGCAAATGAAAGGACAACATCATATATCTGAGAAAGCCATACTCCAGTAAAAGCTGCCAGAAGAGCTTGAACTCATTTTAACATGCATTCTACAAGTCTACCAGGGGGATCTTTTGCAATTTACATGTGAAGGCGCTGACGCCTTGGAGGGGTGAGTATAATCGCTGGAGTTAATACATTTGAACTGCAAGACAAACATCGCGTTGTGAGAGCCAATCGGTGTTGAGAATGTACAGTGGGCCGTAGTTTTAATTCGTTAACGAAAACGACAAAGTATATTTTCGTCAAGGCATATTTTTAGACTAGACAAGACTAAAATCCCCATTAGTAAACAATAACTTGGATAAAATGAATGATGAGATGAAAAATAAGTAAAGACTAGGCTAAATTCTATGGACATTTAATTTACAAGCACAGATGAGATGAAAATTATATGACCTAATCCGCCACGAACACACTGTGACACACTTGTTTTGCACAGGGCCGGGGACAAAGAAAAGATGTGATATATATTTCACTACATTGAAGTGGAATAAAAAAAAAACATATGCTTGATTTTAATTGAAGGGAAGGAATGTGGGCACAAGATAGCTGGAAAAGAAAACAAATCAAACCTGAAGAGTAATGTAGCAGTTCACCACAAAGACATTTAGTGTTAATTTTGTCAACGCAAACTAAACAAAAATAATTTTGTCAACACACATTTTTCAACAGACTAAAACTAGACTCGACTCGACTAAAACCTTCATTAATAAACAATAACTGGGGACTAACTCAGTATACATTTTTGTCGACTAATGAAGACAAGACAAAAATGTGCTTTACTTAATAAAAACTGGACTTAAATCTATGGACATTTTAGTTCGTGAGCAAAAACGAGACAAAAATTATATGATTTTGTAAAATTTTGTTTCTGCTAATCTGTCACCAACACACACAGTGACACCCCCCCCCCCCCCCGCCCCCCCTTTCAAATCTGCAGCCAGCGAGTGCAACATGCACAAACACATGGGACAGACAGGAGATGGATTCACGGTGAAAGGTTAAAAAAAAAATATATATATATAGCACAAAAAAAAGATTTAAATTATAGTAACATTAAACCACTGACTATAACATTCCAAAAATAATGTTAATCCGACCGCTAATTTATGATGGCTAATTTACTAGCTCGTAGCAGGGAGCCACTTGTTGCTGTAATTGTGTGTGAAGTTATTTTTCATCAAAAAGATAAGAGAACATTTCATGTGAAATAGTTTTAGATCCAAAATGGTCAACATAATCTGTTGACGAAAAAAATACAGGTGTTTAATGATTGTCCTGATTAAAACTAGACTAAAACGTTGACAGTTTTTGTTGACTAAAACTAGACAAATACAATGTTTAAAAAGTCGTCTTGGACTCAAATAAAGACTAAAATGCTAGATTTATAGTCAACTAAAAATTGACTAAATAAAAACGGAATGAGGTTGACTAAATATGATCAAAACTAACAAGCGTGATTGAAACTGGACTCAAACCGAGACTAAATTTTAAAATAGCGGATCAAATGATTAACACTAAATACATTTTGGGTAAGTTACCAAAAAGTTTGGTGTTGGTTGTTTATAACATAGCATTAAACATTCAGAAACATTATTACTAGTAAAAAAATAAAAAAAATAAAACTGCTCTATTGTACAATCAGTGAGTGTGAGGGAAAAGCACAATCATTCAACCAGGCAAGCAGCTCATCGTCATTTGACAAGACCGTTACCTAGCACAGAAGCTAGCTACCTACAGTTGATGTATGTATGTTATTATGAAAGCAAATGTGTATGTGTACCGTATTTGTCAAAGTCTAATGAGAAGAATAGCTGTGATAACAGCTAATGGGGATCCAAATAAATAAACAATAAACCAATGACTACAGTATATTGTTCCAACAACAACGTTAAACTGACGGCAAACCCATGCTGGTTGACCTACTAGCTTGCAGCATGTAGCGATAGTAGCCACCAAGGTTATTTTAGTTAACTAAAACTAACGAAAAAACGAAAATTCTAAAATCAATTTCGTTAATGAAATAAACTACAAAAGGACAAATTAACTGAAACTACATTTTATGTTTACAAAACTAACTAAAACTAACTATAATTATAGCAAAAATGTCCTTTGTTTTAATCTTTGATAATAAATGTAATGCATGAGCCTTTGGGGATGATTTTAAATGTGATTTTAAGTAGATTTATTTTGATATTAACCTGAATTAGGACATTTGAAAGTGTGTCACACAATAGTGACGTCATCTAGCAGCAGCCAATAGAAAAGCACCTTCAGATGACGTTGCTCCCATGGTGTTTTTTTTAAAAAGTGCACAAATAATACACTTAATAAAAAAAAAAAATTAAAATAAAACTAATACTGAAACTAACTAAAACTGAGCATTTATGAAAAAAATTATAAAACTAATACAAACTAACAGAACCACCTTGAAAACGAATTAAAAAAAAAAAAAAAAAAACTAACTCAAATGAAAAATTCCAAAACTAGAATAGCCCTGGTAGCCACTTGACATAATTGCTTGTGAAACTGAATTTGTACTGAGATACAGTACAGGCCAAACGTTTGGACACACCTCATTCATTGTGTTTGCTTTATTCTCATGACTAAATTCTCACCGAAAGGCATCAAAACTAAAAATGAACACGTGGAGTTATGTACTTAACAAAAAAAGGTGAAAACTGAAAACGTGTTTTGGATTCGAGTTTCTTCAAAATAGCCACCTTTTGCTTTGATGACCGCTTTGCACACTCTTGGCATTCTCACCTCTGGGAACTCCTTGAATACTGTTGGAAAACCATTTCAGGTGACTACTCTTGAAGCTCACCGAGGGAATGCCAAGACCAAAGCATGTCATTTATTAACAGGATTTATGTATTTATTTCAAGGTCCTCATTAGCCTCTACTACTGTAGAGACTATTCTTCCTGGGGTCCTCTCACATTTCACGTACAATGACAACGACATTGGTACGTTAGAAGTCATTTTGGTCCAATCGAAACGTTCACTTCTCATGCAGGCATTATTATCTCGGAAAGAGATCACTCCAATGAAAACAAAAATGTTCTATGGTAGCCACTTTTGTGAAATTGTACACGTCTTCGGCTGTCTCAGTGCGACTCGCAGCTCATCTGTCAGTCAGTCACGTTCTAATGCTAGAGCTTAAAATAGAGCTCTGAAATTTGTTTTTAATGCATATATGAATACTGCAATAAGTTTTTGCAAACTATTGTTCGTATGGCAGCACAATTGAATGGAGCTCACGCCACATATGCTAAACTTCATGGATGGCATCCACAAAGGTCGAAGCCACGCAACTTAACTCTTTTTGTTTGTGTTGGATGTTTCACCTTTTAGATTAAATGTGTTAAACGTCGCGGATGGACGCTGTTTTAGAATGTGACACCTGGAGCCGACGGTCACGGACACAGGCGGCTTCGGCTGCGTCTTGGGAATGCTGCAGCCTCGGAATTGGGGATACAGATCGTCTTCCACTTTGGCGAGACATTTGGTGCTATTTTTCATCCTGACTACTCAAACGACTGACTCCACCAAGGCTTTAATTCATCACCTGCAAAGTCAGTACGTGTATGGCTACAACCTACAATCTTAATAAAGAAATCTCAGCAATCAGCATGACACAGCATTTATCTGGATACAAAGGAACTAAATGGGTTTTCCAACTATTTATATTGTGACTAAAGGCACCATCCAGACCAGATAAAACTGCATTAGCGCTTCTGACCCTGGAAAAAATCAGAGACTTTTTTTTTAGTTTCCAATCGCAAAGCATCTTTTTTATTGTTTCTGATATAATTAACTCATTCACAAATGAGTATATTTCTATCTGTGTCAGTTTTGCAACAATTAGCATTAGAATATAGCTAAGTTTCATCATTATTCACAAATCTATTTAGAATTGTGAGTAAATTACCTTTTTTCAACATGGCCCTGATTGATCTCTTTTTCTCTGCTGCTACCTGCTGGGCGTTTTTGTAATCACTACTATTTATTCAACCGTTCTCTGCATTTCAGAGGCTGCATCAAAGCCTTCTGTATGCTCTTGCATTAAAAAAAAACATATAAATGCGTCTTTGGGACATTTAAAACATTACAATAGATCGTATTTATACGTTTTTTGGAAGCAAATTAGTTAAAGTGAGCATGATGACTACCTCTCATTCAAATGATGATGTCATTTTGTAAAGTTTTTTTTCCTAACTATACCTCCATGCCAAATTTGGTATTAAGTGCGTTCCTAACAAAAGGCTGCTCAAGTCTCCGTCATTTACGACTTTGTCGATATCTCCGCAAGTTGACGTTGTCTTTATCCTATCCGTTATCTCGAGTTTGAGTGCTTGACAGTCAGCATTTTCGTGTGCAGGCTGCACAGCTTCCTGTTCTTATCTCTATGAAAGTTATTTCTCTTTGATCCTCCACAATGTGGTCGAAAATTACACATGATTAGCTTGAATTGAAAGTAGAAAGGCAGCGGAAGAATATTGATGGTGCAACTACTGCACACATACACAATGCAAGCTATTGTCAAGCACGTTCTGCAGAAAAATCGATTTGATAGTTAGGCCCAGCATTTGTTAAGATCAGATTGATAAGATTGATCATGAATGCACAAAGCACGTTTTTAGGTTAGATGTGTTGAACCTTGTAAAAAGTCCAAACTAAACTGAGCAATGTGGACCCTCATCTTCATTTTGCCAAACTGCACCATGCGCACAATCTGAAATCTGGGAGTGCAGGCCATATTTTGGATAAAGAAATTATTCATTTACATATGTCAATGAATAATAAACACAAGCCTGCAGGCTAACAGATTGTTCTTTTCATATTTAAAAAGATAGATTAGGCCACACACAAACTCGCGCAACGCATGTACACGACAGGAGCTAAAAACCCGAAAGAAGACCAACGCAGCTCACTTAACACATCCGGCCTCTTTTGTCTCATACGAATGCCACAAAGGCGCTAAAATGCTGCCTTTATGCTCATTCCGAGTACACGCATCTTTTCTCACGGACAGTGTCTGCATCGATATACAAGTCTTTTAATCAGCTCTGATGAATTATTGAGCAGCCTTTTTATATTAGATTATGACCTATATTCTGGTTGCTTGAAGAGAGCGTGCCAATAAAATCCAGATTTAGTTTTTAAGTTGGCTCCATGTCCCACATAAGCTTTAATCACTGAGCAAGACACACACACACACACACACACACACACACATTGAAGAGGAAGTTTCCATGTAGCTCTGCAGATGCAATCATTCATTTAAGAGGACAAGTTCTCAGGTTTTTTTCACGCTGCCCTGCATAGCCAAGTGCTCAATTTGTGCCGGTTTAATTAAGGCTGATCTAGTACTCAGACGCCGACATGTGATACGTCTCATAGGAAGTACACGGGGAGGAAAAAGGAAGCAGCAAGAGATTAGTATTCTCCTGCTGTCTCCCCTCTTGGCCTGTTTATCAATGAAGATCATGTCTATGAAGGCTCTTCAGGCACACTTCTTTTCCACATGGCCTTCCGGAGCAGTTTTTAAAGCACTAAAAAGCGCCGGGGGTAATAATCATGAAATATTGTGTTTCGACAACAAAGAAGCTGAATGCTCTACCGACAAATAATAGCATCACCATCTCTATGTTTAACACAGTGAAAGATAGACAACTGGACAAGGCTCGAAATAATGTTTCTTTTTTGTTGCGGTGCAGGTTTGAAAATCAATGACTTAAAAGGGACGGTGTGTAGAATTTAGTTCCACCTAGTGGTGAACTAAAGAACGCAACGAGCTAAGTGTGCATTTTGAAGCACGCGCACTACGGTGCCTCAGAGACACCACACTTCATATTATTATGTATTTACATGTGTTGGGATAATATAGCCTATTTTGTGAACTAATTGGGGATGACATATTTTTTACTATTTTATCAACACGCTGAAATATTGTAATATGTTTCAGTACATCATATTTATTTCCTATACTTCTTAAATATTTGTTTCATTTTGGATTGTTTTAGTACAGTGCATTTGAGCTGTCAGGCTTCACCTCGTTAGAGGAAAAAAAAAAAAAAAGACATAGCAGAAACTGTCAACGCTGCCCGTGCCTGCGAGCCCAAAACTTCTGTAAAAAGATACGTGCGTCCCAAACACGTGGTCGATTTTCACTAAATGTATGTGCACATGCCTAAATCATACTCTGAAAATATTAGAACGACAGTCACAATATTTTTTAGACTTTATTCACATCGTAAGCTGTTGCCTATGGCAATGACAATGTTGGGAGGTGGTTCCTGTCATAAAATAAAAAATATTATGATTTTTGTTGTAATATTTTCATAGTATGATTTGGGTATCTGTGCAGATACGTTTGGCGAGGCTGGATCTTGATTTTGAGGAGCTGAATATTCGTAGTGTGATCTAAATGATGGCAACACTTGGTGATACCATATAGGGCTTTTTATTTATGTGTTACAGTATGTGTTGCTCATTTAGCATTATGAAGATGATTCTACCATGAATTTTACTGTGCACATGTTCATTTTGAAAGATTTGGACAGATTCACCTCAAAGATTTAAGACAGATTTAATTATTTATTTATTTATTTATTTTTGTTTAACTGCACCTGTCTTGGACCCAGCCCATGAGATATCTAGGGCAAGAAAAAAAGACGCAATATAGCATGCTGGTCAGAATGTGATTGGCTTTTCGCTCCCTCTCACTATTGGTCAATGCTGCGGAACCAAAAGGACGCCGACATAGGGCATGGCGCACTGTGCGACAAGAAAAAAAAGTTTACACGCAAGACTTGAAGCGTCACAGATGCCAGGCGACCAAATCATTGAGCAAATCACACAACACGGGAGGCGCTACGTCAAGACAACTCAAATTTGTTCATGATATGCTACGTTTGTCTGCGACACGACACGTCTGTCGGGTCAAAATCGGGCTATTTTCTTGTAGTCTGACCAAGGCATAAGGCGCAGCACAGCTTACGTAACATAATTAGCGACTACTAGACCTACGATTCTATAAAAGTAAAAATAAATGTATGCTGATGTGAACTTTTTTTTTTTGCATATTATTGAAATTGATAGTGGGTTCTTGAAAAGAATGAACATTGAAAAATTGAAACATTCTGCACACTGTCCCTTTAATTTGAAAAGCATTTTGTGCAGCATTTTTTTTTTAATTTGCACGTTAATCCCAGGGACCTGAAGCAAGGGTTTAAAGTAAAAATATGAAATTATTAACTCGTCTGCTATTTTTTTATTCAACGTTGGCTGGTTCCAGCCGGATGTGAAAAGTGGGCTCAATCACTCCAAGCACCTCATTTCGGTGTTAAACCCGCTAGCCTTGTCAGTCTTAGGTTAGCTTTGCAATTAGCATGGCTTCTCCGTCTTTCCTCGTCATCCCTTTGTGAGATCGATACTCAGATGTGTAACTTTTTCGCCGCCTTGGAGGTGATGATTACTGACTCAGGAGCAAGCCCGCAACAAGTTTAGCCTCACTAAGCGAAGCTTGTTGCTAGCTAGCTGTTGTGGCGTAAGTAACACCAAATCCAAAAGTAAACATGCTCATTTTAACTCATTCACTGCCATTGACGTCTATAAACGTAAAAATTCAACAAGAGTATGAAAACCTAGACATTTTTTTAATAATCTTTTTTTTGGGGGGGGGGGGGAGAAAAGATTATTAAAAATTAGGGGCATCAGGCGATTCATTTTTTTAAATTGTAATTAATCGCATGACTTCAATAGTTAACTCCCAATTAATCACAAATTTTCTGTTCTAAATAAAAAATGTTAAACTAATAGAAATAGTTCAAATTAATTTTTTACGTCTATAACAGTCATTGGCAGTGAATGAGTTAAAGGAATTTCTTTGCTTCACATTTTAAATAATTTATTGTTTTTCCATTTTCTGAGGTACACTAAGGACCAACACATTATTACCAATGCCAAATCCAGTAATAATTGTTTGCACTATTGGAATTATGACCAAGGAAGTGAACCTCAGGTGAAGCATTCCTAATTCATGACCATAATCCAAAAAGGAATCCACTGTTCAGCAAAACAAATGTCCTCTCTGTTAAAATGAAAGCGATGCTAAGTGACAGCCGCCATTCCTATAATTTCTCAGCCAGACACTGTTAGCTCAAGGACTGCAGCAGCATCTGCAAAATAAAAATTATAAAATTTCTCCTTTCTCCCTGTTTTGTTTAAGATACAATACGAGATAAGATAATGATGTCCAATCACAGATTTGCCTAAACTAATACTGTTGTAATTTCCATGCCAGGCCAGTAGATGGCAATGTCTCACTGAAAGGTGACAGTGACAGCTTTTCTGCTAATCCGGAGTCTTTTCTATTTCATAAATACCAGTTTAAAAGATGTTGATTTTTTTTTACTAGAGCTGTCAAACGATTACATTTTTTAATCTGATTAATCGCATTTTAGAATTTTGATTAATCTCGATTAATTGCTTCATTAAAAAGGCTTTTTTATTAACATTTTTTGCCCGCCATATTTGACGAGCACCTGTTATGTGTTAATTCTTTCGACATTTAATGTTATGAGGACGTCGTCAACATGTTTTGATCCGCTACACGCTCTCATCCTCTTCTTTTTCTACAGTCAATTACTTGCATAATTTAAAATGGGAAAAAAATGGCCCCAAATATTCTGAATGTCATACACAAACATTTATTAAATGCTTTACTTTAATGCATGTAGTTATGTTTATTTGTTTAAACACAACTTTACGTAACCATCTGCTGTCAGTTTAAGAATCATCTGCGGTTAAAAATAATAGTATGATTAATCTGTGTTAATACATGATTAATGCGATAATTTTTTTGCGATTAATTAATTTGTTAACGCTTTAACTTTGACAGCACAAATTTTTACACATCAATGCCGTCCATTCTATATATTTTTCTCTGTTTACATAAAAGCCAGAAAGGACTCGTATTCGTAAGCATTCACTTTCAAAACGCCTTTGCCATCTAAATGAGCAGCCAAAACATTTTCTGTTTTCAATTTTAATAATTGTCTATTGTAAGTGGGACATAACATTCACATCCCAGTCACTGTCAAATTCCAGCAAAATAGCTCGGACCACATCACAAAGTCTCCGTATTCGTCTCGCTCATTACACTTGAAAGGCCGTGTTGAGCCATGTGTCACAGAGGCACGGTGCAGTTCGCACTCCAAACGTCCATTTTGCATCACAGCTGTGACACCGTCGGCAGACAATTTGCTTCTCCATGTCCCTACGTTGACTCCAACGGTCACACGTGCCCCTACAGCAACAAGCACAATCGGTAACGATCCCACGTTATGAGAGCGAGTCCCAGGTGAATTTCCCAGGTACCGAGTCATAACCTTGACTGCAGACAGACACGCACACGCGCGCGCAGCATAAATCCAAACTGATGTCAACGACAGGAGAGTTAATCAGAGAAAAAGGGTCAATCACGGCTGAACCTTTGATGGATGTTCGTGACTCGGTAGGGGTGTGTGTGTGGGGGGGGGGGGGGGGGGATGCGTGGGTGGGTGTCTGTCAAAATAAGAGTGGGTGTGCTGTGAAAGTACACTTTGCATCTGACACAGTGAGAATCTCACTCAACGCGACGCAGAGTTGCTCTCACATTTTGCAAGCCTTTAAGCAGATAAAACCATTGCACCGAGCTCATGCCCATGCGTGTGTGTCTATTAAAAGTATAACGTTTTATTAGGCATTGCAACCGATTCCGAACAGGCCATCACATGCACACAAACATTGCAATTGCTTCTATGAGTGTGCATATACAGTAATTGCTAATCAGGTGGATGGTAGGAGCCAAAGTATAAATGTTTACATCTGTCACTGGTCGTTATTACTGCTGGACTGCAGACAGAGACAGGTCAAAAAAATATCTAACTTTAAATTAGTCATGTCTCTCACACGCAAACGTAAAAATAAATAAATATTGACCATTTAATATAAATAATTAAATCAATATTTATGAGCCAAAAGAATGCAGGGGAAATAAACAAGCATGAGTGAATCCCAAGCAGTGTACTCACCTATTGAACAAAAAAATAATATAATTACTCAATTGTGTTGGCTGGAGCAATCGAAAGAATCAGATATGTTATCAATTAGACAAAGAGGCTGCTTGGGTCTTCAACCTGTTAAGAAATCCCACAAAGGAAAAAAAAAATGTATACTTCAAAGCAGCTTCAGTCCATTAGCAAAGAAAAAAATCCATTGTTAGTGTCAGTTAGAATTGTTATATATTTTTTTACATTTGGAATTAGAGATCCAGGATTTAAAAAGGTAATTCCACAGAAAGAAATAACTCCATCCAGAGTACCCCTATGGGGGTAACAGTTTCCCAATCGTCCCACTTGTCATTATCTTCATGTATTGGGCAGAGGAAGCATTTAACCTCCCCTCGGAGGGGAAAGTGGGAATAGAGAAAAAAATGAGGTGGACAACAAAATGAGTTGTGTGATTGACTCCACTTTTCTATGCATCTATACGTTGTGGTGACTCTGTGTAACTAACACATAACACACAGACACTCAAAAAAAAAAAAAACTAACTAACCATCTGTTTTCATTGTATTGCAAATATAATAATATATCACATCTTTAAATTGCATCACAGCCTCTGCTAAATGAATGGCACCTACTCTGATAACGAGCAAGACGTGATTTTTTTTTTTTAAGACGATAAGCAACATAAATTGAAATGAATCACTATGTGGAACACACTGTGAGCCGATGGATATGAAAAGATGGCAAAAAAGGTGATTGAAGATGCCGGATTGTCGCAAAACCGGCGAAAAATCCTCCGCATGATCAAGTCCGTTCTCTCTCAAAGCTCGTGTCAGTCTATCTGTGGGAACGAGTCAGTTGAGAGCGATATGAGATGGAACGTGGGTGGGGGGAGATGAGACTGGGGGGGGCACAGATGGCGGCCAATGTGAACACACAGGGCTTGTCTAGAACTATACTGTAGATGCAAACTGCTTGATTTAAACATAAAGCTCATCTCATTGACAATAAGATGATCACGACTGATGAAAATGTCCTCCACTGAACAGATGTTGATGATGTTGGACGCTGTTTCTTATTGGGCATGGAGGCCCATTAGAGGAGGAAGGTGTGTGACATTTTCTATTCTTTAATGATGGCACAAGAGAAGATTTGTGTGTAGTAACACCGGAATGTGGTTTGATGACAATGGCAGGAGGAGGCGGTCCTTGCTTGATGGCACAGGGCTGTGATTGGAGTTGAACACAACAACAAAATAGAACAAAATGATAGAATATGTCAATGGCAGTCAACGTGTGTGTGTATGTGCATGTGTGTGTGTGTCAGGGCGTGCATAGCAGATGCACGCAACAGACCTTCAAAAACATTGCTGACACAAGAAAACAAGACTTGGTGACGGACACTAAACACTAAGTAGACCTACCTATGGTTCGATTTAAGAACCGCCCAAAAAAGGATGCATAGGATGGAAAAAAATAGGAGGCGGGAAATCGAGAAAGGTACAAAAGTAAAAAAGTGGAAAAGAGGGGAGCCGATTAAAAGGTTGTCATATTAAGGGAAGGCATTGGCACATTTGGTGGATTCAAAAAGTAGCCAAAGTTATGAGTGGACAATGAAGAGGAGGCAGTGGAGGGAGGAGGGAGGAGGGAGGAGGGAGGAGAGGGAGCGTGGGCTGCACGGGGGGAGAAAGGGATGGAGGTGAAAGCAATTGAGAGGGGTGAAAGAATGAATGAAGAGGGGATACAAAAAAGGGGGGGAGACTCCCCTTCCTCTTTCTTCTTTCCCGTCTCTCTCACCCTCCTCGTCTGGCTCATAAATGGAAAAAATTGTTGACCAGGTAAATGGCAAAATAGATGAGGAGGCAGAGAAGTGAGAGCGCCAGCAAATGAACAGACAAAGCACCTCCCAGCAGCGCGATGAGGAAAAAAAAGAAGAGAAAACGAAAGAGAAAAGCAAATACTCCAGTGGCCTCCGTCGTCTCCAGTTGACGCGCGGAAGGGGGGATTGGCGAGCGCCAGTTGTTCCCCTTCCCCGTCTGCCCTCTGCTTTCTTCTCGCGCTCTCCCCCAAAAAAAGCTTCCCATCCAGATGAGCAAAAAGCAGGCACAGGTGTCCTCTGTCCCTCAACTCTGCTCGGACGTGCCGCGCCACTCACACAGGTAAGACATTGTTGCGGCCGCAACACACAGTGGGAGGAAAAAGGCATACGAGGGGCTGCTGCTCGTCAAGCACTGGCCGCCTCATGAGGGAAAGACGTGAAGCCGGAATTGCTCTGTCTCCCCTCTCCCGCCCATCCCTGCGAAAAGATGGGAGGAAGGGAGGTGGGCACACTCGCTGCATTAGTATTCATTGAAAGAGTGTGGGAGAAAAGCGAGAGAGATGCGGAGCCTGCAAATGTCGAGGAACCCAACTGGTGGTTCAAACTGATAAGAGAATGGCTCCCCCTTGAGGAAGTCGTCAGTACGCAAGCTCAAATGCTGGAGATGTCGAAACTCTTTTGTTCAAGGGCCCGTCCGTCCATACAGAAAAATGGAAGGACGCAAGTGCCACTTAAAAGTATTCGACTTTAATTGATTAGCCATGCTAAAATCGATCAATTAATCAATTATATTTGTATTTTCTAGTTAATTTCCTAAATGGTTACATTACATACAACAGATTTCTGTTGAAGGCGGTAAGGTAAAGCAGTTATGGATTTCTTTATTTTTATTTGGGGTATTGCACTCAACTCATCTCAACATTCAGTACCAAAACAACAACAAACTGTGGGAAGCTTCTAAAATTGAACTGTATTTATTCACCATAGTGTTTTGAAGGGTAATGGGCTCTTTGCACAAATCCACTACTTCCTGAACTCAGCACCACTCCCTCATTTCCTGTCTTTCATGATTGGACAAACTGATTAATCCAGGTGTGCCTGACCTCATTAACCACGACGACAATGGCCAGACACACCTGGATTAATCATTTTGACCAATCATGAAAGACATGAAATGAAGTAGTGGATTTGTGCAAAGAGCCCATTGTGTTACAGTAGTAGAGGTAGTAGGGGCACCCCCAAAACATTTCACACCCTCCTTTCTCACACTGCCTAACTCCACCTTTTTTTTTTTTAACTAACCTTGTGGGCCGTGTCAAATGTCAATGGCCCCCGGGCCGTAGTTTGGACACCGCCGGCAGTGTATATGAACTTGGAGCTTTAGCGCAAACAAATGGAGCAAAGATGACTTTGCGGTGAAGTCAAGGCTTCACATTTCAAGCAAGTCCCAAGTTAGTGTGGCTTAAAATCAAGCAAGTCAAGTCAAGTCCACACTAAATTTGATAAAAGTGAAATGAACAACAACTTTCTATCAAATCAAATCAATTCTGCATTTTCACAGGATATGCTTTTAAGTCATGTGTTTCAAGCCTATGTTCCTGTGAGTTATTTTGTCAGGACTGTTGATAATAGCTTTTTTTTTCTTTATCTGAGGATTATGTTGAACTTTTTCCCTTTTTGCAATGCAATATTAAGAAAGTTATGACCAGGGTTGGGAGGGTTACTTTTAAAATGTAATCCATTACATTTACAAGTTACCTGCTAAAAAAAGTAGTTAGTAACATAATCCAAGTACCATAATATTAAGGGAATGTAACTGGATTACTTTTGAATTACTCCAATATTGAGTATGCTCATGAAGACAAAATAAAAATAAATATCACCACAATATATATTATAAACAATGTGCCCCTTTTATTTGCCGGTGATAGTGACCGGCAGCCTACAAATAGCAAAAATCCTTGTGTAATTAAAAAGCATGTTGGCTATTGATTTTTTTTTTTTTTAAATAAAAAAAAATGTAGGCTATTGATTGATTGAAGGCCATATGCTGTTTTTGAACTGTCACTAAAAGCAACCACACCTCACAGTTTGATAGACAGACAGACAGACAGACATCCAATGAGGATGACGATGTGTGACATCAACTGCAAAATGAACTCATAATTGTAATCCCTCGAAAAAATCCCCATTTTTAATAAATGTACCTGTAACCTGATTACATGTTTTTCCTGTAACTGTAATGGAATGCAGTTAAAAAAAAATGCAATCTGATTACGTAATGACAGTACATGTATTCCGTTATTCCCCAGGCCTGGTTATGACTGTTTAAAAGCTGTGAAAATGCACCAATCTGGCCAACACTTTAATGTTCAAAAAGTCAATGGGGGGCGCGATTTTAGGTGTGAACTTCTATGTAAAGTCCAACATGAAACTTTCCATAACTTTATTCATCTTTACCCTATTTTCAAAAGAGTGGTATCATTAGAAAGCTGGCTAAACACAGAAACAGACAACAATTATGAATTATTTCTAATTCATGTGTTAATAAAACGAAAATTCCAGTCACTTTCAAAACAATAGCTAACTCTCAGCATAACAAAAACTATCATAATTTGAAAACTACAATATATATTAAATGACATTTTCAACAGAAAATAATCTGAAAGCCTCCAGAGAAAAATATATTTTTTTAAATGACACATTTGGATTTGAAGAATTTCCTTTAGGTTTTTGATGGGATTTTACAAATTCAGGAAAAGTTCACCGAGTCTTATCCTATGTGTACTTGATCTTTTGAGAAATTTCTAAGTCAGTCTAAATGCTTAATGTAAAAAAAAAAAAACTTATTGTCACCAACATTCATGCGCACATCTCTACTCACAGCCACTTCGACCATTAATATTTGAAATATTAAAATAATCACACCAATATTTTGGATTTTAAGGACATTAAATGTATTCCTCTCCACAGGTGCTCACAACTACACAAGCTTAATGTCGTTTAATGATGAAAAGGCTTTCCATAAAATCTCGTTCTGATATTTCCAGTGGTTAAAGTGGGCAAAAATCAAGGTGTCCAAATAAATCGTGGTAAAGATTGATCACAGTTTTCTGATATGAAGTAACATTGAACTTTTTTTTTAAATCATCCAGTGGGTTTCACCAAGCAGCTTTTTAATTTTAATGAAACTTGCTGTACTTGTTGATATCACAATCCTAAATCTCAAAGTTTAGATCAATCAAAGCAGGAGTTTGGGAGCTACGACCCGCCATAATATTTTTGGTCCATAATATTGTTGGCAAAAAGAGGCGTGGCCAACTTCCTTCGAACCCTTATTTCACAGGAACTACTGGGTAAGTCGTCACAAAACCGGTATTGTTGGAAAGGAAATTCAAGTATTCCAAATTTGAGATCATTTAGAAGATTGGCACATAGTTTAGTAACCTTTTGACCTTTTGTTTTAGTTGACCTTGTGGATCATGTGGCCCTAACCAAAAAAAATTCCCCTTCTATGATTGACCAATAATTTAAGATTGTGAATTTAGTGATGTGTGTTTAGATCACTACCAGCAAGTACAACACATTTTATTAAAATCAAAATCTGCATGGTTTAAAAAAAATGGTGGGTGATTTGGCATGGAATGACCCTTACACTGAATATTTTAGACTAAAACAAAAAACTTATTATTATTTTCTTTGACTAAAAGTAGAGCCATTCACCGGTACACACATACAGGTACAGTGTACAGTGTATACATACTATTTCATACTATTGTCGATTTGACGTTCATGTGGTAATCACAAAATAAACGTAAAATTTAAGTCACTCACCAGTTTTTCAATACGTCATCATTGAACCGCCTTGTTCAAGTAATCACTTAAAGGACTGCTTTTTACTTGAGTCATATTTTTCTAAAGTGCTCTTGAGTACAATTTTTGGCTACTCGACTCACCTCTGGCTCAGAGAAGGCTGGGAAACATCTTCTCCATCTCCTTCGGTTTCGTTTGAAGCTCCAAGGTAAAGCGAGGTTCAGCCCGAACTTACAGTACCAACTGTTCGTTATGACAAAAGACAAATGCACATTGCACTAACTTTTGTGACCCTATTGCGCACATGTTTTAGTAACAGAAAGCGCAAAAACGCGTATCATGAAAACATATTTTTTTACCTTTCTTCGGCAAGAAGTGTAGTCTTGTAGATCTCTATCTGCAAGACAAGTGATCGTCTACAGGTGATACATCGCCACCCTGTGGTGGACATGATTGCTCGATGATGCGACTTTAGATTGAGTTGGTCTGGGTCGGGGAATCCAGACATCGCTCCACAATCACAACACTCGTCCAAAGATGGCAGCGTCACAATCCTCCTTACGCGTGTACAGAGGGATTCTCAAAGAACTGCGAGCCATGCAAGGACAAAATTACAAGCAGTCGCTGGCCTATAACTACGTAACCGGTCAGTTTCGCAAAAATCAGGCAAGTTTTCATTTTCGTTCCCTTCTACTTTCGCTAGCTAACTTGTGTTAAACAGTACACAGCTAGTGGTATTTTTAATGTGAACGTGTCTATTTGTTAAATGCGTCGAAATCTTTTCAGGCTCAAGAATCTTTAAAACATTTTGTATGTGAATGCCCCCCTTAAAAACATGTGGAGGTGTAGTATTACTCTAGCGCAACTCAAGGGCATGCTAACAGCTAGCAGCGCAGTAACGTCCTGTGCAGCAGCGTCGAACACTTTAGTGGACACTTCATTTTGCACACATCTGCACATTGCTTTGACATCCAGTTTAGGATCTGTATTGAATTGAATCCTTGCAGGGATCGCTCACTTCGTGCCTGGCCACGTCCCAAAGAGACAGGAGTTGTAGTTTGTTGTTTACTGTACTTCATCACACTGAGAGATTTTAAATGCATGCGAGTTACAACACTTGCCACCAGACGAAGGATTCACTAGATTTGTGTTTCCAGCCTTTACTGAGACAAGGCGCAAGTTTTACATTCGAAAAAAATCTCATGGCACACCTCCAAACAAAAATGTCATAAAAAGTAGTAAGTACTATATCCTCTCTTAATGTACTCCCTTACTAATCTGGACCTGTTTAGTTGAACACAAAAAATATGACTTTATAAATGTTATGTTATGATAACATTTTCTGCTATTTAAACGAGTGGAATCGCTATTCTTATGCCTGTCACTGTCACTACCGGAGATAGACAGATCAACAGTATTTATTCATTTATTTATCCATCCTTACAAGCAAGGGTTGTAGCCCACTGGTTGCATTTTATGGACTTATTTACCAACTATGCAGCTGTGTGGACTTAACATTATACAGTTGCTGTAATTAAGACACAAATTTATAAATAACCGAATGAACAATACTGAGCTCTCTCAAATGCAGGGGATATATATATATATATATATATATATATATATATATATATATATATATATAAACAATGTGTGGTATTGTAAATGTATTGTCCACTATGGAAGAAATCAGATTCATTAAAATATTAGTTTTTTGTTTTTTTTCTTCTTCTCTTTGTAGCTGAGGTATTGGCTCGGATTCGGTATCAGACGATGGTCAAAATCAAGCGACTAGACTCGGGTGTTAAAAAAAAAAAAAACACAATCCCTAGTAATGGAAGAATTTTTGACAAATTAGAAAATAATGCTTGAATTTATTTTATAATTTATTCTGTTAATATGACTGGTTATTCGTCTGTTATTTTGTTCCCTGTGACTGGCTTGAGACCAGTCCAGGATGTATCGCACTTCTCGCCCAGTCACCTGGAATTGCTTCCAGCTCACCCGTGACCCTAATGAGGAAAAGTGCAATAGAAAGTGTGTGGATTGATGGTATACTTAAGTGCAGTGACACTGCCTGTTGAAATGAAGCATTTGGATTGTTAAGCATATAGGCTTAAAGCTCTGATTATGAATGCTTGAGCGAACAAGGCTCGCCACGCTGGCAGAATGCATGTGCGGTGATGCATCAGGGCTAGGGGGAAGACTCGAGCCTGTCAGTGTGTATTTGTTGCAACTCCTAAAATGACCTCGGGACATTATAATGTATATGCGTAACCATAGGGACTGGTCCAAATGCTTAATGTCAACATCACTTGCTTCGGCAGATAAAGCAGAATGATGTTGACTCGGAAAAGCTGGTGATGATTGCATGTCTGTTGTTATTAATTAATTATGATGTCGATTTGCCACGTCCTGACCTCCCCCCCCCCACACACACACACACACACACACAAGTGTCCTTTTCATGTCCGCTGTAATTAATGAAAGGTGTTTGCTTGAATGAATTCTCCTGTCCTGCAGGTGACAGGTGAGAGGTACTGCCGTGCCCAGCAGGAGGCGCTCCATGCCTCACAAACATACCTGTGTCTTCTGGCATCCTCTCGGTACCACCAAGCCCTTCATAACCTTTACCACGGGAAGGGAGAGCGCGGCTCAGAAGAGGTGGCAGGCCTGGTGGGACTCAGGTTGCCCACTCAGCCGGGAGGCAAAGGCTGGGAGAAGTGAAGGCGATGCGGGGACAGAATTGACGCCTCATGAACAGTAGCCTCCAAAGGGATACATGTTATTCGAGAAGGCTAAAGGCTGTGGACTCTACACGTGTTCCAGGGAGGAAACATGTATGGGAAAAAATGCATTCTCAATAGATGTACACAGTTGATCTGTATGTGCTTTTTGCTTTGGTCCTGCAATCAGATGTGTTTTAACACTTGACAAAGACAAAAGTAAAGTTGTCCCATGCAGCCAATCTAAGCTGAGGCTCGTCCATTTATTCTCACCTTGCCCTCGGTGACATCAATCACTGCTTTCCATTGCACTGTTTTCCATAAATCTCTTGTTGTTACCCCTCCTCCTGCATCCCACCGATGACTAACATTGCTTTCAGAGTGGATTTAAATAGAATGACCCCAAAGCCAAGCAACTCACGGTGACACTGGGGACGAAGGCAAGCACCCATGCACTTCCCACATTCAATGCACTCAAAACGTTCCAATGCATTGTGACAAACCCAAGGCTTGTGTCACAATTAATAATACACAAATAAGCGGAGAGTAGGATGGCTTCGCCACACTATACTGTTTGTGCCTCCTCAAGCACAATAATAACAAACAGACTAGTGGGGGCACATACAACATATTATTATAATATTATTATTATTATTATGGACAAACACATTGAGGACGAAAGGCGTTACTGGAGTCCAAATTGGTTTCAGAACTGATTTCACGAGATAGTAATGAGTTAAAAGTACGTTCAACAGTAAGACAACGTAACAATTCAACGTTTTGTTCTTCGTTCAGTGCTGTAAAGTAGTGATGGGCAAATGAAGCTTCATGAAGCACTTGTGCTATCATTTGACTCCTCTAGATGGCACTCTTGGTTTAAAGTTGTAGTGGAAATTGAATCAATCATTTATGGATCAAAAATGGACCGATCTACTTTATGGGTCAATTTGACCCAACTTTCTGGGTTGTTTTATACAAAATGACCGATTTTTTGGCCCAAGTAAAGGATTTGACCAATATTTTTGAGTTGTTTTACATTAAAAGACCCATTTATTGACTCATTGGAGAGCATTGGTTCATTTTTGACCCATAGTTGGGTTATTTTTTACCCAACTGTTTTGAGAGTGTACGAAACAATATGTTGAAATGTAAAAAATATTCAAACAAAACAAAAAAAATGAAACA
Source organism: Leptonotus elevatus (assembly GCF_054856555.1). Classification (NCBI taxonomy): domain Eukaryota; kingdom Metazoa; phylum Chordata; class Actinopteri; order Syngnathiformes; family Syngnathidae; genus Leptonotus; species Leptonotus elevatus. Next base: position 49,579,886 of record NC_141239.1, on the reverse strand, counting down.
CTATAATTGTTCAAGTTGCTTTTGGACCACACATAATTTATTAAATTAGTCATTTTAAAATAAAATAAAATGGTGCAAATGTATACATTTAAACAACTCCAAGTATCAATATTTATTATTTTTTTACGATTATGCTGATTTTGTAATTGTGGAGTGTAATAATTGAAATTGTAATTGAATTTTGATTAATTGTACAGCCCTTCTGTAAAATTGTATTGTTAACTGTTAACAATGGCCAATAAGGGGCAATTCTAGGGTCCAATGTTTAGAGCTGCTCGGGCAAGATAAATGTAAATGTTTTGTACCTTTTTAATGCAATTTTTTCATTCCTAATGTTCATGGAAGTGAAGCATTTTGGAAATGTCTGTGACTAAACCATCAGATGATAAAGTCACAGCAGAAGAAGAATGAATTAGGTTTAAAAATGCTGCTAAATAAAATAAAATAGCTACTTGTAATTTGTGGGGCTCAAAAGTATTTCAGCAACAACTGACAAGTAACGATTAGTGGATGGGTGGCCCCAAGGCAGGCAGTGTTTTGGAAACGAAGCAATGGGATCTTTGGTGCAAAAATAACCAAGTCAGATTAAAAATTTCACCAACTGTATGACAAAACAAGCACAATATTCCTCGTTCATGACCATATTTGTTTTGTGTGCAAACAATTGTTTTTCCAAATTGTGCTATTGTAAAATTGAGTACTGTCAAATCATTTTTAATTTCTACTTTTGTTATTTCTAAGTACATTTTAGAGTCTGCACCTCTTCTTTTTTTTTTACGTTTAGTTAAATCAGTTTTGCTTTAACCAGTCTTTTTTTTTCGGGGGGGCTATACAGAGTGTGAATGTTTTTCCACCTTGTGTGTCTGTGCGTGAACTGCTGCTAGAGAGAGAGAGAAAAGAAGTGCGTTTGAAAGGCGGAGACATCTGTGGCCATCAGAGTGGATGGCTCCCTCTCTCTCCGTCACTCGAAATACGGAGAACGGCGAGGCGGCAAGCATCTCCAACTTGTGGCCGCAGAAGGCGCATAGAAGCATGAGTTGAGGAGGAGGAGGCTGCAAACCAACAAGCGACGCAACCGAAACACCTTCACACTTGTCCCAGTTGGGTGACAAGAAGAGTTGGGGCACAAAAGGTGGGGGAAAGAGTGAGGTGAGAAAGCGACATGTTTGGAATGATCAAGAATTCGCTTTTTGGAAATACCGAGGAGACAGAATATAAATTACTAAGCACAGAGACCAAGGTAAGAAATGATCATCATTTAAAATGGAACCAAATTGGATCTAGATTACTAGTCAAATGACGATGTTCGGTTGAAAGTGGCGACAAATATAAATCATTTCAGGTTGTTTTTTTGTAAATTGGCATTAGCTTACGCGTGCGTACGTCGAGCTACCTGAGCCCGTTTGTGGTCAACCTCCCGGCTCACGTTATGTGTACTGAGCGATCACCGCCATTGCGGTGACGTCACAGTGAATTCCATGACCTTTCCTTATCTGTGTTCACTGGCGTCCTTCTTAGGTTTGTCGTCTCCGTACATTGAAGAGAGTGCGCTGGAAAGCCAGTCATGTGTGTTAACCGAGGCGATGCCCAGCAGCTACTTAAGTGCTCCTTTGACCCACAATGCACTGCTGCAAAGACATGCAGGCTTTGGTTGATCAGCTGTTGGGGGTCATATCCATTATGGGGTCCACCATTGTGTTTTTCGTGTCACTCTTCACTTCATCTCTCTGGCATCCTCCTTGGCTGACACTGGCAGCAGCGTTACTGCAATTGGCAAGAGCGTCTGACACTTGCTGTTGTGTGTCACCGTGACATAAGTCTTAATCTTCTACATTTCAGTTTTTGTTTTTTTTTGGGCTAAAAAAATGTTTTGCACTCACCCTCTGTTCTTACTCTGCTCCACCAAGATAACTCAATTTCATTTTCACCACAACAACATTAACAAGTCAAATTCAATAATTAAGACTGAAACAATAATAATTGCTATACGTGAACGAATATCGTTAACTCATTCACTGCCATTGACGGCTATAGACGTCAAAAATTCATTTTAACTATTAGTTTAAAAGAATCCACTTTTGCCAACAATAGTATGAAAACATAGAAAACAATTGTATTGTAAATTTAGAACAGATATAAACATTTTTGATTAATCGTTAGTTAACTAGTGAAGTCATGTGATTAAATACAATAAAAAAATTTAATCACCTGATGAGCCTAATTAAAAAAAATTAAATAAGGGTGTTTAATCGTAATTAATCGCATGATAATTTTATATCTGTTATAAATGTACAATAAATAAATTCTAGGTTTTCATAAAAAAAATGAAATAAAAACAATGTTAAACTAATAGAAATAGTTCACATGAATTTTTGACGTCTATAGTCGTCAATGGCAGTGAATGAGTTAATATATATTGAACTATTAAACAGCAACAAGGGAGGAAGGGCCAAGTGTACCTCAAATTGTAATTTCAAACGTAAATTAAGATTTTCCAATTAAATAACATACACAACACGTAAAATTATGTTAAGCTAAAAAAAAAAATCCAAAAGGTGGCGATCTGGTACATCAATACGTTGTTTATGAAAAACTGATATGTAAAATAAAAAAAATAAAATAAAACTTTAGTGCAAGTGCATGCAGTAGTTGCAGTCTGCAGTGGTCTAATTTTAATATTTTACATAGCTCAAATTTAGCCCCATTAGAGCATCAACACGACCGCCACATGAAAAAAAAAAAAAAAGTATGGTTCAATACTTCCTCTCTCGCAATGTCAAACAAAAGTAATTATTCTCTTTGTATTGTATCTCATCAGATTGTGCGAAAGGTCAGAGAGTATATTATTGTAATTTGACCAAATATGAACTAATGCTAACTAACACTTTGTTCTCTCAACATTCACTCCGAGCCACTGATTTGACAAAGCAAAGTGCATCAAATCTGCAAACTGGACTCGAGTTTGAACAACTGATACTGAAATCAGAGCTTGTCACCTAAGCCCTTGGACATCCATCTGACCCTTGACACCCTACACACTTAATTAAAACTGAGAGGAAATACAGAGGAGCTACCTGGTCTGCACACGCGCGCACACGCAATGCTAAAATGATCCAATTGAAAGTCTTTAGATAACTATGTGAAAATAATTGATGAACTAATTGCAGTAGTCATATACAATAAGTCAAACTTCTTGTGTCACAAAGCTAATTAATGGCTGCCTTGTTAACACTATGTAGTACAAACTCAACACTTACTATGCAGGATAGAGTCGGGCAAGTTTCAGGAATAGCGATACTAATGTTATATTAACATTACAAAGAATATAGGATATCTCCTGGATCAGTGATTCTCAAAGGGTGGTGCTAGTACCACTAGTGATACATGGGCTCCCTCTGGTGGTGTGCAGAAGAATCACTGCCCAAGTACAGTTCAGTTGTATTTAACTTTTTAGTACAATGTAACTGCATTACGTTTTAACTTTTATTTTACAACATATTTATTTGATTCTTTTTAATGAAGATAGATTTAAGATTTTAGGTTTTTTTCCTTCTATATCTAAGCACACATTTAAAGAAGCCAACCCCAAGAATGTCTTTATAATAATATGTTGTATGTGCCCCCACTAGTTGAATATTGCGTTTGTGGAAAACGACTTAAGCAGCAAAATCTCCATCTCAGATGGCAGCCATTTTGTCACTTGATATTGACTGAAAATGACATCACAGTTGCTCAGGGCTCAGGTAACGACTAATCACGACTCAGAGAGCAGGTGAGCCGTGATTGGTCGTTACCTGAGCCCTGAGCAGCTGTGATTTCATTTTCAATCGACAGCAAGTGACAAAATGGCCGCACCCCTAAGATGGAGAAAAACAGGTGGAATTTGCTGCTTAACTCATATTCCAAAAACGCAATATTAATCAGAAGATTGTGTTTAAACTAGTGGGGCTGCATATAACATATTCTTGTAAAGAAAATGTTTGGATTGACTTTCATGTTCAAACTGCATAATGTTATGGCAGCTTCAATAACAGTAAATGTACTTTTAAGGTACAAAGCAGTCTTGTTTTACAACACTACTGTATTTTAATTTTAGTCATGATTGTGGTACTTGGAGAGTTAAGTATATTTTTAGTAGTGATGGGAAAAAGAAGCTTCATGAAGCACTTACAATATATATATTTTTTTTACTCCTCTAGAAGGTGCTCTTGATTTAAATGAAAGGTCTAAAAAGTTTGTTTTTTGGTGTTTCTTAGGCATGTTTTCTAAGGGGGGAAAAATCTCACAGCACACCACCAAAGAAAATGTCACAAAATTGTACAGTATACTATACATAAATGTACTTGGTGTGAAATGCTCTTTAGTTGAACATAGAAGTTATTACTCCAATGCATAAGGTTAGTCAGCTTAATATGTCAAAATCGCCATCCAGAATATAAGTAAAGTTCTATTTTTGCTCTGAGGCAAAATCGTTGACATAATTGTAGATATAAATCAGATTAAAGAAGACACCAGATAAATAGCAAGCCCCGCTTTTCTGGACTCTAATCATGTCTATAAACACAATGTGTGGTATATGTTGGTTAAACATTACTTGTCGATTGAACAGCATGAGAATGACCTTTACATTCCTACACTTGCAACCTTTGAAAAACACTGGGTGATTCATTGCATGTATAATCATGTTAATGCAACGGAAGACACATTTGTGACCAGAACCCCCTCAAAACGTATTAAGGTCACTGCATAGCGGTGGAGCTGTGCGGCCACACTCCGCGTTAACCCCTCTAAATCACATGAAAAGATGGTTGCATCATGCTGGAGGCTGGGGGAGCAAGTTGCGTTTGCCTGCGTTATGTAACGTTGCGTATCTCTGGCCTATTATAATGTGTAGCCTGACTGAACCCACTGCAGCAGCAGGAGACGTGAAATCACATCAGTGCAAAATATGTCGGCCCGTTTTCATGTGGGCCGCACTTGTTTGGCACAACAACGCATGTGCAATTGTGCAGACACAAACATCCAACACGTACACACACGAAGCCTTTGAAGTGCGTGGCCCAGCCTGCATCATGCCAGCTGTCAAAATAGCCTAAATGTCATTCTTAAACCCTGAAAGGTGACAACTTTTTCCGCAAAAAAAAAGGATCTTAGCTTTTGGTTGACTCCCTAATGCCTAAACCTTAGATCTGCAACCTGTAGCTATTTAGTCCCTCTCCTGTGGCTCCCTGTGGATCTCTATTTATGTCATTCACTGCCATTGACGGCTATAGATGTCAAAAATTTCTATTAGTTTAACATTTTTTTTCCACTTTTGTTAAATTTTTGTTTTTGTTGAGTATTAAACCTAGAAAAAAACATTCTACATTTAGAACAGATATAAAATTTATGATTAATCGTAACTAGTGAAATCATGCCATTAATTACGAAACATTTTAATCGCCTGACGCCCCTAATTTTTAATAATCCTTTCTTCTTTCAAAAAAAAAAGTATTTTAAATTATTTTTTAAAACGTTTTTAAATAATCTTTTCTTCTTTCTTTTTTTTTTTTAAAGAAAAGATTATTAAAAATTAGGGACATCAGGCGATTACATTTTGTAATCATAATTAATCGCATGACTTCACTAATTAACTCACAATTAATCACAAATTTTACATCTCTTCTAAATGTACAATAAAAAAATCTAGGTTTTTATACTCTTGTTAACAAAAGTGGGAAAAAATGTTAAACTAATAGAAATAGTTCAAATGATTTTTTTACGTCTATAGCCGTCAATGGCAGTGAATGAGTTGGAAAAAAATTATCATTTTTATTTATAATTTATTTTTAGATTAAATATTCTTTCAACGAAATAATGAATAAGATAATAAAAAGAATAATTAAATATCCAAAAATGTTGTCAGAAAAAGACACAAAAGGTAGATTAAAGTTTTTTTAATTACCTAAAAATGTCCAAAAATAAAAGCAGAAATCACGAAATTACCATAAAATGTACAAAAATTGCCCAGTCAGTCAGAAAATTTATTTTAAATTAGACAGAAAAGAAAATGTTTAATAAGTAACTATAATTTCCAAAAACAAAAGAAGAAATCCTGAAAATAAAAAGTCATTAAATTGATTTAAGAAAAGAAAGGAAAGATAAAAGGAGGAATCCAGAAAATTGCCCAAATATGTCAGAAAATTTATAGCAAAAAAGACCAGCCATACAATGACCCAAAAAAGAGGAAGTTACCATCTGTTCATAAAATTGCCAAAAATGTAAGAAATTTGACAAAAAGGCTGAAAAGTCTAAAAATATATAAAGAACACATTTTGAAAATTTACACAATAAAAAAAATATATATACAAAAACAGAAGACGAAAGGTAAAGGAAAATGAATCTCAAAATATTGGATACTGTATACTTTTTGTTACAGTGCAGCTCTAGCTCTTAGGTCCTCAGTACATCAGGCTAACACCAACACTGTCTTTTTCATCACAATGTTCAACTGTTATGTGGCTCCAGACAGATTTTGTTTTTGCATCCTCACCTAGGATGGCGTAAGCTTTGAGGTCCGGCGTTATGACGCCGCCAAATATGCAGTCGTTTCATCTGAGGGCCGCACTTATGACCAGGTGACAGGCGAGCTGGTGAGGAGGCTTCTCATGTACATCGGTGGAAGCAACGAACAAGGTAGGACCTCGTGGCGGATCATCATCAAGCTGTTTGTGTGCGTCACTGTACAAAATGTATTATGTAATAGATGTCCCATTGTACTTCCATTCTTCTGACAACAAGGTGAGGCGATGGGTACGGCAGCTCCCACCATCATCACCGTCTACCCTCGGAATGACGGCGTTTTATCCCGTCGCCTGGTGGTCGCCATCCGCATTCCTACCGTCTACCAGCAATGCCCCCCGACACCCACCGACAGTACCATTAGGGTTGAAGAGCGGCCTGGCATGACTGTCTATACACTGTACGTGACTGTAGCTTATATTTTAAGGCACAGAATTCAACTAAAATATTATTCTGACTATCCCCCCTCCCCACAGGCAATTTGGAGGTTTCGCAGGTGAGAGTGAGTACCGAGCAGAGGCCTTGCGTCTGACCCGCACCCTTGGCGAGACGGCCCCGTTCCAGCGCAAGCAATACTTCTGTTGCAGTTACGACTCGCCGCTCAAGCCCTACGGACGCCGCAATGAGGTGTGGTTTATACAGGAGGAGCCGTAGGCGCCTGCTTGCCCATTCTGACCGCTTCACTGACACTCCCACAGCGCCCTACTCGATTTGACCAAAGAAAACTGACAGGACTGTGACTTCGATATTGTTCTTCTCTTTTGATTAAACACATTCCTTACTATGCTAAAGAAAACAAGACGTCTTGGTGTATGTTTGTGAGACAAAAAATATACAGCACTGTGGATTATGCATCTACTATATATGCAAAGCAGAACATCAATGTCTACAAAATATAATGATAATATAAGTATTAAGTCATTGTCTTGCAGGTGTGAGAAAAGTGAGAGAGAAAATAAGTATACTTGAGTTTGGCAGTAATGTAGCATTGATTTTTTGTCTCAAATTAGATACAATATTAGCATATTTGCATGATTAGGGGAGAGCCCATTGACGACAGCAACACATATATATATATATATATATATATATAAGCAATAAAAAAAAAACTTCCTGTTCTTCAATTAGGAACTGGAAATGAACTGGATGTTAAGCCATAAAGTCGTGTTTTTAATATCGAGTGAATGGTTAGCTTTCTAGCTGTTTGTATTGTGATCATCAAATACAGTACGTCACTTTGTGATGGTGATTTTACGTTAAATCTGCAAAACTTTTTCATGTTGTTGTGCAGTATCCATTTTTAGTTGCATCCCTGAAACTGTTACTGTGATACATTTGTTGTGTGTGTGGCAAGAGCGAAAACATGTACTTGTCTGTCAAAAAATAATAAATATATTGTTAAAGTAGTCCTATTTATTGCATCATTTGTCACAAAGGATTTTTTTGTTTGTTGCAGATTTGTTTTACAGCAACACTAACACTGCCGCTCCCATGTAGAAAAAGTGTGTACAAACAAACAAAAAATACGATAAATCAATAAATGACCATTTTATTAGATTTCAGTTAAACAAAATTCAGACAAGCATCATTAATTTATAGACACTATATGGATAAAGCAAACTTTCCATCCACACCAAGAAAATCCATTCAGGGTGTGCAAAGACCTGTAAATAGGTGTTAACCGATTAACAAGAAAGAAATGTTTCGCCTTCGGCAGTTGTGACAGCAGGCAAAGCACTGCTGTTGTCTAAATGATGAAAGCTGGTAACTGCATACTGGTCTAATTACAAGCAAGGTTTCAGCTTGCCTTTGCATACATGAATGCAATAGAGGCTTAAGAGAACAGGGTCACTCGGGTGAGCCCTGCTTTTCCACTATTCACCAATGTAAACTGGGAATATTGCACACTTTTTGATGACATACAATTGAATGAATACAGAAAAAGTGTGTCGTTTGAGTAACTGAGAAAATGTCATTACCGTTGCTGAGTGGGATCGTCCGTAAGAGACACGATGCTAATAATAGTAAAAATGATGAGAATCGGGACTTAACAAGGCCATGGGTGCACGACTAAAATCTATTCAACACACTCCTGCTATTGTATATGAATAACAAACACTCCATTCAAAAACTGTATAGGAAATACACATTGTAAATGACACCACTAAAATACACTGCTAATAATTTTGGTTGTTGTTAAAAGCTACAAGAATGAACTCCAAGAAAGTGTGTGGTGATACAGCTCTGTCATCAAAAAGAAAAAACATTCATCATCCCACCAAATCCTTTCAGCTTACTATATGAAGCAAAAACGGCTACAGAGGACTTTTGGGATTTTTGTGGGAAATTGAAAGTTGTCATTTCACAAAACTGTATTGTGAGAGACTGAGCTGGATGTTTTTTGTAATATGCCGTATACCGCAATCAGGGATCCATCAGATGATAAAGGAGGAAGAGTCCAAGTTGCTGAGCCTTAGTTGTTTTTCTTTTCAGGAGAATGTGGGTAAGGTGCATATGGAGGAGGCTGCTCCTTCATGGGAAGAAGAACAAATACATATGAGATGGTGTGTAGGAAACAAGATGAAACCAAGCCACATGACACGTCCACATTACGGGAATAACGTCAACGTGTTTTACCGTGGGCATGTAGACATTGTGTGGATTGCTGGGATTGTAGTACGCATTCCCCGCTGCTTCGGCAGCTTTGGCGTTACCTGGCCCTGCAACAAACACAAATCAGAAAGGCCAGACAAGGGACCGCTAAACATACAGTACAATTAAGTACATAACATCTATGCTCATTTCGATTAGCCCAGCTATAGCATTTTGCATATGTGTTAGCAATAAGCTAGCAGACTTCCGTTAAAATGAAATTACGGTTGAAAGGTTAATTGTCTTCTGTCAGGCTTTAAAACCTCAACTGGGACTGACAGCTTGAAACAAGCACGCGCAACATCTTATTTGGAGAAATGTGTGCGTGATAACAGACACTGAGCAATACTTTTGTGTTTTGGCATGAATTTTGTGGTTGTGGTCAGGAACAGTTGATACAGCTCCAAACATTGTTGTAAACGAAAGAAACTTGCACTGTGAGAATGAGGCACAAAAAATGTCAGTTGTCAGAATCCCCATCTAAAAATCTGCCATCACACACAGCTTGAGGATTCAGTCCGACACACAAAATCAGATGCCCAACACGTGATATCGCAGCAGATTCAAGAAATTATGAGGGGGGAAAATAGGAAATACAGCGCATGAGAGATCATGAGCTCCTCTTTTTTTTTTTTTAGGTGGCGTGATTTGAAGTGATTCACTTTGGGCCAGATGGATCACATCTGACGGGTGCAATGACGCAGACATGGAAGAGGACAACTGAAGAGATGGGGGGAGGGGGGGGGGCATGAGGAGAGGGGGCAGACCTGGAGGTGGCGGAGCTGTCCAGTTCTGGGGGGGTGCGGCCCAGTTTTGAGGTGGCCCCGGATATGGCGGAGGTGGGGCCATGTAGTCAGACCCTGTTGGGTATGGATACATTCCTGGAGCACAAGGCAAGTCTCGAGGTCAGAAATTATCACTTTACATTGCAGACACATCACTTGGCAGTTAGCAATCCATTTTTCTCCTTTCGGTCACTACAGCCATACTGTATTGCAATTATGTTGCAGGGATATTGAACTGTAAAGGAATTTTACATGGGCAGATATGAAAACTGTGCACCAAGATTATAATAATAATATATTTATTTTTTTATTCAGTTTGTTTTAATTACATTTCACAATAGATTTGGATACATACACACTAATATATATATTTTATGTTTTTTTGTTTTGTTTTTACAGCAAATTTGCAAGTCTGGACAGATTGTCAACACACAACGTCACCGATCTTGAGGTGCCTTAAGGCCAAACAGCTGTTGTACAGCTGGAAGAGGCAAAATATATAAAGTTTCAACTCAAATCAAAATGTTTATATATGAAATAAATTCCCCCAAATTAAAAGGGACATTTTCAGTGTCATTATCATCTTTTGTTTTCTACTTAGTTTTGCAAACAAACAAGGCAGCTTCAGTTAGTTATTGGGTTGTTGTTTTGAGTTAAAGGAGAAGGATACAAATATTCGACACAAAAATGATTTGTGAAAACAGTTATTATGACGCTCTGGTCCCATCTTGTGCCTCTAGTTTGACATACACGAAAGCACCACTCCAGAGGAAACAGAAATGATAGCGGGCACCCCTTTGTAGAGCATTATATAATTATCAACTATTACTTTATTTGTTTAAAAATTGCAAACTCACCTTTAAAAGTGTCTTATACATTCAAATGTTCATTTTTTCCCTTTGTTTTCATTAACAACAACAACCTTCCTGTATGGGGAGAGATTTGTCTCAAAAATATTCACACAAACATATTGGTCATTTTCACGTGTTTTTCAGATCCACAAATATATCCGCGATTTTCACGTCTTTCTTAATTTTGTGTGTGCGTTTTCCATGACTTTTGCTTGAGAGTTGTCGAAAGTGCGTTTGTGGATCGTTGCACACGCGCGTTTAATTTTAAGACAAAAATCACGCTGTTTCAAGATATTTACACACACACACGCAAGCGCTCAAATATTCACATGTGTCTAAGGCCCGTTCCTCCGCTGTAAAAAATATATAATTTTCCTCCTGTAAACATCATTAAGGATGTAATTTATACATGTATTTAAGGCAAGTTGTATAATGTCTCAAGTCTTCTTGTTTATGTTTAACAAATTTAAAACTTCACAAATCATGCTCTTTTTGGGAGGAGTAACGGCAGCCTCACAGCTTCAAAAGTCTTGGCCTAGCCGCTATCCAATAATATATGCAGATCAGTGCAGTGGCCGATAAGCAACGAGCCGTCTCCCGTTTAAAAATAGAAATTGAAAAACGGAATTCGAGCTGTTACCTGATCTTCTATTATGTGTTAATCGTACAAAATTCGGGGAACAAAATGCGACCTTAATTTGTTTCCCTCGAGTTTGTTGTAACTTCACGTGAAAGACACTCTTCTTCTTTGGCCGCTGCTGCTTAAGTGGCGTAGAAGAAGAACATTTTACAGCAGAAGAAGAGTGTTTTTCGAGTGAAAGCAAAACAAGCTCAAGGGAAACAAACTAAGGTCGCATTTTGTTTCCCGACTTAAAAATAAACACATAATGACAGGTCAGATAAAGACTCGATTTCTGTATTTCAATGTCCAATTTTAAACAAGAAAAAGAAACGGCTCGTTCCCGTTCAATGGAGACAGTAACACAGCCTCCCCGTGGACGGCGGAGGAACGGGGCTTAGACACATATGAATATCTGAGCGCTTGCGTGCGTGCGTGCGTGCGTGCGTGCGTGCGTGCGTGCGTGCGTGCGTGCGTGCGTGAATATCTCGAAACAGCGTGATGTTTGTCTTAAAAATAAATGCGCAACGATCCACAAACGCACTTTCGACAACTCGCAAGCAAAAGTCATGGAAAATGCACACACAAAATTTAAAAAGATGTGAAAATCGCGGATATATTTGTGAATCTGAACAACACGTGAAAATCACCAATGTATTTGTGTGAATATTTTTGAGACAAATCTCTCCCCATATTCCTGTGTGTCTTGTGCGCACAAGCAATTTCAAACTGTATTCCACACCTGGAGGAGCTGTTGGGTAAGGATAGCCCATGTTGCCAGCAGCAGTTGGAGGAGGCGGGTAGAATTCATTCTGCTGTGGAGGGGGTGCATAAGGGTAACCTTGGGGAGCAGGTGGAGATGGGCCATAGCCGTTCATCATTCCCGGAGAAGGGTAGCCATGATATGACGCATCGCCGTTCTGGGATGGGGCTCCACGAGAAGCTGTAAGACAGTGTGGCGCTTTGCAATGACTTGTGGCAAAAAGGCTGTGGTGACGGAACAATGCAATAACGGGAAGTCATGAAGAAACCATTTGTGGCCAGTTTGAAGAGATGCTGGCCAAAGTCGATGGCTCCTCCACTGGGGAATGACATCTTGAAATGGGCCTGACCCTCCCAGCCACCTGGTCAGAGATGACATAATATTTCAGTAGCGTTTACACATCAGTAAACCTCTTTCGACTTCATTTTGTCAAAGAATGAGCAATTTCACTTGATTTTGTTTGTTTAACTGTTGTAGACTGTAGCTAAGCGTATGAAACTGTTATTTAAAACACTGCTGCTACAGTTAATATGTTTTAATGGTGGTGACCGTTTAGAAATTTGATTATAAAATAAAAAAAAACACAGGACACCTACCACCCGGCTCAGCTGCCACTGTCCCTTTAATGTAGTTGGCAGCAAACACGGGCTGCTCGATGCTGCAGCCCTTCATCAGATAATAGGGGAACATGGCAGAACCCAGGCAATCCTTTGTATTACTGGACACAAACACCACCTAAGCCAGCAGGGTAAAAAGAAAGACAAGTCAACTTGACAAAGAAAAGAACAGCAAAAGTACCAGCAAATAAATGTAAAGTGGGCAGTACCCTGTACGGTGTGAGGTACACAGTGCCCTTCTTGGTCCCCCTCAGCAGGTCTGTTTTACAGGTGACATCACTGAATGATAGCTCCACGTTCTTACATTCCCTTAATATACTGGTGAGGAAAGAGAAAATAAAAATCAATCAAGAGTATGAAAACAGAATTGTTTTTATTGTATTAAAACAGATATAAAATTCTTGATTAATCGTGAGTTAACTAGTGAAGTCAAACGATTAATTACGATTAAAAATTGTAAATGCCTGGCGCCCCTAATTTTTAATAATCTTGTCTTAAAAAAAAAGATTATTAAAAGTATTTTTTTTTAATTTGGGGGCGGGGGGGGGGGGTTAAAAGAAAATATAAAAAATTAGGGGCATTGGGTGATTAAAATTTGTAATCGTAATTAATCGCATGACTTCACTAGTTAACTCACGATTAATCACAAATCATTTTATATCTGTTCTAAATGTACAAACAAAAAGTCTAGGTTTTCATACTCTTGTTAACAAAATGAAGAAAAAAAAATTAACTAATAGAAATGGTTAAAAATAATTTTTTAAATTCTATAGATGTCAATGGCAGTGAATGAGTTAACAAAAAGCAGTAATATACAGTGAAACATACCGATTTGTGATTTTGCATTCACATTTTAACCTACACGTGAATTTTTCTGGAGAACTTAACACTTTTGTCTGAAAAACTCACCGATCTGACCTTATCCTGTGTTCTTTCCGTACCACCTCAAAATCCCACAAAAACAAACAAACCCTGACCTGTTCCTTCTAAATCGCCATGTTAGCAAAGGAGAAGCTAGTGTTGTCTTGAAAGCAAGTACTGTAGCAGCATAATGGACAGTTCCATTACGAGGCATATAGCATTTGATTTATGGGTGCCCAATTTACCAAAAATATTTGACCGCATGCTTGGTTAATTTGTAGTTTGTGTTGCCAGTTACAGTTAAGCAAACTTCAGTTATGCCACCACTCGACTAAGATGAAATAAATAAATAAATAAATAAATGTGATTAAGGTAGCGTAATACCCTAACATGGCGGCAAAGATAGCCGGATCACTTGCAAATGTCACATAACACACAAATCCTTAGCCTAATTGCATAAGTGCCTCAGTCATTTTTAACTTACCAGTACCGTTATATCAATAAAGGTTACTGATTTTTTTTTTTGTGTGGATTCTCAGTCAGCTGCAACAACTCATGCCGAGATGCTCAACTGCAGCAACGCCTGACCTCTGCTCCTGACGTCACACAATAGGCCAATTCAGCACTCAATGCTACTCTGTGCACCGCAACTTCACTTTAAACCGGTTAACTTATTTACATTAACGTTTTTATGCAATGCAGTGCCAATTTTCTTTATTGAAAACGCGTAACAAAACTATTGTGATTTGGGGAGGGGCTAGGGGAAAAAAAATGATTAGGCATTTCACTTCGTTTCAGCGAGTCAAATTAATTTGATTTGCTTGGTCACGGAAAGAAATTACATTTGTATGTCAAGTTACCACTGTTTATTTAACGTTGTTGACCGTATTTAGTTTAATATTAGAATATCGTGCCACCGTTTCGCAAAAGCTTTGCATTAACACCTCTCAGTATGACGGAATTAAATTCTACGTCACTTCAAACTAAAAATAGTGCCCACATTACGAATGGTATATCTCAAGTGTATGATAACTATTCATTCGATTGTATTTGGTATAAAGTGGCCGACAAGTGTAACACGATAATGTAATGTCAACATCTAGGCAGAGTCTGACTTCCTGTTTTGAAAGTTAGCTTAGCCGCCATCCTTCGCCGAACATGAGCTAACACGACAGAGGAAGTTATCTTCATACTTTGAAAATCCGCTTCAATAATATTCTTAAAAACATCACGTGAACATTGCCAGCAACACAGCAGCGTTAGCAAAGTTAGGCTAAAGCTAAACTAGGCCACTAAGCTTGTTGTAGATTGGAAACTAAACAAGCCAACAGGAGGTTCAATTTTCCATTAAATCGCATTAGCAAAAAAACACAACTACAACAAAGGAAAAATTCATACCTTTCTCCATTGTTAATCAACACTCCGCCGTTTTGGGAGTGATTTCTGTTAAACGCCATGGTTGTGTAGCTGTTCGCTAGATCGTGTTGGGAGTTTGTTTGTGCTCGACCGACATGAAACGTCACCCGCGTCACGTCACCACACCAGCTGGACATTCGTAATTTCCCGTAAAATATCATCAAAATTGACTGATTACGTCCTTAAAACGTTCGTGCCTGAAGGGCACAATAAAATTGAAAATTCATTTTAAAACGGACTGGCCAGGTCATTTGTAGATTAAGGGTATTTTTGTGTGTATATACAAAATGCTTCATTTTAAATTTAATAATAATAATAATATGGGAATCCGATCCGCTTGTTTATTTATTAACTATAAACTATAATTATTTTTGAATGAAAAACAAATACATACATAGAATCAATTCTTGTTTGCTTATTTTATGAAATCTAATTGATAAATTTTTCAAACATTTTCATAGAAGAATGAAAACTTATTTGCATGAAATATTTTAATGATAAAATAATCAAACAATGCATGATCATTTTTAATTTAAAGTTTATTATCATTTCAAGTAAAATACATATTTTATTCATTTAATCTTTAATGTAATACATTATTTCATAATTAAATACAAGGTACCATAATTTAAATACCACACAGTAAAATTACCAATTATTTAATTTCTAAGCATTTATTTTACAAATTGTTTTGTAATATTGGATTATTATTATAATTATCCAAACAATTATTGAGATGAATGAAAAAGAGGGGAAATAACATTGTTTAGTAATTGATTAATGTTTAAAAAAAAAAAAAAAAAAAACTAAATAACTCTCAAATTATTATTATTATTTTTTTTTTAAAGAGCAATGTTTTTATGTGTGGCATTGACTAGCATATGCAGCTCAGTTACTTTTAGAGCTGGCTGGCAGTGGCTGCCGTCATCACATTTGGGCCATTAATCCATTGAATAATGGTTGCATTGTGTCTCTCAGTGAGCTCCAGCAGGCTTCCAACCAATTAAAGCTAATTGGTCTCTCACGTGTTACCTGCCTGCTTCAACTAGAGAACCGCCTAGTTAAAAGTGGGCAAAGCTAAAGAAAGACCCAGCTTTAAAGCTACAAAGAGATGAATTGTAATTTTGTAACATTTTGTTTGATTTCCATCATTTTGACCTTCAACTTTCAACCCAGCCTGTGTACCGAACAGGGCTCAACGCCATTTCAGAGGCGAAGTCTTGCCTTGCCCAAAGTCAGCTGCTTTCAAAGGGGAATAAAAGCTGTGTTTGGATCAAATATCAGTCATATTCGTGTAAAAGGTGAGTGCCGGTTTTGTGTACTGCCAAAAAGGCAACTATTAAGCTACTCACTTTGTAAATTGGTGGTCGCTTTGCTTTTATGACAGACAAATCAGGGGCCACATTTAGAGTGCATCAATCTGAGAGCTTGTGTGGCGTTAAAATGGCCAGACGCAAAAACCACAGTCTCGTTTTCTTCAGCACATATGACGGCTGCTACGCTCAAGTGAAGGTATGAAAATTTTGCATGATGTAATCGGCTCATATTCCAGAAATAGTAGAAATGCGGGTGTATCTCAATCAATTTGAATAGCACAGATACACTTTCGTTTCAGTAGCTCAATTGGAAAAAGTTAAACTTGTATTACGTTACATACATATTCACCAAACTATATTTCTATTTTATCTCTTTGTACATTCCAATTTTTGAGCTGGTGAATTTTGGGCTTTTGTTAGCTGTAAACATCTAAAAGATGAAATCCTGAACCATTTCACCCTGTGTTTAGTTAATCTATTGACTCTTTCAATTGAACTACATGATATTCTTAAAGAAAGTGTTTATCCCACTATTTGAATATGTCAATAAGTCAGCATGTAAACTGACATGACGACTTTGAAACCTCAGGGCAGTGAAGTGGTCGTCCCGCTGCAAGTCCAGCTGACAGGAGATGGTCGATGGTTGAGGGTAAACATCAGCTGTCCTCTGACAAGAAGACCCAGACAGAGGACACCCCTCCTGCCAACCAGTAAGTGTGGAGATGAGCAATCAACAAATGAGGGCACTGTTCCAAACTACAAAACCAAATCTTTATTACTTAATGGAAATGTGTCAATGTATTTCAGAATTCCAGGGAAAGTGTGCCATCCACAAAGACCTCCAAGTGAAGTGCGGCCAACAAGGATTGTCTCCAGATTCCTGTGCTGATCATGGATGCTGCTACAATTCCACAGATTCAACATGCTACTACAGACTCAATTGTAAGCTTCTAGAAATAATTACAATTTGACTTGTGCGCGTAAAGAGATGCATTTTTCTGCTCCGGCCCCTCTTCCAGCCTGCTCTCTGGATGGACACTTTGTGTTCGCTGTAGAAACGGCGACGGACTCGTCTATGCGCCCGAGAAGCCTCGCAGTCAAGAATCGTCCACGTTGCGTCCCTGTGATCACCACCCCGGACGCTGCCATCTTTAAGATTCACGTCACGGATTGTGGGGTTAAAACAAAGGTCATGCACATTCCTTGATTACAAACCTCCTTTACCAGTTGCTGTGAGTGGATTAGGACTACTAAATGTAATTTAGCTTAGCGACTCCACCTGCCTTTAGGTCAAGGGAGATGTCGTGGTCTATGAGTTATTGGTGGAGGAGCTGCCTGATCCAAGTCGAACGAACCACTCTTCATTTAGGTAATTTATATCACGCCCTCGGCCTTGTGCTGCATGAGCGTCTTTACTTTCAATTTGATTTATTTTTTCCTAAGTCTCCAGGTGGACTGTGAATATGAAGCATTGGCTGCAGTAAACCTGCGTTCCCTCAACACGGTGACCAACCCGCCACCTGTGGTTGCTCTGGGAACCATCGGAGTGCAGATGAGAATTGCCACTGGTGATAAAACAGGATCAGAGCGCCACTCCTGTTAGCTTTGAAATGAAGCATTTGCTCGTCTGTCTAGATGCATCCTTCACATGTTTCTTTGCGGAGGACGAGCTTCCACTGATAATGCCACTGCGTGAAACGGTGTATGTGGAAATTTCAATCGCCCAACCGTCGCCAGATCCCACCCTTTCGCTGCATGTAAGGGATTGCTTCGCCTACCCGGCATCTCGACAAGCTGTGTGGACTCTTCTCAATAACGGGTAAGGGATTAACAGATTCGCCGAATTGAGGGTGCGGAAGCTGCTAACTCGATGTTCTCCTCCTGGATAGATGCCCAAACCACCTGGATGACTCCAGAAGTTCAGTCCCTGTGGACAACCAGGGCAAAACGTATTCCCATTCCCAAGTCAGGAGATTTGATGTCAAGACATTTGCCTTTTTCAATAAAGGTCATCCAAGTGCGGAGGAAGTAAGCCTTAAAAAGACATGACTTTGTTCTAAAGTACAATGAAACTTGCCAACCTATTTGATTGTATCATTTCTTAGATGTACTTCTACTGTTGGGTGGAAATCTGCACCGAGGATGTGGACTGTGCCCAACGCTGTGCCATCTGTGAGTACTTGGCATCATGTGGGATGGATGTATTCAGTGGCAGACTCCTGACTTAACTCAATATTTTTATTATTATTACCACCACTTTCATGTTGCGGTTATAGAAACAATCTATCACTATACAAAAGCATGCAACTGTGCCATGTATTAATTAATTTGTAGCTACATCTAAAACTGCATCGTACTCGCCAGAAGTGCCGCTTATTTTGTGTTAACATTTACTAGTCCAACTTTGGTTGTAACAAGTTTTGCTCTGACTGACCAATCAGGATGCAAAAAATGCTGACATCGAGGGTCTGCGAAGGCTTATTTGGAATCTGGCTGGTTAAAAACGGTCCCATTGCTAAGAGTTTGGATTACATCTGCTAGAACACCAATTCTAAATGCATGTGGCAACACAGAGGCTGTGAACTGATTGGACAAAAAAATATATAACATGTACACTTAAACCCTGCATACTCGTGTTTCGGCACCTGCTTCTCTCTATCTATATAATATTTTGGGCTTTTTGCCCCCTCGCACTTTTTTTTTTTTTTGTTTGTTTTTTTGTGGAAAATTTATATTTATCAGCTTTTTTTATTTTTGGGGTGGAAGTAGAAAAAAACACTACATTTCAATGTGCGTCAATTAATGGATCACCAAAGAGTTGAGGCAACTTGATTAAAATAAGAAAAGGCGCTCTGAATTACTTGATTCTACACAATAAAATGCACCACTAGCATAGAAGCCACAGATCAAAACATTCGCAAGCTTCTATCACTTAAAAATAAATAAAGTTTTGCAAGGAAATATAGCAGTCCTTCCCTAATATGCAGGATGCATACTGTATAGCTCACTGGCCATTTTACAATGATCATGTACATTAAAAAAAAAAAAAAAAAAGTCATATGGATGTCTATGTGGCTTTTTCGTCACTAATGCAAGTGGATGTCAACCACATTACCTCTTCCTAGTTATTTATACATTGTCGTCAGTGGCGATTGCAAATATTAGGGCCTGTTGACGATGTAAGGGTTACACATCTGTGTTTATTTCTCCGACTTGAAAAATCCACTCATGAAGCATTCATACTTTAACCTACATAGGGCATAATATTGTTAGTATGACAGTAAAGCACTGGAAACCTCAGGCACAATACTAAAATGTTCCTATCCCCCACATAGCGTCTGAAGGTGAGAGACGCAGAAGAGAGGCTTCATTTGAAGCGCATGCCACTCAGCTGGTCTCATTAGGCCCTTTGTTGTTGTGTCAGAGTAGCACGACAATTCAAGACAATCCACGTGTTCAGCAGAATACCGGTAAGTCCAACTCGTGCCATGACCAGTCACCATCATATGGATCATTGATTGTTAATAATGCTGTCTCTTCCTCAGTACGTAAAGACATGCTATTTGTTCTCTGTGGCTTCGGGGCGGCGACAACGCTACTGCTGGTGGTGATGATGATGATATTGTGTCTGAGCAACAGGAAGTGTCACAAGCCAGAAGCAGCACAAGCCTCCGATGCTCAAGTTGAAAATGTGACAACATAATAAACATTTCACTTAACTCTCAGTTCCACTTTACTCTCTTTTTTTTTGTGTCCGTTTGCTCATGCAGTATCTGATTAACATGCTATTAATTAAGCTGCTAGTTCATTGTTTTCATTTAAATATAAATACAGCTGTGTATGCATGCCTGCCTTCAACTATGGAAGTTTCTCACGCGGGTCTCAGAAGTCATCTTAAAACTGCTGAGACTAGAAGCTGATGCTACGTTGCGTATCGCGGGCTTAACACAGACTGACTTTGCGGTCGGTCACTTACTATAAGGTGCCAATTTCTTGATGACTATAGTATGGTGGGTATTATTTTAAAAACAGTTTGGTAAATAATGACTTACAGCTGGCCCTACAGGCTTTTAAAAGTAAGTCAAATCAAAATTGTTCAGCATATGCTCAATGCGCTACTACTAGTCTAAACAGAATTGTGATTTAATATTGCATTTGTGTAATATGAATTAAACTGAAAAATCCACCTGTTTTTATCTTAAGGGACTGCCACTTGCTATAGAATGAAAATGACATCACTGTGCTAATTCTGCATTTGAGGGAAGTGGGAAGTCTGACTTTTCCGACCTTTGACCCGGGAAAAGTGCACTGTAACACTTTTGAACTGGTAGGTGTAAATTGCGAAGGTGGGGGAGGATCTGGACTTTACTGGTCGGCTTCAATCTGTCATCACTCAACAATGGCAACCCACATGGAGACACAGACCATGAATGGCAAAACAATTTAGATCATAAACAATTTATTTATTCAAAATAATGCAACGCGACTTGTATGGACTGTGTGAAGATAGTTATCTCACTGCATGAAGTTACTCTGAAATGTATGAAATACTTTGAAGATATGTGGAAGGTTTGCTGGAGTGAAATTAGACTTCCCACCTTCCTCGAATGCAACATAAGCCTATCACATGACCAATGACAGAAAACAGGTGAGCCTTGATTGGTTGTTACCGGCGCCCTTACCATAGGTGTCAAACTCCGGTTTTGGATGTTTCCGTTCTCCAACACAGCTGATATATGATCAGCTCATCAGCAAACTCTGCATAAGCCTGATAAAGATCCTGCTGATTGGAATCAGCTTGTGTTGGAGAACGGAAACATCCAAAACCTGCAGGACTGACTACGGCCCTCCAGGACCGGAGTTTGTGAAATCAGTCCAAAAAAAATAACCAGGTAGAAAACAAAACTAACATTTTCAAGTACAGTCTAGAATGAAACCCAGTTGACCAAAATTATATGATTCAATCAGATGAGGAATTTTTAGAAAATGTTTTCATGAGTTTTAAGTTCAATAAGTACACCAAAAGTGGCCCTCATGGAGCCAAAACATACAATCAGATGTAAACAAGATAATATATAGAATATTTGGGAATAGTTTGAAATTACAAAATCAAACAAAAATGGGAAGTTCCACGTTTACATTAACAAAGCTAAAAACTGATAAGAAAGGTGGTTGCAAATAGACAGCACAGAGCTTACCGTTAGTCTTGTTATTGTAAGTTCAAAATTGAACTTTAATCAAACTAAGCAGCTACAACTACAGAATTGAAAGCTGAATGTTTACATTATTACACTCATGACTATTCGGTATCAGTCTGAATTGAGATAAATTACTACATGACAGGTGTTTAAAAATCAAAAGTTTCCTTTATAGCATGAACACAAGTTATACATGATGAAGCCTTGAAAAGGGTGGAATGAAAACTGTCCCCGCCATTGTTTGTAGTTTTTTTCCCCCACAACAAGTAAAAGTCTACCACTGTCTAAAAATGAATGTCCCAATTTAAATGATGTATTGTGGTGTGCAAAAGCAGAATGATGATAAAATAAGCAACATCTAGGTTGCCGAGTGAGAAACAACGCAGTGAACTGAGCATATGTACAATGCTTGTTGCTTTAATACGGTTTGAACTGCCTTTGAGCCCTCAGGAGCGCTATTCTCTGTTTGTCCTCCTCAAACTTTTTCCTGAGTTCAGCAATATCTGAAACAGAACAAAAAAAAAACATTGAATGTATCACATTTTCACAAGTTCACTATGATGTTAAAAATCACCCCAGATGTTCATTAACAATTAAAACAAAGACCACTTACGTTGTTTCTGTGTGTTTTTATGCTGCCAGGAGTAGAAGTTCAAGAGCTCCTTCCTCTTCTTCTTCCCCATCTCCTTCCGCAGGGCCTTTTGGTTGGCGACCTCGCTGTGGGGTCGTGCCTTGTGCCCCCTGCTGACTTTCACCCAGCCCTCCTCATCCTCTTTTTGTTGCTCCGCCTCCTGCTTTAGGCGCTCCTCTTCCTGGTACAAATGAAAGCAAAGACATTAAGTCCACGCAGTGTGCTAGGAACAGGTAAAAGGAAAGTACTTACTTCTTCTTTCATCTTGTCAAAGTTCTTCATGAACTCATCGACTGCATTTTGCAGTTTATCCGGCTGGACAAAAGAGTCTTTGTACTGTTGAATCCATTCTACCGAGCCATACACAGGTCAGACAAACACAAGTTACAGTACAGAGGGACAGGGACGAAACAACATTCATTATGGAGTTATTAATGCTGAAATTTGACTTACTTTGTACACCAGTCTTAACTGTATGCTGAGTTGAGCAGACCACCAGAGGCACATTGTAAGGGTGCGATTTAGCTGCTGCAATACTGGAGGGTTTCTGGAACACGATGTAACCAACTTTGAAGCACTGAATGGACGACAGTGAGGAAAGGCATGAGATGAGAAGAATGGCAGATTGCACAACATAAATGATTCAACTACAATATTGTTAGTCTACCCGTTTTTCAGCTGGTTTGAAGAATGTGGACAGTGTAGACCCAGACTGGTGTGATAAGCCTGGGTGGTTACTCAACTCCACCGACTGAACAGAACCAAACTGTGAGAACAATTCCGTGATGACATCCTGAAAGACATGCACACAATTTTGGGATGAAATGATGCCTTGCATGGTTATTTATCTTTTTACTCAGTGGCAAGATTAGGTCTTCTAGTGTGTACTTGGTTTTCTTGGTACAGTATGTAGTTGATGACCCATTCAAATAAAAACACCACTGCTCTTACAATTACAATTGCAATTACACACACACAAACGTTTGTTTTACTATCTTTGTGGGGCCATCTCATAATGCATTTCCTAGCCCCTTCCCCTAACCCCAACCATAAAAAACGATTGCCTACGCCTATTCCTTACCCTAATAACATAACCCAATTCAAACCTAAACTCTAAAGCCAAGTCTTGACCCTCAAAAAGAGGTCTAAACTTGTGGGGCCCAGCAAAATGGGCCCACCCGTCAACTCTGTGAAATCCCGATATATTGGCCCCAATATGTAACAAAAACAAGACCACACACACACACATTGTACCTCAGAGCAGTATGGCGGTATGTTGAGGACAAACAACGTCCTGTCGAGCGGTCGGTGGGAACTTGTCGCTGATCGAACTTTGTGCTCCTTCACGCACAAGTTGTGTTCAGATTTCGTGTCCGAGTTAAACTTCAAGGGCAACACTGGAGGAGGAAAGGGGAAGATATTCAATTTAGCATGACGAAGATGTTTGTAATTTGCGGAACCCAGAAGCTAAACTACATAAATATTGCTCATATACCTGTAAATCCTCCAGGAATAATACAAGCCTTGTTGCTGGCATGTTTGCGCTTGGACGGAGCCATCTTGTTTTGACCTTTCACACCGGAAGTAAAATGAATCTGCTTTCCGTTCCTATGGTTTCGTACGTAAATCAGAACTCAACGAAATGTCATAAAGCCATAAATATAAAAATGAGAAAATATTTAGTATTTAAATTATACACTAAATTTCGCCTCTATCAAAGTAGTTAACATTTTATTTATAGTCACTGTAGGATGTTTGTCTTCCTGTAGAAAAAAAAAGAAAAAAGAAAAAAGAAAAAAGCACATTCCGAGGAAAGAAAATGTGATTTGACTTGAGTACTGTACTTCAATGTTTTAAAGCATTGTTCTATATATTTAACGGTCACCTGGATTGTGCGTCAGTCAAATTCAGTGGAGGCGTAGTAGTAGCCAGTAGGGGCCTTTTTATCTCCTTATAAAGACCCCGAATTCAATGTGCGTTGTGAGGAACCCGTACAGCGTTATGAAACAAATCACTTCTTTGAATACTGTATAAGACCAGAGACACTTGTGATCAAGACTTTTCAGCTAGTCACAAATCATGGCCGTTGTACAATAGCAGTGCAGAGATGTGCCAGCCTTCTTTAAAGCCCCCCCCCCCCACCAAAGATAGCGCTATTTGCTCGCCTCCAACACACCATTTGAACCCTCAATGCAATCTCAAGTGCTGTGCACATTACACAATCATTTGGAGGTCATCTATTACATTTCGACTTTATGACCAAGTTCTTGATAACCTTTCCCTAATCCTGCAGGACTGTGTTTCCTAGCACAAATTTAGCATGAAATAAAATTTACTCGGTAATAGATAATTTCTCAGGAAGCCAAAGTAAGAAAAACAAGTCTTTGACAACCTCTACAAAGCTACATTTTTAATGACATTTTAAGGACAAGATCTGACCTCTCGAGTCTTTTTCTAACTGACAAATCAAAAGAACAAAGTAATTTACAGTATAAAACAATGAGTAACATATACCGTACCGGGGTGAACAAAAATTTAAAGCCAGTCAATCATCAAAATGCTGAATGTCACACAATCAACAATAACAACACAAATTATGACCGGGTGAAACTGTTTAACATACAAAATAAACTTTGGACTTGGACCATCCTTCTGGTGATTTTATTTATTTAGCATTCTAAACGAACCCTTATCAGATATACAAACTATCTGTCCCATGTAATGAAACATTTTGGATTATTGAGTCTACTTTCTGTTGCACCTCTAAGAACTGAGCACAGACGGCTCAAAAGCAATAGCATTATAGACATCATAAATAAACCCCAATTTGATGGGTGGATTAAACACATTTGTGCTAATTTGTAGTATGACAAACACTTGGGTTGGCTTGTTTCAGTTGGGCCAATTTGGGAATAGCATGGGACATATAGCAGAGCAATCAAAAACAGGATGCTGCTCAAACCTCTTGAGTATTTATGTATGTTGAATGTGTAAAAACACTTTTTTTTTTATGTGTTGTGTGGCTGCTGTCCAAATGAAAACCACTGAGGATGCATCAATGTTATAGAACAGGTACGAGCGACAGCCTATATTTTAATGCGGAAGGCAGTGGCCTGAGAGTTGGGGGGCTCGGTGGTTGAGGAGGACTGTGCAGTGGACTTGAAGAGAGCTTTCAGGATAGTCTGGGGGTCCACCTCAGGGGTTGGCTGGGAAGCTCGCTGGCTTGCAGAACGTGACAATGAGGGAGGAAGGCCATCTTTCTTGGCCCCACTGCCTGCACCTGGGGTGTCGCTGAGCCGCCTGGAACAATAAGGCACGCGCTTTCATGTCATATTTCCAAACTTAGACAATGCAGCAATAATAGTATTCAACATTCTAGCCAGTCAGAATCACCTCTGCTTGTACATATTAAGACTCAATCAGTCTCTCAGACATATTTGTCTTTTTAGCACCCAGACATTTCAAACCCATGTACTTACTAATATATATAGTATTCTCCCATTTATTATAATTAATTAAAATTATAATATTATTATAAAATATATATTTAGCACTGGCATTTTAACCAAGCACAATATAAATTGAAACGTGCCCACACCGCAGACATGTTGGCTAATGGTACATTAAACACCAAACGAGGGTCAAGCATTTTCTGGCGGTGCGATTGCCATCCCGAAATCATATCAATTGCTTCATTTAGGGCGCCAAGAAACCTCTAGTTTATTACGCCGTCGGCACAAGTCTCAGGTGTTAGCGGCTAGTCGCATGTGTGTGTGTGTATCCAGGTTGACAACGGTTGTTTCTGTTTTCTCTATAGACTAGTGTTTCAGGACTCAGTCAGATTATTTTCCATAATCGTTCAGACCAATTTGCGTTCATACGTTCCAAATGGACATATTTTATATTTGAGTTGAATCATGTTATTTAATGGTTTTTGTGTTTTATAAAATAAAAGGAAGACAAAGTCCTATATCAAAAAATTATCTGATCCGTGATTCAAACCCGTAATCTGTTCCGAACCGTGAGTTTTTTTTATCCATTGCACAGTATTTAACACTTAATGAGACAAAAAAAAGGTGCATTAATATACATTAATTAAAAATGGATCAATAATAATTTTATAATTGAACCGTAACCCCTGAATCGTAAGGTGCCAAAAATTCCCGCCTCTACTTGTTAGTCAAAAAGTGTTTTGCAAGTTAACTCAAATTGAAGAAGATAAACTGTTTTCATATTAATTCATGGTTCAACTGTCTTTATTTTTAGCAAAGGCCGAACCTGTAAATCCAAAACATATACGTCTAACTAATTTGATGTTTTTTGTTATACTGATTAATTTAGTGCTTAGGTTTCAATAAAAAAGGCATAAAAGAGGACCTTGAAAAAAAATTGCATATTAAATCAGAATCACAACCACTGGATTTGATTTAGAAAAACAAAATCCTTCAGGCCTCATCAAGAGGGATGAAATTGTAGCACATTATACGCGGTCACAACTTACAGTGTAAGTAATGGATGCAAAATAAAGAATAAAGCCTATTGAGCTCACTTACAAGAGAATGGGCTGATCAGAAGTGATGACATTTCCCTGAATGTGTATGTTACACTTCATAGGCTGACCTGTGTGTGAAGCAGGACAAAAACAGCATCAGTGTGAATGTTTGCTTTCATGATTACGTATCACATGTACAGTATACCACAATATTGGCTGACAGATCAAGTTGATGGGTTTGTTTGCTATGAAGACTCACCATCCAAGCAGCGGTTATTGTACTTCCTATACGCACTCACGGCATCCTCCTTGCGGACAAACACCACTTCAGCTACGCCCACCTTCACCAGGCGAGCTCGCTTCAAGGCACCGCACACACAAAACAGCTCCTGTGAACAAATTCATGTGGAGGGACAAAGTACACAATGAGTCACCGCCGGTAGAGAACAATGTTTAGAACACTTACTGAATATTAAACATGGGAGTTTTCTTTGTAAATAGCCTGCGATTTACTCACCACTATGTCTTCCTCAGTCACACGGGGATGCAAGTTATTCACTGTAATTTTTGTTCCTTCCAATGGGCTGAAAACAGGCTAAAACAAATGAGAACAGAAGATGCAATGACAATAAATCACAACTCTGGCAAGAAAGCTTACTTTCCCATCTAAAATTGAAAGAACAAAATGATGTATTTCTACCTCTAGTCCTAGAAACGGGTTACAAGGATATAAATTTAGACACTTCAACACCACACACAATTACCATTAACGGTCACGTGTTCTACTGTGTACAAAGTTGACCTCAGTTTTCAAGGTTTGTGTGTTGGCTTCAAAATGTGTACTTGACACTTTTGAATAATGTACTAATGTGAGAACTGTTTTTAAATGGAGCTGGAGAATCATGTAAACACACACTAAGACTGGTAAAAAAAAAACAGATGCCACCACTTAAGTGGTCTGCTTCCACATGATGCGGGGTAAGGTTGTCTACCTGAGGGGAAGGGGGCGGCGCTGAGCTGTGTTGAGCTGAGCTTTGCTGGAGAGTCCTAGAAACAGGCTTCAATGCTGCAGCGGGAGGCCGTGGGGCCGCTGTACTGGTGGTGGGCCGAGTGGGGGCAATGGGGACGGGAGGACGAGGGGCTGAGTAAGCATCATTTTTAACAACCTTGGTTATTGGGGCTGACATGGAAAATGGGGAGCCCAATGGACCATCCTGTAAATGATCGAAATGGAATAGTTCAAATATGTAACTGTGAGACATAATAAGAAAGCATGTCTGTTTTGATGTAATATAAACACTTACCCGTGACTGTAGCAAATTGTTAGCAGTAGTGATTTTGAATTGTTTACTTGGGGGGCAATCATGATCATTTGAGACAGCCTGGGGGAGACAAGTTACAGTATTATTTTTTTTTACACTACAGTGATAAAAATATGAGACTTTACTGGAAAGTGAATATTTAACCTGTGTGTGTAGACGCATTCCACCAAGAACCCCAACTGGGCGTTGCTGTAAAATGAGGTTGGACAATTCGGTTTTAAGTTTGATGGTAAATATGCAACATAAACAGTGCAATGATGCACAAGGCCTAACCTGGATGGTCTTGGTTATTTTTAGAGGCAACAGAGTGGATGCCTGGGTTTGCGGCCCACTACTCATGCTCCTCTTAAGGCTCAGTCGATCACGAGCATCTGTCATTCCTTTGTTCAGATTGCTGATTGGGCCATCCCTCCCACTCAGTCCTTGCACGTTTGGGGCAAATAGCCTTGTGTTCACACCTGCAAAGTTGTTGTTAGCCTGGATCTTTATCTGCGGCACAAGTGTGTGGCTCTGCAGTTGGTGTGCCACTGCTGTCTTTTGGATGGTCTGTACAGGCACAGTGAACACATTCTGCTGCTGTTTACGCGAGTTGATCATCTGACGAGCATCCTTGACTCCTCCGGCTGCTGCTCCGCCCCTGCCGCGGATTTTAAAGCGAGCATCTTTCTGAATTAGCTTTTCTCTGGCATCTTTCAATGGAAAACCTGACAAAAGATGCACAAAACACAGGCTGTGATGAAAATATATGGAGAACGGGACTCACACAACGGACATGACTGTACAAAGTCTTGAGACACTACTTCCACATGAGTCATTTGACATAGAAAAGCAATCATTCAAAAAAATTTTTTTAAAGAGAGGTAAACTGACATAATTTCAAATTGATGGGCAACTGATAGGAACCAGAACCTCCCGCCACACAAAAGAGGAGAGAGTTGGATTATGACAATTTATGGCTGCTTCACCACAACACCATGCCTGCTCACAATGGCCTGAGCATCCAATAGTTCCTTGCCAAAATAATTTTGACGTGGCTCAGGCTCTGTTCAATTTCTTCCCTCTCTCCCAACCTTGAGCGGGTCATTAAGGGGACCCATTTTAAATTGTGGGAAAAAATCAAAACGGCCCTGACGGTGGCACTGCGGAAGATCCCACAAGAATCCTTCCATGAGCTAAGGATGGTGTGTAAAGGTAGGCCGGGAAAGTGTGTTAGATTCGAGGGGGAATGCCTCTAAGGGCAAAACTAGCAATAGTGCTTGTAGTTTGGATTTGAAACAAATATTTTGTGATACCAGTCGTGGAGGTTGACTGACAAACCTCATACACGCATTACCATGCTAACTCCACCTTACTAATAAATGGTAAATAAACAAGACATTATAACACTTTTAATAAGTAAATACTCATGTAACATTCTTACCAGCGCCTCCACCAAGTCGTTGTCGAACATCAGTCATACCAATCCTTTGACGGGCATCAAAAGAATTGCCAACACCTCCTGCACCCCGTCCAAACATGGTTCTGGAAAGGATGCAATGCAATAGGTTAATACATTCAGCAATATACAAATATAGCAATGCTTCAGTTGCCTTTGGATTATTAATCAAACCACAGAGAACAAGGGTAGTAAATGGGCGGTCAAATAAATATAATCTAACTTTGGAAGTCAACCGTACCAAGTTAACTTCGTACACACACAAGTATTGCCTGTGTAGCTCGGTATTTCTAAAACCATTACTTAAACGAACTAACCGATTAATTAATTGTCTCACCGTGTTATATAAGCACAGTTAAATAGGAATTGTTTTATATTTAGACGACATGCTACATTTTCGGAAGGCTACGTAGCTGCTAAAATTATCCAGTCTGCTAAAATAACATGCGCATGAAAAAAAAAAAAACTTACTAGGTCACGCAATCAAAATAAGTTGCACAACTAGCGCAATTCAACGGATATTGCTACCAACAAATATAATTGGTCAACGAATTGAATTCCAAACTGAATGAAAACACAATTCGAATGCAAATGGCCTAACATCGAGCTAATGCTAATACACGCTCGACAAGCGCTGGCTGTGGGACCCTGAGCAAGCTACCATTAGTTCACGATTAGCCAGAAATCTCCCAAATGCGCCTCGATTCTCTGTTAACAGTTTTACTGTAACAGTACAAATGTCCCAGACCAACAATTAATAAGGCGTATAGTAATTAAGCAGTCGTTTTACCGTTTAACTGGCACCTTAACGTTTATTCCGCGTTGTCTTATCACTTCATCCAAAGATACGTCCGCCATTTTGCAGCTCTATATTAAATTGCACATGCGCGGTTGTCGACGTTACGGACGGCCTGTTGGTTCAGAAAGTATTTTATATTAAATGCATTCTGCTATTTTTATCACAACGCACACTTATATTTGTTTACAGAAATTCACATATAGTATGTGTACTAACTATATAAAGTACAATGTAACTGACAAAAAAATACGTTTAATAAATAGAAGCATTCTTACAATCGATTGTTCTTGATTCGTGGCTCCGTCCTGCCTCCCATGAGCCTTTGCGCATATCATAAGTGAATCCACAATAAATTAACTACACTAAACTAAATCAAAACACGCAGTTATCAAACGCAGTTACTAATCCGGATGTGTTATAGTTAAGATAATTATAGAACAGTTTTATGTAGTACGCCATGGTGCCCATTGTTACAACTCTGACTGAACAAATATAGTCGATGTGTATATGTATAGCTTCACGACACTGTTGAAGGTATGCCTTAAACTGATGAGTAAGGAAAATAACGACGCGGGGTGACGCCCGTGTCCTCGTACAAATTGCGAGAAGAATTTTTGAAAGGGGATAGGTCCGCCCGCTGAAGTGACTTGCCTACTTTGCGAGATGCTTTGCAGGATATGGATCTTCCCTGCCCCCCAATCGGTTAAGAATATCTATCTGTTTTATCTTCTTACATATACAATCGGATCTGATGTCCTCTTAGTTTCTATCAGAAATATTTTTTTTCAATAAGACGCACCGTTAAGCATTTTAAACTACAACAAAAAACGATATTAAACATTGTTAAAAAGTTTCAAATTAAAACAACACCTTACACCGCTATGGCGGTTATGCAACGTTTTAACTGCTTTATTGAGAAGCGATCTACACTTTGAAAACATCCATCGATTTTGTGTATTGTTAATCCTGTTCAGGGTAGTGGGGAGTTGGAGGCTACCCCAAAATGCTTTTGGGCGATAGGCAGACTGCACATAGTATGAGGGCACATGTAGAGACAGATAACCATAAATACTAATGCAAAACCACTAACAGCCTGTACAATTTCCGAACACATATTTATCATAATAGATGGAAAGTACCTAGAAATGTCATCATGCCTTAGCTTTACAACACGTCAAATATTATTATTTTTAAACCTGGCCCTGTAACAATGACGTCATAAACTTCACCGGCAGAGGGCAGCATTCGTCCATTGTAATTGCAATTGCTGCTTGGACTTAAAACGCATGAATGCGGTAAAGTACTGCAACTCCCGTGATGCAACTGGGCATGCACAGATCCAAGCACAGCGGGGTGAAACGGTCCCCTATCCAGGTTCCCGCAGCTCATCACAGCTGTGCTGCAGATCCGCTCCAAGAGAAATGGCAGCAGCCTTGTCCCGTGCCCTCAAACTACCCGGTAAGATGCAAACACCGCGAGGTCAGCTTTAAACACGAGGTAGTGACGTTTAGGGCTGTATAAGATAAACATCCTTGCGGAGAACACCAAGGGAATCTGTCGCATCTGACATGCAAATCGGTCTTTTTGATGTGTCACTAAATTAGCATCATTCTGGCACGTTTAAAAAAACAAACTGTCAGACACCGTACTAACGAGGGGTACGCACGTATATATTTATGAACGTGCTGGCTTATGTTCCTCTTTAAGCATCTCTGCTACCTGCTAGCAGTCAGCTAGCTAAAGTTGACACCCAGACCACATTGTCACATTGACCTGAGAGAGCATCTTATCCTTCCCGCTACCTCCGAGTTTTCTGACATTTTTTTTTTAATCCGCGAATAATTGTCATTATTTTAGACTGCCTACTTGTCCCTGAATATATTTATTCTATGTTTTATGTTATTTGTCACGTGGAATTTAGTCTCAGTTAATATATTTTATTCCACCTGTCTGTGTCATGGCATTTTGACATTTTGGGGTGATGGAAAACCCAAATTCAAGCTTCTATTGCAACACGAGCAGTGTATGTGTGTGTGTGTGTGTGTGTGTGTGCAGGGAAAAAGGGCTCAGAGCTGGGTGAGTACGACCCGCTCACCCAAGCAGACAGCGAGGACGAGAGCGAAGAGGATGACCTCGTACTCAACTACCCCCGCAACGGTCTGGGCCGGGACACCTTTCACGGCAGCGGCTCGACGAAGCTGAGGGGAGGTCGATCCGGACGACTCGTGGCGGCCGGAGATTCGGCGCAGGAGGATGATGACGACTGGAGAGAGCGACTCCCCAGCAAATCCCAGCAGGGCAGAGATGATGTGAAAGGCGGGCAGTACTGGAGCCCGTCGAGGGAGGACGGGGAGCAGCTGGGGGGATCTGGACTGAGGATTCACGGCACTGATGAGGAACAGAAGAGGCTGAGGAGGAAGAATGCTATGCGGGCATCGTTTTTTTTGGTGCCTCTAGTCTGCGCCATGCTTCTCGTGCTTCTTTGTGCTTTCCTGATTCCCTGTCAGAAGGGAGCCCTGACAAAGAGGCCGCCGTGGGAGAGAGCACTCGGGGATGCTGGAGGTAAAAACGGCCCATAGCGTACCATTTGACATTAGAGCTGTGTTGCAAAATTGACTCCCGGAAAGAGTTTTTTTCTGTAGCTGGCTGCAGTTCACCGCCATTTTGAGATGTTTCAAAACATGAATATTATTAGTCCATAAGTTTTTCTGATTTTTGTCCCTCTCCATCCAGGTGTAACTCCACCTGCGCTTGCATTATGGGATGTCGACGGCGATTCAGTGGATGATGTGCTGCTCAGTGTCACCGAGTGGACCAATGACACGCGTCCCGCACAAGGAAACAAAAGTAGAGTGAATCCTGATACGTTTTGACCTCTTCACATGCACATGTCCGGTCTGCTCGAATGACCTGTAACGTCGTCGTGTTGCCAGTTTACAGCGCCGTGGTCCTGTCTGGCGCTAGTGGGCAGCTGCTATGGAGGAAAGTCATGTGGGAGTCAGTCATGTACATCCAGTGTGGCCTGCAGCTCAACACTAAGCCATTGCCTGTATGTCTCCTCATCGGGAAGTCGATTATCATGGCTGTGAATGGAACCACAGGTGAGAAAAGCACAATCTTCTTTCCCGGACACCTTACTGTCATCGCAGCGCCCCAAAACCAAACGTCTGAAAAAGCACTTTGGCCAATGTGAAAGATTTTTCCTTTCACTTGACAGGGAAGAACTTGTGGTCCGCGTTGCTGAGGAACATTGAATCGCAGGCGGTGTTACTCCCAGATCTTCAGGGCGATTCCGTCCCAGATCTGCTGATTGCCACCCTGCCTGCCGACGAGGTGCAGCCATTTTACACCTGACTACCCTCCCACACACAAACACACTCAGTACTGACTACATATGTCTGTGTTCACTTGCAGGCTCTGGATCTCTCCCTGACTTTAATTTCTGGCCTGACTGGAGCGACACTCGGACAGTCGGTGTCATTCAACCTCACTGGCCAAGGGAAACTAATTGGTCCTCTTCTGCACGAGACGCAACAGGGGGCACCCTACATCCTGTTTGGCCTAGGTCAGGGGTCTGCAACCTATGGCTTTTTTGTCCCTCTCTTAAGGATAGCTACAACAAAAATAAAAAATCTTTATTTTTTATATATTTTTTAGATATTCTTTGAATGAATTAACAGTTTAGCATAACATAATTAATAATTAATTAAATATTCAAAAAATGTCTGAGTACAAAATTGTAAGTTGTCAGGAAAAGCCTCGGGATGAAAGGTTAGATGAAAAGTTTTTTTTTAATACCTAAAAATATCCAAAAAGTGACCATAAAATACTCCAAAAAGAAGACATTTTCAAGAAAAGCAGATGACCATATAATGTACACAAAATTGCAACAAAGAGTCAGAACATTTATTTGAAAAAAGAAAAACGTTCAAAAATGGCCAAAAAGTCAATTCTTAAAAAAAAAAAAGCAGAAAAGAAAATGTTCAAACAAAAGAAGTAATACCATAGATTACCATAAAATGTCCACAAAATTGCCAAAATGTCAGCAAATTTATAGCAAAAAAAAATTCAAAAAAAGGAAGAGGAACGGCAGAAAATTACCATATGTCCATAAAATTGCCAAAAATGTCAGACATTTGACTGAAAGGCAGAAAAGTCTAAATATATCTGAAAAACGAAGTCTGATCAGTTACAAAGAATAATAATCTGAAATCAGAAGATGGAAAGGTAGAAGAAAATGAATCTCAAAGTATTGGATGTTGCATATCGACGCTTTCTTAAAATAATCGCCTAAGTCATTTTATCCGATTTTTCAGGAAAAAATAAACCATTTGCATTATGAAGAGATGATTGGGGGGTAAACTTATGACTATTTGAAGTAGGTGACAATATTTTCTGTTATGGTGCAGCTCCAATTAGCTGTGAGCCCTCAGTTCAGCTCCAGGTAGATTTTGTTGTTGTTTATTTGGCCTAAAATAGCTCTTTTGACAATAAAGTTTGCTGACCCCTGGCCTAGATAAACAAAAGAATACAACAATTCCATGCCTAAAAAGTATCATTACGAAGACATATTTCATGTCAACAATGTGTCTGTTCTCCTAGGTAATGTCGTGGCCATCTCACTGCGGGATCTCTACATCCGTGCAACGAGCAAGTTGCCGGTGACTCCCAAACTAAGACGGAAGGATCCTGGGTGGGAAGGACTGAAGAAAACAAATTCCTCCTCCTTCATACACATCTTTAGGTTGGCCCTAGCAACAACACGACATGGCAAAGAGCCTCTTATATGTTGAAAAAACACATTTCAGTCAAAAACTTGATGGGCTGTAATTAGTATGAGTTCCAAGGTGAGCACGATGAGCAGACAAAGCAATACAATCTCCTTGTGTGTTTTTTTTTTTTTTTGTAGAGGATCTGAGCGTGTGGAATTCTTGCTGCCGCTGATGGCCGGTTCGAGCACCTACCACAACAACCTGGACACAGTCTCCAACCGGAATTCCAGCAAGAGCGACTGGGTGTTGGTGTACGGCTTCAGCAAGATCTCTGTGCTCAGGCAAAGGGATGTACGCAAACAGTGGACCTTCAATTCCGCCCCCATACACAGGTATCGACCCATGTGGTCATGGAATGTATCTATAGTGACGTGTCTGTTACATATGTCCTTGTGTGTCGCAGCCAACCAACTCCAGGGCACTTTAATGATGACGGAATCCTCGACCTTTTCTTTCAACACTCGGCAAATGGCATTATGAAGGTAACGCAAGGTTTTTCTGTGCAGATGCGGTTAAACCTCCTTTTTTAACTCCTTCACTGCCATAAATTCATTAAAAAAAAAAAAGATTATTAAAAATTAGGAGCAAGAGGCGATTACATTTTTTTAATTGTAATTAATCACATGACTTCACTCACAAATTCTATATGTTCTAAATACAATAAAAAAAAGTGGAAAAAAAATGTTAAACTAATAGAAATAGTTCAAATGAATTTTTGACGTTTATAGCCGTCAACGGCAGTGAATGAATAAAAAAAAGAAAAAAGAAAGAAAATATTAAAAATCTGGGGGCGTCAGGCGATTAAAGTTTTTAATCGTAATTAATCACATGACTTCACTAGCTAACTCGCGATTATTCACAAATTTCATGTACAAAACTAAATGTACAATAAAAAATTCTAGGTTTTCAACAAAAGTGGAAAAAAATGTTAAACTAATGGCGATAGTTAAAATGAATTTTTGACGTTAATGGCAGTGAATGAGTGAAGCAATTCAAAACATAATTATGCAGCTTTTTTGTTTACGCCTGCATGTGTGTTTACCTAATTTCATTATTGATGTAGGCACAGGTGATTGATGGGGCAAATGGCCGTCCTCTCTGGGCAGCGCAGTTTGTGTGCCCCCGTCTTGTTTTGGAAACGGCAGCGGTCTCCACTTCCACCGGCCAATCAGCATTTGTCTTCTGGGCCAGCGAGCCAATCACTGCACAGAAGAATATCACCAAGGCAACTGTGAGTGCCAAGAGAACAAGCTCTGAGGCGAATAAATTGCACACGGCTACAAATTGAAGAGACTAGTTGTTCACTACTTAACTCCTACAAACATAGCACCAATGACAATAATAATGTTAGCATAGAAATGATCCATTCTAACTCATTTAACAATGCTTGTTATTATAATTTGATTTTCATTTTTCATGGTTGTGGTTGTTAGCAGTGGTGCAGAACTTCACTGCATCAAAGTGTGAGCTGTTTCTAATACGACCTCATTTAGCTGCACTGGAATATACAGTAAATACCTTTCAGTATGATGCAGCGCAGCTCGACATCACTTCAAATACTTCTCTGAGTGTGTAGCTCAAAACTGAGAATGATTATCTTACAAAAGAGTTCAAAGAGATATTTAGTGAATAAAATGCATTTTGATGTCACTCTCCACACAGGTGGGCCCGGGCGTTGCGGCGGCAGAACCAGTCATCAGAAAGCTTTTCCTATTGCATCCTGCTTATCCCTCAATCCTCATGCAGCTGGCCACTACCACAGATACTGCAGTAGCTGCTGCAGGTACAAGCCAGAGTAGTCAACTAAACCCTAACCCTTCAACTACATATGGGGAAGCATCATTATAGTGAAGCCCTGCATATTCACAGTTCGGCATTTGCAAATTTACCTATTTGCTGATGTTTATTTCCCCCTTATCCACTCCAACTATGTTGAAAAGAATGGGGAGCTTTTTTTTTTTAATTCAGGCAGTAGCTTTGATTAAAAAAATATATATACATTTTTTATTCTCAAATATTTACTGTAGTCCTATTTTTTATTTTATTTTTTTAAGAATTTGGAGAATTACAATATATTCTAAAATAAAAGCATGTTATGAGGATAAAGTTATACTTTAAATTCACTTGTTAATTTATTCTATTTATATATTATATAAATTATGTGGTTTTTTTCTCTCTAAATACTATTACTATATACTATATTATTAATATTTTATCTACGAAATATGAATTTTTAATCGTTGCACTTTGACTTGGCCCTTTCAAATACACAAGTTTTTAATTCCACTCCAACTATGTTGAACATAATGGGGAGCTTTTTTTTTATTCAGGCAGTAGCTTTGATTTAAAAAAACAAAAACTCTCAAAAAGATTTACTGTAGTCCTTTAATAAAAAGTAAAGAATTTATTCTAAAATAAAAGCAGGTTATGAGGATAAAGTTTTACTTAAAAAAATACTATTACTATATGCTAATACTATAACACTATAAATAAAAACTTCATTCTCATAATATTAAAATTGTTGTATCTAATAAATATGAATTTTTAATCGTAGCAGTTTGACTTGGCCCCCTCAAATACACAAGTTAATTCCACTCCAACTATGTTGAACAGAATGGGAAGGGTTTTTTTATTCAGGCAGTATCTTTGATTTAAAAAAATTGATTAATAAAATAAAAACAAAAAACTCCCCCAAAATATTTACTGTAGTCCTTTTTTTTTTTTTTACGATTTTGGGGAATTACAATCTATTCCAAAATAAAAGCATGTTATGAGGATAAAGTTATACTTTAAATTCACTTGTTAGTTTCTTTGCTTTATGTATTATATAAAGAATGTATTTTTAGTTTTTTCTTGGAAAATACTATATAATAATACTATATACTAAAACTATAATACTATAAATAAAAATGTCATTCTCATATTACAACTTTTTTTAAATCTAAGAAATATGAATTTTTAATCACAGCAGTTTGACTTGGCCCCCTCAAATACACAACTTTTTAATTACAATGGCATTCAGTTGTCAATGTGATAGTTGTGTTTATATGGAGTTAGGACTATAAGAGAGTCCTTGGGAAAAAAATTATTCCATTTAAAGGGCCCCTGGACAAAGTTTGAGAACTCCCGATTCTAGACCGCACAAGTGTGAAACGAAATCAGAAATCAGAAATCAGGTGAGCTTTGATTGGTTGTTACCTGAACTCGGAGCAACTGTGATGTCATTATCAGTCGACATCAAGGGATAAAATTGATGGATAATAATGGGTGGATTTTGCTGTTTATACATATTAGTGTAAAGATTTGAGGGGGGGTTGACTTCCTTTTAAAATAAATGGATTAATAGTAGAACCAATATTTCTCTACTGGCTTCTGACTTCAGAACTAGTTATCTATCAATGTGTTGCATATACAGTATGTAGTAATATGAGGTGATCATACATTTACTTTAAATGGGTTTACAGTCGTAACAACCCTCTAAGGAAAAACATAATTACGGTGTGGCGTAACGGTATGTATACGGAATCTGTCAATGATATTTTTCTCCTGCATCCTTTTTGCCAGTGAGTTACGAGGAGCGGCAGAAAGATGCATCCTACATCACCGTATCCTCACGCCCGACACCCGACTCGGAGCCCGCTGCTCGGATAGTGAAGAGCGTTAGGCTTCGTGCAGCCATCGCGAAAGGACAAATGGTCACATTAGGCGAGAGCAACAAGACTGCGACAGCTCTTAAACCTGGCAAGTTTGAGCTTGACAAGTTCTACAGGCACCTGGTCTTCTAACATCAGGTGAGAGGTCCTTCATTAGCATAGTCGTTAAGTATTTAAAGGTGATGTTGATTATGATGAGGGTGTACAGCACAATCAACTGAATGCTGTGTGTTGATACAAGTATTATTTTATTTTTTTAGTAACTTGCTGCTTTTCTACCGTGCTGTGACACACGAAGTGGTACAACTGGATAACGCTGCACTAAGGAGGGATTCATTATTCATTTGAAGCTGTTTACATCTGTAATTAATTAGTACTTCATTTCTGTCAATTAAATGTGAAGTGGCTTGCTTCTTTTAGTCATGTTATTTATGTTTACTCAAATACTCATATTTATTGAAATGGCATTTTTAAGAATGTTTTTTAATGACTTATTGAATGCTTAAAATGGTTTGGACATGATCGCTGCACATTGTTTTAATGAAAGGAAGTGTAAATATGGTACTTCATTATAAACCTTCCATGGCCAGTGTTGCATATTCTCAGATCAAAATAAATCAGTAATAGACTCCTTTCAAATGATCATGTGTTAACTTTCTAGTTGCAATGTGTGTAAATATTGATTGCTGTACAGTATTTATCGGTTGATGTATTGTTTGTTATACTGTGTTTGTATTATATTTTTGTTTCTCACTTGGCTGCTCACGAGTACATTATTATTGTAAGCCGCAACTTCCTGTGTTACAAATATGAAAATAATTGATCATTTTTATTTTGTTTTCAACACATTCCACTGTGTGATTAATAAAGATTTTCAACTGGAATATTTCCACAATTAATAATCTACTAGG
Source organism: Leptonotus elevatus (assembly GCF_054856555.1). Classification (NCBI taxonomy): domain Eukaryota; kingdom Metazoa; phylum Chordata; class Actinopteri; order Syngnathiformes; family Syngnathidae; genus Leptonotus; species Leptonotus elevatus. The sequence goes on along the minus strand of NC_141239.1, from coordinate 49,540,232 downwards.
ATGTATTACTGTAGTGTTCCCTTCATTTCTTTCAGCAGATACTATTTTGTGTGCATTTTTAAGCTGCTTTTTTTCCCTTCAAACTTTTGTATCAAATAACATTTAAATCTGTACTTTTTAACTATGCATGCTTTTGCCCTAGCACATAGGTGTTAAACTCCGGTCCTGGAGGGCCGCGGTCCTGCAGGTTTTGGAGGTTTCACTCTTCCAACACAAACTGATTCCAATTAGCAGGATCGTTATCAGGCTTATGCAGTTTGCTGATGAGCTGATCATATATCAGCTGTGTTGGAGAACGGAAACATCCAAAAACCTGCAGGACTGCTGCCGTCCAGGACCGGAGTTTGACACCTATGCTAGCAGATGGTGTACTTGATTTTACCATTCATTAGATTGCACGCCCACCTTTGCTGTGCCGATATATTAGCGCTGAGTGGCGCTGTTCCTTCACCGCATCTTCAACGTGGTTCCGCATTGTTGCCGTGCCGCATCCAAACGCTGCTTATCATGGCGTCGGCATTTAGTCGACTTGGTTGGGTTTCGACCGTCAGAAACTTCTTTGCCTCGCCGGCAAAGACTGTGATAGCGTGTCGGACGGCAGTGTGCTCCTCTTCCGGAGCCATTCTACCAAAACCCAAAAAGGTGAGTGTTCATACGAGGCGGGTAGAGCACGCCACAGCTGATACTCAAGAATGACACAATCACGGAGGAACCTTTTTTTTTTTCTTCTCCTTCACATTTTCATCTGTATTGACATTAAATAACCGAGTTGTTTCTACGGTGGGTGTGGGAAACCGGCAAGCAGACCCCCTTCGGTCTTTGGCGGATTGCGGCGGTAGTGGTGCCCTTCTTGTATGTGGGGACTCGGATCAGCAAGAACTTCGCGGAGCTCCTGGAGGAACACGACATCTTTGTCCCCGAGGACGATGACGACGACGATTGAACGTCGGGAAGCAATCAAGAACAATATCATCAGCAGCAAGCAGGTAGATGTCGCGTTCAACTACATCCCGTAGATATAAAGACTAAACTGTTTCCCATTCCAAACCTTTCTTGGGCTAAACGTACACCACACACAAAATGTTTGGGATATTTGGCTTTTGGTTGAAATTTTTGGATAAAGCTCAAATGTTTTTGGCCAACATTTTAATGTTTCAGTACTTTTTGGACATCTCAATTAATTTATTTAACAAGGAGCTGAACGGTCAAATTCACAACAGGTTATCAATCTATTAATGCACCAGTATGTTTCCTGGTTCAATATGACTTTTTTTTTTTTACATTCCTCTTAATAGTGCTGTTTAATTCAAACAAATAATTGTTCAATAGTGCCTCACCATTGAGGTTGTAATGGAAGATTTACCATTTGAGCTCCTTGTTAGAGAACAGCAACTTGGTCAAAAGATAAGACTATTAACACAAACAGTTGGATCTGCAAAGTTGACATTTCCGGTCAAACTTTACCTGTTAAGGTTATACTGTACTGCATTTCAGAGTCATCCTGAAATTTCACCCAAATATCCCCAACCTATGCCATTACAGTTGTTCCAAAAAGTATTTACATGAATTCACTGCCATCAGGAAAATCTCCAAAAACATCAGTTTTCAGGGAATCCCCACAGCATGTTTGTTGAGCCATTAACATTGTATTATCAAAGACAGCAATCCAGAGGAGCAACTTATTGTTTATCAAGTTATTTTGATAATCAATTAACCATTCGGAGACCTTGTTACATTTTTAAAATTGCTAATTACTCACAAATGTACTTCCTCTGTGTGAAATCTGAGTGTTTTGAGTTGAACGCAGTTATTATTCTGTTGTAGGAATGGCAACAGGTGGATACACAGGTAAATTGTACATTCTGCCATCTAGTGGAAAGCGCTTACTTGTTCTGCCTGTCACTATACATAGTTGGCACATGGCATAGATAAAGATTTTTTGTAGTAATCAAATAATTTTCATACCAATTAAGTGCCCTTCGATCATTTCCCACAATACACTGTATACATATGATGATGCTACAGCACACTGGTAGAGAAAAACACTTAATACTGCCCTTGTTTCCCTCACACCAATTTCATTATATTTTATCCTTTCCCTTACAGATTTCATTTTGACACATCTACTGGGACAAGTCACTGCTCACCTGGGAGTTCCATCAGGATTTTTATTTTTAACTGTTATTGAGCCCAAAATAGTCCTCCTGTATTGTTTTGTGTTTGCATGCACTAGTAAAGGTTTTGATATTTGCTTAGTGGTTTTTTTTATGTATATGGTAGTCATCACTAGAAGTGAGTCTTCAAATTTTGTATTCTCACAACACCATTAAATTCTATTATAAAGTGCATATGGCTAAAAACAGTACAACAGTGAGACAAATGGGTGCCCATGATGTTAAAGACAGATGACATGAGTCAACAAACAATAGTTTCTATTCCATCTTAACTTAATACTATATTATCCTTTGGCATGAGTGTCAATGGTTGGTTGTCTGAATGTATCCTGCAAGTTGGTGAACAGTCCAGGGCAGGGGTGGCCAAGTTCAGTCCTCTATCCAGCCTGTTTTCCATGTCTCCCTCCTTCAGCGCAGCTGAATCTAATAAACAGCTCATTAGCAAGCTTTGCAGGAGCCTGAAAACGATCCTTATCATAAATCAGGTGTGTTAGTGGAAAGAAACATGGAAAACAGGCTGCATAGGGGCTCTCGAGGACCGAACTTGGCCGCCCCTGGTCCAGACTGACCAGTCTGAGAACTATTGCTATAGCAAATGGATGAATTTATCATTTATTTTCCACTTAGGATAAGAATCTCCCAAAATAGGATAATGGCCCTCCTTAACTCTTTGACTGCCATAAACGTTATAAAACGTTTAGCATAAACCTAGGGAAGGGCGCCGAGGACGTTAAAAGACGTCCCCTATGTTTTTTTGTTTTTTTTTCAAAAACGGGTGCAGGAAAGCCTTGGGCAGCTGTGCTGAAAGTATCAGGCAGATCTGATTAGTCAAAGACTCGTTTTGGCCCCTAGAGGGCAGCGATGACTCTCTTTGCACAAGGTTGGATGGGCCGCCCACCGTGGGCGTCAGTAGAAGACGTGAGGCGGAGCTAGAGTGTTGAGGAGACATGGCTGAATAAGCCCACAATGGCTGCCCAAGCAACCGGTTGCAAGCAGCTCACGCTTGAGCATTTTTTTCAAAGACGGAAAGCATCAATCAATACTAAAAAGCGCATTGATGTCAACGATGATGATGACAACGAGCTCTACGCCAAAGTTGGAAGCTTTGGCGTGACTGTTATGAACACGTAGTAAGCCTCACCGGTAAGCGCGGCTAGCGCGGCTAGCGCTGCTAAGGCCGGAAAACGCGCACAATAGCCGGCCGGGTACTTCTACACAATCGGACATTCGATCGGGCGATGGAGAGTTGGCATCGACCAATGCAGATTGATGATGATGATGAGGAGGACTCCGAGCTCTACGCCAAAGTTGGAAGCTTTGGCGTGACTGTTATGAACACGTAGTAAGCCTCACCGGCTTAGCGCGGCTAGCGCTGCTAAGGCCGGAAAACGCGGAGCTGCACAAGCGGACATTCGATCGGACAATGAAGAGTACCCCGAGTCCAATGCATATTCATCGGAGGAGCGGGTACAGTCTGATCACGGAGAAGACACTGTTTCTGGACTACGATGCCACCATGAATGGAGTGGATAAAATGGATCAGAACATCTCCTACCACCCGGTATAGCAACTGAAGGACACGGGGAAGCGAGACGTAACGAAACCGTAACGTAACCGTAGCATGATCCTGATATTAGACTTGATGACACACTGCAGTATATACTTGCTATTCCCCGGAAAAAAACGGCCGGCAAGAAAGTGGCGCACGCGAAGAGGCAATCTGTTGTGCAAATGCTGTTGCGTCTCTTTGCACGCAGGAGAGTGTTACAAAAAGAAAAACTGTCGTTGAAACATCCACATATTTGTAAATAGCACCACAGTTGCACACATTTGTAAATAGTTTGCCAAATTGTTGTCAAATTGTTACACTGTTGAATGTAAATAAACGTATTTTGCTATCAAAAAACACTTTTTCATTCTTGGTGGTAGTGTTTTATAGAAGTAAAGCACTATTTAGGTGTTTGTGGCATCATTCATGGACAAAAAGAAGTGTCAAATTCACTAGAATGCATGAAATAATATCGTTTCACTAAAAGCTTGATTTCTCCGTATTTTGGTCCAACACAGGCGAAATTGGGTCAAACTAACCATTTTCTATTGTTGATTACTAAAGAACGGAATAAGGTAGAAACAAACTCTTTTTTTCTGATGAAAGATGAAAGTCCAATCTTTCATTTGGTAGTACGTGTGTTTCCATAGTCCAAACCGAACATTTTCTGTGGACCTTGAAAATCAGTCAAAATGCTTAAATCGGCTGGCACTGGCGGCATCCCTTTTCTGAAAACGTCTGGCAGTCAAAGAGTTAATACCAATCCCGAAAATGATTGTTTGATGGTTAATAAGAGACACAAACACAAGAGCGTGTGAATGTCACGTGTATATTTACAGAAAAGAGGACCGTCTGTCATGGCCGACAAGCAGTTAAAGTTATGAGTTCAGGGTTCATGACCCCGGTAAAATTTGGAGAGGAAATCGGTAGCGCGTGGTTCCTCAGACTCTTGGAAATAACGCATAATGTGTGTCTTCTGTTTCCATACGTGGATGGTCTCCTGGAGTTCCATTTTCCCCTGTAATTGACATTAAATACAGAAAGGAAACAGCTACATCAGATCCCAAATGTGCGGCCTAACTGCTATGATAAAACATAAACTCGTGTTACCTTAATGACCAACATGTCAACCAATCGGGGGTCGGTGACATGTTTGTTTTTGTCGAACACCTCCTTCAGTTTGTCTCTGCCCTCGTGTGTTGTGATGTCCAGCTGAAACACCGCCACTGTGGAAACACAAATTGGAAACTATGTTGACACAAAATCATCTTCATTTATGTTCTGCTATTAGTTTGGTATTTTACCTTCATGGTGAGTTGCTTATACATTAGAATTTGAGCACATTTATGAAGACACCAACCCGATTTAGACTTAACGCGTTGAAATACAGTGCAGCAGATTAATTTATCATAGCCATATGAACAATACAGTGATGAAATGTATAGAACAACATATTTCACGCAAATTCTCTGTTGTCATGAAAGCTTTAGTGGCGAACTGCTAGCTTGCTAGACAAGACACGACCTTGACACCTAAAAGCCTTTAAAACGGACCGTCTAGTGCCGACAAACCTGTGTTGGGGATTTCTCGGTACCAGGCTCGGTATAGCTCCCGGACTCTACGTTTCGCTTCGTCCAAATCCCTGCTAAAAATGGGCTTAACAACTTTGGCCGCACCGGCCGCAGCTCTGGTCGCAGCAGTGGACGCCATGACTGCTACCGTCCAGTTTCCGGTGTTATTCGACGGCGTTGTACTAAACAAAACAGAGTAGCGCCATCTAGAGGACAGGCGATGCCGCCAACAGATTATGCTTGCGTATCAACTGTCGTGCTATTTTAACGGGTTTATCTCCCCACTAGTAGTGCCACTTTAGACTCGTAGTACACAATTAAAGTTAATAAGCAGCTACTACGAAACACTATTAAGTGTTATCACTTCTAAGCCCAACTAGTATGGGTATGGGGGGGACATTATCACAAATTGTCCTCACCTAAAACTAGAATTAATGCTAAACATAGCGATAGCCTTTTTAAAATTTCTACATGAAGTGGGCATGTGGGTAAAACTATTTAATATATTTTAATTTGTAGACACGCTTGTAATTACAGTGCATATAATTCAGACACAAATGCATGAGCTTCTCTTTTTATTGATTGCAAAATACCAGAAATACAGTATATTAAATATATATTTTCTAAAAGGTAGATAAGTCATTTTATCACAACATTTTGTCAACAATTTGGCTCATTAATGCAACACCTGCCAATTGTTTTAGGCCAGTAATGATGAGGACTGAGGGGAAAGACGCTGGGGTTATGTGGCAACAAGTATTGAGTTTTACCAAGCAAAGATATTTGGGGCTGAATTTGGTTGGAGGCAATTTCAGATTCATGTCGAATCAGCCTAACAGTAATGATAATGTGGGTGGCTTTGTTGTATTGATCCCAGTTATTTTCAACATCTTTATCAAAACCAAAGACCACCACAAAAAAAAACACCTCAAGTTTCCTGTTAATAACAATACAACAAAAATAAGCTCCAATTTTAAAGCATATTTTAAAAAGATGTACAGATTTAAAAAAGAAACAAAAAAACGGAGATGACAGTAGCTCTGTGTCATTCTGCGGCCTCAAACAGACACATAAAGAATCTATTGGTTCATACATAGTAAAAAGCTGATAGACAATTACCTGAAACTATAACACTAATGGTTGACAAATATTCCAGTTTTAGGACAAAATGCACGCTCATACATGCTTGCACTCCCTAGAGGCAGAAGCTTCACTAAGAATGGAAAAGTGCAGTTTATATATCACAAGTGGTCCAGTGTAATAAAGCCAGTTTGCAGCTTGACTGTACTGCTGATTGGCGGAATGATTGAAACAAAAGGCACGTTTGTGGTCCCCATGAAAGTTCGACCATTTTCTCTACTTTTCAGTATCTTGTGTACATTCAGTCACATTGAAGCAGACACCTGCAATACAGCAAACACAACAATCACACGTCAACATTTTATATATCCTTTAATAACTCATTATTACAGAATTGGAAGACATTTTCTGTCACGCCCCAATACATTTTCAAATAATCCATGCACTTTTGTGAAATTACAGAAACATGTACTTGTGAAAATTCTAGTTGCCCTGAGACAAAATGTAACTGTAGCTTCATAAATATTTTAGGACCAAATGGTTTTGTTTTTTTATACAGTCTCTCCCTTTTGATGACCAACTTACTACATAACTGCCTCTTGTTATTGTCAGACATATTTTTCGCAATCAAAAGAGAGAAAAAAACCAGATGCATGACTCAGCAGAAATGACACCAGCAAGCTAATATTTGTTGTCAGTGTTTTTACCCGAAATGGAGTGTGTCACTCAAACCAAGCCCCTGGCTGCAACTCACATGAGCTTGACCACTCTTGAGCAACATTTAACATGAGCATTGAATCTCAATTCACATATTAAAGACATCAAATTCATTTTAACTTGAAATTGTACTTCATCTAGTTGTAAAGAATTCATCAATATTATTAAATGTGTTTTTTTTAAGAACTTGATTATCTCTATCGGCAAAATGTATATGACAAATATCTATTTTTTTCTTAAATACATAAAAAATTCTAACTTAAAATCTTGGAAAACTGTTAGTCCTTCAATTCTGTAATGACCCAACTGTTGTCGTCTCCTAGCATATAGGAAGCATAAATTCAAACCTTTTACCTGGGATTCTCAGCAGATTGTCAGTGGTCCACGCTGTTCCCGAGCCTTTGGCCCTCCTGAAGTGCAGCCATGGCCAGCCTCAAGTGCTCCTTTAGACTCTGGATCTCCCGCTCGCTGCGACCTTTGATCCCACTCAGCTCCTCATTGACCTCTGCATATCTCTCACCAGCCAGACGTTTCTCCTAGTGTGAATGGTGGACGTGTTAAAATACATTTTCGTGGTTCGGCATTAAAAATTCACCCAGCAGTAACTTTCATCAGCTTGTACATTACAAATCTGATATTTGCTGTGTATTTAATAATTGACATAAGGTTGAAAAAAAAAAATGCAAATCATTGCATTCCGTTTTTACTGAGTTTTTTTTTATACAATGTTCCTAAAGGGGTTTATACATCATAGGCTTTGTTTTCTTCACACTAAGGGTTTAATTAATTAGAACAGACATTAGACATAAGCCCTGAATGTTTAGAATTAGCTACACTGCCTTTAAGCGCTTAATACACGTCACAAACGAGCTAAGGATAAACATTCCCAAGCCCAAAATCATTTTAATATAGTGCAGGGTTCACACAATACGGGCATGGAAAGTGGAAAAACTTCAAACAAATCTTTCATCCAACAGTATGAACACACAGTGCATGATACATAGTATTATAGTGCCTGCTTAACTAATTTGAAGTTATCACACAAATACAGTACCGTGTTAAGGAACTGCAGTTCATTCCTTAGACAGCTGATCTCCTTACGTAAATACTCAATCTCTTTTTCTTTTAGCCTGAGAAGTACCTGCAAGAGAAAACAAGAGTGCGGTTCTCATTCCCTGCTATAAAGTCATGACATACATGAAACAATGATGGCACAAATGATGGTTTTAGATGCTAGGTTATTCAGCCAATGCTGGCTTTGGGGCATATAAATAGATTATAAAAATATTTTACAGCAGTGAATGAGGGTGAGAGTGAGAAGCGTCGCACTTTCACCAACTTTCTCGCGGTTTACAACAATCCGCTTACAAAAGAGCGAAGTAGTGTCGCCACCTCATAACCGCTTAACTCGTGGTGCAAATAAACAAATACTGCCTTTGCATAAGATAGGACTTCCTTATTTGCTTTCAGTGTTGAGGTTAAAATAACAGGATCTTCACCTCCAGTTCACAAGACGTCCCTTTTTTGTTGTCTTTTGAACCCAGATCTGAGTTGTTACATCGTATGTGGTTGATCTCCTCTGCCAAACGGTCCTTTAAGTTCTGGAAGAAATATTTCTCACAATTAATTTCCATACGACACTTTTTCCTTTATTACTGTCGAACAAAAATGAAACGTGTATGAATACTTGTCTGCTGTGATACAAGTTTCTGTTTAACAGCACATTTTGTATAACACATATAGTCAGGTCCATAAATATTGGGACATCAATACAATTGTCATCTTGTAGGCTCTGAACACAACCACTACTGATTTGAAATGAAATGTCCAAGATGTGATTTAACTGCAAACTTTCCGCTTTATTAAGTTGAGGATAGCTACATCCGAGTCAAGTCATCGGTGGAGGGTTACAACAGGCTGCATGTATATGTGCCCCCCACTTTTTCAGTGACAAAAAGTAATGGAACACATTTGCTCAAGGGCACCTTAAAAGTAGACAGGAGTAATAGGTTGGGTTTGGGTTTTCATTAAAGAACTGTGCAACTAAATACATATTTTTTAGTTAAAAAAAACAACAACCCAAACTTACTTGGTTTTCTTTCTTGAGCTGCTCAAGGTCTCTCTCCTTTCGACTGAGTTCCCGCTCCCTGTCAGCATTGTTCTGTTCCGCTCGGTTCAGCTCCAGACACTTTTGTGAGTAGCGCTCGGATAGTCCGCCTAGTTCTCTCTGCAAGGCCTGACTCTCAGCCCTGCATACAAATAATAACGCGCAGAAATGTATGTACCTAAGTGCATTGCAGTAAATTCAGATGAAGAGAAGCAACAAAAAGCGGGGGGAAAATGACTGAAATGAAAAATTACACTACACTTTTAATGAATGACAAATCAAATTGTACAATTAATTTGAATTTTAAGGAAATAAAAATGTTATCTTGATCGCTACTACACGGACAAAATGTGTCTTACTGTTGTTGGATGCGCAAGGTCTGCGGATCAAGCGATCCACTGCTTAGTCTTTTCACCTCTCTCTCCAGCTCCTCTTTGTGCTTCTTCTTGACTGCCTCCATTACTGAAACAAAAGCATGATGTTCAGAACCAAGAGGCATCATCACGTCTTCTTCCAAATAAAGTGTGTTTGCGGCGGTAGGGTTGTTTATGTGCAGTGATTCTCTAACTGGGTCCCTGGCCGAAGCTTGGGATCCCCCCCAAAAAAACTAGCAAAACATTATTATGTTACTGTATATAAGTGGCACGCCTATAAAACAAACACTGAACCAATTACTCTTTACTTCCCTATAATCTCTCAAACGATTGCTGTGTCTCATGAATATGACAGGGGCAGTAGGGCAATCGATTCAGTCCGATATTGATTAATTATGGAACATGAATTCTTCATAAATATCAAGGACATGATAAAAAAAACAAATATTAAATACCAAATTAAATTTGGAGGAGCTGCAGTAATTGGTTAAATGATTTAGTTTATTAATGAAAGTAACATGTGTTATAATCACATCAGAAAGGATGAAAGGAAAATATTTTCATAATTTTATATATAAATTAAAAATATTCTGAATTCATAAATGTAAGAAAATACGTAATAATAAATAATGATAATAAATAATAATAGTAAAATAATAGAACATTTCAAGAACACAGTACAATACACAAAAAATATATATATATCTATTTTCTTATGAATGTATAGGAAAAAGATATTGAAATAATCAATTCACGGTCTTATAAATTGATATCAGGCTCGAAAAGGAAAATCAATTTGATATTGATTATTCGATTTTTTAAAAGCCAGCCCTAATTAGCAATGTTGACTGTGACTGCCTTCCCAATGACCCCCTTTTTTTTTCAAATAAAAAAAATCACGTGAGAATGTTTTTTTTTTCCTTACGGCAATTAAACTGTCTAGTCTGTCTTGAGAAAGAAAATCATCACAAGAGTGGTCAAAAAGTTTGCAGGTTGGCAACACTACTTTTGTAAACAAACTCATCTCTTTCTGCAACCAAGTTGTTAGCGCAAGCAGTGCACATCAGCTAGCACCGATGGATGTACATTTACTTTTTTGGGGAGGTTAAGTTCCTTTCTATTAAACAAGTCATGAATGAGGGGGTCTTGGGAACAATAGATCCTTTGTAATGAGTCCCTGGATCGAGAAAGTGTGAGAACCCGATTTTTCAGATTGTGTGGCTGGGGAAATACAACAGCAAAGTCACACATCCCTTTTCCTTTCAGTGCATTTGTATGAATAAAGAAAAACCATTAGGAATTTGCCACTTTAAATGTTTCAGTACTAGTCATCCCTTTTTTAAATTATACACCACGAAAATGTAGTCAAGCTGACCTCGTGACGTATCTTGAATCTCCTCCAGCAGCAGCCTGTTTTTCTCCGTTTCCATCTCTGTCATCTGGCGGTCGTGCTGCCTCTGCAGCTCCGCCATCGCTTGCCGATGAGCGTGGTCCATGGCGGTCAGGCTGCGGCCGCATGGACCGTCGGGACCGCAGCCACCCTGCACCCCTCCACCCCCTCCTCTTCCTCCCCCCCGTTGTAGTTGTTCAAGCTGATGCCTCAGTGACGCCACCTGAAGAGAGACGAAAACAGAGGTAAAGCACACTGAAAGTTAACTCATTCTAAACATTGACTGACATTTTAGGTTGCAAGGATCTTTTTAGATCCCACAAGTGTAAAAATATCAGTAAATGTGAATACAATCGTGCCAAAGAAAGCACACAGATGCACAGCAAGCAAGCAGCAGATTCAGCAGCATTCTTCAAGCATTTCTATCTAGAAATGTTGATCTTATGGGACAACTGCTGAAGCAAACGCAAGCCAGAGGGGCAGTGATCATTTGAAGCATTAAAAGGCTGAAAGGGGAAAATACTTCATCGAAAAAGGATGAAGCATTAATTTGCATATTTATCTTGTTTGCAAATTTTGAAAACCTCTCCACACACTACCTCCCTCTGCAGCGCCTCATTGGCTGACTGGCTGGAAGGCCGTGACCCCACTGGTGGTTTCTCCTTTAAAGGCATACGTTCAAACTCCGCCCACTTTCTCTCAATCTCCTCCTCCGTGCGTAGCTTCTGATTGACTCCTCCGGCGGTGCCCTTCCGAGACAGCACAGCCTCCCACTGGCTGCTCGTGGAGTCCCGTGTCTTGTCTTCCGCACCGATCTCTCTCTGATTGGCCCGCACATGGCTGGACGAAGCAGGCATGGGGGACAGCTCAACGTAGTCAAACTTGCGCTGCGAGGGAGGAACTTCCACGGAAACGTCAGCGTGCCGCGATGGCGGTCGCCGGGAAGGCAATTGAAGGCGTAAGTGGGTGTTTTCTTTGTCACTACTGCTATCAGGCAGTCTGGAGAAGATTTGAAACAAAAAATGTATCAAATTCAAGGTAACAAAAATGGTTCAATATTTTTTTCTATTCAGAATAAAACTCTTTCAACTTTATTTGTTGTTCGTATTCATGCTAGTAATGTTGTGATAATGGCCGTAATAATTTTGGTCACTATAATCAGGATCATTTTTATAACAGTGTCATCTCTGAACATCAATTAGCATCATTTTGTTAATTAGCTATAGTAAAAGATACAATCTGAATCTACCCTTTAAAAACTTGAATTTCTATTAATAACAATGCAGAAATTACTGTGTGATGTCTGGTGAGGTACTGGGCCTGATGCATTTCTTTAAAACCTCAATCCAGTTCCTCCTGATTCCTGCTGTCATGGCAGAAAGAGTGAACATGGCCTCCCGTGTCTGGTGGACAACAGATGAAAATGCTCTAAGATAAAAAGATGTGGCCAAAAACGAAAACAGTCCATATTTGATCAAATAGTCACCTGAATCTGAAAGCCATAGTTCTTCTCCACATCAAACTCAGAAACCTTGACGCAGGATTTCAGATCAATTTCACCATCCAAGTCATCTTTCTGTCCAGAGCACACAAGATGCCTTCAGTTAATTTTTCAATTTGTTTTTAATTTTTGTAATGAATGGTGTCGTTCTACTAAACTTGCCTCCTCTGCACTGGAGTCTCTGTAGTACTTGAGTCCAGCATCAGTCAAAACAAACCAGTGCTTCTTCCACTTAATATACATGTGGAAGATATCAAATGTCAGACAACAACATTGCAATATTGCAGATAAGATCAGCTTAAAAACAGAAGGTGAAGTGGGATTGCGCAAACGGAAAAAAACAAAACACAAACCAACCCGCCCGTTACAATGCAATTAGTCATTTACTTCTTGTCAATCAAGCACTGTATTGTGTTTTGTTCCTCTTTTTCACTGACTTCATTTGCAGGCCATGTGTTGTGCTGTTAGCAAGTCACTAATTTCATGGCGGAGTTATTGCCATTCAGGCAACACTAGATAAAGTATGGCCCATGGACCACACACAACCAACTAATTAATCCCACCTACCAAGCATTTCCTCAAAAACATTTGTTTGTTTTGCATCCATTTCTTCCATTAAATACTGGGTTACAATAAAATACATTGTAAAATACAAAAATATATGCAATACATTTCAAATCGATTTGATTCAATAATTGGAGAATTATGGTAATTTTAAATAAATTAATGATACTTTTGTTTAAACCCATCTCAGAAAGACTGTACCCATCTACCCAAAGTGAAGTGTACTACTTAGTGGGAATATGGCTTTAGTGTACAGCAGATTAGTGAAGTGAATGGGATACTACTAGCCTTAATACTACATTTCTCAAGAGTTGCAGAAGAATAAAGTACATCTTTTGTGGTATTTTACCTCTCCACAATCATCCAGTTTTGACATCCATCCCTTCTTAAAGTTTAGGAGGTCAGGCTGTGGGGCAGAGAATCACAGATCAATGTCAGTTACCTTCACCAAGAATACACAATTGTTACATTATGGAGAAAGAAGGCCTATATATAGATATTTATCCCATCGGAAAACTGTCTATTACTCAAAGAATGCAACATGGATCCTCCTGCCAAGGTGATTAATACTTAAAACAGATTAAATATTTAAAAAATGTCAAGTAGTGCAAATCAAATACTGCCAATGATTAAATCCATGGTGGGCAAAACGTATTAAACCAGAGGCAAGACGTAACTTTTTTGCCATTCAATTTTAGGAATCATGCATGTATAAATGCTTTTTTTGTTTTGTGTTGGGGGGGGGGGGCTGTACTAATAATATATAACGCAATCCAGTTTTAGTAAATACAATTTTATGGTAATTTCTTGTCAACACATTTGCAGTGCAAATATACAATATACACACCCTACTCAAATGCTAGGCTAGAAAAGTTGGAATTAATTATTAAATAATTAATTATTAATTATTGTTGTCAGGCTTATGCAGAGGTTGCGGATGAGCTGATCATATATCAGCTGTGTTGGAGAAGGGAAACATCCAAAACCTGCAGGACTCCGGCCCTCAAGGACCGAGTTTGCCCACCCCTGTAATAAACAGTTCCAAATAGCAGCAAAACGCTTTTGCTAAGGAGCAAAAACAATGTCAGGAAAGGTCTACTAAAACAGTGGTTCTCAACGGCGGTCCTCGAGTACCCCTAATCCAGCCTGTTTTCCGTGTCTCCCAAAAGCAACAAAGGTGTTTCAAATGATCAGCTACTCAGCAAGCTCTGCATGAAGCCTGATAACAATCCTCAGCCGTGTTGGCTGGGGAGACATGGAAAACAGGCCGGATAGCGGTACTTGAGGACCGGGGCTGAGAACCAGTGTTAGGGATGTAACAATAATTACAATATCGTGATATAACGATATTAAAATTGCCACAATATCGTCGTCGTCGTCATGTCATTGATATTAAAAACAGCACACCTGTTAAAAAAGTGAGGTTGTATTCCATTTGTGTAGTTATAGCAACCTCTGGTGGTTAGTTTATTAGTGCAGCTTAATTTTAATTAGGAATGTTTTGGCCACTGTGGCGGTTATTTCTCATGTAAATCAGCCATACCAACAAATACATTGGGGGGGCAAAATTGTGAGTTTTTACACAGTATCGTGACTTTTTCTTATATCGCCAACTTCCTCCTTGTGATAATGATTGTATTGTGAGGGTCATATCGTGATATTATTGCATCGTAATGTTTGGATATCGTTACATCCCTAACCAGTGTACAAGAACATCAAAAGTTTGAGATTAATAAGTGGCAATGGTGGTAAATGGTGGCAGGGGTGTTCTGATTTCAATTTAACGAGTGTGAATATGATGGTTAATTCTAAACACAGTCACATCAGCCCCTATAAGTATGTATACACTTGTGCGCCACATTGTCTGTTTATTTTTGTTTATTTTTTACTTGCACCCTTTTTCAAAGATTCAAAGGAAGAAAAAAAAGCAATTGGGATTGTACTGGTTTTAGTGGTGAAAAGCGTTTTGAAGTAATTTATTTTGGTCTCATTATTTATAACAAAATCCTAGCACTGGAACAGGGGTGTGTAGACTTTTTATACGTTTGTAACATGGTCAATTGTCTAGTGCTGCGCAACAAAGTTAAAAAGAACAATTCTCCAGTCAGGGGCATTACTATCAGTACTTCACGTGTTTTATAGTATTTATGACTTAAGAGAATCACAATTATTTTAATTGGTATTGAAATTACAATTAATAAATAATTGTCACTTATTTCAAAACTTAGCAATCACAAACCGCGCCGTTCTGCAAATTATTTGTTTTTTGTCAATTATATAATTTTATAATCGTAAGAAGCAAAAATCAAAATTACGATTAGGTTTTTATTAACTGCCCGGCTCAGAGAATGTCTCTCGCCTTATTAAAACCAATACTTAATAAAAACATCTGTTTTCCCCCTGAGCAAATACAGGTATGTTGTTATTGTTCTGTTATTTAAAACTTTACAGTTGATCAAAGATTTTATGAAAGCAATACTATTGACGGATAAATGGATTATTCATACTTCCTATGGGAAAAGTAAGTTTAGAGCAAATAGGCATTTCACCGGCATCTCAGAAAAGCTTGTGTTTCGCCTTTAGTTCACTAAATGATTCCCGAGCACGGCCCCTGCTGCTGCTCACCGCTCCCTTAAGGGATATGGGTCAAATGCGGAGAACAAATTTCACCCCACTTTGGTGGGTGTGACAAATTCACTCAAGTGGTTTAAGGTTCCGCTGTATTGATATTATTTTTTAGATTTGTATCAAATTATCCATTCACTCTCGAGCACTTGTCCACATAAAGCTTGTGGTTGGGCTGGCGCCTATCCAAGCTAACTTTCGGCATGAGCGCTGACAGATATTTACAATCAATATATTTTAATAACGAATGTGTCGAATTGAGGTGGAAGGCTTGGGGCCCATTTGCCCTCAGTTCCACACCCACGTGCAATTCGTTTTTTGTTGTTGCTGTAGGTCCTTCATAAGAAACTACAGTATGGTTGTGATTTCCCACACAAAAGTGGGGGCAATTTGTTTTTTTTGCTAGTTTGTACTGTATCTTGCATTTATATAATGTATAATTACATTGGTATTGTCGCTGTCAATGCGCCAGTGTCATTGGTAGCTGTAATCATTGACGTACACTAAAGCACGAAGCAAATGACAAATTTTTTACTGTAAACATAAACAACACATCAAAGTATACCTAGACGGACATCAGATATGCAGAAAATTCAAGTTGGGAATCATACAAAACAACATTTAGTGTCCGTTTGAACAGTTTTGAAGCCTAAAATGGCACTACCAACTGAAAACACACCCTTGAAGGCTGTCCAGGACGGCTCATTAAAAGTAAGCATGTAAAAACATGTAAACGGGAAATACAAATGCAAAGTTATTAACATTTTAGGGTGGGTGTAATCCGCATTTTAACACCAAGTTTCACTTGCAAAGGCTTATTCTATCTTAGAGGAAGGAAGAAAGGAAAGACGTTGCTTTGAAAAAACAAAAAAGAGAAAAAGACCGACTTACCGTCATGATAACAGGATCCAGATAGGACGGGGTCGAAGAAAAAAAGCAAAATACCGTTAACTCATGAACAAAAAAAAACACGTGTACCTCTCTCTATCAGAACTCCACGTTCGACTTAACTAAAAGCAACCCGTCAATAACGTAGTACAACTTTCTTGTACAACACCATCGTTAATCGACGTTGGATCAGACCGCGCCATTCACAGTGCCATCAAGCGAAGCTGTTGACATTCACAAGCAGGAAGTCAACTCCGAACTCCGCTAAAAACAGATACGTTTGATAAAATAAAAAAATGCGGCTAAAAATGAGCCAAATGTGCAGCGTGCAGAAGGGCTGTAGCGACACCACTTATAGTTTTGACTTAGGGTTCACTTCCTGGGAGGCTCCGCTCGACTCTTTGAAGAAAACACAGCTCTGTAGCTCCCGCTCGTGGCGCGAAGCACCAGAACGGTCAAGGTATAGACACGAACGCCTCAATAAACGGCGAAGCTCCGTTATTGAGATACGCCTGCGCGTCAGCCATATTTGATGTGGCATATCTGCCCGCGACAATAATTGCAATGCATTGTTGACCTTCTTTAAGCAACAACCTAAAAAACGTAACGAGTAAATCATGCCTTTCAATTACCCTCTACACACAAATCAAATTGGTAGATATGCACTAGGAGCAGTTATGTAACTTTTAATCTTCCTTGTCCCAGGTGAAATGTCTCACTGCTCCCCTTTCTATCACACTTTCAACACAACCAATCGAGGAAGTTGGCTGCCCCACTAGTCTTTTGTCTGCTCAAGGTTTCTAATTTAACTGAATTTAATTGATTTAATAATTTAAGTGTTTTAGGACAGCAATTGCCAACCAATGTGCTGTGGCCATGGATTTATGGATTGCCAACAGTCAGGGGCAGCCATCTTACGTTGCCACTTTTACTGACAACTTGTATTTTTCCATTGAAAACACTTATGAGTGCGTGTTTTATGCTAGGACCCCTGTATAGAGTAATGAGAGCCTCACAAAGAGCCAACTTCACTGTTTGCATCGACCATTTTATCTCAATATTGCGAATTGTGACTCACAGACATTGAGTTTACATTTCGCAGCTAATATTTTCCTGAGGGGCTTTACTTGAACTTGATTGTTGATGGCTCCGACAATATGATGCAGAGAAATGTTTGAGTAGCACCTGCAGATATACCTGATAAGAGAAAATTAAAGTAATTTTTCTTAGCAATAAAATGTACATATAGCGCATAGTGGTACAACTTTGTGCCATACACGGTGGTATTTTCGCCATAGAGGCAGACAATCAATGTATTTAAGTTAGGCGGCCTTGGTAAGTGATAATGTAAGGGGGCTTCACTTCTCCCAACGACAAGTAAGCGGGATTGCCAGTCCATTCACATATAAGTTCATCAGTGTGGCACACTGCGTGCCATGAGGGAGCGTGTGCCACAGAAAATTTTAATTATCCACCAATTTAATTTAATTGGTTGGTTAGCCTATCCACCTCACAGTTCTGAGAGGTATGGTTCAAATCAAAGCCACCATTAGCCAAAAAGGCAGCAAATTCAGTTTTCAAAATGATATAACCGCAACAACGGCCCTTCACCGGAGTTGGGGGGGTGCTATAGCCCCTGTCAAAAATCTGTGTATCCCAAGTTAAGCCCTTTCAGCATTTATTTTATTTCCAGCATTTAAATATACTGTATTTCAAACTCATTTTCTCAGACCTCCAAGCCCATTTTTAGCACCGGAAGAGAAAACATCCTGGAGCAATATGTGTATAATGGGCAAATAAAATCAAAAGGCATTATTCAGTATTAATCCCATGATATCACGTTTTGAATATACAGTACAATGCTGGTTGGTTGTACATCTCCAAGCAGCAAATGAATGAGCCATATTAACCAACCACTTCACTTTTCCACATCCAGTATGATGGTGACTTAGACGTATAATTGGTACCAAGGTGGTGTTTATGTATACATATCTACGGTCTGTACCACATATATCCTGGTCACCCAGCTTTGTCACTGTTGGTTTCACTTGGTGCAGCCCAGGAATTTCAACACTTGCCCAAGCCGGCAAATGACAAAGCTCATTCTGAAGAAATGCCCCTAGGGATGATTACAGTAGCGTCTACAAAATATCTGTGCGGTAACAAAAGGAAGGTTCATTTGCAATGCGCAAATAATAAGCACAATCATAAACATGATCTGTGAACATTGGTGATCTGTCATCTGGTCTGGAAATTAAATAACATAAATATGTTTATTACTGTAAATGAGTGGACTGTCTTATACTGCAGCATGGGCTCATGACACTAATCGGGAAGCCGTTTATGTTGCATCTACCGTATATGTAACAAAATTGTTTTGGTTTATCAACAAAAATTCAAAAAAAGGGAAAGTTGTTTGTACTGGCTGTCACATACCTGCATTGGTGCTGATCTCTGTTGATGATCTTTCCAAGAAATACCCTCATCTATTGTGGGACTGCAAGACCTCTAAAAAGGAGTAAAATAGTCGGCAGAGCATCAATATTTATTTATATACAGTATACTATTCACAAGCTTTCAGATTTCTGGTTAAATGTCAGGATGAATCCAAAACTACAACCTTCACGAATAAATTTAATTTGACTTTCTCCAAATTTCTGAATAAATGTGACAACTGTTCAGTCTTTTAGTACCTAATGCCAAACTTTCTGTACTCTAACAAGGAGTTGAATGGCAAAATTCACAGCAGACATTTGTCCATTTAACTCATTCAAACGCAAAAACGTATAAATAAGTTTTTTAATACTTTGTCCTGCACTCCCAAAAACGTAATGTTAATGTTTTTTATGCTAGAGCATACAGAAGGCTTTGATACAGCTTCTGACATGAAGAGGTCGCTTAAAGCAATACTAGTTATTACAAAAAACGTCCAGCAGGTGGCAGCAGAGTATAATAGATCAGCCAGGGCAATGTTGCAACAAGCTCTTTTTCCCAGTGTTTTCAACAAGTTTTTGAATAATGATTAAACTTAGCTATATTCTAATGCTAATTGCTGCAAACGGAAACAAATAAGAATGTACTTTTTCCTGATGAAAGTAGAGACTCTAGTCTTTCTTTTGGTAGGGTCCATGTTTTTATAGCAATAGAACAGAAAATTCTGTGGACCTTGCAAAATAAGTCAAAATCCAGTAAAACAGCCGGGAGCGAAGGGGGTTGCTTCAGTGAAATTGGCCGGGAGTGAATGCGTTTAGCCTCACAGCGATACAGAGAAACTGAAAGAGTTACAGAAAAGTGTTCATCCTTGTTAAGCTTACATACCTCAAAGTAATGTAAACATTCAAGCACAACTGTAAACAAAGACTTTTAAGTCTATAAAAGTTTATATATTGATTTTATTATTTAAAGAAAAACAATTTTTCTTCAAGGGGACATTGTGAAAATCTGGGCCTGTATTACAAGTGAATATGTTCAAATTTTCCTTGCGACAAAAAATCCCATTAAGATTGTGTAGAGAACCATTAAAACTGTTTAGAAAACGTGTTACAACCTTGAATGAACCCTGACATGAAATTAGCATTCGTTCGTGTTGCAAATGTTCACCCCTCAGTGTGATATGGACTTTACTTCTAATTGCTTGAATGCTAACAGTTAGGTCTCCAAATTGCTTGCCCACCCATCAAGAGTGAAATTTAACAACCAAGTAAATATTTTGTTACCTGCTTATTTCTGAAAATATATTTGTGAGTGAGAGGTTCTTTGGCCTCACTGCCTGTCATGCAACAGTGGAGCTAATTTACATAAAAACGGCTCCCTCTGCAGAATTTCTCCGCCCATGAAGGCGATCCCTTAGCAAGCATTATTATGTTGAACATGAAGCTTTGTCAGGCTAGTACAGATTCGCAATAGCTAACAGAGTTACCCGCGTTAGCTTCTGATAACCCGCACAGCTTCCCTTTTGATGTCGCGATGGTATCATCATGGTAACGAAAGCATTTGCATGAGACAGAAATTCTTCCCCAAAGAGTTGAATTTAAACCAGCGTAGAGACAGACAGACCGACAGACAGAGTCCAATCAATGAGATAACTTTATTAACATCTCTGAACCTACCTGCAGTGAGGAGGAGGAGTAAGCTCGTGATAGGTAACCACTTCCGCCATAGTACCATTCTCTGTCAGTTTCCCCCGTTTCTTCCCACTCTCTGGAGGGATGCTTGCTCAGGGAGTGGCTGAAACAGAACAATGGTGTCAGATGTGATCAATAAAATGCATAGAAGAAGCTGATGTAACAACTGAGTGCTTGTGATGCATCACAACATCAAATCCATCACGATTTCAAATCCAGTATACACCCAGAGCACATCTCTCATTGAAGTGGCATTATTGTTGTAAAGTAAGTCTAACCTGGCTGGTTTGAAGAGTTCCTGTCTCCTCGAGCGCTGGTGATTCTGAGGTCTCTCCATCTGGTCATGCTCATCCCTCTGATGGATCATTTTGACCTTGGGCAAATCAGCCGTTGTGGTATAAGCCTCCTTATTTCTTCCAGCAGATGTCACAGACTCAGAAGAATCCATGGAGCTCTGCGATAAGGTATGACTTTGTATTTTCATCTGAGATACAGGTGAAGGGCTCCTCCGAGCAAGTCTTTTGTCATCAGCGGAGGTATAGCGTTCTTCAAGACCGTGTCTTCCGACCCTAGATCTAGCAACACCAGGGCTTCTTTGAGTTTGCAAGGTGACAGAAGCTTTTCTGTTGACTTTTGCATTCTGCATGGTGGGAGAAGCAGCACGGGATAGCGAGGAGCTACGCAGGGAATGTGTCGATCCCCGCCATGACCGTGATGAGCGATCAGGGGCAGATTTTGAGTCACTGTAATTGTTTTTTCTCTGAAATGAACGGCCGCCCACTTCATTGCTGGCATTTCTGAGGACAGAGTAGCCTGGATGGTCATTGGTGGTACTTCTAGACGGCGAAGAGTTACGGCTATTGTTATTATTTTTCTTCAGAGAACTGCTCAGTGTATTTTTGGAAAATGAGGTTCGGTGAGGGGCACTGTAGCTTTGCTTTGATGAAGTGCTATGGCTGTCAAGATTTTTAACTTCGGATTTGCGCAGTATAGACTGAGTTGGAGTTTCATAACTTCTCCTTGAAGGAGAGGAATTTCGACTTTTATGACCATTTAATGAAGTACTGCTGGCTGTTTTGCGAAGTGGGTACTGACCAGTAGATTTGTAGGATCTTTTTTCAGAATGGCTGTCAATATTGATTCCCGTCTTGTTAAGTTTTGGCTGAATCGATGTGTCATAGCCACATCTGGTAGGGGAGGTGCTTGGGTTTTCATGATCTTGTTGGCCACTAAGTCCATTCCGCAGGTGAGCCTGAGTTTCAATGTCATAGCCTTCTCTTATTGGGGATCCGCAGCGTCCATAGTGACTTCTTCCGTCCAGTGATGCAATTGATTCTGATTTACGAAGGACAGATTGGTCCAATGAAGTGTAAGTTCTTCTTGTGGGTGAAGACCCACGACTTCCATGGCGACTCTCAGAAGGTCTATGAGATGGAGCGTTTGTATAATTGTTGAGTCTATGTAATGAACTGATAGTATTTTCAGTTTGGCGGAGTGACATTTTGCTAGTAGAGGAGTTCCTGCTTTCAAGACCTCGACCATTGAGGGACCCACTGACTTCTGTTTTTCGTAAGGCACTCTTAAAATCAGAGACTCTACTAGATTGGGTCTTGACTGAACCAGCAAGAGATTTAAAGTTTCTTGGCAAAGTTCCAGAATCCGCACTTCGGCCATTGGATCCTTGCAGGGAGCCTCTCAATCGTGGCTCTACCCCTTGAGACCACCCTCCACCATCAACGGTATGCCCTCTGATAGGGGAAGGAAAGTCTCTACCCCTCAATCGAGTGTTTCCACGTGCCGGGGAGGAAGAGCGCGATTGTAGTGCTGAGTCTTGCCTCGAAGAATCAAAGCGCCCGGATTGTTGGTAGGAAGAACTGAAAGAAGTGTTTCCTCTACCGTAAGAACTGATGAAACCTTTTCGCTCCACAGAGGCCAAAGACTCAGCTATTTTAAAAGGAGTTGGACTCGGGGAACGAGCGCCAACCTGTGCTTCAACCTCAACAGCAATGTCATAGGGGTCGGGAGGAGGGAATTCCAGAGGCAGCTCTTCATCCAGAACTTCAGGTACCTGCCTCTCAGAGGCCAGACCAAGATTGGGATTTCTGAAGGGGATGGTGTCTTTGGCTTCAATGGTTTTACTGCTAAAGACTCGATGGCCTCTCTCAAAATGCCGAAATGGCACTTGAGGGCTGTTATCACGGGGAGCACGGGCACCTGCTGCCCTTCCCAAAGAGAAGTAGCCGCTCTCGCGCTTCTCTCTTTCTTCTTTAAACCCTGGAGGAAAGGTGAAGTCAAATGATGTGACAAAAATAGAATGAAGGAGTGGTAGCAGAAGACAAAATACTGAGCAGCAAGGTTTTCTGACACAAACCGAACAACATATATTATGTTACTGATGATTGCTCTAAGACACCTCAGGTGGTGGCATCACAAGAATTGCCAGGTAAAGAACACCATTGGTTGTAATATGATATACAGTAGAACAGTCAGGCGCAGTAAGTCATTGGTTGACGGAAGGTTCATACATGGAACTGGATATTTTCAAATAAAAACTCAAATGACAAGGCTATTATCAACCCAACAGTGCCAGTGCTCTAGACTCGTAAGGACGAGGGAAGATTAGAGTAAATTTGACTCAAAAATGCTTTAATCTGTCCCATTCTAAACCAAGTAAACTTTACACTTGGAAGAGAGTAAAATATTTTATAAGAAAGAAAGAAAATCACTCAAGGGTTGAGGAACGATCCGACACTCTTGAGCACGGGAGACAGCCGCTCTACCACTTCAGCTGTGCCGCACATACTTTTTTGTTAACAAATTGCTCGTGTGCCCAAAAGGAGACCAAAAACGGTCTTGGAGGTACGAGGATTCCACCTGACACCAGCAATATATTGACACACAGAAGGAGCGGCATGGCTCAGTAGTTAGATTGGCCGTCTCCTAACCTGAAGATCGCTCCTCAATCAACCCTTGAATACATTTTATGTACAGTTTTTTTTTTTTACATTTTATATTTTACACTCTTCGAAGTGTAAAGTTTACTGTCTGGGATTGAAAAAAAAAAATTCAATTTATTGTACAAAATGTACTGTGTTGAGGGTCAAATCTGATAGGACAAAAAAACAATCTTAACAGTTACACAAACTGGAAACAGTACAGTCAAGAGAAACACTATAAAATGAAGAGACTGTTGGGAACAAATTAATATAATTTCATTGAATACATTTGAATTTAGGTTGTAATTGTAGGTCAGTGCTTCTGAAGGTGACCAGTGGGGACAGTCTCGTTTTCAGTCTTGTGACCCGAGTCCCAGGGAATTTTGCCAGCCCCTTTCTTTTGTGCTACTTTTCCGCAGGGCACGTCCAGGTGTCCAGTTTTTTTTGTTGGTTTGTTTTTTAGTCCAGTCAGCAAGCCAATTGTTTTGGCTATGTGTATGTAAGAGCAATTTATACGACAAACCAATTAAAAAGGATTTTAACTGTTCCTACTTACTTTCACATTCACGTTTGCATTCTCATCCTCATCCGCATCTAATCACTACCAGGCCTGTTTTCATCATACCGGAATTAGTGTTACATTCTGCTTCTGTGTCTAAGAATCATGGGAAATATAGTCCGAATGCTGTGGTTGCATGTCAGTTCCAAGTTCAACGCATGCTGAGATTTTCTGGCGGCATATTTTCGCAAGGTAAACGGAACAGCCAGCTTCTAATAGGTGACTGGACTGAGCAAAAAAGGTTGGATAATGGTGAAAGGATTTACTTGTTTAGCGCTGTTGAACTGTCACCCAAGATAGCTTTTAGCATTAGCTAAAGTAATAACACAACTACGCACTGGTTAGTAGAATGACTAGGATTTCAATTAGTTCCTGGTAAGAATTGATTGTATATTTGATTTTCAGCTCAATTGTAATGTCCCGGTTTTTAATCTAGAAAATCTGGTCACCTATAGTACGTCTTAGCCTTGCTAGCTCTGAACGCTTACGACTGACCTGAGCGCCTGCTGAAGCCATCTCTACTGTGAGCTTCATCCATCCAGGCCCGAGGGATCGTTCTGTGTGGTGACGGGTCAAGTCGAGTCATTCTCAGAGGCGGGTATTCATCTTCTGCACTGCCGGAGCCACTGAGCTCCTGGTAGTCACTCTGATCAACGCAGCTGTTTGGACGATGTCATAGAATAGAGGTGGAAAATGAAAACAAAGACAAGCGAAGCAAAAAATAAATAAAGAGGCTAACATGGTGATGGGAACTGCTTAAACGAAAAAACAAAAAAACAGGACTTAACATTTGAAAATAGTGCCTTGCTCGATATCAAAAGCCAAGAGTGGTGATGCAGAATCTTCCAAAGCAAACTTTTTTATTAAACTACAGGAATATAGTAAGTAAAGCTGTCTGTCACTGATAGCATGTAGAAGCCAAACCATTATATTATTGCTATTCTATACTGTCTTTTTATTAGAATACAGCAGGTAACACACATATAAACAATGGCAGCAAGGTACAAATTTTGTGTGACCTCCCCTTATACTAACAGTTGCAATTTTAGGTAATTAATTTTGTAAATAAATATTCCAAGTTTAACACTTCTAATGGGAACTATGAGAATGAATTGAATTACACATTTAGCTAATTTGTCTGAGGAGAGTATCTGAGTTCTCATTTCAATATTTAAAAAGAAGAATGTGCTATTATGTAAATCTTAGTCAAGATTATGCTGCAAAAGTTGGGAAAACAAGAAAAAAAAGTTATTTTCCCTTTGCAAATTACTGTGTACATGATTTGTTTGCATTATTGTAACTATTATACAGTAGATGATCATAAAATTGAAAGAACAACTTGAACATTTACCCTAATAGTATACAAAAAATTCCAAAGTTATAATTATTATTAATTGGCAATCCAGTTAGAATCCCTACCTGTCAGTGCTATGGTCGTCGTCTCCGTCCCAGATATACAGCTCACAGTCTGGGCTCAGAATACGCAAAGAGCTCTCGGCATGACCTGGACAACCTCGAGTGACGTCGCAATAGCTGCTCACCACCGACAAACGGTCCGAATCCTCCTGGTAGGATGATCAACAGGACCAATCACAAACAGGGATGGCCCAGAAAGGAAGAGGCACCACCACTTTGTTTCTCTCCAAATGAAGTAGGTAAAGTTCACTTAATTGACAGCCTAATTTGATATCCAAATTCACATGCATAACAATAATGAAATTTGTCTGACAGGCTCTTGTCTCCTTCAACACTCTCTCACCTCTGACACACTCACATGTGCAGTCTGTTGTTCGATTAGGGTTACACCTCTGTAACTTGACACAGGGTAAAGCCTTTATCATTAATTATTTACATTTTTCTTACCACAAACTCCTGTTTTCATTTGATTGTAACGTAACTGTAGCTGCCTGTAGAATGGCGGACATGATCCTCGCATATTCCAGATAACTGTGTAAATATTGTAGTTATATTGCTGTAAAGAAAGAGGTCTTGGAGAAAGTTGTTTCATCATATAGATTTTTTTCCCCCCATTTCAAAAATGTTATATTGAGATTTTTGTTTTTAGAGTAGTTGACCTCAATACTCCGGGATGACTTTTGACCTTATCAATTTCCATCCTCTCATCCTAAGGTCCAACATCACTCATCACACATTCTGCACGTGGTCCTGCTTCACTGCTCTTCTTAGCATCTGAAGCCCAGCAATATACTGCACCATCCTGTGCGCCCATCTCGTCTTTCTCACCTTACTGCTGGTGTCTTTTTCCTCTGCCTGTGAGGGGATTGGCGTTAAGAGACTTCCATTGCCCGGTCCCGTCCCGCATTTGGCCTCGGTGACAGCTTCTAGAGTGTATTTCAGCTGTGGGGCTGTCTCGGTGTTGTCCCCTGCCCCATGATGAAGGTGTCTTTGACGCAGGCAGTCATGACAGCGGGAGGGGTCAAAGATGTTGGGTTGAAACTTGGGGCACACGGGCTCGTCGTCATCAGAGAGGGGCATGATGGTTTTGGAATGTGAATTGTCATCGTCATTGCATAATGTGTTGAAAACTGAGAAACAAGGGCATAAGAGAGAGAGGCTGGTTTTCTTCATATGGAACTGTGGCCTTAGTCAGAAGTGGAGGGAATTATCAGTCACTTTTAGCACAAAAACTTCAGCACTTTACACGTTCAGGATTTTTCATCTGATCACGATCACGGATTGAATTTGAAAGAAAAAGAAAAAAGATAATCGATCACTGATTTGATCAGAAGATGGAGCAATGCATCTATTTAAAAACCTTTATATTTACTCTCCAGTCGACTGCTGCCATTCATTGGGTCTAGGGACTGGCCCGTTCCACGAATAGCGAAAACCCACGTATAATTGACACCAACTGAAATGCATGGAGAATAAAATTAAATAAAATGATAAAAAAAGAGCTAGTAAACATTAAATATAACATGTAATGTCTTATTTCGTAGAGCCAATCAATATCATTGATCGATAGGGCAAATTAAGATATTACCGCCGATCACCAATATTGCATAAAATGTACAATATCTTACGATCCTGATCTAGCCGTTCACATTGGTGTAAAGTCTAATCCTCATGCTTCTGCTAGTTTTATTAATGGTGGCAGTAGTGTGCTTGCTTACTCACATTCAACATGAGCTTGAGTGATTGGTTAATTCTGTGCACAGCCACATCCACAGTTATATGTGGGTGTGCAGACTTGTGCAAACATTTCAGTTGTTTGTTTCTCAAGAATATTTCTTTTTTCAACTAAATTGTACAGGTTATGTCCCATTAGTGGTGGAAATTGCTTTGAAATTATATGTCTTACTCTCATTTTATGGCACAAAAACCTGGCATTTCAACAGGGGTGTGAAGACTTTATATTTACTGTATTTTACTCCTTTTTTTTAAGGCCCATGGCACATGACCAGACAAAAATGTCAAAATGTTTATATGTACATTGAAATAATGATCTTGGCTCAGATTACTCTCAACTTGGCTTACACAGTGAGAAATTGAGCCCTGTTTTGTTTAGTTGAACACAAAGCTGTAGCCTGTTACCATTGTATCAAAGGCAACAGGTGGAAAAACAGGTTAAGTGCCTGCCATCTAGTGGAGGATCATTTAATTGTTCTGCCTATCACTACAGTATACTTAACTGGCATGGATAAGAATACATTATTTGAAGTAAATACATAATCACATGAGGTCAGTTCAGGTGAGTAGGATGTTCTTCTTAGCTCGGAACCGTCGGATGCTCAGGGAATCATGAGCAAGCGTGTTGTCATAGCGACACAGCCACAAATGGTCTTGCTACACCTCTTAAACACCACATGATTTTTTGGTAGGCGTGCTGATTGATCATCTGACCCACAGTGGAGGGGGGAAACTTATCATTTGGAATTAAATATAATATATTTTCGTACATTTTATATATTTTGTGACATCAGTTCTGGAACTTTTTATTGATACACATTGTGCCTTACATGTAATAATGTAAAGGCTGGATAGAATGTAAATTTTATTTTGAAATTATAAGTCATGGAAAACATGCAAACAAACTACTGTCGAATTTCTGTTAAAAAAAATACAAACCCAAACAAAATGTCTGCCAAAATGAAAAGAATAAATCCATTTAACCAGAAACGTGAAGTAGAGCTTGGCTTCAAACTTCACATATGTCTTTAAGAGCTTAAAGAACTAACCACACAAGAGTAAAAGTGAAACACAATCCAGCCATGAGTGCTCTCAAAGTAGCATTAGCTACAAGACAAGAAAGAGCAATGAACATTTGGAATAGCATTTCCAAGAAAATGATCATCATACCTGAAAAGGGAAGTTGTCAGTTGTCTTGTTGCCAGAGCATAGCTGCCCATTGACCCCCCCAGTAAGCACATGGCTCATCCTCATGGTCTCTATAGTGCCCAGCTGCACATGCTTCCTATTGGCTGATGAGACAATGAGTGAAACAGAAGCATCCATGACGAGCGCTGCTGCTCTACGTGAGCAAAGTTAAGACTTTCAGGGGTCGACCCCGCAGCCAGTTGCCTGCAAAGCCCCCTTGTATTAAATATCACGGCTTTAGAAAGCGAAGTGAAATGCTTGTGCTGGTGGCAGGTGGCACACGCAGGCTCAGGTTAGCGTAAATAAATAAACACAAGCATGGAGGGGGGCTGAATATACATTAAACCTACTGGCACGCTAGTGTTCTCGTCTGTTCTGTGGGGAAAGAGATAATATTGAGCTAGGTCAGGGGTCAGCAAACTTTACTGTCAAAAGAGTCATTTTAGGCCAAATAAATAAAACAAAACAAAAATGTCAACAGAAAAGTATGGACATATAATTTTTTTGCCTCTCTTCTCCCTTTGGACATTTTATGGCTATTTTTTAAAAACCTTTTTTCAGGTTTTTTTCTATTAATTTTCTGTAATTTTTGGCAATTTTGTGGACATTATTATTTATTCTGTGGGATTTATTCTTTTGTTTTGGGACATTTTATAGTTACTTTCTAAACTTTTTCTTTTCTGACTTTGTAAAAATAAAATGTGAATTTTTTTTTGCCAATTTTGTGTAAATTATATGATGTTTAGGATTTTACTTTTTTAATTTTTGTTGTTGTTAACATTTTTTCTGCCTTTATAATGAATTTTCTGACTTTTTTAGGAGGCAATTCCAAAGACATTTTATGGCATTTTTCAGCCTTCTTCGGACATTTTATAACTATTTTTTTAATACCTTTTTTCTGTTTTTTTTGCTATTAATTTTCTGACATTTCCGGCAATTTTGTGGACACTTAATGGCAATTTTGGGGGTTTATTCTTTTGTTTTGGGACATTTTATAGTTTCTTTCTAAACGTTTTCTTTTCTGACGTAATTTTTTTTTTAACCTTTTTTGCCAATTATCTGATAGTGTTCAGGATTTTTTTTTCTTTTCTTTTTGACATTTTTAAGTTACTTTTTGAATGGTTTTTTTTTCTGCCTTTATAATGAATTTTCTGACTTTTTTGGGGGGCAATTCCAAATGAATGTTATGGTATTTTTCTGCCTTTCTTTTTTTGTTTTTTAATGGTATTTTCTATTTATTTTACTTCTTCTGTTTTTGGACATTTTTGTCACGCGGCAGTAAACGGGGTTGTCTTGCTCTTATTTTGGGCCAGACACTTCTGATTTTATTTTGAAAGAACTAACCACCACTCTCACTCCAGGCCACTTGCCTTTCCTTCTGCCATGCTCAGTTCCAGTTCCTGATTGCTTCCACCTGTCTCCAATAACCCACCTAATAAATAGGCGGCATCAGCCACCTCCCAGTGCTGAAGTGTCACATGCTGTGCATGAAAGCGTGCTCACAGCTCTTGAGCGCCCTCCGCCTTTTTCCCCCTCCTGAGTGGAGCGCCTTTAGTTGTCACTTTTTTTTCCTCTTTTTTTTTTTGAGTACCCTGTTTTGAGCAATTTGTGTTCAGCTTGCCGGACTGGGCCTGAGGCTGGCTTCCCTGGGACGCTACTCCGGAGAGCCTGGACAATGTCAGGCCTTCCTGACCGACTGCGAGATCCACTTTGAACATTCCCCGCAGGTCTTCCCCACGGAATGTTCCCGTGTGGCCTTCATGGTTTCTCATCTGACCGGAGGAGCCAGGACATGGGTCACCGCGGAATAGGCAAGGAACTCTCTGACCTATCAGACCGCCTCCGACTTTTGTACAGCCATTCGCCAGGTCTTTGATCCCGTCAATACGGATCGAGAGAAGGCTTGAGAGCTGAGCAATCTTCGGCAAGGCAGGGAGTCAGTCAGCGACTATGCCATCCGGTTTCACAGCCGAAAGTGGCTGGAATGCGATGGCTCTTTATGATCATTTTTTGAAGGGTCTTACCACGTAGATCCAAGAACTGTTGCTCCCTATTGACCTGCCGGCTGACCTGGACTCGCTGATCTCACTCTCCATCCGCACAGACAATCGGTGGCGGGAGCTCGCTCAGGCTAGCGGGACCCAAAGGAGAACTAAACAGAGGCCCTTCCTGCAACCACCAGCCACGGGAGCTCCACGGCTTCCTCCTTCCCCGACAACAACCCAGGTGAGGATCTGAGGAGGCGACGTCTAACCCATGCAACTAGGCCGAGCCCAACTGACACCGGAGGAACGACAACGCCGCCGCCAGCAAGGCCTGTGCTACTACTGCGGTGAATCCGGTCATCTGGCGGTCACCTGCCCCACCATCGAGCCTCTCCGGTGAGTGCATGTTTCCCCGAACAAGCCAAAGCTCAAACTCGCGCCTGTCACGATCACTCACCATGCCATCACCACAGATCTGCCAGCCCTCATCGACTCTGGGGGCAGACGAAAGTCTGATGGACTGGAGATTGGTGAAACGGTTACAAGCTGCAACTGAGCCGCTGAACACGCCAATCCAAGCCAGGGCACTCAACGGCAGGGTATTATTTGACATTTCCCATATCACAGGACCTCTTGAAGTGCATATAGGACAACACCCAGAATGCCTTTTGATTCAATGTTTTTCGATCCCCATCTCACACCCTGGTTCTAGGACATCCTTGGTTGTGTGTGCACAACCCACACATAGACTGGCGCTCTGGGCTCATCCTGACTTGGGGAAAGGACTGAGTGTATCATGGACTGTACCAGCCGGCAGCACCTGCACCCTCAGCTGCAGTGAACCATGTGTCTGTCGCTTCCACCACAGCTGACGAGAATCCGGACCTGAAAACTGTCCCCTCCTCCTATAATCACCTTCGTGACGTCTTCAGCAAAACCAATGCCATGGCTCTTCCTCCACATCGACTATGACTGCTCCATCGACCTGATCACGGAGTCTACCATTCCCAAGGGTAGATTGTACTAGTCTCGGGGCCTGGACGCAAAGCCCTGAACGACTACATTGACGCATCCTTGAGAACCGGACTCATACGGCCGCCCTCGTCTCCGGCGGGGGGTGGATTCTTCTTTGGAGGCAAGAAATACGGCTCCCTGCGACCATGTGTTGACTACAGCTCACTGAATTATATCACCATCAAGAATCGCTACCCCCTGCCCCTGATGTCATCCGTATTCGACCAACTGCAACAAGCCGAAGTCTTCACAAATACCCACTGGCAGCATGTGACCCAAGTCCTTCAACGGTTAGTAGACCACAAGCTGTATGTGAAGGCAGAGAAGAGTCTCTTCCACGTAAACACTATCTCCTTCTTGGGTTTCGTAGTATCACCATGAAGTGTAGAGATGGAACCTGGCAAGATCAGCGCGGTAAGGGACTGGCCCACACCGGAATCACAGAAGAAAGTCCAACGGTTCCTGGATTTCCCCAATTTTTACCGTCTCTTTATCTGGCACTTCAGCTCAATCGCTGCCCCATTGCATGCCTTGACCTCTCCACAGGTGTCACTCCGCTGGACCTCGGAGGCTGATACCGCATTCAATGCTCTCAAGCAACGGTTCGCTGAGGCCCCGATACTCAAGGTTCCAGATCCCAAGCGCCAGTTTGTGGTGGAGGTGGATGCCTCCAACATCGGAATCGGGGCCGTCCTATCCCAACGCTGCCAGGAGGATGGCAAGGTCCATCCCTGCGCATTTCTGTCCAGGCGGCTCTCCAAGGCCAAGTGCAACTACTGCGTCGGCAACCGTGAACTCCTGGCGGTTAAAGTAGCACTGGCTTGAGGGGCAGAACAACCCTTCGTGATTTGGACCGATAACCGAAACTTGGAGTACCTACGCAAGGCCAAATGACTCAACCCCCGACAGGCCAGTTGGTCTCCTTTTATTTTATTTTATTTTTTCTCTCTCTGACCTACAGACCGGGGAGCCAAAACACTAAGGCAGACGCCCTGTCATGTATCCATGACCCCAAGCCTGCTGAGACTGAAGCAGAATCCATCCTTTCACGGAACTGTGTGGTGGGTGCCGTAGGACGGCAAGTTGAGGACTATGTTAAGGAGGCTCTCGAGAACTCTAACCCTCCCGAGAATTGCCCACCACATCGTCTCTATGTACCGGAGGGGCTGCTTCTGCAGGTAATCCACTGGGCACATACCTCACATCTGGCATGTCACCCCGGAGTCCACGGGACTTTGTCCTTCATTGCTCGGAGATTCTGGTGGCCGTAAATAAACTGCTGCCGTTGAGGTCAACCTGCGCCTGGGTCCTCCCTTCCTCGTGTCAATTTTATGGCTACCTTTTTGAATGTTTTCTTTTCTGTCTTTATTATTGTGTGTGTGTATATGAGGCAATTTAGTGTATATTATATGGTACTTTTCTGCTCTCTTTTGGACAATTTATGGTTATTTTTTAAAACTTACATCTACCTTTTTGTCTCTTTCTAACAACTTACAAATTTGGACTCTGACATTTTTTGGAATATTTAATTATTCGTTTTTTTTTAAAATACATTTATTCAAAGAATATTTCATCTAAAAAATAAAATGTATAAAAAAATTAAAATAATTTCTATAATACAGTGCTCGGCGTAAAATAGTACACCCCCTTTGAAATGTAACATTTTAAACAATGTCTCAACGAACACAAATACAATTTCCAAAATGTTGGCAAGCCCAAGTTTAATATACATCTGGTTAACTTATAACATGGAAGTAATGTCAAAAATGTGATTACACATTTTTCAGTTTTACTCAAATAGGGGTGATGCAAAAATTAGTACACTTAACCCCAAAAATAATTTTAGTACTTTATATGGCCTCCATGATTTTGAATCACAGCACCAAGTCTTCTAGGCATTGAATGAACAAGCTGGCAACACTTTGTTGCATCAATCTTTTCCCATTCTTCAAGAATGGCCTCTTTTAGAAGCTGGATGGGGAGTGATGCTCAACTTTTTTCTTTAGAATTCCCCATAGGTGTTCAATTGGGTTTAGATCAGGAGACATACTTGACCACTGAATCACTTTCACCTGGTTCTTCTTCAGAAATATTGGCCTTAGATGTGTGCTTAGGATCATTGTCATGTTGGAAAAGTGCACGACGACCAAGGGCACTTTCAGTATTAAGCAATACAGCTGTGAATGATGCCATCAATGAAATGCAGCTCCCCGACACCAGCGGTAGTCCTGCAACCCCACACGAGGACACTCCCACCACCATGTTTCACTGTTGGCATCACATTTTTCCTTGTATTCTTCACCTTTGCGACGCCATACAGTTTTGAAGCCATCAGTTCCAAAAACTTTTATCTTGGTCTCATCAGTAGTCTTCATCTTTGTCAGCATGCGCCCTGGCAAACTCTAGGCGCGTGTTTTTGTGCCTGGGCTTTAGGAGAGGCTTCCTCCGTGGACGGCACCCATGCATGCCATTCCTCTGCTGTGTATGCCATATTGTGTCACGGGAAATAGTCACCCCAGTTTGGCTTTCTATTTCCTTGGATAACTTCAGTGAACTTAGATGTCAATTGTCTTCCTCCCTTCTCATCCTGTCCAGTTAACATCCGTGGACGACCTGGACGTCTCTGTGAGATGGTTGCAGTTCCATCTTTTTTACATTTTTGTACCACTTTTGCTTCAGTATTCTGACTGATAAGTAAAGCTTTGCTGATTTTCTTGTAGCCTTCAACTTTGCTGTGTAAAGAAATTATTTTATTTCTCAGATCTTGTGATATTTCTCCTCTGTGGTGCCATTGCTAACAGCATGAAATGGGAAACTGATTTCTTTAAGTAACACCCAATTTATAGTCAACTGTCTGCTTGACACCTGCGTAATGAATTATGAGACTCACCTTTTCTAGTCTAAAATTTGGGCTTTGCTCCAGAGACGTTCTGTGGGGTGTACTCATTTTTGCATCACCCTAATTTGAATAAAACTGAAAACTCTGTTCTCTAATGTATATTATTAACCTTACTTTCATGTTATAAGTTAAACAGTTGACAGTGCATAGAGACAATAAGTTTGACAATGTTAGAATTTAGTGGAGAGATTAGGCTTTAATCAAACTAATACAATACATTTGGTGTATAAAAAACACACACCGCAAAACAATACAAAACTTTCACAAAGCTGGACTTGTGAAAATCCACCGTGTGAATAGTCCAGAAAAGATGATCTGTCAGTCTTGTTGACGCTGCTTCTTCCCCGTCATGCGACGTCTCTGCCCCTTGCTTGTCTTCTTGGCGCTGATTTTGCTCTCGCTGACTCTCTTGTCAGCATTCTTGTCCGTCTGCCGGCTTCGTCCTCCTCGGCCTTCCTGCTTCCTGCTTCCCTTTCCCCCTTTCCGCTTGCTGCTGGTGTAGGCACTGAGTGATGCAGTCAGTGAGCGGATCCTGCATAGTTGGGGGACAAAAGTGCAAAAAATGAACAGGTTTCCAACTTCAGCTGTTATGGCACATACTGTACATATCATCGAGCAGCTGTTTAACCCAAATTGTATTCAACTGAATTTAATATTGGCATTTGAAGACCTAAGTATTTTTTTAAGTGCTACTTTGTGTAAAAGATTTGACAAGTCACTGGTATAAAATATGTGCTTATCGTTTGAGTGGTCATTGCAAAATCACAGAAATGTGAATTTAAGCTTTGCTGACACAAAATGACAATCATCAATCTTCATTAGTTGCAACCTGCATGAGCAGAAGCTTACTTTTTGTTCAAGATTGGATTCCCAGCTTGTTTTGGCATTGCCTTTGTTTTTTTCACTTCCTCCCCATTTTCATTTTCTTTATGTTCCCCGTTGACCTAAAAAGAAAGCAAAAGACAATGAATAGCAGGTGTATGCTACCTTCATTTAAATAATAATGTTGTCAAACAAATTCAAGTTGCTGTGCTCACCTTATTCGCTACTTGTTCAAGCAGGTGATTGGTGCTGAGGTCCAGCTCGCTGATGGTAGTCACTGTGACCGTGTGATTTGGATGGTCATACTGAACAGACTCTGTTGTACTGGTGATCACATCTTCCAGATCATCTTCACTTTCCTCTGTAAACAACAGGCAATAAACATCAGGTTACAAGTCTACACATTCAACTCGCAAGTCAAGGCAGCACTCTAAATTTTTTGTTATCTGCCTATTGACTGAAAATATATCCATCTTAAATCCCCGCCCCACTGTTACGTAAAGTGGTGCTTATATTAGCTGGCTTGTGTCTCAAAGTCACCACAAGTCTCCGACAACACCGCAATAAGTAACTACATTTGATTTTTATGCTTTGACTTGTGAGCGCATACTTGAGATGTGAGCGCTGTATAGTGGCAGTGAATTCAACTCGCATCACAAGCAGCAGCACTTTAGCAAATAGAGAACAATTCCTCAAAAAATATCTTCAAAATGTTTATTATCACTCCCAGTTTACTCTCAAACCAAACATAACACTAATAACATTACACCATGTGGATTTAAAATTACCACATTTCAGTCTGCTAGCATAATGCTAACACTAATTAGCATCTATGTTGGTGCTATAGTCCTTTAAATAACCTAATGAACACAAACAGTGCAAAAACGCACGCAGAAAATATAACAGTACTCAGTTATATATTCTTTATCTTCTGCAAAAAAATAATACTAGTGCCGTACTGATGGTCTGTGAGCAGCTGAGACACCTCAATGAACTGTATATCCTGCTTTTTGTCTGTGTTATACTGCTCAAGGTGGCCAAGGCATTAATGGTGGTTACATTCATTTTTCTTCTATATCAAAGGTACAAGAAGATATGAAGTACGAGTGTCGAGAGCTTTGAGCGGAACGGAACACATTTAACTCGTATTTCAAGGCAACACTATTTTTGAAAAATTGTGCTTGAGGGTCACGAAATATGGCCACACCAAGCCACGCTCACGTCATCTCAGCTGCCTCTGGTTGTCATGGTAACAAAGTTGTGCTCCCCCAAAAGGAGTGATTTGAACAAGAGTTTTTCAAGTGGATGTTAAGTGTGTCGTGTATTTTGACCAAAGAGTATTAAAGACCTTTTATTTCACCACCTGGGAACTCTTTTAAATTATGAAAATAAAATGCATGTCTACTTTAAGCCTTCAGGCTCACCAAGCGCTTCTTGTCGCTCCTTCAGCATTTTCACGTATTCCTTATGCCTCTGAAAGACAGTTATCAAAACAAACAGTTCTGTCTGAGTCAAAAATAGTTTTCCACAATTTGCTCCTTGTCTTGGCACCTACCTCTTCTCTGACTCTGTTTTGCTCTTCCTTGATCTTCTTTCGTATTTCTGCTACAGCTGCTTTCCTCCTCTCCACTTTCCTCTTATGGAAACCACTGAGATATTCCCTGACAGGAAGATGCACCAACACAATTGTTTGTTTTGCCGTTTGCATTGTACAATCACAATGCGTCACACTCAGATTCTAATATTAATCAAATAATATGAAACGCAGTTCATAGTGATGAAGAAGTTATAGACCCAATTCACATGCACATGTGATAAACCGTTTAAAGTGTGCACATGCGAACCAACGACAAACACCAATAGTGATACAGAATAATACAGTACACTTACTCCCTCTCTTTGTCGTCAAACATTACAACGCATTTATTTTCCCTCTTTTTAGATCCAGGCTTAAATTTTGCCTTGTTTGACACATTATTGGTCTTTTTTCTGTTTTTCATTATTCTGTGGGGTTGTTTTCCATGCGTGAGCAGACTGTCGTACTACTTCCGGACTTTCACTGTTAGCAGCGCGCTCGCTAACTAGGTCCGACTGAAAACATGACAATTGAGAAATATTCCTGCTAACGGCTTTCGGTTGAAATGAAAATGCACGGTAACTTTTCAGGAAACTTATTTCACCTTCTCTAAACAATGTCATGACGATGTTAAATAAAAAGAAGTAAAAACAGAACGGAGACTGAAACGTTAAGCAGTTGTTCAAATCAAGTTCATTTGAAAGTTAGTAGTAAAAATAAATGCTAAAGCTGTACTTTTATCTCCCTCCCACATGTAGATACACAGATGAGTAAGGGGCAACTCAAACATAAACAGATTGTCAAATATAGATTTTTATTTTTGTAGGAAAAAAAGGACTCCAACAACCATCAAATTATGTTTTATTATAAAAACACCAACATCAAAAGAGCGAATAAGAATGAAATGTGGAAAGTAAAAAGCACAATGGGGAAAAGAAAAACAAACAAAAAAGATGTAACAACCATAACAACAGTAATAAACCCAGCCTATCCCATGGCAAATTGAGCACTGCTCTGTTCTTTGCGCATTCAAGAAAGAGAATAATCTGCCTGGTTTGACCTGTAAAATAATTTCCTGAAAGTTTCTACAAGCATAAATTGTGTTTGCGTCTCTATTCTAAAATGAATCATTTGCAGCGTATACAGAAAAAGGGCAACACTTAAGCAACCACACCAATCTAAAACGCTTGTTCTGTTTTAAATTCTTCACATTGAAATATATTACACACAAAAAGGTTGACTTTCCCCGCCTCCAGCAAATCATGAATCTGAAAAGTACATCATTTAAATAAGACACAAAAGCAGGAATGACAGAAGTGACTTGTGAAGCAAAAATTACAAATTAAAAAGCAAACTGCTTTAACAATTTCTAGCACCATTTTAAATAATGCGATTAAAATATTTGTTTAAAATCAAGGGTGTTTTGTCTGAAAGATTACAAAATTTAGATAAGTACTCGCGGGTGCTTCTTTTTTTCTTGTATAATGGATTACTTTTTAAAACGGCAGCTAAAAATGATTTGTTGGCCCAGCCATTAGACTAACCTGATAAATAACGATTGTCAGTAATGCCGTCTTCAACGTAGGTTATCCTTGAACAAATAGCCAAAAGCATACTGTTTAATCTACTTTTAAATGTTACTCTATCTGTATTTACAACCAAAATACAAACCGTTAATATTCAATGCATTTTACATGTACATGTATGTATGTATGTGTATAAGTCTGTGTAAGTAGGCGTTAGTAAGAAACCCACCATAATATCAACAGCCTGCCCACGTAGTCGCGACATTTTGGGAAAGAAAAACACCTGTGTGTGATTTACCGAAAGCTGCACATTCTCTTACTTCCAATTCCGAATAACCGACCTGGTGCTTGGGTAGTTTGTTTTTTCCCCACAGTATAATGCACTGTGAATGAGGTAGATAAGAAGTGACTACTTATAACTGAAAGTAAACCAGTCTGTCTTCATGTGTATGCATTTGACAGTCCTAGGAAATGAAGCTGGCCAACAGATTCAGAGGTTACAAAGTGCTGATTATTGGTCAGCTTGGCATTAAACAGGTAAACGATGCACCTCTGCTACTGCGTGAATTTGAACAATTCTTCATACACAGGTCCCTTTCTCTTTGGAAGCCCATTACACCTGATATTCCTATTTTGCATGGTAATTATGAAGCAGTGAGCCAACTTTGTACCGTGAATGACAAAAGGCGGCGAGATTGTTCGAAAGCTGAGCATTGAAGAAATGGTGGTATAGGCTTAAAAATACATGGGCGTACATAAATGATTGACTCTTATCACTTCTCGACTGTAAGTTAATAAGTTCAATCAACCGTAGCCTTCGTGTTGTTGCATGTGTGTGTATGTGTGTGTTCAGGATGCAACGACTGTCGTGCCGCCGCTCAGGTGCAACAGGATTTGCTGACAATCTTGCAGGGAGCGACGATCTCCCACCCGCTCCAGCGTGCGTTTGGCCTCGGCCAGCAGGTGGGCGCGATGCCCGGGTGGGGTTAACAGGGGCATGGGCAGGTGGCCGCAGGCCAGCAGGATGGCATGTGCCCGCTCCCTCTCGCCCTCTGACAGGTGCAAGGGGGAGGAAAAGTAGAGATCAGTATGGACAAAGGAAGGGCCTGGCGATTCTGTACCAAAGCAACCTTGGCGTATTTTTCACCTGCAGTGTGGAGGCCGTGCGTCCTGCGTCGCAGGTTGTGATCCAGCAGCTGGTGTGTCCTTGTGGGACTGGCTCCGGCCATCAGCCTCACCGTAGTCTCATGAAGGAACACCTAACAGAAAAGGAGACACAGCCGTGGCTTAACTACAGTCACCAGGTGTAAAAACAGATGGAGCTGATAAGAGCAGGGAATGGGAATAACATCTCCTGTTATTCGGATTGATCAAATTATTTCGACTTTACCTTATGATGGGCCTGTCTGTAGCACTGCGTGAGCTTTCTGAGGGCACTGAGGTCACTTTGAAAACCAGCCAACTGAGATGCAGATGCTGGGCCAGGTTCCCCGTTTGTGCTGCTTCCTCGCTGCCATAAACTGGTCCTCAAGGTCAGTAAAAGGTCACATACCAACAGCTCCATCGCCTTGGGTGATAAAGAAACACACAGTGAAAAACTACTACTATACAATAACTACTATGAAACTGGTGTCATTTAAAAAAAAAAAAAAGTAACACTTTATAATAACTATCTGTTATAACTAGTTGATAGATCATTAGTAAACTGTTAGTTAATGAATTATTAATGGTTGTTTAACAATTTGCTAAGAATTTAAAATTATGTTATAGATAGTTAACATATCACTAATAAACTGTTAGGTAATGAGTTTGAGTTAATTTATAACTATAACTATTAAATAAGTAATAAATATAATAATAATAATAATAAACAAGCTATTAGTAAATTACTTGTGACTTGTTGAGTATTAGTAAAAGTTTAAATATGTTATTGGAACATTATTAATATAATAATAATAATAATAATAATAATAATTATTATTATTATTAAGTTGCAACTATTCCTCAAACGTTTTTTTACAGTTTACTAATGATCTATTAACTAGTTATAACAGAGATAGCTATTATAAAGTGTTACCAAAAAAAGCAATATTCAGAATGTTATTTAATATCTTCTACTGCCTAATATTATTTTGAATTAACAAAACTAAAGAAATGAAAGTTCCCTATTTCACCATCTATGATGCCGATCTATTATACATTAAAGTTACTTATGCAAGTCAATATTTTTATTTAATTATTAATTATTCAGCAATGTACTTTCAATTAAAAAACATCAAATTTTTATGCTGTCGGCAGCTACTCAAATGTAACTAAAAAGTAACTTGTAATCTAATTGAGTTACTTTTAAAATCAAATAACCACCAAAGTAATTAAGTTTCTTTTTCAAGGTAGCTGTAGCAACAATGGTCCAATTCAAAGCAAATAACTTTCATTGTAGTTTCTTAAACTCAACAATTTTTCCAGGACCAATTTCAGATCGAGTTATTTTCATCCATTTATTTATCCACCACTATCATTGCTATCTCACATAAACGTATTCAGACAAATTCTGTTGCATGAACAGCAACAGGTACATTGTACCTTCTTCAATCTAGTGGAAGATAATTTAATTGTCATGCCTGTCCTTATAAATCACTTGCATAAATAATTAAACAAATTTGCATTAAATAAATAACTTTTGGACCAATGCAGTGAAAATGTCTCACAACACTAGCAAGTGCACGGTGGCTGGTGTAGGAGCGGCGTGCAGACGTGGGAGGCCTCTGTAATGCACTGCAGATGCGTTGCACTTGACTTGAAGATCATGCAATGCAACTACAATGCACCACAGCCATCTCCTGCCATCTCTACTGCAGATCAAACACGCTACGGCAACATCCACCTATGCCAAATCTAAAGCATTCTAACCACAAAGCCAATAAAAACTCCAAAGGAGATGGTTTGAAGAAAATATTGATTTACTCTGTACCTTGTTTAAGCCATCGCCAGGCTGCCCAAGAGGCACGGAGATGCTGGAGCGCAGGTAGCTGCTGGCTTGGTCACAACGGCACAGGCAGGCTGCCGTTCCTTCTCCCTTTAGAGGTGACAGACTCATCTGGACTGACTTGCAGAGTGACTGCACAGCTTTGGGCAGAGGGTGGCTGAAATCCAAAGGACACATAGACAATTCAAATGAGTGCAGTGAACCACTGTTTATACCTTCCAGACCTATCTATAATAGGTGGAAACCTGAGTGGGGAAAAGTAGGGTACAAAATGGGGAATTGTGGCTAAGGCATGAATATTTGGAAAAAGAAAAATACACACTAGAATGCCGTAAATTTTTGGAATGAGGAGAATCGGATGAATTACGTGGAAGTAGATAGATGCCGAGAAAGTGGGAAGTTTGAAGTATAGGAATAACGTGTGAGAAGGCCACAGCCTTCACACAATTATATTTCCCTACTGAAACGAATGGAAACACTATTATTATTAACCAGTCCAGGTTGTCTCTGTGGATAGAAATGCTATTAATATGCGCCAGCTCCAACTCCCTAAACCAAAAACACCAGCAAAAAATGATTCCCCCCCAATATTGCATTGTAGAGCACTGTACTTTATAAAACATACAGTGATGACATAATTAGGCAGAATGTAAAGATTAAGTTTGCGCATCATGATTTCACGCTTTAATTCAATAATGCCTTTGCAGGGGATAAAGAATATATGTCAGTGATGAGTATTACATTGTTGGTCTGCAAGTGCTGCTACCATTTCTTGTACTAAATTATTATTATTAAATTATGATGAAAACAATTATTTCATGTAATATTGGTAATGTGTTATGCGTTTCTGTAAAGCATTTTTTTTTTTGAAAGTGCTATATAAATAAAGATGACTTGACCATTTGCGCTTGAATGTAACTTGTTTAAACATTTACAACTCCTGCAAAAGTCAATGCTAGTTTCATTAGCCTGTCTGTGATATTTCCTATTATGTGTTAGCATCAGGCTGGCGGACTTATTCATAAAGCAAAGTTAAATACACAATGTGTAATTCTCTTGGTTTCAAGTTTAGTTTGACAGTAACGTCAACTGGGAATGGCAATAAACCAGCACTTGCAGTCATTTCTGGACTATAAGGCGCACCTGACTAAAAGCTGTGCTAGCTAAACTTGGGTAATACTGGAGTTTGTTACATATATAAGCCGCACCCGACTGTAAGCCGCAGGTGTTTTAATGTTACCGCACCGGGTTCCCGCGACTCCCATTTCCATAATGAGAGCGCAAATGTTCTTGTTCTGTCTCTCCTACTGTATTTGGGCTCACTTGGTTTGTTTTGCTCTGCCTGACGCTCTTGCGCTTCCTTTATAGTGCGCCCCCTTGTGATCTGATGGATAAGCTGCACCAGCCGCAGGGTCGAATGCAAGTGAAAAAAGTAGCGGCTTATAGTCCAGAAATTACGATTTGTTCACTCTATGGCAAACTGCTGCTTCTTGGGAAGTTCACTGCCAGCACCTGAATGCTTGTATCTCAATTTTGCTCATAAGTCAAAGCAACAACAAAAAAAGATAGATAAAATAAAACGTATTTCTTAAAAATTGAAAGTTGAGTTACCACTGTACACTGTAAAAAACAATAAAATAATTTAAATGTAAAACTTCCATGACAACACACAAATATGTCCCACACAAAAATGACGGCAAACGTACATTTTAAATGGACTGTGCACATCCTGGGAACACTTGACGACTTCACAAGACATGGCACTTACTCAAGAGTGTGTCGAGTTCTTGGCATCCGCTCTGCTTCCACCAACAGAGACCTCACAGTGACATCATCACCTTGAAGCCAAAAGACGGCAGCCTTTAGGACCACAGCCCACCACCGACTCACTGGATCTCTCACTGCCAGACAACAAGGGAGTAAAA
The DNA here is from genome assembly GCF_054856555.1 of Leptonotus elevatus. Taxonomy (NCBI): domain Eukaryota; kingdom Metazoa; phylum Chordata; class Actinopteri; order Syngnathiformes; family Syngnathidae; genus Leptonotus; species Leptonotus elevatus. Next base: position 49,497,002 of record NC_141239.1, on the reverse strand, counting down.
GTCATGTTTTTCTGATTATGTCTTACTCTTTCATAGACAAATTATAACGTTTGAACATGTCTTGTAGACCAACTACATCCTAAAAGCTACTACACCTGATGTGATGGTGTGATTGGGAGGAGTTGAGAAGGGAGGAGCAGACGGAGAGTCCTCTGTACATTTATTCAACTGTTGCAGGAAGTCCAGGGCACTGGAAAACTCCCTGGAAGAAGGAAGTAGTACGTGCATAATTTAAGAGGAATGCAATTGAAACACCCTCCAGTAAAGCAGTGCTGCTTGTTTCCATCGTCATACCCAGAACCCGTTTTGTGTTTGCTCGCTTCAGAGTCCCTCTGCGGCTGGATGAGGGTATGAACGGCTCTCTCGAGCAACTTTTTGCAGAAGCAGCGGTGCAACTGGGCAACAGGGTCCGCTAGAAGGGAAACATTTACAGTAACAGAAAAGACAGATTATAGTACGTTGTAATATCAAATGCTTGATGACTAGTGATGCACCGAATATTCTGCCACTAAAAATTTTCGGCAGAAAATGGCTATTTTTGCCATTTTCGGCATTCGGTCGAAATAAAATGGCCGAAATATGATATTGTGGTGACGCAAGCAAAAAAACGCTGCAAGCAAGCGTCTGTTTGAATTAAACAGCAAACGCGGGAGTGAGTGTCCGCCTTTTCTTCTTGCTGGCATTTCACCGTGTGAGTTTGCAATGGTCGGTCGCGGCAGCTCCCGGGGTCATTGCGCACGTTGGAGGAGAGGGGCGTCACTTGGTGTACAACATTTAAGTGGGTCAAAAAAAGACAGAACTGCCGTGTACTGCAGTACAAGTGAGCCACTCTTTCTCCCGTAGCGCCTTTCCTTTATTTTTTATTTTTATAAGAGCCCCCGAACGCTTCCACTTTTTTACCGGCATCCCGTTGGCCGTGCTAAATACTTTAGCAAATGCTAGCACTATTGCTATCGACATTTTTAAACGCGGAAACACTTACCGCTATCTCCGGGTGGCGACAGACCTGTACACGACGCTGTGTGTGACTTTGCAGTCCGTTCCCGAAGCCGATTAGCTGGTGCGAACAAATGTATTTATTTATTTTTAAACGTTGGTGACTATGTGAATGTGCAGATTTTAAGTAAGTTTCCCGCCGCACGCATCCGTCCCCGCCTGTGCGAACTACATTGAGTATAAAGTGCAATCGCACCGCCAGAAAATGCTCAACCCTCGTTTGGTGTTTAATGTACCATTAGCCAACATGTCTGCGGTGTGGGCACATTTCAATTTATATTGTGCTTAGTTAAAATGCCAGTGCTAAATATATATTTTATAATAATATTATAATTTTAATGAATTATAATACATTTTTCATTTCGGTGCATCCCTATTGATGACTCTTGGAGAGTGAAACTATGTCATTTGTACCTGGATCTCTCTGCGATGTAAACACCCCATCGCTGCCGTCTGACTTCAATGACCAATCACAGGTTAAAAAGAACTGCCTGCCCAATGGGGTGAAGAGACATCGCAGGCAGTCAGGAATGTGCTTTGCTTCACATTGATTTGCGATGCTCTCCGCACAACTCAGTAAGTAACCCTGCGAAAAAGGACAAGTGTAACTTGAAATGGATCCAATTTGAAAAGTAGATTGACAGTCAAGAGTAAACATACAGGCAGACAGGCGAGATGGAGACCCAGTACAGCGCGCATCGCTGCGGCTGCAGTGACGTAGATCTCGGTAAGTTGGGTGGGGGCCATCTTTGTTTGGGCGCTCTCGCTGAGGTTGACCGCATTCAGAGACAGAGACAGGGCCCACAAGCTGCTTCGCTGAGGCAGCTTTCCTACAAGGAGGATGAAATCACAAAACATGACAAACTGAAGTTGACCAAGCAGCAGCGACAGCAATCACCTCTAAACAGCGCATGGACAAAAGGTACAATGGTGCCTTGAGATATGAATTGCTCCTGGAAATTGTTAAGCCGAATATAGCAAAATAGATAAATAAATGACTACGAAAAGTGACATTGAGTCAATAAGCTGCAACTTTTGGAACAGCTGCGCAATCACTAAGATTTTTTCACAATAGGAGTGTATATTTTTTGCAGTCTGATCTCAATATAAAAAAATAATTATATTGTTATCATTGATGACTGGAGGTCATCTCTTAGAATGACCATCCCGACACCTACCTGTGAGTTGCAGCTGGCTCAGACGATGGTACACCAGGGCAGCGTCCTTGGCGCTTGTCCTCGCCTCGTCCCCCTCGTGTTTGCCTCGGATTTGGTGAACCAGCCAGCCAAGAGGGGTCGGGCGATGCAAACAATAGCGAATCAGATTCCAGGACAACGAGCAGACCAGGTCCAGTTTGGTGGAGGGCAACGCTCTGGTCAAGATGGACAAGGAGGTCTCTAAATTGATCAATGCTGCAGCATAATCGCCCTGCGAGAGAAGGAAAACAGAGTTGAGGTTGTTAGAGAAGACAAAATAGGTCACGACAGATATTAAACTATGCTTATAAAAAACATAATGGAACTTGCTGCAAGACAAACATGTCAAATTAAACAATTGAAATCCATAATATATATAATATTCAAGTATTGTAGATACAGTATACAAATTAGATGTCTGTTGTACTGTATGGTTCATAGGCTGGTTGCAGCAATATGCCAAAAATATTTTGGCTAAACTGTAATCTTTTTGTCAAGGAAAAAGGCAAGGGCAAATACAGAGTTTCCATCTCTATTTGAAAAATGTGCAGATGCATATAAAATGTAAATTGGAGAGTTTAATCAAATAAAATGTGTCAAAATCTGTGAGTCAAATTATTCGTTTTTTCAACAGTAACAGTGACGAGTGCAATTGCAGATTTTGCATCCATTCATTTTCTGAAACACTTTCTCCTAAAAGCCACCGCCTAACTTTAATTTTGAGGAGGCCAAGAAGAACATTTAGGGGCGCACTCAACTTGAAATGAGTAAATGTTTACATTTTCTCTCATTTTTTCACTGTATCACTAGTGACAATACTGATAAAATACGGATACAACTCATACATAAAGCCAATTTCATGCCTTCTTTCATCACAACCCTTTCCTCACAAAACAATTTGGACTCATTATCAGGATTTACCTTCTCTGGCAAACTAGATTTTATATTTTAGATATTAAGCACTGGTAGTCCTCTTTGCTATTGTTCATCATATATTGTGGCACACAAGTAATATGGCCTTAAAATAAAATACCCGATGTCCCCCATCTCAAAATTATTGTAATTTCAAATTCAATACAATTAAATTCTTCCAATACAAAGAAAAATCAAATGACAATAATATTAAAAACTCTGAATTGGCACATTAAACATAATCCTTTAGACGTTTTAATAAAATATGCTCAACATTGCAAAAATAAAAACATTGTCTTTATGTTAAATATGTAACAGCTCAACGATCACTGAAAACAACATGAATGAAAGGTTTCGCTTCCAAACAATATTAACCTTTGTCCCTGAAAACGTAAACAAAACCCTACAAAGAGTATTTAGCACTCCTGGTACATGTCAGGTAGGTTGGCTAATTTTAATAAATGACTTAGAAGTAAAATATATTGCATGCTCTGTCACAATAAAACGCCTTTTTGATCGGGCACTTAACTCATTTGCTCCCAAAAACGTATAAGTAAATACGTTCTATTTTAAATATTACCATGCTGTCAAAGACGTATATATACGTTTTTTTTTTTTATACTGGAGCATACAAAAGGCTTTGATGCAGCCTCTGAACTGAAGAGAATTATTGAAGCAATGGTAGTTATTACAAAAACGGCCAGCGGAGGGCAGCAGAGTAGAATAGATCAACCAGGGCCATGTTGCAAAAAGCTCTTTCCCCACTGTTTTAAACAATTTGTGAATAATGATGAAACTTAGCTATATTCTAATGCTAATTGCTGCAAAACGGAAACAGATGATGAAAGAAGAGACTCTAATGTTTATTTTGGTAGGTTCCATGTTTGCATAGCAATAGAACACAATATTCTGTGGGCCTTGCAAAATCAGTCATACCGGGAGCGAAGGGGGTTGCTTCAGTGAAAATGACTACGAGTGAATGAGTTAAGGAAAGAGACCTAATGCTGCTGTAATGGTTCAACTTCCGGATGCTCTCTTATTGTGAAGTGACATGACCAAAAGTAGTGGTACAAGTGATACAACTGTCACTTGATGAATTAATCATACCTGGTGTACTTCTGTGTAAAAATGGTACGCAGAATTGAACAGACCGCCAGCAAACGTGACTGCTGCAACCACCATCAATGTAGATTAGTGTCAGTATGTGTGTGTGTGTCTATATACGTAATTGCTTTTGCAATGTATCAACAGGCAACTTTGACAATGTTTAGAGAGATTGACTACTGTATTACTGGGCTCCTTCTCATAAGTAAACATAAAATAATTCTGCTCGTGCCGTATGCTTCTTCGTGGGAGTTTTGTTGTCGTTCGTGTGTTTATTTTACAAGCTGAGATAATTTGATTGGGATAATTGCTTTGGTTTCAACAGTGGATGAAGAAATTTTGTCTCAATTTTTTGGGGCAAATTGCATGTTCTTAAGAGTAGTCGACTGTACCAATCCACAATGACGTTTAGAACGTAGTGTCAACAAGTTTTTCCAGATTCTCCTTTTCTGCATAATATGTCAGTGCAAAGGCACTGACGCGGACTGTTTTAATTCTTTTAAAACAGTGAATCAAAAAAATAGTTTTATAAGACGGACAATAACTACAGTCATTTCTGGACAAAAACAAATTTTTACTCACTCTCTTAAGGTTAACATCAGCTTGTTTCCTGTGCCTCCAGAACGACACAGACTTGGGGGAGTGAAGGGGCGTGATGGGTTCCCAGAGGTAGAGCACCCGCACACAACCCCAAACTGCTCCCAGCCCACTCAGCATCCAAACCATCACCCACGGCAACAGACACCGCAGCCAAGAGGCTAGGATTCAGAAAGAACGCGCACACAGCAGCACTTCTCTGAATTCAAATGCAGATAAATGCCAAACAGAATCCAGCTTCATCACAAAAGCTTGATTTCTCACCAAAATCTTGTGTGGGGCTGGGGAGCCAGACCAGAGTTCGAGAAGACCCGTGCCCTACAGAGGGACTTTCCGAGGTCTCGGAACCCAACAGAGAGGGAAGCGGGTTCAGGGAGAGACAGAAGAAGGTCAGGGCAAAGAGAAGCAGACGAGAGCCATCCATCACTCCAACAGAGGAAGGAGAATCTGGCTCACACTTCATCTGAAACAAAGAATGACATAATGCTAATACTAAACGAATATGATATATAAAATTATAAACTATATTAAAAATATCCAGAAATGATGGCCTTAAACAGCTTGTATATGTATTACCTGTTCATGATCTATTATGGGGCTGCTGGGCTCAGAGTAGGGAGAGAATTGGTGAGGGGAAGCTGAGCCCACATCAGAAGCTGGAGGTGACATCATTGCAATTTCCTCTTTAGGGTCCATATCCACGGACAGTGTCACTGGCTCTGAGATGAAACAAACATATTAATGACACTGAATTACTATTATACTATACTACAACTATCTACACTTACTGTTCTTCTGGTTTGCCATCTTAAGAGCCAGATTCTCCTGTCGAAGTTTATGGTTGGCCTGTTTCAGGTACTTAATGTAGTCAATGGCTTTACTCAACACTCCTGATTTATGCATCTGAAGGCAAAAATGCAGGGGGAAAAAAAAAATTACGTGAGAATCCCATTACCTTTGAAAAGTACACCGCCAAGTCACAATATACTATATAATGACAATACAAAAACTTTATTCAATAATCTGCCTTTAGAAAGGGAAATATTTAGTTTTGATTGACACCTGAAGTGATTTTAGCACTGCAGAAATTCTGAATGACAGCTGCTTTTAATATTTGGCTCAATTAACTCATTTGCTCCTAAAAACGTATGAAAATGTTCTATTTTAAATATTGCTATGGTCCCAAAAACGTATTTATACGTTTTGGATGTGTATTTTATTTTTTTTTATGTTAGAGCATACAGAAGGCTTTGATGCAGCTTCTGACCTGAAGAGGTCGCATAGAGACATAGTAGTTATGACAAAAAACGACCAGCAGGTGGCAGCAGAGTATAAGAGATCAACCAGGGCTATGTTGCAAACAAGCTCTTTTACCCACAGTTCTAAAGAGATTTGTGAATAATGATGAAACTTTCTCATGTTAATTGCTGCAAAACAGAAACAGATAGAAATATACTATATTAGCAGTAGAACACAATATTCTGTGGGCCTTGCAAAATAAGTCAAAATCCAGTAAAACAGCCGGGAGCAAAGGGGGTTGCTTCACTGAAAATGGGTGGGAGTGAATGAGTTAGTTATACAAGAGAGTAAAAAACTAAATACCAGGAACAGTTATCACATTTTACAACAGTTCGCTTCTCTCAAAATGAATTAGGAATGCCTGTCATTTACAAAATATGTTTTGTTATTAAATTACTGACCTTGACATCATTGCCTACGACCAAGTCTCTCAGCTCCACGATCTTGTCATTGATGGACGACCGGTACCTCTTTTCAATTATGTTGTGGGTGGTCCTCCTCTCACCCTCTTTGACCACCCCTCCTTGGCACAACCCCAAGGGGCTTTGCTCGACGTTTGTGCAGTGGGAGCCTGACTGTAATTGTTTGATTGTCAGCTTCTCTCCGCCTCCCAGAACAGCCGTCACGAGGTTGCCGCCCATCAGTGCCTACAGACACACAAGCAACTATTAGTGGCATTGCAAACACTGACAATTCAATAAAGACGGTACTCGGTGGACCACACAAACAATGAACTATTTTGCACAGTACCGTATGAATATGCTGTTGTGAGTCACAAGAAGGCACACTCGGTTAGCGCAGAGCCTACTGTTTTATATTTTTGGCCTAGAAATGCTTTTTATACCAATATTTACTGTAATTCTGACTTTACTGTGGTATCATAGCAGTATAAATTCTGGTTATGTAGTAAAAACAGAATAGCTAAGAACCCCAGACGTTAACAACAGTGGCATTTCATCTTTGGAGTGTATTACAAGTTGGATACCGGGACTTGAAGTGTTGCGTTCTGGAGGGGCGTGGTCAATGTCGTGATCCCCGCTGAGTTTTGCAAGGAAGACAGAACCAGGGAATCTGGCTTCAAAATATGGGGTTGTGGAACCAAAACCTGGTGAAAAATACCCCCACACCATTAAAAAAAAAAAATTGGGGAAAAAATCATCAATAACAGCAGACATTAATATTAATTTAAATAGTAAAAAAAAAATGCTTCTGCACCTGTTGCGGCAGAGCATGGACTGTAGTGGGCGCTGTAGAGAGAGTCTGAATGGTCTGACCAGTTGTCAGAAGGCCCTGGTGAATTGTCACTGGTTGGAGTTGGGATGTCGTCATGATGCTCTGAACCTGTGGTTGAAGTACTGCAAGAACATGAGAAATGACAAATGAGTATCGGTACTCAGTGAAGAGCCACATTTCAACTGATTCAATAGAACCTTTCAATAACATGGTGATTAAAGTGTTCAGATATAATATTCAAGTTAGCCAGTCTTCGTCACCTGGGAAACCAGGAGTCGAGCTCTGGTGGTAGATGAGGGGGCTTTGGATAAAACGAGACTGCCCAACACTGGGGGCAATCATCACAGTTTGGGCCGTTGGCGTCTGGATGGGGGCTGGAACGAAAGTGTGGACTGGGAATCGCTGGGTCTGCGTCCGCATAATCAATAAATAAAACAACAAACAAGTTTAATCAAAAACCCTATTTCATCAACACTGATAAATCACCTGTTTATTTTGTTTGGGATGCTGATGACAGACTTAGTACACGGTTTGCATGAATGTAATGAATGTGTTTGATGGTTAATAGAAAAAAAAACCTGACTGGGTGGCTACTGTATACTATTGAATAAACTATACATCAATTCGATTTTGTCGCTGGGAGTTTTGTGTGTGTTTGTCAATCAAATCAAATCAAATAAAACATCTTATCTAGACAGTCTTCACACAGCAACGACGTTATGTGACATAGGACAACAAGCTATCCTTCACTTGGCCTGGGTGTAAGCGGCACTGCGATGTGCAAAGTAAGAAATGTGTCAAACCTGAATGGTGGGCTGGGCAATCAGATGGGGCTGAATGGGTTGGCCCACCTGAGGCCGTGGCTGAAGAGGCGGGGGGCTGCGGGTCACCTGTTGTGGTGCTGCAGACACTGTGTTTGTGGAGGGGGTCTGAGCAAGAGAGAGCGATGGGGCGAGGGACCCGAACCTGAGTGACAATGTCTGAGGGGTTAGGGTAGGTCCAGTGTTCTGATTGGCCGGTCGAGGGGTGGTCATCTGGTCCTCGAACAAGTCGGTTAAGTCCTCCACCTGGTTGACAAACTGGAGCATCTCTGAGAAAAAAGGAACGTAGTATAGTATAGTAAAAAATGATATCCCTAAACAGAGATCAATATATACACAATTTGGTTATTTACTCATAAACTATAAATATAAGGAGAAGGCTCCAGCTCGTCCTCAACCCTTGTGAGGTGAAGCGGTTCAGATAATGGATGGATGGATGGATATTAAATAGCATGAAATCATAAAATAAATATAAGCATATAATATAATAGACTTGATGTATAAGCCATATTTTATTAACAATTGTTATGTTATGTTATATATAAGCATATTACATAATACTGTATATAGTATTGCAATAATTTTCCTGGCTGACATGATGTAAAAAAAAATAAATAAGTAAAATATGGACCCCAAGACAAATTATTCTGGAAACGGTTTCTATAGGTTGGCTGCGCTGCTATGGGCCTTTTCATCTTTATTTTATTTTATTTACCTTTACATTTAAGAACCTCATGGTTCGTCTTCTATCTGAAAATAGCATAATATGGCATAAACGCACAATCTGTAGTGGTTCAGAATCAGCTGTTAACACTCTGTGCCAAGTCCAAAACTTAATTAACATATGGAAAAAGTATCAAAACGTGACACAAAAGTATCAAATCAAAGCAAACCTGTATTTTGTGTATCGTTGCACCCCTAAAGACTTAATGCTTATTAAATTTACAAAAACGTGGCAATTGTTTTGATATTTTCAGAGGTTGAAGTTAACAAGAGTAGAGATGTGCATGTGAATTTTGGTGACAATTCATATCATTTTTGTTTCATATATATACATATAATATATATATAGTATAATCTGAATTTTATTGACATTCACTTAACATTACTTTTCAGTTATACTATGACGATAACACCATTGATGACTTCACATGTCCTTGAGTAAAAGTGAAAAGCACTAGTCAATGATGAGGGAATGAGTGTGTCGCTGTCGATATGGCTGAAGAGTGTCAATGCTGTTTTTATGGCAGAAAGATAAGACAAGAACGAGCAGCAAATGTTGCAGACTGGCCTTGAAGTGGCACATGCACACACAGACGCTGCTTGTTCTGCTCTTGGCCTTGAAAAACCATGTACTGATGGCCCAGACAGACAAGCGGAACTGTAAAACTGGAATTTCAACGTTGTTAAGTTTGTGGTTGAAACTTAATTGCCTATTTAAGCTGGGAATTTTCCACCTTTTTCCTGAGTCGCTTTTAACTCAGTCACTGCCATTGACGACTATAGACGTCAAAAATTCCTTTGAGCTATTTCTATTAGTTTCAAATTTGTTTCCACTTTTGTTAACAAGAGTATGAAAACCTAAAAAAAAATCGATTGCACATTGAGAACAGATATATAAAATTTGTGTGTGTGAAGTCATGTGATTAATTACAATTTAAAAAAAAGAATTGCCTAATGCCCCTAATAAAAATAAGAAAAGGAAAGATTATTAAAAATTAGGGGCATCAGACGATTAATTTTTTTAATTGTAATTAATCGCATGACTTCAATAGTTAACTCACGATTAATCACAAATTTTATATCCGTTCTAAATGTACAATAAAAAACTTCTAGGTTGTCACACTCAAAAAAATGTGAAATTAATAGAAATAGTTTAATTTTTGACGTCTATAGCCGTCAATGGCAGTGAATGAGTTAATAAGATGGTTTCTAAAAATAGGGCAGGGCAGGGCGGCATCTGGGGTTTTCACTACAATATTTGTCAATATACTTTGTTGCAAGATATAGCTTAGCATGACACTTAGGTTTATCTAAGTATAACATTTATATAAGTATAAGTATAGTGTTTAAAATACAAAATTTGACTTCCGGAGAGTTGTGTGTGTTTTACACTCGCTCGGCTCCTGACACATTTCTATCAATAGCCATTTATACAGAAAATTTTGCAAAATGAAAAGGGACTGACTTTAATCTTACTCTTTATTGCTCTTAGCATAGTTTCTTTCTTTCTTTCTATCTTTAGTAGAGGAAATTGTGATCACACACTAATCGTCTGTCATTGTTCCTGAAGAATGACATTTTGACCCAGTTTTTGACAATTTGTATTTTACATAGATATGACTTGTGGGCCCTATCACACAGCCCTGTTTTTAATACAGCAACAAGGAAATTAGATGAACATCTTTGTGCAGCTTTGAAAGAATGAAAGCAACCTGCCACACTCATGACATGACATGACATCATTTATTCATATGAATGCGAATACTGTCATTTATAAACTGTCAGTGAATGTTCAAAATAATTAGACCTTGCGTTAACATGTGACTGGTTTTAAGTCACATTCATAGATCATGACGAAAGCCGTTTTGTTTTGAAGCCTCCAACTGAGCAAATGACATGATAAAAATAATTACGCAACTTTTGAACATGACGTACAGTCTCACTTGCAGAAATAAACTACCAGCAACATTAACAGAGAAGATGCATAGCTGTTTGGGAAGCTAACACATGACAACATTTAGGTCTACACATGACCTCACGGTTGAAGACCAAACAAAACTTTAATACATCAACTTGTCCTATTTTATGTCATAAATACGCATACTGCATTTCATCAGCGTGAAAAGGGTGTGATTAGCTTCTCACGAGTACGGAAATTTCTTTAGAGGGGAACATTTTAGTAGACTGCATTGGTTTTTGTAATAATACTCTTAACAAATGCTCCATTGTTTAGGGTATGCTGAACTCGGTGGGGTGTTTTCACTTAAAAATCGGTCTTCCTAATAAGAAAATAATATCCCAAGACTCCATTTACTGCGATGTGCGGACTGTCCAGGCAGCAACCACACAAGTGCATTAATCATCATTATCCATTATAACGCTGTCTCACACTGTGTACGTTCCTCTATAACAGAATAATTGAGCAGAAATACAGTTAAGTGGCACTAAGAGACGAGATAAGAGTCTTTCAGAGCAAGAAGAGGCAGACAAGGTCCTAGATTCAGCTCAAGTAATCGTTGCTCCCACAGTGCAGAAAGAATAATGTCATGTGCTCTGTTTGTATGCGTTGCTACTCCTTGTGTAGTGGAGTAGTTGTTGTCTGAAGTTCGAAAATTACCATAACATAATTTGAGTACATCTATCTATGCTGTTATGCATATGCTAGTGTTGGCTATCAAACTCTGGATTAGACAGATGAGATTAAAAGTTGCATTTGAACATATATATATATATATTTTCTTTTTATTTACGTGACAGCTTTACGGTTAACTCAAAGTGATGTTATAAGACAGTCTTCCATTTGTTGACAGCAAGAGAAGACACGAAGGAATAGAGTACATTAATGTAGGTTTTATTCAACTTAAATGCGTTTTAATATGTTTAAATGTGGCAAACCCGCGTGGGAGGTGTAAAACTGTATTGTTTGATCCCTCTCTAAATGATGCATTTTTATTTTTTTATTTTTACCAATTGCATGAGCATGTTCACTCTAATTAATTTCGGTGTTCGGGCGTCTCCAATCATAGCCAATTACGGTGTTTATTTTTTATTTTATTTTTTATGAATCTGCATCATTACACATAATACAGGAGCAGCCGAGAACCTGGAACCAAATGCTCTCATTTTAATGCATTTTTTTTTAGTAATATTGTAATAACATTGGATGACAGCTCAGGAGTAATGTTGTAAACGACTGGAAAGATCAGTCAGATTTTCTTTTTATTTCATTAAGACTCTATTTCATAAAGATGCTGTACCAGGCTGGCAGATACCATGCTTACCAGAAACCGGCCAACAAAAGCTAAATAAACACGTAACACCTTGATTGCCAGTGATACTACAACTCACCATCGATGTCCCCCAGTGTTAATTCATCTAACTCCGCTAAAGTCGGGTCCACGTTCTCCATTGGAGATATGTACTCTCCATAGTCCATACTTGACCGCTATCACCGACTCGCCTCTCGGTTATGAGAGGAGGCTCAAGTGGATGACAAACCGATTAATTTTTTTTATTCAAAAGTGAGAGTCGGATAAACACCTGCGCCTCAAAAGAGGCAACAGTCTATCCGGTTATACTCATTTACAATTATGTTTCCTGTAGACGACGCCATATTGTTTAGTCGTAGTTACGTCATTCACAAATAGACGCGGTGGGCTAAAGCGCCCTCGGATTGGTCCAAACCGATTTGTTGATATCAGCAGACCGGCCAGGCTTAACCAATGAGAAAACCGTATTATTCGTGGCCTGATACGACGTCATCCATCAGAAGCTCCGGTCTTATTTGAATAAACTCCGCCCCTAACGTGCCCTCACTTGACTAGTAGGAAATCACACCCGCCAAATATAACATTGAAAATACTGGCTCAATGCTTCATAAATACAGTAGAAATTCAAAAATAGATGCAGGACTCATGGCAATTTAAATCACTTCCGTCTTCCGCCTACCGATTACATCACGACTAAAAGCGCTTCATTAAAAACAAGAACAAAACAACCACTATCCACAGGATCACACACACCCCACTTCTATTCCTCATTGGAATGCCAATGTTATTTTAAGTAGAACAAATAGAATACATGTTTACGTTACCTCTGACCAATGCTTCTGAATTACCCTTCTTTACAAGAAAAAAGAAAAATTACATTGTTATTATCTGTAAGGCGTGGGGGGGTTGTACGACTCTTATGTCTGTGGAGATTTATGCAATGATTCGAGAGGGGAGGAAAGTTAAAATGTGGTTTTGTATCAGGTGAAATAAACCAAATCACATGCGGTGAAAAAACAAGAATGACTTTTGAATGATACCACTGCCGTATAAAGAAATTTGAGGGGGAAAAATAAGTCACATTTTATTTTACAGCCATAAAAACAAACAGCAGTGCTTGCTTCTAAATGTGTAATAATGCTGATAAAATAACAAAATAAATACATTAAATAATAATTAACAAAACTTCCATCTCTTAGATCACCAAACAGAAAACTAGAGGACCAGATGTCATGAAAAGTAGATTTATTTCACATTATGTAGTGGGGTGGTTTACTTTCCTCACTGCCTGTGAAGCGATCCTGATGGCCTGCCCCTTGACCCGCCCAACCCCTCCTCCTGGTGGCTAAAATCAAAACTGTATTTGGAACTACTTTGGTCGTTTTGCTGCCTTGCAAGAGTGTTGGTTTAGGAACAATCATAGAAAAACATAATATATATGACTTTGTGTGATTCACTCATGCAGTTAATCCGTTCTTAATATTGTGTCGGTAATGTCATGTTATGAAAATGAGTAATGAGTAATGAGTAGTGATGGGCAGATGAAGCTTTTTGAACACTCGAACCTTTCCCCCATTGTTTCACAAAGAGGTTTTGCTCGTGAGGGAGGCTTCATGTGCACACAAACACCACTGGTGGCCGAAATCAAAACTGTAATTTGAACTACTTTGCCTTTTTGCGGTCTTACACAGTACTGTATTAGTTTAGAAATAGGAACAATTACACATGCTTTAAAAGCTGCTGTTGTGGAGTAGATCTTTTCCTCTGCGTGCAGGCTGGAGATCGATGAACAGTTCCTTCGAAGCTTTTATTTCTACAGAATATTCCGGGCACAAGAGAGTTACAGGCAATGGCTGTAGCATCTCACAAGTGTGAAGATTACAGAGGACTTACAATATTCTTATACTATCTTGAAGGGCGGTACCACACAGTTTCCAGTAAACAGTTCAACCGGAGTTGACCGGACATGAGATAAAACTCAAGGACATCATTCAAACACAGACCAAAGCCCATTTGAGAAATAGAGGAGGTTATTCAGTCATGACTGCACCTGGCAGAAATTGCGATACCACTCACAAGGATACATCCGCAGAACAAAGCTCTACTGAGGAAATGAGGACATTAAAACAGTTATGACAAAATCTGGGCAGAAGATACATTTCACTGCCAATTTGTGTTTTTTATTTATTTGTAATTGAGTAATATTTGTTTTGTGTATTATTAATTTGAGTATTGTTTTTATTAGTTTTCTGTTGAAGTTGCTGAACTGTACGTTTGTTATAAAAAAAAGAGTAACATATTTGACTTTATGAGTTACACTCATGCAGTTAGTTAATCAGTTCATTAACATTGTGCAATTAATTCAGTTCTCGCTGAATTAGTCTCTTGTATCCGCATATCAACATGGCAAAACCGACAATATAAACTCAACGCCATGATATCATTTAGTCACAACAGTCGCATGTCGGTGACGACATTTTCATCCTTTGCCGTGATTGGTCGGAACAAAAGTTAGGTGGACGTGCACTCGATTTTGCTTTGTCCAATCAGCTCAAAGTGTTGTACATCATGCCCCTCCTTTCCCGAACAAATAAACGTGGCGCCGTCCCAGACGGATATTGTGGAGAACTCCCTCGAGTGAAGCACAAATCAATCTGGCTATTGCCAGGCTAGGTTAAGTAGGCAGATGGCTAATCGAGCTGATGACAGTCAGCTGTGTGAGCAAGCCTCTGCCTACAATGTTGTCGCCACCTCCTGCCACGTTCTGGAACTGCAGAGAGGGAGAAAACAGAACCATGACAATTTGCGTACAACGAGCAGTTCACCTTGCAATGCAAGGTGAACTGCTCGTAGGTGAGCAGTAGATAGGCAAAACTAAGTATGGGCAATAAGTGGGCTCTGGCTGGGCTTCACTCCAAAATATTAAAATTTGCACAATAATAGAACTTACTATATTTATTTACAATGGGGTACCGCACGATTGCTATCTGTAGACCGCTAGCAGCGTGAACCGGAAGGGGGTCAACACAGAAGCACGCTCGCAGACGAGCCATGCTAGTATTGCTTGTATTGTTCTCGTTTATCTCCGGGGGAAAAAACATGCAGCGTAAACATAAACACTGCTGTTATGGAACTTGCAGAAACGACTCCAGACACTACGACTGTACACATGTGAAGGATGTATTCTTTATTTGTTTCCCGAAGCCCAAAATTCAGAGGGATACATGTGAACAGGGATCAACTTGTGCAGACGTCCAAAAGAACAGTTAAACGCTAGCGAAGTGAACCCTTTTACCTTCATATGTAGTAAACATTTTGTTGGGGGCCATGCATGCACGCATGCTCCTACAAATGACAATCTTGATCTATTGCCGGCCACCGCCGCCCTGTAGAGGTAAGCGAGTTTCTTTATTTTTTTTGTTTGCCGTTTGGCCCTACCCCGGCTGCCGAACAACAATAATGAAATGATGACGAAAAATGGTAAAATGGCTTTGCCACCGTTGTTCGGACTTGTCTTGCTTACCGCCTGATTTTTTATTGTGTTGCCTTTCATAATAAAACATAGCATACTGTGATATGTATGATAATTTATCTGTAGGGCCTTTTCTCTGTTAAGGAAACAGCCTTATAAGCGTAAAGGATAAAATAATTGAAAGAGTTGAGGTATAGCGAGTGTTCTTGATTGTGCCCAAGAATTTCGGAGTAGAATTGCGATCGCTACAGTCACACACACAAAAAAGCAATACAAATTTACCCCCAACAACTGTTGAAGACGTAAGACAACCAGATATGTCACACATGGCATATGGTGATAAAGGATAGCTTGTTGAAACTGGACCATGTCATTGTCAGTTACGTAGGATGACGTTTTGAGGGGAAGAAAAAAAAACTTTACCTCTGGATCAGGTCAGCTCTCTTTCCTGTCTTTTCCAGCCCTCTACACTAAAACCATCTCTTAAATTGAACATGTTCTTTAACGTATATACTAGTGAATTTGGCATCAGGGACATCATCCTTGGACAGAATTATTAGGTTTAGTTAAGTAGACATCTTGCTCATAAACTGTTTACATGCGTCTAGCATGATTGGCCCTCCGAGTTTGACCCCCTCGCTAGCCTCATGAATATTAATTAAGTGTGGCGACGTGTATCGTGCGGTACGCCATTAAGTAAGATTTTCTTTTTGGGAAAAAATGGCAGCACAGACAACATCAAACCGATATGAGAATTAATATTAATAATAAGAATGTATTTTATTTATAATGCCCTTTAGATCACAGAATCTCAAATGGCTACAAGTAGAGAAGAAAAACGACGTGCATTTTTTAGTTATAAAAACATCTAAGAGGGGGGACCATAGGTTCTGCTAAAAAGAAACGTCTTAAGAGTTCTTTTAAAGCAATCAATAGATTGAGGTGCCCTCAGTGTGTCAGACGTGGGGTAGCAGCACAGAAGGCCTTATCTCCTATGGTCCTCAATTTGGTCCTGGGTGTGTGGAGGAGGTTTAAGTGGGTAGAGCAGTGGGAACGTCTTGAGCTTTGTGGACTGAGGAGTTCTTTGAGATAGAGGGGGGCATGACCATAAAGGCATTGGTGTGTGAGGAGGAAAACCTTGTATTCAGTGGAGTGGAGTGAGCAGAGGATGGGGGTAATGTGCTCATATTTGCGTACTCTCATCAGGATTCTAGCTGCAGAGTTTTGGATGTATTGGAGCCTCTGCAGGCTCTTGCTAGGCATCCCGATGAAGAATGCGTTGCAGTAGTCCAGTCTGGTGGAAATAAGGACGTAGACCAGCTTCTCTGCATCTGAGAGGGAGAGGATTGGACGGAGTTTAGAAATGTTCCGGAGGTGATAAAAGGAGGTCTTGCAGAGGTGGTTGATGTGGGGTTCAAAGGTGAGCTGGGGGTCCATTTACACTCCAAGATTAGTTACTGTGGATGAAAAATGAATTTTGGAACCAGAAAAGCTGATGCAGGGAATGAGTGATGATTTGGTCTGGTGAGGAGTGCCAACCAGGATGGCTTCGGTCTTGGAGCTGTTGAGTTGGAGAAAATTGTGCTCCATCCATATCTTTATCTCCTCCAGACAAGTGGTGAGTTGTGACGGGGATGAAAAGGGTGGGGCTGCAGCAGTAGCATTGACATATAGCTGTGTGTCGTCGGCGTAGCAATGGAATGAAAAATTATGGCGGCTGATGACCTGGCCAAGTGAGGTAAAGAGTGAAGAGGATGGGGCCAAGAACTGACCCCTGGGGAACACCGCAGGTGACTGTGTGTAGGTTTGATGTAGAGTGGCCCAAGGATATGTATTCTGTTGGATTTGTCAAGTATGACTGAACCCATCTGAGGGCAGTGAGTCCAAAGGTGTGGTGGATTCGGTTAAGTAGGATGCCATGGTCGATTGTGTCAAAGGCAGCGGATAGGTCCAGGAAAATGAGGAGCGGGGGAAAGCCAGCATCGGATGACATGAAGAGATCATTAGTGACTCTTACCAGTGCAGTCTCTGTGCTGTGGGCGAGGCGGAAACTAGACTGGAATTTTTCATAGAGATTGTTCAGTTTGAAGGTGGATGTCGACTACTTTCTCAAGCACTTTAGAAATGATGGGGAGATTAGAGATGGGCTTGTAATTTGAGAGGACCTCTGGGTCAAGGGTATGTTTTTTTAGAAGTAGTACGACGATTGCCTTCTTTAAAACGGAGGGTACACGATTGGTTGGAGAGATTGGTTTATAATGGAGGTGAAATTCAAGCTTTAAACAAGCATGCACTAAAATGTCATGTCAAGTAATGACCAGGACATGTAGACAGCATTTGTAGTCACCAGTTTATACAGTTTATCTTCACGCAGCTAATCTCTGCCCTGGGCATTGTTACAGTATCATTCACCTAACATTGCAATCTGGCATAACAGTGTTTGCAAACTGGGTTAATTATACAATTACTGAAACAATTACGTGGGTTCCTTACATACATCAGTGGTTCTCAAATCGGGATACGTGGGATTTTAAAATATATTTTAAAAAGTAGCATTCATGCCACAAACCATCTTGATTTTGTTTTTCTTCAGTTTCTGCTTTTATTTAAAGTTAACGGAATTATTTGTTTTGAAAACCAACCTGTACCATGATCCCAAAGGAGGACACGTTATGTTGATAATTATTGCACAATTATTTATTTACCAATAAGATAATTACTTCTTTGCTTCTTCTTTTTTTTGCCCGATACATAGTGGGACTGTGGTCAAAGCTAAAACCAGACACATGATGGCACAGCACTGTTTTGTTTTGTTGATCCAAAATGCTTATAAAAAATACTAGTCTGAAAAAATATTTTGCAGGGGGTACATCTCTGAAAAAAGCTTGAGAACCACTGCCCTACATGATCCTAATTTAACTAGTTTAGGGCTAAGTCGCTAACGTTAGGATAGTGTTACATTTCATAATATTAGCCTAGCCGAAACGCACAATTTAACTACAATGTATTGGCGACAAAAACCTCCTCTGTACAGTGATTGCCAGTAGTTTAAAAGTTAACAATGACTTATTTGGAAACAACTTTAAAACTTACCTGTGAATGATGTTTTCATTGTATGTACAGTATGTTTGGATAGCCTGCATGCCGTCACTCACTGAAACGACGTTTATTTATTTCTGCCTTGCTCACATTTACGATCATCGTGCAGGAGACGGAATTACCTGTCAATCAACTGGCGTGGCATTGACACCCAGGCGTTTGCAATAGCATGGCCCTCCCTACTCATTCTCTCATTGGCGCATCAGTCCTCATGCCTTTTAACCAGCCACAACATTACTTGCATTTGCACCATCGAACCAGTTCCTATATGTAATGTGAGAGGCTTTGTAAAGATATTTACAGTTTTTCCACCATTATGGAAGGTCATCACAATGTTCTAAAACCTTTTGTGATACAGTGCAAATCTGAATCGACTTTGTACTGTACCTTTCTTACAGTGCCAATGTAAACCGCATTCAGCTCCTGTATTAGATTTGGATCTCATTGTGTAAATGCTGAATTTCTAATGTTGTGCCCGACGATATCCACTGGACGCACATTGCTGCTGCAGAATGAATACGCCATTTTGCTATGAAATGTAATTAAAACGTGAAGGATGCGTGCAAAGACTGCCTTTTTGGGCGTGTATGTGCCTGTGGTGCATGATGTAGGCGTGCCGCCTTGGACAGAATGTCGAGGTGGGACACGCAAAAGAAAAGAAACGTTGCGGATGACGCAGGCAACGTCATTGACAACACAAGCGACCTGCTTGCATCTGAATGTCGACCTAACGAGAGCTGTAAGGTATTTCAAAATGTTTACCTTTCTTTTAATAGCATGTAGCAAATTAGCACATCGAACGCGTATGCTAGTTACCGTAGTAGGTCCCAAGTTCTCGGAAGTTGGAAGTTTCGCTTTCAGTTAAGGACTGTAATCACAGCAAGAAGAGTTTACATGTCATGTTGATTTGTGTACAGTAGACTTGAGTCACAGGGGTCTTCTGTTTATGAGTTTAACGACATGTTTATTTTAGGTTACTGACTGCGCAGTACGAGGAGCAAAAATAGTAACGGAGAGTTTTTCCAACCTGATTTTGCTACTGCTTTTACACTGTCAGTGTTCATAAAAACGTTTTGTATATATATATATATCTATATCTATATCTATATATAATTTTTTATATATATATATATATATTTTTGCAATGGATTTGTATTTGTATGGATTGTGTGAAAACTGGGCATGCATAATTTTTTTTATTGTTATGACTTATGGACTTCAAGCCTCTAAATATGTCATATGAAATTTTCAAATTAGACCTTTATTTTACATATATATATATATATATATATATATATATATATATATATATATATATATATATATATATATATATATATATATATATATATATATATATATATATATATATATATATATACAGCACAGTTAATTTTGCTGTTAGCATAATACTGCTATTATTGTCCATAGAGAGCACTAAAAAAAACTTCTTCTTTTTTAAAAACTTTATATGTATAGATAGGTCTGATGCCAGTGAACATTTTGAGCGGTTGAAAGTGAAAAAAAGTTATCACACTTCAAAGGAAATGCCTGATTTTGGCAAAAATTACAAGAACTTAATCCAAAAAAAAGAACGCCCACGGGTTTTAAAGCGAGTGTTGGCTAGCCAGTTAGAGGCAGCGGAGGGTGGGTCATGGCTGAATGGTGCGCAAAAACTGCGCATCCAGGAGGATTCAGAAGTAGGTAGACGCAAAATTGAGGATTTAGAAGTGGGTTGACGCAAAACTGACTGAAAAAGAAGTGGGTATAAATCGTAGACCCGCGTATACGCTGGACTACACCACTGACACAAAGTAGCTGTTTTCAGTAGCAATCACTGCTAACTGGGTCAATCGTGGAGTTGATTCCATAGCCAACAGCCTGTAGATGAACATCACAATCATTGTGTTGCACGTTCACATATTTTCTAAGGGCACACGTCACATTTTGCTTCGTACGCTAAGCTAAAACATCACAACACTGCCTGTTCAAAGATTCACCTCTCTCTGTATTGTAAAGACTGTTTTATGTTGTGATCATTAATGGTCTCACAAAAGGCTTTATTAACAACCTTCACATACATCGATCCAACTTCCTGAGTCAGTAATCTCTATTCCTTGACCGACGCATGCGCACATACCCTCCAGAACTCGTACTGTGACTTGTAAGTGACATACAGCGTTTGGACAATACACTTAGTATTACTAAAGCTTGTGTAAAAGTGAACAAAAGACAATAGAAACGCAACACTTGCACATTCTAATGAGATCCAAATCCAATAGGTGAGTTGAATGTTAATGACATTGGCACTGTAACTGTAAGAAAGGTACAGTACGTTCAAGTGCAGTGATTCAGATCTCTACTGTAGGCTATCACGTAAATGTTTCTAACGTTTTGATGACCTCATTTAGATCATGTGTGAAAAACGTACATATATTTGCAAAAGACAAATTACGTAGGATCGTGTTCGATGGTGCAAATGCAAATAATGCGGCTGGTGTGCGCATTTTAACAGAATTATATGAATCTAAAATGATGAAGAAAGACTACACGGAAAAACAGCACACTCTAGAGGAAAGGTGTGGCTAAAGCATGTCTGCTGGATTCTTGTGAAACGAAAGTTAAAGTCTATTACTGTAAAACGAATGTGAAAGAATAATTGCCAATCCCTTAGTTGTCATTAATTTCACTCCTAAAATGTGTTAAACTTATTTTTTCAGCCAGACATGGCAGTAGCAATTCAAAATTGAATTGTCTGCATTCAGCAGCTGTAACTTTTTTAAAATTTATTATTATTATTATTTTTTATGTTAGTCTCATTTGACCAGAGCATCTTCTTCAACATGTTGTGTTTCCTATGTGTCTTGTGGCAAACTTCAAACGGGACTTTTTATGGTTTTCGTTGAGAACTGGCTTTCTTCTTGTGTCTCTTCCACAACGGGCAGATTTGTGCAGTGTGCAACTAATAGTTATTATGGAACGATTTCCTCATCTCAGCTGTGGATCTCTGCAATTTGCCCGGAGTGATCATGAGCCTGTTGGTTGCTTACACCTCTGAACAATATCTGATCTTTGTCTGGGCTGAAAGTTTAGAGGGACCTCCAGGGCTTGCAGTGTTTTGATGCGCTCTCCATTTCAATAGGATTGTTCCAACAGTGCTCTGCGATATTTTAAAGCTTGAGAAGTCTTTTTATATACTAATCACGGCTCACCTGTTTTCTGAGGGTGAGCCTTGATTGGTTGTTACCTGAGCAACTGTGATGCCATTTTCAGTCAACAGCAAGTGCCAAAATGGCCGCCCCTGGAAATGGTTAAACATTGGTGTGTGTGTTTTTTTTGCTGCTTAACTTATATTCCACAAACACAAAATTTATCAGAATGCCATTTGTGACTAGTGAAGGCACACATAACATATTGTAAAGAATATGTTTGTGTTAATTTCCCCTTTAAGGCTATAACAAACAATGATTCTATTGTCTAATGATGCTTATATATTTATTTAAAAAATACAAACAAAAGTGCTTCCACAATTTAGATTAATTGCAATAAGACAGAAAACCAGAGGATGAGATGTTGCGAATTTTACATTTATTTATCATTTGACAGACATGATTCATCACAAAAAGGAGGCAATTTGTTTATAATCAGTACAGTATGAAGGAAATACAACTTAAAAAAACAAAAACAAAAAACAAACCCTGGGATCTCATTTAACATCATGATCAGTTATTTTACAAATGAAACAATTTGTATCATTTCAATTTTGGATAAGTTTCTTCTCAATCTAATACAAAAAAAATAAAGTAATGAAAAGGCAGCAACACGCAATAATATGGCGAGATTCAAAGTTCATGTGATAAAAGTTGAGTCAAGGCGATTAATCGATGATGTGGATTACTATAGTCGACTCGTCAATGAGTCGGTTCAACCCCGAATGGAAAACGGCTTTTAATTTAACCAGACCAATCACATTTTTATGGCCTTGATCCAAACCCGTCAGGTTCATGATTAATCACCCAACAGGTGATTCAAATCATTTGATTACAGAAACATCTGTAAAGATGAACTGTCTCTGAAAAGTATTACCACATTCATAACACTTAAATGTTTCATAAAAATCAAGGCAATTTTAAAACTTTTATCACAATAGACAACACAGGAAAATATAAAATGTCGTCTTAAAACGATTAGGGAAGAAAATTTAGGGAAGAAAATTCAAACCTATCTGACACTATAGGCCAAAAGTAAATGCCCCTTTGCGTATACATATGCTTGAACAAATGTGCAGACTTCCTATAATTTTCATCTGCATCACTTGGGAGTTTTTTGGCCAGTATTTTGGAGATAATCAGATGAACACTGTCCGTGTTTATTTAAGGAGAACTCAAAAGAAGTATTTTCGGAGTCTTTGGATTTACATTTGACCACTTTCAGTACGAGCCCACCAGATGAGGCTACGACTGCTACAGCTTTCCCAACCGCAGTTATTGTATCTAGGGTAGATCGTCCTTCGGTGGCCGCTCCCGCAGCACGACAAGTAGTAGGTGTTTCTGCAGCTAAAGCGCCAACTGAGGCTGGGGCGTTTTGCTGCGCCATTACCGCTACAGATGCACCGTTCGCACCTTGC
Source organism: Leptonotus elevatus (assembly GCF_054856555.1). Lineage (NCBI taxonomy): Eukaryota > Metazoa > Chordata > Actinopteri > Syngnathiformes > Syngnathidae > Leptonotus > Leptonotus elevatus. Next base: position 49,473,654 of record NC_141239.1, on the reverse strand, counting down.
GGCACAAGAGCAGCACTCACGGCCGCCCCTGCCCCCAAGGCAGCCCCCCCGACTACGGCAGCCCCAACAGCAAAAAGTCCGATATCCCTAACCTGCTCAAAAGTATCACAAGCTCCTTCCTTCACACTCTTTGCCTCTGAACCGGCAACGACTCCGATGGCACCGCCAACCAGCCCCCCAGCAGCTGCCCCGACAGCCAGCGCGGTCTTTCCAGAGGCTGCCGCAACCACCGCGCCCACGGCGTTCCCGATACCCACGGCAGACGCTCCGGTAAGCTTAACTGCAACCAAGCCCACGACCTTCCCCACGAGAGAAGCCGAGCCGGCCGCTACAAACGGGACGGCGATGCCAAAGGCGACGCCGACCGCCAGGCCGACGAGGCCAGCAGCCACCGTGCACTTCAACCTCTCCAGCACCTTTGGCGAAAAGGAAGCCTCCGCCCTTGTTTTCTTTGAGTCTCGGCTGCTTTCCCTACGCTTGCTTTTCTTCTCTTCTCTTTGCAACTTCCTCTTCCTGGGCTGTTGTGAACTGTGTTTCTTTTCCTTTTTGTCACTTTCCAATTCCATTTCCATCCTTCTCTGCTCTTCTCTAATGGCTGCCTCGGCCTCTTCAAACATAGCATTGGTATAAAACCCTGTTTTGCTTTGCTTCACCATCTTGTCCACCTTCATTATGAGTTCTTTAACCTGAGCCACATCACTGCCGTTTTTATTGTCGAACACTTGGTACCTGCCCCCACATTTGTCAATGAGATCTTTAAGCCCAGGAGGAGAATCTTTCAGGTATTCCTCAAACTCCATGTCCTCAAGATCATCCCCCCTGGTAAAAAGAACCACTGTGTGGTGTTTGACAGCATCATCTCCAAATATGTTGGCCAGATTGATGACAGCCTGGTCCTCGTTATCTGTATAACGTCCGATCGGCACCACCAAGAGAAAAGCATGGGGCCCAGGAGCGGAGACAGACAGGCATTTAGCAATTTCTGTATGAATCTCCTCCTTACTGAGGCGCGTGTCCCCGAAGCCTGGCATGTCAACCGCCGTAACGCTCCTCATTCTCCTCGGGTCGTCATCTTCCACAAAGTCAGTGATCCCATACTGGCATTTGCGGGTCACTGAGTTGGCACCCGGCTTTGACAGGAACTGTCTTCGGCCCAAGATTTTGTTCGCAGATGCACTCTTGCCAGCTCCGGTATTGCCGATAACAACCAGCCTGAGGTCTTGAAACTCTGTGACCCCCAAGACCTCCTCCATGACTGGCTCGTGCTGTTCTCCACTCAGTGATGGGAAAGCTGCGGAAAATGTGTTGAAACTCGTTATTATAGTGAATCAACCTGCTTATTGTAGATGCTAGCATGCGGTAATTTCAGTCACACTTTCACTTTTCAGTCACATCATTCAGTGTAGCAGTACAATGTACTGAGACCATATATTTAAAAACAAAAACGGGTTTTAACCCTCCAAATGCTTGAAACATATTCACACTTAAACATATTAAAACACTAAGGAATGGTCACAAAATGGGGGACTTTTGTATACCATCACTTAAAGGAAATAAAACCTCTGGTGCTTACACATTTCTCAGAATAGAAGGCAAAGAGTTGCTTGCTGTTGCTTTGTCGCACCCGGTCGAAGTTTACTGTAAAGTTCACACAATAAACAGGAATTAGAACGGTGTACATTTTAAATGCAAAAATGTTCAATCAAAGGGTTGGAATACATACACATTAAAATCAACGCTATTTTTGTGCATCTTATTTTTTAAAAACATAAAAATAACATTTGTTTTGCTTTTCGCAGGCCAGCCATGTGACCCTAAACACATGCAGCTGCGGGTGGCTGTGTGGGTTGGGTCGACAAATAACGTCTTTATCCCCCTCCATATTGGGGTTATTTAACGTGTGTTTAGCCGAGTTTCCTCCTGAAAGTCTACCGAAACCTAAACCCACTTGAACAAAAATGAGCTGCCATTCAAAAGTCGTTCACAGATGCCTGAATGAGTGCGTTCACAAAAACGTTCATCAGGCAGAGATACTGTACACTACATTCAGTTTGAACGAGTTCACGAACGATTATTGACCTCGTTCAGTTACAAAACTGACCAGCTGGATTATAAACGGAGCTGGACTTAAAATGTCATCATTCATATACATTATTTAACAATGACATTACTTAAAAAATGAAAGGCTGTAATATTTTTGTAAAATGCATTTGGGCATAGGGTGGGTGGTTTCTTGTAAATTAAATTAGACGCCAGATGGTGTCTATATATATATATATATATATATATATTTACAGAACGTGTTTCAGCAAAATTATCATTATTGTAAAAAAATAAAAACACGTAGATGGGCGTATATACGAAATGAAGCTGAAGGTTGGAAAAACTCTCCGTTACTATTTTTGCTCCTCGTACTGCGCAGTCAGTAACCTAAAATAAACATGTCGTTAAACTCATAAACAGAAGACCCCTGTGACTCAAGTCTACTGTACACAAATCAACATGACATGTAAACTCTTCTTGCTGTGATTACAGTCCTTAACTGAAAGCGAAACTTCCAACTTCCGAGAACTTGGGACCTACTACGGTAACTAGCATACGCGTTCGATGTGCTAATTTGCTACATGCTATTAAAAGAAAGGTAAACATTTTGAAATACCTTACAGCTCTCGTTAGGTCGACATTCAGATGCAAGCAGGTCGCTTGTGTTGTCAATGACGTTGCCTGCGTCATCCGCAACGTTTCTTTTCTTTTGCGTGTCCCACCTCGACATTCTGTCCAAGGCGGCACGCCTACATCATGCACCACAGGCACATACACGCCCAAAAAGGCAGTCTTTGCACGCATCCTTCACGTTTTAATTACATTTCATAGCAAAATGGCGTATTCATTCTGCAGCAGCAATGTGCGTCCAGTGGATATCGTCGGGCACAACATTAGAAATTCAGCATTTACACAATGAGATCCAAATCTAATACAGGAGCTGAATGCGGTTTACATTGGCACTGTAAGAAAGGTACAGTACAAAGTCGATTCAGATTTGCACTGTATCACAAAAGGTTTTAGAACATTGTGATGACCTTCCATAATGGTGGAAAAACTGTAAATATCTTTACAAAGCCTCTCACATTACATATAGGAACTGGTTCGATGGTGCAAATGCAAGTAATGTTGTGGCTGGTGTGCACATTTTAACAGTCAGAATTATGTGACCCTAAAACCATGACGTAATACTGTACAAACAACTGCACACTCAGAGACAGCGCATGAGCAAAGTACAGCTGTTGGCTTCTTGCAAAACGAAAATAATAATTGCCACTTCCTTATTGACGTACAAGACAAGCCTCCCATTCCTTTTTGGAAACCTGAAGCATAGACAGTAAATCTAGACAACGTTTGGTGAAAGGTTCTGAAGTAAATGACATACATGAAACTAATTCCTAAAACACACATATTGAAACCTTATCAATGTAAAGGATTAAAAACAATAGTAAAAACTTCAGAATTCTCTTTCCTCTAACACAACACTTTTATCTTCTAATGATAAATCAGTGTAAAGAGTACAGTAATTCAGAAGCGCACCCCATTAAAAAAAAATCCACTTTTTTAAAATTTATTTTATATATCGTGTCGATGTTCCATTTACTGTATCTTCCACGATGCACGTCTTTAGTGATGACAAAGTGATGATAGCTTTTGTTTCCCACTCTATCATCAGAGTCTACATGGGGAAACCGACATCCTTTCTCTTCCTTCCTTCCTTCCTTCTCTCCGATAAGCCTTGTTGAGGTGTGCTGCTATAGTTCGCTACGGGAGCGAGAGATGCGAGGGCCTTTTCGGATTTCTTTCCTCTTCTCCTCCTTCCTCCTCCTCTTCTCTTCCTCCCTCAGGATCTTCTGGAAGGCCTCCGCAGTGTGAAGCACCTGCGGCCAAGAAAACCAGACGTAAAGTACAATACATACTGTGTACGTCAGTCATATGAGAGGATCTTTTGCGTTGCGTCACTTTGTCCAAATATTTGCGAGCCCCTGAAAGTGGAGGCACTTGGTATTAAAAAAAAAAGCTGTTATTTCTGATCAGGAAACTCAACATTATTATCTTTGCGAAGGCAGAGTCTAAAAAAGTATTGTGGTCGCATGTAAAATCAAAACCCTGAATCCCCTACTACAGACCAAATATTTCTCAACCAAATTATATGATTGGCAATCCTGTAGTGACATTTAAAAAAACAACAACAAAGAAATAGCAAAATAAGTAATCTTGCGTAGGATTAATAAAGACTTAGCAGTTACGGCTAACTCAAGAAGCCTCCGAAAAAAAATAGTATATATATATAATTATTTTTTCTTGTTGGGGTGTTGTGCCTTAATTCAGCCACCTGGTGGCGCGTGTGCCCCAGGAGGTGATTACATTGAAGCTCAGGGTAATGAATGTCAGGTGTGTGAACCAGAGAACGCATACTGTAGTCGTACTATACGCGTTTGTGTTGTATCCTTGGACGTGATTGGAAATAGAATTGATTAGAGTTGAAGTAATTGTTTGGGGTCTTATATTGACATTTGACTTACATCATCTCTTTCTGTCCGGTAAGGGTTGATGAAGTCTGGAGATTTCTCTGTTATTCCCAGTTCCTGCGACATCTTGGCAAAGGGAGAAACACAGACATACAAGTGAAAGTATAATTAACAAAATGATATGCTGACATTATGGTTTGTATACAGTTGCTCTGCTTTACACCAGGATTATTCAAACTAAATGTAGAGATGGGACGAAGAGGTCAGGAGGATTGAAAGAACAAAAAGGAACCTACTACACAGTATAGGGGGACCGACGGCCACTATTTGCAGAAACCGACAATACTTCCTTTCACTTTCACAAGCTAATGCAAAACATGCTAGCCGGTTTGAGTTGGGAAAAAAACACCCGTCTTGTATCTAAAGTACACAATTTGAGGAAATATAGTTTGGCTTTTTCTCTGTAACCTCTGCTGTAAGAGACACCAACTACTCACACTTACTGGCCACAACATTAGGTACCCTTGCACAGTTCAATGAGCTTCTATTAAAGTGCCGTGTCAAAAATTCCACCCTTGAAAAAGATTTAGAATCGAGGAAGGTCAAACAATCTTAATTTGGATCAACACCAAATTGCACAATTATTCAAATATTGCTAAGTTGAATGGATTCCTTGGCTCATGTCCCATTAGTGCTCTCAGTTCAGAGTATTCAGCCAACCATTTTCTCTATCTAGCGCTTCGCCTGTTCAGGGTCGCATCCTCGCTGGAGGCTGAAGCCCATCTCAGGCGACTTTGGGCAAAAGGCGGAGTCAATTATAGACCACATATAGAGACAGACAGAACGTTTCAAACTCACATTTGCACCTTCACTCAGTAAGAATTAAACCCACACTGCCTGTGCCCAAGTCAAGCCAGTGTGACAAGTATATAATTCAACAAAATAAGGCTTATGGCACAACTTCCCCTAAATTAGGATTATTTACTCTTATATTCATTTATTGAATTTTATTGTTGTTGTAAACTGTATTTCTACATTTGATTACTAAAAGTATGTGCCATTCTTAACTCATTCACTGCCATTGACGGCTATAGACGTCAAAAATTCATTTGAACTATTTATATTAGTTTAACATTTTTTTCCCCACTTTTGTTAACAAGAGTATGAAAACCTATATTTGTTTTTATTGTAGTAGAACAGGTATAACATTTGTAATTAATCGTGAGTTAACTAGTGAAGTAATGCGATTAATTACAATTAAAATTGTATTCGCCTGACACCCCTAATTTTTAATAATCTTTTCTTATAAAAATTGAAATCGCCTGACACCCCTAATTTTTTAATAAAAGATTATAAAAAAAATAAAAAAATATATATATATTTATTTATTTAAAAAAAAAAAGAAGAAGAAAAGATTATTAAAAATTAGGGGCATCAGGCGATTACAATTTGTAATCGTAATTAACCGCATGACTTCCCTAGTTAACTCACGATTAATCACAAATTTTATATTTGTTCTAAATGTACAACATTTTTTTCCCTAGGTTATCATACTCTTGTTAACAAAAATGGAAAAAAAGTAAAACTAATAGAAATAGTTAAAATGCATTTTTCAATGGCAGTGAATGAGTTAATTTTTGACCAAAATTCATCATCCCACCCAATACAAAGACAGACAGGGTTTCAACTAAAGAGCAGTAAAAGAGGGGAAGACCATACGACTGGTTGGAAAGGAGACAAAAATCTGCAGGATGGCCATAAAAAAAATAGAGGGATAAGAAAATAACTAGGCTCAGGCTTACCCCTCCCGAGCACTCGACAAGTGACAAATCTGGTTGTTCTGCTCCCTTGGGTTATGTGTCTTCAGAAGTTATTTTTCCCTTGCCAAAATCCACATAAAATTATTATTTATTTATTTTTAAAGAGTGAAAGCAAGAATTGTGACTGACACACCTAAGATGGAGTTCACAAAGAGAGAGAAGATAAAAAAGCTGAACCGGAAAAGAAAAAGAATGAAAGAAGAAAAAACCTGCAAATTAAAGTTTTGTATTGCATTTGTCTTCCTTTTATATAGCATCATCGTGTGAGATTAAAATGATATATATATATTTTTTTACTTCAGTTATCAATGGCACAATTTGCCCCACTGAATTCTGACTAATGGCACAAGCTACCCCGCGCTGGGGCAACTTGTGCCACAAAACCACTTTTTTTCTTCTTCAAAAGTTATATTTTTCAAACAGTTAATTGAAGATCCAAATTGATTGCTCCCAGGGATGCACAACATCATAAACTATATGAACATATTTCAGTTGGAGGCATTCCTGTTGCGTAAAAGACACTTTAAGTAAAAATTGGCACTACTTACACCCACTCTCCCCTCCCTAATGTTGTGGCCTGAGAGTTTGTATCTTTCAAGTTTCCCTGGGACTCAAATGGGGCCGTGGGGGTTCCATTTTTATTGGGTTATCGATTGTTAAAAGATTGAGTAATTTGTGTCATCTTTGTGTGTAGTAGTTTATGAATAGTATACACTCCTCACAAAATATATTTGTCTTTCAGGTGAAATCCCAGAATGGCACAAAATCCACTAACGACACCTTCACAGATAAACTTTTTATGATTTACCCAACAGCAAATTTCACAACAGACGTTTGATCCATGAATAGGCCAATACATTTCGTAGTTCAATTAGAATAGTTATTAACTATGCTTTTTGTTCGGCTCCCAGCAAAGAATCAAATTTCGTATTTGCCTCATTAGGTGAAGAAGTTTAGAAAACCCTGCGCTACATAAAGGCGCCAAATTTTTAACGAATCATCACTTAAAAACATATTACTTAAATGTGGTCATCTTTACCAGCGTGAGGACATGTTGGTGGGCTCCACCTGTGAAAACTCCGGTTTGGTTGCAAAAATGAAGCCCCCATCGCAGCAGTCCACCCCAGTCAGTGTTGCGGTCAAAGTAGTGGTGGACGATGCGTGGGAAGCGCAACGCCACGTCGCCAAAAAATGCTGTGTTTTCCACGACGTGGGAATATGCTGCATGGGAGAGTAATTGCAAAGAAGGTTCATCAGAAAAAGTAAGCCCAACATACTCAGAGGAAAGTGATAGATGAAAGGGTGTGAAATGCAAACTTTTGTGCAGTAAGACGAAAACACGGTAATGGCCTGCATAAATCAAACAGGATGGCGGTATCTGGGCTGTTGGCAGCCGCTTACTCTGATGGAGGAGGAAAGAAGGCCAGACAGACATTCGAAGTCGTTCGAATCAAACCAGTTCGGTTGATTAAGACTGAAGGGAGTGTTTGAAAGGCGAAAGGTCAAAATAAAAAAGGGAGTCAGACCTTCTTTGATTTTATCGTCCAGAGGGAATGAGTCGTCGGGCTGCATTTTGGCTGAGACCAGGACTTCTCTGGAGTCTTCCAGAACCTGAGCAACAAACATGATATTAATATAACACTTTTTATAAGACTGTATTTGAATTTAAGATACTGAGGTAATACGAGAAGGCGGGACTTCCGGCGGAAACCATCATGCGCGTACTCTGTTTCCGGTTACTGTTGAGACATAGACTTGAGCGTAGATATTTATAAAAACTAAATGTCTTATGGCGCAGAATCCACTGTCCGCACGGGTCGGCCATCTTGTCACAGGCAGGCAGTTTGGTCTGTTGTATTGACTGTGAGCGAAGGCGAGTGATCTGAACAAATGTAAACTCTGTTATCTCGCTTCTAACTAGACAGATTTACACAATAATTCTGGATGGATTATTTATTAACTATGCGGATTAATATTAATTATCAACAAGTATGTAGTATAATAACTACACTTGTAAACTAAACGGCTCAATAATCAGTTGATTTTTGGCAAACCGCTCTTTTTTTAAAAGAACATATACAATAAAAACACATAGAAATGAATGACAGAGGCGGAGCGAGGTGACTGTGGCAAGATGGCCGGCCCGTGCGGACGTGCGAGTCTACTGGCAGGCAGCACGGACGAGACATCTATCTATATAGATATCTATGGGCATGAGAGTTACATACAAGACAACAGATCAGATAAGATAGTCAATGCAAACGAGAAAACGTGAAGAAACTTAAGTAGCAGCGTACAACGAGCACTGTAGTGTCGTGATTTTACGTCACATGAGTAGGCTCGACATCGGTGGATCGCCGCCAACAGCAGACAACTATCCAGTCATGTGCAGCATGGACATAACTTGAGCAACAGCACCCCCTCCTGTTATAATAGTGCAATGTTGTAAAGGACTTGAATGGTACACGCCTTATGTACCCCATTAAAAGGGAGGTAAATCGCGCAGGGATCGAGTGGAAAACACACAAATTTTAATGAAAGTAAATAGGAACGGAAGTTACGTAGGCGCAAACGTCACTTTCATCGGAAGCAGTGTTTTAAGTGAAAAAAACAAAGTGCTGGTGGTACTCCCCTAATTCCACTACATGTGTATTATTTCGGGCAAAATATAGGACTTAATTGTGCTTAGGACCAATTTTAGCCACTCATGCTCAGTAATTAGGTTGTTACTGACACATTCTAATATCAATTTCCACTGAAAGCACTTATCAGTGTTTGTTTTGCACCAGGATCCCTGTATGGGATAATGAGAACCTAGCAAAGAAGGAACTTCATTGTTTGCATCAAGTCAACCATTCAGCGAGTGGACTGTATATTATCTCAGAATCGTGAATCGTGACTTGCAGAAGTTAGATTTACATTTCACAGCGATTGTTTTTTCTTGTGTGCTTTGCTTTCATTTCATTATTGATGTTTCTGACAACATGATGAAGCAGACCAATCTTTGAGTAGCACTTGAAAAAATATCTTATGAGAGAAGATTTATAATCACATTCTAACTGATGACATTTGCATTTAGAGCTTCATCCACACTTACTTATACTTATTGGTACAACCGGACGTCACATAGTGGTATTTTCACCGTAGAGAAAGAAAATTACGTTAAAAGTAGTAAGCGGAAAAGTATTTATGGGGTATATGCCACGGAGGAGGCGGGACTTCCGACTTGCTGGTTTCCACGCATCAGCTTTGTTTCCGTTTCCGACGCGTGGGCCGCGTCCCAGTTCTTGCGCTTCCGCCTTTGTGCCCCTCGGTTACACGTTTTTTTTTTCATTCTCGCAATGCATTGTGGTCTATATGAACCCGTACCATCGATGTTCACTACTTTTCAGAGTGCATTGTGGGTAATTTTGAGTGCCCTACATTTGAACGCCACTACAAAATGGCGTGACCCCTCAGTAGGGCACTATATAGGGAGTAGGGTGCACATTTGGACACACCCCAGGTTATTTTTTACGTTCGTGCTGTGTCAGCCTGCAAATCCGCCTCAGAGTTTGGCCGTGGTCTTTTTTTATTTTTAAGCTTTGAGCCAGGACAGCATGGTAGCGTTTTAACTTCATTTTCTTAACTCAAGAGCTATGGTTGTACAACTACACACGCGTTCAGGTCGGTTAGCATCACGTGTACAGCGGGCGACATCAATGGCGCTCGGAAGAGCAGCTTTTTGGGAGCTAATGTAGCTTTCTGACATGTCTGCTTGGACAATTGTGCTGAGTGGAAGATGCGTTAATCTGGGCCATCTAAAATAGTGCACACTGGAGATATGAGCAGAAGTGACACGCACAGACAATCAAACACTGGACAATTCCTTAGATGATGTCATCAGATTGTGCAGTTGTATCCGTGCGTTTGTGGTAGGTGATTGTACAAAGTGGCAAAGATCTGCTGACGATGCATTTGGGCTAGAGGGTGACTAGTCCTTGGGAGACGCAAAGGCGCCAGGATATCCGCCCTCATGGGAAACGCAGGCTGACAATACAGCATAGCCCTCAGCCACCGTGAGAGGGGAGGGAGGAATTAATATTCTAACAAAAACTTGAAAACCTGCTGATGAATATAATTGGTGGATTAGGAGCCTTTGATTCTCTGCTGTCCTCAGTCTAAGTCTGTACAATGAGGTTTGCAGTTGTTATTAGTTTGTCAAGTACAAGAAGCTGCATGTCCAAGAACTACAGCCAGTTTGCTATGATGAGAATATACTATCCAAGAAAGAAACCATAAGGAACATACTGTGGTGTACGGTGATGTGCAAAATTGTAAATGGATTTAATTTCAGTGTCAAATAACTGCATATTTGTTACAGCCAAGCATGGAAGAAAACAATTAGCCCAAAGTGTATAATGAAATACAAGGTAAGAATCGATAAGGCCCTGCAATATCCATCGATCCATTTTCAACCTTTTTTCCTGGCGCCTATCCCAGCAGACGATAAAGTGCGGTACACCATGGGACTGGTCGCCAATGGCAGTGCATGACACGCCTTTCATCTGACCCCCAGCAGATGTGAGGAGAACAATACGAAGGACTAAGATGCAGGATCTGACAATATCTGGGGGCGCATACTGAGGAACTGTTCTGCCAGCGGACTGAAGGTGCAAACACGCATTTTCCACACTTCATCTGTCCCAACCTGCCTAAAGACTGCCTGCAGTCCCACAGAACCTGCTGCAAAAGATGGACTCAGCCCAAAAATGTTCACCACTATTCACACAATCACATCACAATTCCTTGAATAAAGGAAGAAAAAAACAACATAATCATTCACACTCAAATTCATAACTTAAACTGACAATGTGTAATATTAGCGCCATCTAGTGGTCAACTAACAATTCATTCAATAAAAAAAAAACACGGTATATATTTCAATAATCTGCAATGTTTTTCAAGGTTCAAGACTAAAGTTGAAGAATGTCCGTGGGTACTTTCCCTAGAAACAGATGAATGCAACTTTCTGTAGATGTCACACGTTACCTTGAAGAGGCCTTTGAGCATGATGTCTATTATCTTATATTGCTGGTTAATGTCATTCAGTTCAACCAGATTCTTGAGCGCGTTGAGCTGATCTTTTCTCTTTGTCTCAAACATACGCTTATCTGGTGAGAGGAGGTCAGGAAGAAGGAAAAACACCAGTGCTCCAATCTATGCAAGTTATGACTTTGTTACTGTACTTAGCTAGATTTTTCATGTATTTGTACTTTACTTGAGTATTTTTTTTCTTCTTAAGACTTGTATGAAGAGCATTATAGAAGTGTATTGCATTCACTTGAAAAAAAACCCTCCAGTCTTTGTGATTATTTTTTTTGGGGGGGGGGGGGGGGGGGCTGTTTTTGTGTGTAATTATTTGTTATTTTCAGTTTTTCTGAATATTTTTTTTCTGTCTAAATAAAATATTCTGAAAAACAGGAGGAAAAATTACTCAGAAAAACAGAAAAAAAATATTTAGACAAACAAAGCAACAGCTTCTGTTTTGTGGAGTAATTATTATTATTTATTATTATTATTATTATTACCTCTGAGCTCCAAGTGACTTGTTCCAGATAAAAAAAATGTTTCCCCATTTTTCCTAAATAATTTGTCCTCCGTTTTTTGGATTTTATAACTGTAAAAAAAAAAATCAGTAAAACAGAAATTATTTTTTTTAAATACACCCCCCCAAAAAAGTCAGAAAAACTAGATTTTTTTTCTCCCCAACTGAATGAAATACGCTTCCATAGAGTATTGTATTAAATTCACTGAAAAAAAAATCATTTTAACAATATACTAAAAATACAATTTAAAAATTTAAAATCATTCTAACTTTAAAAATCAGATTTTTTTTTTTTTTTTACTTAAATCTACTGAAAGCAAGAAATTGAATTTCAAATCTCTACTGCCACCTGTGGCTGAAAAATGAAACTGCATTGTCCCTTCTTCACATACACAATGCACACGTGACATCACATCCACAGACAGAGGTCAGGAAATTCAAACCCAAATCCTGTCTGAAAACTATTGGCCAGAGGCTTGCAGGAGTCTAGATTATGAACATTTTAGGTGTTAATCTACTAATTAAAGAAGTTTCAGTCATAATTGGTCAGCGTTAAATCAGTGTTTCTACTTTACCAGTCTTTTACATAACATTTAGGACTTCCAAAACAGGCACACATGCACATAGCCGCAGCAGAAGGATACAGATCTGCAGGTTCGAGTCGTGTCTCGGCCTGTGTGTGTCAGTGTCTCCCGAGCTGAGGGTGGCAGTGGAGGCGAACGCCAGGACCGTCACAAATAAACTCCACATGGTCAGTAGGAGGCGGCAGGACGCCAATCACCTGCGCAGAGATGCCAAAGCAGAACATTGATTCCATCCAAATGCTGAAAAACAACCCGAACTGTGATCACATTTGGTGGACGACCATCTCCAGAATCTGCCTGAATTGTGTTCATCAGCGTGCAAAATAGTATGATACTAATACTTTGGTACTTATGGAACCTGAGAAGGTGGAGACATGCATTGGGAAAATGGTCAATATGGAACACTGGAGGGTAGTCAGCATTACAAGGCGGGCTACTTATGTTCCACGGAATAGAAACATTTGATGTCTGCCACTTGCAAACTCCCCAGAGAACATTTTGAAGTAGAGTAGCATCCTCTTTCCTTCCTACTGCCCTCCCTCCTTTCTCCTCCAGTCCGATTGTTTCGCCATCCACAGCACTCGATTTTGATGTTCGGCTGTTACTTTCCCTCCCTCTGAGCCATTTTGGAAGGGAGGGCAAGAAGATAAATAACTAAAAATAGAGCCTCATCAAATCAAGATTTGATGAAGGCTGAAGAAAACGAGACCAGAAAGAGGAATAAGCCGGATGATAATTCACATTACACATGAATAATTTAGCAAGGGCACAATCAATGTGCTATGAGAAGGTAGGATGGAGGTGACTAGGGTGAGTACAGTTTGACAAGAGGATTAAGGGAACATTTCTTTGCTGAGAAAGAGTGGAAATACCAAGTGCAAATAGCACAGTGCAAGTGTAAGATAGCAGAGAAGTATATATATATATATATATATATATATATTAGGGGTGTGAATTGCCTAGTACCTGGCGATTCAATTCGTATCGCGATTCATAGGTCACGATTTGATTCGATTAATCCCGATGCGAATCTATAAATTGATTATTGCAAATTTTTAAACTCAAATTTAGAAAAATACTAACCAGTAAACTTGTACATGTATACTGTACGATTTGTATGAAAATGTATTCATTTATATGAAAATTCAGGTTTACAACTGAGCCACTGCATTTTACAAAGAGGTTGCAGTCTGTTTCATGTTTGAACAGCACTGAAATAAAAATATTGACGCTTAATGTTCCATTAATATAACATTCTTCCATGCTTAATGTGTGAATCCCAACCCTAAGTAAGATGTTTTGTTGAATATTCCCATAAAAAATTGATGTTTAAAAATCGATTTGGCTGCATATCGAATCGATTTGAGAATTGCGCGCTGTAATATTGCGATATTTGCCAAATCTATTTTTCCAACACCCCTAATATATATATATATTAAGTGTGGTAGCAAATAGTTGCTGTAGATTTCTGATTCGTTATTTCTGATTATTACAATATATACAGTATTGTTGTTGCTTTTTTATATTTTTGCTGATCTCTCGCTTTTTTTTTTTTTTTTAATAAATAGAAAGCATTTGGTCTTACCTTTATATTTATATAGTTATGAACATCACTGTTCCCTTCTCACTCATGTATTTGAATAAATGTGCAAATTCAGCTATTTTATTGGATTGAAAAATAATCCAAATGGACCAGATAACTAAATTGGAGAATGTAATCATTATTAGTTTTATTTAATTTTTTTGCTGCGGCGGTGACAGGGAGGCTCTGCCTCTCCTGCCTGCCCTGACTTTAAGTAGTGTATTGCGCTTTTAACATTTTACTGGAGTTGACATTTTAAACTGTTAAGACACCAATCAGTATGAAGAAATAAATCAAACATCCTCATATCTCCAAAAAACATAACTTTTCAGGCAACTGTGTTCAACCATTAACAATGCATTGTTAAAGGACAGCAAGTCATTTTAATTTCATTACTTCAGATTAGTCAATAATTTGAAAATAATAACACCAACAAATGAGGACTGATCAATAAATGCAAATGTGAAAAAATATAACATTTACCAAATTATGACATAGGAGGTTTCGGCCCGACGCCAGCGATATACTTTAAAGTTCTGGACTGAAGTTAACTGCATATGTATTAGCTGGTGAATGCAAATTGAATTAATCTTTTGGCTCTTGCCTTCAGCTTTCTGAGACTGAGTGCTAAAAATCCCAAAGTGGTGCTTGAGAGTTTGAACATTACCATCTAATTGCCAGGAAGAAGGGGACCTGCGCCTCCTTCTAAATGTACAGCAGCTGGCTGCATTATTTGAGAATCCTGCGCGACTCGGGCAGAAGGACGGCGTAGCTGTACGACAGATGGTTATTGCCAAGATTGTTATCACCAACGGCGCCATTTAAGGCAGTCAAAACACCCGTAGTAGTAGGTTTTGCTAACAAAGCTTAGTGAAACAATTACCTGAAACAAGTATTTGAGATTCTATAATTTACAACGGCAGCTGTATTCACCTTTACCACGATAATGTGACGACTCAGGGCAGGGTACACTGAAATCAACAACTAAAAAAAGACACAGGTTTTTGAGTTAAGCAGCCCGAGCACAGATCAAAATCCAAGTGCAAATGCGTGGTGTGATCATTTCGACCACATCTGCAAGGAACACATTTTCAATTACATTGGAAAAATATGGTATTTTACATATATACATCATCTATTTTCTAAGGCCAGTGGAGTGTGCTCAAGTCTTGCCTGGACAATGTCCTGTGGTGCAGAGGCTTAGGTTAAATATCCTCTAAGTGGAATTGGAGAATCACATTTTTGTTATTAAAATAGTCAACATAATGAAAAAATCAATGAAAGAAGCTACGCTTGTTTTAATTTCTTTCTTTTTTTAAGTCCCTGTGATGTGAAAACAAGCATCCACAATCCGCAGATGCGATACCTCTCTGCTCCTGCTCTACTCCCAGTGGTGTAAAACTAGAAAAAATAATCAAGTGTGGGAGGCAGCTTGGAGCTCCACATCCGTTTAAAGACACATAAGTGAGCCTGGGGGTATGAGCAGCTCATCGTGGGACAGGCGCCAATGTTGATCAGGCTGCTGGACGGGTGTAGCGCGAATCCTCACAGGCTCTTTAAAGCCTCGTGTGGGGAAGTTTGATACATCACATTGGCTACTTCCTCTTCCCATCCATCATTACATCCATTCAAAGGCGACCATATGGACCGTCGAGAGTCAGTTTGTATGCAGTACGTATTTCAAGCTATTGTGTCAAACGGATATGCACAACTGTATTCACTGCAAAACGAATATTTTACAAATGACTACATCGGACCTCTTAGCCAGCACAGGAAAATCAGATCAATAAATGAAACTCGCTGATCACTCACCGCGTTAGCGCGAGAATCGGAGGCTCGTTTTAAATCTCGCCCCGCACTAATCTTGAATTTAATCACGCCGTAGACCTCGAAGAGACAGTCACTTTATCCATGAAGATCCTCAGGTGACAAATACGCGCGCGCACCCGCACACATTGGATTGCAGTGGTTCATTTACATATGGACAGCACTTGCTGCTGCTCCACTCCGCTGATGCCACGAGCGCACCGGCAGATTTCCCTCCGACGAATGACAGCAAACAGCCACTCTGCTCAGGCAATCGGTTTCCTTCCGGAGTGGTTAGAGGGAGACACCAACACAACTACGTTCCGTTTCCGCACGGCTGCTTCCGCTGGGAATTGGGAATACAGTATAACAAAATAAAAATAAAACGTGCAAGGTAAAAGAGAATGTGTTTTGTAAGAGGCCTGCTAGTTGTAATTTGTTGGTGTACACTGCAGCAATGATGATAAAGTGGATTGTACTAAAAAGCTACTAGTTAACACAAATGTTTTAACGGCCAACTAACTAATTAGCAACTAAATCTAAACCTGAATTTTTTTTTTATAATAATAATAATAAAAACGAGAGGGCTTAAAAATATAACTAGCTGAAAATACATTTTATAATAATAAAAGGGGAAAAAGTATATTGTTTTAATCTTTAATCGATGAGATTTATTTTAAATGTATTTATTTTGGTATTACTGCATGGCCATACAGCAGAAGGAAGATCAAACTGTTTGTGAATGGTACTTTACTACACATTACACGTTTTTTTTCTTTTTAAAAAAAAATCTTTCACTTGTCAAATGAGGTAAATGCCACGGACTTCCGACTTCCGGGTTTTACACATCAGCGCCGTTTCCGGCCACTTGCTGCGTCCCCCAACCGATGAGTGGGAGCACGTCACGGCTATCTGAAATGCTTTGGACACTGAGACAGACACTACACACTCGCAGCCTCGCATCTGTCGATGGGAACGCGCAACCGAGGGGCACAAAGGCGGAAGCGCAAGTACTGGGACGCGGCCCACACGTCGCAAACCGGTAACGGAAACAAAGTTGATGGGTGAAAATCCAGAAGTCCCGCCTCCTCTGTGGCATATAGTCCATTGAAAAACTACTAGCCTAATACTAATGGCGTATATGCCACAGAGGAGGAGGGACTTCCAACTTCCGGGTTTCACACTTCAGCGCGTTGCTGTCTGCTACGTGTGGGCCGTGTCCCAGTGCTTGCGCTTCCGCCCTTGTGCCCCTTGGTTGTGCGTTCCTGTCAACGGGTGCGAGTGTGTAGTGTGTCTGTCGCAGTTGTCCCAAGCAGTTAGAAAATCCTAAGAGGCAAACTCACCAATGCTGTGTCTGCAGTGTAGTGTAGTGAGTAGTGCAATTACCTCTAAATTGGAGAGACCAGAACCCCTACACAAACACATGGCACAGCATAGAGGAGCAGCATCTTCTGGCCCTTTGTCAACAGTTGATTTGCATTAATAAATGAATAAATAAAAAAGTGGCCTTCAATCAAGCACAACAATGCCAAAATTCTGTACAGAGAGGACCACTGGTTTGAATCAAACCATCTTTGTAAAACTAGAAATGTCATCTACAAAAGGAGGAGGGATTACACCATCACTTTGATTAATGTCCTAAAAATCTCCCCCCAGAAGATCTGATTTGTGGCCACTATTGTGCCGTTTTGCCAGTATGCAGGCGAACCACAGTTGGTATGTGAGACTGTCATTCACCAGACATGTCTAGCAACAACAACAACAACCCTATTGTGACCACCCCAGGGGACACACCCACCATAGACAAAAAGGGAGATTCCAAACCAAAAGTTTAGACCAACAGAAGACTTTTGAATCACAGGTGAAACATCATTTTAAACAAAACTATCTAGATGTTTTTACAAGTTAGAAGATGCTGTACATTTGAACCTACATATTTAAGAGCAAACCCATGAACTTTAACTGATAATGAAACTGCATGAAAGTCTCTCTAAACAGATTGTGGGGCAGCATTTCGGACGAGTGGCTAGCATGGTGTATCACCACCTTCTGCCCAAAGGTAGCTCACCTGTGATCATAAAAAGGACCAGAGGTATGGAAAATGGAGGGATAGGTAACAGACTGGATTACAGAAAACAACAGCTTTTATAAATACAATGTATAGTAATAATCTATTCCCTGTATTTATGAAACCTAGCAGAATAACAATTGATATAGATACACTAATAGATAATATATTTATAAATAAAATTGACCATAAAATAGAAAGTGGACTTCTTATTAATGATATAAGTGATCATCTTTCGGTTTTTGCAATCTTCCAAGACTATTTTGATTGAAATAAATCCAACAATAACTTACACATCAGAAACAAGACTAAGAACACAACGCTCCATGCCTGCCTTTAAGTTGGATTTAGAAAAACACAATTGGTCTGAGGTCTATTCAAAGGTTGATCCCAATATCGCATACAGTGCATTTCAGTCTACCATTATTTCTCAAGACAATAAACATTGTCCATTAATAAAAGTCACAAGAAAATATATATGTCTAAATAAGGCATGGATGACGAAGGGGATAGAAAATGCATGTAAAAAGAAAAACATTTTATACAAAAGATTTATTAAATTGAGAACTATGGAAGCTGAATTAAAGTACAAGTCCTACAAAAATAAACTATTGAATATTATATGAACAAGAAAGAAAGATTATTGCCATTCATTACTAGAGCAGAATAAAAGCAACACACAATAAATATGGAAAATACTAAATCATGTAATTAAAAATAGCTAAAATAATAATAATAAAATTTTAATGAGTATTTTGTTCATGTTGCCAGTAATTTGGCAAAATAAATCCCTGAGCCAAGAAACAAACATGAAATAGATAGGCACATTAAAAAAAATCATCCACTATGTGGCTTAATGCTGTTAGTGATACAGTAGTATTAAATGTTGTTAAAATAAAATAAAAAGTCAACTGACTGCTTCAACATTTATATGACATTAGTAAAATGTATTATAGAATATGTTGTGTAACCTTTCACATATATATGTAGTTTGTCGTTTAAAGCCGGTATATTTCCATCAAAAATGAAAAAAGCAAAAGTTATTCCTATTCATAAAAATTGAGATATATCCACTAATTATAGACCAATATCACTGCTGCCACAGTTACCAAAAATACTATTAAAAATATATTTTTTCATATATACTGGACAACTTTATTGAAAAAATAAGCTTTTAAGTGAAAATCAATATGGGTTAAGAGAAAAACAGACCACCACAATGGCAGTCATGGAACTCGTAGAGGCAATATCTACTAACATAGATAATAAAAAAAATACTGTTGGAATTTTTATAGATTAAAAAAAAACATTTGATACTGTAGATCATTCTATACTAATGAATAAATTAAAAAGATATGGCATACATGGTTTGGCATATAAATGGATGAAAAGTTATTTGGATAATAGACATCAGTACTTACAGTTTAACAATATACAACCATAACACTTGAATATTACTCATGGAGTCTCCCAAGGGTCTGTGCTAGGCCCCAAATTATTTATATGTATATAAATGACATCTGTTGTGTCTCAAAAATATTCAAAAGCGTCTTATTCGCCGATGACACAACTCTCTACTGTTCAGGAGAGAACCTGAAGCAGCTTCTGACTACTGTGGAGAATGAATTGAACACATTAAAAAACTGGTTTGACATAAACAAATTATCATTAAACTTAAACAAAACTGAGTTTATAGTTTTTGGTACAGACAAACCACACAACAGGTCAAAATTATGGTAAATTCAATTGAACTAGAAAGAGTCCATGAAAATAAATTTCTTGGAGTAGTTATTGATGAAAAATTATGTTGGAGGTCACACATAGATAATGTCAAAAGGAAAATGTCAAAAATTAAAGGGATACTCTCTAAAACTAAGGATGTCCTGAAAAAGAAATCATTATACACATTATATTGTTCATTATTATTACCATATCTGACCTATTGTGTGGAAATTTGGGGAAACGCAGATAAAACAAATACCAATCCTGTTTTCAAACTGCAAAAAAGAGCCATAAGAATTATAAATCGAGCCAACTCATTCTCTATTTATTAAATCAAATACAATGACATTTTTATGACTTATTTGAATTTAAAATAGCACAAATAATGTATAAAGTACACAACAATGTGCTCTGCCACAGTACTCAGAAGCTGTTTGAAATTAGAGAGAGTCCTTATAACATAAGGGGTACAAGTGTCTACAAAAAATTAAAAAAGAACAAATATTAAGCATATGTGTGTTTCTGTAAACGGTGTTAATTTGTGGAATGATTTTGGAACTGACCTAAAAAGATGTCAGTCACTTGCTGAATAAAAAAAAAAGGTTTAAAAGCAAAGTTAAAAAAAATTACTTACATCAGACATGAGCTGTTAAAATTGTATATATGCTGTAATTTCTTTGGATGTGTCGGTATGAGTGTAGTGAAAATTGGATATGTGAGTATGAGGATATGATTTATAAATGTATTATAGTATATGTCTAGGAATTCCATGTACATATGTTGCTGGCAAATGTGCGTATGTTAAAGTGCACTTGTATATATGACTAAGTTCATACATTTCCTTTTGTTGAAATAAATTAACCTTATCATTTTATCAACATAAAACAAATCAGGGGTAGGACGAGATACGTTTTTAACTTCCTCCTACCCCTTTTGAACATATAAACTCTTTTCTTTCTTCCTATTCTTGTTTTTCTTTTTCTTTTTTTACTTCAACTTTTATTTTAAACTTGAAATGTCTTTTGAGTTGAATGATAATCTTCCCTAAATGGTTGATTTTGCCCCCCCAAAATAAATGACACTGATTTTGTAGTCGAACAATACATTTGAAAGATGAGCCCTATAATAGAGTGAAAAATTACATTTGGATCTATGTGGGCTCTGAAGAGGTCTGACAGTCCCACATTGGTTCCCATTACATTCATACATGGCAACATAACTCAACATGCCAGCAGACCACAATGGCGTTGCAAACATATTTTTGTAATGGCTGATGGTGGTCCATGATGCATGTAAGTGATTTGAGCTTCTGTTATATATGTTTTCCCCTTTTCTGCTTCTACCCGTTACAACAATAAAAACAAAATTTGGGTTCATAGGAATTCAAAAGAATCACAGTAAACTATAGGTAATAAACACATGCACTTTGGCGACAAATTGAAATGTGAAGAAAAATGATTAGATGAAAATTTGAATTAGCAAAACAAAAAATGATTGGCCTCTTTGTGTGAAATGGTGAAATGTTGTCCAGTCATCCTAGAATGGAACAGCATCTGTAACAGTGACTGGTCCAGCACAGCCTAATTGTACTTTCCTTTCTGTAAAGGAATAACAAATTCTAGTGTTGTATAGAACTCATGTGGTTAAACGCACTACGATTGTCCTGAATGCCACTGTATGATGTCCATTTGCAATGTTGAAGTGATCCCTATTATTCATGTCTGTTTAATTTTCTTTTTCTTAAGCAGCATTCAAATGATACATTTGCATTTAACAAACACACAGCAAATTCAAATTTTGTGCAAACGCTATTGGGGCATGTGGGTTGAGAACTGAATTCACAAAGTACATTGCAGGGGAAAAAAATGCTGCTTTCCAAATGTATGTGTCACTTTTCTAGAGCACTTTCACTGTTCACTGTGAAGTCAGACAAACAGATGGACACGCTCCCAAAACGTCTGAAGAAACGAGTTAAGGAACAAGAATGTGGCAAAGTACTGCTGTGTGGTTTTGAGAGATGAGAGCTTTTGTAGTCTGTATCGTGGACTGTGTTGTATTTCGTTGTAGAACAAAAATGATGGCAGAAGCTCCATTTTCTCTTGAATCAAATGTTGCTTTCAGCAAACAGACTAGAATGATTTATAGGACATTTTCCTTCTGGTCTATGTGCTAAAACTGAGTTTTTAAAATATAATATTGGCTGTTACTGAGAAAGTGTGTTGTTCACACACTTTCAAAGGACTTAACAGTGAAAACTACATCACTAACAGTTAATGACTTGCCAGACAAAATCAATGAGGATGGATTGCTGCTGTTGGAAGTACAATATGTATAAACACAATTCAGACCATACTTGAAGTTTGGGATACAGGATGTTGCCGGGCAAACTGGGACTCTCGGAGGGCGGCAGTGAGTCCAAGGACTCCATCACACTCATCGCTCTCTGCTTGTGTTCCTCTGTGGGTGGAGGCTGAAAGACATCACTCTGCATCTGAATAAAAGAATGAACAGGCAATTCGGTTTTGGGAAATTCAAGGAAAAAAGATAAGAGCTTATGAAGAACCATTATATTATAACAAGACATGGAGCGATAGCAAAGAATAGAGGAGCAGGATGTAAACCCAATATGAGCAGAATGACAGAAGTCATGCAACGCACGCAAGATTTGCAAAGCTAATGACATTTTTAAATTAGAAAAAAAAGGGTTGAATTGGACTAGAGAGCAGTGGCTTGTGAAGCACATGGGACTCATTGGCTATGAGATTGAGTCATCTGGCACTCAACAAATTTTCGAAGGCATGTAAGACATTTTCCACACACGTAAGTGCTTCTATCCAAGCACTGGGCTTTCATAAAATGGAGGCAACAGATGGCAGTAAATACCGACTCTAATGTAAGTTAATTACAATCACAACACACACATATTATAATTAACTCATTTGCTCCCAAAAACGTATAAATGCATTATATTTGAAATATTAACAGTGTCCAAAAGATGTATTTATACGACTTTCAGTTTTTTTTAAATTATGCTAGAGCACACAGAAGGCTTTGATGCAGCCTCTAAACTGAAGAGAACGGTTGAAACAATGGTAGTTATTACAAAACGGCCAGCAGCTTGCAGCAGAGTATAAGAGATCAACCAGGGCCATGTTGCAGCAAGCTCTTTCCCCACTAATTTAAATGGATTTGTGAATAATGATGGTACTTAGCTATATTCTAATGCTAATTGCTGCAAAACGGAAACAGATAGAATATACTTTTTTACCTGATAAAAGAAGAGACTCTGATCTTTCTTTTGGTAGGTTCCATGTAGCACACAATATTCTGTGGGCCTTGCAAAATCAGTCAAAATCCAATAAAACAGCCAGGAGCAAAGTGGGTTGCTTCAGTGAAAATGGCTGGGAGTGAATGAGTTAACAGAAAAACTAATGTAAGTAATTTTTAATACAACTAAAATATTGTGCATAACATGAAACAAAAATATTGTTATTACACTAGTTTAATAACTTCCTCACAAAATGAGATTTCACTATAAAACAGGCAGCTCAACAACAACTGTGTGTGTGTGTGTGTGTGTGTGTGATTTACGCACACACACTCCACTGGCAAAGGCCATCATTCTGTCACTTTTCCTATTCTGAGCTACTCGCAGTACACCAAAAGCATTTCTCCCCTGACATGCCCTGAAAGTGACACCCAACACCTAGAAAGCTGCTTTCACTTTGCTGCTTTTTATACTTAAAACTTATCCACGCGGGTCACTACAGTCAGGGGCACAGACCAGGGATGGGAAACAGGCGGCCCGTGGGCCGCATGCAGCACGTGCTCACGCTCGGAGTGGCCCTCCAATAATCTTTGAAAAAAAAAAGTTTACTGTTGCTGAGCCATTGAAAGATGTAATACCATTGTTAACCACCGGACAGCAGACATTACTCACCACCGATATGCATCAGAGAAGAAGTACACAAAAAGCGATTTATGTTTTTCACAGTGTTGACAGTTTGTTTTAAGTACATGAGGAGTTAGTAAATTTGTGTCCTCCCAAAATGTTATTATGTTCAACGTTTAAAGGGGAAGCAAATTTTTTTTAAAATCTTAGCAATAATATGTTGTATGCACCCACACTAGTGTAAACATGACATTATGAATAATAGTTGTGGAATATGAGTTCAGCAGCAAAATCCAGCAGTTTTTATCCATCTCAGAAGGCGGCCATTTTGCCAATTGCTGTCGACTGAAAATGACATCACAGTTGCTAGGGGCTCACGTAACAACCAATCACGGCTCCGTTTAAAAAAATAGTTGATCCGTGATTGGTCGCAACTGATGTAATTTTCATTTGACAGCAAGTGGCAAAATGGCCGCCCACTGAGATGAATAAAAACGAGTGGATTTTGTTGCCAAAGTCATATCCCACAAACAAAATATTAATCAGAATACCGTGTTTACACTAGTGGGGCTACATACAGAACATATTATTGTAAAGTCATTTTTGGGGTGTTGACTTCCCCTTAAATAGTATTACAAACACGTATGGTGGCTTAATTGGAGAAGCGGCTGTTATAATGGACAAGCCTTAGAGAGGGCACGCATCCGCGCCAAACCTACACTGCAGTGTTCACATAGGTGAGAGAGCAAGCCTATCAATTTGGGAATTTAAATAGCATGCAGTTCTAACATGTGGGAGCACAATATTAAAATCTTTGAGAGAGTTGGTTCTTGTGAAAACATGCACAAAATGAGTTAATGCACGTAATGTTGGTTTGCTCTTCGGCAGTTTTATGCCGTCTTTGAATGAGAATTTTTAAGAGGGCCCTTTTACAGAGGGAAAATAAAATATAATATTTGTGTTTTAATAGAGCAGTGGGTCTTTTTAATATACATTTGACAATTGGATCAATAAAAAGACATATGCACATATATTATCCTTATTAAAAATGGCCGTTTTGTCATACATTTGGTTAGAATAGAAAGTGCACATTCTTATGTGTCGCCCAACCCGAGTAGCGCAAACAAAAATAAATTGTGGCACCTACCTTTTTTTAAGTTGCCAATCCCTGACATAGACCATTAACTATTATCTTGAGACCCATTTGTGATAGGTAAAATCAAAGTTTGAGACCGTAATAATGAAAGGTTTCCTCTGCAGACAAATCAACTACAATGAGAAGCTTGTACTCATTTTGTTTGACTATCATCACAGTTAAACACGGTGGCTTTCATCAATTATTCAGCAACAATTTTAAAACATTTCTGGTTGTGCTTAGAAGCAGTTAAGCTGGCATGTGCAACATCTTCATAGCAGTAATGTTCAATAATTCAGAACATTTAAAAAGAGCAATGATAAAATCTTTGCGGGTATACTGGTGTGGCTAGCAAATGTAGAATAATGGATTCAGAATAAGGGTGTTAGGTGAAACATTTCAGCGTTTAGTTTTTAAAGCGTATTATTTGCATCAATTAAGTGATGGAAGGTGAGAATGTTTTTCTCTACCAGTGCAGGCAATGCCAAGAAAGGAACCACTTTGCCAGTACAGTCCAGGACTGCAAATATAGTACAGTAGAATCGGTGGAAGTCGTAATTAATTTGTTTTAGAAATATGAACAAACTGTGTGCTAAGCTGTAATTGATGCACAAAGTCTCCATATTAGTAGGGGTGTGAATTGCCTAGTACCTGGCGATTCGATTTGTATTACGATTCATAAATCACGATTCGATTCGATTAATCCCGATACAAATTTATAAATTGATCATTGCGATTTATTTTTTTACTCAAATTTAGAAAATACTAATCAGTAAACTTCTATATGTACACTGTAAGATTTGTATGAAAATGTATTTATTTATCTGAAAATTCTGGCTTATAACTAAGCCACTGCATTTAACAAACAGGTTGTAGTCTGTTTCATGTTTGAACAGCACTGAAATAAAATATTAAGGCCTAATGTTCCATTAATATAACATTCTTCCATGCTTAATGTGTGAATCCTAACCCTAAGTAAGATGTTTTGTTGAATATTCCCATAAAAAATTGATGTTTAAAAATCGATTCGGCCGCATATCGAATCGATTCGAGAATTGCGCGCCGTAATATCGCGATATATTGCTGAATCGATTTTTTCTATTATCAATGGAATAGCAATGAAAGGCAGTCAAAAGACAAAGCACATTTTTATAGCCTCATGTGGCAAAGCAATCTGAGCCAAACTTTGTGTCCGTTTTTGACAATTAATTTGATTTAAATTGGGGCCCTCAGTACAGCTGGCAAACAGCTGATGGGGAAGGTTGTTTCTCTACAAAAGTACTCTTTGCAACAAACCTGGGCTTTCCCTGATTGTGTTTCTGATATAGTTACTTGCTGTCCTTGCTGTTTTTTGTTTTTTTACAGATAATTACACACATGGACAAAATTGTTTGTACCTGTCTGCCATAGACAGAACATCCCCACAGTGGTTACTGAAATAATTTAAAAGTACAATAATAAGAAAGTAATTAAAATAACTATTGAAAAATTACATAATGAAAATCAAGCAACATAATTGTTAAAACTACACAATGAACGTATACATAAACACGGGACTCTTATATGGGACTTAATAATAATTAGGGATGGGTACCTTTCACGTTTGAACCGGAACTGTTCCAATTCTCGGTACCTAGGAATCGGTATCGGTACTCAAGGGTACCAATTTTTTCATTCACTTTTGATCATCGTTGTTTATTTAACAGTAACATCTTTTTAAAAATCAATTTGACAATTACATTTCAATATATAAAACTTGACAAATGACAAAGATTTACAATTTAAAACAAATGAGCCAGAAAGGAATAGTAAAATTAAATTATAACATTTTACAATTACTGAAGTATAATTAATACACATAAAAAAACAAAGAGTGTGAAGCAAAATACTGTGCAATGAACAACACAAGGAACGATGTTAAACAGTAGATATATAAATTGATAATTAATTGATGTTACCTTTGTTTCTTCTGCGGTTGTTTTTCAAGAACGTAAAGCCTGCCACGCTCTGAGTTCAAAATTCGAACCCACATTGGACTCAAATATAGCAAAAAAAGAAAAAAAGATTTGGTGGGGGAAGATGGATCTCGGTTTCGGTGCAAGCGACATGCGCGGGTGCAGTGAGGGACGACACCGCCGACACCTTCCTCTCAGCTGTGCACTGATTGCGGGGAACCGGGAACATTGGCAGCCTGCGATCGGTGCGGAGGCCGTCATACTTTATAAACTGTATTTGTTTGGCTTGGTGCCGCAAAAATCTTGCTCGTTTGCAAACCCAAAAATGTATTCTAATTCTTACCGTGTGAAATCTTGCGCGAGTGGGTCAGTACGCTGGTGTGCGTAAATGTTGCATTCAAGTGCGCCATGGAAAATCATCAACTGTTCTTCTCCCGCAATCACAACTTAATAGAAAGGCGTGCTTCAGAACCTAAACACGGCACCGTTTAATTTTATGTGAATCGGTGCTCGGAAGTACCAAACCCAAATCGGTCCATACCACAAAAAAGACCGTCTTCGGCACCCATTCATAATAATAATAATAATAACTCATTCACTCCCAGCCCTTTTACTGGATTTTGACTTATTTTGCAAGGCCCACAGAATATTGTGTTCTATTGCTATAAAAACATGACACCTACCCAAAGATTAGATTAGAAAGATTAAGAGTCTCTTCTTTCATCGGGTAAAAAGTATATTTGTACCTGTTTCCGTTTTGCAGCAATTAGCATTAGAATATAGCTAAGTTTCATCATTATTCACAAATCTGTTGAAAACACTGGGGAGAGAAAGCTTTTTTGCAACATGGCACTGGTTGATTTCTTATACTCTGCTGCCACATGCTGGCCATTTTTTTTTTAAAATAACTACCACTGCCTAAAGCGACCTCCTCAGGTCAGGAGCTGCATCAAATCCTTCTGTATGCTCTAGGATAAAAAAAACGTATACATTTGTTTTTGGGACCATGGCAATAAAATAGAACGTTTTTATACATTTTAGGGAGCAAATGAGATAATAATAAGACTTAATCATTTGTATTCATAATATTTCATGTTGTGTAAGACGAAGAATACATCTCTATCAGTACGATATTGTTTTACGTGTACACATCAAATTTGACTTTACATCTGCATGCAAGCCGTAGTGAACCATTCGTGACATACAGGGGCAGTGGGAAGCTTTTCCATTCCAAATGGTGGCTGGCGTTCAGTGTCAATAATAGGTTTAGGTGTCTTAAGCGTGTATGTGGTTTTGTGTGTATGTTTGTTTGCATAGTCTGTGTTCAGCACATGCACATGGATACCTGTGTGAGGAGTAGCCTGAGGGCTTGTGATGCTTCCTGGCTGAGCTTCTTAACCCCTTTCTTCTCTACTGTATCGATCACCTGGAGCAGGTCAGGCTCCCACTGTACCACCAGATTGCCATGCCGCAAAAGCTACACAGGATGCAAACAAACAGGCCACACAAATGGGCTTTAACACACAGATCCACGTTTGTACTACTTGTACTGTGTTTTATCACATACACAGAACCCCACGAATAAATGTGCTGCTTAGAAAAAGCCTCGATAAATGATGCTTGATTCGGAGGTGTGGTGTGTGTGTGTAACATCTCACAAGTGTGATGACCCTGAGAATGGCTGGGTGCAGGAGAAAGCTCTCGTCCGAGCTATGCAGGCAGTAGAGGAGGAATCGACTCCATGGCTGACAAACTTCATAATTGGCTAAAACACAACACGCACAAGACACAGACACACACGCTAGTAAGTCGAGAAATTAAGAAAGGTTCAAAACAAATCAATAACGTTTAAATGTTTTTTTATCCAGGTTCATTAACAAGTATGCTCTTATTTCCCAAGCATTTTTAAAATCATGTTTTCCAAAATATTGTTCTTGCACTGACTGTATGCTATTTTAGCAGCGGATTCCAAAACTAGTCAGGGAAAATAAACCTTATTGTCTTTAAAAAGAAAAACAGTGACTGAGTGAAGTGACTTGTTTAGCCCTTTGACTTTATGAAACTTTGTGGAGGAGTGGTGCTTGGTCAAAGAGGGCAACTGTTTAGCAGTGATTGCCCTCAGTCCATGCCGTAAAAAACAAAAACAAACATTGCTTGCTTGTGCATAACATAACAACAGGGAAGTGCCCTGCTAACTAAGGAATTGATGTAAAAACTGTGCTTAGTTTGATCTCATTTTGTCTGTGTTTATTTCTGTATATTGCTGTTATCAGTTTTGATTATAAAGCTATAACAGGAAGAATACTCTGCATTGCAACCCCCTCCACCTTGGTGAAGGCAGCTTATATGAAGGCTGTGTTGTCTTTCCCAATGGCCTGAAAATGAGTCTATGCGGGATGTAAAAACGGAAGTCAACTGTCTGGGGGTAGACTAAGTAGGGACTAGCAGAACAATACACTGAAAAGGCAGAGCTGACATGAAGTACTTTTTTTATGAATACAATAATACCTGTCTGAGGACTCTTCCTCTGAAGGAAGCCAAGCACGGAGCATATGCAGTTGACTGAGGCTCGCAGCAGTAACTCATTCTTCTGAAGAAGACAAGGAGAGAAGTCGTTAGACCTCCTGGGAGAAGAAGAATTACATCCATCCATCCGTTTTCTGAACCGCTTATTCCTGCAATATTAAAATGCAATTTAACTGAATGGGCAGCATCAGAGAAAGCATATCTTGATGCCTGACATAAACATGAATAATATATTTAAATACCGGTATACGATACAACCAGAAATAAAAAAGAATAATGAAAGACCAAACAGAAAACCATGATAAGGATTTAAATAATAAATGTATTTCCTGATGTGGCAGTTGTCTCCCAAAATACTTGAATAGACCAGGCAGCAATTGACCATTTGCACCGACGTCATGTGATCACGTGACTGCCCTATGACGGACGGCGGAAGGAAATGATTGTTGAATGGAAGTGGGCGTGACCCGAAGCGACTTAGCGACTGCTTTTTACAAATTAAAAGTTATTATTGCCCATAGAGCCATGGAATCTATTACTTGTCAGTCGAAGTTGCACATTTAGTCGGGACTCATGGAGTGCGATATTTACTTAAGTAGGAGATCGCTAGTTTGAAAACAGCCCCTTACCTTCTGTCGTCTGCTGTTAATCAAATCGCCGACTTTGCCGAAATTCACAGCGCATGACCTATATCATTATATAGTCAATGCCGTCTCTTCGCCTTACACTGGGGCTGATTCAAAAGCGTGTTGCTGGCTGAGTCTCTGGGACGAGATGTTACGCTCACACCGGGGGACAATATACCTCGTAACGCAAAGGTAAAACTTGTTTATCATGCTAACTGACTCATTTTTACACAGTCCGTTCTTTATTGAAATTCTGTGATGATGTCATATTACTATGTTTACTAGCATGGAACAAATGACTATCGTAGTGGCAAGCTATGCAGTCATTTCATGAATATGACTTGGAGTGAAAAACTCCAAGCACAAAGATGAAATCCCCCATTATTAAACAATCAAATGCACTTAATAGTTTTGAAGACGGTGCATTTTAAAACTAAGCTGTGTGTTTGTGCAGTTGGAGTGGACGCTAACTATCTGGCTCGATTTGAAACACGCAATTCGACACCTCTGTTACAATCTTTGTTAGAGTGTACGTTTACTAGTAAAATGTATGAACATTTATCTACTAATTACAACATTTATCTACCAACCTGGCAAAAAATGATTGCTGCAAATCCGTGAATACTTTGTGGGCTGCCAGTCTTTTCTGTTGTTTGCTGCTATCGATCATCAAACGTCTTTTGTCTTCATTAGTAGGTATGCGATAAAAAGCAACATTTGGTTTACTACTTTGTCTGTCTGTACAACCAACCGCACAGCAAGATATGACCATTTTATAAGATAATCGATTGGGATAAACGACGTTAGGCTGTACGAGATTCAATGGTTACAATACAGGCAAATGGCTCTTTTGCTGTCCAGCGTCCTGTAGGGGGCGTTCCCATGAGGGCTGTGACGTCACATGCAAAAGGTCAATATCAAAGAAAGTCTACCTCTACACTATAACAAAAGACAAAAGAAGAAAGTACTCAGGGATGAGAACGCAAGAGCGCAAGAGGGTAGAGGTAAAATACAGGACAAATGAAAGAGAAGAAGGTGAACAGAAGGAGAAGTGCTCTGTTTTTTTCTTCTTCCAAAAAACTAGGGCATCAAGATAATATGACACAGAATAGCAAAATTGAATATTATGCAAGCACTATTATTGTTATTTTTTGTACAGGATGACCCACTGGTGTGGAACATAGGTCTGCAATTGCTTGTAAGATAGTTTGTACAATGTTTAATACAGTACTGTGAGTAGTGAATATATTTGAGTTCAAGATAAAAATCAAGTTCCAATATAGTTATAATTTTGTTTCTCTAACATATGTTTATTTTATTTACTGATTTTGTATTTTTTAAACTGATTTGCTCTATATGATCAATATACAGAAAAAAATTATGCTTCTGCATTCAGTCATCACAACTCTTCAATCCACTCAAGACAAAAATCAAGCAATGCAGTAATCAAGAAATGTGGGAAATTTGGGGTCATTATTGTGTGATTCACCAGAACACCAACGCCGCATTCACAACTTCACTGAAAATGATCCGATATAGGCCTAGTCCTAAACACATCCAGGTGTCTCTACTGTGCCTCTAGCAAGGTAATTTTCCTCGACACCGAACTTATTGCTACTGCTGTCCCAAGGCTAAAATATTCAGAAAGCGCGACAAAGAGTGATTAGAGAGAGCCAGAAAGATTTACAAGCTGTGATGCATAAAAATATAAACAGTAAAGTATACAGACAGCAAACAAATTATAGTGAATACTCAATCTCCCACCAAGGTCATACAACCTGTAAAATAAGTCCACTGAGTGCAATTAAGAGGCACTGAGCCCCTCTGGAGCCAAGTGGGAATAATGCACCATCTTCAAGTTCCAGGGGTGTTTGGCCAACCAAGCTTGGACCAGTGGTCACACACACCAATGCAGAGGCTAAGTCAACATCGAGTAAAGCCTGCAGCAACCTCAAGTAGCTGACTGGAAATAAACAATAGGAAAAAGCAAAACTGTAAATGGCTGGAGTGAAAAAACATTACAAGGTGATGGGATTTTAAAATGTTGCAAACTTATGTAGGAGTCTGTACTCATGCGTATAATCTTTTTTCAGCGACAACCAATGTTTGTGCCTACGAATCCATCCATCCATCCATTTTCTGTACTGCTTGTCCTCATTAGGGTCTTCAGTTTATGGAATTTATGTTTTCAAGATCTGAGAGGAAATTGGAGTATCCAGAGAAAACCCACAAAAAAGGAGTATAATTGAAAGAAAGAATAAATAAGGTGAATGATTTCAGTGGGGGTGGGTTTAAAAAAAAGCTGAATGTCAACATTGAATTGATTTTCCTTTTTGAGCCTGATATCGATTCATAAAACCACAAATCGATTATTTTAATATCTCTTTTCCCCTAAAATTCATAGGAAAATAGAATTTAAAGGCCTTTTTTTTTTTGTATCTCTTACTTTTATTTATTTACTGTTCACATTAATTTAAAATCATTTACTTGCATTTATAATAATAATAATATAATAATAATGCAATAGATTTATATAGCGCTTTTTGGACACTCAAAGACGCTTCATAGTGGTTACATTATCCATGCACTCACACATTCCCACTGTGGTGGCGGTACGCTACTTAAGTAGCCACAGCTGCCCTGGGGCAGGCTGACGGAAGTGTGACTGCCAGTGTGCGTCTACGGACCCTCCGACCACCACCAAACATTCTCACCTTCCATCCAACTTCTGGTTAACACAGTCAAAATCTTGAGGTTTACATTAAATGGAGGTCTGTTATACAGCAGAAGCGAGACATATTTTACTTAACACCACTGACATAACGGTAGTGGAAATGGGTAATAAACAGGAGAGAGGAAAATTTGAGTTGATTTGCTAAATGGTTCTTTCAGGCACAATGCAAAAGCAATTGCGTTTGGTGTGAGGCCATTTTGATACCAAGTAATGATGGTAGTAGCTTCTTTGGAGTGGCACACAATTAATGAAAGAATGGAATGATTTCAAGTACTTTTATATACCCCTTTCATCACTCTGCACTGATATTGCACTTAAATGGCTGGCAGGTTAGCTGAGGGTGCACCCCGCCTACTGCCCGTAGACAGCTCGGATATGCTCCAAGACGTCTGTGAACCTTGTGAGGATAAGTGGTTCAGAAGATGGGTGGATGGATGGTTGTGTGACTGGATTTCACTTGTACTTAGACTTTCCTTTGTTTTAAAGGTAACAGTGGAATGATACTGACTTATTGTTTTATAGAGCATTTGAATTTAACCGAAGCTGGCACTTTGCTCTCATTTAATATATTTTGAGGAATGACAATGTTGAGTTTGTTACCCAGCAAAAGAGTGTCTGTATTCCTTTTCTGAATGAGTATTCGCTGCACAGCTGTGTCCAGGCTCCAACTGAGGCTTTTGTGAACCTTAAATGAATAGAGAGAGACAGTGGAAAGGAAACAACAGAAAGTGGCAAGCTTTGGACGAAATGCTAATTGAAATGCTATTTTGTCCTCAGATGCGGGGAGGCTGTGAGGTGAGATGAAAACTTGTTAAATAAAGCAGCCTTCCAGTTTTGTCATTAGAATTTAAGCTCTTTTGTCTCATTTGTGTCTTGCCCTTGACTACGTGTGTTTGTAGCCTGATTGTGATCAGTAATGTACAGTGAGGAGCTACAGCATGTACCTGGATGGAGTGCTCATGCTGTAAAGTGATGAGGGAGGACAGAAGTAGATGACTGCAGCACAGCAGGGCTGAGCAAGTTGCAGCTGAGGAGAAGTCGAATGGTGCACAGGATGAGGATGAGGAGAGGATTGTTTGGAGCTGCTCCATCACTTCACAGTTGGAGAGTAGCATGGAGACAGCTGGGGAGGAGAAGGTGCCACATTGTGTGTCATCATGTGTATGTGTGGTTGCACATCAAAGGCCTGTCACTTTGTGTGTGACTCAATCACTAAAAAAAAAACCACATGAACTCACATAAAGCTGGTAAAACCAGTACACAATAACCTGTCTGCCTATACATAACTTGTGACCAATACACTAACATTTGAATGAAAAAAAAAATCTATAGTTTATCTAATATTTTAATAATGGTTAAACATTTGCCCTGTCCTGTCCTGATAACTCCCATTTTGTTGGTCCTAGTGGAGATTGGAGCCTTTATAACTCATAAACTTAGGTCTTGTGAAACACTTTTTAATTAATCAATCCATCAGGGGTTCCGACTTCCGATAAAACTAATGAATTGTAAATGTACAGCAGCTTCTTTACCAAAGCAAGTATGTGCTTCCAGCTTGAAGAGAAGAGTTATGTCAAAGATTTTTTTGCCCGTGTCCCAGTGTATAATGCAAGGATCATAAAGCCAACATCAGTGACCTCTGAGGATGACGACAATAACAAAAATGTCCACAAACACACTCTGTTCCTGTTGAAAGTGTTCCCAGAAGAGTGGACATTATTAGACAGGTGTTGCAAAGAGAGACTAACTAAAGTTTTACTGTAGTAGTCACACATCCTGTCCCATTGTCCATATAGTGTGAATGTCTGTTTTAGCCAATAAAGTATCTTAAAAATGAGTACAGTGGGTCTCTTGACTAAATACAGCAGGTGAGGGTAGATTCATAACCATGTTTGATTGTTTAGCTTTTTACAGATGTTCTTTAAAATAGATACTAGTGGTTTTAGACCGGTAAGAGTGATTTCACATAAAAAAATAAAAGTCTTAACGGCTCCATATTGGGGCTCCAAGAGCCAAGTGAATGCACATGACTGTCCCCCCCAAAAAAATGCGGACATTAGTCGAAAATGTCCACTCTGTCAGCAAGCGAATACATTTTGCTCATTGCATACACATTTTCTGCTTACAGTTCATTTATTAACAATTTGACTTTCTAAAAGCAGAACATCTCCTTGATAAAATGAATATGAAGTTTAAAAAAAGCTCAGCTTTTTGTTGTGTAAAATGGGTTTGTCTCAAAGGCATCTTATGCTGATATTGACTCGTGAGCAGCCAGTGTACATTTTCTTCTCCATTTAAAAAAACATCTTTCTCAATACTGAAACCATTCTTACAGCATCATTTTTGTCAAAATATCACAGAGTACAGCTAGATTTTGAAGCGCAAATGGACTGTCTTGGAAAATACATGCAAAAATTGGAGAAAGAGAGTGTGTCAAACCTCTGTCAGTGCAATGTGCAGGAGAGAGACTCAGGCAGCAGTACAGGTAGTTTAGGGCAGGCAACAGACTCTCTGTATTGGATTGATTCAGCCTACCTGCAATATTACTCACTTACACACACACACACACACACACATACAGAACATGCTAAATCTGCACTGCTCGTTCTGCTCTCCCCCTGCAGTGCTCAGAGACATTAGTTTAAATACACCATAGGCTCGCTCATGCACAACTGTAAAGGCCAAGTTCACTTGAGAACAAAACTGGAAAATTCAACACAGGATAAGGCTCGACGAATGCATGCATGTTCTAAAGCCAAGTACAGTACTATAGTATTATTCCCAGAGGGATGATGGGATTTGAACATCAAGGTGCATTTATCTATAGGTGTAATACGTTTCATCATCTGCAGTGAGATCACTAATGTTCATGATTAGCAAGGATTCCGCTCGATGAAGAAGTCAGTCAGTCAGTAGCATGCAGATGAATTAGAAATGTCCTGCGGTATATCTGTCATGGGATCAACATCAATCATTCTCAAAGTCTGGGTTGTGGCTTACAGAAGGATTATGTATTGGGTCACCAAAACCATAAAAAAAAAAAAAAATTGTAACATAAAATCCTCTATTTGCTCCCCAGTGGTTTGGGAATAAAGGTGCAATGCTCTAAATGTTTGTGCAGTGAGTAAAGCACACATGTATTTGTAGTAGATACATGTTGATTGCAGTTAAGTGAAGAGTAGGTGTTGACTACTCGGTAGGAGCTTTATTTGTCAATATTAAATTGAGTGATAATGTCTGAGGGAGAAGGCGTGTGATCTGCCAGCAGAGCTGTTTTGGCCTCACCAAGGTAGAGCAGCTTGAAGTGCACTTCGTCCATCTTACTGCAGGGTAGGGAAGGTGGAATGCTGGCATGTGTTACACAAAGCAGCCTGAGGACCAGAGAGAGCGAGTTAACTGCAAGAGAGACAAAAAAACACTTTTCATGAAGATTCTAAAGGAATGATAGTATGTCATCACTATGAAAATGACATAAAATGAGAGCATTCCAATATTTTTTTAAAACCGATGTTCTCATTGCCAATCAGTTATTTACAGTAAAATATAAAAAATTACAGGCATTACAAGTGTTTCATTCATTTGGGCTGATCTGCACGAATGCAATTAATTAACAAGTAACAACTAAAGATACAGTAACGCAGTACCTTGCAAACATTATACCATGTTTTATGTATTATGAAAGCATGGTATCATTTCAAGTTACAAAGCAGTATGTATAAAAAAACATTTAAGCGCACAACTTAATGCACTTTAATAGACGAAGAATACGATGTGTACTTGAAGAACATGATAAGGAATTTAATATTTGTTTTTATGAACATGGTTGTACAGTAGTCATCCACCCGCTACAGCTATAATTAACTGAAGCTCAAATATTTCAGTTTGACACTTGAATGGGCTACTAAAGAAATAGAAAAATGTAATGCAATGGTGTGGGACCATTTTACAGTTTTTCTACCTTACCTTACAATTTTGGCTGCAGAACTAACTGTCACGAAAATTCAAAATAATCAAATAGATAAAGTACACAATACTCAAAGTTTTATGAAAACTACTACTAACTTAACTTTTTTTAAGTTGGTGTAACTTTGTATGTTTTTATGAGTAATTTGTACTAAAAGGTTTTGATTAAATTTAACTATACTAGTTTTTGGGTAATTTAAAAACATAAATTAGCTGATGTTTCATAATTTATTTTACTTATTAATTTATGATTTTATTTTAGCCCTATAGTTGACATTGTAAATAATAATTTTTTCTCAGTTTCCTTTCTGGTTTAAATAAATTAATAATAATTTATTCATAGCAGGCGGACAAATGGTTAACATGTCTGCCTCCTAGTCCAGAGGTTGTGAGATTGAATCTTCCTGGCTGGAGGTTGCATGTTCTCTATGTTCCTGCATGGGTTTTCTCCGGGTACTCAAATTTCCTCCCACATTCCAAAAAATATGCATGGTATGTTAATTGAACACTGAATTGTCCCTAGGATGTCTGTGTGTGCCCTGCAATTGGCTGCCAAAAAGTTCAGGGTGTACCCGCCTACTTCCCGAAGACAGCTGGGATAGACTCCAGCATTCCCGGGATTCTCGTGAGGACACACAGTGTACTTATGGTTTGGACTTCTGTTAACTTCATCCAGTGGTTTTACATTTGAAAATAAAGAGGTTAAATTGAATGATAAGTGCAACTGTTTTTTATTGTTTCAACAATGCAGCTAATTAATTAATTAATTGGTAAGATGGTAGAGCAACAATATTTTCTTAGCTTTACAATGTGGTTATTCAATCATGTGATAAAAAAAAAAGGGAGTTGGTATAAACCCAATATTGCACTGGACAGTCTGACAACATTAATGCATCTACACTAAATGGGACCCCCTGTTGTCTACCTTCTTCAACAGGTTTCTGTTCTTGTACATGGCCCATCCTCTCAACACGGAGTTTCTGCAACGCCTGGAGCAAGGCAGGTTTCAGACTGGTGCACAGGTCTGCCTCAAAGTCACTTTGACCATCCAAGAGAACCATCAGAACCGACATTGCTTGCTCTGCAAATGCGGCCTCCCTGGTGCAAACTATGTCCTATATGGTAAGACAGTCAAAAAGAAAACGGGCGATTTAGAACAAAACATGGAACTTCATCTGTCTTTGAGTTACCGTAAGTGTTAAATTGAACTTAACACAAGCATGCCTGACCTTAATTAGTAGATCTCTATTGACCAAATATGGGTCTTAGAGCACAATGGCATGGGTGTACTGTGACAAAATAACACTTAAGCTGCATATCACCAATCATCTATTTATGCATTTTTGAGTGTACACTAGAAGAGTGCATTAGTTGGCGGATGCAATTCGTTTGGTGCATTCCGCATTCACTCACTGTACATTTTGCAAGTGAACTAAAATCTGTAAATACATCCACGTGTGTGACGATCATTGGTCAGAAATGACAGGGGTGGCATAAAGAGCACAGACTCAGAAATGGAGGAACACTTTGGAAGTCCTCCGTGCTGCAATCCTGCTCTGCAGATTTGTGCTGTTATTAGAGTTGCAAAAGAAGATTGAACATAGGTTTCGCAAACCGGACCAGAGCCCATTTGGAAGCAGACCGAGACCACCTCAAAAAGTTACAGTTGTTTGATCCGAACAAGGATTCGTTTGTGTGTAGACTATTGACAACTGTATAAAAGGTCAAGACCAGTGTAGGAAACGAATCCTAGTCCGTTTAAAGTGTTAAAGTGGACCAAACGGTGCAAGTTTATCTTACCAAGAGGATCAGGATGACAGATGGGTACTTCTTTAACACAGACAGTAGCTCTACAATTTCTGTGGTGGGTTCCTGTTCTTCCTCCTCCCCAGTACATCTCTTCGCTTTAACATGTCTGTCTGTCTACACGCACACAAACACACAACTTTGATGAGTCTAATAAGATAAACTGGCTCTAATTTGGAAGAAATTATCATACTATTAACACATCATATGAGAGGGAATAAACAAAATGCTTTTCACCACAGTCAGTTCTGAATCTGTGGACTGTGCTTTGTTGGTCAACCAAAGTTCCAAGACAAGGGTCCCAAATTTTTCTTTGAGCAGCGGCTGGCCACAAATGAAGTGGAGGATGGCAGGATGGTGGATGTAAAGCAATGAGAAACTTTGACAGGAGAGGGCCTTGTTGATGCAGTCTAAAGGAGCCTTGAGAAGGTTGGCAAAAAAAGGGGAAATAAAAAAGTGTTGGAGTTCGTGCTACCACACCAGAAAATTATAAACTGTTAGTACGAAAATAAAAACGGACTTTTGTAAAATAAAATAAAAAACTATATTTTTTATAATAATTAAATAAATACATAAAAAAAAAAAGAACTATAATGTGATATGATGTGTTATGTAAACTTAGTTACCCCTTCAAGTGTAGTGCTCTTATCCTGTGTCACTGCTAGCAGGTAAAGAGAAGACCGCAGGACCAAGGTCGGGAGCCTGTTGCTGCCTTCCTCCTGCACTGAACGCAAGAGCCACACTACACTGGAAAACACTGTCTGGTCTGGGAGGAGCCTAGATCATACACACAACACAAATATAAGAGAAACAAGTAATTCCAGATACATACACCTGCACTTGAAGACCAAACTTAAGGCAGAAGATACATTTATTGTATTTATTGCAGATACATTTATTTATTGTACTAAAAGGAACAAACTAATAGGTAATGCATACTCCTATCACTGAGTAAACATTCAGCCTTGTTCTTTTTCAAATCTACCCGGACTAACAAAAATTGCCCTTTTTTGTACTTTGTTAGGTATATCCTCTTTACATGGACCATCTATCATTGTTTTTCTTTTCAATATTTTTTTTATGATTTTGGCAGAAAACCCAGAGAAAACAAACGCAACATTTTAAAATACTGAAATCTAAAGGGGTCCACTGCATACTGCTTAATTAGCTTCTCATAACATCAAGAGTACTTTTTCCCCCCTTAACCCCTCATACTTAACACAATTTTTCAATGTATTTGTTTTACATGTATCAACATCACACTATGTGTAGATGAATACTTCCCTGATAAATGTTTAAAATGTGTGTATACCTGTCTCCTTGCTGCAGGGCGAGGTTTAGTATTATCACAAGACAGTATTGAGTGGCTCTTTGGCCTTTGTAATCACACAGTTGGAGTCCTGGGGACTCACACAGCAGAGTCGGCCAGTCTGACAGCCGACAGCACAGAGAGAAAAGATTGTACTGCAGGAGATTTTCTATTTCGTCTGCATCTGGGGGTGGAAACCAAGGAAATACAATAGAATTTTAATCAAGGAAAGAAGAATCATTGCTCAAAATTGTGTTCCTCATGAAACGTTTAATAAAGGCGATAAACACGTATAATGTAATTTCTGTCAAGCTGTTAATTCAGAAATGTTTATGGAAGATGATGTTTCCTCTGTGATTGAGTTGTGGGTATTAATGCACACATGATGCTGCACTTACAAAATTGAGACATGTTTTTGACAGGTGAAAAAAAAGGGGACCACTGAAATATAGAAACCAAAACTGAATTGAATGTGCTGTTTTGAAGGCTCCAGCATGCCTGAGTGAGAAAATAATTTTGAAAAGTACCACAATATTTAATTTATGAAAGAATTGCAGACAACGATTAGAGATTTATAAATGGTTAACGAGAGACAATAAGTTGTTCAGAGATTACGCAAATAACCAAGCTGGGGGAAAAATACAGAAAGAGAAATGACAGCGGTTCATAGTAGATAGTAGTAAAGTAATAAATGTTGAGTATTGGTTATTAGACCACTGATACATTACCCTGACTGGAGCTATCATGACATGACTTAAATGCAGTCGTTAATGTCGAGTTGTTCTCACTTTTGCAGTGACAACAGTTTCCACTTTTCAAGACTATCTTTTGTCCAATTATTCACAGATGTTTTTTTTTTTTTTTTTTTTTTTAAGAGCTCAGTATTGTTCATTCGGAAATGTCATCATCATTGCTCTTTTTTTTTTTTTTTTTTTGTGTGTGTGTGTGTGTGGGTGAGTATGTGTATGTGCGTGCGTGCGTGCGTGCGTGTATTTGTTAGCTCACCAGAAAACCTATTAGAAAAAAATCTCATATCGTTCACCTAAACCGAACACCAGGAGACCCGAGGGGACCAAAGAAAACCAAGGAAGGTGAAATCCAGCACCGACCAGACACCCCCCACCAGAACTCCTCCCCAGCCCAAGAAACATCCAGACCCCGGGGACACGGACAGGGGACCGCAGCACTGCTCTATACTGCGGCCCCCAACCGATGGCACCCCCACAAGCCCCCCCCCCCCCCCCCCCCCCACACACACACAAGTTGTGTGGTGTATTAAAATTGGAGGGGAGTTGTAGGGTGAAGACGGTGTTTCCACCCTACCCCACCCCACCCCCCAAAGTGTGTTATGTGCCCTATATGTCTATAAAAGTGTATTGTGCAAACCTAGTGTAGTGAGTTAAGAGGAGCGACCAGCGGGGCCCTCCCCAACCGGGCGGGGGCAGGAGGCGCACCGGCCCACCAAGCCCCCACCCACCCCACCAGGACCCCGGCGGGCATATGGGACCCGTCCGGCGGGGCAATAGGGCTCGCGCCCCGGATACTGGGTCCCGCCCGAGGTGCCAGGACGCCCACTGGAGCGGGGCGGGCACGACATCAAACCCCAGCCACCCCCGCCGGCCCCTGTAGCACCGAGACCCGGGCCATGGATGGAGCCCCCGGCCCAGGGGAGGGGAAGGAAGGCGTACCGGGGAGGGGGAAGGGAGGGGGGAAGGAGACGACAAGAAGGGCAGGGGGCAGCGGCAATTCTGCTATTCACAGATGTTTATAGTTAAGAGGTTGCTGATGTTAGACGAGAGTGCCTGGCTCACCATCACGGTTCTGGTGCATCCCAAAGGTGTTTGATTGGGGTAGTGCACTGACACACAAGCTCTTTCAAACGCCCTTTCCTCAGAACACAGTTGTTAAAGGAGAAGCGGGGTAATCATGGGCAAGCTGCTGTTAGTCTTACATGACTGCACACTGCCTTGTCTGTTTACAGTGGAGCCACAAAAACACTGCATATTGTCAGATGATAAGTTTATTGTAGATGAATGGAAATGTTGACCCATCACCCAAACTCATGAGGGGAGAGTAAATGAAAGACGTGGTAGCAATACAGAATGGATGCTCAGAGCAAGCAACACAATAAAGAAACAGATTGTGAAAAGGAAAACAGCTGGTGTTAATATACTGTAATATATTCTGATCAAGAAGACATTGACACAGAATCGAAGACTCACAAACTAAATCGTTAAACACCAAGGTGGTTTGCGCTCTGTGTGTGGTGCTACTGTGTGCTTGTATCTGCATACCCTGCTGAGAGGCGCCAGAAGCAGATACGGACTGGGAGAGCAAACACATACTGAGTTTCTGCAGGAAATCACAGCAAGCTGCATTTAAATGTGTGTTTCTGAAAGAATATGTGAGAGACAATAAGTATTAAAATATGGAACTGTCAGAAAGAGTGCAAGAAAATTAGTTACTTATATAAATACATAATGAGGACACCACAAAGAAACAAAGCACAGTCAATTCGGAAAAAAATGAACCACGACTGACTATAACTATCTACTGGATGCTACCGATGCCATCATTTAATCTTTCAACAATGAAACATTGCACATTCATTAATATTAATACATAGTTAAATTTGTCGCTTACTGTCTACTACAATTTAGACCACAAAAACACACAGAGAGAAGAAAGCTGTATTGGTTTAAAACAGATACAGACATGTATGTTTTCCAACAGAGACAAATACGAAGTCTACACTTTTGGGGCACCACTGTTTGGCACATGTACATACCCAATTCCAATGAAGTAGAGACGTTGTGTTAAAACATAAATAAAAACAGAACGCAATGATTTTCAAATCATGTACAACCTATATTTGATTGAAAACATTACAAAGACAAGATATTTAATGTCCAAACTGATAAACCTGATAGTGTAGCGACTATCGGCCGGTTGTAAGTTTTGCAACCTCATCAAATACAAAGGAACTCCTTCCTTTGTCCTGGGACACGCCAAAGTAGGGGTTGATTGACCAAGAGACTGTCTCATCTTCACACACAGCAAGTCCCAACCCATCTGCAATGAATGCAGCAGACTGACTGACCCCCAAAAAACCTTTTCCAAAATCTGACAGACTGTCTTATTTTGCAACAGAACAATGAAATGTTTGCCATTCTGAAATGTTGCTCCTATGAAGTATTGTGAAGGTATTTCATTTGTGTGGCATGTTCCCCACCCAACTTTCCACTTGTGCACGTGTTTACCGTTGTCAGCTCCAGGTTACATTCCAGTGATGTGGCCGGATGTCCGTGTTCGAATTTATTGAATCTTGAACTCAGAAGCTTGGCAAAGACGGGATCAAAAATTCAACCTAATTCTTCTTTACAAAATTCTCCTCAAGCTGGTAATTCTCCACCAGCCTCTGGTGAAAACTGAGACACTAGACAGGACCCCTGGTGAGGATGCTAGCCAGTAGCCACTCTTTTGACTTTTGGCTCCTCTTTTTTATCTCTTGCCCGGTTGCTTGCCACAAATGCCAGGATCCAACTGGTCACATTGCACATACGCTTTTTGGATATTACTTTAGCTTTTCTACCATGGGTAAGTATGTTTTGTGTTTAAATAGTGTTATTTTGTCATGTTTTAATTATTTCTCTCTTCGCAGAACGGTTTTATTTTTAAATATACTGGATCTATCTCGCATGCAGACGCCTGACTTCTTGTCTGGCTCGTGTAATTTCTTCAGCTTCATGAAAATCCACATGCGGAAGCCGGAGAAAATTGAAACCTTGCTGAAACCTTCCGAAGCTCCGGATCCGGAGACGCACAGCACCGCAGCTGGTGTGAATTGACACAGACTCAAATGCTTTCTTTTTTTGCAGCTTCCGTACAGAGCCTGTTCCAGATCTGTATTGTAGTCAGTATGAACTGGGTGTTACAGTGTACCTGTTTCCCACGCAGAAAACCGCTTTGTGTTCCAAAGCCATCCTGTAGAAACCAGAAGATGCTGGGGGAAGAAAAGGTGAAGAAGACGAATGAGACAGCAAATAGGGAAACGGCAGATGAAATACATACATATATATATATATATACATATATATATATATATACATATACATATACATATATATATATATACATATACATATATATATATATATATATATATATATATATATATATATATATATACACATACATACACACATATATATATATACATATACATATATATATATATATATATACATATACATATATATATATATATATATATATATATATATATATATATACACATACATACATACACACATATATATATACTATATATATATATATATATATATATATATATACATACACATATAGGTTTGGGTTTTTCTTTTCTTTTTGACCACATCGACCTATATCTAGCCCCTCCTTCTCCTCCTTTCTAACACCAACTGCTGTTACGCCTTCCCTCACTACATCCATTAACATTTTCTTAAGTCTTAAGCCTCTAGCTCTCTCACCCTCTCTTCTGGACTCAAATCATGAAATTCTGCTCTCTCTACTTTTGTCTCTAAAATATTTTACCTTGGCTGTCCCACTGATCAGTATTTTTTTTAATTCTATCTAACATGGTCACTACTAAACAGAACCTCAACATCTTAATTTCCACCACCTCCAGTTCGGCTCCCTGTTGTCTCTTCAGTGCCACTGTCTCTAAGCCATCATACATCATAGCTGGCCTCGTCACTGCCTTACAAATATTGAATCGAGGCAACTGGACTGTTTGTTGAAGACGTTTCATCTTACATTTACTAAAACACAATGCAACTCCTGACATTCTCTGTACTTCTTAGGTAAATAATGCATCAAAGATACTCTTCCTAACCATGAAACCATATTGTTGCTCACAAATACCCACTTACATCCTGAGTCTAGCCTTCACTACTCTCTCCCATGACTTATTTGTGTGGTTCATTAACTTGATTCCTCGATAGTTCCAACAACTCTGCACATCACCCTTGTTCTTAAAAATGGGGACCATTATTCTGGAGATGCTTCTCTGGAACCGTCTCACCCTCTAAAATCCTATCTAACAACCTGGTAAAAAAAAAAATTCCAGTCACATCTCCTAGAGATGCTTCTATACCTCCACAGGTATGTCACCAGGACGAACTGTCTTTCTATTTTTCATCTCTTTGTGCCTTTCTAATTTCCCTTCAATAATTGTACTTTCTGGTCCACTAACATTGCCACTTCTACTTTTCCTTCTCTCTTATTTTTCTTATTTA
Organism: Leptonotus elevatus; assembly: GCF_054856555.1. NCBI lineage: Eukaryota > Metazoa > Chordata > Actinopteri > Syngnathiformes > Syngnathidae > Leptonotus > Leptonotus elevatus. The sequence continues at coordinate 49,428,746 of NC_141239.1, read as the reverse complement.
TCAAAACCTCAACTTATTCTGTCTGCCTATCTAGCACATTTAAAAACTTTGGGCCAAATCGACTAAGAATGCGCTGCGTCCCCTGAGTGCCAAAAATTGCTCCACATCTACACCCGCAGCTTTCTCCCTGTTAACTTCCTATTCACTAAGGATATTGCTCTAATGATACACCAGCGCAAACACACTCACAAAGTTTGACAGCTGGGAGCCAATTTGCGCATGATTTACCACACATGGCAATGGATTTGCGCCAAGAACACGGCAGTTTAGTAACAGTTGCGAGAAAGATGAAATTCTCACAAAGCGAGCTTGGACTGAGGAGGTGCAAAAGCAATTTTCTCATTTAGCGCCATTAAGCTGTAGTGAGCGGAGAGGACAACGACGATGTCATTCATTCATTTAATGTCCTTAAAATACAAATTATTGGTGCAATTACTTTTTATATTTTCAAAGGTTGATGTGGGCATATGTCACCACCAAGTCGCCGTCTGCCCTTTTCTAGCAAAATACAACTCACGTGTTCTTTCCTGTCTATCTCTCTGATAACCTTGGCTTAGTGGCCCAGCCTTCTGGAAACTCATCTCTGCATGACACTGTTCTTTTCTCAGCTTCCACGAAATGGTTTTCTACTCTGCCTTTGTCTTTTAAATCTTCCTCACCACCACCAGAGTAATTTTACATAGGCCTACTACCATTCTATGCTGTCTAGCTACACTCTCCCCTACCACAACCTTACAGCCACTAATTTTCTTTATATTGTGTCATCTGCACAATATGTTAACTAGCTGTGTGCTTCTCTGGTCTTGTAGGTCACTATGTCCGTCCCTCTTCTGGAAGAAATTGTTCAATACAGCCATTTCCATCCTTTTGGCAAAGTCTACCACCATTCTTTTACTGGATGTGAAACTTACCCATCACTTCTTTATCAACCCTGTTTCCTTCACCAACATGTCCATTAAGATCTGGACCAATCACAACTCTCTCTCTGCCTGAGATGCTCTGAACTACTTTGAAAGAAGAACTACCTCATTCCATTGTCTTTCTCTTCTTGTTCATATTCTACGTTTGGTGCAAGACTGAAAGTCTTAACTTTAAGATAACCTTTAACTTTACCATTAGCCTGGTTCCACATAGAGACAACATTCCTTGCCCCCGAGTAGTCGCTTTTCCATTAGACTTTTTCGGGCTGTGCGGTTACAATGGAATCGCTTTTTGGAAACATCTCGGAGGTGGTTCTAAAACACAGGCCATAAGGCGCTGTGTCATCATTGCAATCTGACAGAGAAGCAGAAAGCTCTGCTGAACACGCCAATTCCCAGGTTTTACAATAGCAAGACAGAGCCGCCTGCTGTCAAAGTAGTAAAAATACAGAATATACAATACACCTCTCGCTGGATCCCATTCACTTGGATGGGAGGTCTCCAGCCGCTCCCCCACTCCGACGATTGTGGCCCCCGCCTCAGGGATGGTGGCTTTGGGCATTGTTACGATGAACCATTGATTTGGAGAGGCGGCCAAATGAATGAGACTGAGCTCTTTATTCCGTATGACTGCGCCCTGGTGGCAAGCTTTTGCATGCCGCTCGCAAAATCACTATCGCACAATTTCATCCATGGTACATATGAAATTGTCAATGTGGTTGAGTGTTGAGATGAAGCACAGTATCCAGTATGTGTACCGTATATATTGGTCTTGACAGCAGGCGACTGGATGGCGGCTGTGTCTTGTCGGCTTAAACCCAGAAATGGCTTTATCGTCTATAGATGAACGCTTCTGTTTATTTGAGTCCTTGATCCAACCCCAACCCCTCCCACATTTTACTGGGCACCTGTTTAGCATCTGCTGTAATGGAAAAGCAACAGAGGCCGTGTGGTGTTGGGCCAAGCGGAGTGGTCTGGTCTGCTGCTTGGGGCTAATGGAAAAGCGACATAAGATAACCCCAGCTCCATTTCTCTTCCTATCTACACCATGGTAAAATAAAAAAACACTGCCCCACAAGCTTCTAGCCTTAGTGCCTTTCCACCCTCTCTCCTAATCATCATTCAGTCTAGTAATTGTCCTGACCACAAGAGGATATTGTAGTAACTAGATCAAGGATGGTCAGAATGAGTTTATGGACAATGAATGTTGGAACAGTCTAGTAGCCATGTTAGCTACTAGGTTAGAGGCCTACAATACATAGCCACCCTGAAATCATAAATATCGACACATTGAATGTAGGCACCTTGAAAGAAATTACATTTCAAAAATTCACTTACCCATCTTATTTGCAAAGGCTGGCATGACAGAGGGAAGGAGGGTGAATTGGAAGGACAAGATTGAGTAGAAGACCTGTAATATCTGAGGATTTGGTGCACATTCACACATCCTCTACATACACAAACAGACAAACACCAAAATCATGAAAACTGTACACAACTGAGAAAAGAGCTTCACAAGATTTAGGTGAGAAGATGACTAAACATATGTTTGCATTATGCAAGGATGTGTGTGGCCAACACTCACAACAATGGTGGGTATCCAGACAGAGTCACAACAACGCAGCACGCATTGGCTTAGAGAATCTAGTGAGTCAGGGCCATGGCTGTTCGTTGATGGAGCTGTGAATGTGTTCTCCTTCAGAACAGGATCTGATGCACACTCCTCAGCCAATCTAGCATACGGTATATACACATAGTAACTTGCTGGTTGAAGTGGCTGGGGAGAGGGAAGTCTGAGCTTCCCTGCTAAAGCTGCTGCCCCCGCGACCAGACCCTGGATAACCGTTTAAACGTTGATAATGGATGGATGGAACTTCCTGTTGTGTCCAGAAGTATTTGGAGAGTTTTTATGAGTCTGCCTCTAAAAATAACCACGATTGATTTGAAATAACTTTTGCAATCGAAGTGACGACTAGTTTAATTTCAGAGGTTGACATTTCTTCCAATTTCATTTTGGCTTTTCCTCTTAGGGGCCCTAATGCAGTCCCACCTTTGCTTTACACTTATCTGTTACACCTCCAGAACACCTCACCACTGTTATGCTGCTCTCAAACATGTCCGGTACTATTCTAGCATACTTCTCTGCCACTCCACCCTTCCAGCGCGATTCGACAACACGCACAGCCTTACATATGAATGGACTGTCAATGCTGCTTGTCAGTAGCGCATTGACAGACAGTCCATTCATATGTAAGTAGAGACTCAGTCATTCATTTTAACCTCCTAAGGCCCAAGCAGTTTCTTACATGCATACGTGGGCATGCAAAGTGCTGTCCACGTATGTGGCCACTAAGCCTTAGGAGGTTTTAAGGCGCACTCCATCCACCTTTGAGACCGCATAGTTGCCTCTGACAAAACAGAGGTGGAGAGTGCATCTAAGTCAACAACAGGTGGTGTGGACTGCTGACGTTCAGGAGACAGAAATACTGCTTGATGGCTGTCAAACTGCCGATGGTAACTTACATTAATCCATTATCTGAACCGCTTATTCCTAAAGACTGTTTTATTACTATTTTATTTATTTAGATATTAGTGCTGTGTTAATGTTGGCAGCATACAATATACCCAAGTGAGCCGACATGATGTCAAAGACAAACCCGTGACTCTTTTTCTTCCATTTTCCTGGTTCATCAACTCCTCAAAGCTTTCTTTCAATCTAGTATTCATCAGACTCATAATCACCCTAACCAGCTGCACATGTTTCCCATTACTATTGGCTCTATTTTGGTGCCAAGTGCAACTCTGGCGTAAAGCTGTCCGTATGGGTGGAGTTTTCTTTCTTTTGGTAGACTTTCGTAGAATTTGAGCCATTAAAACCGGGCACAATGGGTGTTTGCACCATTGTGCATCTTTGTAGAATGGAATGGAACAATGCGTTTTTCCAGCCAATCATAGCGGCCTCCCTAATTTGTAGAGGGAGGAGTATTCGGGGCCAGCCTGGCACAGCCGAAACAGAAACGGACTCGCTGGGCTGCGTGCGTGACATTGTTAGATTATCTTAAAGATCCCCCCCGGATGATGATGTGAGCAATGTGAAAACAACTTTCCCCCACACCGAGTGTGGGACAGACCCTACATGCCTCTTGTTTGGTCTTTGTCACCTACACCTTTGCCCTATGTTGCATTTCCTTGTATTGTTGTATCCTACTCAGTCCTCTCAGTGTCCCACTTCTTCTTTGGTAACCCCTTGTATACTTTTCTGCACTTGAAGGTTCCACCGGCAAGTCTCCTATTCGCGTTTTCTACTGGCGGTTGATGTTGTATTTATTTTTTTAATATTTGGATTAAATCCTCTTCAGAGCTAGAATAAGTGTCTGTGGTTTGGAGACAATATATGTTTTTCGTTCTTCAATTTTGTTTTCAGTAAATAAATGATGGTGACAAATTATGATCACTAAAAATTATGTAAATTAAAGTTACAAAAATGTAAAATGACCAAATACATTTAGGCTACTTGAACACGTGTAATTGATACATTATAAAAAAAATTAAGGCTTTTGTTCCTCATTTATCCATCCCTTAAACATAATAAATTAAAGTGGTAAGTCTTCACCGGAATGCTAGATTTTAGGTTTCATAAAAAAAACAGTAATGGTGATGTTAAGAGGCAAATTCATAAAAACTAAATTTTGGACCAAACTCTATCCTCAAAAAAGGGATAAAGAACAGAGTGTACTGTATATCAAAACCTCATATGATAATGTTCAAATGTTAGTAATCTGGGTACCCTGCCAAAATGTAAAAACAACAACAATGACAAAAACAACAACAATTCAAAACAAAACCTGTCTGCCAAAATAAAGCACAGGACCATAAACATCAGCGAATATAACAAGACTGATCAATTATTAAGTTGTGACTTTCCGGTCTGACCTGCAAGCAGTCTGAAAACAGAGAAGGGACTGGAGTAAAAAGCCTTCTGCCCAAGAGTCCAGGCTGTTGTGCTCTAACTTCTCCAGACTCACCTAATGATAGAGAAAAAGATAGACAGTAATAAAAACTACTCTCATAGCATTTGTTATACCAAGAAGACTAAACAGCACACCACTCAGTTCACAATTTACCCAATAACAATTGAGTCTTGTCCCCAAACCAGATGGCTGGCATAGTACCAGGTCTGACCTGTGAGAGGCAGCATGGTGCCACAAAGTACAAGTATGACTGATATTAGGGGTCTATTTCACAAAGCAGGTTTAGTGAGAACTCTGAGTCAAGAAACCCTGAAATGTGGGAAACTCTGCGTTTTCCGTTTCAGAAAGGGAGGTAACTGAAACCAGAGAAATAGAGGTAACTCTAGCCTGTTTCATAAAAAGAGGTAATTTAAGCTCTCGATCAGTTACTGTAGTAACATGTTCCGTGAACCAAACCTGGTCGGTTGCAGGTTTTTCGCAATGAACCTCAAGGTTTTTTCTGTCCCCGCCTCCTTTCAGCCACACATGTATTTCATTCATAAAGTTCGCTGCGGCGAGTTTTTGCGTAAATACGCCTTTATAGTCTATAGCGTAAAGTCCAGTCTTTTGTCACAAACACTTTTGACAATGACTTTATTGATGACGGTGTTGCATTATTGCGCAGGGAATTAAATATTCGTCGTGAGATTGTTATCAGACCGCGCATAGATAGGATGGCATTTCCTTTTTGAGCGGTACCGTTTCACACCGCAGTCCATAATCTACATACGTAACTTAATCCGTCCTTACATTTGCAACATTACCAGCCATACAGTATGCGCGCTCACATCACACTATATATTGTGTTGCGCTCCGTTTTTTTTCTTATAACCTTTTAAATAGTGTTTTTTATATTTCATTTTAAGTCAAGTGCGCTTCTCCCCCGCAGGATTGCACCCAAATTAAATGAATTAATGAGCTACTATTCAACAGGTTTCCCCTGTAATATTATTGTGATTGCAAAGGACTACATTTAAATGTACGCATTGACCCGACACCCGAGCAGCAACGTTCTCCCACGCCGCCTTCCTCTATGGGGAGCTGCTGCGGTGTTGCATTTATTTTTCTAAAGACATGTTCAAATTCGCCATATAATCACATTTCGATTTTCATTTGAGAAGGGTAAAAAAAACAAAAAAAATAACGCAAAAGCAGAGGGCGGCGCCGCGCTGTGCGCTTCCCTGTAGCCATAGTGACTCCACGAATCGGGGCTCCATTGATGTGGACTTTGTAGTGTAGTGGCAACAGCAAGTGAAACTACTCTGCATTGATATAACTACCTCAAATCAGCTGTCTTGGAACCGAAAACGCAGTTTCCTATCTCAGGGCATGTCAACTCGCTGTTCAGGGTTAGTCTCTGTGTTTAGTAACATGCTTTGTAAAATGGACCCTAGGAGTACTAGTAGCAGCTAAGCGTATTAGCCATGGTGGTAGTGGAAGTAGTAATAGATTAAATAGAAAAAAATTTAATTTAGGGGTTAGGGTTGCTTGAGTTTGCTTGCTGAGTGGCTATCATTACGCTCCAATCAAGATCACACAGTACGTGGTTTGACCATCCTCTGTGTTTACAGCACATGAGGGGTTTTCATTATAAATACAAACATCTTTCCAATTGTTGACTGACCGTTTTCAGAGAAGATTGGGAAGGGAAAAAATCACTCTAAACACATCACACACTACTAGATAATTTCTTTATGGTCATCTTTTGAAACATTTGGCCATTTCCTGGCTTTATCAGAAGGGTTAATATTAATTCAAAATCAGCCAGATGATCTTCAGGTGTGTACCAGGCTTTGTACTTCAAAATCATGACTCAAAGTCAGCCAGTTTTATATCGAGGCACCTATCTATTTTATTATGAAAAATAAAGTGAACAAGCTTTGCATTTAAAACAACCTTACCTTTAATTTGATTAAACAACACCATGAATATAAAACTTGATACATCTATAAATCACTCAATAAATCTTAAAGGCTTTCTTTTTGCCATGAGTTTGTTTTAACAGCAACATAAGTATGTTACTTTTATTTAATGACAAACAAATGTAGCATGAAAAAAAATATCTGGTCAGAAGAATTTGAAGATGCAGACCAATGTGTAACTGCATAGCAATGCAAGAAAAGACCTCAGAACAGGATGAATAAACAAGGTATATAATTGGACCTTTTATGCATGTTTTCTATACGCTAGATAGATCAAAGCAAACTCACTCTACTTCGCTGACTACTCGAGGCAGGTATGGGAAGCTCAGAGAATCTGTTTGTGATGGCCTCCAGTATTCCTTGTAACTCCTGGTATTGGACTGGTCTGGATTGGTGGTTCAATCTGGAGAAGTTAAAACCAACGGTTGACATTAAAATGTGGTAATATAGTGACCTAGAGCCATATTCCCGCATTCGTGCGTCTTTTTGCGCAGTCTTTTTTTTCTTTTCTTTTTTTAACATGCCAGGCTTGCGCACCTTTCATCTACACGCATCCTCCCGTCCAAACTTCTCACATACTCACTTTACGTAGCTTGGGAATATGTGCACAACCACCAAACAAACATAATTCATTTAAGTCTTACGCCCAATTTACACTGACTACGGAACGGACGTGGTGCGTTTTCCGTACGGCCGCCGCAAGGAATAGAAAGCATTCGAGTCTGCGTGTCAATTCACACCAGCTGCAGTGCGTTGCGTATACGGTACGGTGCGGAACGGATGCAGCGCTGCATTAGGTTGCCGCAAGCATTCTATTTTTTCCGGACGCCACATGCGGATTTTCATGAAGCTGGAAAAATTACACGAGACGGACAGGAAGTCGAGCGTCGGCATCAAGGTAGATCCGGTATATTTCAAAATAAAACCGTTTGCAAGCTCAGAATAAATTAAACATGACAAAAAATAATACTTTTTAAACACAAAACGTACTTACCCATGGTAGAAGAGCCATGGTAGAAGTCCCAGAAATAATGTCCAAAAGCATATCGATCATGTGACAACAGGCAAGTGTGGCTATTGTTTACCAATTGGACTCTATATACACGGTTGTTATCGCGTGAACTCAACTATCCAATGTGAACCCCCGTGATCTTGCGGTCTGACGGGTTAAGATTTTCAGACCCGGACAGCTCACACAACGCACGCAGTGTGAATTGCAGTCCATGCGGCGGCCGTACAGAAAACGCACCGCGGCCTTTCCGCAATCAGTGTGACTTGGGCATTAGGCTGGCTATAACTCATGGAGCACAGGTTTTTCTTGAGACATCCATTTAAAAGATATAGTACTTTTTAAACAGGTAAATAATACCTTACTGATGTGTTGCTGCTTGTGGGACTTGCGCAACATTCTGTCTAACACACTGCCACCTACCCCGCCTACTGCATGAAGCCAGGCAGGGATCGCCCACATTATAGGGGTGCTCCACCCAGAGTTCGTACCTGGCACAAAGGTGCGTAAATGGCAGATTTGAGTGGACGGTAGAATGGGGGAATATGGCATTTAGTGACCTGGCTCATTTTGTGTGGTAGTCGGTCGGGTAAACATGAAGCGCTGTGTGTTTGTTGGACTGACCAATCAATGTCAACCAATGTCACCAGTCCTGAAAGGTATTCCAATTTTACAGCTTTTGCAATATGAAGGAACACAACATCCACGTGTCTTTGGCATTACAATGTGTGTGGCTGTCATGCTTATTTGTACCGAAAGAGGATGGAGGCAGCACTGGCAGCTTGTGTGGCCACTCTCGGGCAGGGAGAGGAAATTCCACAGACCACAGCCTTTGAAACGGCTACAAATGCTGGAGGACTGAGGAATAAGTGCACATTTGTGGGCTGCCTGCACAAACACAGACACACAAACATACACAAGCACACACTACTATTTAGCAAAATTCAACTAAGTATACCGTACTTGTAAATCACCTGACTTTATTTAGGTTCCTACCCTACATCTTAAGATAAATTCAATTCAAGACTTTTTAATTCCACTTCGAACTAAATGTAAACGCCACGTCACAATGTTCCCAATGTTCCAGGTTTTCCAAAGTTGCTAGAGTACATACATGATGTGCATCTGCTCTTAAGAGTCCTGACTAAAACTGTTTTGTTGGTTCCGCTATTGTGATTGTGTGATATCATATTACCAAGAGAGATTCAGTCAATATTTATTTTTTCTTTAATGTTAATTCATTTTGAGATTTTAGTATTTACAAACATAAAATCTTGCAGTCATGTATTAAAAAATATGACTTTTTAAATACTGATTTAAAAGATTTTGATGCCAGTTAAAGTCCTGTTTATAGATTAATGGTTTCAAAGCATTTTACAACGTTTTAAGGATCCGCAGAAACTCAGTTATTATACATGAATGGAAGTAATGTTTTTAATACTGTACTAGCTTTTGACAAATGGCTATTAAAAACATAACAACATGCTGTTAATGTAAGTTATGCACAATTGTTTCTTGTTTTTTTTTAATAAAAAAAATTCACTTCTTAACCTACAGAAGACACAGAGATGGCAAACACATAATAATAAAAATATGACTACTATTGACATTCCAAATATTGACATTTGTCACTGCTACATTATGCAGCACCAAAACTATTGTTTCGCTGATGCCACAATAGTAGTCTGCCTTTCAATTCTGCGTACACACACACGCACGCACACACACACACACACTAACTGTATACTGTACTGATCCTTGTCTTACCCTAGCCTTACTGTAAACTATGATGTTTTTGTTCTTTGCTGAGGGATCGAGGACTATTTTACAGATGGAAATTAGCATGCTGCTAAATCTGGTGCAGCCATCTTTTAACGTGTCTGCACACCACTGTCCTTCTTAAATAAAGAAACTAAAAACAAAAAAAAACCTAATACCACAAACAGGCTTCTACTTTGCTCTCAAAACTATGATGAGCCTTGATGTAATTTGGGCCCAATTACACATACTGTACTGCACTTATGCTTGTTCAGCACTTTAAGAGCACTTACTGCTTTATACTCTGTCACACAATGTGAAGGACAACATTTCCTAAGCTATCTACAATATCTGTAATTTGTGACCGGGGAAAAATCCAATTAAAATTATGTCAACCTTCCAAATATGTGACAGTATTTTACTGGCTGCTGATATACAGACACTTACAAGCCAGCAGACAGTTCATTTAAATCTAATTAAAGTTCCAATTACAAATTATACAGTGCTCAACATACATGAGTACACACCCTTTCAAAAGTAAGCTTTTTATCCATTTCTCAGTAAGCAGCACACAAGTCGTTTTTCATTATTTTGATGTTGATTTTGAAATCTTGTTTATGGTTGAATTCTTGCAAATTAAAATGATTTAAATATCTACAATAATGGTTTGCCAGACTTCAATTGGTGTGTCACCATGAATCAATAGTTATTGCATTGCATTGAACTCACTGCATACAAACGTTTAGAGGACTATTGTGTATAGAGACGACAAAAATGAGACAACAAAATTAATTAATTGGATTGAGATGGGAAAATAGTCAACCACTGCATACTCGTGGTTCCGCACCCGCGTTTTTTGCATATTCACAATATATATATATATTTTTTTTAAACACATTTTAAAATTCTCCCAGTTTTTTTTTTTTGGAAGGGGGGTTGGAGGAAAAACAAATTCTCTCAATGCATTTCAATGGATGTTAATATTATACACGGATTTTCGCTACTCACAGAATGGCCCAGTCTTTATCCCCTGCGAATAGCGGGGGTCGATTCTATAGTAGGCTACATACACTATTCAGTTAAATGAACTCGCCAATTTTAATTCAACCCATTTTACGCTATTTGTAGTAGGAAATGTCATGTCTATCCTCCTGAGATTTTAATCTAGTAGACATATTACAAGTGTAGTGCTGTCATTTTAAAACACTTTTTGCTACTGAGCATGTCCAACCTTTCTAGCAACTCAGTGAGGAGAAAAAGCCCTTGCTTCAGCACGTCCACGTTGGTCAGCTGCTGTGCCTGCTTCAGACTGTGCACCAGGAATTCAATACCTAACACACACACACACACACACACACACACACACACACACACACACACACACACACACACACACACACACACACACACACACACACACACACACACACTAGCATGTATCTGCTGCATCACAAAATGAAAATTAAATAAAACAAAAAAACATGGTCTAAAAATTTGAATGCATCACACCTATTAAACAATGGCAGCATTATGACTTTCTAATTTACTTGTACGATACTGTGAATCTGATCTCCTAGAGTCTAGGGGGCGCAAATCCACAGCCCGGGACTGCAGGATGGCATTTTGTGGAGCCACACTTGACATCAAAGTTCAATGTTAGTGATCCCCTAAACCACCCCACCTTCCCTCACGTTTTTTGCCATATTGGTGCCCTGGGCGTTGAGCGTGCGAGCGCACGTGGATCTTAAATCACTTATGTGCAACCATAGCTAAGGCTTATGACAGGCTTTGGCAAAAAAAATAAAAAAATCTGAATTGACACCAAGTGGAAGGAAAAGACATCTTGTGTCCTAGTCTGAGTCATGCCTTTTTCAAAACCTGCCGTGAAGAGGAAGGTTGGCATTGACAACAGCCAAATTCAAGAAAAACTTGCTTTTTCCTAAGCACCAAGACATGTCTTGAATGCAGAAAGAAAGTTGCAGCGCTCAAGAGATCGCCATTACTCAGCTAGACATGTTAAAGAGTATGCAAAGTACCAGTGAGATGTGAATGATCATCAGGACATCAATCGTGTTCATGTTCAGAAGAAACAATAATGTTCTGAAGATTGGATTAGTTGTACTTTTAGGAATACTTGAACCATTTTTTTGTGTGGAAAACTTGATGCGGCCCAGACCAACCCAGACTCCATGTCCAGCGGTCCCAACTTTAAATTGAGTTTGAGACCCCTGCCCTAGACAATTTAATCAAATCAATAGTCAAACATTATTCAGATTTGTCAAAGATCCCTTTCCTCAATTCTTAAGTCTTTATCTTACCAAGATATTTTGGACAAAGACAAGTTGGATGAGTTCCGTGTGGAAAAGATCAAGTGATTTGCAACTGGGCCAGTTGTGACTGCAGGCCAGGCCCTTTCATCCAAAATAGCAGTCTGATTGAAATATTCCCAATTTCTAATGCCTTATAGGGATTTGATCACAGGTGCCTCACTACTTTTCGCCCTATAGTAGGTGTGTGTATTGTCGGAAGTTTCAAGAATTTTCAATTAATTTGCCACAAGTTTACTGCAAACACAAAGTAAACTGGATGATGGCAAGCTCCCTCACCATAAACTGAGTGACACTGGGAGAAGAATAATGGGTCTTCAATCAGTAGCACCAAACAGCTGTAGACAGACCACAGCAGTACCTCACTATTTGTATCACCCAACCGGTCGAACAGAAACTCTTTTAGGAAAGAGAAAGAGAGAGAGAGGGGGGGGGGTCATTTCAGACAAAACAAATACCAATCTCAGAGACAGAGAATTAGAAATGAATGAAACACTAAGGGCTCTATATCGATAGACGGTGTAGCTGCGCTCGAGCATAAAAGCTACAGCATCCTCATTTTCGTGCAAGCCTTCATTGTAACAAATTGGCCGTAGAATTTACAAGAAATAACTGTCAAAAAAGGTTGCCAGTTAATTCTTGAAAAATCGCATTAAATTGCTGTGAAAATCTATTACAGTATTTTACTGGATCTTTCACAAGTATTTAGTGTATGTGAATTACAGTTACTTACTGAATTTACTTGATTTTTTTTTCAAGAAAATAGAGCCCTAAGTGTTTTTGGAATATATGTACATTTTACCTGGTATGTCAGCTTTGATAAAAGGAGCACCATACTGAATGGGAGAATGAACAAGAATAGATGCAATACACTTTGCACTGGTCGCCTGCAATGTATCATCACCACTCAGCAGTAACTGGAAATACGAGAATGGGCTTTGTTAGAAATCACCAATCACATAAAGATACACAGATGTGAAAAGGTTTGCAGAGTTTACACAACATTTACTATTATTGTTTAGTTTGAAAGGGTTATGACAGCTGGAGATGCAGCGGTACAAATGAATTGTCTTTTTATTATTTTATGTTATTTCTAGTGTTCTACCTGTAGATTTTTGAGTTTTTTGTATAACTGTACAAAGTCATCAACAAAAATCTCATGAGCTGTTCTGCCATGTGAGCCCACACGAGATAAGCTAACCCAACAACATCTACACATCGATTTCCCAGACATGAAGCAAAAATATTTATCCAGAGCAGAACCCCTTGATTCCCTTGTCAAAGACCCATTAATCCAGGATTAGACCTTCTCAGTATCCAAATGCAAGTTTTGGTCATGCAGGCAGGATGTTTGGACAGAGACCTTTTTCAGAATGAGAGGGAGATGGCAGTGGTCAGGAATCTGTTGCTCTTGGTTTTGGCTGAGGGTTTGACTGTTGGAAATTATGTTCTGATCCGGGCTGCACATGAATTGATCACTAGCGTTGCTCATAAGAACTGCAACTGCTTCTTCCCACTGCACTAGAATCCACAGTAAAGCTATGAGATGGAAGATATGGTGTCAAAACAGTTAATGGCATATGAAACATTATACAAGGCACTAATAGACATTAATATGTTTATAGTCATACAAGAAGCTGTTTTATACTGTATATCAGCTATGAAAACAGCAGTCTCTGAATCACTACTGTAGTGTGCTACTGTACATCAACATGTTACCACAATAGTTCTGTTCGAGGACTATAAAATGCTGAATAAATGCAATGTGCTGATACATTGCATGATGAATAAAACATGTTTTAATACACACTGTAGTGTTGAGGTCATCAAAAAAAATAGAGCACATTAAACGTTAATATGAACCCCACTAGTCTCATGTGGAGGGTTGAACAATAAGTGCTGCTGATGTATAACATAAAGCAGATTAATATAGGCCAATCTAAATTCAGATGAATGTACTTTTTCCAAAATCCTGAACACTTATGAAGTGCAGAAAATCAAAATGGAATACAAATACAATTCACTCAAGCCCGATTCGATTTTCAGTTCCCGATTTTCGATTCAATTAGAATTTTCTGACAATTTCATCTTTCTTGCAACTGTTACTATACTGCCATGTTCTTGGGGGTGGGGCGTGGGGGGGATGTTGTGGAGGCGGGAGTGGTTACCGCTCCAAAAATTGCGTGGGAAGTCAGTGTGTAAACCAAATTTAATAATAGCCAAGCAAAAGTGAAAAGGACTGTAAAAAAGTAAAACATAATATTATATTATATATATTTGTATATATCTAAACTCTGAAAAAAATTGGGGGCGCTATTGCTCCCTGAAGCAAATTTGCTCTCAGCTGTCAAACTTTGTGGGTGTATTTGTGCTGATATATCATTAGAGCAATATCCTTAGTGATTAGGACGTTAACAGGGGGGAGTGCATATGTGGAGTAATTTTGGCACAGCGGACGCAGCGCATTCTTAGTGGAAGTTTTGAAATCACACATTGTTTTCTTAATTGTGATTTCAATCTCAATCAAAAAATCGTGATTGTTATTTTTCCAGCCCAATTATGTACTCTAACCACATACACTACAGCAGTTGTACACAAGAATGATTTTATTATTTACACATAAGTGTATACAATAACCTTGTATACTTAATGAAAATTGTTGATAAACTCATACTATGGACTTGTCATTCAAAGCAGTGTAAATCTAAATAGCAAAGGTACTAGTGTAAGTGCCATTGAAAGGGAATGGTGTGGGGGGGGGGGGGGGGGTAATCTGATGTATTAAATATATTTTAAAAAATTGTCAGATTAATCTGTAATCGGTATTCTTTTCTGGCAAAAATTGGTATCGGAATTGGCCTAAAAAAATGCATATCGGTCGGGCCCTAATTGATGTTGTTAATTAGACTGCTCGTGTGCATTCTGGCCTAACTTTATCGGCCTTTTACCAAATAAAAGACTTATTTATCATCAGTAAGCGTCATTATATCAGTAACATGTGCTGCCTTTTTCAAAATTCTAATGAAGAAGATTCATCTAGATTAACTCAAGAAGTGGAGTGATAATAATCTGAAATAAAATAAAATAAAATAAAAAATCTATGCCCAGCACTAAAAATTAATAATAACACTCTAACACAGTAACACTTTTACTCACCAATACAATTGTTGATGAGCTGGGGGCAACTGGCATTGGCAAAGGTCTGCAGCAACAGGACACAGACTCGGTCCCGAATGGTGATTGGCAGGGACTGTGCTACTGATCCCCCACAGGTCCCCAACAATTTGAGCCAAACATAGACAACTGATGCCTTCACCCCATCATCCGGATATAGCAAAACCGAGCACAGGCACTCAAGTAAGGGCACTGGAGGACAAAGGGGATTAAACATGCTGGGCTGGAAGAAGATTTACAAACAAATATAAAACAAAAAAACAGTATTGGTGCAACTGTGACTAAATATTGTCTAAATACTGTAATGTATGCATTATGTGAAAACCCATAACATTAAAAAAAAAAAAGCTATGTTTGTGAGTATACAGTATGTGTGTGTGTGAGTGTGTGTGTGTGCCCACATGTGTAGAAAAAATAGCCATTGGCAGCAAAGTTCTGCTGTTAAGTTCCAGTTTAACAAGCCTTCTAGCTGTGACCAAAAATGAACTAACACCAAATGTTGCCATTAAGATGAGTGCAGCGGTTCTGCTACAGGGAAGAGCTGAAACAAAATGAGAGGTGGAAGCGAGAATCAACAAAAATGAGTGCAAATCACATGCTCATTACTCTTAGTTGTGATGAGAAAGTGTAGCACTGATTTGAAAAAGGTTTGTGCTAAGGAGAAAATTGCAAAAGAAAGATAGCTCGAGGTTGAATGAGACAGTTGTAGGTGAGGTAGGGACAAGTGTACAGATCAAATGAATGGAGGAACAAAGCAAGACAGGCAGATACCACACAGCTACTTGGGAAAAAAAGAATCACCCATTAAAATTAATAAGGTTTAGTTAGGTTCAAGCACTATAAAATTTTTGCGAGAAAACATTAACATTGACATAACTTAGATATGATTTCCAGCGAAATAGAGGCTTTATTGTTAACAAAGCCATTTAATGATCATCCATATCTCTGATTTATAGAATGTACATCGCTAACAGCCAGCTAAAAGCCTGAACTCAAATTATAGCTCAAATAAGCAAAGCTGTCAGATAGATCCAAGCAGATAAAAACTGTTTTATATGTCCGTAAAGGTCAAGTAATACCACATAAACAGGTTGTAGAGAGCGACTGGAAGAGGGAAGTAAAGGAGCATAAACAGTGCTGCAAACGGGAGGAGAAACTCAGCCGAGGAGAGACAGGAAGCGTTGACTAAGTAGGCGAGTCAAGCTGAAGCCAGGCTGCTCTGTGAAGCAGATCAAGAGCCAAGCAAGGCTTCCAGACATGTTTGATTAAACCAAGGAATATGAGGCGGCCAAGATGAAACTCAGGCAACAAGAAAGGGAAGAGGAAGGGGGAGGAGAGGAGGCTGAAGACACAAGTGACAGAAAAAAGTTGGAAAAGCAAGGAATACTAAGAGGAAAAATAGGATGACGTTGACAAAGGTGCCAAAGTAAAATGAGTAAAGGGTGGAGTCAACACTGGCTACAATGGAGTATGATGTGAAGTCGATCTGATAGGTAGACAGGCAGACAGCAACTGTGTTCATGTTGTCAGTCAAAACAACCCCACGGAGATGTGTTGAGTGACAGGCCACCGACAGACATCCAGTATACAATCAATAGGGGTAGCCTGCATCTTGCATCAGCATCAGGCGCCTCAATACTATTTGCTTCCAACTGGAGCTTGTAAAACCCACAAAGATGCTCATCAAGGTGAACAAATTGCAAAGAAAGAAGCACATGAGTGGATTTCACAAGGCCGACTGAAAGAATCGTTCTTTAAAAAAATAATTCATTCAATACCTGTGGGATGTCATAAACAAATACTGCATTGACTTTATATTGAATGACTACTTGTGGAGAGACTCTGCTGTTATAATGCACAGATGTAGTCGGTAAATGCGGCAATTAATCATTGCCAACAGCCGCCCAAAATATCCACACACTCGCATTTATTCTTGCCCTTTTTCTCTCTTTGCAGCAAGCCGCTTCTTCCTTGACAATGCAGTTCAAAAACAAATAATACAGTATACTGTATATCCAGCCACAAAATCCGAAACAGGGTCACATTTTTGTAGCGCGTTGGTAGATGTGCAGCGTGTTACTGTAAATCGCTTGGTGTTCAAATGTGAACTGCAATTTTTTTGCGGTGATCCACTTCAGCCACATTCGGCTGCATCGCTCGGACCTGAAAAAGCGTTGATGGAGATTTAACAAGGTAATAATTGGGGTGAAAAGCTTGTTTTCCCCTCAACCTGAAGACATTTGAATACAATGAAATTGCGTGGATGTTCATACATGAACGTAAGTGGAGGCCAGTTGAGAGTCGCATGAGGCGGCACCAACACAACATAATTGTTACAACTCCTTTTGAGTTTACAGCTTGCTATCTTACATTAGTAAAATAGGGTCTCACCATACTGAGTCACCAGGATAAAGGCAACACTGGGAACTGTTTCCACCAAACTCCCTAAGAAGTTGAACGTTGGCAGGAAGCCCTTCACGTTGAGCTGGTCAATCACCTAGAGCAGTTATAAAAACTATAAAACCACATAACACAACACTGACACAAAGATAGACATCAATATAATTCTAGAGGTGGATAGAGTACTCAAATCAATTCCAAAGTTTTGGAAAACTTATGAGTTATCAGCATATCTGAAAATGGTCCTGCCTCATTTTCCAGAAACATTGTATGTACATTTCTATTCACGCACAATTCAGATCAGGTGAATTGTGTTTAGTATTTCTCTATTTTCCACCTGCAGTGCATGACGGCTGCTCCTGTTTTTAACCACTGCTTCCTCCCCCAAAGGTTACACAACAGCAGAAAGGGGAGACATGCATGACTTGTGTTTACTAAACAACTGTTGGAGGATGTGTTGTTGGTTGCAAAAGTGATGCTACATGTTTAAGGGTACAGAACATGTGCACATAAGGAGATTTTACCCTCTCTAAATGTGTTAGCGTCTTTCTTACCTGTTTGTTTATTTGATCCAAAACATAGTGTAACGGCAGCTCACTCTGGAGCTCCACCAGCAACAGAACCAGAACTAAACAAGACATAGAGAGAAACATTTATGGTAGCGTACCAAACAGGTAATTATATGTGTTGAAGTTCATGTGAACTGAATGCAACCAATAAAGACAGCACATTACAATGGTAATCATTAAGAAACCTTAATACAAATTGAACAGCTGTGTAAACCTCTGGCAGCCCCCCCCCCCCCCCCCAATGATTGTATGTTTAAAATTTGACGAGTATTTATTGACTTTCTCTGTAATCTACGGCCATAAATTGAATTTAAAGCTCTTACATTAGTATTAGTAATGAACACAATGCTTATGTGACATCTTCATTGATTGATAAGACGACTAATGATTATTTGGATCCCTGCTATGGATACTGTACATAATTAAATATACATCTCACCTAACAATGGGTTTATGAGCGATGAATTTGGTTAATTGCATCTTCTTTTACTTGCCCAAAACACATAATATAACTGCATTGTTCTGTGTTGATATCAAATGAGTTTCAAAATCTTCACATATCGCAAGTTCCAAGAGCAGTGCAGTATAACATCAAAGTTTTCCCTGAGGCCTTCTTAAACAGCAGCTGTAAAATCATTCTGTCACTTGTATTCGAACTTCTGGCTCAGCATTGGAAAATGTTGGTTCACAGAGATGTCAGCAATAAAGGATAAAGAACACAGCAGGCTAATGTGAGTGTTACAATAAAAAGTCATAACTGTCAGAGCACAGTGGAGGAATATTAGTCATGCACTTCTACGCTGTTACAATTAGAGTTACAAGTTATGGAAGTTGTATTTATGTTTCTGCACAACATAAGAATGCTTGTGCACATTTGCTCTTTACCTTGATCCACTTTTTCTAGAGTGGCTGGGTCCACCATAGTGTGAAGCATCCCTGTAGAGAGATCAATGATGATGGGCTTAATTTAATACGGTAACATAAATGGCGATGCATGTATGTTCCCTCCCGTGGTGGCCATGATTTGCTCAATATCTTTGCCTTTTGTATTGATTTGCTCAATAACCTTTTATTGTGATGTCAGGCAAACATCAACATTGCATTCAGGAGAAGGTCTGTGTTGGAGGAGAGGTTGAAGTGATGGATGCTGTTTTTCATTTGGAATTAATTAAATCAAGTTCCACATAATGACATTTCCTATACAAATAATTATTGTTTGACGTCCACCTCTGTGCAGTGATGTTTCTTACCCAGTAGAGAATGTATCAAATGCAGGGAGACTCGGTGGTCCTGTTGGAGCAACTGCCTCAACGCCCCAGGAAAACTCTTTAGCAATCCACTAACAGCAGACAAAGAATAAGCCTTCCTGACTGACTGTGAAAAACAGAGAACAAGGAATGGAAGAAATCAAGTATCAAAAAATGTTTTCCAAAAATGATAACAGATGAAAATAAAATATTTATACACAAGTAGGCAAAATTGTTGGAAGTTGTAACCCTTCTGTTTAAGAAAGAAACCCCTACAAAGCCACTAAAGTAACTTGAAACTGGCAATAGTAATAAATAAATAAACTTCAAATCATAACTAATGACAATCAGGCATTGTTTTTAAATTGTGATCAAACAGAATTACTTAAAAAAGATAATAATAACAATAATATAACTTACTATTAGCATTAACAACGTGACATCTTTTTGGTATTATCTAAAAAAAATTTGTCAAGGCCAGTTTAATTTCATTGTGTTTTAAAATCATCCTATTTTAAGTATTTATTAATTATTCCATTTGTCAATGTCAAGATATTTCAGTGACCTTTGGAGGTTTATTATATATTTGTAGTTTAAGCAAGGCAACCAATTACCATTAAAATAATCAATTTTTTGGGGGTGGGGGGTCAACAACAAAATCAAATGTTACTCACTGAAATATCGTCACTTTCCAGCATTTCAATCATACATGTTACGCAGAGAAGTAGCCCCCCTCCATCTACAGGCCCCAGGCGCCCACTCCATCTTGGGTCGTGCCTGAAGTGAATCTTGTCATATATAATCTCCTCGCTTGCCATTTTGGTGATATCACATTCTAAATCTCACACACACAAACAATACACGAATTACTATCTAGAAAATAATTGTAAGTGTTACATTAACAGCAGATGAACCATTATGTTTAACTACTGGTAATTAGCTGCAATATATCCAATGAAGCTAAAGCTAATACTTACTAGCTAACTGCTGCTATTAATTAAAAAAAAAAAAAAGGAGAGAAAAAAAACGTATTTGTGTTTAGTAATGGTTTTCCTGTTCTATGTCCCTATAATTCTTGACTCTTGACTATATTTACAACATTTAATAACATTACATTACCTTTCTGTATTCTGTAACAGCAGCAACAATCCGTGTGTAATAATGCTAATGCTAGCTAGCTAACAGCAAGAATGCAATGGCCTCCCGTTTTTTAACACGAAACTTTATTGATATGAACATGAGTGACAAAATCCGTTTGTAGTGAAAATAAATACCACATGGACGATTCTTCCACAAGTCCATTATAAATAATTAAATCCATCACTTTAACAGAGACTTAAGATTTATAGAAAGTAATGTCAAAAGTTGAAGAGATAAAGAAAATTAAGTATATTAGCTTGCCCTCCCTCATTATTTCAGAATTGGAACAATTAGGCAACTATGTTAAAAATTAAGTGCTTGAAAATAAAAGTATCGCAGACTAGCACCTTTGTTTGTTGTGAAGGTCACTTTTGCCACTTCCATGTCAAAAAAGGCAACTAACGGAACCAACATTTTAAAATGTAATCTATCTCGCTTAAGACACACCTTATACAACCGTGCTCTCTCTTGTCTCTTAAATTTTATCCTAAAAATAAACAATCACTTATGTATATCCGTGTGGAGATGTAAATAATATTGTTAGTGTAAAAATCCGTTTGAACTCACAATATTCAACCTCTCCGAATGCATTTTCATTGTACAGGAAGTGGTCGCAAGTTTGTAACAGCTTGATAAAAAGGTCACGGTGACAATATTTGGAATACTATATTTGTGCTTCAACAGAGTCAATCCATCAGCCTGTGGCCACAGTGATAGAAATATATTTTACAGTCAACGAAGCAAGAAGATGCATGGATTCAACTGGCAGCCAAACACGCAAACGGATGGCTTTACTTTTCTGTCACTATGTTTGCTTGATGTGAGCCACTTCCTGTTGTACAGCATTACGGCGGCTTTCATCTCTTTGCAGTCACCTCCAGTACATTTTGATCACATCATCACTCTGCACATTATTTGATGCAGCGTTTACATGGACGTTTATGTAGTCATTTGATCATTTTAGTGTGAGAAATGTGTTTTTATCAATATGTAAAAATGTCAGTTTGGAAACATACAGTACAAATATAAATAAAATGTTCCAATTAAAATGCAATAACTGTATTGCTTGTAATAAACACATTTACTAATGAACAATAACGCCACAATACAGTACTCAAGTTTGACACAGAGCTTCTTGCAGCTGACATAACGCCAGCAGGAGGAGGGTGGGCTGGCCCATGGCCCATTCAATAGAAGGGTCATAGGGGTGTGCTCAAACCACCGAGATGCATTCAGGTGCATGCACCCACAGAGAGGAAACGTTCTGAGTTCACGTCTATGGATTATATGTGATCAAAAGATGGTTATTCCAATTAAAGGATCATGTTGAAGCAACAATTTGGAATCTAAATGATGTGAAGGTAAGCATGACAACTAAATCTTTTTAGATTATGACCTCTTTTTTCCCTTTTTTTGTTTTTAAATAGCTAACTGTCTTGTTTAGATTAAACTATTAAACATTTCTGTCTTGCATTCTATTTGCAAACATCATTCCAGCTGCAAACAAATATCACAGTAATACTGTGATACAGGTAGTTAAAGGAAACAATTATACATGTTTAGGAACACAATGCAAACACAAACTGCTTATGTTATAATGACATTTAAAATGAAACATCAGCAGGAAATCTCTTCTTTTTAGAATGGCGGAACACCACTGGTTTGTCTTAAGGATGCAGGCGAAAGCAACAATATTGGATAAGACATTGTATTATGATATAAAGTTATAATACTATAATGGCATGTTATTGCTGGCTCCATCTTAAGAGCTGCAAGTCTTCAATTGTTTTTACATTTAGGTGAATGTTCTACATCATTAATGTCAAAATGTTTCATTCATTCATTCATTCATTCATTCGTTCATTAATTAATTAAAGTTTACATTAGCACTGTTAGCACATATAAGTTACATAAAGTAATACATCTATTTTGGGGGGATTTTAAAAATGAAACCCTAATTCAAACATTTCTGAACTCAACCTCCATAATGCGTTTTTGAAAACCTATGCAACATGTAAGCCCCACTTAGACGGAAAAAACAGACAGCCTGTTACCACAAGCTGAGATGCAACAGAATTTCATATGCAAAACCACAAAGGCCTTATGATGTGTATTTGTCATGAGTCATTGCTGCTCCTTTCTAAGTAGGCATTCATGCACTATTCGTGTCATTGCTATACTCTGAAGTGCAATTTGTGTACAGTTTTTTTCTATTCCCAGATCCTTTGCCTTCACTTATCTGTTATGCCTCAAAGCTAATCTCCCTCTCCCACTTGCATCGTCAGCACTTTAAAGCTGATGTAATGCATAATAAACAAACTGAGATAATTATACCAATAACAATGATTGTTATTGTCCCTGTTTGCTGTCACATGCCCACATCCTGGCAGGTGCAGGTCTCTTTAAGCAGGTACTGTGTGTTGTGTATCCCTGACGGATTTGGCATCATGAGGGCAAACACTTTCATACTCTGTCCTCAGATTGCACTAACAGAGATGTATTAGTTAACACTTGAACAGGGGAGTCCAAAGTAAAACAAATTTGGGGCCCTGGAGATACGAGGAATGAAGATCAGTCACTGCTAGATAGAGTATGTGTGGCTCAATGAAAGGGAGCCAGTGGAATGCTAAGGTTAAAAGGTAAAGTACAGTAGAGATGGACAAGGTGAAGGAGTTCAAGGACATGGGATCAACTGTTCAAATTAATGAGTGTGGAGAAAGAGGTGAAGAACAGTACAGACAGGTTGAAGTGGGTGAAATGAAAAGTGATCTGTGCCAGAAGAGCCCCAGCTAAAGTGAAAGGAAAAGTGTATTGATATGACGGCAGTGAGGCCGGCCTTGAAAATGATAATATTCTCTTTGAGAGTAACCAGGATGGACAATGTCAAGAATGAGCTCATTAGATGGACCACACAGACACACATTGATTTTATGATAGACAAATCTGTCCAAGGCTGCTTGTATATTCTCATTTGTATTCTCCTCTTTTTATTTCTTTTGACTCACCTTTCCTTGCATTTTTCTTATTCTGCCCAAGATTCTTTTTCTCACTTCTACTCACTTCTTCATCCCGTCTCCCCCCTTCCAGTCCTCTAAGGTTGGGGGGGTCCTAATAATTCCTAACTATGAACTAAAAATATTTCTGTCACCCTGCCATTTTCACTCTTGCCACCTTCTGTCTTCTTGTCCCTCTTTGCGTCTTCTCCTCTCCCCTGCTTTGTCATGTCTGTATCCATGAGGAACCCACCCCATCGCCGGCGCTCCTTGGGTCCCGTTTCACCCAAACGGATCTATAGAAACCTGTCAGTCAGGCTAAGGGGAGGAGAGTCCTCCGTCGGCGGTGGAACAGACACACCCAAGCGCCTTGGAAAATCTGCAGATGCTGTAAGATATTTATTTTTGTTTGTGGGGGGATCACTAAGTGTTGTTACAGTACTGTAGCAGCACTTTGTCATTACATCCTGCCTCTTTGTCATTATATATTTTTGCCAGGCTAGATACTCAAATTTAGGCTACCGTATAATTTGTTCATTTGTTTCGGACTCTGACTTAACCATATGAAATTGAACAGCGACAGTTTCAATGATTTTGCCTCTATTTACCACCACTATGAGTCAATCAATCAACATGGTGTTGAAGTGTGGACTGGATTAGATTGAAATGTTGTCCAATTCTGGACCTAAGTCTAATACTCTCTGATTTTTGCCTTTACCCAACCACCTACTTACCTTTGACCGTACCATGATCTTGTTGCCCCATTAGTACAAGACCTTGTGGGATGCGGTGGAGAATGAAGACACATTGGCCGTACAAAGTCTGCTGTCCCGGATCCACAATAACTATGGAGGAGGAGGAGGAGGAGGAGGAGGAGGAGGAGGAGGAGGAAGCCTATGGGAACGAGGAGAAAAGAAAGACAGAGACTGGGTGAAAGAGCGGGAGAGGGGGGTGAACAGAGTGAGCGAACAGGGCCTTGTCCCCCTGGATGTGGCTGCCCTTACCCACAATTCACCTCTGCTCCATGTGCTGGTAAAGGCTGGAGCTAGACACAACCCAATTTGTAAGTACACAGTTTAAAACTGCCATGGCGTGTTTAGAAAAAGTAATAACATTTCTAACAGGAAATAAACCCAACAACATATTGACCACTTGCATAATTAAATCCAAAGCAAACGCAACAAAAGGATTACATTATAGATATAAAACCACATGTAATATTGTTGTTTGAGAGATGTTTGTAATATTTGGTCACCCATTTCACCTACGGTACATAACAAGGGAAACATAATAGACATGGCTCTTGACTAAGACCAATTTGGGCGCCTATAGGCACCCTGAATTTTCCAACGGTACGCCTAAACAGATAAGAGGTTTTTGAGGGGTGGGGGAAGAAGTCTACATGACTCTGAAAGCCTCCATTTGGTTCAACTACAGCACATATTAGGCACAACTTGGTCTGAACCAATCAGAGAAAGTGAAGGGTGCAGCCACTCCCTAATTTGGTGTGGTCCAAACATTCACATGTGTGTGTTTGGAGATGTGTATGCTTCTCCCTGAGACCAACTCTTCCATCGAGGAACAAAGAAACTGACAGACTTGTGACTTTGAGTCACTCTGGAAAAATCACATATTTGCCCCAGATTTCCTGTCATATTGTATTGACAGTACTATTGCAATGTTAAAATCCAATGCTTTAATATAAATCATACTAAAGAACACACCTTGGTCTTTTTCTTTGTATGGCATGACTGCTAGTGTGCAAACCAGAAGAGTGGGCAGTAAAGCTTGATGATCTTGTGACATTGGCAAAAGAAAGGGTGGATGAGAGGAAGCAGGAGTTCTTGAAGAAGGCCGGGGCAGGGTCTCAAGCGCAGGCTGATGTCCATAGACAAATCAGACTCTGGAGCCTCAGGTTGCAACTTTACTGCCGGATGAAGGAGAATTTCCACCACACAGGTCAGTGGTCTTTGCATTGCATGCATTTTTATTATTTTTTAATTCTCTCAGAATGACGTAAGTCCTTGTTTTGATCCTTCAGGTTGTTACAATGCTCCCTCTGTACGAGCCCCTGCCGTGACTCTTGTTGCTTTCCTCTTACAAGCAATTACCTGACAGTTTTATGGGCAAGTTGATACAGAATAAACATGTCAGGCTCAACTTGATGGAGTAAAATGAAGCTTTCTCTCCTAATACGAAACAACATAACAAGATTCTAAAACTCCAGATGTTTTTTTTCTAATTTACTTTTTATCTATTTTTTAACTGTACGGCATAATAATCCCCAATAGGCCAGCTCCTGCAGTGCCAATTAAGACCAAGTGGTGTTTTTTTCAAGTTTGAGCCATGCAATTTGTTTTCTTAAGTAGACTTTTGCACAGTTGGGTCAGTTTAACAAGAACCCACTGTAGGGCCGTATTTTCATAGACAGACACACATGCGCTTGCCGTAAAAACAGACAAATCTTAACTTTCATGGTGGGATAAGTATATAGTTGACCATGTTTGGGAATTTGGCAGAGAGTGAAGCAAGGGATTTATTTTTAAATTAGATGCTCCCGGTGCACCTGGCAATTTTTGATGACAGAAAGTAGACCAGGCTTTGGGTCCTGTCACACACAGATGCACAATTGGGGGTAGAAAGCGGTCTCCAAGTATCCACTTCAAAGCTGCCAACTTAATATCATCTTCAAGTGGAAATCTTGTAGTTTTTTGTAAACGTACTTTGTGAGCGCCGATGTCCTGTACAGACTCCAGCAAGTCCGTTATGCTTCTGCAATGTAGACTGTGCACCTCTCGTACACTGAATTTAAAGGGATCTAGAAGAGCCGCTACGATTGGCCAGGAATCAAGCTGTGTTCACTCCCACGATGGCACAAATGACGATTTTAAATTCCAAAAGAAAGAAAACACCACCCATGAGCTCAGTCGGGCTGCACTTTGCACTAGACGTGTGCTGGGCATAAAAATAGTATAACATTTTGAAGTACATTATGCCATTTCAATATTGCTTGTTTTAAACACTTGTCTTGTGTATGTTTGAAATATTTTATCCAGACCTCCCAAGTCCTCCCAGTCAAGTGTCCATTGTGGTGACTAGCACATCTTCTCTATTTGTGGCAATCAAAGAGCTGGAAGGGGACTGCATGGGGCTCATCACCTGCTACAAGGGTAGGTATTCAAAAAAATCATTTTACAGGGAAGTTATTACAGATTGATACATTTTTTGCAACAGCTGATTAGACATTCAGCAAAGTTCTTGGGTTGACTGAACAGGAATTAACCTTAGCTTTGGGTTTGGCAACAGGAATGAATTTAAATGTCTTAAGAATAATCAACTTTTGGCAAAATCTTTATTAAAACAGCAATATTATGTAAATTCAGATGACCTGTACTGTGAGGAAGATTTTAAATGTTGATAATTGGTTAATGAAATGTGCCAGTTGATAATGCACTTTAAGTTACATCAACTTACACTATAGAACCTTAAGGCAAGGCAAGGCAGCTTTATTTACAGTATATATCTTATTTCATACCCAATGTACCTCACATAATAAAGTAAAACATTTAAAATCAATTACAAACAAAACTGGGACATTTAATAGCATATAAATTAAAGATATAAACAGTACTAAAATTCCCAAAACAACATACAATGACACCATTCAAGCAAAGTGTGGGTGGAGTTTTCTTTGTTTTGGTATTTTGCTTGAAGGGCACAAGTGGAAAGGGAAGTTTGCATTATTGTGTGCTGTTGTGGGAGGGAACGTAGCTGATTGGTTTGCCATCCAATGGAACTGTGTCCCCTCATTCCCTTTAAATTCAGCACATGAGAGGCATGCAGTCTACTTGCTGGAGTCCATGCAGGGGATTGGCGCACGCAAACTACATTTAAAAGGAACTGCAATTCCTCCACTTGTGGATGATGTTAAGTTGGCCGCTATCTAGTGGACATTTAGAGAACACCTTCTAACCCTGAGCGTGCGTCCAGGTGTGACAACCCCCAAGAAAATGCTTCCTTAACTCCATTGGGCTCTGACAAATACTTAGGTGGATGATGAAGGCTCTAACTGTTTGGTTGAAGTTTGAAGCTCATTCGGTGTTTTTCCTTCAGAGTATCAGAGTGCTGTGTTATCTGTTGTTGTGCATAATCTTGTCTGTTGTTTTGGTAAAGTGCCACCGAGTGACGAACACTGTAAAAATGTTAGAAGTCTGTAATTTAACCCATTGTTTTTTCACATACCCCCCCTTGCTTGAAGAGGGGTCGGATAGAAAAAAACATCTCTTAGCCATTTCATTAGCGACATTAATCTGCTAAAAAGTTCATCTCTTCGTCATAGGATGGGAGGGGTGCACTCAAAAATACTGTGTTGGGCTTTGCTCCCAGCAAATTACAGGGAAAGCTAATAGACGATTTACACTACAGGCTACATCCATTCTTATGGAGCTAACTAGCTGTTTGTTAGCTTTTTCCTATTCACTGTTTTGAAACACTGATAAAGTGGTTGCATTCTCCGATTGTCTATTTACCTCCGTATACACTTGAAGGAGTGGAAAATTTTATCATCTTGCACAAGACCCTGGGTATCACAAATTGACATGGTGTCAGCACTAACAGTAGAGTCTGAAATCTGATTGGTGGTTGCGGGGGTTAAAATAAATCAACATCCACATGCATGTACTGGAAGTAGTTAAGCCAAAACAAACACTACTGAAGCAGGACAATAGACTGTTAGAAATAAATAAATTAATTAATTAATTAATAAATTAATAAAATAGCATGAAGCAAAAATAACATGGTAGGTTCATTAAGCATCTAAATTGTGGATGTTCAATTAGCAAACACTATCACACCAATGAAAATGTTTAAGATTGAATAGTTCCAAAATTCACCCACTATTCTTA
Source organism: Leptonotus elevatus (assembly GCF_054856555.1). Lineage (NCBI taxonomy): Eukaryota > Metazoa > Chordata > Actinopteri > Syngnathiformes > Syngnathidae > Leptonotus > Leptonotus elevatus. Next base: position 49,400,373 of record NC_141239.1, on the reverse strand, counting down.
ACATGGAAAGTTTCCAAATACTTCCTGTAAATAGTCCACCCCATTTGCAGCCCTATCTAAACAGTTCATTCATACCACAATCATCTAATGCAGTTAGACTGTAGCTGTAACGTTTTTTTTTTTTTGTCGTTCTAACTGCACAAATGCCAAGTACAGTATCCTTACCCAAGTCACTGAAACTTCAAGTTCAATCGACAGGGGAAAGAGAATAATTTATCAATGAGATTGTTTTGGTTTCACAGTGGAATGGAGCACTTCGGCAAGCTTCAAGCGCATCCTTGGCTCAGCCCAAGTTACAGAGACCAAGAATCCCTCCTGCAGTATCCAGGGACTCCTCGCTGTAAGACATCAAGTAACTACTCTCTCTCTCTCTCTCTCTCTCTCTCTCTCTCTCTCTCTCTCTCTCTCTCTCTCTCTCTCTCTCTCTCTCTCTCTCTCTCTCTCTCTCTCTCTCTCTCTCTCTCTCTCTCTCTCCCGCACGCACGCACGCCCGTACACATGCAAATGATGGCTTTAATTAGGCTACATGGACACAATACAATGCACACGCATTGAGCTTGAGCCAAAAACAAATTGTATTTATCATTATCATCTACTGTTTTCAACAATTTTATATGTGACGTAAAATAACACATCTCACCCAACTGTCATACTAACCAGATGAAGTTGCAATGAAAGGGACTTCTTTATCTTGAAATTGACGCTTCATCCAGTTCGTGCAATGTAATAATTTGGAGCCTCTTTAAATGCAGGGAGTGCATTACTTCGTCAGGGCGAGCGCCTATAATGTGAAAGGATGTGGCCCGCCTCAGGTTTCTACTCCAGTCAGTGCTGCTCCCTCCAGTAAGTATGTTTAACCTTGATGAGCGTTTTTTAAAGGCTCAATTCTTTTTCTGCTCTTGCAAAGGTTGCCATCAGCCTTGATGTGACAGTGGTAGGATCCACTCATTGGATAGATTACTGAATTATTCAAATTGGGAGGCTTAAAACTGTGACTGTGGGTTTTGTGCCATTGCTGCTGTGAGGTTGAATTAACATTCACTGCTGGCAATAACTTCAGTCTCTTATGGAGAAATGATGCCACACAATGATCATGACACTAGTGGGGCAATAATACTTTGATTAAATCCTAATACAAAAAAATTATGATTATTAATAATCGTATTGTGTTTGTGATGATCTTACTGTTGATGTAGTAGTTACAGTGGATAGAAAAGGTCTACACACCCCTGTTCAAATACTAGGTTTCTGTGACGTAAAAAATGAGTGTCTCAGGCTTTCAGACAAGGTGGATGAAATTAAGATGACTTCAAAATAGCAGTCAGTGTCAGCACGAAATACTCAGGCGTCTGCTCGAAAGAGAAAAAAAAAATCAGGAAAAGCATACTATAAAATAGTTCATCGTTATTTGGGGTTAATCAGAAGCACTTTAAATGAAAGCAGGTGTGCGCTTACTAGTTTATGGAATGAGTTTCCCGTATTGCATTTTTTTTTTTCTTTTGCAGGTTGGAGAGAGTGCAATAGTGTGAAATCCCAATACAGAAACCATGAGGGTCTAGTGAAGAAGCTTCTGGAAGATGCCGGAGATCCTCATAACAGAGGATACTACAAAGGTAACACATTTGCTGGTACAAATGGAATATGCCTCTTTGCTCCAGAGAGCTTCCAGTCATTGTCAAAGACTACATGTGGGTGCACAGTAAAAAAAAGAAAGAAAAATTCTGACTCATTCAATTCATCACCTCTCTGCCATTTCACAGAGAACCCAAAAGCCCACAGCCCCAGAAAACATTTGTCGATATCTCGGGGCATCAAACAACTGTTCCAGTCTGCTACCAAGTTTGTTCGACTCTTACAGAGGTAACCCTTAATCTCACTTAACCTGTCTCAGTGTGCCTTGTTGGCAGTTCGAGATTTAATGTGTTGTGAATAATGCAATAAACTACATCTCATCTGCTGGATACTGAACAAGCAGAAGCCTGAAGATAAGTGAGGATTATTTATTTTGAGCACTATTATGCTGGCTCACATCAATGGAATGTTCAAGTGACTGCTAAAAGCATCCTGATGACACAAGAGTCCTAATTAGCATGGCATGACCCCCCAATTTTTTTTTTTACTTGTTAGCATTCTACCTGTGCGACAATATAGTCAAGGCATTGATTATCAGTATTTCAGTCACATTTTATACAGAAATTAATAATAATAAAAAAGTCACACAGGGCTTCACAATCCCACAGTTGACAAGTAATAATGGCGTCCCCTGATAAAATCTTTGTTGCATGCATGATGAAATATTTAGAAAAAAAACTTTAAAAAGTAGCATGTAACATAAACACAATTAGAAAAGTAGAGGAGTACAAAGTACAGGTACTCGCTCTCAAAAAATAAATAGTACCCCTTCATGAATTTGCTCTAAGTACAGATACATGAACAATTTTACTTCTACTTTCCTCTACTGGCGGTAGCTAAGCAGGCCTAAGTAGTAGTAGTTAAACTAAATGCAAGAGTATACAAATAAGTCTTTAGTCGATTTTTTGGTAGCGGCTCAAATTTTCATAGTGGACCAGAGTGGACCAGCGTGTTTTGAACAAACATTTCAGTACGGAACATATGGTACCACTAAGTCAACAAGAAAGGAAAGGGCTGAGCCGTGTAATATTTTATGAGTAACAAAACCTTGACGTCACATCTCAGGTGGACCGAGAGCCAATGAATGTTGGACAGTATTGGGGTATTATGATCAAACTTTAGTGTCCACGTCAAGAGTCTTGCTGCAGCATTTTGTATTAACTGCAGGCTTTTAATACGAGACAAGGAAAGACCAGAGAGCAACATGTTACAATAATTTGGGTGAAACGTAACAAACATAAATTATGATGTCTGCCTCACTAATAGATAGTGTAGGTTAGATCTTACGGATATCACAGTTCTGGTCATATAATTTATGTTTATTTGATTGGAGAGGGTTTAGTCAAATACTGGTATAACATCAAGATTTCTTTGCTGAGTCACTTTTGGTAATAGCACATTTATCAAGACTCAGAATGATGTCCTTAAACAGGTGCCGGTTGTCATGACAACAGACTCACTGAACCACCAAGTGCGGACCTCATGAGGATCAATGCTTGATCCGTTGCCTATGGATCAGGAATGTAGCCTGCAAAATGTCACATGAAAACATCTCTCTCACTCTTTCTCTTTCTCTTTCTCTTTCTCTTTCTCTTTCTCTTTCTCTTCTCTCTCTCTCTCTCCCTCTCTCTCTCTCTCTCCCTCTCCCTCTCTCTCTCTCTCCCTCTCTCTCCTCTCTCTCTCTCTCTCTCTCTCTCTCTCTCTCTCTCTCTCTCTCTCTCTCTCTCTCTCTCTCTCTCTCTCTCTCTCTCTCTCTCTCTCTCCCTCTCAGGGGTGTGTACTTGGCAACTGTGTTCTACCACAAGGAAAACATCCTGGTGACAGCTGAAGATCAATTCCCACTGGTGGAGATCCAGTGCTGCTCAACCACTGTCACTCACAACTTTGTTTGGTTTGCCAAGGTGAGCTCCTCAGGGACACGTCCGTGAACATATACTACACACACTATAATGACAGGAAGTATTTGAAAACTTTCCGTGTTAAGAATAGTGGGTGAATTTTGAAACTATTCAATCTTAAACATTTTTCATTGGTGTGATAGTGTTTGCTAATTGAACATCCATTCATTCAGCCGATTGCAGAGCCCAAATAGACAAACAACCCGGACAATTTAGAAATTGTATTAATTTATTTCTAACAGTCTATTGTCCTGCTTCAGTACTGTTTGTTTTGGCTGATCTACTTCCAGTACATGCATGTGGATGTAGATTTTTTTAACCCCCGCAATTACCAATCAGATTTCAGACTCTACTGTATATGCTGACACCGTGTCAATTTGTGATACCCAGGGTCTTGTGCAAGATGATGCCTCTTTCCACTCCTTCAAGTGTATGTGGAGGTGCATGGAATCTTCCTAACTCCAACAGACCAAAAATGAACGAACGTCAAAATTGACTCTAATAAAGTCAAATTTACACTACAGAATTTACTGTGAAGGGCAGACCTCTGGTGAAAACACATTGGCAGCTACTGCCTGAAAGCAAATACAGCATCTTCATAATGGCATGCAATTTCTGACAACATCAGTGTCTTGTACACATCCATAAACAGTACAGTATACTCTGGTAGGCGTCTGTTGAACCTAGTGAAAGGTTGTGAGGCGCTGTTCAACATAACATATCACCGTCCTGTGAAGTCACATTGCAACGTGTGCTTATGACCAAATGGACCAACACTAAAAAAGACAAAAAATAGTGAACCAAGCTTTCATTATTTTAATCCGTAGCAGGCCACTTTAGTTATGAAGATCAAAAACTCCCATATTCATATTTTTATTTTCATTTTCACCACCCACTCACAAAGTTCCATGGGAATTGGCTGTGTGTGTGTTTCGTGTAAACATTCGAATAAACAAAACATACCAACTAACAAGGGTCTCGCCTAGGTTCACGTAATAATGCTCAGTTCCCATTGCACTTTCAGATAGGAATTAATTTAACAATATGTTTATTTTTGGGTTGGAAGTGCAGTGGTGTAAACTTGAACTACTGGTTTAAAATGAGAGCTGTGTAGATAAATTGGCATGCAAAACAAACCATCATGCTTGGAAATGCCCAGTTTTTGATACTCTTACATCAAATCTCATTTAAATTGTGCATCAGTGTACAGTACAGTATATCCCTATTGGAATGCAGTCATTGCACAGCTTTTCCTTCTTATCAATTATTCAGTACGTAGGGTATGTAACTCCATGCAAGAACTGCAATTTAGAATGGAATGCCCATCTATTTTTTTTACAGTTGTCATGTGCATGGCAGCAAGTACCCTGGCTCCAGCAAGCACTCTCCTCTGCTCATTCATCTTCCTCATCCCTCCTACAGAACAGGCACAATATTTTAAAAGCGGTCTCCCAGCTGCAGGTAGGAAGTTTAATTACCAATGCTGCATACTAAGAAGAATTCAAATAAGTGAATTGCTATTTTAATTGCTTCTAAGCATTTCTACTGATTAGTGATTACCTCTTCACTTCACCACCCTAGGCTGTTCTAAGCCCCCTTTTGTTGAATTAATCCCCAATATTAACATTCAGTATATTCATCCTCATGTTTACCTCTTCTCCCTACTTTGCTTCCAGTCTTCACTGGGGACAATGGACCTTGGCCAAGTGTACTATGAACCACTCAAAGACCGACAGGGCAACATTTTACTTGTGACATTAAAGGAGTTCCCAAATGCTGCCAGGTGAGCGCTGATTCCAACCAGACAACTAGAAACGTTTGTCAGCAAAATAGTTTTGAACTTTTGTTTGAAACATTACATATTGCTTGGAGTTGTTTGCCAGGGCTGAAATCTACTAGACTACACTATCGATCTGCTTTCCACAAAAGGAGAGAGAGAAAACAAGTCCAAATTGAACTGAAAACATTTCCTTGGAGATTGGATATAAATGTGTAGATGCAATTTCTGGTGTAACTACACATCAAGTACGGGTTCTCTATGGCTGCAAATAATTATGATATATATATATATATTTTTTTTTTTTTTAAAGAATAGATTAAACTGAGTATTTTTTTCCCAATAAATTTATTAGGATTCAAATACCGTTTGGTATGTAAGAAGTGAGAAGATAGCAAATAATGTTTATAATTGTTTTCCAAAGTAAAAGCAGATTTTTGCAAATGTCTTATTTCGATCAAACACGAAAGATAATCAGTTTGCTTTCATGTAGGACTTTAGAAATCAGAGAATATTCAGTTTTGTGAGGGTGACATCAGGGGAGTTTGACAATTTTAGGTTAAACAACAGCTACCCTAACACTAAACCTAACCCTAAACAATTATTCGATTTTATTTTTATTATTATTATTTAATTAATTAATTATCAATTCATCAATTGATTTGGACTACATGAAACTCCTAAAATTCACATAAAAGTATCATTGTTATTATATACATGCATACACAAAATTAGATTTATGCATTCATCTCATTGCTTTGTTAAACCCAAGAGCATGCTCGCCTACCGCTCACAGGTCTAGTGGATGACTGTAGTACTTAAAAGTTAAAGTAACACTGTGCAAAAGTTAACCACCAGACGTCGCAAAATAATAGAATACAGCCCAAGTGTGTGCATTTCAAAGCGCGTGTAATGCGGTGACTCAGAGAGACCACATTTCACAAGCCCACCAATTAATATTTTGCGTGAGCGAGCAAGCATCTCGGCGAGCGACGGTGACTTGGCATTCGGCGAGGACCTCGGCGAGCAACGCCGAAAGACTGAGCGAGCCGGAGTTAGTCGGAGCAGCTAACCAGAGTGGCTAGTGGGAGTTAGCCGTAGGTCGGAGTGGCTAACGAGACTTAGTGGGAGAGGCTAGTAAAAAAAAAAAAAAAAAAAAAAAGCTAGTAAAAGCTTGCGAGAGTAAGACAGAAGGTGTCAAACGCCCAAATCACAGGACTCAGCAACGACCCCTTGCAGGCCTCAACAGTAGAAAGTAAGCAGCGGTCGCCCCATTGGGTCCGACACTACCTACAAGCACCACCAGGGCTAACTACGTTCACGAAGTTGTCTTTTGGGCATCTGTTGCAAGAAGATGGCGGCGAAACAAGTTAGCCTCCTGTCATGACCGACGCCACCTAATTAGCGATTACTAGACCTACTATTATATTAGAAAATGTAGCTATGTTGACGTGATATCACTTTTTTTTTGTATATATTTGAAATCAATAGTGGGTTTTACAATAAATGAATTATTATTCACCACTAGATGGCGCGAAATATCGTGTGTAGTACATCCGCGTGTAGTTATACATTAATGCTTTTGTTTTTCTCTATTTCAAGCCCTCCTGAGCCTCCACTGCAGTGGATGCCCCTGGCTCGCCTGGAGAAAAACCGTAGCAGAGCTCCTCTGCTGCCTGAACCCACCGCAATGGATATGCTCTATGAACACTTAAGGGTGAGGCTTGTTTGCTTTTAAAAAGAAGAGAGCGCGAGAGACAGAGATAGGGAGAGAGACAGAGAGACTAATGATGCATAGATATTCAGCCTTAAGCTATCCCAGGCAAAAAAAAATAATGCTATATTTTTAAACAGTTTTCATTTCATCCCATCTCGCAGCTGTGCAGAAATGTTCTGACATGAGCAATGTTTTTCACAAACTAAGATAAAGATTAAAATAAATACATGCTTATTTATTTATTTGTTTATTTTAAATCATTATCCCCCCCAGGGGAAATTCAACTCACAATCTGCTGTAAATGTTATTTTTGCGCAATATTCAGAGGATGAAATCACACACATGCTGGCATGCGAGGAGTGATTCAAAGTGAACGTGGTGTGCAAATAATGCTGCATCTCTTGAGCTGGGGGATGATGACAGTGCATTGCTTAAGGGCACTTAACAATAGCCTGCGAACAGACTAGCATCTCTCCAACAGCTAGTATTTGTGTCCACATTTGGACTTCAAACTGTGTCTGTGGCCATGCCCTTAGCTAAAGCAGACTAATACTGAGCTGAAACAATAAAACATTACATGCAATCAATAAACATCTCTTGAATTCATCAACAAAGAATCTCCATTTTGCTCCTAGGAGAAGCTGGACTACCATAGGCACAGCAATCAGTGGGCCAAATCGGGTCTGTATGTGGGCATCCTGAAACTATGGAGCTCAGTGGACCAGATCAGGGTTTTGGTGCCTCAAAGACTGCCCAATTTACTTTGCCACACACGGGTCAGACACAATGCCCACGTCACCAGGTAACACCCATGAAATTACAATTGGGGAAAAGCGCAACTTTAAATTATGATTGTATGCTATGAAGATGCGTAATGGGTCAAGCTCAAGTTATTGGAAAGTCGTCGAATGAATGCGTGTAAAAAGATGAAGGTTTCCATTTCTTCCATTAAAAGGAAGCTATTTAGCAGCTAAGCTTGAACACTTTCCTGCACTTTCCCATTAATTATGAACAAAGATAAGACAAGACTACCAAAGGAAATCAAGTCTTGCTAAATCTGCGCTGGAAATTCATTATCACAAACTTTCTTAATGCATAATTTGTTATCAGAGTACCACAGGGTCTCTGTGACTTGCTATTCATGATGCATTTCATATTTCTTTTGCACTGTAATAGAGAAGAGTGGGCATGGCTCCAGAGTAATGTTTATGAAACAACTAGTGACGGTGTTCAGAACCTACTGGGCAGCAAGGAGGACAACATGGTGGAAAACAGCAGTCTGGTGGAGTTCATCAGGGCCCTCAGATCAGCAGTCTCACATCTTCTGACCAAGCTCAACATCCCCCTCTACAGGGTAAACACAGATTGACAACTGGAATGTATCCGTCCATGTGAGCCATCCATTTGACCCGTGTCTAGCTAAGTTTACATTCCCACATGCCAAGAGTACACTCTGGACTGGACGACGGTCAAAGAATGGCTACATATAGACAAACCACCCCTTTCTATAGGGAATACAAGTATGGCTTTTATCATATGTGTCTGTGACAGGCTTATCAGTATGGCATATACACCAGAGAGCTGCTGCAGTTAGGCGACAAAGTGTCCATGCTGCTGCTTCTTCCTCCAAGTGAAGACTTTAGCTCCAGCTACTGGCCTCTGTTGGGAACCAAAGAGCCCGGCCTTACCATGCCCTTGCAGATCTTTGAGCTGGGTGGGTCCAAAAGTCAACTCAACACATCCTTAGCTTCTCTTTTGGTAGTTTTCAAACTAAGATGGAAAGCCAAACAAGGTTAATTAACAGCTAAGGAATGTGATTCATCTTGTGACAAAAGTGCCACAGTTGGAATATACAGTACGTCATGGAGGAAATTCATCATTAATACTAATTAAAACTGATTGTATTTGTAAAGGAGGACTCTGGGGGGAAAAATCCATAACCCACAGATTCATGTAATTAGCACAAAACCTTTTGAAGATAAATCAGACTAATCTTTGTGGAGGTTTGACCTTCCTTTGACATAAATGTCTCCTTCTTTTGACCCCACTTGATAATTCCCACTCGTAGAATACATTAAAACCCCCTAATTAGTACTCAACCTGCTTTATTTCGCTAATGTGAATTTCCTTTTAACTTTCATTATAACTAGTTCACCTTTGGACATATGAGCGGGACTTTGTGTCCCAGTACTGCAAGGTCTGGGTGAGGCTGGAGCTGGACTCTCACCTGGCTCAGCAGGCTCTGCGGGAGGCGTTGGACACCAGGGAAGTGCAAGTGGCCCGCGAGCGTCTCAACCACGTCACCGACCTTTCCCATGTAAGAATTTTTTTTGTGTGCTATTTTGTGGAACATAACACTCAGGCAAACAACATGTTGCATCCCAAGGGGTTTCTCTCAATTCTTAATAAAGCATTTTCAATGACAATAATCAGAATTTCTTGCCATTTTCTATCAGCGTCTGGATGTTGTGTGGCGAGATGCCCGCTGGATTATGGACTGTCTGCAATGCGTTCGATCTAAGCAGTGGGTGGGAGCGGTGCCTCTTGGGTTGGTGATGGGCGGAGACCCGCCGCCTTGCCCCGACGCCGAGGAGGAGGACGAAAGATTAACTGCCAGACTGACGTGGCCCCTTCGACTACAGTCAAAAAGGGCCACCACAGGTAAAAATGTGGATGTCCTCAATCATATTCAAATAGCAATTGACAATTAAAGTAATTCCTTTGTATTTGTTTTCCTTTCAGAGACTTTAGTCAGCATGGCTCCACCAAATGTTGTCACGGCCGAAGTCTCCCCTACAGCAGGAAATATGGTCGTCGTAGAGGAGAGCCCACTGGTATCAATGGAAGGCGTTGCAAAGGGAGGGTACCCAGTCGACATCAGTGTCCAATCAACTGTGGATATGACCAGCATTGGCGAGTCAGAATTGTTATGTGCTACTTTAATTGAATCCGGACTGGAGTCTGCTGCTGTCGGGCCGTTGGAAGTAGGGTTTGCAGCTTTGGATGCACCCGAATCCCTCAGTGCGACGGAGCACTTCCGCTCCAGCATCTCCGAAGTCATCCACCCAATGGAGATGGCTGAGTTGGTGGATATTTTGCCCACGCTGAGTCTTATCGAAGAGGAGACCCCAAGTAGTCATTCTGCACCGTCGGTGATGGATATGCTTCAAAGCTTTGGACTGGGGATCAGTGAAAAGGGCAGCTGCTTTGAGTCAGATAATTCACAGTTGATGGATGGGGCCGAGCCAATCCTGCATTCTAATCAAAGCATCAGTGTGACAGACACAAACTCTAACCATGCTGCTTTATTAGAGCAAGACATGCCCAGCTCACACGCCACGCTATGTGATACAGAAAGTCCCCCAGAAGATAACATATCTCTACAGGTTTCCAGCAGGGGACTGAATTTTCTAGTGAGGAACCAGGCGGAATGGGACAGACCATTTAACAGCTCCTCTTGATAAAGTTTCTGCAAAGACTCAACTAATTGATACAGCTGCAGGCCAGCTGATTTATCACACTGACTTTTTGGATCAATCACACCAACGTTTGGATCTAATGGCACATATTAACTGAAACAGTGAAACAAATCAAATATTTCTATTCACTATTCTTAATGTATTAGAATACATAGGCATGCTGCCTTTATGCACTTCCTGAACTGCCTAACAATCAGTTTGTGCCGATCGTACCATTTTGCTGATTCAACTCAAATCAAAACACAAAATGATAGAAGGAAACAAACACAGAATGCAGTAGTGGTGTTTTTGCCGCTTAAAATGTGGTGATGCAACATTTTACTGTCAAATGATGACATTAAAAAAAAAAAACACCTGTATTCTATCTTTAAATGTGTCAAATATTTGCGTGTATTTTCAAACATATTGTGTGATTTTTTTTCAGCATACCGTAACATAAAAATTGGGCTGAAAAGAAAGAAAGCTATTCACATGTTTTGACTGAAGAGAACAGATTTTTTTAAACAAATGTGAACAAAAATGTATGGATGTAAAATATAACTTTTGAACGACCGTCTCTACACCCTGAGCCACGGCCGCCATACAATAGCGTGAGGTAGTTCCAGTATAGGCTACTGCAGAACATAGAAATGACTACTTTCATTAATTCCAACATATCGACCAATTTTTAATGTGCCTTAGAGCTGTTTAGGTTGACAACCATATCCCTGTTCATACTCAAAAGGGAAGTATATTGTTTGGGAGCGTAATGATAAGTGTTTAAGCATAAACTTTCTTTTCCTAATCTCATAGAATGTGATACACAGCGTGTATTTATTTTATTTTTTGCACGTCACTGCCTGGGCAGCAGTGACTTCTGTAGATTGCTCTGCTCTGTTTTTCCTTACAAGTGCTGCTTTGGGAGTTCTAAAATGGTTTATAGCTGCAGTGTGTTAAAACTAAATGATTGAATATTTGCTGCAAAAGTTCTTCATCTGTTTGTTTGACCTTGCTGATTCCTGTCAAAATGGAAGCTACTCTATATGCTACTCTATATGCCTTGAAGTATTGGGACACATCCCTTAATAATAATAATAATTATACTAGGCATAATAATAATAATTATTATTATTATAATTATTATTAGTAATAATAATAATATGAATATTATTAATATTATTGACATTTCTCAGTTGCTGCATGACAAGGAGCAAGCTTAGAAAAGTTGGGTTTGGAAGAACTTAGTAGCCTTGATCTTAACTCCATCAAGCACAAATGACGAAGAAGTATAATAATGTGATATGAGTTCTTCATTTGGCTGTTCTAGCCAAAAAACAAACAAACAAACAAAATACTGGAATACGATGGATTTTTAAATATACAGCAGGAACCACAGCATAGTAACTAAGTAAAATTCAATGATGTTGCCTTTCACATTCGAAAAACATATTTCCTAGGCTAACTGACGACTCTTAATTTGTCGCTTAGTGTGAATGTGAGTGTGAAACTGTGAATGCTCGTTTGTCTATACATACCCTACGATTGGCTGGCGACCAGTCAAGGGTGTACCCAAGTCTCATCCAAAGTAATCTGAGACAGGTAACACCTTCCCCTGTCGTGCAGAAAAACAATGGATAGATCTAATTAATATCTTGAGTGTTTGACACTCAGTGTTGTCAAGATTGATCTTTCTCCATAGTAATAGGTGTAAAGCTGGAATTCTCAAAATGTGATATGTGAGCTTGGCAAGAGCTAGTGAGACTGAATTTAAAAATACAAATAAATTTTAAAGTGAAATACAATGCACTTGTCTCTTTCCTTCTTTCCTTTAAAATCCAGTACAGAACTTTTTTTTAAGTACACTTCAGTTGTATTTAATGTAAGAAGGCTACATTAGATTTGAACTTTCAGAACTGATTATTTTTAAATGTTTAAGTAAAATTTATATTAGTCATATGTGCAATAAATTTTTATTAAATCATTTAAGTAGACCTACACTTTTTTCTTTCCCAATGTCCAAATGCAGTGTTAATATTAAAACTGTTTTTAATGTGACAGTAGGAACAAAATCTTTGCATCGACTTTTATCAGGCAGATGTGTTTTTCGATCGAGAGCTTCAGCTGTCACCAGTTTTCCTTGTGGCAGAACACAGTTCACAAGTACACACCCCTGAGAGAGGGAGAGGTGAAGGAAGAGGAAGAGGGAGTGGGAGAGAGAGAGAGAGAGAGAGAGAGAGAGAGAATGTATACGATTGCCCCCTATGGCCTAAATAGGTCACTACAGCCATGAAATTAAACTTGAATGCTGCGATGCATGCCTCTGCAGCATGGTGAAGGAAAATCATTATGACGTACTTTAGGCTTTTTATTTTATTTTCATTTTTATATCATTATACTCTCGAAAAATAATCCAGTTTGTTAAGCACAGTAGGCTATCTTCTCTGTCAGAATGTCAACATCTGAAAATGCTTCGTCATCTGGAGGTATGTCGCTTGCAAATTGCATGATCATATTTCGCTATTGGGCGAACAAAATTACCCCCCAAAACGCCCTAAACAATTCGTTAGATGATTGACAAAATATTGTAGGTTTGGCTACTAGCCACATAGACGCACCTGAGATATTGTAACAAAAATGTTGCCTTAAGATACGGTATTACGAGTCGACTGTTTATGTGTGTGTTGGAACTTCACTGCGTCACGCTGAAGAGTTTTCTAATATGTTTCTATATTTTCATGTTGGCAGATAGTCTTGTCATTTGCCATCATTCACTCTGTAATAACTCAATCTATGATCTCAACTATTCTGTGTAATATGAAGAAATGATAAAATACTAATAAAAAAATGTATGTCCAGTGAAGCACTTTGCAGTCATCTAGGACCATGAACGTTGAGTTTTCTAGAAATTCTGAAATGTAGAATTTTTATGTTACTGGGAAATTATGTATGTTACTTTTTTTTTCTTTTTTACCATGTTTCGGCTGCAGCATGTGACGCATCTCAGCCCACAACTGAGGCTGAGCTGAGGATTGCTCTTCTAGGAAAGACGGGATCAGGAAGGAGCTCATCAGGCAACACCATTCTGGGTAGGCCGGCCTTCAGGGTGGATGTCTCCCCCTGTTCCGTCACCACACGTTGCATGAAGGAGACTGGGACAGCAGGCGGAAGGTGCATCTCTGTGATTGACACGCCAGGGTTCTTCCACACAGACCTGTCCCCTCAGGAGGTCATAAGAGAAGTGGGACGGTGTGTAGCCCTGTCCTCCCTCGGACCCCATGTGTTCTTGGTGACCCTGAAGCCTGGCAGGTTCACTCAAGAGGAGAGAGATGTCCTGGAGTGGATCAAGGCAACATTTGGATCTGCAGCCACCAGGTTTACATTAGTGCTGTTCACGTGGGGAGACCAGCTGCAAGGAAGACATGTTCAAGACTTTATAGAGCAGAATGATGAGCTCTCTGCATTCGTCAGCAGCTGCCATGGAGGGTTTCATGTCTTCGACAACAGCGAGGAGGAGAATATGACCCCATGCTCACAAGTGGAGCAACTTCTGAGAAAGATCGACAAGATCGTGGCAGGCAATGGAGGCGCTTGCTACAGCAATGACATGTTCAAAGAGGCCGAGAATGCCATCGGGGACGCGCAGAAGAGGATTCTGGAAGAAAGGCGACTAAGGTGGCTTCATACTGAGGATGACGAAACTGAGGGGCAAGAGCCAGAGCTACAAAAGAGGCGGCGGAAGGAGGAAGATGAGGCCAGGCGGAGGGCAGAGAGGCTCTTCTGGTGCGAGTTGTTGACTGCCATTGGAACAGGTGCGGCAGAAGGGGCTGGGATCACTGAGACGGGCAAAGACAAAGGCAAAGCTTTGAAGAAAGTCAAGGTGGTGGAGAAGGCGGCGGCTCTGGTCACCTCGCCATTCTCCATCAGTGCAGCTGCAAAAGTGGTGGGGGGTGCAGTGAGGGAAGGAAGTAAGGTGCTCTACAAGCACCGTCAAACATTCCTACACTGAAGTGATTTCACACCGGGCTCACACATTGCTAATGGAGGGAAAAAAAACATTTCACAACATCAACAGACCACATGAGGTGCCGGCCCATCACATAATTGCAATTAAAGTGTTCACAAATCACAGTAAAGGCAATGTTAATAAATGATGTGCAATTTAATTTAGGGAGAAAAACATTTAAAGTAACAAAAAATCCTGACAAAAGCTAAAACGATAGCTTGCACTGGATTGAATTTATATTTATACGTCTCATTTTTGGCTTATGTTCTTGCAAAAATGGTTAGCCCTTCTACTCCCATGAAGAAATACATTCGCCCGAGAAAACAAACAAGGAAAAATACAAAAAGGTCACATCCTTGGCAGCAAGGGGGGACAGGTAAAGTATTGCAAAGGTAAACCGGGAGTGTCCAATAATTCCAAATGAAAGAAGGCACTTTATACTCTATCAACAAATACACTTTTACATACAATGTAATGTTTGTGATAATTGCAAAACATTTGAACATTTCAAACTGTAAGCACTCGTGTAGATTTCAGACAAACTATGGATCCGACAAACATTTTTGAGTCTACAGTTCGTCAGTTCATATTAAATTAAATGTAGGAATCTGCATTAATTTTTCTCTGCGGTCTCAGCATCTATTATTAAAGAAAACCTGTTCATATAGTGTAAAGGTGCCCAAATTTAGGCTGCAATTAAAAACATCAGATACATTTTCAGTGTCATGTTTGCATCTTACAAAAGTGAAAAACACGGAAACATAACACATCAAATAATGTATACCTACTTAAGACACAGATAAGAAGTACCAGCCAGGCAGGAACTAAATTTGAAGTAAAGCACTTGTTTTGGTCGACGGAATGTCGGCTCGTCTGTCCCACAGTTAAAGACGTACAGTTGAGGGGTGTGGTTTCTCTGCTCCAACTAGCGACTAGACAGGAATCGGCAGGCTCATTTTTCCTCTTCCTTTTAGCACTGCAAAGAAAATACAAACCAGGGATTAAACCCCCCCAACAATAATTCACTCCTGCTTAGCATGCGAGCCCACAGCAAACACTACACACTGTCACTTGCTTTTTTTGTGGGCCTTTCACTTGACTTGGTCTTGCAAAAGGGGATTCAAAGGTTGTGTTGTTTTTGTAAAGCAAATACAAGCTGAAATGTGGAACTTCAAAAGCTGGACTGAATAGGAACTTTAAAGGTGTGGTACATTGTTTTAAAATGAACATCTAACCCATTCTCCAATGCCATAGGTGTGGAAATAAATTACCGGCAAGTACTGGTGCTAGTCAAATAAAAACACAATGAAACACAGTCTTAACTTTAAAGACCAATTAAGAGTTTTTGTGTGACTTTTAGAAGCCCACTTTGCCCAAATAATTGGTCAAATTCCGAAATGTACAAACAAAGCATTATTTGTGGATGTAGTACGCAGTAATTTTGAGCTGCACTGCAAGGGTTTACTCAGTGTGTTTTTGAGTTGAGCTCTGTGACAGCAAACTAGTCGAGCCTGTACTAATTACTGGTTGCTACACCGAGTTAGATGTACAACATTATACTACTTGGAACTCTAATTGGATACAAGAGCTAAGGAAGTGTTTCCAATGCATTTTTGACTTTTGGCAAGCAACAAACAGCTGTCAGCATTTTCCGATGCATAATTTGATGCACTTTGCAAACATCAGGTGTACTTTATGAAGATGACAGATTTAAACCACAAGAGAACGCATTACCAGTCAATGTGCTGAAATCAGACCAATCCCATCGAGGTCACCTGAATTTTGCAAACTGCATCCAATTATACATTCAAAATGATGGAACTCATGTTGGAAATGTTATTTATCAACGCTATAATTGAATAAAGTTGCTTTGTTTTAAGAAGTGTGTTTTTATTAATGGTACTTCATTTATATAGCGCTTTTCCACCTTACAAGGCCCTCAAAGCGCTTTACATTCGGCTACTCATTCACCTACTGATGACGCAGCATCAGGAGCAACCGGGGGTGCAGTATCTTGCTCAAGGATACTTTGGCGTGGTCATACTGGCATTGGATCGAACCCACAACCTGTGGGTTGCGAGACGACCGCTCTACCACTGAGCCACGCCGGCCCCTTTACCCATGTATCCATACTTTGTGGACACCCTGTTAATACTGTACGAGCGTACGTGATACTAAAAAAGATCAATTAAGTCACTTGTACTATGACGGGAGATAATTCTCTCCTCCCCTATCAAATTTACAATATAATTTCACTGCTGTAAAAGTTTGAGCTCACCTCTTGTGACATAAAGGTAGAAGAAGTCACAGTAGAAAATGGTCTGCACTATGCCAGCCACCACGGCGATATGATCAAAGAAGCCCTCTGTGTGGTAGCGCCACACCCAGTTGCCGATGTAAAGGGCTCTGTACAGGCCGAGGAAGAACAAGTAGTGGGTGGTGATGGACTCGGCCTCGCCCGTCTTGGTAATCATGAAAAGCTGCGGCATTATGGCCACAGACTCCAAGAAGATCGAGAAGGTCCAAAGGACCTGGGTAGAGGAATTCAACATAGATGTATGACTTACAACTTACACGAATGTCACACTATAGAATAAAAGCTTGTTTACCTCCATGGGCGTGAACGCATAGTTCTCCAGTAAAGAAAGGCCAGTAACTGGCACCAACAGGAACTCCACACGGAACGTATCATTCTCAGAGTCGTAATTGCTCCTGAACCGCACGTAGATCATGTACACGGTAGCGTAGGACAGCGCCAAAAACACCACCTGACGGCAGAGTGGAACTTCTATTACAATGAATGATGTCAAAGGAACTTTTCTGCACACTCCTCCAGTTTTTTCCCTATTTTTTACTTTAATTTTTGTTTACTCATCTATCCATTTTCTATAACACTTCCTTTCAACTTCCAAAAACATGAATGTTGGGTTTACTGTTGACTCTAAATCAGGTGTTTCCAACTTTTTGGAAACTGAGAGATAATTCTTGATGATTACTGATTAATGCAAAGGACTACCAGTTTGGTACACTATTATACCATAAGGCGTTGGGGGGTGAGACATGCTGCAACATTTCATTTGTGCAAATCTTTGTGATTTACATGATCAAATTATCACTTCACATTCCTAAAAAAATCACAATGTCCAATTCCTGATGAGCTATTTTTTGGAACAGGTACCATTTTGGTGCTCCCGGCTAGAAATATGACATGAAAAGCATAATGTGGACACACCCCAAATCAGCTAATCCTAATGAGGATCAACAGTATAGAAAATGGATGCATACACATACAAAAAGAGGAGGGGGGGGGGGGGGGAAATCCTACACGATTAAAAATTAAGTATGGCTAGTGATATGAGGAATGAACAATAACGTTAATGATTACCATGTTTTCATCCATAGCTCATGTTTCTCCATGATTACGTCAACATTTCCACTAGTTCCACTGTTTTACACTGTTTTATGATACTGCAAGGAATATGGCTTGTTTGCAGTTAGTTTCCTTTTTGTAACTTTGTATGCCAGTGGCGAATCAATTTAGCTTAGTCTAGTTACCTTCATGACTGTGTTGTAAGGAGAAATGAATACGGTGAATAAGTCAAGGTATCTGGTGGTGAAGACAAGCGCAAACAGCACCTGAGACTTCCCAGAGATGCCTACAAACACAAACACAATGAGAGTGGTTAAAATATTGCAATAATACAGTAGGGGTTTGTTTTTAACTTCCAAGGATGTCTAATTATTTTCCTTTCTGTGACTCATCTAGTCTATATCTTTATTCTCTACTACAGCCTGCTGATGGCAAAAAGACACTCTCAGCTCAAAGGACATTTCCCACTCAGAACATCCTGTTTGACTTTTTACTATTCTAATGGAACAAAAGACAAAATGTGATCGGCATGATGAAGAGGACTGTATTCGAATTGAACCAGGAAATGTATTGGTCGATTCATGTTGGAAATTTTGCTCTTCATCTCCTTGTTTTGGAAAAGCAAGTTGTGGCTTCAAAGCGATCTTTCGATACTGGAGAGCTCTGAACAAAGTTGCAGGGATTTCATTCGGTTTGTTTGTCCTGCTCTGACCCTTGATGCGTAAGACTACAGCTCAATATATCAATGGCATCTTTATAAACTTTGTGTGGAGACAAAGCATAGACAGCAGTGTATGAGTGTCATAAATGGAACAGGAAGCAGATCACTATGCTAACTGCCACGTAGCTCCCACTCCTATAGCCTTATTATTCAAATTCCTCCGTTAAAACTTGTGATTGATATAATATTCCGCGATGTTCGAACATGTAGAGTAAATGCATGACCTGACTTCAAATCAATCAATGCCACCTGGCAAGGGTGCACAAATAGGCTAAAGTGCAAACATGGGGGGAAAAAATGTCCACCTACCTGCACATGATTTGGATTTGTGTATCTTTAATAAAAGAATTATGATGGCCACCAGATGCGACGTATCACCAGCCAGGCGAAACACGTTCATTTTGTTCCACGTTTGTTAAATATTTTTTGGTCAATGGGCCGACGAGCAAATGCAGCAAGTAGCGAGCCTAAAGGCTACAAAAAGAAAATGCCAAACGCTACTCGCTGTTAACCCAATTTGTGTGACGATTCATAAACAAAACTAAAACGTACACTGGTTAACTCCTGCTAACAAATCCTCCACAGTTGTCTGGTATGAAAGTTGTTGCAAGAGGAGGTGACGTGGCTGACGGCTTACGTAGCAGAAGGCGACGGTCCAGTTAAGTTACATTAAGGAACTAGACGGTTTCTTGTTTGAATTTCAAAAGTAAAAGTATTTAACGTCTATTTACACAGTGTGCTTCACTAGTTTATTCCAATTGAATACGTATTTGTTATTTCTGTAGAGAACTTTTTAATCAGGTGTGTATGTGAAAATACCAATTTATTTTTCATTTACATTGAGGTGTAGGTTTATTTTGAAGAGCACTATATTGTTTACTGTGTTTCTTGCATACAAAATGTATGCAAACTGTACGATGCGACGTCTGCCTCAATACATCAACCGTACTTTGAGTACAAAAAGCTTTTGTACTTTGAGTTGCTAATAGTATTTCTAATTAATATAATTTATATAATATTTTTATTATGAAACTGTTCTTAGATGTGGGACTCTAGGCCTTTCTTTCTTGCTACCCTTTCACTTAAAAGGGAAAGAGACACACATGAGCAAGAGATACATTTAAGTGAATTTTCCAACTCCTCAAGAAATACCAGTATTCTCCACTTTTTTTCTTCCACTTTTTTTCTTTTGGTGGTTGAGGCGGGGTGCGGATGCGGAGTTGCGTTCAACCGGATGTGGATCCACAACCATTGTACAGTGTACAAACATACCACTCATGGTGTATAATATAACCATTGGCCACAGTTTGGCAAATACACATGTAGATAGTTGTAGTAATAATTCATCAAATTTACATAGCGCTTATTTGGACACGCTAATACGCTTTACACAGCAGAACACAGCATTGACAACACAACGATAATAAAAAACAGCGAGATTAAGAAAAAGACGTTTAAACAGGTGGATTTTGAAGTTTGACTCTGTGGTCCTAATGGGTTGTGTACCCTGTACCCTCTCCTACTTAGTTTTCGCGTGCACTTGTGGTTTGACTCTATTCTTGGTTTTGTAACTGGGTCGACAGCGACCGCCTAACAAGACAATTAGGGCTGTCATTTCAACCAGAGCATTTCAAAATTTGGTGACTTTTTTAATTTACTTGTTGAAATAAAGGTTCCTGAAAAAGTAAAATAATAATAATATTAATAATAATAAAGGTTAATTAAACATATTTATGTGGTTCTTTTACTTTTGCAGTTATTTTCATTTTATTTAAAACAAAAAATGACGTCAGTGTCGACCCTATTACATAACACTAGTCCACCTCATGTTTGTTTGTTTGTTTGTTTGTTTGTTTTTTGTTTGTTTGTTTATTTACACAATCCCAAAAAAAGTATGGCAGCAACAAATTTAACTAAATACAACACATGTAAAGGTGACGTAGAAACCCATTACGGGCTTATCAAAGACCCCACCTAAGAATAATAAACTAACATTTAAATAACAAAATATACTATCAATTCTATGTA
This sequence comes from Leptonotus elevatus, assembly GCF_054856555.1. Classification (NCBI taxonomy): domain Eukaryota; kingdom Metazoa; phylum Chordata; class Actinopteri; order Syngnathiformes; family Syngnathidae; genus Leptonotus; species Leptonotus elevatus. The sequence continues at coordinate 49,379,769 of NC_141239.1, read as the reverse complement.
TAGCCTCAGCAAACATCTTTAACATAACTGAATTATTACTTTAGCAAAATAATTCCACAGCAGCACACATATTAAATACCGTATATACAATCAGTCAAGCTTCTGCAGCACCAAATCTCGACCAAATATTTTGAGAATTACAAAGAAAATGTTTTGAAAACGTTGAGGTAAGTCTGAACCATGTATTTCAATTTGAAAATAAATATACATAATTGAAGAATATTTACATCAAAAATAGCCAATACATTACATTTAAAAAAAAGTGGCAAAATGCTTTTGCAGCAATAACATTTTATGAAGATCTGTAGGAAAAGTACTGGCCTATACAATATTACAATAGGTGAGATATGGATAAACTAAACTATAATTTAATGTTAAAAACCCCTGAGATGAATGTACAAACGTACCAATTTCCCCAGAGATTTAGTTGCCTTATTGCAAACAAAACTAATATGCTCTTTCCAAGTAACTTTCTCATCAATTATTATGCCTAAAAATTTTGTCGATGTAACTTTGATAATTTCTTCCCATCAATCAGCACTTTCACCAAATCCAAATGATAATTCCTATTACCTGCAAATATCATAAAATGTGATCCCCCCCCCCACACACACACATTTAGTACCAATTTATTCATTTTAGTCTATTTTAAATAAATAAATAATAATTTAAAAATAATAATAAAATAATATATATATATATATATATATATATATATATATATATATATATATATATATATATATATATATATATATATATATATATATATATATATATATATATATATATATATATATATATATATATAAGAAACAATAGTGGCCCTAAAATGTATCCTTGCAGTACCCCACATACTTCTCGGACACTATGCCATGTTGCAATCATCGAAACCATCAATATTGTACAAAAACACGTGTATTTTTTATTTATTTAATAATGGGACAACAATTTTTTTTTAAATACAATACATCACTCTCACTGGAGATGCTTATTAATAGATATATTAACGTTTGAAAGATTGTTACAGCGTTTGATGCTTAGTTGTGATTGTGCTCACTGTATTTGCAGTGGCTAGTGTGTATGTAACATATTGCTATAATTTTGATTGTCAAAGTTAAACTAACAGCTACACAGCTATGGATGTTCTTCCACATCGATGCCATTGCATTAAAAAAACAAAAACAAAAAAATTGATGAAGACAAATGTCCAGACAGGGGCATCAATTGTACTCTAGACAGGACATACGGTGGACAAATCTGACCCCAAGACTAAGCTAAAGGTTATAGCAACTAATCTGACACCCAGGCCTGATTAGCTTCTATTTATACATACAGAGAGTCAGGTCTCCCCATCATCCTTCTCACCCATCTAGTATTGTTCATATTGTACAATGGGTCCCCACCATCAATTTCTCATCTCGCACTCAGACCTGATGTTCTCTTTCAAACAGGCAGTTGAAGTCATATACTGTATATTCATTTGATTGAATGAAAGGTCTATATTATTTACATTCTGAATTAAATTATCATGGGATTTATCATCATCAAACAAGTTTCGAGACACTGCAAGTTCATCTATTCATCCATTTGGCTCAACACCTTCCCCATACACTCCTTTCAATTTGCGGGAATCTCTTTCCAGCTTTTACTGTATCTTTGTGTTCGCCGCTCATGTGTTGAAGCTATTTACAGTTTGCACATCTCCTGCCACCCCCTTGTTTCTCCTCTTGGTAGAGTTACTCCCACATCCCTACTCCGAGGAGGTGGCGTTAAAAAAGGATCCCAATCAACGCTTGATAGGAGAGGGAACAATGAGGAGGTTGTGGGTGAAGTTAGGCAGGTTGAGGACTCCTTTCTACACAACTAGTTTGTGTCATGTATGATTTTATTACAATGTATGTGGAATTTAAATTGGTAAAAATGAATAAATTAATAAATGAATTACTGAATTTATTTATTCATATTTTTTTGCGATAATTACAGTACACAGTACTTGCATTAGTATCTCTAATTAAAAAAAAAAACATTATATATGCATTACTAGGGGTTGCATAATGTTGATTACATCTGTTTGTGTAAATGCATTTATAATGATCATATACTTTTTACAATCCTTCTTCTAAACATGGGATTTCTCTTAATATCACATAAACTAAAGTAGCTCATTTCAAAAACCGTCAATGATGTGGAATTCTAAATAGTCACGCTCCCATGTGGCCCCTCATGGCATCTATTGTGGAATAAGTGATGAGTCCATTGCAGCACAAAAGCAGAAAAGAATTGAAAGCTGCACAGCTTGAAAGCTTCAACAAACCATGGACACTTGCTGTGATGGAAGTATTTAGCATTATTCTGTGTTTACTCTGTGGGCTGTGGTTCTAATGCACAGACTTAATTTAAAAAATAAAAAATAAAAATCCTAAAAATGTACCTTTTAATTCTGTCATTCATGTTGTGAGTACAGAAAACATGATGGAAAACTTGACATTTTACACCGACACATATTTGTCTATACTGGAGTGCACCATCATCATCATCATCATCATCATCATCATCATCATCATCATCATCATCATCATCATCATCATCATCATCATCATCATCATCATCTTTAATTCACATCATCCCTCTTCCTCTCCCTCCCCTGACATACAGTATATTCCATGCTGTGCACAGGGCAGCATGACAGAGTAGTTTCAGACCAGGCTGCACACAGGAGAGCGCTCAGTGGCAGGATTACACAATCCGCAAAGGAGGACAATAACGGATTAAAAGGAAGAAATGATGAAGTATTGAAGAGGAAATTGCTAAATGAAAGTGAAAGAGAGGAAGAAGGAAAGAAACGCTCATACACCAGACACAATGAGACATGTTGGATAGTTGCTGTGGAAAGTGCTAGTGAAGCTAGACTTGTGAAGTTTTACAGAGAAGTTCACTTAAAACTGGCAAATCGCAATTAGGTGAGTATCTTTTAATTATAGTCACAGTTTTTAATGTCAGGAGATAACTTGTTATATTCAATATTGTAATTATTGAATGTGTCTGCTTAAAGCTGAACATCAACAGTCAGTTTATAAGTGTCATAATAAATAAAGAAGGTCAGAATACTAGTTTGCGCATCAAGCATGCTGGGTCAAGTATGACCAGGTCAACATTGGTCATCTTATGTTGTCAGGACAGGAGTAGGAAATCTCTCTTTGGCACAAGAGAGGCCACAACACTGGAAGGTAGTAAAATAAGAAGGAACATAAAGATCCATCAAAAACTGCTGTTGTTGCTGTTGCTGTTGTTGTTGTTGTTGTTGTTGTTGTTGTTGTTGTTGTTGTTGTTGTTGTTGTTGTTGTTGTTGTTGTTGTCGTCGTCGTGTACCTGTCATACAAATTGAAACTAGCTTTTGATCTTTCCTATATCGTAGAGTTTTAGTTTTCCACAGAATACGGGACCTTCATTCGACTTAACCAAATAATCATCTGTAAAAACATGCAGTAATTTAATAATCCACCCCCATTTACCACCACTATCACAGTGCAATTTTACAAAAATAATAATAAATAATAATAATTAAAAAAATTATGAATTATTGACCAATCTAAAATGTTGAAAATAAATCCTTTCCCTTCTACCATCCTATCCAATACATGCTTGAGACTATTGTGCATTTTGCGCAACCAATCAGAGAAGTGTATATTCTGATTGGTTGAGGAAAAATACACACACTGTAAACCTGAACATTCAAAATAATCAAATAGACTAAGTACACAATACTAAAAGTTTTACAAAAACTACTACTAACGCTTTGATGAGCAATTTGTACTAATATTTTTTTATTAAATTGAAATCTACTAGTTTCTGGGTACTTAAAAAATAAATTAGCTTTAACTTAATACAATTTTGTTAATTTGGGATAAAATATTTTCGGGCTTATAGGAAAACAGAAAAACTGGTAGTAAATTACGATTCAATTCAAATGTATTTCACGTAAAAGTTAAATAAGTTGTACCTAAATAAACATGTAAAAACAAACATTTGTTAAATATTAAATGCAAAATGTGTGTAAACTGAAAGAAAGGATGGGGGTAAATGCACACAATACACTATATCCATCAGTTTGAAATGCCAGTGGTGATTTCAACATTCTTTATTTTTTTAATGTACCATTTATCATTTTATTATCACTACATTACATCATCTTTATAGATGACTCTGGTAATTGAATCAAATGCATCTGAGATGGCTATTTATGACAATAGGTATGATGGATGATAGAATGATAACGCATCTCGGAAGACGGCTGTGGAACCCACATTAGAAAAATTCTCTGCAACTTATTGCATCTTATTTTATTCATCACTAAAGAATCACTTCTTTTCTGATCTCAGTGTTCGTGACTGTGACGAGCAGTCAGTCGGTAATGTCGGTGAGTCAAGTTTTGTCATGTGTGATCAAACACTCTGGACATTTTTGAAACCACACAGTCGATCAAGGAAATGTAGTTAAATAATAAAATTGTAACGCCCCTTTCACAAGTATAGAAACACTTTCTCATACTGTTGGGTGATGACTGAAATATTATGATACATTTCTACTGAACATATTGTTAAATATTATCTCAATAACAGTCTTTAAAAAAAAAAAGCCAAATTTTAAATGCAGAATATTAGTTTACATTTTATATTGAACCTTATGTTAATGTGCAATTTGTTGTAATGTTAATCTTGATGAGTGTATGTAACCAGTGGATTAAATGTGCCTTTCCTAATGTGTTGATTTCCTACTTATTGTATTTCAGCATTTTTAAACAATGTTTTCGTTGCATTGAAGTGTAATGAAATGACACAATCTGATATATTGGGTCCACCCTGCTACTTGCGACAGGATAATCCCGTCTCAGATGTCCGTAAAACATGTCTGAGTGAAATAGGGATTAAGTCTAAATCCACATTTTTATATCACCAATATAACAGAGATGATATAAGACTGCCCTGTGAATAGCGTGGACAAAACCAGATTAGGTTTTAGAAACATCCCGGAATAACAAATATGCCCTGATTGAAGTAATTCTTCCTGTTGATTTATTCAAATTCCAAATGGACAGTGTGACCATCCATCACATACTCCACACTCTAAAAACAGTTGGGTCAAAAATAACCCAATTATGAATCAAAAATGGATCGATCCACTTTATGGGTCAATTTGACCAAACTTTCTGGGTTGTTTTATACAAAAGGACCCAATTTTTTGACCCAAGTAAAGGATCTGACCAATATTTATGAATTGTTTTGACACTAAAAGACCCATTTCTTGACGCAAAATTGGATCAAATCGATTTTTTAACCCAACTGTTTTTAGAGTGTATGTGCTCATCTGCTTCTGTTCTTCTGCAGTGGTCTTCTCAGAGGCCCGAGTATTGCCTGCATGTTGGACGCCTGATCTGTGGGAGTTCTCAGACTCTGGCCTCCTACCCAAACCTCAAATGAGGGATTATTGTTGCCATGGGAACAAGTAGGTCCCACAGGTGATGGAGGCAGTCTTCTGTGTGGGACTGTTTGAATGGTGTCACAGATTGGTTCGGTTTTGGAGGTAGATGAACCCAGACATCAGCAATGATGCAGTATTAGGCAGGCCACAACCTTTTTATTTAGTGTCTAACAATCAAGGCATCTTCTTTTGACCATATGATTTTTATTTCTCTTCATTAATCGACTATAGTATGTGTCCCAGCCTTGCATAAAAACCAGGACTTGTTACTTGGATTATCAACCTACCAATATAAAGCTACAAAATACATATATTAATGCACGCCATGTAAGCACGTCAGCATAATGTCATTTGTCAGTCTTGTAATCAAAATTATTATTTTTTAAGAATATGGTTGGTAACTGGACACCTATACAGTGTGAGTCAGGAGTTTAAGGATATTTACAGCAAGCAGATTCTCACAAAGGCCATCCTGTACTGTCCTACACAGAGTTCTCCTCCTCATCTAGCACGAATCATATCTTGATCATGAAAAATTGTTTTATGTATGCGTGTCTCAATATCAGTTCGCTGTATCTCATTAGTTGTTGTTGTTGTTGTTGTTGTTTTTACTTGGCTCCTAATTCAATTGCCGGTAAAATAATGGATTATTCACATCGGTAGATATTACTCATCTGAACTCAATTAAGATCAACAAATCCGGAGTGGTATTGAATGATTAACAAAGTGCTTCATATTTAATTAATAAAACTAATAAACTACCTGTACATGGATAAAAGTGTTATGAACACTTGGACATGACACTTAAACTTTATTGAAGAAAATATGAGGTTGGTTTCTCTTGGCAACTATATTACTGTACAGTGTAAGAACATTCTTTCACACCAAACTACTCATTAAAGCATGCCAGTTTGAAGTTTGTTTTTCTCCAAACTACTTCCACATACATACAATAGCTGTAAGTATCCCTTTCTGTGTATATGTATGTTAATTCAACTCCAAATGGACTCTGTGACTGACTCAGGCCCATACACAAACTGTACAGTATATAATCTTATAATCTGTCATGACACTAATCCCTCCCATGAAGATAAACTGAACTCACCTTCCCAAATGGTAATCCATTTAAAGGAGAGACAACTTTTTAGAATTGAAATACTCAGGTAAGAAAATGTAGTTGAGATTTTTTTAAATTAGCAATAGGCATATACATGACATCCAATAATTATCTTTCATATGTCTTTTTCAGTGAATTTACTTAACTCAAATGAGTCGTGGGAACAACGTACAGTACAGTATACATGAACATTGTTTATCATTAGTTTGTTAACAATAGCTGCCCCGAGCAAAGAAATTTGGGGGCTCTTTTATGTAAATTATCAAAACTCACGTAAAAACACGTAAAAAAAAAAAGGCAGTTGGTATTGTTCTTTGGTGTATCATTTCACACTTGATAATTGAGCAGACACACCAGAGACCCAAAAAATACAATAAAAAAGTTGATTTTCTCCTCTAATGCTTAGAAATTAGACAACTGTTAAAAATGTAAAAAAAAAAAAAAGTAAAAAAATCTATTGCCATAACATCAACACATACAACTGACATGAATCAAAAGTCCTTTGCTATGTGTTATCATCTGTGTTTTTGTTGACTTTTTTTTGTTTTTGTTTACACCTGTTCTCATCAGCCCTGTTCCTTGTGTCAGCCAATCAGCTCCCTTCAGCCACTCGTGTTTTGTCGAGGTGTACCTTGTTGTCTTGCCAATTATCTTGTGTTTAGTTCCCTGGTTCAGTCTTTGTCAGATTATTGTTGTTGTAATGTGTCATGTTAGTAGTCATGTTATGTTCGACGACACATGGTGACTGGTAGAACGATTAAATGCTCTTCCACTAGATGGCAGAATTAATCCGTGTATCCACTTTTTTTTATTTTGCCATTTTTGTTTTGGTTGGAAGTTCATTACATATTTCTAATGCAAAATGTGGGAGATGTCAGAACAGTTTCAGGACTGGTATAAAAAAGATAAAAATCCAAATCCAAAGGACAGAAGGGTTTTTCTCTTTCCCAGCCAGTTGTCCTGCTACCACTCTAACCTGGGAACATTTGTAGTTTGGATTTGAAAGTCGACTTTTCTGACACCAGTCCTGGAACCTTTCTGACACACCTTCTACGTATCTCTCGTATAAATCCTAAGGTACTAACCACTTGTCATTTTAAATTAAAGTATACAAATTCTTGTTGATTTCATGACCCTCCTGCATGTCTGTACGTGGCTAACAAAAATGAGTCAAGATGGTTTACTCAATTGTGGCTGGTACATTAGCCTTGACCCCCATGTTTGCCTCACAGGTACAGCATTGTATCAAACAACTTACTAGAGGAAGAGCGTCTAAAGATCTGCAGCTTGGATCTCAACAACGGTCACACTTCCTCCGACGCCCTCTCGCACTCGGCCTGTGAGGCAAAACTCGACGGCGAGCGGAGGAAGAGGAGGCGGTCAGGAGCCTCCGCTGCTGTCCCCGGCACACGCACGCGGGGACAAGGAGGGATGAACAACTACAATGGGAGAGTTCTGACAAGGGGCTCCAGCCAGGTACGGAGCCGCTTTGTAAAGAAGAACGGACAATGTAATGTTGTTTTCAGTAACATGGAGGAAAAGAGACAGCGCTACCTAGCAGACATCTTCACCACGTGTGTGGACATCCGTTGGAGATACCTGCTGTTTATATTCTGCACCAGCTTCATCATCTCCTGGCTTTTCTTTGGCATCATCTTTTACAGCGTCTCCTTCTCCCATGGGGACTTTGAGGAGCACCTCACGGCAAAGGGTGAAGAGCTAGCAGCTAGTGGGCTGTATTCACCCAGTTCTGGACACGCTACAGCAGGCCAGACAAAAAGAATGCCTTGCATCCTCCATGTCCAGGGGTTTGTCGGTGCTCTTTTGTTTTCCATGGAGACACAGACTACCATTGGCTATGGCTGGCGCTGCATCACTGAGGAGTGTCCCGTGGCTGTCATAACAGTAGTGGTTCAGTCCATTTTGGGCTGCATCATTGACTCTTTCATGATTGGCACCATTATGGCCAAGATGGCGCGCCCAAAGAAAAGAAACCAAACGCTCGTGTTCTCCAAAAATGCGGTCATTGCCCTTCGCGACGGCAAGCTGTGCCTCATGTGGAGAGTGGGGAACTTGCGTAAGAGCCACATCGTGGAGGCTCACGTCCGGGCGCAGCTCATACGTTCCTACGTCACAGCAGAAGGAGAATTCATCCCGTTGGAGCAGATGGACCTCAATGTGGGCTACGATGAGGGCACGGACAGGTTGTTTCTCGTATCCCCGCTGGTTATAGTCCATGAGATAGACAAAGACAGTCCCTTGTATACTGTAAGCCGAGTTGACCTGGAGACGGATGAATTTGAGATTGTCGTGATCCTGGAAGGGATGGTTGAGGCCACGGCCATGACGACCCAGTTCCGTAGTTCTTACCTTTCCAGGGAGATCTTCTGGGGCCACAGGTTTGAGCCTGTCATTTATGAGGACCGCAACTGCTATAAGGTGGATTACGCACGCTTCGAAAAGACTTACGAGGTGCCGACGACACCCATCTTGAGCGCCAAAGAGCTGGACGAGACCACGAGTCGGACTTCCTCTGTGGTTTCTCCCATTTCTGCATACATGTCTTCAAAAAGAATGATCCCTTGTTCCGTCAGTACCTTCTGCTATGAGAACGAGGTAGCGCTGAGCTGTGGGGAAGAAGAAGAAGAAGACATCTTTGACTCCTCTCGCATCGTCGGGAAGGAAAGAGCAGAGGAGAGGAGGAGTTCTGTGAACTTCCAGAATATGTTCAACGACGCTGCCACCATGACATCTGGGAGTCACAATGTCATGTGTGTTCTGGACATGGACAATAACCAGATGGAGTTTGACATCCTACAGACAGCCATTCCACTTGATCCAGTGACCTATAAGAATGAGCCAGAAATTTGAAGAGCTCAGTGAGGACCCATATTTAGTACTTTTTTTGCAATTTGGGATTTGATACAGAGGAATCTGAACGCCTTTGCCTTGTCAGTATCGTAAAAAAAATTTCAGATGCGGAGATTCCCAATTAGGGTACAGCTTTGAAGTCTGCTGTGCACTGCAGCTAATTTGAGACCGCTTGCTCAACAGCTAGATTAGGTTTGGCCAATCCTGGTCCTCGAGGGCCGGAGTCCTGCAGGTTTTAGAGGTTTCCGTACGCCAACACACCTAATTCCTATAATCGGCTCATCAGCAAGAAGCCTGATAACGATCCTAATCGTTAGAATCAGGTCTATCATCAATATCTAAAACCTGCAGGACTCCGGCCCTCGAGCACCAGGATTGGGGAAGCTTGAGCTAGATCGTTATGTGGGCATACTATATAATAAAATCAGGATGTTTTCTGCCTGAAATGAAAATAGCCTATAACATGTTTGATTTTTTTCACCTCACAAGGTGATAAATAATTTTGAGCAAATTTCACCAGCCCCATTGTTTTGTCCCACTTTTACGCTAGCCTGAAAAACAGACTCATCGCTGAAACCAGCGGATGAGTCTGGTCAGTGTCGGCATCAAGCGCATTACTGAGGCGAGGCAAACATTACTAAACAGACAGTGAGAAGATACGATCAGCGAAGAGCGGAATATAATATTCAAATGTAAGTCCGTGAGTAAACAGTAGTAGCGATGGGCGGATACGGAAGAAATTAAACATGGCTACTCAAAGAGAGACAGTAGTGAATGACTTTTGTCGTCGTTGCGGGGAAAACATGATGATTCGTGTCATTGTGTGGTGATAGACTTCGTGACGTTACAAACGAAGAATATCACAGCAAATAAGTCAGCAAGCCAATTGTTTAGGCCATGTGTATGTCAATCACACAGTTGTCACAGCAATTCATAAACCAATAAAAAGGAATTTATGTTATATTCCTTATTTACTTTCACATTCACGTTTGCGTTCTCATTTTCATCCGCATTTGACTTCCCATGTTTACGTTATACCAGAACTAGACTACTTCCTGCTTCATTGTCTAAGAATCATGGAAAATGTAACCCTACTAGCCTAATGCTGCAGTTACTTACTTACGAACTTACTTACGAACTTACTTACGAACTTACTTCCAAACGCGAGCTGAGCTTTTCTTGAGGTGCGTTTCCAAGTTTACCACGTGGTATCACAAGGTACAAGGACACAGCCAGTTTCCAATAGCTGCCAGGACCGAGCAAAAAAGGTTGGAATGCGTGGCCGTGTTTAGCGCTGCTGAACTGTCAACCAAGATAGCATTTAGCAATAGCTAAAGTAATAACACAACCAGCGGACACCAAATTGACTAGCAATTAATTTTGTTCGAAGTAATTACTGCGAGAATCTATAGTATATTTGATTTTCAAGGATTTCAGTGAGCTGCCTGCTGAACAAACTATTTGAAATTGAGTCTTTGCTGAGCGGATAACCCCACTGTGCAACAGGCTTCAAAATGGAACACTGTTACAAATTGTTCCAATTTTGAAATAATATCTCCCACTTCAAATCATGAAAATAGAATTAATCCCTTCCAGGGTCTCCAGCTTAAACCCTTAATTAACTGTAAATGTATTTATCTGAGTAAAATTGTAACATTCTTAAATGACATAGAAGTGAATGTGCGTGTATTGTATCACCTCAGTTCAACTTTAAACCTCAGCTCTACTGTAAAGAAAAGGAACATCTTCAAGGAGGGCACAGACGTTTGGCTCTTAATTCTTTATGATGATATCACAACTAAAAACAAGGCACCCATGCAGTCATTTGACTTAAATGCAAATGAAGCATATTATTCCAATTTTGTTGACATCTTTATTGAAGAAGGGCGAACGCAAGGTAGAATTCTTGATGTTTTTTGGACTCATGTGATTTTGTGTTAATTGTTAATTGTTGCATTAATGTTGTTCTTTCAGTCATCTGTCATCAACAGTAGTACATTTCATCTTGTGTAAAATCACCTGCTTTGTTACAAGTACATTAAAAACAATTCCTGGCTGTAAATATGAGATTATTATAGTATAGTATATATATCATAGTGAAGAACCCCAGAAAGAAAACGTAATCTTGATAAGAAACATGTGATGAGGCTCCTTGAGAAATGAAACTGTTGACTGTTCAGGTAGTTATCACTCCATCTTGAAAAAGATTGTAACCCTGAAGTGAAAATCAAACATCCATATGGTTCAGAGGACTGTACTGAAATATTATCCTCACATTGGACAGATGTCAACCATGACAAGTCATTGTTAACAGAAGTAACAGAAGGGATGAGGTTTGAGTGATGTTAATATGTTTAATATATATATAATATGGTAATTTTATTCTATTTTCAAGTTTTGGGGATGTAAATGTAATATGAAATATATATATCAATTTTCTTGTAAATATTAACAATAGTAACTTTTTTTTGTTGTAACAGCTTTCTGCGTTTTTTTCCCAAATACAATTAATATATAATTTTAAATAAAACAAGATTCCTTTAAAAAAAAAATACCAAGCACTTTAATATTTTATGTTTACATTTCATTGTCATAAATAAATCTTTGAATTGTCTTTGCTGTTGCATTCTGCGTCACTACATGTCAGTGTAGCTATTTACAGTACAGAGGCCCACTAAAAAGCCCAAACAAAAACCTGCTCCTTCTAAGGTTTAAAATTAAAATTAAACAAAAAAATATTGGGAAGTGGTTTTGAAAGAAAATGACCAAAATGCACTAAGCGTGTGTGTAGACTTTTTGTGCTCATTTACAGTTGTTGTTTTTGTTTTTACAATTGCATAAACACTAAAAACAAAAGAATTACATAATTATCAACACTTTCCACTGAAGGAGCAAAATGTTGGACAATATTTTCACCACTATAAACACAAAGTCAGCCTCACATTTTATGCAGAACAATACACACTTGTAAAACACTGAACCCAAGTATATCATAATGTCATATCACCACACGCGTGAGCCAGTTGAATAAACACACACATTAGGTGTGCAAACACATGATTGCCTTATTGTAGTCAAGTCAACTTTATTTATATAACACCTTATCATGTAAAGTGCTTTACACATTAAAAAAACAACAACTACCCACTCCCTCCACCACCCACCCAACCTCTAGACACATAACACAATAACATCATACTCCCACACATAAGTATAATAAATGGACTAATTGCCACACAGGTGAGGATATACGCCATCCTTAGGGGACGTTCACACCAGGAGCTATGCCCAGCCCCCAGCCGCAAGGACGCCACCCCAGGCAAACAGAGGAAACCACCATCTGCCGAGCCAGCCGCCCCCTCCCCACCCACCCACCCACCCAACATAGTGGCAACCCCACAGCCAGAGCCGAACACAGCCCCCAGCGTGTACAGTCCCCAGTGAGGAACACTGAAGCTAAAACAGGATAGGATACAAATAAATAAATGAGTAAAATTAACAAGTAAGAAATACATAAAATTAAGTAAAATCAGAATGAAAACAAAAATAAAACAATAAATAAGTGAAGTAAAATTAACAGGTAAAAGACATAAAAATATAAAATCTGGATAAAATAAAGGTCAATCAATAAATAAGTGAAATAAAATTAACAAGTAAGAGATACAAAGCAGATCCAATAAATATGAAGGACCCAGACCATTAAGAGCTTTATAAGTCAATAAGAGAACCTTAAAGTCCTAAAAGACACAGGGAGCAGCGACTTAAAAATCGGCGTAATATGCTCTCTCTTTCTGGTCTTTGTCAGCACGCAGGCTGCTGAATTCTGTAGTAGTTGGAGAGTAGCAACCGTTTTCTTAGGAAGACCAGAAAAGAGAGCATTACAGTAATCAATACGACTAGAAATAATAAAAAAAACAGAGAGAGAGAGAATGTATGCAATTGCCCCCCTATGGCCTAAATAGGTCACTACAACCATAACATTTAACTTGAGAGGATCGGACGGACTCTGGCTATGTTCTTTAAGTAGTAAAATCCAGTTTTTATAACATTTTTAATATGTGGAATAAAACTAAGCTCAGAGTCGAAAATAGCACCCAGGTTTTAAGAGGGGTTAAGATGTAATGTTTTTAGTTTAGGTAAAAGTTTCTGTCTCTGAGCTTCAGGACCGATGACTAAAACCTCAGTTTTGTCCTGGTTGAGCTGTGAGAAATTTGCTGCCATCCAGAACTTCATGTCTAAAAGTTAAAGAGGACATCAAGTGATCCTGGGTAATCAGAAGACACATAGATATAAAGCTGAGTGTCATCAGCATAACTATAAAAACTAATTATGTGACTCCTGATGACGTTTCCTAATGGCAGCATATACAAATTAAAAAAGTAACGGGCCTCAAATTGAGCCCTGGGGAACACCACAGACCATGTCATGTCTCTCTGAAGAGGAGCCTTCACCCAGGGTAACATAAAATTCTCTGCCGGTCAAGTAAGATTTAAACCAGTTAAAAACAGTACCTGAGAGGACGATCAAGTTACAGAGTCTATTTAATAAAAATGTTGTGGTCAACAGTGTCAAAGGCAGCAGATCAAGCAAGACTAAGACGCAGAGCATGCCCATGTCCATATTGATTCTAATGTCATTGTGCGTGGTGTTTATGTGAAGAAGAGTATGTGAGGGCTCCAGGTGGCGGAGCGGTACTGTCTCTTACCTACGATGCAGGTTAGCGTGGGTTCGCTTCCCCGCGGGAGACCGTTTGTGTATGAGTGAGTGAAAAAAATAAGAAGGGTATGTGCAGTTCCATTTTTCGTCAGCAGGTGACAGTAATGATTCAAAATTGAATATTCTACGTTCAGTAGCTTTAAAAACTCTCAAAGGTGTTACAGAATATGGCATTGACCATTTATGAATTAGAGCCTTTTTATGTAATGTAATGTACATATTCAGGTGCTCAATTATATTTGGACAATTGAAATACAGTAACTGTAAACAATTGTCCTAACTTGGATGTAATGCTGAGTTTCCAGCATGGTTCTTTGCCAGGATTTGCCACAGCCCCACGAGTCTAAACCTGGTATTCTGATGAATATTGTGTTTGTGCTATGTAAATTAAAGTAACACTAAGGAAGTTTCAATTTATGTTGATTATGGCAGCACCATATGGACAAATGCGGTAATCTTATGCCTGAAGGAAGATCACATTTCCCATGATGACAAGCGCATTGTGTCATTTTTGAGCTCACACCAGCGAGTAAAAGCCGGGCCAATGTTAATCCGGGTAGCTTCCCTTTTTCTTTTTTCTTTTTCCTTTTTTGTCTCCTCAGACAAAACTTTTCTGTTGTTTTGCAACTTCTGCCATGAAAGCAGAAATCATCCATCGACATTCAAATTGACTTCCGTCTTTGTTACGAATTGGGAAAGGGGGAAGTGACATATGCCATTAAGCAAACAGCACATTTGTGGTTTATTGTGTGACAGTGTTCCTACCATCCTCCTCAAAATCGCTTAGTGCCAGTAAAAATGATACAGACCACCTCAGGCCATGGCAAAGGTATCATTCAACTAGTTCAATGCTTCATCAGAAGAGTTATGAAAATATTTGATTTAGGTTGAAAAGTTCTTTAGTGGTACTTTAAGCAGCAAATTCCACCCGTTTTCAGGGGGCGGCCATTTTGTCACTTGCTGTCAACTGAAGATGACATCACGGTTTCTCAGGGCTCAGGTAACGACCAATCACAACTCACCTGTTTTCTGAAGATGTGTTGTGATTGGTCACCACCTAAGCCCTGAGCAACTGTGATGTCATCTTCAGTCAACAGCAAGTGATAAAATGGCCGCCCCCTGATCTGAATAAAAACGAGTGGATTTTGCTGCATAATTCATATTCCAAAAAAGCAGTATTAATCAGAATGATGGGCAACACAAATCTGGAGTGAAAGAAAGTTACAACTATGACCCAAAGCACACCACATCATGTGTCGGCCATGGTGAAGGCACTGTTATGGTGTTGATATGTGTGACGGACTCACCGGTGTGACTGCTGCGATCAATCGTTAAGTGCATCCTGCATGCGCATGTAAACACTGTTGCATGAGGATTGGCTCGGAACTCTCACATTTATTTAACAGAGACGAAAGCAACACGTCCTTGAGACGTCAGACAGCAAAAGAGATTCAATCCCTTTTCGCCAGGGGCTGCGGATGGGTGCAGCTCCATTCTGTCTTGTGACCCGCACATAAAATCAAAGTGCTCTAGGCCCAACATGAGTTCTGGCCCAAACACTCACTCAACAGAGTCGCTGCAGTATTAAATACTAATCCAATCGGAAATCACTACTGGAATTTAGATAAAGTACTTTACAAGTACAAGTAGTTGTGTATTACTAGGAATAGTGCCAACATGATTACTGCTTGATCTATGTTGTCATGTTTTTTATATGGTGTGTACTGCATCCTCTTGTACTAGTTAGCCTACTTGTACATATCAAATCACCATCTGTAGTTTAATTGGTAACCTCCGTATTGTACTAGTTTGCTGTTCTGTATTGTAATTGAGTGTTTTAAATTTGTAGGGAAAATAGTGACCACCCCTCCTCTGGACGACATTCCCAGCCTTTTGTCCTTCATCCGGTCACCAGAAACATCAAGTGTAGCAGCTGTGGAAAAGTTTAAGAACCGGCAAGTTTAGAAACAAAGAGGACAAAGAGAGAGAGAAAAATAGCTGCCGCAAGTGTTCTTCTTGCCATGTTAGCATTCACTGATGCAGGGAGTGATGAAGTCCAGCCTGTTGAGCAAAATGTGCATCAGGAATGGACTCCCTGTAATGTAAAGCATTCCAAACTGAGCTGACAACTGATGACATTCTGAGCGTGGCATGTCCCGAAAGAGATTTTGATCCGACCTCACCTCAATTACAAAAAGAAAAAAAAAGAAAAAGTAAAATGAGTCAATTTCATCAGGTGTTGGCAATCTCGATGCGACTGAGCCTTGAAATTGATTTACTGTTTAAAAAATACAATAATAATAATAATGATGAATAAATAAATAAATAAATAATACTCCATTCTGAGCAGTACCATGCAATTCTCTTCCAAGCTGTCAGCACAGGTTTGACAACATGACATGAAATGGTCCACGTCTGCTCTAGTGAATTTATGTCAACTGACTTTTCCATTTGATTACATTTTGAAATATAGGCTACTACTGGTTGAAGCTAATCCTGGACTCATGTTTCATTATACTAAGATTTAATGTGTACATTCTTTTTTTATATGGTATGTCACATGATACCAGCCCAAAGCATTAATAGAGTGCTGTGCCATCTTTGTCTGATTTATTAAATTTTGGAACTTCATTTCAATAATCTGGAACTTTTTGGAAATAAAAAGATCTTACAAAAAAGAAAGAAAGAAAGGATTAAATTAATTATAGATTTGTACACAGAAAAATGATCACCATTAACTGTCCTCAGATTAAAGATCTGTTTTCAAAAATAAATAAATATCTTAATTTTAAATAGTTTTGAAATGATTGACAAATGATGCTAGGTGGCATATGACCATTTTGGACAATTAAGTTGAATAACATTTATTTTATGAATTTTACTGAAGTATCTGCATACATTTGTAATTATTTTTAAAGTATTTTTGCATGAATGTTAGGTTTTAATTATTCTTTTAAAATCTCACGTGCCCCCTGGTCTGCCTTCACGTAACCCATTTGAGAAACACTGCATTAGACCATAAGAATATCTTGCTTCATGGCCTAAAATATATATTAAGACTTAGAATGTTGATTGAGAATGAATGAGTTTGGCTGATCCTTAGCAAAGCTACAATCCAGTGTGAAAGGAGGTCACACTTGTGTAACCACTTTATTTCAGTTGCTAATTTTTACTTCCCTTCCCAAAATGATTTTTTTTTTAATTAAGTGAGTTTCACAGGTAAGTCACGTTAATGATGGAAATTTTATTGATGAGTTGGCGTTTCAACATGGGTGCTGCAAAATCTTACATCCAATGTACTTTGAAATTGTTCATGCACACTCGATGAAGGTCTTAAGAAATCAGCATCTTCCCATTTCAATCTTCATGACCTGTTTTGATCTTGCACTTCAAGTCAATGCTGTTCCCATGCACCAGCACTAAGTTGGACATTTGAGTCTCATGAGGACAGGAAGTGCAGAACTGCCGGTGACAAACATGAAAGCCAGAGAACAAGGGAGGAAGGGTCCGAGCCGTGCAGGATCTGGCCTGGAGGCTATCAGCTTTTCATTAGCGGGTCAGTGAGTGAATGAGAGTCATGGGTGGAATGGTTAAATAGGAGAAGCCAAGCTGGGTCACGGCGGTTATTAGGGTGATTTGGGGGCTCTGTATTGTGCATTGTCTATGAAGTGAGCGACAGAGGCCCAACAGTGGGTCTTTGTGTCAGACATTTAACTGCCCGTTAGCATGCTAATTATTGCATATTTGTCTGTGCATGTGTGTGTACGCCAACTGTTTTCCATCTTTCTCCTGGGATTTGCACTCCTCCAACGCCTGTTCTGCTGTCACGCCGTGGTCGCTGACAGCGAGATGATCTTTGTGTTACGCTCCCCTCCAACAGAGTTGGAACCGTTTGGCAAATTCATTTTTGCGTTGTAGAATATAACAATTTGGTTTTGACGTAAAAAGATGCGTATCAGACAAAAGATCAACAGTTCAGATCCTTAATTTCTGCAAAATTAGGCTACTGGTTTTTGAACATGTGATTGACGGTTTTGTTTCCCAGGATATGTCCAATAAAATTGATCATCAATACCATAAATAGCACTCCAAGTATACGCACAGATTTAGGTTTGGATTTTGCCGGTGAAGACTACATCTATAATTGTTAGAAGTGTAACCAACATGAAATCCAGAGAGCATTCTATGGATGGCAAACAAGCAATTGTTAACCTACTAGACCTAAACCCTATTGAGCATACATTTGACCTGCTAGAAAGAATCCTGCTGGTCATAATCCCTAAAACAAACATCCGAAAGGTGTTGTTTTGAAGACCCAAAAAAAGTATGCAATAGCGTGGTGATGTGAATGAGTCACATTCTGCAAGCGTCCAATTTGCAACTAAATTGTCCCATTCACTTTCATTCTAATGTTATCTTTTAAGATGTGGAAATTAAATGTTGACGTCTCTTCTCGTATTCATGTTTTGACCTCAAACATGTTCTCTGTTGACAGCAAAAAAATAAAACGGCTCCACATACTTTCAGGCTTGTCGTTTCTATTTTCCTCACTTCTCTTGTCTTTGCTGCGAATCTTGATCTGTCCCTTGAAATAATCAGCTGCCTTGCCATCCTTCCATGCTTCGATGACTATTGCTTTAATTCCAATGATAGATCCTTTATTGATCCCTCCAGAAGGGAATTCACAGTTTCAATTGCAGTCAATGTAGGCATTGTTCTTGTGTGTAGAAACCGAAAACACTACCATCAGAATTAAATACTGCTTCCATCCTGTTTCTTTTTTTCATACGGATTAGGGGTGTTCAATTACGGATTCCCAAAATATTTGGGACCAAAGCACGACACCCTTGAAAGGAGGAGAATGGGTCCAAACCAAACTACAAGGCATATGAAGGCTCACATGTGAGAAAATAACTGTTTTTTGTTTTTGTTTTGTTTTTGAGCAACAGAAATACTGTTGGTGATGAATGAGACAAAGAGGTTACACATGCCACACATTTGTTCACTAGTGACAAAAAGATTCATGCTAAATAGGGATGGGTGAGTATCCGTATCAAGACAATACCTGGCCTTATTTCAAGGTATTGATATGAGTGACAGCAGCTGATACCAGTGTCGGGCTCCCTCTTGTGGCTGTTTCACCATCAGAAACTTGCCATAGGTCTTTCTTTATAGCATAGGTGTCAAACACCGGTCCAACACAGCTGATATATGATCATCTTAACAGCAAGCTCTGTATAAGCCTGATAACGATCCTGCTGATTGGAATCAGCTTGTGTTGGAGAACGGAAACATCCAAAAGCGGCAGGACTGCGGCCCTCGAGGACCAGAGTTTGACACCTATGCTTTAAAGGAATGTTCAATTTTAAAAAATGGACCCAACTTTGAGTCAAGAAATGTTGGGTCAAATTGACCCAAGTAGAGGATCGTTCCATTTTTGACCCATTGTTAGGTTATTATTGACCCAACTGTTTTTGGAGTGTACTTTTAGGAAAATTGTATGTATCAAAAGTAGTAGTGGTATCTGTACTTGGTATCGGTTTTGGTGACGACTCAAGAGTTGAGTACTCGAACAGGTATCGGTCTAAAGAAAGTGTTATCGAACATACCTTATGCTAAATTGGGGCGGAGGAGTGAATGTGGTTTTTTTTGTATGTTTAAAAAAATAATCATAAAATGAACGACTTATACATAAAGAATTTGCTCAACATTTACCATTTACTTAAAATTGTTTTGCCATTAGAGATGCTGTGTTGTGTAATTTTATAAGCAAAATGAATGCTGAGCTGAATGATAAACTGATACCTGTCTCGTGACTAAAATCCATCCATCCATTTTTTTTATGCCACTTGTCCTCATAGGGTGTTGTTGAGTGTGGTATGTCATACCCCAGACTGGTCACTAGTCAATGACAGGGCACATTTAGGCCCCGTCCAGACGGAAGCAAAGCCGGGATGCCCAAATGTGGACATTGGAGGTTTCTGCCTGATGTCAGCAGCTGATAATAATTTAGTGATTGTCTTGAAACAATATGTGCAGAATGTTAGCCACCCAATATGTAACCTGTTCTGTGTGTAAACAGATGAGTACAGCGCTCTAGTAAATTAATTTCTGTGTGTGTTTTAACCATCACTTATGAGGGCGGGTTGGAGAATTTTAGGGTTATAGGTTTTGAACTGGAATTTGTTGCAGTTTCTGGTCAAACTCGGTTTGGCATTTAGAACGGGATAACTAGATTCTTCACAAGGCCTGCCTGCGTGCGTGTGCTGTCAATCTGAACAAGCAGCTGTGGGCCCTGCATTTGAACCCGAGCTCACAAGGGCAAAGACAGGCAGGGCCGCAGGGCGAGAAGGCGATGGGAGAAGGGAGCGTCACCCGACAAATTCACCGTCCCCTCCTCTTTCATCTGCGTCTCTCAGTATCCAACAACAAACTCTTTCATTCAGGCATCTTTGCGGCCAGCCACCCGCAGACCCTCGAGGCCCTCGCCCATTCACTCTGGTTAATTCAATGTTCTGTGAAAAACTCATGATTAGAAAGTGACTTTTTTTTTTTTCAGAATAGATTATTTTCCATATCTTGTCTTCTTGCTAAAATGCTTAATCTGCCAATTTTTTTAAAATTAATTAATTAATTAATTCTGTCTTCAAATCATTCAATGCAAACAGGATTGGAACACGTCACGCGCTTGATTAAAAGAACATTTTTGCAAGAGTCCAAACTGCGCGTTATGCTCAGAGATGAAGCCAATGCCGAATCCTAAGGCAGTTTTTGTGAACATCGTTAAAATGGGACATTTTTTGCAAGGCAGATCATGGCTGCCAAAACAGCAAGCAGTTGGACAAGATTGAGAAACACCCCAACAAAGGAGACCCTTGTTTGCAGCTAAATTCTTGCACATCATTTTCTGAATGTTCTTGCAAACATTCTCCGCGTCCTTCGCCCTCCACCCGATTCACAATTTTCAATCAGTACCCCCATCCTACAGAGACGCCATCCACTCTATGTATTATGCATACGTGTAGAGATGTAAACGATACGAACCCTTTACACAGCCGACGCATTTAAAGTGGCAGATGTACGATTATTATGGGAATGACTGTTGCAAGCTATACAAGGTGCCATTTGTAATTCTCTTTTGCAGCTGCAGCAAAGCTCTAGTCGCGGCAAGCCTGTTGTCAAAGAGCGTGAGGCTTGCCACTGTGTTCATGCTAATCATGCATTCATCAAAATGTAGCCGTTGCCAAAAGATCTGAAGAAGATCTGTTATCAGCATTTTATTGATGACGGCCTTTTTATGTTTGCTGACTACGGGGACAAATAACGTTTCTTTGAGCTGGTCAGGGAATTTTGTTCTGTTGGATTTTTAAAGAAGATTTCACAGACCGTGAAAAACATTGGTAATTAAAAGATCTATTTTGGAGTGGCATCACATCATCAGTTGTTCTGGGAAAGTACCACATGGGAAAGGGCAGGGCCTTGCAAGATCATTACAAACGCAAAAAAAGAAGCTAGGATTTCATGTTGTATATGATCACGCTGTAAGTAATAATAATAATAATAATAATAACCATAAATATGCAGGACAAAATCTAATACACATGTGGTCATCAGTAAATGTGAACAAACACAAATTCTAAGCAACTTCAATTTAACGTTAGACAACGTGCATCAGTTTCACTTGGAATAAAACTTAACGTATGTCTGAAAAGTTGACTGTGTTTGTCTTCCATACAAAAATGATTTGAGCCTTGCAAGACATTTGCTGGAAGCAGAGCACGGGGTTTGTGTGGCTGGCTGCAGAAATGTCATCGCAACCTACTTGCAGGCGTTCGTGTGGACTTGAGCCAAACTGAAGATTGTTTAGGCCGCAACTCAAACTTAACTAGGGGCAATGCAAATCACCCTTGCACGGTTTAATACGGCGTGGAGAAAAACATCAGAGAAGCCCCGTGAGGCATACAGGGAGCTTTTAGAGCTTGGGGTTGCATTTTAGCAAGAGAGCTTGGCAATTTGAAATATAATGTGATATATATTTTAGGGGTGTCAAAATGAGTGCGTTAAGTTTGAATTAATTTAAAGTTCCTTTAACGCAACAATTTTTTTTTTAACGCACAATTAATGACCACCGCTTACTTGGAAAGCCTGTACTGAGGGAATTCCAGTCGCAACGCAGCAGACACGTCCACGTCAACATTTTGCAGTAATAAATGTAATATACTTTACAATTTAAAAAATTTGCAGAATTTCACAAGTTGCTTTATGTCAAAGATTAGATAGCTCTTAATATGAAAAGAAAAATGCACTGAGCTGTCACCACCGTCTTACAAATGCAATTATGCCATCTAGTGGCAGAAAAATTTACTCAACACAAACCAACATCACACTCGTTTTTAATAGTACAGGACTTTCAGATCGTGCACGTACTCGCACGTGCACTAAGAAGGAGCCTGACACTGCGATGCTGCAGTTACGCTTTGGGCCAGAGGTGGCAGTCGCGAGTGAAAAAAAGTGACAAACTGCACAAAGATCCTTTGATTTTAACTCAAATTTATGAATTATTATAAAATTACTATATCAATGACTAAAAGATGCAGCCATATTTCTATTAGTTAAAAAAAAATCCGCTTTTATGTTAGCAAGAGTATGAAAACTTAGAAAACAATATTTTACTGTACATTTAGAAGTGATATAAAAAATTGCGAGTAATCGTAAGTTAACTATTGAAGTCATGCAATGTATTACGATTAAAAAAAATTACTAACTTTTGAGCAGCGCTGTATACATATATATATATATTATACATATATACATATATATATATATATATATATATATATACACTATAAATATATACATATTTTGTTAATCGGTTTAGGTGAATCCTATCAGAAGTGACATCCGCCAATATCCATCCATCCATCCATCCTCTGTACTAAACCAGCTGATTGTCAAATCTCTCTCACACTCACACCATCACTAAGTGAGGACTGGAGCGCAGCACCATCAGTGAGTATCAGTTCAAAGGAGAATTAGCGATTTTCAAATAAATCACTTTTCGGCAAATTTGTTAAAAATTTCATTATTGCTGGAGTAGTAGCCTACATGATAAATATGATCTGGTGGGGAAAAAAGCAGCAGCCTCTGGCCCCATCTTATATCTCTAGGTTGAAAATGTATTTTAAGCTGTTGGGGGTGTGAACACAGTCAACTTGACTCATCGCTTAACAAAGAAACTCCTTTCATTCCCTATAGATGGTGCACTTGTAGTCGTTGATATGGTGAAGAAGAAACTGATTTTGCTAGACTCCTGCGGCAGTTTGAAGCCAGCAAAGTACGTTTGGAAGGAACTGCAAACAAACCTCCACGGGCGGAGGATGATATGAAGTTGGCTTGGGAGATTACAGATCTGTGAAGTGAGCACTCGGAGACCACTTCCCGCACCATCATCGATCGTGTTCCATCATCAAGCTATCATCATGACTGAGACTATAGTGAATCAGTAAACGTCCAAAGTATCAACTCCACTCGGGTGTTTCGATGCCACAAAAGAAGGGCACGGTTTTAGTCCGTCTTTTTAAAATATACGACAATTACTTAAATTAACTACGTTATAGTGATCATAAATACGTTTAAATAAAAGTGTAGTAGCATTCACATTCACGGTTCCTTTATTTGATTTAAAGCATGACAACATGAAATTGAGTGAGGACTAAAAAATTAAAAAATCAGCCACTCATAGCAGAACATTCCTATCGCTAGCCTCAACAAGCCCCAAGCAATACCTCACATCCATATCTTGATCCCATGTAAGACTTTCCTTCAAATGTTACCCCTCACACATTCAAAGTGACCAGATTATTTCCGATGAAGCAAAATACACAACGAGCTATTCATTAAAGCAGCACGTGCAGATACACGTGCGCACACACAACAAATAAAGAAATAAATCCAAAAGGTCTCTCCTCCAATCTTCTAATGTCATTTTTTCTTTTGGCGACAAACTTTTACATCAAATTTGTTAAGTATGCACATTCATCACCAAAAATCCAGAAGAACCTTTCACATTTAAAAGGCCATCAGACAAAAATGTAATCAGACTAATAATGTATATGTTGTCAATTGTAGCTCCCTCCCATTTAATAGCTCTGGTTCACGTTTACATTTTAGATCATTGCTTTGCACAAGATTAAAAACGAAAGGCTTGTCTTTCCTTCTAACCTAACTTAACTTAATTCAAAAAAAATTTAAACAGTTGACATTTTTTCTGATTTGCTTGTTGTTCGAGTTTACGTGTGGCTAAATTGCAATCAAATTGCAGATTTACGTTCATATTGCTGCAAGGAACAATTGCATATATCGTCTCACTACATGCTATTTAACACCATGTGTAATCATCAGTGGTCAGCATGCATTTGGCAAAAATTGGTCCTCCAAAACCGTAGATCATTCACTGCTTTAGCATTACCAATGTTTTCATTGACAACGTGTATATTAAGGCTGAAGGTGCGGTTGCTCTATAACATCACATCTGTGGAGATATTTTGGCTCTCCCTTGCAGAATTGCTCTAATTTAAAAAAAAAACGCACATACACATACTCACCCACATACAAAAAAAAAGAAAAGAAAAAAAAGAGCAATGATGATGACATTACCGAATGAACAATACTGAGCTCTTTTAGGAAAACAAAAGACAACAACAAAAAAAAGACGAAAAAAAACCCACTGCCCTACACTTAAAACAACGCGACAACAAAAACATTTTCACGGTTTTGGAAAATTTGCTAAATATACTATAGTAGTTTGTCGTGGTCACACAAACTAACTCGGTTGGAGGACACATCAGCGGATCATGTCTCTGAGCGTCCCCAGTCAAAACAGCCAGAGGTCAGAAGAATCAAGCCTGCAGCACACAGCCACCCTGGCCTTGGCCCTCCACCTGTCAGTTGGCTAAGTGCCATCTGGTCTTTTGCCCTCTCGTACATTGAGATGCTTTAAACCCCTTTTATTTGTGGGAATGCCTATTGATCACATCATTTGATTTCACCTGTATGAAAAGCAAAGAACCGAGGCAGAAGGAGAACAGAGTCAAGATTTGGATTCTTGCATTCAACAAACAATGACAAAAAAGAGGGTGACTTTCTTTATTTTGGGGCACAGACTGTCGCGTGGCGTGGACAGGGGGGGTCTTTGTTGGCAAAGAGCAGCGCCTGTGTTTATATCCAAAACTCCCCAGTCAGCCTCTCCTTCCTCCTTTTTTCACATGGACCGACACTGTTTGCTTAAAACGTGTGCTGTGCATTACATTCACTCACTCTAGAGCCACATTTTACAACAATTTTTTTTTCCATTTAAATCATCAATACAGTATCAATCATAGTATGTTTTTTTTTTCAATCATTTATAATGGGTGTCAATTAAATACCGATTTTTGCTGGTCACAGGCCGGTCCGGTCCCTATTTCCAAATATATCACTGGCATTTGACCAAAACTTGGTACCTACCAAAAATGGCACATTTGTTCAACCAAGCATGAGCAAGCCATTTTCGACACTATAGATTGAATAACAAGCAGTATAGATTTTTGAGAGAGAGAGAGAGAGAGAAACTGAAAATATATATATATATATATACCTCACCCAAACACATTGTATAATAAAACTGAGAATTGACCACCAAGACGTTCCCAAAAAGCTTTGCTGGGCTGGACATATGCACAATACTTCACCTACACAAAATGTTGCAAACATCCCCTTACAACCAATTCTACCAGTGAAAAGTCGAAGAAAATGCCAAAAGAAAAAAACTCCACTTATGCGCACAGTTAGACTGTGATTTGCGCTAGACTGGGATTCCTGGGATTAACCTGAAAAAAAGAAATTTGTTAGAAAAATTTGAAAGTTGCTCCTCAATCCAAGTCGTTGATTCGCCACACTGTGAATAAAGAATCTTTATTGTCATTGATAATGTCTTCTCATAATTAATGAAAAATTTTAAATGAATTATTATCAATAATCATAATTATTAACAATGATTTAATAAGGTGGGGTGGACATCTGGTTGGCACCACCACCTCAGTGCAGAGGTCTGGCCTTCCCGCATGGAGTTTGCATGTTCCCCGTGCCTGTGTGGGTTTTCTCCGGGTACGGTGGTTTCCTCCCACATTCCAAAACCATGCATGGTAGGTTGATTGGACACTCTAGGCTATACGTTCACACTGGAGGTCTTATTGCTCAATTCCGATGTTTTGGTGAAATCCGATTTTTTTGAGTAAGCGTTCATATGAAAGTGACCGAGGTCGGATATGAAAAAATCAGAATTAAGCCGTTCAGACTGGCGTAAAAAAGTCAGATACAGCAAAAAAAAATCCAATCTGGGTCGCATTTGCCTGCGGTGTGAACGTAGCCTTTAATTATATATTGGTGATTGGGCCAACCGATATTGGTTAATCTGTGTTAGAGGCTGACAAAAAGAGTACCACTGATTGTCACACCCATCTATGGGGCAAAATTCATTCTCCGCATTTGACCCATCCCCTTATGGAGTAGTGAGTAGCCGCAGGGGCGGCGCTCGGGAATCATTTGGTGATCTAACCCCCCAATTCCAACCCATAAAGAGTGTCAAGCAGCAAGCAAATGGATCCCATTTTTATAATCTTTGGAATGACCCGGCCAGCGATTGAACCCACAACCATGGCCACCCAGTCTCAGGGAAAAAACTCTACCACTAGGTTACTGAGCCTATAGCAATCTATCGATAGACACACATTTCCATTTTTAAACACTATATTTCAATCACTTATAATAATTAATAAATACATTTAGAAGACAATTGATACAATACATATATTTCCAACTGACCGCAATCTAGACTTACTTTCTATTGTAACCAATGTCATTGGTGCTAACCAATAAAATTGGTATGCCCATAACCACCTGGAATGGTCAATGTCTGACCAATCTATTGGTTAATCAAGCCAATATGACTATAACTAGATTATGTTTTGTGTTTTTTTAACCAATCCATTTTTACACTCACTGTAAAATGAAATTCTGAGAAAACTAAATAGGTCATTTTCATGCAAGTGATGAAATGATGTAGTTAACATATTGAAAAAAATCCTGTTTGCTCATTTTACTTTAGATGTGCGAGTCATTCACACAAAACTATAAAATTGTGCGAGTTGTGTCCGCGTATAAGTGATTGAGGTGAACTTTTGGAGCTTGGGCAAGAGGCTAATTATGTGGAATGCCATTATAAGTACTGAAATGAAAATGAAATAATACTGCATGTACGTGTAAATGCAAACAATAATCACACGTGAGTGGGAGCAAATCCCTGAACACTCCAATGCATAAATGCGTTTGATTTGTTTCAAAAGCTTTACCTAAATTCAAGAGGGAGCGGGAGCGAGATCAACTTTAAGCCAATCACATGCCAGTTTTATCCGCGCAAGTTGCTGTTCCTTTAAGACTTATCCTCCCTCGTTTTACTTTACTGTTTTTTCTCTCTCTGGACTCATACAAGGAGCCCTTTAAGGCCCGTCACAGTCACACAGAGCGTGCATTCATAGCCTGGCTCAGCGACCGAGGGGGCCGGGGAAGCCTGCAGTGTCACCGTGGAAAGAAACTGAAGGATTCTCCTGCACAAGCCACCTTCAACTTTTCCGCAGTACTGAAGTAAGATACTCAGCATTTCTTCTATTTTTGCTGCTATGCCTGCTCTCAATCTGTCTTCTTTTGCAAATTTGAGGCAAAGCCATCATAAGCTCTTTATTTGCGCTAAATAGCTGAAAAAGCAACTGTCATTCATTCAACTATAATGCAAACACTTCATACCTCAATTACAGATCATTTTAAAAATTAACCCGTTCTTTTAAATGACAGATTCCCTTTGTGTCCTTGTGTCAACATTGTGCAAGTTATATTTGGGTTATTTCATATTTGCTATCCAGCCTGCTGAAGTCAGAAATTTGGTCACGTTACAAAAACATTTTTGTGATTTGAATTTGTTTTGATAAAGTTGTTTTCAGTTCCTTAGTGATGAGAGCAACGTCCAATTAAATGTGAGTTATTGTAACTGGACAAAAAAGAAGCAAATTAGAGGCCAAAAAAGTGAAATTAATACGTTCATATTCATGAAATTCCTCGTGTGCACTAAAATAAATGTAAATAAACAACAAGAGTACTTTGTAAACTATTAGGTTATCATGTTGTATTAAAAAAAATAGCACAAATGCAACAAACTGCTTGGAATTTTGGAGCCATGTTTATGTCTTTTTTTCCCTCGCAAGTATGGACCATTTAGGGAATACAGTAGTTTCAGAAGACAGTTATTTAAATTTGAAATAAGTAAATCATAAGAAGTACAGGTAGCAAAATGTCAGCTAAAAATAAATCACAAAAAAGTCTAGTATTATAGTACCTTATAAAGTTGGGGAGTTGTTGAAAAGGGTGGGGCAAACTCCCAACGGAACCATAAAAAAAAAAAAGGTAACCTTTTATAATATCACCGGACGTGGGCTAGAGCTGAAATTGTCCCGCAATTTACACCGTCAAAGTGGCAAACAAACAAACCACTGAGTTGTATGCTGCTGTGAGTGTAAAGTTGGGACGGGGTGTTGACTCAACGGACAAAACAAGGACACATTTTGCTGCCTGTAAAAGACGCGGCCCTGTGCAACAAGCGCACTGTGTCAAATCACACCACGCACACACGGACTGCGAGGTTTATATTTCCACAGCCAGGCCGTGTTTATCCAAGAAGTGCAATGTAAATTCGAGGTCTGTGCTTTTGCGGCCTCACATCATTCCAACACTTTCTCTCCTGAGAGCTTAGAATAACTGCCAAATCTTGCACAGCAGTAGCTTATTTTTGTGGGGTGGTTTGGGTGATGCTTACGTAAAGGAACCAACACGTGTACCAACTCTTTGAATTACTTGCAACTAAAAGATTAATTACTGAGCTTTTTTATTTGGAAAGGAACAGCGTACAAGCATTGATTTGAATTACGCTACAAAGAGGTTGCACAACTGTCACTCTATTCTACTTTGTCAGAAATCAGACAACAGTAGGTATTGATTTCTGATTTCCAATTTCTCATTCAATGACAAACAAAGAACTGCGTAGAAAAACCTCACAACAGATTTGTGGCGCAACGGGGGTTACCATCGCCCAGGGCAACTCAAGTATTCACTCCAGCTCAGTGGAGGTCTCTTTTACACCGGTCCATTATTAAGCCTTTTTGACTTCAACGTACTTTTTGCTTACATTTGAGTGTGGAAAAAAACAGCCACAGCAGACGTCTATAACAAGCCACTCATGTTTGTGCCATTGTGCAACACTTTATGCATTAACCCACACATGCACAATAATGCAAATGTTAGTCTGGGGAGGGGGCAAATGAGCATGGCCATATAACGAGTGAAGTGCTAGAAGAAAGAGGAGTGGGGAAGCATCCATAGTCTTTGTTTTCATGTGTCTTGACTCAACATTAGCCGTTAGCTTGGAGAAAAGGATGCCAAACAGATCATATCAATCATGAGTCAAAATGTCACTCTTTCACAGTGAATGAATCACTTGCAGTACAATCTTTCACTGAGTCGCTGTGAATGATGTCCGCCCCGCCCACCGTGGCTGTGTGTCTTTCGCAGTTCCACTCTTGTCCGGCTGGCACGCTCACAGCTCAGCTCTAGTGAAGGAAATGATTCCGTTCATAAAGTGGTTCCATTCAGTATGCTCCCTCAAAAGACATGTCAGTTCGGACAAATCATTTGCGAAGGACGAAACACCAGTTAAAGGGGAGGTTGACGCAAAAAAAAATCTTTACAAGACTATGTTGTTTACACTAACACTAGTTTGAACATAGCATTCTGATTAAAATCTGCAAAATCCACTCTTTTTAATCCATCTCAGAGGGCGGCCATTTTGTCACTTGCTGTCAGCTGAAAATAACGTCACAGTTGCTCAGGGCACCGGGAATGACCAACTACAGCTCAACTGTTTTCTGAGTTTGGTCATGTGACATTCACAAACTGAGCCGTGATTGGACATTACCAGAGTCCAGAGCTGTGATGTCATTTGAGTCGACAGCAATTGGCAAAATGGCCGCCCCCTGAGTTGGCTAAAAACGGTGCATTTTGCTTTTTTGTTCATACTCCACAAACACAATATTAATCAGAATATCACACTTAGACTCATGGGGCTACATAGAACATATTGTGAAGAATATTTTAGGGTTGACGTTCCCCTTAACCAAGTGATGAACTTGTAACAATAAAGGTACCACAGATTTGAATATGGCTGCAAAAAATAAAAAAATAATTAAATTCACTCATATTCTTAATTATGTCTCATAGAAGCTTCTAGAATCATGTCCACCACTAATTCTACTCTTACGCTTATGTTGTTTTTGATGTCGTTGTTCTAAAAACCCTTTCATCAACATTCTCCCCTCAACAAAAAGCAACATCCTGAAGTTCTGCTGTTTCAGGTCCCACCTGTTGAATTTCCATCGCGGGAGCCTCAGAGGAGAGAGACGCCGGGAAGTCATCAGATAGGTGGGCGAGTTTGGTGCTGACAGCCGTGCTTTAGCTGGTAAACTGGGGTCTAAGGTGCGCACTGAGCCGCCTATGATACCAACCACACGGATGGAAAGAACTTTGATGTTCAACCCTCATAGAGTTTTACAACGGAGGTTGAGAGTAGAGACAGATTGGCAGTTTATATTATAATTCAACAGAGGTCAGAAGAAGATCAGACACACTAACATCGGTCGGCCCATTAGTACATTAGAGTAGGGACAAACAGCAGGCAGCCAACAGGTAGAGTTTAAGGAAAACGTCAAGCACCCTCATGAAGATGTCCAGAGAGGAGCAGAGCTTGTCAGATGTCGAGCTCAGTCCCGGCGTGTCGGACGACAGCCGCTCCCGATCACCTGGTCATTCGTCTGGTGCCGGTGGAGATGAGTCGCCCCTCCACAGGCAGCAGCTGCTGGCGGTCCTGGATGATGGCGCAGGGGGCCACCCCCCCGGGAAATCCGACGATGAGGACGAGCGCTTCCCCGCGGGGATCCGAAAGGCTGTCAGTCAGGTGCTCAACTGCTACGACTGGACACTGGTGCCCATGCCCGTGCGTGTGAACAGCGGCACCAAGAGCAAGCCGCACGTCAAGCGGCCGATGAACGCCTTCATGGTGTGGGCGCAGGCGGCGCGGAGGAAACTGGCAGACCAACACCCGCACTTGCACAACGCCGAGCTCAGCAAGACGCTGGGGAAGCTTTGGAGGTGAGGTGGTCTCATTTTCACTGATCAGATTTTGAATGGTCCATTTCATGAAAAGGGCTGGAAAGTTCATGTTTGACGTCTTGGGAGGTCCAAGAATGAATGAAAGCTGATTTATGATCGATGTTTTACGTTCTTCCCAGGCTTCTTAATGAGAGCGATAAGCGACCCTTCATCGAGGAGGCAGAGAGGTTGAGAAAGCAGCACAAGAAAGACTACCCTGACTACAAATACCAGCCTCGACGCCGCAAGAACGGAAAGACCAGTTCCGGGTCAGGGAGTGATGCAGAAGGCCATTTGGAGGGTGAGGTCAGGCATAGGCAACCCATCTACAAGGGTCTCCATCTGGATGTGGTCCACACTGGGCGAGCTGGGTCCCCTTTGGCAGATGGGCATCACCCTCTTCCTGCAGGTGGGCTGGCGGCTCCCTTGACCCACCTCACGAGTATGCTCTTGACATTATTAGTAGTTTACGTTTGATTTGTTTTAGTGCTGTCAAAGTTAAAGCTTTAAACATTTCAAAGTTAAAGCTTGAACTGCTGAGTTAAAGCTTTAACTCCAATTCAAAGTTAAAGCTTTAAGTTTTGTGTTAAAGCTTTAACTCAGGAGTTAGAGCTTAAAGTTTCAACTTTGACAGCACTAATTATTTCAGATTTGACCAAACAACAACAAACAGTCTTAACTTGGTTTCTTCTGTGTGTTCAGGTCACAGCCACAGTCCTCCTACACCACCAACCACACCCAAGACAGAACTTCAGTCGGGGAGGGCGGGGGATGGAAAGAGGGAGGCTTTGGGGAACGGGGTCTCCCGTGGCCCAATGGGAGCAGAGGGTAGTTCAGGTGCCGCAGGGTCCGGAAAGCCCCACATCGACTTTGGCAATATGGACATCGGTGAGATAAGCAACGACGTGATGGCCACCATGGAACCGTTTGATGTCAATGAGTTTGACCAGTACCTTCCCCCTAATGGCCATCCAGGGATCGGGCAGAGTGCTGGGTCAGGAGCGGCGACGCCCATTACGACCGCGTCCCAATACACCTACGGCATCTCCTCAGTGGCCAGTGGACACTCGGCAGCCTGGCTTTCCAAGCAGCAGCCGCAACAGCATCACGGCTCCCTTCTGAGCTCAGACCCGTCCAAGACCCAGATCAAGAGCGAAGCCGGAGGCGCTGGCAGTCACTTTTCAGAGGCGGCCGCAGCCGGTTCCCACGTCACCTATGCCCCTCTAAGCCTCCCTCACTATAGCTCTGCCTTCCCCTCACTGGCAGCCAGGGCTCAGTTTGCAGAGTATGCTGACCAGCAGGCCTCAGGGTCCTACTACGCTCACTCGAGCCAGGCAACAGGCTTATACTCTGCCTTCTCATACATGGGGCCCACCCAGAGGCCCCTGTACACCGCAATCAGCGACCCGTCCTGTGTGCCACAGTCACACAGCCCCACACACTGGGAGCAGCCCATCTACACTACGCTGTCGCGACCATGACAGATAACGAGACCAGTGGGTGCCGGTGCTGGCCCAGCCCCCAGGCCCGACCCGACAAGCAGCAGTAGTTTTGGTGAAAGCGGTCTGGGCACAGGGGAGTGGGCTGGCACCGGGCGAGTCGGCTGGGGAGACGGGAGGGAAGAAACCCTGCACTGTTCTCGCCCAGATGCAGAAATGCTGTCAGAAGTGAAGGATGAGTTTGGAGCGTGGTGCTTTTAAAGCATTCGGTGATCTTTTGGTGCGTGCAATCTGATGACATTGGCACGACTCAAGTTCCGGATTTGCAGCAGCAAAATGTCCACCGCTTCAAACTACACAATTAGATCAAGGATTATGTCCCTGTCAGGATGGAGGCTCCCTGCATGGAAGTGAGGTTATCATGGGTCACTCTAAGGATGAGCACATTCTAAATCCACAAAGAATGAACAGGTATCAAACCCTGACCACTCATTCAATGTGTTTTGTTTGTTTTATGGAGGAGAGCCCAAGTCTTTGCTGGCCCATTCAGGCACAATTTATATCAAAGAGATATACTGTCTGGTAGTGTGTTCAGCAAAACAATACCATAACACTGTTTTTTTCGAGCACATTTGTTCCTGTTTATAGCGCTGTGTTTATGTTTCTTTGATTTTTTTGTTTCGTTTTTTTTGCAATTTTATTATCATTTGATTTGCGTGACTTATTTATTAAACATTATACACATGAGATCATTGTAAAATCACCAAAGTTTTGACACCAAAACGTTATAATTTTAATTAAGAAACTGCCATAATAATTGTTTCTCCCAATGTGACATTCCAAGCTACCTTACATTCATTCTTACCTACATAACATAGAATTGGTTATTGCAAATTGTTAATGAAAAATAAAATGTAATGATGTCAAAAAGATGTTTAATTTACCCTGACACTGATAAATGATTTTAGTTCATATAACCTTCTTTTTTTTAAGACGCCCGATTTTTAACACTTTCTCAATACATTATTAAACACATTAACCGCTGTTTTCATCATTTTGTGTATTATTACTGCGCTGCCTTTATTATATTTATAAATCGATTTTCAATGTGAAATGTCACAAGATTGTGCACGAGTTCCAATCGAGCAGATAGAACGGCTTTCACAAAGATGGATTTTCATAGAGCCTAACATTTAATAGTCACTGTGCCTTATCTTTTATTCTTGCTTTTTACACATTTAATTCAAAAGTAGCACATTGTATTCTGTATTACGCGTCTCATTATTCTACAGAGTGAGTATGTATTTCATTTCTGTCAACATCTCTCAAATGCACCTGCATCTTCACTTGTTCTACATTTCAAAATGCTGGAAAACATATCAAATGGCTTTGTTTCAAATATATCGCAATGTATCATTTTAAATACACTTTTTTATTTTATCCGATTGCCTTGCTCTTCTTTCCATTTTGCATACATTACCATCACTTTATGGCAATATTCCTAACCCCAGTCTTATTCATACTGTTTATAGAAATGCTGTAATCGTTTTCTGTACTTTTGACTTTTGTTGTTTCCTGATGGTTGACATGTTCCAGTTTTGTTTTTGCTGCCGCAGCAACAGACAGCAGAAGCGAATGCTGAAACATGTGAGGATGACTATTTGCACTCATTTAAATAAAACTTTGCTATACTACAATTCCAAGCTTTGTCTTTTTGTTCCCCCCCCCCCCATGAACTACATTAGTATACAGGAATCAAACTCAAGGCCCAGAGCCGGGCCAGATCCGGCATGCCACACCATTTTGTATGACCCACTAAAACACCTAACGTTGACATCTTGGTTCTTGCTAAATTGATTTGGTCTTTTCATTTTGGCAGAAAATCTGTGGCCAAAATTGCAATTTTTCTCCTCAATGAATGAATGAATGAAAAGCTTTGTTTGGTTCCATACATGAAACAGAAACACAAACATCCTTTTAAACAAATCAATTAATAACTGAAAAAGGAATAAGCTGAAGCACCAGGCTTATTATTGCCTATCAGTCCCATGAATTACATAGAATTTCAACAAATCTAAATAAATAAATACTACACTCACATTATTTTACATTTTATCAATGGCACTAGAAGCATAAATGGTTTTACATGTTAATTTTTTTTACTGTATTTTATGTTGGTCCTCACTTTACATGTTTCTAATATAAATAAATCCCTTAGTTTAGTTTTCTTAATTAATTTAAAGAAATTCTTATTGTTCAATATACACGATAAAGCATTACCATTGCATTGTATCTTCAAATACACAATATCGATATATTTTATAATACAAGATAAATAATTGGTTAGTTGATTCTCTGTAGTGAGCCTCACTAAGTATATAATTATTTTTTCTGTAATTTAATATTTGGGTCGATGTTTGTTTCATGTACATTTCCCCAAACTTCAGCAACGTATGACGGGAGGCAAGTACAATACTGTATATGAACAACGTTGCTTTTTGTTGTTGTTGTTTTTTGTTAGTTTTTTTTATAAAGCTAATTTAGCTTCTTTTTTTCTATGTTTAAAGTGTTGAAAGTCGCTGAAGATCTTCTTAAAATAAATTAAATCCTAAAATATTTGTTTAGTACTTTTTTCCATGACTTGTGATGTCAAATTACATAATTTTTTTGTTGAAAATACACACAATGACATTCAAACGCAGTGGCAATTCTGTATATTTACTAATATGATGAGGTCATTCAAATGGGTTGACCAATCCCTGCATAATGACGTAAATAAAGTGTATGTCGTAGTCCTCACTTGAAATATGAGATTGCAATTCTTATTTTGGATAGTGTTATTATAACCAATTATTAAATTAAGTTGACGATCATAAATTACTTTATCAGGCTGATTACACAACACACGGCAACTGTGACCTGTCTGTGGAGATAATTGGTCATCAAGTATATTAACAATATACTTGATGACCAATATTATATAATAATATAATGAATATTGATGACAAAACGAATCCAGCACCAAGCTGGGTTTTGCACATTTGTTGCTGTAGGTTTTAATGTGTAAATTTTTGTGTAAGTGGCGGGTTAAGCTTGACTCCTAATTCCCTCCACTTAATCAGCCGGGTAAAGACAAAGCAGGCCATTGAAGGGGAACTGGGGGGAGGAGGGAAATAGGGCAATCGAGGGGAGCCTTGCTCATAGCTGCCTGGCCTGTAGCTTCACCAGGATACAAAAGAGACTCTCATAGACCCGACAGTTCTCCTGCTAGACCCCATTTGTCCTGTCATTTCTGCTGCACTTTATTAAAGAAATGCTAGCACCCTAAAAAAATGAAGGAAAGAATGGTTACCAGGGAAAGCACGAGTAATCGTTGCCAATCTGATGAGTCAGGTGTGGGACATTACTCGTGGGGCGAGAACATCAATCAGCACATCCACAAAGATATCCTGTGGGAATGTGGCAGGACACCGAGCATGCTCATAATTGCCTGAGCTTCCGACAGTTCCAAATATGGTCGTGCTGGAGCAAGCTTCCTATTCACCCGGCTTGGCTGAGCGTGATTTTATCCTCTTTCCCAAACTGAAGAGAACCGAAAACTACCAGCAACTTTTAATTCAAAACTACAGATAAATCAATGAGGCCAGTTTGAATTTTGACTCAAAAACTTACAAATAACTCTTGATTGCTCTCCCCGTGCATGTGATCCTGCCTCTTACACAAGTCAGCTGGGATAGGCTCCATCTCGCCCGTGACCCTAATGAGGACAAGCACTATAGAAAATGGATGAATGCAGTGGATGGTTCTTGCTTGTAATAAGCAGATGGGCCTCGGTTGACCCACTTTAGCTATAACATTCATGGACAACTTAGGATTTTGTTGGCGTGTGCAAACTTTGCTGCACACAATGTGATGAGACTGAATCATAACACGGGCTACTTAATGCTCATCACATTAACCGAACCTCTAAAGTCAAACACGACAGCAATTGGACAGTTTAGTATGGAAGCCCATTACCGCCAGTAAAAAAAATTATAATAATCATTTTAAAATATATATATTAAAACAAAAAATAAATATATATATTTATATATATAATTTTTTATTTTTTAACTGTCAGAGGCCTGTTTCCACAATGGCATACTAGGGCCACGTATATATATTTTATTGGGGGGTGGTATTCAGAAGAAAAAAAAAACTCACAAATTTACGAGAAACAAACTTGCAAATTTGCTCCATTATAAAGTGGCAAATTTATGAGAAAAAATACTTGTCAATTTAAGAGAAATAAACTATGCGGGGAAAAAACTCGGAAGGAACTCGCAAGAAATACATGTAGCGTACACGGATGTTTGTGCCGATACTATCCAGGTCTATCCTGCCTTTTCATTTTATAAAGAGAAGAGAGAAAGAGAAAAAGCAACAACGAATCCTCACGTTAGCTCCTGGTGGATAAAAGTCAGCATCTCATCCAGACTATCGCTACACTACATTTATCTTTCGCAAGTTTGTGACTATTTTTTCTAGCAAATCTGTGAGTTTATGTTTTGTAAATTTAGGATTTTTTTCTCTCAAAAATTTGCGAGTTTATTTCTACGTGGCCCTAATATGCCGTCATGCGGAAATGGGCATATGATGGTGGAAAAGGGCATTTTTTTGGCTTAATTTTTTGGCGAATTTTGTTCTTATGTGCCATTAATGTGGTTGAAAAAATACAAGCTACTGACATTCTTAAGAGAAACCAACTATTTTGAGCAAATGGGCAGCAGTGGCTCATTCCTTGAGGGTACGGAATAAGTACGATCTATGGCAGGCTTCCCCAATCCTGGTCTTCGAGGGCCTTAGTCCCGCAGATTTGAGATGTTTCCGTCCAACAACACACCTGATTCTAAAGATCAGATTTTACTGTATTCTTTATTTATGTTGTTGTTTTTTTTAAATTACATTTCCAAAGTTAACAAGTGTTTAGAAGGGTGGGAGCTGTGTGGCACCTTCATTATGGCTCATTATGGTAGAAGTGTAACACGCCCCCCCCCCCCCCCCCCCCCAAAAAAAAGGCCTTCCCAAAAAAACTAAAAAACTAAACATTTTAAAAAAATACACCAAAAATATTTTGGAGGGGTTTGTTTTGTTTTTGTTTTTTTTACATTCTCTATTTCACGTAAATTTACCTATCATGGGTGGGTGTGAAACTGGATCGTAACAACCGTGAAAAGTGAGGGAACACTGTAAATGAATCGGGTGTGTTGGACAGCAGAAACATCTAAAACCTGCAGGATTCCGGCCCTCGAGGAACAGGATTGGCAAAGCCTGGTTTTATGGAGAGCAGTTGAAAAATATTTGAGACTGGTTGCTGGACACAGGACAGTTTGCTTTTGTGCCACATTGAGCAAGGCACCGCACTCCCCAACTGCTTATAAATGAATAAAGTTGGGAGGGAAAACAAGTAGGCAAACACGATTTATTTTTTTATATGGAGGCGTGAACTCAAACCTCTATCCTCCAACCGTGATGTAGATGTGCTAACCACATTTAAAAAGTAAACACTAGGTCTTGATTCGATTTTTTGAAAACTTGTGATTACATTTAAGAACACAGTAAGAAGAGATCATAGAGAAAAGGACAGAGCTGTGACTGTTGTAAGATCACCAGTGCCCCACAGAGAAAGAAAAAAATGTGTGACTGAATGAGCAAATGGAAACATGACTAATGGCGAATATGGCTAAGCAGCGAGCTAATGGCGTGCAGTTTGAAGATGAACGATATTAGCAGGATCCTCAGCTGCGGGCGACCTGATGCTGTCCTCACTGTGGTTAGTGCAGCTGATTGTCACATGACCATGAAAGCAGCCTGCAGTCCCCCTCAGGCACCGTCGTCTTCTCTTATCAAAAGACTTACATATGAAATCATTACCACCAGCATTGACTGGATTCATTGTCAAATCATGGCAAATAAGATCAGACCAAAGTTCCACCTTGTTTATGTGTTCTCTTCTTTACCAGACACACATGCTGTTGACACATGGCAACAGTTACACTGGCTTTTGTCGTTGAGCTTTTTTAACATTTTATTTTCTTGTCTTTTAGCTGCAATGTTTTCGCATGGGAGGCCTCTGTACTGGTTGACCTTTTCACCATGGAGGGGGACTCAGGGGGAACTCTGTGCCCCTACATGTGTTTTTTTTTAAATAAATATAGTTCTCAGGTTTTCTTTTTATGTTGTACTATGGATGTTTTAATTGCATCGCACTTTGAGCTTCTAATGCCTAGATTAGCTGCTCTCTGTAACAATTTGGCTAAAAAAATAATATAATAGCTTTTTAATTTGACAATTTTTGACTGAAACATCTTCTAATTAGTAGATTAACACGTTAGCTGTTCACAATGAGTACTCCTGCAAGCCTCTGGCCAAAAATTTTCAGACAGAATTCAGGTTCGAATTTCCCGCCCTGATAAATTCTTCTGGAACTCTCAATTTGCAAATATAAATTGGTGTAAAACATGGCTTGTTCCTTTTAAATATTTCATAACAAAAAAAATTTATATATATATATGTATACAAAATATATATAAAAATATTGCACAACATATCTCCTACAAAATGTATATGTGTCAAGATTTATTAATTTAGATGATGTACATTTTGTAAAACTGGTCAAGAAAGTGTAATTCATCTTCTTTCTTTTTTTAATGATTGTCCTTTTAGTATCAGGTTCTGGAATGATGTAAAGAAATGTATTTTTCAAAAGACTGACCATAGCTGCCATACTGTAAAGATTGAGGGTAAAAATATTACTTGGTTTGCATACAAAGACAGACATTTGCGATTGCTGGTCTTTTTATTTTGTTAGGGAAATGTCAATAAATTCATATTCATATTCACAAAGCCGTATTTCTTCAATTTAATCCATGCTTTAAAGTACTTTTGGTTCATATTAGTCATTATATAGTGTCTCTTAAATTTGTAAATGTTATGTTCTGTCTTAGTTATGTACGTTTTTTTTCTGCAAGCTTTTCATATGATCTGTTAGTGGGAGTAGGGACTTTGAATGTTGGAACTATGACAGGAAAAGGTAGAGAGCTGTTTGACATGATGCAGAGGAGGAAAGTGGACATACTGTGGGTTCAGGAGAGCAGGTGGAAAGGGAGCAAAGCTAGAAGTTTAGAAGCAGGGTTCAAGTTATTCTATCAAGGTGCAGATAGGAAGAGAAATGGAGTAGGAGTTATCGTGAAGGAGGAGTTTGTCAGGAACGTCCTGGAGGTAAAAAGAGTGTCAAATAGAGTGATGAGCCTGAAGCTAGGAATTGAAGGTGTGATTTTCAATGTGGTTAGCGGGTATGCGCCACAGGTAGGATGTGAGCTGGAGGAGAAGGAGAACCTTTGGTTGGACCTTGATGAAATGATGCAGAGCATCCTTAGAAGTGAGAGAGTTGTCATTGGTGCAGACAGAGGTGATGAGGAGGTGATGGGCAAGTTTGCTGCTGTTTGGAACTGTTCATAATTCCCTCCATCTTATGTTCTTCCATCTTAAGAAAACCCGCCCCTGTTCATGTTGCTACCACCACGCTTCACTGTTGGCTCACCCGTTTTCTGAATTTGATCAGGTGGCATTCGCAAGATGAGCCGTGATTGGTCATTACCTGAGCCCTGAGCAACTGTGATGTCATTTTCAGTTGACAGCGAGTGGCAAAATGGCTGCCCCTGAGATCAATAAAAACAGGTGGATTTTGCTGCTTAAGTCCTATTCCACAAATGCAATATTAATCTGAATACTTGGTTTAGACTAGTGGACCCGCATAGGACATACTGTTGAATAGGGGGGGAAATTATTTTGGAAATTAAACAGGTGTATAGACTCTTCATGTCATCTGTACTTTTTAGTGTATTTTTAATCCTCCATAGACAAAGCAATGACAACATACACTGACCTACTTACTGCCTACAACCTATTTCCCCCCAACAATACTGCTTTGTGTTTGTGCATGTGTTTTCATGGGAGAGGAAAGTTTGGAGGCAAAAAGCTTCAGTGCAGTTTACAGCACTCCCTCGGCTAAATGAGCAAACCAGCTACTGTACATCTGTGCGGAGGCCGCAATGTCACAAGGGTGACAAATAAATTAAATCATGAAAAGCTTCAAATGCGAGCGTTTCAAAAATTGTCATTAAAATAATACAGGACATGGAATGGGAGCCTGGAACATGAAAATGTTCCATTTGGAAATTTGAGATGACAAGATAACGCATGAAGGTCTTGCAAAAGAAACTTGTTTGTTTGTAACTCCTTAAATGCACCTCATGACTGTCAATAGCTGGAGGGATATTTGGCCAACACAAAAAAGAATCATTGATCACCGACAATCATCATTTTGTTATAACGTGAACATCTCTTTTTTACTGGAATGTGGTGACATTCATTTTACAGACATACTGTAATGGGGAAAAAATAGTTTCTTACCAAGCTTTCTGAAAGTCCCTGTGTTGTGAATAAAGTATAAAAAGGTGCAAGAACTCTACAACTTAGCAGTTTATTCAAAACATTACAACTGTTATTTTACAGGCACAATTCCACGAAACCAACATATGTAAAAAATACAGGCTTTTTATTCTCTAAAACAAACATTTATGGTACTTTCCCCCTTGAGGAGCTTCCTTACAATGTGGTTGGTTTAAACAGGCAGTGGCGAGGGTGCAGTTTGATGCACAGTCAACTTGATAGTTTGGAGAAACAAAGTCAACAGCACCTCCAGTGGGCAGCTGTCGTTAGAAGGAAGCGTGGCTTGCAGAAATGCGACTTAATCATTAATGATGAGCTCATCGCAGCCCCAGTCTTCATAACTTCCATCCGGAAGGTAGCGGCGGATGATGATGGGGATCTTTCCACACCTAGTGGATGACACAAGGATCAATGTGATCAACTAATACCTGCTCCACTTTTAGCAAACTAAGTTCTGCTAGTGGCCGTATGTTGGTTTACTGTGCTCCATATTCGGCGACACGAGACACCACATGCTCACAAAGTACAGTTTGTAAATAAGAGTGCATCTCAAGAATTCAGAATTTTATATATAATATAATATATTATATTGATTTCTATATAAGGACATTTTGATTGTTTTATTTTCTTGAGATTAATTTTGGATTGTTGTTAGCTGTAGCTATGACTATCCTTTTTTTTATTATTAAATGTTTTCCTTAGTGTGTATTTATCTATCTACTTATATATTAACTACTTTCACATTGGTTTGAACTACTGAAATAAATTCACTTGTGGAACATATTCTAATTTAATAAGATGCACTTGTGTAAAAAAAAAAATATATATATATATATATATATATATATATATATATGCCAATGCCACAAACAAATAAGGCAAGATATTAAAGTTGCAAGAGCAAAACTTAAGGCTAAATACTTCTTTCACTGTGTGTGCAATTGAATGTGTTGGTTCTTTACAAGAACTTCACAAAATTAAATCTTCTGTTGTTGTCTTACTTTAAATAACTAAACTAATAAGATTTAAATGAATGCTATATTAACTCTTTCACTGCCATTGACAGCTATAGGGGGTCAAAAATTTATTTGAACTATTTCTATTAGTTAAACATTTTTCCCACAAAACCTAAAAATATATATTATTGTGCATTGAGAATAGATATAAAATTTGTGATTAATCGTGAGTTAACTAGTGAAGTCATGCTATTAATTATGATTTTTTTTAATAATTGCCTAACGCCCTTAATTTTTAATAATCTTTTCTTTAAAAACAAAACAAATTTTAATTAAAAAAATATATATACTTTTTTTAAAGAAGATTATTAAAAATTTGGAATTTTTCATAATTAACTCCATGACTTCACTAGTTAACTCATGATTAATCACAAATTTTATATCTGTTCTAAACGTACAAAAAAAATCTAGGTTTTCATACTCTTGTTAACGTCTATAATGTCACTACAATGGCAGTGAATGAGTTAATTTGACAGTTTTTCTAATATTTCTATATTTTTGTAGCATAAAAAGTATCATTATATTATTTGGTATACTATTCAATTCATTCACAGTAAACTATTTTTAGAAAAAAGAAACACAAGGTTGATATTGACATTACAAGAATTGGCATGCATTAAGCAACAGGTGGCAAACGCATAAGAAAGGTCACTAAAGTTCTCACTGCATCATACAATAACAACACTTTCAAAAGCAAGCATTTTACAGCTGTAAAAATCTATCTAGAAAAAAAATTCTTATATTTTTAATGCTTTGGTCAGAGACTAAGGTATTACAGTTTTTCTCCATAGGTTTGGCACATTTCTTGAAAATGAGATGACATTTTCAAAACTGCAAGCTCATTTGGCCAAACAGACTTACATTTGTGCACAAACTATCAGTTCATTAGCAAAAGCACATATCTACCCCAAAACTGCTCACACATGCTTCACTCAAAGTTCCTTTCCCAAACAGTCACCACTGCAAAGATCCTTCTCAATTGCTTTGGCTCATCTGCATTCACTTAGTGCTTCTTAACTTGGATGATTTTTCACAACTCTTTGAATCATCTGCAAAAGCTCATATCTCTCCCAAAACAGCTCACCTATGTGTCAAAATCAAAAAGTAGTCAGTGCCCCCAAAATGCATCGTCCCGTTGGCATTCTGTGAGCACTGCAAGTCAAAATCATTCGATGTTTTCTCATAACATCGAACAAAATACAATTATATATAAAACTGAGGGGGAAAAATGATTTTACAAGAGCAGTAGTCAAAGTTTGCGGTTTGATATACTCCACTCACAGTCAAGGAAATTGCAACAAATTTTATTCACACAAAGTTACTTGAATGCAACAAAAGAAAGTATAAGCCGAATTCTGTATATTTATGAAAAACTAAAAACTAATAACTAAAATCATATCTCGCACACAGCGCAATTGAAGAACCAACTACTGTAACACTTTCACTAGTCTTCCCCCTTTTGACCAAAGGTTTTCATCCACGTCGCAGCCAATATTTTCCCTTGCAATGCAGCAAAAAAAAAAAACGGCGTGAATGTCTCAACCATCCACTGATCCTCTGTGATATGCCAGACTTATTTTGACAATTTAACAGATGATTTAGCATATTATAACTTACACAATGAAATCCTGCTGACATGTTTTGGAGAGGACAGCCATTAGACTGAAAAACAACTAATCCAGT
Source organism: Leptonotus elevatus (assembly GCF_054856555.1). Classification (NCBI taxonomy): domain Eukaryota; kingdom Metazoa; phylum Chordata; class Actinopteri; order Syngnathiformes; family Syngnathidae; genus Leptonotus; species Leptonotus elevatus. Next base: position 49,335,667 of record NC_141239.1, on the reverse strand, counting down.
TCGATCAGCAAGATCAAATCATTTGGAAAATGTGCTAAATGTAGGCAGATTGTGCTAACGGTAGGCTAAATGTACACAACAATTAGCACAGATCCACTAAAGCAATTGACTAGATGGCACAGACTTCTGACTTCAGCAACACACAGCAATAATGTTTCCGGTTACTGTTGGCCGCGTCCCAATACTGGCTTTCCACCTCCCTCATGCAATTAATCATATTCATGACAACTAATGTGGACAAATACTGCACGCACATCATCGCGCCGCGCAACAAACGCGCCTACAGTAATTTCACCCGCCCGTCGTTACAAATGTCATTGCAGTATAAAAGACTACATAAAACCATTCGTGCGAGTATTGGGACGCGGCCAATTACATCATAACCGGAAACTAAACAAAATTGATGGGTGAAAACCCGGAAGTCGGAAGTCCCGCCTCCTCCGTGGCATATAGTCCATTGAGATATGTTCTAAGACATTGGCTATTTGATGAAAGCAATGAGAAGTGCCATTCAGTTGAGACCAATTGTATGGTAGTTTAGGGATTAGTCCATGGTATTTTGAAAATGTCATCTCAGTTTCAAGAAATGTGCCAAACCTATAGAGAAAAACTGTAATTACAAGATGTCAAATAATAGCCTTCAGGATATCTGTCACTTCTGGTTTTAATATTGTTGTACACTTATGTTGTTCATATATTAATTTTAGATATAATATTTACTCATATTTATTATCTTCTTCAACCATCACGAATATGCTAGTTGCCTCAATCAACCTTTAATTTTCTTGGGTTAAGATTTTCAAGGTAGTGACTTCCAGGCCTGGAATTTGGTACTGCTGTTTTTTTTTTTTATGCTTTTTGCTTTGTTTTTAAGCTTTGGAGGACGCATTGGAACACAGATACAAACGTTACTTACTTGAGCTCCTTCATTGCAATTTGTAAGGGGTCCGTTTCTCCTTCCAGCTCCACCATGACCGGCGCGCACATCCTGTTAATAAAAAAACTACGTCACATTCAAAACAGAAACATTGAAACTAGTCAGCTGACTTTGGGTGACAGAAAAAGTACATCCTGGATTCAAGCCTGTGAACGGTACTGAATATACTCTGTTTTGGTGATCACGTTAAAACATTTACGTATATCGTATGTAGCTTCAAACAAGAGTACAATGCTGACATTGTAAAGCATTTTGACATAAAATACAATTTTGGCAACAGTTTGTAATGTATGTTCATTCAACCCAACAAAACACTTACGCTATTTGGAGAGCTCGAGTTCCCAAAACTCTGGCTCGCTCATACTTTGTCATGTATGACGTTGTTATCCTCTTCTGGTTGGCCAGATGGCCATCGCCTGCCGGGAGGATCTGTACATTTTCCTGATCTTCCTGTCCAAAAGATGCAAGAAATGTTATCAAAATGTTATCATCGCAACACGTCAAAATGAAGATGGACACAAACAGAAATCTAAAATAGTCTCACATCTTCCGCGTTTTCCAAATCATCTAATCCTTCGTCCTCTTCGGCATCATCAAAATCTCCGTCATCGAAGCTACAAAAATGGGAGAGGTCATGAATCAAACCAGCATAAGAAGAAACTATAGCAGTCACACACATAAGTTGTGGATCAGCTCTAACGCAGCCGTGCGGTTAGCACACGTTTTCTTCAAATAACTGTCAAACTAAGACGTAAACACAGTGAAATGCAACTTTTTTTACATGACTTACTTATCTTCGTTGTCCGACATATCCTGTTGAGTAACAAATATCTCAAGTTAACAGTTTCAATAATTGTATCCTCTCGTTGTAAACAAGAACTCGCACGAGTACGATGAACACATTTAACTTCCGGTTCTTGCGTGCACTGAAAAATAAATCCGGATAAACAGAGAAGTAAACTATGGTTCCGAACGTTTTGATTTTCTCACTCGTAGGAGAAATAAATAAGGCGCATCATCAACATTGCGTGTGTGTTTATGAGCTGAAGAAAAATATCCTTAAAAAATTATAAAGTAGTAAATTCAAATTACTGTATAACTGCAGCAAATACAATTCTGTATGTCGTAAACTTTTTTATTATTTCTTATCACCATAATATTTATGTATTTGTTTATTTTACGTATTTTCCTTTACGAAAGAAGAATACAAAGCTCAGTCAATCCAATTTACATGAATCACATTTAAAAAAATAAAATAATAAAAAAATAAAAACATTTAAGTATCTCCAAGACGCATTTAAAAAAAATAATTCTGCATGGATATTAATTATCAAATGACATTTCTTAATTGTTACAAATTTAAGAGACTTAAAGTAGTCAATCAAAAACAATTTGAATAAAGGTTTCGATGTTTTAAATTTACACGTATTGATATAGAATTTTCCCAATAAAACATTCAAGTTGATTTTTTTTTTTTTTTTGTTCTTAGATTCAAAAAGGGTAAAAAAAAAATTCAATATAATCTTGTTTTTTGATCCACACATAAAATTATTTTCAATATCCTTCCAAAAAGCAGCACTAATAGGGCAATCAAAAATTTAATGTGTTACACTTTCCGGTACAACTTTATAAAAAGAACATTTGTCATCAATATTTACAAAACGTGAAACATACATGTTTGTTGGGTAAATATTATGTCATATTTTTAAATGTAGTTCCGTAACTTTATTTGTAATGAAGAACAAGCTATGCTTTACTCCAACTAATATTCCTAAACTGAGTATTTAAAAAAAATTACACTCGACATATTTTTTTCAACTGTATTTCGTAAACACTAGCGCCATCTAGTGTTTTTGACGTCAGTTTCTTACAAATTAATTCTCACGTTGTGAAATTTAAGGGAGCTGTTATTTACATATTAATTGTTATATAATTTTCTCACATTCAAAAACATCTAAACATCGTAGAAATGTTAATTTAAATCTTTAATGAAGTTCAATTCAAAAAGTGAAGATCATATACTGTTCAGATTAGACACTCAGAATATCACCACCAATCGAATTTCTATATTTAAAAAAAAAAGAAGGAGCAGCTTTTTCTTATTTTTACTGTTCGCAGTGTAATACTCAAATTTTGTGTGATGTTAACGTCTGGGTTTTTGTTAGCGGTAAGCTATCATCCAAATAAATAATGAATAAAATAATTACTGCATTTTGTAGCTAATCTACAAATTTCCTTCTTTGAACTTTACTACTGGAATAAATTTGAGTTTTTCACAATATTCAAATTTATTGGTGTACCTGAATATGTAACAAAACATGCATACACTTTGCAAAAACATATTTACATACAGTATTATACATATTATACCTAATAGCATAATTGCCTACATTATTTTTAACTTGCTGTCTCAATATCAATAAAAAAACCAATGTGCTTGCTAGAAATTGCAAATGTGTGTGTAAATTCTCTCTCATGTTTATAGTAATCCACAAGGTTTAATTGAGGCAACTTGTGCTTTTCTTGTTTGCAGAAAATCCTTAAAATGACTAAGGCAATTTTGCATTACTCGTAAAATGGCACAAAAGCTGTACTTGGATACATTCCTGTGTGACGCTTAATTTGCATTCACAATACAGTCTAAGCACAAAACGGGGCCAACATGTCAGCATGAACAAGCACAACTTATTTTGATGCCTTTGAATTTTTCCTTGAACTTTTCTTCACTTTTCTTCTTCTACAGTCTCTCCAGGGCTTCAGCTCTTTTTGTCCACGGAGTCTTTGGCGCGCTCGCCTTTCCGGCTTTCCCTTTTCAGCATAAAAACCTTTGAGGGTTTGAACTTTCCTTTTGACTTCTTGAGCTCTTTCAGACCTTCTTTATGGAGCTCTGACAAGAAACACAACAACAACAAAATTCCATACAACACATTATGCAACCGTTTGGCTGGATCTAGATCATATGACAATGTCATGAAGCAATTTTAAAAACTGATTAAAATCCTCACCTTGGTTCTTGATCATCTGTTCCGAAAGTGCATCTTCTTCTCGCTCCCTAATTGAAAAACAGAGTATCATTACTACTACTTCTTCAACATAAAATCTATGCTATGCTGGTATTGTTCATTCTTGCTGCACCTTTTCCTATCTTGATCTAAAATGCTGACGATCTGGTTCCTCTGCTCGATGATGACAAGCAGATCGGCCATCAGGCTTTGCTCTCGATCTCGATCTTCTTGACTCCAGACACTCTCTGAAAGTAAAAGGACCATGGTCGGGGTGTAACATAAAAACTAGGGGTGTGCCAAAAAATAGATTTTCATAAGAATCGCGATTCTCATTTAGTACGATTCAGAATGGATTCTAAATGTCCCCAAATCGATTTTATTTAAATTATTTTATACTGTCTTGCCTTTGTCTGTGTTTGCCTTTATTTGGAGCGCTGTTCATGTTGTACCCGGTTTGACCACTGAGGGGCAGTGTGGTTCCACGCGGTCTAATACACTGTAAAGTTGTAGCCACATTCGAGAGTAGAAGGAAAAAGTCACGATCAAGTTATTCCAATAAAAGTTTTTTTTCCCCCAGCGTTCTTTTGAGTGATAAAAGTGCTGCGAGTAGCGCGCATAAGCGAGCATAAGCGAGTCAGACTGGAGTAGATCATTTCAATTCCTTGCACATCTATAGATTGAAGCAAAAATCACTGTCAAATCATTTTGAATCGAAAATCGTTCTTAATCGAAAATCGATTCTGAATCGAATCGCAGGCCCAAAAATCAAAATCGAATCGAATCGTGAGACATTCAAAGATTCCCACCCCTAATAAAAACGGCTAGAATTCTTAACAGACAACTCTCACCTGGTTTGTTGAGGATACGTCTAAGCTCATACTCCACATCTGCTTGCCTCTCTTCCAACCTTTGCTGCTTAGTCCTGCCACAAATTGCATAGTTCAATTAGATTATTCACAAGTGGTGTGTTTTATTTTGTATACAGTAGTGTGAACACTTCCTTGTAAAGTATTCACACAATACGGCTACTTACAAATAAACCAGCTCATCATCTCGTCGCATCAGATATTGTCTCTCATGGGTAAGAGCAAGCCATTCAGTCAATAGATGTTCTTCCTCTTTGTCTAAAATTAAAAAGAAATATAAGTACTTGAGTCTTAATGGTTTAGATAGTATGGACATTTGTTTTAAATCAAAACGCATGATGGACCATTCTTGCACTCTCTGAGATTTCTCTCCAAGTCAACGCCGCTTTCTTCCAGTGCCTCTAGCTGTTTTTGCACTTGTCGTGTTTCCGCCAGCAGATCTGCTGCAGGAGGATGCTGGTCTGCCTGCACCTGCCAAACAACAAATAGGGATTATTATTTGTCTTCAGTCATTGAAAAAAATCTGCTCATGTGACTCATGTGAAGAAACTAAATTATTCTGGGCAGTTAGGGGGGAACAAACATTTTCGGTTATGAATCAGGGTTAGGGTTATCATACCTTCCTTTTGATGAGCGGGAAGCCATGTCCAGGAGCAGGTGCTCGTCCAGATGTGAGTGCCAGGTATGTTTTCGATTTGGGAATTTCTGCTTTTGCATCAAAATGGCATACCTACCAGGATAAAATACTGTAAGGTACTGCATATATTATTAATCTATGTGTTTCAGGCAAATACGTCTAGAAATACATTCAAAGCAGAATCACCTTTCATACCTTACTTTGTGTTGAGGAGGGTGATTTATTGTCCTCTTTCATGCCAAAAGGTGGCTTTGTAGATTTGACAGCCGGCACAGAAAGACTTCTTGTGAAAATGGGACTAAAATTTACTTTTGGAGGGACATTAGAAGTGGTTGCATCAGAGCGAGCAAGTTGAGCATCTTTGAGATGTAGCTGACTTTTGATTGCATCTTCCTCATCCAGGTCCTCACTAAAAGGATTGGGAGGAGGGACTCTTGGTCTGTGCCAGTACACCTGACCGTTGGGACCACGTTTGGAATGCGTGGGGGGTCCTGGGGATTCAACAGGGGGCAGTTGTGTCCATGGTCCGGGATGGATGATTCTCAGCCATGGATGGTTGGTTTTCACAGGACTTTTCACGTTCCTGCTAGAACAATTAAGAGAGTGATGACGATCAGTTGACTCCATAAGGGGGAAATGGAAAATACATCAGGCGAAGTTGACATTTAATTTATTTTTTAAGTACAAAGAAACAAATATGCCACTTGACTCACATTTGAGATGAAAGAGGGGAATAGTGACTTTTGTTGCTTCGTTTGGGTGCCAGCTGTTTACCTTCTCCAGTTACTTGTACACAAGGTGAGGACAACTCCGAGGTCGCCTCCGTTTTTGTCTCCTCCTTCTGCTTTCCACTTTTTGCCAGAACCAATGGCGATTCATCCTCGCTATCGGTTGTCTCTTCAACATTCACTAGGAATGTCACAGCATGGTGAACATGTGGCGAGATTTACTATTCATAATTTATTCATTTATGCTGAAGCAGGGGTTCAACAATACATTGTAATAAAAAAAAAATACAATTGTTTGAAAATGGAAAAGTAAATTCTGTAGAGTCAATTTTACTTTAAACACTCTAAATAGAGTCAAATTTACACTTGCAAGAGAGTAAAATAAAACGTAAAAAAATAAATAAAAGTCACTCAAGGGTTGAGGAAGACAGCCAATCTACTCCCTGATTGCTTGTCAGCTGAACTCCAAGACCAAAAACATCGCCTCTTGGATAAGCAAACAGCAGGAGTGTCGTAGCTCAGGGGGTAGAGTGTCAGTCTCAGACGCTGAAGGTCGTGAGTTCGTTCCTCAACCCTTGTGTAACTTAAATAGTCAAATTGAGTCAAAATCCCCTCCTTGCAAAATGAGAATTTCTGAATGAAATTTTTAATAGGTTTTTTTTTCATGCGATACACACACCAAAACACTTTGAGTAAAATTTACTCTGAATATTTTCCTCTGACCAAATAGACTCCGTTTAGAGTAAAATTTACTCTACAAAATGTACTGTGCTGACTTTGAATGGTGGAACTGCCTGCACAGGAAAATAAACAATTGAACCAAAATGAGCTTCGCTTGCAGCAGACAAAAATCTCGAACTGTAAATACTTAATCAGACGTTAGAAGCAACATGGTTAATGTGTTTTATATTTAATACAGAGCAGTGAATTTTGTGTCTATTATAAATTATTTCTATCTATTTCTGTCTATATACCGTGTATCCAGCTTGTACTGAAATCACTCAACTCTAAAAAAATAAAAAAATAAACACACAAAAAAAAACGTTTTTTTTTTAATGCAGTTGAATTTTGCATTAAGGTACGACAAAAAAAAAAAAACGTGACAGCTGTCAAATACATCTGCGTTTCCTTACCTGAGGTGCCGCACAGTGTTTGGCAAGGTTGAGTCCTGGCTGCAGAGGCAGAAACCAGCGTTTGTTCTGATGCCAGCTGCTTATTTTCTCCAGTCACTTGTACATCAAGTGACAAGAACTCCGAAGGCGCCTCGGTGTTTGTCTCTTCCTTCTGCTCGTTGCTTCCTGCCAAAACAGCTGGCAATTCATCCTTGCCTTCGCTTGTCTGGTCGACATTTACCGGGACGTTTTGAGCAGATGGCGGCCTTGACATGCTACTGTGTGTGTCAGAGGACTCGTGCTGCACTGTTTGCTCTATCCCGAGCGGTTTATAAACCAGTCTGTCATGTGACTTTGTTTTCTCAGAGTAGTGAGGAACGCTGATGAGTGTCAATCCACCGAGAGACATGCAGTCTTCCCATACCTCAAAGTTTTTATCGGCGTGAGCCTTTGCACCGCCTGTTATGTGGTCAGAACAGATGAAAGCGCCAGCATCCTTTCCTGGAATGTAAAAGCCTGCTGCAAGGGTGCCATGGCATACTTTGCATCTGAAAGACATCAAGGTTGCATGTCCCAGTATCAAAATTCCAAATGATTGACAATGTTAGCATTATTTGAGTTGGCTTACCTGAAACAAGCGCGATGGCAGATCTCTCCGCGGATCACATGTCTCTCAATAAGATCAACGGGTTTGATGCAAAAGTGACATACAGTGCATAGACTTCGATCAGAACAATCATCACCTTTGCTGGAGGGCAAAGAAGCCGAACGCTGAAAAAAGAAACACATAAGAAACTTGACAATGCAGGCAAGAATAGTGACTCAAAAATCTTTCTTTCAACTTTCAAGTGTTTCATACATTGCACACAACAAGATCGATTCTTATATCACCTTATTTGATAAGATGTGTGATGACCTCAAACTGGAAGAACCTGCTGCAAAGTCAAGAGACAGAATGTAAATGATGAATAAAGATTCAACATGTGAAAAACACCTCTTGGCTTGAGCACAGCCCGACCGCAAGTAATTGGCAAGAGTGAAGATGACAAGCCGCGCCCAAAATGTTGGCTTATGAAGCCAATTAGCATTCATATTATTAACGGATTCACTGCCATTGACGCCTAATTTTTAATAATCTTTTATTCTGAGTTAACGAGTGAAGTCACGCGATTAATTACAATTAATTGTAATCACCTGACGCCCCTAATTTTTAATTATCTTTTCTTCTTCTTCTTCTTTAAAGAAAAAAAAACAACTTCTTTTTTTTTTAAGATTATTAAAAATTAGGGGCGTCAGGCGATTACAATTAATTGTGATTAATCGCGTGACTTTAATAGTTAACTCACAATTAATCAAAAATTGTATATCTGTTCTAAATGTACAATAAAAAATTTCAAGGTTTTCATACTCTTGTTAACAAAAGTGCAAAAAAAATGTTAAATTAATGGAAATAGTTCAAATGAATCTATAGCCGTCAATGGCAGTGAATGAGTTAAAAACCATGCTGTGGTAGTTTTTGGAACGTGGAAGGAAGAAATTCACAGAAGCACAGGGAGAATGTGCAAAAAAATGCAAATTCCACAAAACACGGCAGCAGACTAGATTCAAACACAGAACGCTCGAACTGGAAGGCAGACATGCTAACCATTACCCCACTGTGCTGCCCAACAGTGTTTTTATATTATAAACAAACAATAAATGAAGCTGACAAGAAAGAAAGAGATGGGAAAAAGTACAATAAATGATGTGGTAACATACAAGTACAACTACCACAAAGTACCTAAAAGTACTCAACTTAAGTGAACGCCCTTATAGTTACGTCGCACTGCTGTTGACATTGTTTTTAAATACTGTGAATACATAATTCTAATAATAATGTGCCTCACAGCTTGACAGATGCAGTGGATACACACTCCTGTTCAATGCCAGGTTTTTGTGAAGACAAAAAATGAGAAGAAAACCTTTTCTCACCATAAATGTGACCTATAAACTAATTAAATTTAAAATAAAATAAAAATATATATATATATTGAAAATGGAAAGTAAAAATACACAACAGAAATAATTTGGTTGCACAAGTGTGCACGCCCTCTTATGGGGTGAGGCTGGGTTCAGAATTGCTGATTTGCTCGCAGCACGATAAAATGATGAAGACGTCAAATCAAAAAAAGAGAGAGAGAGAAAATGAGAGAGAGATGCTCCCTTACACACCGCTGGACGTAGTGAAGTAGTGATAATACTGGGAGAGGTATGTGATGACGCTCAAATAGTCAGGCACCTCGGTGGCAAGCATTTCTTTCGGGACCAGGAAAGCGGGGATGCCAAGCTTGGTCTCTGCAACCTCAAAGGCCTGAAAACAGTTTATGAAAAGAGACCAACCTTTATTGAGCCAAGGTATATATTTCATATCATATTCTTACCAAAATGTCACACATCCTGTTGAAGTAACAGGATGAGGTTAGCTTGCCCTGTTTCCTGGCAGGTACTTTTACTGCGTAGCGCATGACCATTTAATTGTTCGACATGAACTTGCAGCCATAGTTGAACAAAGACACATGATTTGTAGTAAATCTTTGGGCAAATTCATTCATTCACTGCCATTGACGGTTATAAACGTCGAAAAAACATTTTAACTATTTCTATTAGTTTAACTTGTGTTTCTACTTTTGTTAACAAGAGTATGAAAACCTAGATTTTTTTTATTGTACATTTAGAACAGATATAAAATCTACAATTAAAAAATGTAATCGCCTGACACCCCTAATTTTTAATAATCATCTCGTCAGGCGATTACAATTTTTATTTTGTAATTAATTGCATGACTTCACTAGTTAACCCACGATTAATCACAAATTTTATATCTGTTCTAAATGCACAATTTAAAAAAATCTAGGTGTTCATACTTTTGTTAACAAAAGTGGGAAAAAAAGTTAAACCAATCGAAGTTTTTTTACGTTTATAGCCGTCAATGGCAGTGAATGAGTTAAGTAAATTAGATCATTTCCAGTGGCACACCTGATTATATTTGACAACATAATAATAACAGACCTCTGCACACTTGTTGGGAATCATGCTGTGCAGTACTACATGTTTGTTCAAAGGGACACATGCTTCCAAGTGTGTGCAAATAACTCACCAATTGGTTGTTTTCATAAACATTGGCTCTGGAGAGGGAGCTGAAATCTCTGAATCCAGATGAATGAAACAATAAAGACATTAACATGATTTAGAGAGCCAATTAAATTAACGAGCACAATAAGTACAGCACAAAAAAAAAAAGAAGCATATTAAGATTACAGAGCAAGCAAAGTGACTTTATTTTACTGTAACCACCACAACAAACCTGAGTAATCCAATTTACTGTAAAGGGGAGAGAAGATGTCGAGGAGCGAGATTATGTTGTGGTGAAGAGATTAGGCCCACTGTCAGATCCAGATTAAACAGCATGCAGGAAAACGTTGAATGTTTTTGGGACATGCACACCATTGCAGCCCATCAGTTCTCCACAAATACAGAAAACAAGACTACTCACATGAGGTCTGTACGGTGTTTGTGGATGATGGCACAAAACGCAAGTCCATCTCGGAATGAGGTGGAAAAATTGGTGATTTCCACCTGTGGGTAGATGCTGCATGTTTGGATGCACCACTTGAGCAAAGCTTCTCTCGATGCCATCGTGTCATGTATGGCAAATTAATGGACCTCGTCACATGAGGGGTGGGTCAGCGTGACATACATCAACACAGCAACGTGGAGGCAGAAGGGAACGAGCTCGAGTGCTACATTTAGCACACGCCGTGTCAATATTATATTACACCGACCTTATGAAACAAGGTCGCATGTAGTCACATAAAACTAATTTTCTTGAGGTAAAAAAACGCATATGAGGAAGTTCACCAAAGTCTATCTTTCGCGTTAGCCCGAGTTTTTACAATTTAGCCGGTCAGGATTCAGTCACGTAAGTTACTTTTCATCCCAAACCAAATGAAAACGTGAAATTGTAACGCAATTCCAGGGCTTTTTGCTCGCAGAGGTCCACAAGTGTTCATTAACAAACAAACAAAACCCCAAAAAATCCCCTCGGTGGTTGTCCATCCATCTTGCTGTGCGTCACACTCGGTGAACTGCATAATAGCTACCACTAGGGGGAGACAAAACCCTGTCGCCAGTTTTTTCCTTAAACTAGTTGTTTGTTTTTTGTTTGTTTGTTTGTCCTGGCCGGCTAAATTATAAAAACTCGGGCTAACGCGAATGATAGACTTTGGTGAACTTCCTCGCATTCGTTTTTTTTCTAAAGAAAATGAGTTTTAACGTGACTACATGCGACCTTGTTTCATAACGTCGGTGTGTTTGTTTTCCATTTTTTAAATCATTATTTTCCGTGTTTATTCCGAACATGTATAAAACAGATAAAAATTTGCTTCAGCATAAGCGCATCTGTTCGTACCCCTATGTCATTAATATGAACATGTCAATAATATTTAAGAATACTAAACATATTTGGATCCTAATATTTAGTTACCCAGCCTAACCTGTATCAATGAACTATTAAAATAGTGAATAAACTATCTATTGATAATATTGATAATAATAATAATGAAATAATAATAATAATATCCCTTTTACACCAGGGGTCACTATTTCACTTTTTTTCTTCACTTTTTTGAAACTCACTGATTCATGAGAAGGACTGACACTTCTGAAATAACAAATTTGATCAAATTGTCTTTAATTATATTATTATTATTAATTGACGATAGTAATTTAGAGATGTGGTCATATTAATGTTTTCTCACAATAATTCTTAACGATTAAAAACAAGATTGGAAAGAATAGTGTGTAAAACTATTCATACAAACCTCTGCAAGTACGTATTTATATTTTCAAATGATCACTTCCACAGTATTCCTGATCAAACTTACAATGTCCCATATGCGACCCAAGGGCTCATGTGGCCCTTGGGACTGTTGATGACCCCTGCTGTAAACGTCATATAACAATGAATACAATAATTGGTCTGAGAAGTCATGCTAGCTGATTGTAACCCCCTGGTGAGGTAATCCAAAGGAAATGGCGAAGGAATTGAACATTTCATATGAAAGATTCAATAAAGGGAATGTTGGCTCAACACAAGCAGTCGATGTGTGGAGTGACTGCAGGGTGTGAGTTGTAGCCAACACTTGAATGGATGTGCATTATGTTACCTCTTTTGAGCTGGGCATGTAGAACATCAGTGATTGGGTCATCCCTAACATTAACATACGAGGGTGTTTCAATATTCTTGAACCAGGTCACCTTAATATGTCCAGGTTAAAAAATTAATTGCACAGTTTTAAATTCCACAGATCAGAAAATTGTTTAGCAGCACCTACAATTTGGAAATTCAAATTGAATCTAAAAAATGTGGTTCGGTGTAGCGCACACTTGATTAGAGACAAAAATAAATTAGTGGTTGGTCGAACCGTGAAATAGCTCGCAGCCACAAATCGTCTGACTAAAAAAGGAATGGGAAAACTTGAACCAATGAAATTTTACGATTTATAATAATGTAAATAACTCATTTTTGTACTTTTAACTTTTATAAATGTGTAGCTGGTACAGTGACGTTTTAGACAGAGCATGGAGTTACGATACGATTGTATCATAATTATTCAATGATACACAAATTAACACTATCCGTCATCCTTTATTTTTTTCTCTCTCTCTCTAAATTTCAATTAAATATCAACATACATTTAGGTCATTATAGCCTATAACTAAATTAATTGCAATTCATCTCGACTTTTAAAAATATTTACGTAAATAAATAGTTATTTTGTCAAAATCTCAACATTTATACGTGGTCACGAGGTACAGTTGATAACGCGCGAGTCTATTTTACATAATGCATAATTTTTAAGTCTATTTTGAGATATTTCTATGCTATCTCCGCCTCTTTGTGCGTTTACGTACTGTACGTGCCTTTACGTACCTCGTCACAAGGCAGACGCACAAACGACATAAGCTAGCTGTGATGGCTGCTCTTCCAGATTCGGAGAGTTTGGAGTCTCGCATCAGTGAGTATTTGGGCTTCAATAAACGCGCTTTATTCTCAGATGGTCACAGGAGAAACATAACAGAATATCTGCGTGCTAAGTGGGAGGTGTCAGTGTTACTGAAGTGGGCAGTGAAGGCTGGAGGCGGTTCCGTGACACATAGGATGCTAACCTAGCTGCACGGCTACCTGTACCTGGCAGCTGTCAACACAGCACAAACTGGCTTACTTTTCGCGTCATGGCATTTATTTAGCACTGCGCTACGTGGCAGGCCGTCGGGAACTCTCTGTTCCAATAATACGGCTCACTTTGAATCTTTTAAAGCTGGTGACCCGTAAGAAAGTTCTGGATTCAACCGAAAAATCTATGAGACCACACCGTCAAAGATAGCTAACGTGTTGACCCTCATTGTAACTGACTGGCTGCTTGTTTTGATTAGTGAAGAGCGTAATCACTTTTTTTAAGCCAAGCTCATATTTTACATTAGGGGTAAAAATAAAATAAAATAAAACATTTTACGGCACCCCATTAAAAAGTGGAGACGGGGGTATTTATGCACTTTTGGCCATGAAGTGGAAGAGCATTTACGGTAATTGTTCTGGCCGGAACTAACCAACCAATCAATCAATCAATCAATCAAAACCTTTGTCTTACAGGAATATATAACCCATTGATTTCAAAACCCAGGTGCTGAATTCGAGATTTGTGCAGATGTAATATGGAAGCTTCATAAAAATAGCTTCATAAATGACAGTACACAATATACCAGTATTATTACATTAAATAGACGGCTGAAAAACGTCAACCCCCCAAAAACTGTCTTGACAATTATATGTTCTAGGCAGCCCCGCTAGTCTAAATATGATATTCTGGTTGATATTGCATTAGTGGAATATGAGTTAAAGCAGCCAAATCCAACAGTTTCTATCAATAGCACAAGGCGGCCATTTTGCTACTTGCTGTCAAGTGAAAATGCCATCACAGTTGCTCTGGGCTCAGGTAACAACCAATCACAGCAAAGCGTCAGAAAACGGGTGAGCTGTGATTGGTCGTTGCCTGAGCACAGAGCAACTGTGATGCCATTTTCAGTCCGTGGCAAGTGGCTGAATATCGCCCCCCCGAGATGGTTAAAACGGCCGAATTTTGCTGCATAACTCATACTTCACAAATGTAATATTAATCAGAATGTCATGTTTAGACTAATGAGGTCACACATAACTTTGTCAAGAAATGTTTAAGGTTGACTTCCCCTTTAAGGGCCACATAAAAAAATACACTCACACACATCTTGAAACACTTTGAAACCTCGTATGTCGGTCCAGATGGCTAAACAAAGGATTCCTGACGACGTGATGCACAACATTGCAACTATTGTACTGAATTAACACATTTTGTTCTGTAACTTGTCAGCAGTCTACTTGTAATGTTGTAAACGAACCATCTCATCCACCGCTTCTGTTTTCTGACTGTTCTAATATTTCAGACAGAGCAACCAACCCGCTGAATAGGGAAACGGACTGGAGCAGCATCAATGCTTTCTGTGAACAGCTCAACAATGATTTGGAGGGGTAAGAGGAGGGCAGAACATAGCTGCTGCGTCAGAACAAGTTATTTATCTACCTCAAAGGACACATAAATGAGATAACTTTGACCAATTTGACGTTTTTAGTCGCAGTTTGAAAAGAGCCATTAAAAACTCAAAACTGATTGTATGGTAAAAGTCAAATGACGCTTCTGTTGGCCCATACAGCCAAGCGGGGCAGCCGGATTATGCCATGTAACTTTTTGTTCAGTCTTTGTTTTTTGTGTTGTGTTGCAGACCTCAGCTGGCCACCAGGCTGCTGGCCCACAAGATCCAATCTCCGCAGGAGTGGGAGGCCATGCAGGCTCTTGTGGTAAATGTCAGAATGCTCTTACACGGTATTGACGTTCCTGGTTTGCAGCAAGATGGCTTCATTGGAACCCCAACAAGAACATCTTGCAATGCCCCTTTGTGTGCAGCACAACAGGGTGGGAAAAGACAGTGTCGGGTGTTACGCCACACACCTCTACCATGGCATCCCGGTCTTTCCTTTACACTGGATCCGGTTTATCTCGCTCCCCATTCCTTATGCGCCAGCTTGATATGCTTGTTTTACCAGATAACTGCGCTGAGGCTCAATTTACACTGCTGGTCCAAGTGGCCAGTTCTGTTTTTAGTTCTGGTTTCTGCATTTTTGTAATGAAACCCAGTAGGCTTGTGCCAAAACATTTATTCTCATAAGAATCGCGATTCTCATTTAGTACGATTCAGAATCGATTTTAAATGTCCTAAAATCGATTTTATTGAAATTATTTTATACTGTCTTGCCTTTGTCTGTGTGTGCCTTTTTATTGGGAGCGCTGTTCATGTTGTACCCGGTTTGGCCACTGAGGGGCAGTGTGGTTCCACCTGGTCTTATACACTGTTAAGTTGTAGCCACATTAGAGAGTAGAAGGAAAAAAGTCACGATCAAGTTATTCCAATAAAGTTTTTTTGTTTTTCAGCGTGGAGCCGTTCTTTTGAGTGATAAAAGTGCCGCGAGTAGCGCGCTAATTAGCATTAGCGAGTCAGACTGGAGTAGATCATTACAATTCCTTGCACATCTATAGATTGAAGCAAAAATCATTGTCAATCAAATCATGTTGAATCAAAAATCATTCTTAATCGAAAATCGAATCGCAGACCCCCAAAAAACTGAATCGTGAGACATTCAAAGATTCCCACCCCTAAAACCCAGTGTTTTGCTTGATATGTTCTAATGTGCTTCTTCATCAGGTTCTGGAGTCATGTATGAAAAACTGTGGGAAACGGTTTCACAATGAAGTGGGCAAGTTCCGCTTTCTTAATGAGCTTATTAAAGTGGTGTCACCAAAGGTAGGATATCATCCTGAGGGTCTCCTGTGCACATTCCTGAATAGCTTTCCCCCCCACACAGGACATGTGACGTGAGCTGCATATGTGTTGTCGTCCTCACACAGTACCTGGGTTCACGCTCACCCGAGCCAGTCAAGAAGAAAGTCTTGGAGTTGATCTACAGCTGGACGTTAGGGTTGCCTGATGAGGCCAAAATTATAGATGCCTATCAGATGCTAAAGAAACAAGGTAAGGGGGCGTTTGAGATTTGACTTGATCACTTTCATATCCAGCGACTCGTGTTAGGAGAACAACTTTGTCTTATTTGCCTCAACTACGATATGACATTTCTGCACACTAGTAGGACAACTTCATGTAAAAACAGCTTTCCATAGAGGCTGCTTACAATTCAATGCAAACTGTAAAAAAAAAAGAAAATAAATCAATAGTCCTATAATTAAGGCTGGGGGAAATTAAATCTCTGAATCTTTTGTTGTTGTTGTTTGCAGGTATTATCAAACAAGATCCAGAACTTCCCCCTGATAAACTACCCAATCTTGCCCCGCCCAGACCTAAAAATGCCATTTTTGAAGATGAAGAAAAGTCTAAAGTAAAGAACCATGTCACCAATATCGTCCACTGCCACGACGGCTCTCGCCTCCTTCTAATGCTCCTCTTGGCTTTGACAGATGTTGTCTCGCCTGCTGAACAGCTCACATCCTGAAGACTTGAATGCCGCCAACAAACTGATCAAGGAAATGGTCCAAGAGGTAGCTTGGCGTCCAACCGATACGTACAACTTACCGTCCCAGCGTTGAAGTGACTTTGAATGTGTTGTAGGATCAGAGGCGAACAGAGAAGGTGACCAAGCGTGTGGGTGCCATCCAGGAGGTGAAGGAGAGCATCACTCTGCTGACTCAGCTTCTGCAGGATTACGACGCCAACACCGCAAATCAGAGCAACTCTGAGCTCCTGCAGGCGAGTGCAAAGCGTGCCGCTTGTCTCGTGTCATGTACAAGTTTGATCATGAGCATGTATTGTGTCAATAGGACCTTTACCAGCGCTGCGAAAAAATGAGACCCACGCTGTTCAGATTGGCAAGCGATACGGAGGATAATGATGAAGCTTTAGGTGAGCTTTACCTGTTTTTTGTATATACGGTATTTTTATGACTTACAGCTCTGTCTCACTCGTGTAAAAGCAGGAAATGGGCATGCAGCGGAGCTACTTGCTGCATCGCTGTCAACCAATTGTGCCTCGGCCCCAGACGGCTGCGTTTTAGAACCACATATGAGATGGTTCTGAAAATATAGCCACTACTTCACCCCCCCCCCCCCAAAAAAAGGCCGTCTCAAGTGCAACCGATGATAATAATAATATAATGATTATGCAACAAATTGTTACCCGCAAATAAATAGTGTAACGGCTCATCTTTTGGTACGGATCAAGCATCACGGTTCGGGCCGTACATAGTGTTTAGGGCCAACTTCAAAATAAAAGCCTTCCAACTAATACATTGTCGTCAATGCCATTATCTCGGTACACTTGAATTTTAAAGTTGACCCTCGCAGCACTTGGTGGCTCAAGGCAGCTAGCTTGACTCGTCCTCACTCGACCGTCGACTTCCAACATCAACACAGTGCCGCCTTGAAATTATATTTAATTCACATGAACAGCCTGATGAAGCCCTAGGCCGAACGGGTTGTTGGTGTAATTCAATAAATGGTGGCTCAATTTTTGACCCTGTGCGATGGACCTCCTTCCTTTTTCCAGAATTTTTGTTTGCTGACACCACAAGCACCGGTGGATACTTTTTCCGTGCTATGCTACAGCAACATTGACAGCGTTCGACGAGCCGCAAGATGCATTCAAAAACTGTCGAACATTTCAAACTCAAACTGAAAAAAAGTGCATCGGTGCATTAACTGTTAACAATTGCAAATATCGAAACAATGTAGGCTTTCTTTCTATCTATAAAAGCTGGCATAAATTAAGAAGAATGATGGATGTGAAATCACTGTTTTTTAAAAAACTTTATTAATGTTTCACTTTCTTTTAAAGTGGGCTGATATGAAACAATTGACCTGTTTTATTGCAGACAAATCTTGTTCCAGTCAAATATTTTGCAGCTATATGTTGAGTTGCTGTCAATATTTACGTCATCTGAAACTATGTTGTGCAAATTGAGACAACTTTACACGGTCATGCTGTATCTTCCTCAAAAAGGGTGCGACCACAACCTGTGTGGTGCGACCAACTACAAAAATTGGTAGCACCAGTGCAAAAGTTAGTGTGGAGCCCTGATGTCGACTACCAACATCAACACAACGCCATCCCAATATTGTCTTTAATTGCTAATTAAGGGTGCTAAGAAACCACTAGTTAATTTGTAGGGAAGTCACAATAATAACAATACTGTAATATCGCAATATTAACAATGGCCATGATGTACTGTATGGTCGTCGTCATGTCACAATGTTAAATACAGCACATCTGTTAAAAAGGAGCGGCTGTATTTCATTTGTACACTTCCAGCACCCTTTGGTTTAATTGTAATGAGGCATGTTTTTGTCCAGCTACGTTTAAGACTAGTGTTGTTCCGATACCGGTATCGGCAGAGGCCCCGATACTGCATGAAAACAGTGGCATCGGCAAGTACTAACAAGTAACATGCCGATACTATTAATTCCGACGCTAATATAGGACTTTGGATGCAGCATCTTGTGTTTTACAACGTTCACTGATGTGTGACGTGTTCACTGCATGCCAAGCCAGGATATCCTATTGGCGCTTGAATGTATACTTCCTCTTATCTCAATGAGCTGCATGCCTTCGAGGAGATCTCCGTGCACAGGATGTTATAGCACAACCGCCACAACGTGCTAAATTGATATATTTCCTCTTCTATTGGCTTTCTGAAAAACTCAGTGATTATACATGTAAAAAAAAATATTGATATCATTTTTTTAGGAGAATAATAATTTCCGAATTTGGAATGAATATCAACAGCCTCAGCAGATTGTTGCAGTTGAACATCAGCTGTAGAAACCAGTTCCAGCTGTGTGCCGATTGGATTGTTGTCAGTCCAGAGCCTTTTGTGGACCTAACAACATAAGCCACAAAGCCGTTACTCCACTCCAATCAAGAGCTATTGTGCTGTTTATGGACCCAATGACGACAATAACGAGCATTTTGTCTTGGCTGTCCACAGCGGAGATCCTGCAGGCCAATGACAACCTGACCCATGTCATCAATTTGTACAAGCAGCAGGTGAAAGGGGAGATTGTCAACAGCAACAATGCATTAAACGCACAAAAGCAGACAGGTTGGTTGGTGAAGACGTCACTGAGAATTGGTCGTGAACACGATGACTCCGCATGTGGTTTTTTTGTTTTTTTCCCCCCGCCCAGCAGTGGGGACGGCACTACTTGATCTGTCTGGCTTGGACACGTCGCCCCAGTCGCCACCGTCCTTCCCAGAACTCCCCACTCCAACTGACAGCCTCAATGCCACCTCGCAGGAGACGGGCATGTCCCTGCTCGATGATGAGCTCATGTCGCTCGGTAATGCCACGCCCACTTCAATGAAAAACACTTTTCAGGGCATTGAAACATTTTGTGGGCTTTTTGCACACAGGTTTAAGTGAAGGAACACACACCTCTAACCCTCCCTCCCAGCCAGAAGACTCCACAGCCTGGGACTCCTTCCAGGTGCGCGGCGGAACAAGCATCGATACGTTTGTACGACGGACTACTAAATGTTCTATTCTTTTCTTTTCTCTTCATTTCTCCTTCAAGTCATCTGACAGTATCGATGCGGACATCCCCGCAGCGCCCAGCCTCCTCCTGAGTCCGGAGCCCTCCTCCCACTCGCACCCCGTCTCGCCCGCCTCGGCTCCCAAAGGCTCAGTTCTGGATGAGCTCGACTTGTTGGGAAAGACGCTGCTGCAGCAGTCCCTCCCCCCTGAGGGCCTGCAGGTCAAATGGTACAGGTGGTCAGGACTACTTTCAAATCAATTGGAATACATTTAATGGCATCAATTCAGAAAAGATATATATTTTTTAAATCATATATATTTATAGTAATTATTTATTATTGTTACTATTATTTTTAAAAATTCAATCAGTCTATGTGTTCATGTAGGGACAAACAGCAGGTCAAGCCAACTCTGAGAGATCTCCAGAGCAAGGCGGGATCTAACATTACCCCCAACCCCATCCCGGTCTTCAGCTCGGACCGCCCCGCACTGCCCCTCCCCTCAGAGACCACCAACGTTTGCCCCACGTTTGACAAGCCCCTCGAAAAGGCACCTGCCGAAGTCTCCCTGGCTGATGTCTTTGTGCCTCTAGAATCCGTTAAACCAAGTAAGATTGACATTTTTTTGAATTTGTTTTCCATGAATTCAAACTCCTCTCCTGCTACCAGGTAGTCTGCTGCCCGTGACTGTCTTCGATGGACACAGTCTGCGGGTTCTCTTCCACTTTGCCCGCGACTCGCCGCCATCTCGCCCTGACGTGCAGGTGGTGATCATCTCCATGCTGTCCTCTGCGCCCGTGCCCGTCACAAATATAAACTTGCACATCCCTGCTCGGAAGGTCAGTCAGGATTTTTTTATTTAATTTTTTTTCTGCATCGTCAGAATGATGAGTTGATGTGACATTGTTGGCCTGCAGTCAATGGCGGTGAAATTGCAGCCGCCGTCTGGAACGGATCTGCCGGCGTTCAATCCCATCCTTCCTACCGCTGCAGTCACACAGATCATGTTGCTGGCAAACCCGGACAAGGTACGCTCGCATGGATGGTATAACTGTGAATCTGCCCTTTATCAACACCTCCGTGTGTGTGTGTGTGTGTGTGTGTAGGAGAGAGTTGAGCTGCAGTACAGATTGAGCTTCACCTTGGGCGAGCAGGTGCACAGTGAGAGTGGCACTCTTGAAAACTGGCCTGCTGCAGACACGTGGGGGAATCTATAGCGGCCGCATCCAACCTGACAGACTCTTGTCCACCAAACTCGACTCTGCATTAACACTCCGTACCTGCTCAGATTTTTTTTTTCCTTTGTCTCCTGCTCTGTGTACGTGCTTTGCTTTAATTGGTTAACCCCCCCCCCCTCCTCCTCCTCCTCCCATTCTTTTAAAGACTCCTCCAAATGAAGAACCGACATTTGACTACTGCATGTGCATATCCGCTTCAGGCCGTTGGCCTCGAGCACGTTTGACTCTGTAGATTTGACCTTCACCTCTGCATGCTCTGCCATCATGACGCGCCAAGACGGAAAGCGTTACATCTTCATAGTTTGTCAAACCAAAAACTGCTGAATCATTGTTTTTGTCTCACATCAGTAGGGACTTTCCTTTTTTGTGTAATGGAGAAAAAGTACTGTGACATTGTTGTGTATTTTCTGCCATATGTGCCTCTTTCGCAGTTCTGTTGAACTTTTAGCACATTTGTTCTGTAATACATCATTTAATTCAACATGTGGAGTGTATCTTCATTATATTTTATACATTCATGACTTCTTTTTTTTTTTTTCCCTTTTCCCTAATAGGATCAACGCTCAATCGTAACAAAACCATAGCTGTTGATATATCACCATTCTGTGAGTAAAGTCAAATTGAAAATGCATGCAATGGTTTGCCATCCAAATTTGCAGTCCGGAGCTTGGTGTCCATCTTCGACATCTTCATTTCAGCTCTTTTGTCTTGAGTCCTCCTCGCATTCCTCTGCTCCCTCCTCTTCCTTAGTGCGACGGCTTTGTAAATACCAATGTATATTTGACCTGTGCAAACGCATAAACAGTGCTAAGATATGATGAAGGGGTAATAAAAGATTTTGGTGGAGGCGGGACTAATTTAAACCCTGCTGCAGTAAGTTTCTGTTCTTGACGCTCAGCTATTATAAATTCAACATTCAATGGCCGCCTTATAATATGATGGAAATGGTGAACACAACGCCACACAATGATTCTTTGCTGAACTAACTGCATGAAATTGCTTTCTTGGTAAGTTTACTGCATTTAACGCAGCAAAATGAACCAGGTTCTTATCAATTGGTATGGGTACAAAACATCAGGCAAGGCGAAAAATAAAGCTGACATATGTACCCACACCTTAAAGCATGCAGGTTGTGTTCATCCCAGTGTGAAATGCTTTTCACTGTTTATTCATGGGACTAGTAAGAGTAACCACAGCGAGTTTGAAGCACCTATAAGCATCCTAGACTGAAATGGGGGGGCTATTTTTTAAATTCGATAATGGTGAAAATATGTAATTTCAATAAAAACGTCGATAATGCAAGCCAAAATGTCAAAGGGAAAGAGTCAAGCTGGCGTTCACGCCACCACGCAGGCAGACTTCAAAGTAAAATCCCCCAAGGCTGTTGCATTGGTGTCAATGTATTATTTGGTCAGCTTTATTTTGAAGTTTGCCTTAGCGTAGGCGAGGTGTGTTTGCGCCTTTGTGGCTTCCCTGACATGTCTGAAATGAGGCGCTGTGTCAGCCCAGCTTGCACACACACGCACACACCGAGAGGAACTTACTCGTTAACATACATTTTCATCTTTTTGTTTTGGTGAAAGAAGCAAGTCTTTTCAAGTCAAAGGGCTCAAGTCTGACCGAGTGAAGTCACAAGTCATTTGGTCAAGTCCAAGTCAAGTTGCAAGTCTTAACAAGTCGAGTCTAAAGTAGTCAGATTCATGACTCGAGTCAGTCCAAGTCACATGACTCGAGTCCACATCTCTGACTGATAGTGCTCTGTACACATAAACCATACATATTTGCCGTGTGGGTGACAATATACAGTACAGTGGTACCTCGGAGTTTAAACATAATTCGTTCCTGCGAAGTGTTCAAAGTCCGAATTGTTCAACCTCTGAAACATTTTTCCCATAGAAAATAATGTAAATACAATTAATCCGTTACCAAGCTCCAAAAACAGAACATTCCAATTTTAATTTATATTAATGTTTTTTACATTTACAGTACAGTATTTAAAAAATAAAATAAAAAATACCTTACCTTTTTTGTTGTGCTATGATGGCATCAGATGATGATAAATGCTATGTTAATGCTAGCTTTAGTTCAATGCTGAGTTTGTGTATTTTACATTGGGCATATTGTTAGACTACTAAGCGATCCTTGTGTGCTGCTTTGTTTAACGTCAGACACGTTGAACAGCTAAGTGGGGTCCTCGTGCCAGTATTTACAGAAGTAGTCATGATAGTTAAAACTGCGTGATATTCTCCTTCCTAATTCCACTGTGGTTCGTAGCACTGTATGTTTTTCTTTGCGGCCACTGGCACTGTTGTCTTTCTTTGAGCCCATGGCGAAGAAAATTGTCGTGGGAAAATCCAAATGTACTTGCAAGTATGGAGCACCTCCGGGAGTATTCACGATCTCACTGGAAATGAGCAGTGCATCGTCTCAACTACCCCAACGTGACCATTCGGCATTGCTCGGCTTCGCTCGGCTTCACTCGGCTACCCGATTTCAAGATACGTTCGGTTTAGCTTGCTTTGCTTGGGTGTTCGAACTCCGAAAATGATTTCAAACTCCGAGGCATTTTTTACTAAGATTTCTTGGTTGAAGTCCGATTTGTGCGAGTTCCGAGACGTTCAAACTCCGAGGTTCCACTGTATATGATAATGTGGCATATCACCCAATATTAACTAGTGGACAAATGGAAAGTTCAGTCAATGACATAACGTCACGTCCTCTCTTAACACGGTGCCGTACATAAAAATGAACCAAGGAGATTCTGTGTGAGCATTTTGGGCAAATACAAGATTAGACTCTCCCAAAAAAAAGGAAAAAAGATTAGACACAAAAATGTGTCTAAACTTTTGATATGTTGAGAGCAGACACTAAAACCTAAAAGTCCTTTGTAATTTCCTTGTGTTAAATACTCTTTCCCTCTCCAGTGACCTCTCAACCGTGGTTCAGAGACTGAACAGGCATGTTATATTTTCGTTGCTTTCGCACAAACTTTATTTGAGCTTTTTCCACCAACGTACAGTGCGCTCAGAGCAAGCTCCACCGCTCTCATTCACTCCCTGGACCAACACCCCCCCCCCCCCCCCCCCGTGCCAAAAAGCAGTACTGCAATACTCTATCCCCCATAATACTACTCTTTAAAGGACCAGGCTTGGCCTGTAACACTTGTATTTAACACGACGTAAACAACACCACCAAAGCTACAACAGCAGTCGTTGTTGTGTTTGTTCAAGTTTACTTCATTTACTTGCGTTACTAAAACAATAAATATAAGTTATTTGCAATTAAATCTAATATTTGAGTTCCATGTTTTACAGTATTAACTCCATCATGGGAGTACTTTTGCCACCTGTAAAGGTGAATATGTGAGCGAGTGCGTTGCTGACCTTCTCCCTCCATTTCAATGCCTTAGTTCAGGGGTGGCCAAGTTCATTAGTGGGAGCTGCGTGCTTGTTAACTGTAACTGCTAAGCAAGAAGACAAACTTCCTTATGTAAATAAGTAAATAATAATAATAATAATAATAATTGTCTTGTTCTAATCATATGCATAATAGGTTGCATAAAAGGTGGAGTGAGACATTCAATCAAATATCAACAAAATAGAGGAGAGGGACATGCCTTGCTTGCTCTCTACCCATTCTTTTGGATAACTCGTCATTGCATTTTATTGATTTATCACTAGATGGCACCAAATCTTACACATTGGTCATTTGCCGATTCCAAACAGTGAATTCGTTTTCCTGTTTTGTTTTTGAGATTTTTTTTTTTAGCGAGCTGGGTTTAATTCTTGAGACGGTCGGTTTTACTGGTGTACAGTGACTGAGATACATTCACAGAATAAATAGACGCTTCCTGTGAACATGTCTTCCTGTTCTAGGCAAGTCACACAGGATTTGAACTATTGACATCCAAAATGTGAGGCAGGGGTCATGCTTTTCCATCCAAATCTATCTTCAAGGCCGAATGTCAAACAAAATGCGCCAGGATTAATCCTGGTGGATTCAATTAAAACCATATCTGATTCAAAATTGGGCATTTCAAAGTTATTTCAAATCCAGATTTGGAAATCCAATGCTGCTTTTATTCCAGATTTGAGCCAGTTTGGGGTATTTCAAAACTTCAGTCCTAAATCTGGATCAGTTTAATCCTGAAAAATAACATTAAATCCCACTTCAGGGTAGGATTAGAATGTGATCCCAATATGTATTAGTTTCACATATAGGCCTACTCATCAATAAATGAAGTATTTCTTGCATTTTCTGGAATTTAGACTATTAATACGATGATTAAAGCAGCAATATGTAACTTTTTCCCCCAAAATAACTTTACAATAAGATATTTATTTATGAGTGAAATGTCTTCTAATTAGTAGATTAACACTTTAGCTGTTCACAATGGGTACTCCTGCAAGCCTCTGGCCAATAGTTTTTAGACTGGATTCGGGTTAGAGTTTCCCACGCCCTGTCTGCGGATGTGACATATTGTGTGTGGTGTGCATGTGAAGAACGGTATATGCAGTTTCATTTTTTGTCAGCAGGTGGCAGTAGCGATTTAATTAATAATAAATAAAACATCATTATGTACTTTTGTTTAAACTGAAACAAATCCAAATTCCACAAATGTAAATAAACAAAAGGAAATAAAACGAAATAAAATAAAAATCCAATTAACAAAAAATAAATAGATCCAACCCAAAATTTAACAGCAAGAAAAATTAAAAGGGTAAAAATGCAAATTAAAAAATTCTCTTAATCTTTTGTATGTGCCTCCACTAGTCTAAACATGACATTCTGATTAATTACCTGTATTGCGATTGCACCGAGCAACTATGTCATTTTTCATTGGACAGCAAGTGGCAAGATGGCCGCCTCTTTTGCATTTGGATTTACACACTTTCTTTCACCCGTCTGCGATCCTGCGGGCGGGGTGATCCTAGGGGCAGTATGGATTTGGAAATCTCAATTCAAGAGGACCAAGATTATTCTGTAAAATGTTGAAATACTGGGATAGTGTTGACATTCTGCTGTTTCAATTTAATTATAACTGTTTTGATTTTAGTTATAACTGTTTAGATTTAGTCATAACTGCTTTAATTTCCTCAGCAAAGCTTGATGAGTGTAATAATGTGACGGAACATTTGAAGATTCTTCCTTCCTTTTCCCACGTAATTAGCCATCTGTTTCGGGGGAGAAAATGTGTTATAATCGATTCTTTTGTAAAGTTTTATTTACTGCAAAAGTGCCAGGTTGTCTGGCCTACTGTGTTTCCACATCATTCGGCCATCTGTCCATGTGTATTGAGTACTGTCTGTCTTGGGACTTAGGGGAGAGGGAGAGGGGCGGGACTTAAGGGCAGCAAAGGAGGAAGAGAAAGGGGAGGTTTTTTTTGGGGCTGCTATGCGGAAACTATAAGAACGACTACAAGTGGGAGGGGACACACACACAAGGGGAGCGACAGCATTCTGACTGTAACTTGTCTGTGTCCAGAAATGTCTGCAAAATAAATCCTTCGAAGGACCTGTTTCACCGATCTCCAGTCTGATTTTACGAACACGCGGAAAACATAAGGATCGTTTTCTAACAGATGGTGACCCCCGATGTTGGCTGCTGGTTGAAGGGGTTTTCAACAGACAGAACTTCTGGCGCCAAAATAATTGTAAGGTAAGAGGACACTAATCCTCGTAGTGAATTTCTGCCTGTTGTAAACTCTAAAACCTGTTTTCACGTCATCTAAATTGTGACTAAATTGTACATGAGATCTGAGTGAACAGGTATTAGTAAAGTATCAAATACAAGTTTGTTTCGTTCCGTTACGGAATCTCAGAAACACGAAGTCCTTGGTTTTGGATTTTACTAAGACATTAAAATATACAAGGCGGTTTCGTTCTATTTTAGAATCCTAGGAACCTAAGTCTTTGTACACGGAAGTAACGTTACGATGAATTGTGCGCAGCTGAGTGAAGAGAAACAAGAGACATATGAGAATACAGATTGAAGCAGTGGTTTTACTAAATTATGGTTCGGATGTTTTTGTTTGGGAAATAGTCAAGCATCCTTGTTACTAAATTTAGGATCGAATGCTTTTGTTTGGGAATAAGTCAAGCGTTTTTGAGACAAGAAGTTAAAGCTTCGGCCACTGCTAAGACATCGAGGTCCGGACATATTTATTCGAGGAAAACACAAGGTAATTTTGTTCCGTTATGGAATCTCAGAGATCGTAAATCCTTGCATTTCTGAGGCATTACATGTTTGTTTGTTATTATTATTATTATTATTTTTTGGGGAGGAGGAATAAGTAATGTTTTTGAATAAATAGGAGGCCTATTAAACTGCGGTACCACAAGTGAGACGTCACTGAATTAATAAAAATTAATAATAATTGAATATAATAATAAATAAGGAAGTAAGTAAATAATATAGAAATGGAGGGTGAATTTGACCGCAATAATGAATGGTTTGACCTCCGTGTTCTTCCAAACCATGGTCAGAACTTGTTGTTGAGTGCACAGGTTAAAAATGCGTGTGAAGTATGTGTGGGAATTATGCCTGCAAAAAATAGAGATGGAATGAAAGAAATGTTGAATAATTGGATGAGAACTTGTTGTGTGGGGGGATGGGTTTCTTCATTGTCTCCAAAAAAAGGGGGGGGGGGGTAGATAAGAAAGTTGTGGTAATGGCGCTGGGAACACGCCTTTTGAATGAGAAAGTGGAAAAACAGGTACATTGCTCAGTGGCAGAATTAAAGTGTCATGTCCGGAGTCTTTTCAGGTGCCCACCCTGACTCCCGTTATGGACCGAACCAGAGGTTCTGAAAGACCCCGAAGAATAGAAACAGAAAATTCCGATGCATGAATCAGGAAAATGGGATTTGGAAATCTAGATTACAAATTTTGAAACACTGCTCATTTCTAATTCTCGGTGGACGGCTATCTGCTCTGCCAAAGCAGGTCAGTCAATCTGCCAACCAAGTTATTGATCAGTAAGAACAGAATTTTGGCTGTCATCTGATTCGGGTATGTCCTCAAATTGGAACAGGACAGTGTGGAACATTTGTTGTGTAATAGCGTTGCAGAATGATGAAATCCTGACGCCTGCTCAATGATATTTTTTAGCAAGTTTAACATGTTGGAAGAGAGGAAACAATAAAAACACTGCTTAACTGTTCAGAACCTGTTTTATTCTTGAAGCTACAACTTACACTGCCATCATATCCAAATAACACCTAACAGGATGTGCCATTATTTAGTTTTCATTTAATGTTTGCTTTCTTCTAAAAGAGCAAGATTCATACATATTAAATGTGTTACATATACTGAAGCTTTCGCTTTTACCACCGTTTATGAGTTTTGCTTCAAATGCAAAATATTAATATTTCGTGTAATTGAGTGTAGGTAGCAACTACACTAGTTTGAAGACATGGGTGGAGGTTTCTGAGGATAACTGTTTACTGTTTTAATAAATCTTGTGTCTCGTGTGAAGTGCAGCCTCCACAAGTAGTTTCATTAACAAAAACAACTTCAGAAACTTTGCCGACAGATTTGAATTGTTTGCAGTTCCCATGATTAGTACTACTGTAATCTAATGTTCTATTTCCGTATTTGGAGCGTGTCAATAAAAACAACTCATGTACCATTTAAGGTCATAAAAGTGGCCTGGCCTCGATCCTCAGAAGTAAACTGTGGGGTCACTATTATCGCACATCTGCACATGCACGTGCGAGGTGATTCCCGGGTAGACGCTCTGCATGGGCATCATGACGCCCAGACGTTGGCCCTTGCTCACCGTTCCTGACGTCTTGTCTGGGTTCACATAGAAGAGTTTGACACAAAGGCCTGCATTGGAGGAGAGGAGTAAAGGTCAAAGTCAGTGGTGGGAAGTGACAGAGAAAACATCTGGATTTTAGCCTGTTTTACTGCCGATTCTCCTCTCATCCCTCTTCTTTTTTTTAACACAAGTATCTGTACTTCTACGTCATTTCTGCCACCTCTGGTGAAGGTGAAGATGTGAGTGAGTGCGTTCCTGACCTTCGCCCTCCATTTCGATGCCTTTGTTGATGGCCGCCTTACTGGAGTCGGTGTAAACGATGAGTCCTCTATTAATAGTAACGTCAAATGGAGCGTAGACCAGGGAGTTGTCGTCACAAGTGATGTCCAAACCTTTGTGAGTCCTGCTCCCCCTGGACGACAACACAAGTCATCTCGCGTCTGCCCGAGTCATCGGGTCAAGGCAACTTACCTTGGGGCCCCGAAGTGGCCTTGACCCCAAATGTCACTTGTCCTCTGGGCGTTGTTAGGATTCCCTTGGCATAGCTGGCCAAAGGTCACGCCCTCACACACACACACCAGAGCTACACACAATCATGTAGACACACACAAGGTTAGCACAAGATAGGACAGATGAGAGTTTTGAGAAACGCCCGGTAGAGTTCTCACCCAGCAGAGCTGCGAGCAGAGCCACGTTCTTCATCATCTTCATCACAATGACTCCACCTGGGCCTCGGGTCGGCTTTTATCTGCGGCACGTCAACGCTGATGGGGACAGCCCGCCCCTCGTTTACAACATTACCAAAACTCCGGCTGGCAGTCGGTTAAGTCAACAAATGGCATGCACACATTGAGCAAGGGTTCGGTTTGTGGTGACTTAGTTGAGATTGGGTGCAGATTTGGCCTGCTTGATGAGTGTCAAAGTTCTTGTTGAGCAAGAATGGAAAGTCTTATCATGTATCATGTACGTGGTAAGACGACTTTTCATCAGAAAACTTCGCACTTTTGCATTTGGCTAAACTAAGTTGGCCTGTTTGATTGCCGCTTCTCTTTTTTGCGCCACCTCCGGCTTGGAGATTGAGTTAAGTGACAACGACCGAATTGGAAGCGGCTGACTCCACCGCCTCGGAGCTCTTGCGATGGAGATTTCGGCATTGAGCAGCTGTGCCTTGTTAGCAGACGGCGTTTTCTTGTCGTGCTCCAACTCATTAAAATGACTCTCGTACTATTTTAGTTAACATTGTATAGCACCATATATTGTGCAAATTGTTGCCCACTCAACATACATTGCAGCCTGGTCATGTTTTTTTAATTAAAAATTTTCCTTGCCCTTATGGGGGGTTAAGATCACAGGATGTTGTTAATATTTGTCAACTATTGTGGGCGTGTGAAGCCCTTTGAGACTCTTTTGGGATTAGGGGCTATAAAAATAAACTTAACTTGATTTATAATTTCCTTATTTGCAAGCCTCTCATCACGTTTAGCAGAGCAGGTGTGGTGTGTGAAAATCCTCTTTAATGCTAAACCAGTATTTTAAAAGAGGAAGTCCACCCCCAAAAACATTCTTGACAATAATATGTTCTATGCAGCCCCACTAGTCTAAATACGGTAGTTAAGCAGCAAAATCCAGCTGTTTTTATCAATATCGGAAGGCGGCCATTTTGCCACTTTCTGTCAAGTGAAAATGACATCACAGTTGCTTAAATCTCAGGTAACAACCAATCACAGCTCAGCCGAAAACAAATGAGCTGTGATTGGTCGTTGCCTGAGACCTGAGCAACTGTGACGTCATCTTCAGTCCCCAGCAAGTGACAAAATGGCCGCCTCCTGAGATGAAGACAAATGGCTGGATTTTGCTTCATAACTCATATCCCACAAATGTAATATTAATCAGAATGTCATGTTTAGACTATTTTAGTCATATATAACATATTATTGTCAAGAAATGTTTACGGTTGACTTCCCCTTTAAAGACAGCTGATTGTCTCTTAATTTCACTGACTGACTGATGCCGAAACAAAATTTGTTTCCAAGCTGTATCCTCTAGGGAGGATATGGATGACTATCAATCTGTTGATCAGCCGACCAAGTTATTGATCAGTGAGAATGCAATTCTGGCCAATACGTGTCTGCCCTCAGGATGGAACAGGACAGTGGGGAACATTTGCTGTGTAATAGTGTGTATCTTTGCACAATGATGAAACCCGAATGTTTTGTCAAGTTTATTTTGCTACCGACTGTCATCATATCCAAATAGCGCCTATCAGTGTGTGCCATTATTTAACTTTCATTTGCTGTTTGCTTTCTTCTAAAAGAGCAAACTGGCTTCATTTGAAGGTACACTGTTGTAATATATTTGCATTCAGATTTTTTTTCTTGATGTTAGATCATTTATTATTTTGTTTTTCTCCTTTACCTACTGTCGTGATAATATCCAAATAACACTATCGGGGCGTGTCAGCATTTAGCATTCATTTGGCATTAGTTGTGTTTGATTTCTTGAGTTTAGGCACTAACTATAATGTAATAAATTGGCACTCTTCACAACAGCATATACAACAAAAAATTACGTCCACACAGTGGTAATACAATTAAAAGCTTTAATTGGCGTCAACATTTCAACAGGGAAGGTTAAATATCGCTGCTACAAAAGTTTGACTACACAGGCAATTAAAAAAACTTCAGATTAAGAATTAAGAAACACAAAGTGGTCAAGGAAGAAGTCCGACCATGCTAAATGAAACACTACAAATACAAAATAATCATCTCAAGAAACCCACGGAACTATGATTTTATCTGCGTAAAAGATACATTCATGTTCTAATGCTTCTAAGATTTTTTATTTTATTTTTTTATGCATGAAGTTTCTAACAAACTCAATCTCCACAATGCAATCTGCACCTACCTTGTATTCACGACCACAGAAAAACATTTTGGCATAAACATGTTCAAAAGCTTCATTCAAAAACAAAACACTACTACAGTTTAAATATAGCCATTGGACACGTGAGAACAGTATGAATCCACATGTATTGTACAAAATATACTTACTACAGAAGAGTGAAACCCCATGTGGCAATAATCAAAATCAATGAGTAAATTAACGGCCACAAGATGGTGGCAACTGATTACGTTTGCAGAAATGAAGCTCCTCAACTCACTTCAAATTGCTTCTTTGATGCAAATATGCAACCACAAAGAAATACTGTTAATGTCCAAGTTCAATTATCATGTAGCACACTGCAAAAAAAAAAAAAAAAATCAAGATAAAATAAGTCTTGTATATGTCTGCCAAATATTTCTTCTTACCAAGTTTTGTTTAAAAGCATTTCATTTGCTCTTAGCATCCCCACCACACATAAATCTTCAGTTACATATACTGTAACTTGAGTTTTTACCACAGGTTATAAATTCAGTTTAAAATGAGAAATACAATTCTGTAAGTGTAGGTAGTCTAACGACACTAGTTTTAGGACAAGGATAATCATGTTTACTTGTTCTAATAAATCTTGCCAAGTCAAATTTTCCTGCGCTATTGCCAGATCCTTTTGCTTATTTGAAATAAAATATTGCTCATCACGTTGTTTTCCAAGTCAAGTTTTGGCAGTACAGACCTGTTTCTCTTTTTGTACCCGATAAATCAGCAGATTAAGTAGCTCATGTGTGAGTGGGTGTGGTTTACTTCCTACCAGGAGGCGGGGGTGGTGGAGGTTGAGCAAACTGGAAAGGGGCGTGCCCCATCAGGCCTATCACAGGCTGGGGCGAAATGAACTGCTGGCCCATTAGAGGCTGGGGGCCCAACGAGGGGGGCGGGACTAGCCCCTCGTCGCCTCCCACTAGTGTGGAGCCCCCCCTGGGACAGCTGTACTGGCTGGTACTGCTACTGCTGCTATTACTGCTAGCCTTCTGGTACGAGCCGGAGCTGGAACCATAACTGCGTCCTCCATTCCTGCTGCTGCGATCCCTGTAAGACGAGGAAGAAGATGAGGAGGAGAGGCGGTCCCCATCCCGGCTGCTCGAGCCTCGACTGTCGCGGACGTCACGGGAATCACGGCTGCTCCCGCGCCCATCTTTGGCACTGCTGCTGCCGCCGCCCCCAACTGAGCGCAGTCGCCGGTCACACTCGGCTTGGTACATAAGGTTGGGGTTGTTGGGAGTGGAGCTGCCTCGGAAACGCGGGCGGCCACCTCGGAAAAGAAACAAACAGTGCTGTTATTATGGATGCAGTGTTTGTTTTTTGTTTTTAACATTCCATACTTCTAATTGGTGCTGATCTGAAGTGCTTCTCTTTGAGCCGGGCAACAGGATAACCATGCACACTCACACCTTGAGACAATTTAGAGTCTTCAATTAATCTAACATGCTGACCATCACTACAAGTAAAACATGTAATAACCCACAACGGAAAACGTCCCTCACCTCCGCCTCCTCCACGTCCAGTGTCAACCAGCTGCAGCAGTTTGGGATTGATGGCCTGTCTGGCCTCCTCCAGAACCCGGATCAGATCACGCGCCTGGCGGAGGTTACCCGGAGTGAAGAAAGTGTACGCGGTGCCTTTGTTGTTGCTGCGGGCCGTGCGTCCGATCCGATGGATGTAGTCTTCCGAGGAATTGGGGTAGTCATAGTTGATGACAAACTTGACGTCCTCCACGTCTTTTGGACATTCGGGGCAGTAATAAAGGGTTGAAAGGGGTCAGTGTGATGGGAGAAGTTGGGGAAGTGGAAAAGAAAAATAATAGTCACGACAAAATAATAATTGCATTGAACATTGCATGTTTCTTGCTTTGAAGTCACACTATCCACTTACCTGTCATTTCTGTACAGCATACAATTAGTATGTGACAACACTTACCACGAGTCACATCTATGACAAATACATATCAACACATGAATACAGAAGTTTGATTCTTTACACGCCAGTTGTACATTATACCACTTCATAGATACCCACCTTCTGGACAAACTCAAGACGTTTACTTTGGAAAAATCTTTCACTGTTAAAAAAGAGAAGCCCCTTTTCCACAAATGTTTGGGCGGAATTGATTTTGTAATGTTAGCGCGATCCCGCTCAGCATAGCACCTTGGTGGAGGTCAAATTGATTTGGAGGTGTTCACTGTAAAATCTGAGTTGTAGGGGGGACTGCTTTAAGTTCTCTTTCTAATTACAGATGGCAAAAGGCGCGATGAAGCCTGGAGGAGGGGAAAAGGGGAAGAGGGCTGGCGGTACTTACCCTAAGGCTAAATCAGAGCATTAGCGAATTTATCACTAGCTAGATTACACCCCGCAAAAATCTTACCACTCATGGGGAGGTCAACAAGCAAAGGAGGGGAACGTGCGCGTCCAACCTCCCACTACTCGCCACAAACCTTCCTCCAACAAACGCCGACACCTACATCATAACTTAGACTCAGTATTTTGTCCTAGCCTTCTTGACCATAAGGGTAATTAAAATCATCAAAAATTATTAATTAAAAAAAAAAAATTCCATCTCAGGGGGCGGCCATTTTGCCACTTGCTGTCGACTGAAGATGACATCACTGTTGCTCAGGTAACAACCAATAATAGCTCCGCTTTAGAAAACAGGTGAGCTGTGATTGGTCCATGCCTGAGCCCTGAGCAACTGTGATGTCATCTTCAGTCAACAGCAAGTGGCAAAATGGCCGCCCCAAGATGGATATAAACAGCTGGATTTTGCTTCATAACTCATATTCCACAAATGTAATATTCATCAGAATGTCATGCTTAGACTAATGAGGTCAAATATGACAAGAAATGTTTATGGTTGATTTGAACTTTAACTTCCGGATACATTTAAAACTGCATATCCAGGGCTCTTAAAATGGAGCCAAAGCAATAGCTTAATTTAATAATTAATTTTTTTAACAGCATAATAAACTACTTAAGCTTCACTTTCCTGCTGTTTCATTTTAAATGTCATTAAATCTGCTTCTGTTCCTGTTCACACAAAATATAGTCAATCTGATTTGCATTTAGTTTCCTGACTGTATGTACCCAATGTGAACTAAACCGTTAGCCTGGGAGAAAAACAAAAAGGTCCGAATGTTTATGGTGTTTCACATTTATAACCTGAGGGTAACCCTAACTACAATGTGGCCTGCCATGAAAACGAGTTGTCAACACTGGTCTTGTTTGATGGATTAGAAGAAGAATGGTTATAGATGTCTATAGGACTAAAATGGCAGGGTCGGAGCTAAAAGTCGTGTCTGAAAATGAATGAACGCAAACAACAACGACACTAAACAGGTAGAAGAAGCAAAGCAGACGAAGACAAAAAGTTGAATTGATGCGTGGAAGAAGTATTAGGGGGAGAGGAAGGCAAGGGGACAAACAATTACAGAGAGGTGACTCCTTCAGGCCAGGACTCCTGCCAGCCAGGACCAGACATGACGTCCGCAGAGGGAGAGGCCGGCCGCCACAGCCAGTGGTGATGTGTGTGGTGGTGGGGGGGCCTGGGGGGTGTCAGGGGCTGAATCGTTGGGGGGCGCGCAGCCTGCAGCACAGCCGTCCATGGGCAACTCTGGCTCGATCCACCCTCAGCTCCCGGTGGATGAGTCGCTCTTGTCGTGACGCACCACAGTGTCTCTTAGTATCAGTGGCACCAATTGAGAGCTGATTGTTGTGTTATAGACATGCTCGCTTGACGCTTGTGGCTCCTCCAATCAGTGTGGTGCGCCACTTGGACGATGGCGCGGCTGAGGGGAGCCCGCCCTGACAGCCCAGCAGCCCCCCATGCTCGCCCCTCCTTCCGTGCCCCCTCCCCAGTCAGCCAGGCGTTCGGTGTCCTGGCAAGGGGGGGAGAGAGCATCATGTGCTTTGTGGGCTCGGAGATGGCTGTGCTGTGCGGGACCGAATAATCAGGCCGTCTCTCTCCCAAAAGTCGGCTTTCGATTAGTCATGCCTAGGTCCGGCTGCAGGCTCCCGAGGGCCTGTGTACTTCTAGTTGGCAGGAGAGAGACTTGGAAACAAACAAATAAAAGAAAATGAAAAGAAACAAATGAACATTGAATTAGGTTCACTAGCATCACCTCTTACACATATACCTTACATTTCATCTTCAATTCACCATAAACATGATTTGCTTCACAGATCTGATGCACCCTGATCTGAGACGCAAAGCATCATTTGGTTGAGCTCTATATGCAAATCAATGCCTTACTCTTACCTATACAAATCAAATGTTGGTGTATAGTGCAAGTGACATATTAGCACTCAGGACATACCCAAACCACGGGAAGCCACATCAGTAGCGATGAGGATTGGAGCTTTGCCACTGCGGAACTCTAAAACACAAAGAAAAGACCATTTAGGGTCTGGAATTAGAGTAAGATTAACATCTCTGACTTTAAAATTAGTTTAGATTGTTGATTGGATAGTTGCGCCTTTTATTTCTAAAATCCTGCATTTTAAAGCCTAAAAAGTGACCATTAGACGTCGCTATGATGTCGGCTGGAGTGGCTAACTAGAGCGGCTAGCGGGGGAAGCTAGTTTAAAAAA
Organism: Leptonotus elevatus; assembly: GCF_054856555.1. Classification (NCBI taxonomy): domain Eukaryota; kingdom Metazoa; phylum Chordata; class Actinopteri; order Syngnathiformes; family Syngnathidae; genus Leptonotus; species Leptonotus elevatus. The sequence goes on along the minus strand of NC_141239.1, from coordinate 49,299,202 downwards.
AAATCTAGTAAAAGCTTATGAGAGCAAAGCAGAAGGTGATAAGCGACGGGAGCCCAAATCATGGGACTCAGCGACGACCACCTCCAGGCCCAATCTGTGGAAGGTAAGCGGCGGGCGACCCATTGGGTCCGACACTCGATGCAAGCACCACCCGGGCTAACTATAAATCGCCAAGTTGTCCTTTGGGCATCTGTAGCAGGAAGATGGCGGTGAAACACGTCAGCTTCTTCTAAGGTGAGACTCCAGCCGTCTTCTTCTTTTTCCTTTTGGCTTTTCCCTTCAGGGGTCGCCACAGCGAATCAGTTGCCTCCATCTAACCCTGTCCTCTGCATCCTCTGCTCTCACACCAACTACCTTCATGTCCTCTTTAACTACATCCATGTACCTCCTCTTTGGTCTTCCTCTAGACCTCCTGCCTGGCATTTGGAAACTCAGCATTCTTCTGCCAATATACTCACTATCTCTCCTCTGGACATGTCCAAACCATCTCAGTCTGTCCTCTCTGACTTTATCTCCAAAGCCTCTAATATGTGCTGTCCCTCTGATGTACTCATTCCTGATTCTTTCCATCCTGGTCACTCAGCATCTTCATCTCTGTCACCTCCAGCTCTGCCTCCTGATTTTCGTCAGTGGCACTGTCTCCAGACTAAACAGCATCGATGGTCTCACCACTGTTTTATAAACCTTTACTTTCATTTGAGATGAAACTCTTCTATTACACATCACACCTGACACTTTTCTCCACCCGTTCCAGCCTGCCTGCACACGCTGCTTCACTTTTTTTCCACACTCTCCATTGCTCTGGACTGTTGGCCCTAAATACTTAAACTCCTCCACCTTCTTGGTCTCTTCTCCCTGTAACCTTCCACTTCCATTTGGGTCCCTCCCATTCATACACAGATACGCCGTATTGCTATGACTAACCTCCATTCCCCTCTTTTCCAGGGCAAACCTCCACGCCTCTAGCTTTTCCTCCACCTGTTCCCTGCTCTCAGTACAGATCACAATGTTATCAGCAAACATCATAGTCCATGGAGATTCCTGTCTAACCTTGTCTGTCATCCTGGCATTACCATAGTGAACAAGAAGGGGCTCAGAGCTTATCCCTGACTTCCACTTTGAACTCCTCCTCACACATATAGCATACCTCACCACTGTCTTACAGTCCTCATACATGTCCTGCACCACTTGAACATACTTCTCTGCCACTCCAAACTTCCTCATACAAGACCACAGTTCCTCTATGGCCACCCTGTCGTAAGTTTTCTCCAGATCTACAAAGACACAATGCAGCTCCTTCTGACCTTCTCTGTACTTCTCTATCAACATCCTCAAAGCAAATACTGCATCTGTGATACTCTTTTTTGGCATGAAACCACACTGCTGCTCACAAATCTTCACCTCTGCCCTCAATCTAGCTTCAACTACTCTTTCCCATAGCTTCATTGTGTGGCTCATCAGCTTTATTCCTCTGTAGTTGCCACAACTCTGCCCGACTCCCATGTTCTTAAAAATGGGCACCAGCATACTTTTTCTCCATTCCTCAGGCATTTTCTCACTATCTAAGATCCTGTTGTACAACCCAGTCAGAAATTCTACTGCTACCTCTCCTAGACACTTCTCCATGCCTCCACAGGTATATCATCAGGACCGAGTGCCTTTCCACTCTTCATCCTCTTCAATGCCCTTCTCTCACTTCGTTTTTACCAATCTTTGCTACTTTCTGGTCCACAACAGTCACTTCTTCTATTCTTCGTTCTCTCTCATTTTCCACATTCATCAACTCTTCAAAGTACTCTTCCCATCACACTACTGGCATCTGTCAACATACTTCCATCCCTATCCTTTATTACCTTAACCTGTTGCACGTCCTTCCCATCTGTCTCTTTGCTTGACCAACCTGTATAGATCAGTCTCTCCCTCCTTACTGTCCAACCTAGCATACAAGTCATCATTGTTTGGCCTTTGCCACTTCTACTTTCAACTTACGCTGCATTTCCCTGTACTCCTTTCTACTTTCTTCAGTCTTCTCAGTGTCCCACTTCTTCTTAGCTAACCTCTTTCTCTGGATCCACTTCTGCACCTCCTCATTCCACCACCAAGTCTCCTTATCCCCTTTCCTTCCAGATGACACACCAAGGACTATCCTACCTGTCTCCCTGATCACATTTGCTGTAGTTGTCCAGTCATCTGGAAGCACCTCCTGACCATCCAGAGCCTGTCTCAACTCTTTCCAGAAAGTCATACAACACTCTTCCTTTTTCAGCTTCCACCATTTTGTCCCCTGCTCTGCCTTTGCTGTCTTTGTCTTCCTCACCACCAGAGTCATCCTACACACTACCATCCTATGCTGTCTGGCTACCTTCTCACCTACCACTACTTTGCAGTCACTGATCTCCTTCAGATGACATCGTCTATATAAGATGTAGTCTACCTGTGTACTTCTACCTCCACTCTTGTAGGTCACCTATGTTCCTGCCTCTTCTGGAAGAAAGTATTCACGACAGCCATGTCCATTCTTTTTGCAAAGTCAACCACTATCTGTCCTTCTGCGTTCCTCTCCTGGATACCAAACTTGCCCATCACCTCCTCATCACCTCTGATTCCTGCACAAAAGTGTCTATTGAAGTCTGCACCAACGACAACTCTCTCACTTCTAGGGAGGCTCTGCATCATTTCATCAAGGTCCAAGCAAAGGTTCTCCTTCTCCTCCAGCTCCCATCCTACCTGTGGCGCATACCCGCTAACCACATTGATCATCACACCTTCAATTCCTAGCTTCAGGCTCATCACTCTATTTGACACTCTTTTTACCTACAGGACGTTCCTAACAAACTCCTCCTTCACAATAACTCCTACTCCATTTCTCTTCCTATCTACACCATGATAGAATAACTTGAACCCTGCACTTAACTTCTAGCTTTGCTCCCTTTCCACCTGCTCTCCTGAACCCACAGTATGTCCACTTTCCTCCTCTGCATCATGTTAACCAGCTCTACCTTTTCCTGTCATAGCTCCAACATTTAAAGTTCCTACTCTCAGTCTTAGACTCTAGACTCCTGTTCCTCTTCTCTTTCTTCCTACGAACACACCTTCCTCCTCTCTTTCTTCAACCAACAGTAGTCCAGTTTCCACCGACACCCTGTAGGTCAACAGCAACGATGGCGGTCGTTGTTAACCCGGGCCTCGACCGATCCAGTATGGAAGTCATATATTTGATTCGCATGTTTGATTTGGCCAAAGTTTTACGTCGGATGCCCTTCCTGACACAACCCTATGTATTTATCCGGGCTTGGCACAAGCACAAGAAGACACTGGCTTGTGCCCCCTTGCGGCTCCAGCCATAATAACATAATATATTTAGTGATTACTAGACCTACGACTATGTTTAAAAAAATTACGTTGAGGTGATGGAACATATTTTTTTGTGTGCATATTATTGAAATTAATGGTGGGTTATTAAATAAAATAAATTATTAGTGCATTATTAGTTTACCTCTAGATGGCGCTAAAAACACACACTGGGGCTTTAAAGGGGAAGTCAACCCCAAAATTCTCTTCACAATAATATGTTCTATGCGGCCCCACTAGTCTAAACATGGCATTCTGATTAATATTGCGTTTGTGGAATATAAATTAAGCAGTAAAATCCACCCATTTTTATCCATCTTAGGGGGCGGCCATTTTGTCACTTGCTGTTGACTGAAAATAACATCACAGTTGCTCAGGACTTAGATAACGACAATAAAAAAGTTACTTTTTTAGATGGATTCTCTTTATTGATGATTTTCACTGGAACATACCCCTCCGCCATAAAAGGTAGTTCACTTCACTGTATCGTGACTATTAATGTGTTTGTGATACCTGACAACACCCAGTCTCTCTCTGGCTGGCTCTTGTCACCATGAATGCACATCGCTGACCACCTTTGAAAAGAAAGCAACAACCAAAGTCGGTAGACAGCTCTGCCACATCTCTGAGTTCCTCAGACTATAAAAGCATCTCCCTCAGCTCACCCATCACGTCTCATCCTACGTGTGAGGTCATCACATCGCTTCTTAGTCTCGACAAAGATGATAGTCTTGTTCTCTTTCTCTGCCATAATCTCCTCCATTAACTGTATCAACCTGGAATTAAAAAAATGTTGTTATAATAACAGCAAACAGGTGTGCAAATGTAAACAGTGTCTTACTTGTTGTCCTTTTCACTATCCATGCACACGTCAACTATCTGAAGGATGTTGTGGTTCGCGCTGAGCTCAAGTGCGCCAACATTGATCTGCACGTAGTCTTTAAGGAAGTCTTCAGCCAGTTGGCGCACCTCTTTTGGCCAGGTGGCGCTCCACATCAGCGTCTGTCGATCCGGCTAGACATACGCATATACAGTTACAGCTCATAAAGCTCAAAATTGTATTTGAATGCCTTTTAAAACTTTAATCATCAGGACATAGCGAGCTTTCCCATTTGTGGACTGAGTTTATTATTGGCGTTACCCTGATCTGGTCCACTATTTTACGAATCTGGGGTTCAAATCCCATGTCCAGCATGCGGTCAGCTTCATCCAGAATTAAATATGTGCAACGCCGCAGGTTGGTTTTGCCCGCCTCAAGAAAGTCAATCAGACGACCTGGAGTGGCGATGCAGATTTCAACACCTGGGAGGAAGAAAGAGACAGAAAAAAAGAAAGCTGTAAGGTGAAGTAAATTGCTCCAGTCTATAAATTCAGGTATGACCCTTTCGCTGAAGAGAACTTTCAATGAAAATACACAACAAGCTTTTCTTCTCAATTTACTGTCACCAATTTGACGCAAGAGAGAACGGCAGAAGGTGGATTTATTTACATTGAATACCTGAACAGTACAACAATCTTCAACGGTCAATTCTGCATACCTCTTTCCAGATCTCGGATCTGGGGTCCTTTGGGAGCACCCCCATACACACAGGTGGTTTTAATGCGTGACGATTTCCGATAGTCATATGCCACCTGCTGTACCTGCTGTGCCAGTTCTCTTGTGGGGGCCAGAATCAAGCACTTGGAAGTATAAAAACAATGCCATAATGCAAAAACAACCCTAACTGCACAGCACACCATCAAACCAAATTGTCACTAAATGCATAGAAAATACATATAATTTCTCCTCAATTTAAACACAAATGTGTTTACTCAGCTTGAAACATTGTCATGTGTAATTAATTACAGAGCTATTTTTCTATTATAAGAACGGCAACAGGGTTTTGTACATTTTGCCATCTAGTGGAAGAGCATTTAAAATATCACTGGCATAGATACGTGAACATAGATACATTACTTGTAGCAAACAATATTTTCTTGCCAAATATGTGAACTTGGATAATTTGCTGCGGCACACATGATGATTTGCAAAAGAGTGTTATAAATACACAGGACATAGCTCTAAGCAATACGTATATATTCTGATTCTCTTTACATACAATGGGTCCATCTCCACGCTCAAGATAGGGCTGATGGTTGATGTGCACAATTGCTGGTAGCAGATACTGTGGACGGACAAAAGGGAATTGATTCTATCAAGTACAACGAACAGCAATAAACTTAATGACAGTGGTGACTTGTGTAAATTGTATCATCATGTGTTGGGAACAATCACATATATAAACTTAAACAGAGAGGAAAATACCAATTTATCAAGTGATCTTTGTCAAATAAAAGATGTGTCTTACCGACAGAGTCTTTCCTGAGCCAGTCTGTGCAATTCCCACCATGTCTCTCCCACTGAGGGCTAGTGGGAATCCTTGAGCCTGAATGGCTGTGGGCTCCTTGAAATTTTGCTGCAGCAAGACATCCATTACATATTCTAAATTGTGAGGGGGGAGGGGGGCATGTATTAACTTGAGAAGACCCGAAGACATTTGTTCTGTGTATTTTTTGTGGTAACACAGATGAAAAGTAACCAAGTACAAATAACCCTGGAGAACCCACGGGGTCAAATTTGGCCCCTATAAATTCTGCTACTCAAATAACAAAGACCTTTTTTTTTATTACAAATTTTACTTCAAAAGTCCAGAGTGCCACTTCTGACCCCTGCATGGGGTCATCTAGTGGATGAATATTGCACTTACATGAGCCAGAGTGGTGGTGACAAGATGTTGAGCTGGAAATCAATCCAAACAAAACCATCTTCTCAGCAAACCATCAGATGGTAAAATTGTGTTTTTTTTGTTAATCTATTTCATATCATGTTGCAGAATGCCTAGGAGTATGTTTTATATATATTTTTTTTGATAAATTAGCAACTCTGAGCTAGTTAAAAAAAAAAAGGGTTAAAATTGAAAAAACATATATTTTGGTGTTCAGTGAACTTATAGCAGTCATTTAATGTATAATTCATAATTTTCCAAAGAAAAAAAGGGTTCTTGGGTTCTCCAGGGTACATTTTCCATGTATCTGTAGTTGAAAATTTATTTTTGACAATGTATTACTTTTACTCACTACATTTTACACCTTACTTTGTCAAAGTAGACTTGTTATTTTATTCGATCTCCATGGATGATGACATGATTTAAAAAAGACAGCGTGAAGTCAACCATGGTTGAGATCTTCCGGCAACATATTTGAAAAATAAAAATTTTGCCCATCCATGGCCTTGTTTAAGAGAAATGATTGATATTCTTGGCTACAAAAATAATTTGTAGCAAAGGAGTTGTCTTGCACCAGTCTAAAAACCACAAACTTCTGGCATGTAAAAATGAGCCACCTACTTGGGAAAAAAACAACCCAAATACAAGTGAGGTGTATATTTTTCCATTTGTTATCATTAGCTAATTTAGCAGTAGTATGCTTTTTTGATTGAATTTGTAAACATGTGAAGTGACTTTCTCCCCTTGTTCTCAGTACAAGCATATTAGCGAATGAAGAAGAAAACTACTTTGTGCAGAGAGGAAGAAACATATTTTTTTATTTTTGTACTTAACTCTTTGACTGCCAGACGTTTTCAGAAAAGGGATGCCGCCAGTGCCAGCCGATTTAAGCATTTTGACTGATTTTCAAGGTCCACAGAAAATGTTCTGTTTGGACTATGGAAACACACGTACTACCAAATGAAAGATTGGACTTTCATCTTTCATCAGAAAAAAAGAGTTTGTTTCTACCTTATTCCGTTCTTTAGTAATCAACAATAGAAAATGGTTAGTTTCATCCGATTTCGCTTGTTTTGAACTCAAATACGGAGAAATCAAGCTTTTAGTGAAACGATATTATTTCATGCATTCTAGTGAATTTGACACTTCTTTTTGTCCATGAATGATGCCACAAACACCTAAATAGTGCTTTACTTCTATAAAACACTACCACCAAGAATGAAAAAGTGTTTTTTGATAGCAAAATACGTTTATTTACATTCAACAGTGTAACAATTTGACAACAATTTGGCAAACTATTTACAAATGTGTGCAACTGTGGTGCTATTTACAAATATGTGGATGTTTCAACGACAGTTTTTCTTTGTGTAACACTCTCCTGCGTGCAAAGAGACGCAACAGCATATGCATGATCCATTTTATCCACTCCATTCATGGTGGCATCGTAGTCCAGAAACAGTGTCTTCTCCGTGATCAGACTGTACCCGCTCCTCCGATGAATATGCATTGGACTCGGGGTACTCTTCATTGTCCGATCGAATGTCCGCTTGTGCAGCTCCGCGTTTTCCGGCCTTAGCAGCGCTAGCCGGCGAGGCTTTATGACGAGAGAATAACGGCCACGTATAGCTTCCAACTCCGGCGAGGTTGACCATCATCATCATCATCAATGTGGATTGGTCGATGCTTTTCGACTACTCTCCATCGTCCGATCGAATGTCCGCTTGTGCAGAAGTACCCGGCCGGCTATTGTGCGCGTTTTCCGGCCTTAGCAGCGCTAGCCGCGCTAGCCGCGCTTTGCCGGTGAGGCTTACTACGTGTTCATAACAGTCACGTTGGCGTAGAGCTTCATCTTCATCATCATCATCAATCTGCATTGGTCGATGCCAACTCTCCATCGCCCGATCGAATGTCCGATTGTGTAGAAGTACCCGGCCGGCTATTGTGCGCGTTTTCCGGCCTTAGCAGCGCTAGCCGCGCTAGCCGCGCTTAGCCGTGAGGCTTACTAGTGTTCATAACAGTCACGCCAAAGCTTCCAACTTTGGCGTAGAGCTCGTTGTCATCATCATCGTTGACATCAATGCGCTTTTTAGTATTGATTGATGCTTTCCGTCTTTGAAAAAAATGCTCAAGCGTGAGCTGCTTGTAACCGGTTGCTTGGTCTAGCCATTGTGGCTTGGATCAGCCATTGTCTCCTCAACACTCTAGCTCCGCCTCACGTCTTCTACTGACGCCCACGGTGGGCGGCCCATCCAACCTTGTGCAAAGAGAGTCATCGCTGCCCTCTAGGGGCCAAAACGAGTCTTTGACTAATCAGATCAGCCTGATTCTTTCAGCACAGCTGCCCAAGGCTTTCCTGCACCCGTTTTTGAAAAAAAAAAAAAAAAACATAGGGGACGTCTTTTAACGTCCTCGGCGCCCTTCCCTAGGTTTATGCTAAACGTTTTATAACGTTTATGGCAGTCAAAGAGTTAAGTGCTTTTTAATTTAAATTTTTTAATTTTAACTTTTTAAAGTGCATTTAAGTCTCTCCCTATCTCCCTCTCTCTCTTTGTCAACAAGCACCGGCTATCTACTTATACATTAAACATGCTACAAAGTGTAAGTACATTTGCCACCTCTGGATCAGGTTTGCGGATGCTTACGAGGAAACTTTGCTTGGTGGAATCCAGTGACGGGCTTTGGGCAGCCTGAACCTCGAATAGTTATTTCTTTCTTTCTTCTGTACTCCTCAATGTCATACTGTTTGGAGGGGCAATACAGTGTGAGAATCCTAATTGTGACGCTGTGGTTTAAAAGCTAAATACTTAATGAAAACAAATCGCACCTGATCCATGCGCTGTACTTCAGGATGCTCGCTGTAAAAGTTCTTCTCGAATTTGGGGAGTTCAGCCAGGTCCCATCTTTTCTTTCGTAAACGGTCGCCAGGATTGCCAAATTTTTTAATCGATGATGAGCCGCTTCTGCTGGACCCGAAACGAGGGCTTCTGTAATATGATAACAATACCACTTAATTGATACACATTTGGCTATAAAATCGAGATATAGTGATTTTCGTAGCGCTAGTCCCAAACATTTTGTACATAAACAAAAGCGCTGGAGTTAGCTTTCAGGCTAACATGGAATTGACTGTAATCACTCACCCCCTGTCACGACCACGGTCTCGATCATCGTAAGAACCTCTCATTTTAAAGGCTCACTTCCTTTGGAGGATTAAGACGTCTCGGAATTTTTAAATTTCGTTTGCTTTTCGAGTCACCCCTTCAGGGCTTCTGAAAGCTACAGAAACAGTACGCTCCGACGCGCCCACTAGTTCACGCAAAAGACGCTCAATGTGTAACGCTAGTTGTGTTGAACTACGACGTCCTTACAAATTCCTAGTTTGGGAAAACCAAAAAGTACTCATTCGCGTATCTTTGGTGAAACTGAATACGTTCAGACTGCTGTTAAATAGGAGATAACAGCTATGTTTTTAGCTTAGCAATTCGGCTGGGAGTTGAAGCCACGTTGATTGGCTGGTTGCTGATTTGACCCGCCCCCAAGATCAACACCGCGTAACTGTGTTTTTGTTTGCAGCAAGTTGTTTTTTTAACCACTAAAACCAACACATTCGAGTACTGTATTTAAAAGAAACAAGTAAACATACATAAAATTTAAATTTTTTACTTGTCTTGATTCCCGGGGGATATGTCACGTGTTTGCACCTTTCATACAGTCATATTTTATTTTTATCATTGGGAAATTTCACAGCAAATGTGTCGCACAAACAAGAAATAGCTATACTCTAATCGCAGCACAACATTGCACTTATTTACAAAGTTACAAACATTAACCTATTCACTAATCACCATCATCCTGACCATCTTTTGATCAATTTCTTAAGGTTCAATTTAAACTTAAACTATTGCAGACTGTTATACTTGACTTTCGAATTCGAACCGTTAACGGTAAAAAAATAGAGTTCCACATCTCTGCATCTTTAACTGAAAAGCAGTTTGGTCCAAATGAATCTGAAGTTCACATAGCAGTCTCTTCTAGAGGAGGCACGAGTTGTTCTGACTCCTACTTCATCACACGAGTTCACAAACACTTGCAGGGGCTGTGGTGCCAAATTATGCAGGATTTTTATATACAGTATTAAAGATTCGAAAAGAGGACATTTTAAAACGTTAAACATTTGAATTTTACTGTTACAGTGGTGGAGTATTTATTTTTTAAAATCCAATACTTTAGGTGTCAGCGAGCAATGCAATCCAGAAGATTGCATTTCACAAGCTAAAACTACGCATCACTATTGTTTTTCATAATGTCTTCACAGTCTATCGTGTGATAGTTGTATGGTCTGAAAACAAGGAAAAACAATACTGCTTTTGTCTAAACGTTTATTTCCCTTTCAACACAACAACATTAAAGTATATAACATCAACCAATATACAGATAAAATGTATACAACAAATTTAACAGGGATGTATACAAATGAAAATAGTACTATATGAAGCGATGCCATTTAAGTCATGATCATGAAATGTTTTTCAGTGCTCAAGTCTTATTTACAACATTCTTTTCTTTCAGGAATGTGTCCTAACGTAATATCAATTATGGGTTCCAGTATGGGATAATAAACATGCTTTTGAATTGTATGAAGATGATTAAAGAACACTAAGATTCAATGAAAGGCTGGATAAATGATGTATTAATCATTCTAGACATGAGGTTGTTTGGAAGTTTGGAAAGTTATCACAGCCGAAATCGTGGCCTCCACTGTAGTTTTGGATTATGATGCACACTTAAATCACTTTAGCTCATCACTGCCAACATTTGATACACGGTTTTGCATTTGCCACAACATACAACCGTTACTCAGAGGCAACACTGGGGGTTTACTGCAGTGCTCCACAATCAAACATTTACGATCACAACGTCTACTGGCTGCCGCAAAAACACAAATTTAACAGCACCTGATGCACAAAAGTCGACTCAAACAGTCCATGTTGTGTCTTGAAATAATAACAGCGATAATATTATGGGTTATCTTGGGCTGACATGAGGCTGTTCCATTTCCCTTTTAAACAAGAATTCCATTTTAGAAACATGTACATTCATCTTTATCATCTTTCATGTCTTTGTCTATCTGTCTGTTATGGCTGACCTCCTGACTCACCGCTGCCTTGAAAGTTGGGTCCAAGGCTGGTTTGATCTGGAATAAATGCAATGACCTTAATTGTGGGATTATAATCCAGTGCACACCACAGCTGGGCTGCAATGCAGTTCCAGTAATCTGTGTGGGCGTTGTCCTTCTGGCAGTCTTCCTGGCCCACTAAAATCTCTCCTAAATCATATCTGATGCTTCACAAATATTATCAGGCCATCAGCTTGTCACGCCATGACACTATAGATTCCCCCCCCCCCCCCCCCCCATATAAAACCAAGTGACGCACACATTTCTGGAATAAAAAAACCAACAACATAACTAATCCTTACCCACAACATTTAGCGTGGACCCATTTTCACGTTAGCATAAAGCCTTGATTCACTTGAAAAGAATCGTCGAAAAGAATATTTGGAGCATATTTTCCGACTCTCAATATTTGGCAAGGTTTCAGCACAAGTTGAAATCAAGAATCAACATGACAAAAGCCACCACAAGTCAGAAAATGATGGCACTTTGTAGCTCCAGCTCAATACAGCTACCCGGCATCTAGCTTTTGCTACGGGGTTTAAAGTGCAGTATGAGGACGCTATATGTAGCCATATAGCAAATCAAATACAAATTGCCAATACGGACTCTAGACTCTATTGACCTCTCTGATGTTAATAGTACAAGTCACAACTTTACCCTCTAATGAACACAAAATAGAATTTCCCAGCTCTTTTCTAAACTACTGTATATATAAACTTCTCAATCCTCTCACTATCTCATAAACCAGCCATGTAGCTCAGCTAAACAACGATAACCTCTGAGCTGACTGTCATAGCTTCCGAAGTAAGGGCTACAAGAGTCAAGGGAAACTCATTAAGGTTGTGTTCAAGTCTCAGAACTCATCATCAGAACTGAGCAGCAGGGTCTTCTCATTGTCCCCTCTGGTGCTGAGGTTACTGTGGCTGCGAGAGAGAGCTGGGCCTCCACCTCGCTCCAGGGTGGATTGCTGGGTATACTGCTGATAAGCTGGCGAGAAGTTATGGATGGCGTCTTGCACCATGTCCCCTGGATTCATGGTCTCCTTCAGGCTGCTGGAGATGCTCTTCATTGGTGCACAGCGCCCTGCAGGTGAGGAAAGGTGAAATATCAATTTCACGATCACTGAGCAGCGTAAAGTGAGGCGAGATATAAAAATGGACATGACATAAACAAGTATGAATCTCCTATAGCAGTGTTTCTCAACCCTGGTCCTCGGGGCACACTATCCAGCCTGTTTTCCATCCCTCCCTATTCCGATGCGGGTGAGGATTGTTATCAGACCTCATAAGTCACAAGTTAATAAAATTCACAATTAATTTTTTCAAAAATCTATACTAACTGTCAGTCCACATGTGTGGGTGTTATTTTTTACAAATTAATACTAAAATGTTGAAAATGGCTTGCTCCGTTTGATGATGTAATGTTAATGGGTGAACAAGCATGCCGTTTTTGGGGTCTCCTTAAAAGTGACCATTTAGGAGGTATCAGGTTTTAGCCCGACGCCAGCGATATGTTATTTGTCTGGTACACAGTGAATGGCGTAAGATGATAGGAGCATATCATTTAAAATGATGGGGTGAGTGTGTGAATACTATGTAGTGTATTTGATTCACTTGGGAGTTTATTCAGATCAATTCTTAAAGACAACTTGCAACACATTTGACACAGTCTGGTGTATTGCTATTCAAATTTCTATTGAAGTCCACCACGTGGCCTGTTGGAGGATGTTTTTATATAAACTAAGGTCCTGGGTTATTACAAGGGGTGGGAATCTTTGAATGTCTCATGATTCGATTCGATTCAGATTTTTGGGTCTGCGATTCGATTCAGAATCGATTTTCGATTAAGCACGATTTTTGATTCCAAATGATTTGATTGACAATGATTTTTGCTTCAATCTATAGATGTGCAAGGAATTGTAATGATCTACTCCAGTCTGACTCGCTAATGCTAATTAGTGCGCTGCACTTTTATCACTCAAAAGAACGGCTCCACACTGCAAAAAAACAACTTTAATTGGAATAACTTGATCATGACTTTTTCCTTCTACTCTCTAATGTGGCTACAACTTAACAGTGTATTAGACCACACACTGCCCCTCAGTGGCCAAATCGGGTACAACATGAACAGCGCTCCAAATAAAGGCACACACAGACAAAGGCAAGACAGTATAAAATAATTTAAATAAAATCGATTTTGAATCGTACTAAATGAGAATCGATTTTTTGGCACACCCCTAGTTAGTACTAGTAGTCGCCCTTTCTGGATGGGAATTCACATTAATGCTAAATATCCGAGAACTATTCAACAAATGTACAATGGAGAATGAAACTAAGAAGTCAACCACAATCAAAAAAATATACAAACTGAAGTCACGCCAATTCAAAATTAAATGACACTTCAACCATTGTGAAACATTATACAAAAAAATCCCAAAACAAAACACCTTGACAATGACAAACATAAACGGTGGTCATAAAGCTAAGATCACACCTACCGTACTGTCCATAGATTGGAAATGAGCCTTTAAATGCAGCGTAGCAAGGAAGAAAAAGGACAAAGGGAAATATTAAATTCAGAAAAGTCAAGGACAGACCAAAGAGGAAAACACAGCAAAGGGGAAAATAAAGTAAAGTAAACTCACAGTAGAAGGAATAATCAACTTTTACATACAAAAAGAACTCACCATACGAATCGAGTCTTTTGTCCATATAGACCTTGTAAGTGAAGGCGTGGCGCAGAGCAACGGCAGCAAAGAACATCTCAATGCAGATGATGAAGTTCTGGTAACCAGCAGCAACGGTTCCCTCACCCACAGAAAAGTCAGCAGAGTTTATTTGAGGAATGGCACCACACTTCTCAAGGATGGCCAGCAGCATTCCTGAATTGATCAGAGAAGGAAAAACACACAATTAGCTGTTCACTGAATGGGACAAACAGTCAAAGTAAGTAAGTCAGAGCTGCTGTCTCACGCCCAGACACTCAAAGAATGAAACAAACTGGGTAACTCAGATAGGCCACGCCCCTTTGGAACAGATTTATGGCATTTCAATTCATTTCAAATGGGGGAAATTGATTTGACACGCGACTAAAATAAATTAGGAGCTTGGTCGTGGAACAAATTGAACTCATACGTTGAGCTACTACTGCACAGTACATAATCCATTAACAGTTGCAGTACTATGATGTGAAACAAGTCAAGTTGTGACGTATGTGCTGGTTCAGTTGTGGTCTTTATACCTTGCCAGAAGGACAGGAAGATGACAGACTTGACCATGAAGAACTTGAGCACGGGGTTATAGGGGACAAGGAGCTCTCTTGTGGCAAAGTAGAAGAGGAAGAGCGCATACAGCGACAAGCTGACTGAGATGTTGTAGATGATGGTCACGTACAAGTAGCCACTTGCCACACTGCAAGAAAAGCACACATCAAATGAATCATTTAGTTGCATAGAATAAAGCTAATCATTTATATTTACTTTAGAAAGTGATCATGAGGGATTTTTTTTTTAATTTAAGTTTTTTGCACAAAAAATATTTGGAGACTTTCTGAAATGCAATCACCACTGAGGAAACATTCATTTATTAGTACAGTTACTTTTGTTTTTTAAATAAATACAAAAATAACAAAATATAGTTACTTGTTAATTAACTCATCCCAATAAAATGCATGCTCATCTTTTATTACAGAAATAAATGCACTGCATTTAAATATTGTGAAGGCATAATGAAAATGTAATAGCATTCAACTAGCGTGACAAAAACAAAACACCACCGTATCATCAGCTGGCATAGCTGTGAATATTGGTAAACTGTTGTGGCAACATACTTGAAATCACCATCTTTGTATTTTCCAAAGGCCTGTAGAATGACAGTGATGACTGCCATTAGTGGTTTGACCACACAGAACTGCAGAGTGGCCTGCGGGAAGCAAGAGAGTCAACGTGAAGTCTATATAATCCGGAAGAGGGAGAATGCATAGCGGTTCCTTTGTGCAGGCAATACGAACACATGCATATTAGATGTATGTGATGAGATAATGCATTTGTACCTGTTTGCAGAACCTGAGGAAGCCAATGGAGTAGGTCTTACCCCACAGACAACATGTCCCATACATACAGCTTGACCTGAGGTGAAGCGCAGGGTTGCAGAGGTCAAACATTGGTGCAAACTAGGGGTGTGAATTGCCTAGTACCTGGCGATTCCATTTGTATCACGATTCGATTCGATACCGATTAATCCCGATACGAATCTATAAATTGATTATTGAGGTTTTTTTTTTACTCAAATTGAGAAAATACTCATCAGTTAACTTCTACATGTACACTGTAAGATTTGTATGAAAATGTATTTATTTATCTGGAAATTCAGGCTTATAACTGAGACAGGTTGCAGTCTGTTTCATGTTTGAACAGCACTGAAATAAAACATTAAGGCTTAATGTTCCATTAATATAACATTCTCTATGCTTAATAAGTGAATCCTAACCCTAAGTAAGACGTTTTGTTGAATTCCCATTAAAAAAATTATGTTTAGAAATCGATATGGAATCGATTCGAGAATTGCGCGCTGTAATATCGCGCGATGTATTGCCGAATCGATTTTTTCTAACACTATTTATGCAGACTAAAGTGCTTGTTAGCGGCGACAAACAAGACTTACTCAATTGGTTTCCCTCTGATTTCAGCCATGATAGCACTCTCGCCTCCCAGATATTCATAACACAGACTGAGGAAGTTGTAGATGACAAAGGCTGTGGAAAGCACACGAAAAAATTTACTACATTACAAGCAGCAATTATTATTATTTCAGTATTCATGCTTTCAGTGAGAGTGAGATTTTTCTCTTGTAAAATGTGTGCCTTGGCTCACTCCTTAAGTGCTGTATCCACAAGGTTATCCTCAATTATAAAAACTGCTACCATGCCACTAAACTAGGACTCATACATGATACTAACATCCATTAGTCGTTTCGATCAAACTTTTGTCATCTTACGCAAATATTTTTTTGCATGAATTCATTAATAAAAATAATTTAAAAATCATCTAACAATGTATTAAGTGATCAAAGGTAATTCATTTTTCTAAATGGTAAAATGACACAAAAAGACATATTTATTAAATTAAATAGCAGACTAATTATAGATGAATTATAATATCAAGAATTTCTTCATTAATTTGACATGTGTGGCTTGATTGGTAGTAATTTGTTTAGCTGGTGGGTGTGCCCTGAGGGGTGGTCACTGGTGACTGGTGAGTGATGGATTTGCTGAATGATGATTTATTTACCTGCCAGGGTGTAATGTAAAAAGGCTTATTTAACAAGTACCCAGGCAGATTTTTTTTTATAGTTAACTCATGCACTACATGTAAAGATCAATACAGTTATCCCATTAACCACTTAGCTTGTACCACATAGGAATAATAAGTAACAGCAAGATCCTTGTTAAAAATTAAAAACATCACAAGCTAAAAAAGCTGAAAGGAGCCTAAATGTCAAATGTCATTGGGGAAGAGGAGCTAGTTTGGTTACAGACGATGGAACGACACTTTGCACGCACGCTGTAAACTGGAACTTCAGAGAAGTGGGGTAAAAAACAGATAATGAACGCCAGTGCATGTGCATGAAACATACTGACTGATGCAGCAGCTCTTATCAGTCAATCATTGCAGTTCCACTGCGAATGACTACAGTGGATTGAAAAACATGGAAAGCAACAAGGAGTGACATAACCACCACACTGTGTAACATCATTCTCAAATTCTGAAAGTATGGGTCAACATTTCTGAGAAAGCACAATACATACACTATTGGCTGACAAGCTTACATTTTTTTTCCCCTCTCACTGTTTTTCAGTGGATTGACTGAGTTTTATGCGGTTGCTAGGAAACAGGTTCGCCCTTTCCTGTAATCTTTCCTGTAATCTTCAACGGGCCGCAGACATGATAATGAGGAATACAGCCTCTGCAAACGGACTGTGCAGTAAACACCATTTATCACTGGGATATCACAATTATTCCTTTCTCGGATGGACAATATTCACTCATCTCTGCGGTGACTGTCGTCGAGTAAGGCGTGATATTATTCAGTCCGACAGTAGAATAAGACACATTTCTCTGTCCACTCACCTTCGTAGCAGTCTCGAACTGTGTCAAAGTACACATAGTACTCCTCATTGGTAAAGAACAGAAGGCTGAGCCAGGAGTCAAAGGCATAGATAGGGACAATGAAGAGAATCCTCACTATATGCCTCTGCTCATTTGGGGAGCTGTAGTAACGGAGGTGCATGTAGATCTGCAGGGACAAAGGTGTAAACGTGACTAGGTTCCATCATGAGAGCCATTTCGGACATTGTAATGAGTCATTTATGCAGCGGTAATTGTCGAGTGTTAGTCTTGGTATGTTTGCATGGAGCTGAATCAGTCACGCAATGTGCATTTTTAAATCCAAGCTAATTTTAACAGCCTCTAGAAATAAATAGCACAAAGTAAAACGTAAGGTTTGAGTCATACAGCCATACAGAAATGTAATGTCATTGAACAAAGGTGAGTCGTTGGAAGCGAAACATTCAGTTGGAGCATTAATGAAAATGATCAACACTGCTGTACATGCTGACAGTGCATGCAACAAAATGCGTCAAAATCCTGAGGTGGGCATATCTGACAATAATGATGGAAGCTCTGTCATCCACCAACGACAAACACACATTTTGTTGACGATTAACAAATGATGGGAAACTCCGAAAAACTGACCATCTAAAGTACTCTGTTTCTCCTGCAGTAAACAAGTAAATATACACGTACCAGGTATGCTAACTTCCTCACACGCCATTCTCCAAGCCTTCTCTCCCACTCTGCCCCAATACTGATAGCTGGCTGTGTTGTAGAGCTCGGATGACTGACCGACCGTGATGATAAAGCTTTCATCCAGTTATAAAGTCCTCATTATTTTACATCTGGCACAGTGTTAGACAGCTAAAAGTTGCCATTTTACATCAGGCAGGTAATGGAACAGCTAAGGGGTCCTAAAAAGAGGAAGTCCAAATTCACCAGGCTGGGTCCTCCGAAGGCCGAATTTGTCGTCGACATGAATGACGTCACTCCCTGCGCGACTCGACAGCACGCACAGACTTACACATGTATGGCCTGTTGGTCAATGCGCTACTGACAAGCAGCATTGACAAGCCATTCATATGTAAGTCTGTGCGTGCTGTCGAGTCGCGCCGGGAGTGACGTCATGCAGCCGACATATTTGGACGCAGACGTCGAGTCGGTTGGCCATGCGCAGCAGTACGACTGTGCGCACATACCATATGTGGCAACATTAGTGAGGAAAAGAATAGCGGTGACAAAATTTAGCATTAAAATAACGCCGACAGATTGACGATTACAGTTTGCTTCGGCTTGAAATATTGACGATGACGTAAGGGTGCCCTGACTGTTGACGATTGCTGAAGGATGGACCCTCAAAATTCAATGATGCGCCCACCTCTGCCCAAAACCATTACATGATGACTTAACAATAAAGGACAAAATTATCATTTGGCACAAACCAATGACAAGTTACATCTTTCCCAATCACAATCAAATGAGTGAATCTTAAATTATTCAGTTATTATCATTCACCATTCATGAGGATATACTTTGTGCAGACCTGTCACGAGACAACAGTAAATAGAAGTTGAATATTGGAGCCATTTTGATGTGAAAGTTGTGTGTTGTGCAAAGTGTGCGTGTGCACGATTGTGGAAGGGGGGTTGTTTTGGGTAACTGATACTTGTCTTTTATCACTTCTTTTTAAACGAGCAAACAGCAGGGAGAACTTTTACGTCTATGCCGTCAGTCTCCTTTTCAAACTGCACAATGTTGCACCTATCACCTTTCCTCGACTGTAAACAGACGTACGTACACCTTTTGGTAAAAAAAAAGAAAAAAAAAGGCAGCTGACAATAGACCACTGTAACACTATACTTCTCTCACAGGGCTGATAGCATGAGCAGCATCAGTTCAGTTAACAATTGCAAAGATGATCCAGTTGGCTTGAGGTAGATGTTACTTTTTTTTTTTTTAATGGGTTTTCAGCATAATTAATAGAAAAATAAAAAGCAAAAAAGATCAACAACTAAGCTCCAGTAATAGTCGTCGTTGACACAGAGCAGAGAGAATATTGCCTGTGTGTATTGTTGTACTCTGTACTCGGTCCTGCCACGTGTGTTTTAAGTAGCAGTTTACACTGATGGCAGATATTGATATTTTATGACAACACACCAACACATAATGGATTTACCCCGTTGTCACTCGTGGTGCAACGGATCATCATTGAGCCGTGATCTGTATGGATCAGGCCCCACGGTTCGGATCGCACATGATCCGCGGATTGATTGGTGAAAAAAAAAAGAAAAAAAAGAAAAGCAAACAGTGTGAATGCGTTCATATGAAAGTAACATGATCAGTCCACATTCACTATAACAGCAGCAGAGGAAGTTAAAAACCCTTGTGGATCACGTAAGTCGCATGTATGGGAGCATTTTGGCAACTAGGGCTGAAATAAGTCCTCAATTTAATGATACAGGATTTTTTTTTTCTACCTCTTGTCCCGACCCCGTCATTCAGACCTGTCAAGGAAGCTGGAAACCTACTCAACGTAACACGCTGCCTACACAAAGGCTAACCTTCTAAATAAAGTTGACCAAATAGTACATCGACGGCAATGCAAATAGCCTTAGTAGACTTTGACTTTGTAGTTGGCCCGCGATGTGGCGTGACGGCTAGCTTGACTTACCATTTCGATGTTACGTAGTTTTTATTGACATCACATCGTTGTGACCAACATAAACACAACGCTATCCCGAACTTATATTCAATCGCTAATTTAGTATGGATTTGTATGGCGCTTTTTCTTTTGCTTTCACACAATGGATACATTATTCACATACTCGCACATTCACACGCTGGTGGCAGTAAACTACATACTAGGGCTGGACGATTATGACAAAACTTATAATCACGATTATTTTGATTGAGATTGAAATCACGCTAAATAAAATGATTATTCATTGATTACTACTAAAACTCATCTACTGTACTCAAAACTATGATCATAGCCTTACACCCATCCATCCCTTCACAATGAACACTATTTTTTTTGTCAAGTATAATAACATAACTTTATAAAATAATATATGAAATTCAAGTCTCTTGCATTTGCATTCTTCATTTTCAAACATAAGCATGACATTACCCTCTTTATCATATTCATTTTATCTTATGCTATTTTCACAAGTCTGGGGACTGAGCGGGCTAACCTGGGACCTCAGGGATTGTATATTGTGCTATGTCATGTGGAACTGTGTGTTGGTATGAACCCCACGATATATTAGTATTCTTGAATTTTGAGGGAAAGAAAATTCTGTGAATCTTTAAACAAAAATCAAATACTGGGTGTTCCTGTGCATTTTGGCCTCTAAGGGGCAGTGTGGTGTCGTGCATCCATAGTGTACACGCTTACAATGAGAACAGAAGAAAGTTGCGATTGGATTGTATTAAAATAACTCGTCTTTCACAAATTGAGAAGTATTTGTGCCTTTGAGTAGTGTTATCGCACCTGTGGGTATGCACTTCCACAGCAGTTGTGTGTGAATATTCATTGTTTGAAAGACTTCCAAAGTTGATGCTAACTTCCTGTTAGCACTTGAATGAGATCCGCCATTCTCTTTAGCTTTAGCGCTAGGCTAGCGATGTGTTGTTTTTGTATTTAAATACACACTGTATGTAATTCTCTTTATCGTGTGTTTAGTTTTACAGTTAACTCTAACTGGAGCGTCATTAAACAGCTTAAAGAACGCTTAGGGACGGCAGAATCACACTCATTCACTCCGGGGTAGCTACAAGCTACATTTTGCATTCAGGGTCCTTTCACAACGTAGGGACCTCGTAAAGGCGCTGCAGCGTTCTGCACATTGCCGGTAATCATTTTTCTTCGATCATTGCTTTTTAAGGATTGAGAGAAGCCAAAAGTGGGGGCAAGGTGAATGCAAGTTAATAAATACTACAGTATCATTATTCCTGAGCAAATAGGGGAATAAAGTTTGTGAACGTGACATCACAATAAATCGTGCACCAAGAGCCTCGTAAAAACATATGAAACAGTCTTTACCTGGTGACATGTGATCAGGAGTGCCGTCCAAACGAAAAAACCTGATATGATTTGGGCGGTAGAGGTCATGAGGAAAATGGGCTGCTCAGGGGTGACCACTGGGGCTTCAGGTACCCAGGAGGTGTTTGACCCCTGTGGGGCCATGGGTGCAAGGCCTGCTGGAGAGTCATTTGCCCGCCTCTCTGACGAAGGTATGTCTCGCTTCCAAAGCCAACTCATCTGTTGGAGGAAAGGAGGCACAGGGGGTATTTTAGGCAAGACATTCAAGCGCAGACTGAAGCGTGATGATGTTGTGATGATGTCATGGCATCTTCCAAAATATTTACATGTGGGAAGGGCTGCTATGATTTACAGTGATGTATTAACCAATGTTATCGCTTTCACTTCTGATTTTATTTATTATTTCAGCATCACACCTGCTTTTCTTTTTTGTTTTTTTAGCTTGTGTAGTGCTTTTCTTTTCCTGACTACAAGACTCAGATTACACGTTAGCTCAAAATTGTGTCCACTCCATTTAGACAACTGCATTTTTATGAGTAAGAAAAGCTAAAACAAGCTCTTGCGTTTGCGTTACTGCTCCAGTGCAAACACTGGAAGTTGCAACTTTTCTAAAAATGGGGATGTGCGTATGAAAAAATGGTGGAAGACGGGGAAGGTCCTATTCTGAGTCCTAGACAATCTTGCATTTTGTTTCTTATAAGAGGTTAGCATACAAAGTGTTTGAGAATGACTCACACTGCCTATGGGACACATTGGAATTATCCTTGCTATTTCTAATAAGAAACTGTGTAAGTGTGTATTGTAGCCTACGCTGCCTACTGTACTGTGAACCAACTCGGGACAGCAAACATATTTTTGTTGAGGGTTGCAAATAAAGTGCTACAAATTCATCATTTGTTGAAAAAGGTGTAGTTTGAACCTGAGGAATATTTGATTTTTTTGGTACCTATTGCTAAGCTTCTGCAATGTTAGAAGAGCAAAGATTTATTTTGACAATCATCAGTTATTTATTTCAGTAGTGACCATTTACAAAACCACATACAAACAACTTGTTCTGTATAACCTAACACTTATCCTTCCAAAGCTCATCTACTG
Organism: Leptonotus elevatus; assembly: GCF_054856555.1. Taxonomy (NCBI): domain Eukaryota; kingdom Metazoa; phylum Chordata; class Actinopteri; order Syngnathiformes; family Syngnathidae; genus Leptonotus; species Leptonotus elevatus. The sequence continues at coordinate 49,276,661 of NC_141239.1, read as the reverse complement.
AAGTGCCATGTTAACAGGGAGTAGCTAGCGTTTAGCCTGTTACACACAATGAAAGACATTTTGACTGACCGTCATAAAATAAAAAGGAATGACATGACTCATCAATATGCCATTACAATGAATTAGGGCCGGGCAATAAATAGAGCTAATTCGATACATCGTCATTTTAAAAATCGAATCGTTGAAAATGTTCTAAATTGTGAAATCGAATTTTGTCCTTAGAAGCTGTTGTGTTACATTCAAATGTATTTGTGGCAGAATGCTGGATGGGTGCTTTACAAGAATGTTTATAATAGCTACCAACTACTTAATTCTGGCATTTAAGAAAAAAATATGAATGTTAAGTTTATGTCAAAACTAATTTAGAATCAGTATACATTATTGTCTGAAAATTTTATATCGCCCAGCCTTACGATGAATGTAGTTTGGACTGAAGTTTTGCAAAGTTTGCTTTCTACCCCATGAATCCCAGACAACTCAAAATCAATAAAAAACAAACAAACAGACAAACATGCCCCTTCATCTACTAACTGCGACAGATATGCCTGAAAAGAGGTCATTGATCAGGGGTGTGAGGGTGCTGTGGTTGCCCAGGGCAACTGTCCCATTGGCCCCGCCCTCTGCACGCCCCGTTTTGACCGTATCACAAATTGGTACTAACATTTACCAGAGCATGACTGATCATTTGTTTATAATTAATAAAATAAAGAATTGTTTTGTATTTATTGAAAATATACCTGAAAGATTGAGAGGACGAAAATGTAAGGTTCATTGTGTAGATTAGAAAGTAAATTGTTGCCATAATTAGGCTCAATATTGTCCTACTGTGCTTTGACCGGAAAAGTCATTACATATTACGAGGTTGAAATACTTAACTAATCAGTAGTCCTTGTGACAGGTCAACATATGCCTGCAGGCGAGAAGGCTGCCTCTCCATCATCTGGCTCAAATTGTGTTCAAAATAATTGACGACAAACACTTTCTCAGAAGTGACCGCGGCTCGAGTAAAAACTATTAATGCGTTATTAAATAACTAGTAATGTTTAAAATACGTTTACATATACATTCTTATCATGTTGACACACGTAGGGCACTTACCTCCTCTACTGTTGTCTTGTCAGCGGAACCGGTTTGTATCCAAACATCAATTTAGCTCATCTCGAGTCGGTTACGCACTTTTTCAGGATAACCAGCTAAACGGTGGCATTCCGACGACATACGAATATTAACTTTGCACGGCTGCTCTTAATACATACACGTTTGCTTGTTTGCAGCAGCTAGCAAATGTGGGTATAGCTGGGGGGAACTAAGGCGAGAGGTGCTAGCTCGCGTTAGCTTGCCTTTCAAATCCCGTGTTAGCTTGATTTTCTATGTAAATTCAGATTGAAAAATCGCCACGAGGTTTTGACTAGCCCTAAATTGAGGATAAACACCAACATATAACAACTGCTATCTTGTAATTTCCTGTCGTAGACCAATACGCCCGCGCCGTTAGTCCTTCACATCACCAGTGGCTGCCAACTGAAGCATACATCAGATGTTTGCACTTCACACATGCGCAGTGTTTCTTTGGCACGTAATTGTTCATTTTGTCAATTTCTCCCAATAATATATATTTTTCTATTCTCAATTGAGAAATTCACTCTAGGCTTACTAGAACATCAGAAATGTATTTGGTGGCAGGCATGCCCCAACTCCCATTTAACATAAATTTTACTCTGGTTAATTCTTATCACGGCCACATAAGGGGAATAAGAGGATGTGTACACTTGTGCAACTAGTTTTTTTACATTGCAAAATAAATAAACAAATCAAGTTGTACAGATTATAGTTCGCATTGATGTGAAGTTTTAAAATTGTTTATTTTGGTCTATTATCTTGGTTTATATCCCAAAAACCTGGCATTACAGGTGTGTGCGGGCGTAATACAATATTGTACATGAACATTTCTCAAAAATGCACATGATGAAATAAAAACTACAAGACTGTGAGATTCGGTTTTATTACTTCATAAAATATACACAAATACTGTTGTAAATAAAGTGTTAAAGAACTGTACAAGATATCAGTACACAATACATAAAGTGAAATTCTGTCACCTTAACCTATTTCATACCCACCCACCCCAACACGCACACATATACAAGTTACACTGCCACTGGGTCATGGTGCCCTGTACAAAGGTAATTGCACACAGTACCAAGCTATTTACACATCCCTGCAATGGAGTTAGTTTCATCTTAATGACATCATCAAAATCACAAGAACCTAAAAACTGAAAAGGTGATATCAAGCATTGGACTCATTTCTGCAGGGGGAATATAGAAGCCCTGTGTTTTTATAAGGTGATTAGACAGCATTTAAAGGGAAGAAAAGAGAAACCAGGACAAACAAACATGGCAGAAATTACTTCTGGTGAAAGACTGAAAGGTATATAAAAAAAAAAACATAGTAGTTTGACATAAATAGCTGACAAAAAACAAAACAACCCAAAAGACACAAAATGCTTGAACTCTTATTGGGGATTACATGGTCAATCTCACACACACCCAAAAATGTTGAAACACGCACACATACACTTTCATGACCCAGCTGGCAGAGCAACATTGATGTCCAAAATGTAGTACTTTAAATACCAAAACTTTAACTCAACCCATTAATATGCAGCTTTCTACTTTCCGTCTTAAAACAGAAAACACATTTTGGCTTTTATTACATCAAAATTAAAAAAAATTAAATATTTACAGTGATGTAAACATTTTAAAAAAATTAGCCCCCCACCCCCCCAAAAAAATTTAAAAAAAAAAAACTAATGGGTTCTGCCAACTTCTTTATTTCCTCTAAAGGTAAAAATAACATTAAAAAAAAACATTTAACAGTAAGAATTATTTTTAAAAAAGAAAGGAAAAAAAGCAATTTTTTGTTGGTTAGAACAGGGTGCAATGGTTCCTGGTCAAATACACTGGCCATTTCTTGAGGACTTGGGAGAGTTTTTTTTTTCCCTCTCTCTCTACACAACTATGGTGATAAGAGAACAGAACACACAAGTGGCAAGAAAGAAATTGGTACTGGATATTTGTGATGGCTTGACATTCGAGGGACAGTAAAACTTACCACAGAATAGATCAAGGACGCGCAAGCAACTAACAAGAAGAAATGTACGGAAACAAGACTTCCAACCTCTTCTGTTTTTCATCACACTAGCATCACTGACTTCCCTTTCCTATCATTCCAGAAAGAGCAAAATCTCCACTATAAATAAATTGGGGGGAAAAAGGGAGCTGACTTTTGAAATGAAACATGCTAGTGCCGGTTATCATTTTACTTATTCGTTGTCAAAAGTCCCTCTCATTCATCAGACAAAAATCTTGTTAAGAGAATGTTTCTAGGAGGGAGGGGGCAGTCACAAGCAACCATGACGTAGCACTGTCACTTTTTGCATCGGCATGACGATGATCCAGGGGTTCGCAGAGGTTTCATAAAAGACTGGATGCTGGCTACTATAAAAAGTACTTCCCTGGATGCTGTTGGAATTTGCTGTACTTTTTCCAAAGATCCATGTGTCCATTGGCATTAATCTTTTCATTAGTCGGAGTAAAAACGAAGGTAGGGACCAGAGCAACAAGTAGACCTTGCAGCCCTGGAACAAGAGGAATTATTAGTCACAGACTCACAAGTATGAAGTAGTGTGCTTCTGCAATTACCACACCAATTAACAAGGAGAGCTCACCTGTCACTTTCATGTTCATGCAGAGCCCAAGGAGATTTTACTTGCCCATATGCTCGAATGGCACGCTCACCTGCACAGAGAGGACACTTCTGACGCAAAAGCAATACGATCCCGTTTGATTCCGGGAGAATTTTACAACAATGAACCCGTTTATCAAAGGACATACGTTCCAGACCCACCTGCAATTAGTGAAAATCTGTGATATAGGCCCCAAAATTTTTTTTTGCAAAAAAAATGACTTGGGCAATTATTTTAAGAGGGTGACGATATACAGTACATGCCAAAAGTTCAGACACACCTTCACATGCAATGCATTTTTTTTATTTTCATGATTTATATTTTATTTATATTTAGATAGTCGATTCTCACTGAATGCATCATAACTATGAATGAACACATGTGGACTTATGTACTAAAATAAAAGGTGGAATAATTGAAAACATATTTTATATTCTAGTTTCTTCAAAACAGTCACTCTTTGCTCTGATGATTTTTTTTGCACACTTGGCGTTCCCTCAATGAGCTTCAAGAGTAGTCACCTGAAATGGTTTTCCAATAGTATTGAAGGAGTTCCCAGTGTGCAAAGCAGTCATCAGAGCTAAAACATGTTCTGTCATTTCAACTTTTTTTGTTAAGTACTGTACATAACTCCTCGCGTTCATTCTTAGTTTTGATGCCTTTAGTGAGAATCTACAATGTAAATGGTAATGAGCAAACACATTGAATGAGGTGTGTATTTAAAATGACAAAACACACACATTTACAACTTATCCAATATAAAATTATTCATAGAACACATATTAATCAATACATGATGAAGAAACTGTGACTCTCAGTCTCCAGTGGTCACAAAACACTGCAGACACTTATTTTCATGCTTTATGGTTATGCACTCCGGTTATGTATTTCTGGACTAAAGTCTAAGAAAAACTTTCCGTTATCTTGGACTGTAGGATACCTTTATCTCCAAGCTTGTGTTTGCTTGGTGATCCAACAACTGACTTACCATGTAAACAATCTCAATCTACACTCGTAGCCCCTGCTATCGCCAAAAAAACAATTCTTGTTAACTGAAGAAATAAACAAACTCTGAATATCGACCAATGGTCTAACCTCCTCATGAATCACATTTTATTGGAAAAAAATCTATCTGTGCTTCGAATAAAAACCAAATATAAAAATTTATACAAACATGGTCTATGTCATAGGTGTCAAACTCCGGTCCTGGAGGGCCGCAGTCCTGCAGGTTTTGGAGGTTTCCCTCTTCCAACACAAGCGGATTCCAATTAGCAGGATCGTTATCAGGCTTATGCAGAGTTTGCTGATGAGCTCATCATGTATCAGCTGTGTTGGAGAACGGAAACATCCAAAACCTGCAGGACTTCGGCCCTCCAGGACTCCGGAGTTTGACACCTATGGTCTACGTACATAGAATCTTTTAAATTTAAATCTGATTCTGCCCGTTAGCCAGAGCCACCACATCGCTATAACTTATATTGTTGTTTCTGTAGTTGGCATTTGACTAATGGTTGTGTTTTTATAGTCAGGAACCCAGTTGCTGTCAGCAAGATCGAGTAGACCACATCCAATGACACCTTACAGTCACCAATTCCTTAAGACTCACTTCTAATGCGGTTAATATTCGGAATCACTGCATGCTTGTTGTTTAACTTTCTAGGTGCTGTCCCCCCTGGCCGGACGTGGCTGCTGGGTGGCGGTTGCGTCTCGGCCGTTTCCTGGGTCTCTTGGGGGGGTGCTGCGTTGGGGTGCTCTCCCTGGTCGCCGGGGTGGCGCCGCCCGGGCGTGGTCCGTTGCTCCACGCCCGACGACGCAGTTCGGTGCGGGTGGGCCTCCGGTGTGCCCCGTTGTTCACTCTCCACTCCCCCTTCCTCCCTCTCCACTCCCCCTTCCTGGCTCTCCCTTCTCGCCACTCCCTACCCGGTCCCTACTCCCTCGTCACCCATCCTCTTCCTCCCCCCCTGCCGCCGCCCCTTCCCCTTCTTGTCGTCTTCTCCCCCTGTCCCGTCCCCCTCACTTGTCCGCCTTCCTCCCCCTCCCCTGGGCCAGGGGTCTTGTGGCTCCGGGAGAGAGGGTGTAGGTGTTGTTGCCTGCCCCACTCCAGTGAGCTTCCTGGCACCTCGGGTGGGCCCCGGTATCCGCGGGTGCGAGTCCTATCGCCCCACGTGCTGTCTTCATCTGCCCGCTCGGGTCCCATTGGTTGTCTTCTGCCCCCGCCGGGTTGGAAGAGGCCCCGCTGGTTGCTCCTCTTAACTCACTCCACTAGTTTTGCACAATACACTTAGTAAATAGAAACATAGGGCACATAACACACTCCTTGGGGGTATGCACCCCACAACTAGGAGGGGCGGGTGAGTCAGGGTGGGGATCTATCGGTTGGGGCAGACCGCAGTATTAAAAGGACTGCAACATGAATTATTATTATTATTATTTTTTTTTTGCTTTTAGCCATGTTAAAATGCTAATTCCTCACCAAAAACATGACCAAAGTTGTGTTTTCCTCCATTCGCCCCTGTATGAGAAATTCTAAGTTATTCCTCTTTCCAAGCACCAGCTCCTCACAACCAAAAACGAGCTGTTGGCACGGTTTGACGTCATTCTGTGCGGCCCCACCCCCACACCGCTTCTGCGGAGTAAATGCATGCCCACTTTCTCTGAGAAAGTTATGGGATAATGACAAATGTAGCCTTTATCAATAAACATTCTGTCCAAATTAATTCAAAGCAAGGCTTATTTGGGTACGGGTGGCTGGGTTAGGAGTGCTGAGGGCGGGTGTCTGGGGATTTGAGGGCCGGGGGGCGGCGGGGACTGGGTTGTGGTGGGTGGCGGGTGTGGGGCAGTCGTGGGGTGCCTGGTGGGCCTGCCATGCCACGTTCTGCTACGTTGGGCTTGGAACGCGGGCCGTGTTGGGGTGGGGGGCGCTCTGGGCTCCTGGGTTTGCTCTCCGGCCGGTGGCCTCCGCGGGGCCCGGGCGTTGTGCCCTGGTGCTGCCGCGGCCTGGGGGGTTGTGCTTGCCCTGTCCTGGCCGGGGTCGACGGCTCCCTTCTTTGGTGGAGGTTTTTATGCATGCCAGATTCACCACACCAGCATCTCCTGAAATTCAAACACAATCTGCTTCTTCCTCTCGCCGTTGAATCGGTGGAGGCTGGTGTCTGTGGATCTCACTCTGCTTCATCTATCTATCCTTCCTTCCTTTCTTCAGTCTTTCCTTTGGTCTCTTGAGGTCTCCCGAATTTGTTGAAATTGAGATGTTTCTGGGGTTGGTGAAAGATTCTGGTTTGTAACCCTGTGGGTAGGTGGTGTCTGGTCGGTGCACTTTTCTTTGATCCTTCCTCGGCTCTCCTGACAACTTCATGACTATTCTGAAGTCTTCGGTTTAGGTGAAGGGTATGGGATTTTTAATAGGTTTTCAGGTGAATTAATGAGCACAAATTCACATGCACACAGACATGCACATATTCACGCACACACACAAAAAAAAGGTGCAATGATGATGACATGTTGAATTGGTAAGATTACCAAATGAACAATACTGAGCTCTCTCAAGAAAAAAAAGAAATAGGTGTGTCCAAACTTTTGGCCTGTACTGTATATATAATATATAGGCATTGCTGCAGTCTTTATTAGTTTTAACGGTTTTTAAAAGACATTCCAGCACTAAATAATCATGCTTTAAAAATAACTTAAGCTATAACCCAAATTTGTGTTTGTGTTTACTGCAGTCCCAACATAAACAATCCCAAATTAACATCTGAAAAGTGCATTATTGACTGTGGCTTTCCTTTCCCACGTGCAAGGGTATTACAGAAGAATATGGTGCAAAAAAACAACAACAAAAACATCATAAAAAGTGTGACTTTAAAAAACTAATATAGTGCGAGTGTGAACAATGTCAGGGGAACACTATCCAATTAAAAATGTATGTGATTTGTATGCATGTGCAGTTGTGCACTTTCCCCTGTAGTGTAAAATTTGAGCATAGGAACCACCCTCCAAGTGTTTTTTGAGTATATGCTCACCTGTGACGTGGAAATCCTAGATTGGTCGTGACGGGCTGTCAAGTCTGAGGATGACACATTAGCTGGAGCCCCACGGTGGAGCCGCATGCTCACTTTCCTTTCCCTCTCTGCACGAGAAATGGCGCGAGGCGACGTGTTACCTGGAAAAAATGCAGAAAATTGATACCAGAATACAGCAAGTATTGTTAAATGTAAACCGTTTGATTGGGAACATCAGTTGGAGACTTTGGTAATTCAGGGTCCAACTCACCAGACTGTTGGACCCGTGAAGCAGGGTTCGAGATGGCCTGTTCTGGTCCATTTCGGACTCTGTTGGCAGGTCCAGGGTTAGGACCTGGTGGGAGACCTCGCGCTGCAGAACCCCTGGGAGCAACACCAATCCGATCGTCCCTTTCGTCGCCGGTCCTCCTCTCCCGGTCTCCATCTTCAGTCGTCCGGGTGGCCCCCTGTAAACCCAGACCAGCCATATTTAGAAGGTTTTTATTAAAAATAAAAATCAACAATAGAGGTGCGTTGTCAAAACTCCGTAAAGGCTTCTGGCCCAGTGACAGGTAGTAAATCATCACTACTTAAAAAAAGACACTTGCTCAACTTACAAACTTGAGCATATTCCAGTCAAAGACATAATCATAGGAGAAGCCCTGCCGGTGGAAGAGATTTCGGAAGAGCTGTCGCAGGTAGGAGTAATCTGGCTTGTCATCAAATCGGAGTGATCGGCAAAAATTCAGGTATGTGGAGAACTCCGCTGTAAGAGGGGGGGAAAAAATGCTTTGAGGTTTTTGTGAAAACAATTGTTTAAGAATGAAACTCTAGTTTCACTTACAAGGGTATCCTTTGCAAAGAAAGTCAATCGGCGTAGACATTTTCTTCTCACTGATTCGTTCATACTTTTGTCTCTTGGTAGCAGCCTTTAGGCCTTGCCAGGGTAAGGACCCAAGGTTGAAATACATGAGGACGTAGCCGAGGGACTCCAAGTCATCACGTCTGGATTGCTCTGGAAAAAGTTTTAGAGAGTTAAGAGCTACACCAACTAAAGCTTTCTTTGACTAGCAACATGATAAGATTTCCCCAAAACAACAATGTCACAATACTGAGTCTGGTTAGAATGACCACTTCATCCAGAGTATGGCACACCAACAATTTTGAAAATAGGACAAAGGGTTCTAGAGAAATTTAATTTTGTTGTCGGACAAAATGGCATTTGGGGGGAGTGTTTTTGTGTGATATCGCATATAGAAAATCTGGTAAAAAAACTGCAACATTATAACTTGATTATTTCTCAACCCTTCCATTTTGTCTGCTACTTGGGGTAGAAAGCCCTTCTCCCTTTGGTTGACAAGTTTCAGTTAAAAATATCTATGAATAAACTTGCATGAGCTGAAAATGAGTGACATTTCAAACTGTATCACATACCCTAAAAAAAAACTCGCCCTAAATAGCACATTACTGGTGAGATGAACAGTAGAATATATCATGCACTTTAGTACCATCGTTTTTTCCCGGAATTGTTGTTTCCTTTGGAAAATTCCACAAAGATGGGAGCCACTTGTCGTCAACGCTTATAATTTGGCTACAGTTAATCAATTTCACGCTGCATTTGTAAAGCAAATCCAAGTTTGCAATTCTAACAACAATTGACAGATAAACAGACTTAAAAACAGACCTAGTTCTTATTTATTGGAAAATATATATATATTTTAAGTTAATAGTTAAAGGTCCAAATCATGGGACACAGAATTACACAATTAAGGCTGCTTCACAAAAAGACCAGTGTCAGTGCCATGGGTGAATATTTTTTTTTTCCTTGAATGAATCCTATGCCCAAACATGCTTGTATGGTCTGATATGGCCCATATAAACTAAAACCCTACCAAAGTCTACACAGTCATTTCAGGCCAGGAATCTTATACCACTGTGGAATGAGACAATAGCAGTGGCCAGACATTTCCAGCAATAGGGCCATTCTCCTGTCACAAAATTATATAACTTATGTTTACATTTAAGAAGCTATACATATTTTTTTGTTTTAAATTAAAATAGCCATGACTGGGAAAACGCATGTTATATAGAGATCACCTCTGAACCCAGGTCTGCTTCAGTGCAAAATAGTGTTAAGAGGCAGATGACAGCGTGGCCGTCAGTGCCATCTTAAATAAATTTAGAAAAGCAGGACTGGAGATGCATTCAGTCAGCCATTAGCTCTGCTCTGTGTGGGAAAAAAATCTGGCCCGATTCATTTTAAACGAGAGCAATAGGTATGTTACTACAGAGCCATGGTTATGAAATGGATATCATTCATCTTAAATTTCAACCCCAATGTGTTAGAGCTGTACAATGTTTGCCAAATGGTCTTGGAATTCATGGTAAAAGTGTGTTTTCCAGTTTAAAAAAAATTCTAGGCCTGAACTTCTCAAAGCTTCTAACCAACAAGTGGGAGGTTCGAAGCATGTCAATTCTTGCCATTAACACTAAGAGTTATTACTACAGGTTGCATGAGTGACAAGGCTGAGTCAAATGGTAAACAGTCATTATTTGGGGGGGCCCATTAATCAGGACTGAACACAGCCAACTTCTACAAGTTTATCAATTTGCAGCGCTGACGTACGAGTGTTTTTTGCCTTCTATTGCTATTGTGTAGCACAAGGATACACCACAACCTGTTGTTAGTTATCTCGCATTTCCTGACACTCAATAGACAGAAGCCTTTATCAAAGTAACAAATCGGGTTAGTGTGCATGCTCGATGTGCTGCTTACCAATTCCAAGATGTGTGTTGATAGAAGCATAGCGTGCTGTGCCCGTCAGGTTCTTGTTCTCCCTGTAGGGGATGTGCTGGTGTGTGCGGGCATCACGGTACTTTTTGGCCAGGCCAAAGTCAATGATGTACACAAGATTACCCTTCTTGCCAAGCCCCATTAAGAAGTTGTCTGGTTTTACATCACGGTGAATGAAGTTCTTGGAGTGGATGTACTCAATACGGCTGATCTAAAGATGGGTGACAAGGAAATGTTTAGGAATAAATTATATTTTTGTTTACAGACCAGACCAAAACAAGGACACAGTGACCTGCACACATAAGACACCTCGACAGACATTCTAATAACATACAGTGACACTGCTCGTCGAACTATACTAAGGACATACTACAAAATTCAACCATAACGTTTGAAAAATGCTCCTCCAAAAATTAGTCAGGCATCGAGAAGTCAGTAAATCATGCAACAGCTCAATTAAGTAACTTTGAATTTGTCTGCATTTTCTTCAGCTTTGTGACTAATTGAAATCATCATAAATTGACCAGCCTAAAAAATTAACATGAATGCACCCCCCAAAACAAACGTGTAACAGTAAGACGCCATCGTCAACATAAATGTCATTAAAGTTAAAGTAGAGTGTATTTCTGAAGTTAAACTTTAACCCTCAACAAGATTACTATTCCTATTAATTAAAAATTACGTCGGAATGCAGACAAACTGGAGGTTGACCAGTGTTGAGTATTCTATAACAAATTGTGTTGTACAGTACTTTAGAGATTCCACTGTATTTGAAAACAGAAAAACTCAACAAGTGGGTCAACAGGATATTACTGGGGGGAAGCCAACGGTTATATGCAAAAAAGAATGCATAAGTATAGGAAAACTGGACAGTTAATTTTTTTAAACAAAACCTTGTGGGACCCCAATACGGTCGTGTGCAAAACAATCACTTTTAATAATGCACATGACCTCATGACAGTTTTGTTGTTGTTGTTTGTTTTAAAGTTTTACCATTTGGTCTGCCAAAAGTAGGACAGTCTTCAGGCTGAACTTTCGGGAGCAAAAGTTGAAAAGATCTTCAAGACTGGGGCCGAGAAGCTCCATCACCATCACGTTGTAGTCTCCCTCTGCACCACACCACTTTATCGACGGAATACCCACTGGAACAAACAAATACACGATATTAGCATGAAATTGGTTCCAATGTATCAAATACCCTAAGCTTTCCGAAAACCTTTTAACTGAATGACATTAAAGCTCCAAAAGTGGCCAATAAAACATGCAAAAATTGTGAATTTACTTTGAAATGCTCGGTTATAATAATTTATTTGCCTTTTTCGCGTTAAATTCATATTACATTTTCCATAAAGGAAATGGGGTGGAAATTGTCCTGTAAAGGATTTCCTTCGCCTAATTCATGATATTTATCAATGTGATGGGACAATTCTCTTGAATGTGGTGGATGCTTTCTGGTCAGCCAGCTTCAACCAGTCTATTGATGGCAGGTTCACAATCTGTTGGCCACATATAGTAGCTGCCAGCCAATCATCAAAAATAACTTGTTGCTATTGTTGCTCATATACTAGTTAAGTAGAAGAAACGTTTTGGAACACCACTTGTGGCTGTTGAAAGTCAACAGACAGCAGCAGAGCTCTGTTGTAGAGTGGAAACAATTCATACTGTCAAAAATAAAACACTGCTCTCCACCTGGCATTTTGTGACAGCTTGATTGACTCTGCATACAAAATTGCTATTAAATAATTGTAGTGTGCATGGTGACATCAATTGAGATGAGCAAAACTTTTTTGTCTGTTTTCAAGTAACCTGAACATAATCAGTGCAGCCAAATGGTTGTGATCAATATGGAGTTGTCTATTTCAATCGTGCATTTCACAAAGGCATATGTACGTCCTCCGTTGGCTGTCCAGTCCACTGAAGTAAGACATGACACTATTGGTAACAATTATGTGAATGAAACTGAGTTTTAATAATACTCCTCATCCCCCCACAACACATCATTTGACTCCACCGTGGCTGGCTGTGTTTTGTTTGTACCTCCTCCTTGCATCATCTTGTAGAACTTGCTCTCAATGTGCAACTGCGGGTGTTTGGTCTTCACACATTCAAGTTTGATGGCTACCTCCTCACCAGTGGCAATGTTGGCACCTGAAGAGATCCAAAGAAGCAACTTTATCTACCATAAGTTACAGATCCAAATTATGCGTATGAAGTAAAATTAGGCTGATTATGAAAAAAAAACACTAACGCATAGAAAATCAATCAAGGTATGGAAAGAATAAACAGGAGAACAGTGTCCTTTTTCTACTCACCAAGGTAAATGTCTCCAAAGGAACCACTACCTATCTTTCGTCCAAGTCGATATTTGTTCCCCACTCGGAGCTCCATGATTGCGAGCAGTCACTGTCATTTAAAAACACAACATAGCAATGATTAGAAGGCAAAGAACAAGTGACAGCATGATAACTTAATTCTAGCTATACCTCTATTGTCAAAATGTTAGAGTAATGTGAGCGGTATGAGGGAACAAAGTAGGCGAACAAGTGAATGAGTCAGACGCATCAATATGAGCAAAGTTAGTATGAGAACTGAACCGGGCGAGTACATCAGCAAACAGCTGTCTGCCCTCCAGTCATGCACGAATAGATTTGTAGGGTAGCTGGGCGGGGATAGGTGGTTGCAGTGAGATCAGCAAAAACAAGGGCGGGTGGGAAAGAAACAAAAAAACGTGGGCTCGGCAGAATTCGCAGTTGCCAATTGGAAGAGAAGTTGTGAGGGGGGAAAAAAACAACTGCATGACTATGGTGACTTGGCACAGAAGAAAAAATGTGGCACGTTGAGTTTGCCTAGCTATAAATGCATGTGACGCTAGAGCAGGATCATAATTTATTCACAACTCTACCACGCCACATTTTGCAGCCATTGTGAAAGCAAGACTAAGCTCTGAGCCAACTTTGGTGGGTGAAGGAAGGCAGCAGCCACAATGCGCTGGCTGGCTTCATCAGCGTCAAGGCCCTCAAATGAGTCTGTGCGACGGACTAGGGAGCAAAGTGCTGCCGAGAACACATCTGCCCTGGGCACGACTTACTAAAGAGAGCTTAGCATCTTACTCACAAAACACCTTGGGTACATGTCTGAAACAAATTGTGACTTGTTCACCGACTGTGCAGTGTATGGACTTGTTCTAAATCTGGCACTGCTGCGCATTCAAAAATACACTTCTAGTCTAAATACTTTTTTCGCATTACTGTATCTACATTCACAAAGAACTACGCTAGGGCACAAACTCACAGCAACATTGCTCTGCTCAATATGACACTGCCATGGAAATAGAAGTAAGAACATTCACAGGGAAATTATTCCATCCCTTCTTTTTCCTGATGATACCAATCAAACTTTGACACAGTTTTATACATCAATTGCACAAACTCCTACGGAAACGTCTTGCATTAAAAAATATTCAGAAAAAACGGAGGAAAAATACTCTGGAAAAAAATACTCAGAAACACAGGATTTTTTTTATTTAAAAAAAAAAACGAGTACCAGCTTCTTTTTTTCTGAGGATTTATTTTTTTTTAACCTCTGAACTTCAAGTGACTGTGTGCAGACTCGCTAAATGGCAGACACTTTCCCGCATATCTCCAACGTACCTTCAGCTACATGACTTACCGGCTCAGTTAAGGTAAGGCATGTACTGTAATTAGTAACACACACAGTATTGTTAATGTTTTAGGCTTTTTACTGTTATACTATACATTCTAATGCAAGCTAGATATTTCGTTTTATGGAGCATGTAAATATACGAACATGTCAATTGATCGGCATGATTTTAGTAACCTAACAGTTAAGTTTCCACCATTAGCAAGTCTGCAACAAGTCATTTGGAGTTCAGAGGCAAAAAAGAAAAAAATATTCAAAAAACAGAGCACCAGATTCAGTTTTTCTGAATCATTTTATTCAGTTTTTTTAATATTATTTCCCCCCCTGATTTTCTGAAATTGTTTTCTGTTTTTCCAAGTCATTTTTCCTTCTGTTTTATATGAATTTTTTTTCCCTATTTTTCGACAGAAAAAAAATGTTCAGTAAAACAGGAAAAAAATATTCAGAAAAACTGAAAAAAAAAAATATATACACACAAAAAACAAAGCTACCCCCAAAAATGTGTCTGAAAAACAGGAGGGTTTTTTTTCAAGTGAATGCAATAAATATGCTTCTGTAAACTTCCACACAGTAAAAAAATAATAATTCTAAACACAAATGCATAGTGCTTTCTCTTGGGTAAAAAAAGTCCCTATTGTCTAAACCTATATGCAAATACAATATCTAATAAATTATTAACTTCTACTATTCAACATAAATTAGGCTGGCTCTACTGGTCCATGTCTGTTCCAGTTCTTTTACAATTTTTTCCTCAAGTACATGTGAGGCATGGCAACTTCAGCAAAATATTTGCAAGTTGACGCACATACCCGGGTCAAAATACTCCATTAAATCACTGCTTTAGCACCGGGCACCGTCTTTGGCAATGTTTGCGCAATGTGCGATGGACTGTGTTCGCTAGAGGCGTCGGAATAGTTACGATGGCAAAACTGACTATTTTAGTGAACTAGCTCCTCTCCATTTGCAGTGATGTTGCTAATGTAAGCACTGAAGTGCACATAAACAATGATGCCCTTAGAACAATTGAAGTCACCAAATTCACAAAAAAGTCCTTCGTAGGGCTGACAATATTGAATATTTTTTGTAGATGATAATTCTATTGATTATTCCATTGATTAATAAAATTATCTGATTACTTAAATGTATTGCAAAGTACATTATTAACCACTGATTGTTTATTTGGTATTGTTTAATAATGAAATAAAACCAAATAAACAAGAAAGCAATATCACACGAGGAGTGATGCTGTACTTACTCACCAAACTTTTTGAAACAGACCTACTTCTTGCAATTACCAATTAATGCAAAGTGCTACTACTTTGCTCCTCTGAGGCTACTTCAGATTGAATCGTTATTTTCAAACATAGTTTGAAAAACCTGTTAATAAGCTGTAATTTGTATCCATAAATTATTATGATTCAATATTGGTTTGGTCTGTAACATGTCAGAAAATAAGTACAAATTTAGCCCACCAATTGCACTTGTTTTAATATTTTGATTAAATGCAACATACTTAGAAAACAAAACAAAAACAGTCTGAGAAATCAGAGAATATTAACTTTTGTGAGGCAGAATTCAGAGGATTCTGACTTTTAATTCAACCAGCAGAAGTAAAAGATTAATTGCTTATCAAAACAGCTGTTAATTAATTTGATAATTCAATAATTTTGAAACCTAGTCAAATTGAATGATCTTTCAAAAATACCAATGACCTTTTCCAAATAGTTACGCACCATTTTTGAAAAAAATAAAATAAAAAGTCAATATCCTGTTTTTCTGCGGAATTACACCATCTTATTCAAATGGCTACATTTAACAGGCATATTCACATTTACATGATCTTGTATTCACCACCTAACATCTTAGCAACCATCATGGACCTTAACACAAATCTGTCATTGCACTCGGCCCATTTTCATATGAAAACACCAGATGATGAGACACATTTAAAAATGGAGGCCACAGAAGCCCCTCCTCACCCTGTCCTGCCAACCTGCCTTTGTTGAGGTGATGAATTGAGAGTAAAGGGTTAAGTTTCAATACACCACAAGCGTGTCTCCTGGTCTGCATGCAGACAGGTATCTCATTTAGCAAGGAATGTTTTTCACAAAGTGACACGATAAGTGCCGTAATCAAATTATGTGATAGAGGATCAGTTAGTGACACACACTTTTTCGGAGCCTGGTTGAGATCGGGTCCATCTGGTTATTTACATTTGAATAATATTTTTAGTTCAACGTACTAGTTCATTATTAAAAGCAAAATGGGGCATAATAATCAATCTGTATAATTATTTCTGGCACAGAGGGAAGTGAGAAGAGGTGTTTTTAATACTTTGACTACCTTATTCAACTACATGTGCATATGCATTTTATGCACTAGTGTAACATAGAAATTCCTATTTTTAAGGGCAATTTTGTAAATATTTTTACACTCCATATGTAATTTGACAAGCGTTGGGGAACAGTTTTCCTAACCGGGCCTATTATACCTCAGAGGGCACTACATTTACATATTTTTTTTTTAAATAGGCAGTTATTGATCCAATTTTTAACATTATATATATATGTTCATTTTGACTTAAATTGTTACTTAAAAAAATAATTCCCTGGTGAGTCCACCAGACTTACAATGTTCACAATATTGTGGCCAAAGCAGGACAGACTGGGAAAACTAGTAAACAATGGTGATATGCAAGTGAAAGCTAAAGCTGCATCC
This sequence comes from Leptonotus elevatus, assembly GCF_054856555.1. Taxonomy (NCBI): domain Eukaryota; kingdom Metazoa; phylum Chordata; class Actinopteri; order Syngnathiformes; family Syngnathidae; genus Leptonotus; species Leptonotus elevatus. The sequence continues at coordinate 49,259,743 of NC_141239.1, read as the reverse complement.
CCCCCTCTTATTTCGAAATGTGACAAAAACATCCATTGAGTGGACTCACACTGCATCATCAGCTATTGTGGAAGTCATCAACAGGACAATGGCCAGGTTACATTTAGTTCCTATTTACAGGTCAGTTTGGTTGAGGGGGTTCCTGCAAACTATATTCGCTAGCCTCAAAAGCGAGATCAACTACTCCTAGAGGTTTGAAGGGTGATCTGGAAGTAGAAAAGGTTTAGAAAAAAGAAAGTAAAAAAGGGGGGGGGGGTTAAGTGTCACAGCCCTAAAGCCAAAGGATTTCACAATCGCGAATGAAAACCACTACTGCAACGCCTCACGCAGCTGTCATTCCAATATCAACTTACATTACAAACTCGACAACCAGCTCCAAGCAGCTCTAACACAGTTTTTCGAGATATATTAATATATACAGCACAGTATGTACTGTATATTGTTAAATGGTGGCCAAGATTTACTCGGCTGCGTTCGCAATTGTATGAAGAGTAGGTCGATTGAGCTTATAGACAAGGGCGAAATCCTAAACCATTACGTTTAGTAAATATTTTAACACCTTGGGCTAACCCTGCAGTGCAATGAGATATGTATAAAATGTATTTATATGCCTGAAAATGACTTTTGATAAATACGTGTATCTGTCAATACACGGTTAGCTATGAAGAGTAAGCTAGCGTTACTTAGTGGTGGATTAGCCAAAACCTTGATACGTAACAATTGCACCATTTCATCAATATTAACATAGCTTTACACTTTGAACGTCAAGTAATAGCTCCACATTTCGTATCTTATTTATAACCACACCCATTCTTAGACTAGACTGTTCAATGTTGATAATAGATATTGCCATCTACATGCCCCCTCCCCCTATGCTGCTAAGCCGTGAATAGTAGACTCTGGTTCGGTCGAATCAGGGCCCTTTTCCCCCCTGGTTTCTCCGGTTCCCGAACCCTCCACTCACCCGATATTGGTTTCGTATGAAAGATGGTGCTCTGAAGATTGTGTCCCGGTAGTTGTCAGGCGGGTACGAGCCTTGGTCGAGGAGGATTGGAGCGGATTGGAGCGGCTCTCATTCCCCCAGCTCGCAGCTCTGTGGTCGGTTGCACTCCCTGTTGATAGTCCCTGAGAAGCTCCAGTGGCACGAGCGGCCGTCCTCCCTTCACGAATATGCCCTCCGCCCCTCCGTTACTTAAGCGTTGATGATGTCATCCTCCCGACGTCAGGCCACGGGTTGTTAAGAACAACTCACACATATTACCTCTTTATACACGAATGCATGCACAACTGCTATTTTATTTTTTTACTCTGTCGTCATTGTGTACCTATTCGTAATCCTTACGAACTCTCCTTATGTACTCTTTTCCGGATAAATGTCCGCCTGTTATCTAGAAATTCTAGGAACATACAGTGGGCAGGATGTAACATTTTCCAGCATGGATAAATCAATCTAATCACGTAGTAATCTGTAGGGATTGAATTTTATTTTCCTTTCGGCTTTTCCCTTCAGGGGTCGCCACAGCGAATCAGTTGCCTCCATCTAACCCTGTCCTCTGCTCTCACACCAACTACCTTCGTGTCCTCTTTAACTACATCCATGCACCTCATCTTTGGTCTTCCTCTATACCTCCTACCTGGCATTTGGAAACTCAGCATCCTTCTGCCAATGACGCAGGTGTGAAATAGAACTGGGGTTTGGCATGCTAGGTAACGACAGGAGCTGGGGAAAGACGGAGTTGGAGGAGGAGGAGGAGCCCCCCCCCCCAAAAAAATATCAATGAATTTACGTCACAAAGTCACTATGGTGTATTTGGCAAGTTCAAAAACAAGAGTGGAATCCCAAAAGTGACTACAAAACACATTGAAAACAAGCCAATACTTTATTAATATTGTTCTCATTAGTTTAAATATGTTTTCCTTTGCAAAATCTCGAAGAAAAAAAACACTGAACAGGAGTGTTAAAGCCTGTCTTAATTTAAAACAAATACACATCAGAACATTACAAACATATGGTAACTCTTTCTGCATTTGTAAACAACCCAAACCACCCGTCCCACCCCTCCCAGTTTGATAAGATTTGGCATTTACATTTCCCCAATATGCCTTGACCTGTTTTTCATTAAAATGTTTTTTTTCTTTAATTATTGCGGTTTGAACAAGAAAACTCCAACTCCACTAAAAACAAACAACTTCTAATAAGTGAAAAAGCATTAGTGCCAATATTCTCAACACAGTCAGCAGTACAATGAACACAAAACAATTTGTATAGACCTTCTGTATAGTAAGCAGCCTTGCCTGCATTTCTGACAGGCAGTAACATGCACACACACACACACACACACACACAAATTAACAGTGGCGCTTTAATCCACTTGCTTGGTCTCAGTCCCACTCATACTCATGTCCATAGTGTGAATGATACGGTATCCACACATGGAGAAATGCAACAAAGCCTCAAATTAACATTTATCACTGCAATAGTAACAAACATATTCAAGAGATAATAAGAGTGCGCAAGGTAAAACAGTAGGAGGTCAGCATTTTGAAAACAAAATGACATTTTTCAATAATTTCACAATTCAAAAATTAAAGCCTTACATATAAACTGGAAAAATATAAACAAACTTGACATACACAGTAAGATGCAGTTCTGTTATCCAGAGCTGATTGCATGTGTTTGGATTAATGTAATTTTTTCCAGATGTGTGAAAACAAACTGCACTTCTCACATCCTGTAGTAGTTTTAAGTTTTCTTATACAATGTAGGTAATGCTGTTGACAGTGCCCCTTCTTTTAAAAGGAGCACCTGAATTTGGTGTATGAATGTAAATCTGTTCAAAAGTCTTCCATTTACTAAGCACAATACAGTCTAGTCTAGTCTTTCAGACAAACTGACTTACCATTCTTATTCAGTTTTCAAGTCTAAGCAGTTGAAATCTTCATCTGTGGAAAAAAAGGCTGTATACAACTAACAGTCCCTGCGTTTATTTATATAATAGCTTAAGTCTGGCCACAAGAATGTGTGTAAGCATGTCTCACATTTCTTCTTTATGCGTGAGCACATTGATATGCAAACAATGTATATGTGTATGTACGTGTGGAACATTAATATTATGCATATCTGTAAATGTGTTGATGTGCTATCGTAAATACATAACGTATCCCAGTGTATGCAGTATCAGTGTGTCCAAACCTACAAAAGCAGAAGGCTCTTCAGATGGAATCGGCTCCACCGCCCAGCAAATCACCTGGCAACAAAGCAGCAGGACTGTCCATTTGGTGCCTCTCCTCCATTTGCGGTGACCCCCACAGACTGCTGCCATGGTATCCTGCGGCCATGCCCCCCCAAAGTCCAGACCTGCCAGATTCTGCTCCACCGACACTTCCCACCCCTCCTGCTATATTGGCGCTCCACTGGGAAAAAATCCCCAGCCCGGGTCCTTGGGCCGAGGAGGTTTCTGAACAGCTACCTGTACCATCTAGACCCTGCCAACCAGAACCGGGGGACATGACACCACTCGGACCTACGGAACCGCTTTCCACTCCGCCGCCACTCCCATCTCCACCTGTGGTGGCGCTCGTTACTGCCCCCTCACTTCTTGGAGAGCTCGCCCCACTTTGGGTCACTACGGCGCCTGTGCCGGGTGAACCCTGCGTACCGGCAGCTGCTGCCGCTCCTGTGCTAGTCGCATCAGCACCTGCAGCCTGGCAATGTGCAAAATAGTGAGCAACTTCTTCCTCACTCAGGAACTCTGCCAGGATTGTGGTGTTGCCCAGTACACACCTACAAAGAGCGGAGTTGTGAGTTGTTTAACCACCAGAATCATGTTTCTGGATCCCATAGCATTTATATCACGCCCAATTATAAACAATTAGACACATCTTCCCGTTTACCACAGTCATGCTTTTAACAGCATTTTTTTTACATTCTGCAGTGTTGGCTTAAGAACATACTACAAACAGTAAATTCTGAATGAGTGTACATTTATATGGTTGCATTAGTGTCGTCACAGATCAACTTACATGTGCAGTGCACCCTGGGCCTTGGCTGCCTCATGACGGCTGTTGTAGCGAATCAGAGCACTGCCCTGGGTAAGGCCAAGGTGAAAGGTCCGAAGGGGACCATGCTGCATGCAGATCGTCTTAAGCGTGGAGCCATCAATCTACAGGGAAAGAAGAATATGGGTTTAATCTAGGTATGTAGAAAGAGAAATATCATAGATGGTTTGTCCAACTTCACAATCCGATTAAAGCAAGCAGAACAATCATTGTCCTGTCTTGTCTTGTTTGAAAAATACAGTTGAATGATGACTCAGGTTTAACATGTTCTGACTCAACGAGGATTCATTTTTCATTCATCATCATTCAGCACTCTTGTCAATCAGGTAATTAGTCTTTTATATTCAATTGTCTCCCTCTTTTTTGCTGCCTTCTTACTTGCGGTGTCAGGTTGCTCAACAGCAACCAGGAACTGCCTCTCGATGCCACACCATCACTCCAAGCTGTGCCTAAAAAAACAAACAAACAAAAAAAGCGCCATTTAGTGAACATGACATAGTTGAATACATTTGTATTAGCTTCCAGGAGTGAGTCAAATGACAGTACCTGGCCCAAATCTCGAGTCTTGTTTAACACCACCCCCACCCCAGCCTCGGGCTATCCGTGGGCCGACAGTTCCCCAAGGAGAGGGTGTGCCCTGCTTCTGATTGGTTAAGCCAGGAGGGGGGCGTGGCAGCTGTGAGCTGTTGCGATTGGCCTTCCACGACTTACTTTGTCCTATGGGCTCAGGGGGCCAACTGGATTTGTATTCTGAGTACTTTGCTGGAGAGAAAGTGGAATTTTGGGGAAAATAAGGGGCAAGTTTAGCTGTGAAAAATAAACCTCAGTAATGTGAGTAAAGACTATTAAAGGGGAAGCCAAGTAAAAAAAAAAACTCTTTAGAATAATATGTTGTAAAGAACATTTTTGACTTGACTTTCCCTTTAAAAAGCTTTCTTGTTTTTTTATTGAATCATTTAAACACCAATTAAGTACAATGGAAGCAATTTACTGACAAAAACTATGTTTCTGAACTACTTTTCTGGAGAAAAAAAGGATTTACCTGTACCGTGTGCTTTACTGAGTGGGCTGTCTGAGGCACTGTAGGGCCAGGCACCATGTGAAGGCAGTGAGGTGTTGAGGGCAGGATTTGGCCCTATTAAAAACATTGCAAGATTATTTAGGGTTAGGCACTTTATGATGTGTGACAGTCATGATTTACCAAGACTGGATTCACTGTCTAGGGATCACCAACCTTTTAGTAACTGAGAGCTACTTTGGAGGTGCTGATTAATGCAACGGGCTACAAGTTTGGTCAGCACTTCTGTATTAACAAATTTGTGAAATTGTTTTGGGTTAAATCATCTCAACATTGATGCACTCCACATCTTTTCTCCGCAAACATTATCATTTGGTCAGGCACTACAATGCTCATCTTTGACCAGTACTTATTTAAACTTATTTTAAAAAAAATATTGTCAATACCAAATTTACATTGATAAATATAATTTAAAAAGAATAGCAAAACAATATATGATGCAGCTTACTGAAATTTATAGCTTTTTTTTGTAGAATAACAACACAAAAAATAGACGCATGTCACTGGTGAGATATTTTGCCTGTGGGCTACTCATGTGGTCCTTGGGGTCTAACCGGCTACCAGGTTGTTGACACTTAGGCTAGTGCAAAAAAAAAAAAAAGAATAAATTATTTTTCCATTTCTTATTGAAATTCAGAATAAACGTTTTCCCAAGCACAAATAAAATCAAGCTAACTTTGGAAATATAATAAGAAAAATAGCAGCATAAATAAAGAATACAGTAAATCCGGGAGGGGTGGGGGGCGGCGTGGGGCAGCAGGGGGGTGCGTAATCTCTGAAAAACCCGCTAAATATCAAGGCACAACCCAAGATAAACCCTGTAATGTATGAAGGGACCACCGTATAGTATTCTCGGAATGGTATTAAAATCGGTCAAAGAGCATATTATATTTGATATGCTGGACCATTATTAACCAAGCCCCGTCCCATTGTTGTCGTAGCAGGATACAAGAAGCTAAATCATAGCTTAGTCAAATGTTTTCTGTTACACTGTAGGGATTTCAAGAGTTCATGCACAGTTGGAAATTCCGTCTGTGACTGAGTAAATGCTGTCATGAAAATAAGTTACATTTGTCTCAATAGATATAAATCCCATAAATTATGGTGGTGAAAACTGAAAATATAGCAGCTCTTATTCAACTCAACACTTGCTCATTTTCTGGAGAGAACGACGGATTTTAGTGTAAAGCATCTTATTAGACAGTTTAAGGAGAGAGAAAGACTTCCACCCAGGCTTGAGAAAGACTGACATTTTAAGACCTTGTAATCTACTCTGCTTTCAGTGTGCTTGTGCGTGCGCATGTGGGTAGCACTCTCTCTCTCTCTCTGCTGGGTTAATTAGCTCTACTTTACTCGGCATACCTATGTTGTCTCGCAATAACTGATGGTCAGAATCATTGAGGGTCGGGGGTCCGGGGGAACCAAGTACACTACTGGGGGTCATGTAGGGGTCAGATTCAGGGTCTCCGCTATTCTGCATTCCGTTCCAGGGGACACCAGGCTGGAACTCTATAAGCGTAGAAGACAAACATATGATATTAATGACTTCTGCCACTCATTTAATCCATATAAAACTTTTCCATACATAGACAGTACTAGGAAAAAGAGCACAATCATTTATTCAGTGGTAAAGCTGTACCTATATGTGTGAGTATGACATGTACAACATACAGAAGTCTTTAACTCAAATCAATCCCATTTTTATTAGCTTGTTCAACTTTTCTAAAAGGGAATAGTACCAAAAAGAATAATCACCCGGTGGCCAACTGGACGTCGAAGGCTTGTTCCCCATTTTACTCCCAGGGGTACGGTGCCAGTGTTCTGTGGAACCTTAAGAGAGAATTCCCAAAATGTCACCACTCTGAATCTCTTACCGGAAATAAGGCGAGCCTCCTTCCACTCATATTAAATGCAGTACTTAAAATGCCTTAGAAATGGTATGCGAGAGATAAATACAGCCAAATAATGTGGCTTCGTATGATTTTGATTCAAAGCATTTTCCATTTAATATGGATCATTAAAATACACTGTCAATGAGGGTGAGTTAAGACCAGATTGAGGTTTGGGAGGTGGTAAAAATTCGGTGACAAACCATCTGCTGACCTACCATTCTTGAGAAGGGATGAATCAGGGGGAGATGGTGCTGGGGAATGTCCCTCCATCATCCATTTGAAGCGTGACTGCTGTCCTCCCATGTCCTTTATCCCCCCGAGCATGGGACTGCCAACTTCCAATCCTGACAGGTTACCACCAGGGGCAAACCCTGACAACATGGAAAATGTCAACATTTTCAGGCCAAACTCAGTATATCTATCGTAGCATGTTTACCTCCCAAAAATTCTAAAGCAAGAGTATGGTCATTGTCTAACGGACAGATTGATCCAAGTTAAAAACTTTATTGGTTCTGTGATCCCATTTTTAACCTGAAATCAAGGGAATATTTCCCATTGAAATAAATGGAAATGCAATAATCCACTCCAGCCCCCAAACCAAGTTATATGTATGTTTTTTTTAATGTGTGCAGTTAAAACTAAATAATATACAATATAGGAATAAGTGAATGCACACTGTTATAAAGAAATTGAACACTTAACAAAACGTCATCGCTATTTATTGCTCTTTAACTGTAAAGGAAAAGACCACCACAAAAATATCTTTCCAATAATACGTTTTATGTGCCCTCACCAATCTAAACACAGCGTCCAGATTAATATTGCGTTTGGTAAATATGAATTAAGCAGCAAAATCCACCCGTTTGTATCCATTTCAGGGGGCAGCCATTTTGCCACTTACTGTCAACTGAAAATGACATCACAGTTGCTCAGGGCTCAGGTAATGTCCAATCACTTGTCACCTGTTTTCTAAGTTTGATTATATGACATTAACAAGCTTAGTCGTGCCACCCCCTGTCTTCTTTCAAAAAACATGGGGACATTCTGATTGAAGTGTGTTTATTTTCTAATTCATTGGTTGATTTTGGCATACGGTATTTTTTTTGTCCAAAAATTTATAAAGTGGTACATCACATTGTCATTTAATAGATGAATTCACATTTCTTTGGGCCAATTTATTCTTTGATTGCCTCGCTCACACTATGACCAGCGATCCTTTCTATTTACATAAGACAAGCGCTTCTTTGGAGTGACACGGCTGCTTCTGGCATCTGTGATTGGGTGAATGTGTTGTACATAGGTGGAACTTAAGCCTTGCGACAACATGCATGGACGGCTATTTTTGACATGTTGCTTAATTAAAGAGATTCCAAAATTCAATAAATTGCATACATACTGTAGAATAGATTTATTATTATTTATTTTCTGACAAAAATAAATAAATATAATGTTTGGACTTTTGGGCCGTCACATCATCATTTGTGACTGGATGACTGACGATGCGGAGGTGGAATTTCCGCAAACATATGCAACAGATTTCTGCCTTACGCTACAGAGGGATACAACTGAGATGCAATGTTGCATGAATATGCAAACTCCCCAAAGGAAGGTTGCAGCCCAGGTGAGAACCTCTAAACTTAGAACTAAGATGCAAATGTGCTAACCAATCATCCACCTTGCCGCCTAATGCTACATCTATCAAATTAAACACAATACAAACATTTTGCCTGTTGCACTCACCAGAGTACATCCCTTGTATTTTGGAATGCGGGTCTGACACGGGGCCTCCCACTCCAGCAGGTGGATACGAGTCAACCACTGGCTGTTTCGACAGACTCCCTCCAAGGTGAGAGGGGGATAATTTTGAGGCCCCAGCTGCTACTCCACCATGTTGATGTCGTTGCTGCTGGAGAATTGCCACAATCCTGGCCAGCTGAGAATCAGGCAAATAAATCACGATCAGAAAAAAAAAAGGCTGAATTATAAAAAGTGATTGGTTATAAATAGTTGGATTGGGAACAGTTGATGCCCAGCTAATTAATGAACATTCAAGAAAACTGTATTGTGATGGAGATATAATGCTAACCTGCTGTGGGTCTGCCTGCTGTCTGAGTGGCTGTGGTTGAGGGAACTTTCGCTGGTTTTGCAGAAGCTGCTGTTGCTGTTGTTGCTGCTGCTGCTGCTGTAGCAAGAGCTGACAAGCCTGTGAGTTAGCAAGCAGGTAAAGTGAGATGATGGAGCTTGCATTAGGTACCCCCGTTAATGAAAGAAACCCCCACAGTGGTGAAAGAAATACTTTGAATCTTACAAAACTAATAAAATACAATGCAAATTAACCAATGAAAATTAGACATTACTTTTGAAAAACAAACTCATGAAAGAGGCCTGGACAAAAATAATGGTGCTCTTAGTTTAATATTTTGTTGCACAACCTTTTCAGGCAATCAAACTATTTCTGTAACTTTCAATAAAACTTCTGCACCTCCCGGCAGGCCTTTGTTTCCGTTCCTTCCACAGATGTTGAATAGGATTTCGATCAGGGTCATAGAAGGCTACTTCAGAATGTTCAAAGTTTTGCTCTTAGCCATTTATGGGTGATTTTAGCTTTGCTTTGGACCCTGACACTTATGACTGATCTTTCTGACACATGCACAATCATCCATAGAATACCTCTATAGTCCTGAGATTTCTTCGTAACCTTCACAGATTCAGGACAACCTGTACCAGATGAAGAAAGAAAGCCCCATAACATACTAGAGCCCCTGCCATGTTTCTTAGTTGGGAGTCAAGACAGTGTCATTTTCTTAGCATGCTTAATTTTTGCATCTTATATGCCTTGCCAAAAAGCTCCAGTTTCGTCGATAGAACATTCTCCCAGATTTATGATTTAATTGCAACAGTGGTGTCCTCCTTAGTCCGCTGGTCCATGTTTAGTGTGCTACACGCCATGTCGTCAAACAGCACAACTACTTGTCACCCTTTATGATTATGATTGATTACATATTTAAGACATATGTGATGCTAATTAGAAGAAGCACCTTGGTTGAACATGTCCCAACTGTCAATTTTCAATCTTTTCGAAAGGTACCATCATTTTTGTCCAGGCCTGTTTCATGTTGTTCTTTTTTTAAATATATATAATTCTGCTGAACCACAGTTCAAACGCCAAGCCATGTCTGATTTTTATTATTTTTCTTCTTTTTATTATTATTAGACTACTTTTGTCAGATTCAAGTTACTTCTGTGACCACCTATCATTATCAGAGCGGTACCAACATTTTTGTCAATGTGTGTACTGTGTAGGTAGGTAGAGATCTACGTAAATCTTACATTGGATACAATCAGCTTTATACTTACTGTGCTTTTTGCACTTATCCACACCAAAATAACAAAAATGATGTTGGTGCATTGCAATAAACCTCATTATTGAGGTTCCTAATTAGTGGGAGGAGCAATCAATTCTTATATGAAAAAATGTGGACTCCATAGCTCCCACGTTGGGATGCAATAAGGCTTAAAAAATTCAATTTAAAATTTAGCCATGTACCAGATGGAATTGCTGCACGTGGGGGTAGATGTTGCTAAGCACAGCTAATTGTTGTGGGGAAATCTGGGGAGGGAACACTCCTCCACCAACACCCCCAGCTGCACCAACGGAACCAACACCTCCTACTCCTCCAACCACACTGCCACCAGGAGACGGCATCTGCTTCAGCATAGAACCCGGCACCTGTAGTAATGGGAGAGGCAACAAGTGTTTGATAAACACAAAGGTTCTTTTTGAAATTGAAACATGGGTGACAACAAAAACGACAATCGACGGTGGTGGGACGACATTACAGAATGAGGAATTCCTAAAAGCTAAAAGAGAGTTTAAAAAATGTAGCCTTTTATCAATTGCCAGTGCCAGTAGTCCGACAAAAATTCATACAATTTAACTCAAAATAACCCAGTGGTTTCCAAACTTTTTGTATATGAAACTTTTCACAGCAAAATTCATCTACTTCTCTCCACCACCTTCTTCTGTTACTCTCACTCCTCTCTTTAATCTTCTATAGAGTGTCACCTTTACGGCCAATAGTCAACCAACCATGATTAACACATAACAAACAAGATCAGGCATGCAGGACCTGAGCAGACAGGAATGGATGAGGCACTTGAGCTCGAAGCCCCGGAGAAGAGTTCATTGGATGCAAGCTTGGTTGGTGTATCCCTCGAGGCTGATGCATCCCTCCACCACTGCCAATATACATTCCATGGCTACCCATCTGTGGGGAGGATATAATGGAAACGGTATATTAATAGGTCAGTGGTTCCAACCTTTTTTGGCATGTGTACCCCAAACCTTTTTGTTATACCACGAGTACCACCTCACTCGTGCCTCATTGATTCCCCAAAAGAATAACATAACTGATTATTAAATTAAAATGATTTTGTCTCCTTATTTTGAAACTTAAATTCTTAGATACTGCCATCTTTTTAATTCAAGATAAAGAGAAAAATTATGATGTTTCCATGAAAATAATATATATAAAAAAATATGAATCCAAAAAAAGAGAAAAATAATGCCTGGGAAGAATCAAAATCAAAACGAACTGAACTCTTCCATCCATCATTTTTCTTAACGGCTTATTCCTCACAAGTGTCGCGGGGAAGCTGGGGCCTATCCCAGCTGGCTTTGGGCAGCAGGCGGGGTACACCCTGAACTGGTTGTCAGCCAATCCAGGCAAACTTAACTCTTGTGAACCGAAATCGAATTGATTCAGTTACTTAGAATTGATACACAGTCCTAATACTTTCTTTTCATCAGTCATCATGACCTCTAATGAGACGCTTAAGTTGACACTCGACTTCTGTGATTTTGGCGCGACAAGTTATTTTTTGATCTGGGAAATAAATGACTGTTTCCACGTACCCCTAGGCGAATGCATACGCCTGGTTGGGAAACACTGCAATAGGTGATGCTTTTATCTGATTTTTTTTACTTCTACAACCGAAGTCAACTGATTCAAAGAATCATCACATTAATCTACAAGCTCGGCACGTCATCAAAGGACATGTGGTCCGACACGTCACGTAGTGGTCCTGAAGCCATGGCTAATGTCCAAAATGGCTAATGTCGAAACCTGCTGCTGACCTCACATTAATTTCTATAAGAAACAGGTGTTCATACTTTTTCACCATAGGCGCTCATGTCAGCAGGGCCCATGTCTTTGGAATTCGACATGCGGTAACCTCCTCCACCTCTTGCTCCCCTCCGGATGTCCCCATTGTAGTCAACCATCCCTCTCCTGTCTCCTTCCATCTTCTTATCTATGCAGGAGTCTTCACCCTGAGAATGAAAGATGCAACAATGATGAAAACTACTTAGAATAGGTACTGACACATTCATAAAATTGTAGTGGGGTTACTATTGACAACTAATCCTTTAATGGCACTATGATTCTTGAGTTTTTTTGTTGCATTTGAAAATTGTACATTACCAGAGGGCCCATGTTTGAAAACTGTCGTGACATTGGATTCAGCCAGCTGTCTCCACTCCCACCCTTTGATAAGAAATGCAAACATTATTGTCAGTCATACATTGTAACAACATGATAGTCAATACCTCAACATCGGCTACAAAACAAACAAACCAAAAGTTTATGTGCCACATACTGAAACCACTCACAGAGATAGAATCACTCAATTTCAAATACTACGAGAAAGCATCTACTTGCAAGCTCGACGTTTATTAACCTTCATGTTGCCTCTCCTTCCTCCATGACTCCAGCCTCCAGAGTTAAAGGAGGAAATACTTCCTTGGGAGCCGGTGCTATTCCAGATCCCAACCCCACTGTCATCTTCCTCTTCCCAGCTGGGATGACGAGAGGCCACGACTGAGCCCTCTCCCTTCACACCCCAGGTTTCCATCGACTTGGTACCTTCAATAAAACAAAATTAACTGTTTCCATGTTCTTGCATATAACAAATTTTGAAATACTGTAATTGTTGTGCAGGGTCATACATTAAGTCTCATTGGGGCAATGAAAAAAAAATACTTTAATTCAAGGACGTGTTGTTGACTTCATCCTATTTATTTATGAAATTGGTGAAGGCCTGGTCGGGCCAGTGTCAGAGAAATTCGTGTGGCCCGACACAGTCAAGTAGTGGCCCTGAGTCACTGTTTAATGGGCGCAAATTTAAATTTAAATGTTTAAAATGTTATGGCTTCCAGAAAAACTGTTTGCAAACAACTTTGCAACTTTTATTGAACCATGATGAAAAAACTCTCAAGTAGGGATGGGTACCTTTCACGTATGAACCAGTTAGGTTCCAATTTTCGGTACCTGGGAATCGATGCCGGTACTGAACAGTACCAATTTTCGCTACTTTTCTCTGTTGTTTGTGGTAATAAATGTTAATGTATTTAACAATAAAATAACAACATTCATTCTAACAGTTAATGCTCATTAAATAAAATCTGACAAATACCAAAACATCATGAATTTAAAACAAATGAGCAAGAGAGGATGGAGTAAAAAATTGTTTTTTTTCAATGAACAACATAAAGAACGAAGTTAAGCAGTAATACAAGGCCAGACGATATGTTGGTTTGTTGTGCAGTTGTTTTTCAAGAACATGCCTGCCACACGTATCATGATGAATTTGAACCCACCTTGGAGTGAAATCTAGCAAAAAAATGACAGTTGGAAAAAGACGTGAACGACAATAAAGAGAAGAATTGGTAGAAAACTCATTTTAATGTACTTGACGTGGTACGTAATGCTTGCTATATTTTGGGCACAAGATTTCACAATTTTACCCATATAAAATTCTAAATATTGTCACCGGTAAGTATTGTTCTAAAACACAATTTATAATATATTGTAACAATGGTAAAGACACCTTCCAGCATGTTTCAATTCAGTGGGTGAAGACGGACCACTGCCGCGTCGGCACAGGGCAGAGGCGGGCGACGCGGGGGCTAGGGACAACCCAGCCGTTGCTCAGCGTCAGCATCGAAAAGTCCACGCACCACGTGTGGGCCACATCGCTCAACCAAAGCTTGCTAGGAAGTGTGAAGCGTCACCCTCGCTAGCCAACAACCACCACCTAGAAAAAGCCCGACCAAGCGCCACTAAACTGCAAACTTCCGAAAGAAAACATTAATAACTTAGCAACTTGAAAATTATCCACGGTACACGAATGGTGAATGACGTTTATATCCCCCATCAAGCAACAAGCCTCACATCTCGCTAGTGCCGTTTCTATCTCCTACTGCCCGACGCACTGGCAGAGTGTCACTTTATAAACAAACTCCTTATGGTTTTAGAAACCAAACTTAACTTGCTAAAGAGTTTGCCGACATTTTGTCTATTTTTTCTGAGTCGATGCGTCTCCTGTCTTAATCCACTTCCACTCTCTGGGTGCAGAAGGCGTGGCACTCTTGGCACCACCGGGAAGACAGCGCGCCAGCACTTGTTATTTCTTAATCACAGTAGTACTGGCCAGGTCTCAACCGCTCTTAATGAAAAATCCTAAATCCACCCAGTCCCAGACCGAGACAAAACCGATTAAAAAATGTGTTCGATTCCAAAACAAGGCCGAGACGCTAAAAAAAGTGGTCTCAAGACCAAGACTGATCTCAAGAACTACAACACTAGCTGCAGACAGGTGTATTGAAAAATGGTTACCATGGTTAAACAGCATCAGAAAAGATCCTGATTTGTACAAACCTGATTTATAAAACCTCATTTTATAAACTACCTTAAGTGGACAACGTGCTAAGCTATAAAACATATTTTGATCAAAGATTGAAAACTTACTATGAATGATAATGTGTGATCTTCTTTCACTTACTTTTACCAGGGTTGGGTGACAGGTTGCCCCAGCTAGATATTTTAGGATCATCTGAGTCACCCCATCCTGATGTTGTATCTGACGTCTGGTTCCAGGCACCTGAACCATTATCAAGAGATTGGGTACCACCTCCCCACATACCTGGAACAGGAGATTTATGAAAATGAACATTAAAATTTACAATGAACAATACCAATTCAAGCATTCACTTCAAAAAACAAGAAGATGAAATGCAAATCTGCTTTCACAAAAATAATACTACTTACCAACTACAGCCTTTCCAGAGTTAGCGTCCCTGTGTTGCAAGCCCTGCTGTCGTCGAGGTGGCTGCGGTGCTGAAGCCTGCTGACTGTGGCTTTCACTAGATGGAGCTTGATTTTTGTCCCACAGGTTCACATTTTTGACATTGAAGTTGGTGGGATCTCCCCAGGCTGAGGTGCCATCGTCAATTTCCATTTTATGACTGATGGACTGAGGAGACGGTTCATCCCAGCCACTGGGTTCCACAGAGTCATCACCAGAAATTTGGGGAATTGGGCCAGATATCCAGCCCGTACTTTGGTTCGGATTCTTGGATGGGGGAATCCCACTTCCAACATTTGGCCGGCTGTCCCAACCTCCTTGTAAAGTTCCTCCTGATGGGTGCTGCTGATTTGGGGTTTTCATTGTGGCCACTTGGTTGTTTGGTGTCGGTGCTGCTGTGTGGTGCTTGGAACATCCCCAGTCGTGGGGCGGCTTAACCACATCTCCCCCTCCCCATCCGCCCCGTTGAGATGCACCTTCATCTGGGTTAACCCAAGAAGATCCTTCTTCAGAGCTGCTTGCACCTCTGATTCGTCCCTCTCTCCACCCACCTACAGGCTTGGACTCACTCTGGCTCCAGTCTCCCCAACCACCTACCCTCCCTGATTCAGACCCCTTCCATCCACCTTTCCCTTTATCTTCTGGGCCTAAAGGCCACCCACTGCTCTGTTCTCCTTTGTCCCTCCAATTTCCTCCTCTGTGGTCCCCCCAGTGGTGTTCTTCACCCCATCCTTTTCCCTGGTTCTCAGGAGGAGGATCACCCCAACTTCGAGCCGTGTTTCCCTGACTTCCCTCCATATCCGGATTTCTTGGCTTCTGTATAATGCCATCAGACATGTGAGAACCACAAGTAACTTGTGAAGAACCGCCATCCCATGAGTCCCTCAATGAAGAAGGGCCAGAGTTCACGCTGTCAGCGTGGCTGCTGACAGACTCATTGTTAGTATTTACCCTTGAAGTAGAGAGGAACCCAGAACTGCGACTATTGTCGTGCATTGTTCCTGATGAGAATGTGGAAGATGGCATTTTTTCATTTCGATTTCCTACTCGTTTAGTGGTGTTTAGATCCCAGGCCACGTTCTGACGAATCTGGGTTTGGCCCCAACCCGTGTTGGACAGAACCCTGGGATCCAGGTCAGATCGATTGAGCATGCCAAGTAAGGCCACTTCAGCATCGGAACTCTGATGGGAGAGGGCAGGCACAGACTGTACTCCATCCATTTTTTGCCCATTAGCACTCTCTTCTCTATCATTTTCTGTTCCATCTCCAGTCAAGGAGACGGGTCCTTCACCATCTGTGCCTTGTCCTTGTTCTTCTGCCTCACCACCACTTTCTATCCCTTTTTGATTGTCCCAAGCATTTTCTACTGCTGCAAACTTTGGTGACGCAGATTCCGGCAAAGCACTTCCACCTCCACTGGCTCCACACCTACTGTTGTTGTCGCTCCCGCAAACTCCTGTTGCACTTGCTATTGCTAAATTATTTAAATTTACACATTCGTCTGTGTCTGCACACTCCACTTCTGAGCTCCGGTCTTTCCACTCTCCCTGAGATACCTTTTGGATATTTGCACCATCAACCCTTCCTCTTCCCCACCCTGTATTGTCACCCTGGTTACCAAAACCCCCCAGATTATCATCATGTTCATTGATCCCAGTCTCCCCTCCACCCCATTGAGCTTCCTGTGAAGCACCTGTTCTTGGAGCATAGGGCACTGCAGTTAAGGGTTTCCAAGAGGAAGACAAAGGACCCGATTTATTTACACTCCCTTCTCCTTCCGCATCAGACTCAGTTTCTCTCTTGTTAACATCTTCTTGATTTGGTCCTGGTCCCACTCCCTGGGCTCTTTCACCTGAACCCAGCTCTTGCCCTGGGTTTCCCAAGGGATGTGTTTGTTCTGTACTCTTGTCTAATTCTGCCATCTCAGTGTGCTCGTGAAGGAGAGAGGTGGTGCTGACAGGAAGTGAGGACAAATGTAGAGAAGTAGCTGAAGTCGATGTCTTCTCCGGCACTAGGGCTGGCCAGGCAGAGGGGTTCACATCGGGGTTTAAAATGGCACCAGGGAGACTGCTGTTGCCATCTGCAGGACTCTCTTGAGGTCCAGGTAGCAGATGGGAGACTTTGGAAATATAAAATGCTGCCGA
The DNA here is from genome assembly GCF_054856555.1 of Leptonotus elevatus. NCBI lineage: Eukaryota > Metazoa > Chordata > Actinopteri > Syngnathiformes > Syngnathidae > Leptonotus > Leptonotus elevatus. The sequence goes on along the minus strand of NC_141239.1, from coordinate 49,242,424 downwards.
TCCCAATCCTGCTTCCACCTGACGGGAAGTGGAGGCGCTCCATATGACACCACTTGTCTGAACACATTCATTTTGTGATGAAAAAGAGGAAAGAGGAGAAGAAAAAGGCGGGGAGGGATTGTCCACTTTCCCTACACCTCCTTCAACTGTTCCTCCTATCTGCTGGAGGTTCATCTCACGACATGAGGCACTACTGTTTTTGTTACTAGGGCCGTCTTGCTCCTGCACGCCTCCTCCAGAGCCTTCAGAACTTAATTTGGCTGTGCCTTGGATGCTCGGCCAGCTGTCCAGATCAGTCCCATCCACAATGATCTTGTCACAACCCTGAGAGGAGGACAGGCTGACAGATCCTGCCCCCCATGTGGAATTTGCATAAGTTGAATTGGTAGAAGATGAAGATAACGACAGAGCAGTGACACATAATGAGGATGTGGTGTTGGGTGGTGAAGGAGAGGATGAACCCAAGTTCAAATCTAGATGAAAAAAGACAAGTGTTAGAATTAGTATGCGCATATGTACTACTTCATTGATATTGTTTAGATCAATGGTTAAAAAAAGGGAAAGATTAATGGGACAAATCCATGGGCTATAGTAGACTGCATATTCAAATGATTACTCTTTCTGTGAAACCTACCTGTGTCTGTATTTGCATTGGAGTTATCTGCTTCTTTTGAGGCAAGAGGTGATGTGGCACCCCAGCCACCGCCAACCCCAGCCCCACCAGTGCTCTCATCTCCCCCACCACCCCCAAGCAGCATGGAGGACAGTGGAGGCTGCCCCCTCTTCAGTAGCACTTTGTGGTCCTGCTGGCAGCGAAATCTTGGTGGAACTTCTCTGGACATGTATCGCTGCTGCTGGGAAGTTTGGTTTCCAGAAACGGAGGAGGGCTGTCCGTTGGCCACAGCAGTCCGCTGCTTTGCATTGTTCCCACCACCAGGAGGAACTGGTACCGAAAGCCCAGTGGCACTAGAACTTGGGGACGAGGGGTCAACAGGGCCAGGGCTGGGGAAGACTGAGGCTGGGGTGGTGGGTTGCTGGGAACAGGAAGGCTTGGTTGACTCTGGCACTGGAAAAATAAAGAGTACCACAGGGCAAGTGTCAACAAATCACTACGGTACTTTAGCAACGATTAAAAGGGTGCCATGCATTTTGCAATGTTCAGCGCAATAACCGCTGTGACTGGACATTCTTGTCATATGGAAAGCAATGTTAAACAAACATGCCAAGTTGCTTTTTTGAAAAAGAAAAAAAGCCTGTAGATTGGAAAATGTTCTTATTATATAGCTACCAAATGCCTAACTTGACAACCAAGTTGGTCATTACCTGTTTCCTCAGCACAGGTGATGTCATCGTGAGTCGACAGCAAGTGGCAAAATTGGTTATTAAAGGTATTACTTGTTCATGAAAAATAATGAAGTTGTCAAATATCACTTTTTACTCCTGAAAATAGCTCAATGAATCAAGTATCCCTTTAAAACGCAAGGTGACGACCGTGGCATGCTTTCGTAATACGGACCTTGCTCTGCGTCAAAGACACCCAGTGTGAACCCAGCGAAATTAACATTAATGTACCTTACAAACACCGCTTTTCCATTAGCCCCAAACAGACCCACATCCCACCACTCTGCTGAGCCCCGGCAGCACACTGCACGGCCTCCGTTGATTTTCCACTACAACAGGTGCGGGATCATCTGAACTGTGCAAGCCTGGGCACTCGCAGCGTGTGGGGTTCTGCAGTAACATTTCATGAGTGGCGCGTCTCGGATTCGATATATGAACTGCCGTTGCATGATGTGCCGATGTTGCAAAGTAAAGCCCATTAAATTCACAGAAGCTTTCACATATAGAAGAAAAATCAATTTAGGGGTTTAAGCCGTTCAGGCCCCCAAAAAAATCGAATGGAAAAGCGACCACTATAGGCCAAACAAAGCCATCTAAGTGTGGAAATTGGTTCATGGTAAAGTGCCTTAAGGTAACATTAGCCCTGCGGAGGTCTAGGTCTATTAGAGTCATGATAAAAAACAGTTATATTTACCTTTGACGTTCTGTTCTGGGACCTAAAGAAAAAACAGCAAATGGGTTAGATATTAAGCAAGCCTGAAACTTTCCAATTTATAACAAAAGGCAATATAAAAATGTGTGTTGTACAGAGGACATAAAAAGGCAAGAGACCTTAGTTCAAGCGGCAGGTTGTTGTGATATGATTAAGTTCAACTGTTCTAGTAGGGTGTTACTGACATTTTTTGCTTTTTAGAAGCCTGAAGGTTTTGTGCAAATGCTGACTGTATTTTGAACAGTTCATAGTTCTCTTCGTCTTGACTAAGGCCCCAATTGCAGCTGAAGAAAAACATGATGCTTCTCTGTAGCGAAGATGTTCTTTTTGGAGTTGAGCAGTGTTTGTGACAAACATACCTTTTCAAATTCTGGAAAAAAAATTCAATCTTGGTTTTAACCCACCATGACACATTTTTCTATGTACATTTGAGGCAATTTCAAGTGTGTTTTTGTAAAAAAAATAAGAAGAAAGGGCTTTTGTCTTACTATCCTAACCAATAGTCCGGACATATCAAGAAGACAGGAGATTGTTGTCTCATGTTCTTAACAGTAATTGCCAGAAATGAAGCTCCTTCAGTGTTGCCATTGGCCTCTTTGCTGCCTCCCTCACCAGTTTTCTTCTTATCTTTTTATTAGTTGTGGAAGGACGTCTAGTTATAGGTAATGTCACAGTTTTGCCATAATTCTTTTACTTGATAAAGATCTCTACTTTGTTCCGTGGTACATTTAAATGGCTTGTAAATTGTTTTGTATTTTCCTGATTGATACATTTTAAACAATGAGATCGCTCGGACTGATACCGTCAACACTTTCTGTGAACAATGGCTCATGCTGTAAAACGGGACCAAAAAATGTCAGAAATAAAGCCTACTAGAACAGCTTAAAGTTTTAGGATGTTAATCAGAGGCACTTCAAATGGTGGTAGGTCTGCGTTGAAAGTTTAACATGAGTTTGAATGTGACTGGTTAATTCTGAACACAACATGGTGTGAACACATTTGCAACCCCTAACTTCTTTATTTTTTTACTTCTTACAGCCTAGATCACATTAATGGCAAAAAAAAGTTTTAAACGGTTTATCCTTGTCTTATCTATTACATCTCAAAACGCTGACATTTGAACAGTGGTGTGTACACTTTTTATATCCACAGTAAGACTTCAACAGCTTCATGATCCAACCCATAATCTAATCTATTAAATGCTGGTCACATACATTTGATAATGAGACGGTAAACTAAAAACCTTAAGAAAAGCAATGCAAAACCATGCCACTGTTCACCTTCTGAGAACCTTCCTTTTTCTTTTTGTCGTCTTTCTTCTTTTTCTTGTCTTCCATGAACTGCTTTTCCCTTTCCTGATTCTCCTGTCTGTGAAGAGAACATAGTACACATAGAAATTTATTTACCACGAAACAAGTCTGCCAAATATATATATATATATTAGGGGTGTGAATTGCCTAGTACCTGGTGATTCGATTCGTATCACGATTCATAGGTCACGATTCGATTCAATACCGATTAATCCCGATACGAATCTATAAATTCATTATCGTGATTTTTTTTAACTCAAATTTAGAAAATACAAATCAGTGAACTTGTACATGTACACTGTAAGATTTGTATGAAAATCTATTTATTTATACATACACTTATAACTGACCCACTGCATTTAACAAACAGGTTGCAGTTTGTTTCATGTTTGAACAGCACTGAAATTAAATATTAAGGCTTAATGTTCTATTAATATAACATTCTGCCATGCTTAATGTGTGAATCCTAATACTAAGTAAGACGTTTTGTTGAATATTTCCATTAAAAAAAAATTGTTTAAAAATTGATTCGGCTGCATAATGTATAGATTCGAGAATTGCGTGCTGTAATATCGCGATATATTGCCGAATCAATTTTTTCTAACACCCCTAATATATATATATATATATATATATATATATATATATATATATATATATATATATATATATATATATATATATATATTTTAGATACGCACTGAATTCTAATGGCCTCTTCTTTTGGCCAGGCAAAGAAAAAAAACTTTTGGTGCAAAGCCACCACCTTTTACACTTTAGTGTTCTTTATAAAATGTTTTTAAAGTAGTGTTGGGGGTATACAGTGACATAATTGATTTACATTATTTCCTGCAGGAATTATTGCTTCCACTTACGATTCAGTTTTAGTCAGACTTCTAGGACTGCATTTATTTTTGAACATGTAGATGTCTTGATGCCCAGTTACTTAAAGTTGTGCTCTGAAGTGCAATTTGAACTAGGGCTGATTGATTATGAAGAAAGTATTAAACACGATTAATTTGGTAATAATTGAAATCACGACTAGAACAATCATTTGTTTTTTGGTACTAAACAAGAAAATGTTTTGACATGTAAAAAATATTAAGAGAAATACATTTCTTTGAAACACTATAGTTATGCAGGTTCCTTTTGGACCAAACAAGATTTATTAAATTAGTCATTTTAAAATAAAAAAGGTACAAATATATACATTTAAACAACTGAAAATTTGTACTAATAATATTTCATTTTTGTTTATCACTATGCCGATTTTGTAATTGTGGAGTGTAATAACTGAAATTGTAATTGAAATTCAATTAATTGCACAGCCCTACTTTGAACATGTAAAAGAGTAGCACTATGTTACAAAAATATTTATATGCTTACAAAGGCTACTTTTGAACAATTTTTTTTTTTATTCTTAAAATGCTAATATTAGGGAGACAATAGTTGAGAACCACATGCAATGAAGCACCCGGCAATGGAAATGCAATACACTATCCAGATTATGTATGGTACTTATAACCTACAGCATAATACATTAGAAAATCAACAAATATACAAACACATGCTATGAACACGGTCACAAGTTTGTGTACAATGTAACGTTTAGTAAGGACACTCGGGCCATCACAACCGCAGCAGCTAGTTGACCTGCGAGGCGAGCTGCTGCACGGACGCAGTGACCGGAAGAGACCGGGAGCGAAGAGGGGGTCATGACCGTCAGACACAGCTACACCCGAAGGTCCAGCCAGCACGTCAAGTCAATAAACCCGTTACTCACAAACTGTGCGCCCTTTTTGACCTAATTTACACTCAAAATACCCTTAAGGGACACAAAAATACACGAATTAATTCCAGCCAGCGCCTACTAGTATCCAGCTGTACACTTAATTGTCAATATTACGACATGCCACTTATTAATAACTATGTTTACGATACACTTACGTTGCGTTGCAACGCAATCGAGCGAGCAGACTCCAAAATGCATTTGACATGCGTAAAACCGCGGAGTCAACAACGAGTACACAAACGACGAACAATGCCACAAAAAAAAACCGATATTCGTCGAAAGGTTGACTCACCTCGGGAATCACATCGGAAATAAAGTGCGTCTCGTGCAAAATATGCTCACAGACCTACGGGCTAGCTAGGTAAGCTAGCTTAGCGAGCTAGTTCTTCGAGGCTTTCAAGGCTAAGTTGGATAAGAAATGACATCACCGAAACGTGAATCGTTGGAAGGCTAGTATCCTTTTGCACGACTGTAGTTTTCAGGCTGTAAACAAAGCACACATAATAACCCACAGGTGAGTGACAGACGCTGTAAGATCTGTTAGTTTACTATCGGCCATTTTGCTTCTGAGTGGACTGTGGAGGTTTAGCCAAGCAGCAAAACATTTCACTGGCTGGTTGTTGATCAACGGAGGGGAGGAGAGATTGGCGTGTTGATACCGTCCACCAGAGGGAGATGTCGTCATAAAATATGGGTAAACAACAGCGGCGTGCCATGATAAGAAAACAATTTAGAAAAGGTTTGAAAAACGGATCATTGACCTCATGTATTTTATCTCTTATATTTTCATGCATAGCTGGCTCACCTTTTAGTTAATATAGGCAAATGCTAATCAGAGCGTGGGTGACACACTCAATTATGTCTACAACATAAATATAATATAGTTCGAAAAGTAGGAGAGGATCACCTTCGGTTGACCGAAGGTCAAAGCAATTATTTCTGATGACGACTTTTCTATGGAGTAACATAGCGCACTTTTCCCCCCTTTTTTTTTTTTTACTTCAATCTCTTGATGGCTAAAAACTTGGCTTTGGTTGACGTAATTTAAGAGCATAACATCTATTTGAAATATCTATGTCATAAAACAAAATATTTAATACTTACAAGGAAAATAGCAAATCATATTTTAAAAAGTCTTATTTAAATCTTGTTTTATCTGTATGTGATATGTAAGTTTGTCGTCAAAAAGGAGGAATAAGGGGGGAATTTTCAAGAGCTATTTTGTATTCTGACTAATGTAGCAATCACTTTACTACAACCATAATTTACACAACAAGTGCACATTTGATTGAGAGAAATCTTATGAGAAGGACAGAAAATGTCCCCCAATTCTGGAATGGGACATAAATCAATGAAATTAATAACAGTAGCCTACATAAAATGGGCATGATGCATCTGATCGTGCCTTCTTCATGATGACATAACCTTTACCCACTAAAATAATTCGTTTAAATACCTTTTTAAATTTAAAATAGTCCAAATGCTCAGAATTTCAGCTTCTCTGCAGTAAATATTCAATTATATTATCCGATTTCTGTGCTCCTCCGTGAGAGCGGACAGATTATCTTTGTGTTGAATCAAAGTAAAACTGCTGGCTCACCACTGTTGAAATGTCGCAATATCAGTAAATATTTCAAAATTCAAAAAAATCTAATGGAAAAACACAAAGTAGGTGTCATTGAGAATGCTTTCTTATGCTGTTTGACAACATGTTGTGAACTCCTGGAAGAATAGCAATGGTATCAGCCAAAGTTAATGGAGATCCTTAAAAATTAAAATATTCCTATGTGGATGGACAAAGCAGTTCCCCTTGGGCTGATTGTAACCTCAAAATGTTACAATTTCAGTAAAGTCTTCAATGAAAAAAATGTACTGGCCATCAATAAAAAGCTCAAATGAAAAGCAGTGAGAATTGCGGAGCCATGTGATGCTATGTTAATAACCCAGCCACTGTTTGTAAGCTCAAAACGACATTTCAAGTCCCCCATAACCCTCGGTACTATAAATGCATGTGATACAAATTGTAGCTCTATTCGTACATAACATTGAGTCTTTATGTTGATATTCTTCATGAAACCTTGTGATAAATTGTGATGTCTTTGCAACTTTTGTTACTGATTTTCATGGTCATATTTCCCGGACTGTCTTACCATCCAAAGAATAATTAGATCCGAAAAACTGCATTATGTCTGTTTTCTGCTTTTACTTATGAGTAACACATATTTTTTGTACGTTTAAGCACAAAGATGAAGCGCACTCAATTATTTTATAAAAAAATAATTATATATTTTAAACAACTGGTTACAAAAACAATGCAGTAGAAAGTGAGCTGAATTGCTGTGCACAGGTAAAAAAGCAAAAGAAAAAGAATGGCCAGTAAGTGACCTTTTGTTATCCCTCAATGCAGTGAGTAGATGAAAAGTAAATAAATCATAGCACTAAGCGGAAAAAAAGCACTGATATCAACATAACAATCCACACGCAGGTTGATTAAAAAGAAGTCTACCCAATCAAAATGAAGGTATGAAATAAATGGACATTAGAAATCTGGTTGTGGTTTGTTTACACATCCTGACTAATACCACTCATTCTGCAAGTCTATACAGCAGGGTTGTCTAAACTCTGGCTCTGACTTTTTCCAGATATTTTTTGTGACATTTCATTAGACAGTCTGCAGGTTAAATATGTGCCTCCTTGGTCTAATAAAGGTTGCGAAAACACTGGTTTAGATTTAGTTAAAGCGCTTTATAAAAAGCAGTCCATTTACTGCAGCCTATCGAGCTCAACCCAAGCTACTGACATCTGCTGGTTAATAATGGTATTGCGTATGGCTGTGAGCAGCTCTTCTGTGCAGCTCCATGTGGGCTCCAAAGTGCAGTAGAGCAGGGGCAGAGTCTCCAGCTGCAACTGTTCCGCCTGGCACATCTCCTCCATCACACTTTCGTCCCCACACCGTGGAAAAAACTTTCTGTTTGCGATGCAGAAGGGTGAGAGAAAACGGATTGCCTATTATTGGATAACATGTTCATGCACAACATTTAAGATAACAATATGCTTGACGATGGGCAGCGCATCTCATGAGCATTGTTGATGTTCACCATAGGGCAGGCTCCTTCACTCCTGGTCCTCGGGAGCCGGAGTCCTGCAGGTTTGAGATGCTTCCGTTCTCCAACATAGCTGATTCTAAAGATCGAGATCTTTATCAGGCTTCTGCAGAGCTTGCTGATGAGCTGATTATGGGAGTCAGGTGTGTTGGAGTACAGAAACATCTAAAACCTGCAGAACTCCGTCTCCCGAGGACCAGGAGTGAGAAAGCCTGCCATTGGGGATAAGTTATGCTCACCACATATTCAAAGCAGTGAATTGGCTTTTACCTGAGCTTCTTATGTTTTTTGCTCTTTGGCAGGATGTGGATGACAATAGGATAAATCCCTTGTCTCAGCAAACCTTCAACGCATGGCAGCCCCAGTTCCAACAAAGAGTGTTTGTCCTAAAGCGGACAAAAAAGATGTGGCATGTAAAATTATTGTATTTTAGGTAGGCATACATTAGAGTATTAAAAATAGCTGTGGGTTGACCCGTAAACTCGCTTGTTGGGGAGTTTTATGTGCGAGTCATGTGCAGGCTTGGGGAGTAACGGAAAACATGTACTGCCGTTGCGTAATCAGATTGCAAAAAAAAAAAGTAACTGTATTCCATTACAGTTACAGGAAAAAACACATAATCAGATTACAGGTACATTTATTAAAAATGGGGATTACTTCGAGGGATTACAATTACTACGATGAGAGAGTGCGAAAGAGGGCGAGAGAGAGAGAGAGAGAAGGACAGAGCGAGAGAGAGCGTGCACACCCACGCGAGTGGGACCATTGCCACATGTCGTGGAGGTGGGAACGAACGAACGAACTGACTAGTCGTGTCCTCCACACGTGGGCAGTTCAAAAACAGCATATGGCCTTCAATCAATCAATCAATCAATCAATCAATAGCCTACATGCTTTTTAATTACACTAGGAGTTTTGCTATTTGTAGGCTGCCCGGGTCCCTATCACCCGCAAATAGCAGGGGCACATTGGTATAGAATATATATTGTGGTGATATTTATTTTTATTTCGTCTTCATGAGCATACTCAATATTGGAGTAATCCCAAAATACATTACTTTAATATTATGGTACTTGGATTACGTTACTAGCTTTTTTTTTTTTTTAGCAGGTAACTTCTAACTGTAATGGATTACATTTTTAAAAGTAACCCTCCCAATCCTGGTCATGTGGTAATGAACATTGTTATAATGCTGACAATCTGAGAATCAATAATGTTATATCACCTGGTTGATGACCTCCTGTATGGACTCTAGCCGTATGCCGAGAGCTGACTCTTGACTCTGGGAATCCAACAGAAATATTCTCTTGTCTCTCCTCTCACAGGACGATATTGTCTCTACAAATGACAGGTTGGAGATAGGTGACGATACTGCGGCTTGTTTAGGATCCGACATGATTTATTGTCATACGCACATCAGACACACCAGCTCAAAATAGCATTGAATACAATTCTAATTCAGCAACCTACTAGCGTGTATAAAAAGAATGCAGTACAATTTGGAGATAAGATGCAGTTTTGTATTAGTTGTTATGATAATAATGATCATTTTGCTCATACCAGGTGCACAGGTGTTGTATTGTAAACCAGACTCGACAGGCTGCATCAGTCTCTCGATGAGGCCACGGGAGAGCAGAGATGGTGAGAAGATGACGGGCCGCTTTGATTCAACCTTTACCGGCTGCACTAGGCTGTAAGGGATCAAATGCTCCTCATGCCCTGAGTAAACACACACATACACACAGAAAAATGCAGAAAATATGAAGTTTAAAATTGACGAGAAAGATTTGGTTTTGTAATTTTGGAGCCCACCCAAGGTGTGGTTCTTACGTTTGTTCAGTGTGTAAAGAACCTGCTGTGTGGCCCCTATCCCACGGCATTTGGGATCCACTGCTTTTACCAGACGAACTCGACCAAAGGGTTTCTTCATGAACTACAGTATATGGTGACAAATGAATGAATACTTGAAACTCGTCTTGCAATGTGAATATGAAAATGAGTCATCATCACCTTCTTTTTGAAGTCTTTTTGCTCCAGGGACATTTTCCGTAACTTGACAAGTAACAACTGTTGTGCGCTTAAATGAAAAATTGTGTAAATAAAGTGCAACATAATCAGTATTTTTCATTCATCATTTTCTGTCAAGATGAGAAAATGGTTTGCTTATCATACTGAGAGGTTCTTTTTTTAAATCAGCTACACGAAAGTCAAGAGTGAACATTTCAGACGCAGCACTTTATGAGAGCTACAATAACAAGACATTTAAATAATGATTGACGATGACTATGCATTCCTGGATCATTGAGAAAATGTACTTGTATTTACATGGCCCACCTATTATAGCTGGGCATGCATCCTGCCTGCAGGGGGTTGGCCGTGCGAGGGTCCACCAGGGAACAGCGCCAATGATATTTGCCATTGTACCTCGTGTCCGTGACGTGTATGATGTCATCGCAGGACACACCCAGAGACGGTGGGTCTCCGAGAGGCTCAATGTTGAGATTGACCCGCACATAAAATGAGTCAGCACCCTTGAAAGTGGGCAAAGAAAGTTGGGAGCACAACTTGGCGTACGCTGTGGACGGGAAGCAGATTGACAGCTTCGTCTCAGCAAAATGACTGAATAAACGATAACATTCAGTTTTTTGTACAAACTGACTCACCCTCTGGGTTGCTCTGATGTTTCAGTGAGGACGGTTCAGTCCACCATTGCAGAGAAAAGTGCGCTACCTCAGCAGTGCACTGGCTGAGCACAATATTTCCTTCTTCGAAGAGAACATGCTCTAGCTGAATAGGAGAAAAACATGTCACTCACGCTGAAATCAAATTACCGTAGTCAGTTTCATCATCCTCTTAATATATATATTCCAATATAAAGCTTTAATATACTTGGGAACTATAAGGGGATGTTTAATAATGACCCTACACTATTTCTCATATCTATCATGTTGGAAAATAGTTACAGTCATTAAAGGTCTTGTGAGATAGTATAATAATTGTTTGATGTGGGATTAAAAATGTCACATTTCTACTTAATTATTTCTAATGAGTGCCCTAATAGAGTTAAACCTTCTAGACGTGCAGACATAAAACAAGATAGACACAATCTGGAGAGACAGAAAAAAACTCGGGGTGTCAGGCGTTTAAAAAATGTAATCGTAATTAATCGCATGACTTCAATAATCGCAAATTTTATATCTATTCTAAATGTACAATAAAATGTACAATATATATTTTTTAAGTTTTTATACTTTTGTTAGCATAAAATTGTACAAAAATGTTAAACTATCAGAAATATGGCTGCATCTTTTAGTCATTGATACAGTCATTTCATAATAATTCATAAAACTGGGTTAAAATTAAAAGATGTACTGTACTGTAATATCGAGTGTAACATCGATTTGTGTTGGAGTCATTTTTCTGCCACTAGATGGCACAATTGCATCTGCAAGACATTGGTGACAGCTCAGTGCATTTTTCTTTTCATAATAAGTGCTATCTAATCTTTAACATGAAGTAAGTTGTGAAATTCTGCACATATTTAAAATTGTCAAACACAACTTGACCACAGTCTCCACAAATATATGCATTATTATTACATTTATTACAGCTAAATGTTGACATGGACATGTCTGCTGCGTTGCGACTGGAATTCCCACAGTACAGGCTTCTTCAGGAAGGAACTTTAAATTAACTCAAAATTAACGCACTCATTTTGACACCCCTAAAACAAAACTATACAGATCTGCCCAAACACTGACACATACCTCTAGGAGCTCACTTCCTTCCTTCAGCCCACATTGTTCTGCCACTGAACCAGCTTTAACGTGGCTGACAAAAATTCCTGTTTGGTTTCCACCAGTTATAGTAATGTCATCAGCCATACTGGCTCTTCCGTGCTTTGGCGTCATAGGAGGGCTTGAAGATGGAGAAATGGGAGGTATCCTAAAATAGAGCAAGCATACTGTAATGTTGGTGTGGACCATAGGTGTCAAATCCAGGTCCAGAAAGCAAAACCACTGCCACAGTTTGGCTTTAGCCACAGGTGCGCCTACTCGAGACCTCGTTTACCTGGCAGTAGGCGCACCTGTGGCTAAAGCCAAACTGTGGTAGGGTTTTTACTTTCTGGACCTGGATTTGACACCGCCGGTGTGGACTGTCCATGCTCCCAGAATATATCTTATTAGATGTAATACAATAATTGCATTTTGAACAAAGTGAGACCGTTTTAACGAGTTTGTTTTAGTTGCCTTGATGGACAATTACTACCTTGGACTGCTGGGATTGTGCCGATGTGCGCTAACAGCAGGCAGATTAACCAGATCGGGGGGGAAGAGATGAGAATGTAGGGAGTTCCAGGAATCCCATAGAGAGGGTTCACCATGTTCACCTAAAACACAGCTTGTTGAGAATATCGATGCTTATGCAAAATGAGCACATACCGTAATGAACAATACCTGCTATGTTGTCATTTTCATCACTGCCCCAAGAGTCCAAGTCGAACCTTTTCAAAAGGCAGACAAAGTGAAATTACTGTTGTTGAAAACCTGTGGTGGTTGTTGAATTATAACAAAAAACTCACTCTGTATTGAATCTTCGGTTGATGGAGTTCATACAAGGAGGGAATGGGAATGTTGAGAGGCGATTTATTTCCTTCTCATCTTCTGTCTGAGGATGCAGATGTTGATAAAGAAGATTCATTTATTTCTTACTGTCTATCCCTAACCTGCATTTATAAGTGAGTAGCCAAGTCATACGCACTGACGACTGTGGATTCTCCTCAGAGTTGGAATGAGAATCTGTAAATGAACACACCCAATTTCTAAGTAAGTAAACAACGACGTTAAGTAGAAACTTGCTGATTAGCTTTGGTATCGTGAGCGAAAACAACCGACCCTCTGAATTGTCATTGGCTTGGCCTCTAGAAGATGCCTGTTGAAGAGAAGAAAAGAAGTACAGCACAGGTATGACCTTACACTAGGAGAGCAGCTCTCAGCATGTACCAACATGTCAAACATTGCTTAAGACTAGTCTACAATGTTTTCATGTTCTCTGAAGTTACGAGATACGTATTATAGTTTGCTTTGAAGTCACACAGTTACAATACAGAGTAGCATCATAACAAACATAATTGCTACCAAAACCTTTGTGTCATGCAGAAAAAGTACATCAATGTTAAAGTAGCACTAAGGAACTTTTCAACCTTAATCAAATATTTTCATAACTCTTCTGATGAAACTTAAAACTAGTTGAATGGTACCTTAGCCATGGCCCGAGGGGGTCTTTATTATTTTTACTGGCACTAAGCAACTTTGAGGGAGATGGTAGGAAAACTGCCAGACATAAAACTACAAATGTGCTGACTGCTTTATGGCATACGTCACTTCCCCCTTTCCCAATTCGTAACAAAGACGGAAGTCAATTTGAATGTCGACGCATGAAAAAAACGGCGCAATGCGCTTGTCCTCATGGAAAATGTGGTCTTCCTTCAGGCATAGCATTGCTGCTTTTGTCCATATGGCGACGCCATAATAAACATAAACCGCAAGTTCCTTAGTGTTGCTTTAAGTCCCATGTTTGAGTATATATTTTCACAGTCAAGACCTTCCGTAACTGAAGATGGGTGCCATTAACAGGAAGGCTCAGGTCCAGGTCCAGGGAGCAACAGGGTCCGTAGCACTGGTCTTCACTGCACAGAGACAGATGGGACTGGAGAGCACATGACATACAGTACAAAGAATCATGTGTTACATAATATAGACAGAAGTGTACTTGATTGACAGGTGTCTAAGTCAGCTCGTTACATAAGGAGTTGACTTACGCAGTGCAGACAGGAACTGCTCCGTTCCAATTGCTCCCTGCTCTTTTCTGTTTCTCGCTCCAACTCCCGCTGCTGCTGCTCCACGTTGGCTTGCAGCTCGGCAATGCGTTTACGCAAACGATTCTTGTCCAATAGACAGTCAGTGTACTCCAACTGCAGATTGTCTCGACTACGCATAGCCTGAAGGAAAAAGGAATGTGGACAGGCAAACAGGATGTTCAATGCCATTCTAGTAGGGATGAATCTGGGTGAATGATGGATCTGAAGTGTTGGGACGTTCACATCCATGAGCCATGAATGAAGACCCTGAGTATACACTGACCTGGTCTCTCTCCTTTTCAAGTTCCATGATCTGGTTAAAGTAGGACGTACTCCTCTTTTGCTCTGTCTCCCAATCCAGCTGGAGAGTTCTCACCTTCAGCTGCAGCTGCTCACACTGGGATTGCAGCTGCAAATGCAGTTCACAAGTACAACAGCCATTCATGAACCTGTTCATTTATCCACTTCTGAGAAAATGCCCACCTTGTCCCTGTGCTCCTCAGTGCTTTGAATCTCCCCCTGTAGTCTTGTGATGAAGTTGCACAGCTCCTGTCTTTGCTCTGCAGCCTCCTTGTGATCCTGCCGTAGGATATCCACCAGAGCCTGGAGGAAACACACAGCAGAAATTTTACTCTATAAAATTCATCCATCCGTCCTCCACGTGTGAGCGGGAGCCGATCCCAGCTGCTGAGATCTGCAGACTTGGTGGAACCCAGAGTTCGAAGTAAACATGGTGAAGATGCCTTTAGCTGTTATGCTGCACACAAATGGAATCGTTTTAAATCATGTTTTTTTTTCTTCTTTTAATCATCTTAGAGAACCTCTTACTTAAATGTTTTTAAAGTTTGTTTGTCTAATGTTTTAACATTGTCAATGTACGTTTTCTCTGATTTGCTTCTGAATGTTAACTGCTGTGTTTGTTGATGCTAATAGATGTTGTCTTTCCTTGTGTAAAGCACATTGAGTTGTTTTGTGTATGAAATGTGCCATAGAAATAAACTTGCCTTGCCTTACGGCTGTAGATATTGTCACCAGGTAATCCCAGGGCACATCCAGACAACCATCCGCACTCACATTCACACTTGTGGACAATTAAGAGTATTATTAATCCAACATGCATGTTTTTTTTTCTGGAGACATGGTAGAAGACGTAAAATCCACACAGGATGGTTTGTGAGGCACACATGCTTGCTAGGCACTTGCTGCCATTTCTTAGCCAATAAAGCTATACTTGCCAAAGATCTGGACTGTCCACAAGCATAATCAAATAAAAAGATGCACCACATTCAGGTATAAAAAATGAGAGACAAGAACATACTATGACTCCAGTAGTAGGAACTGGATCCTTCATCTGCGTTCCTGTGTTTTCTGTTTTTGGAACTTCAATGCGGTACGGTGGCTTTACAGGTAAAGGTGGTGGGCAACCAGGTCCCCCTGTGGATAACGAGCTCTTCCTCGTGTTTGTTTGAATCCCATTTCCTTCAGGATTGATAGCTTGATGCTCTGTTAACCTGGACGTTAACTCTTCTACCTGTATGGGGACAGAACACAGCAGTCATCAATACACATGAACTTTTAACAAACAATAATCACATCGAGCCACGTGATTTTAGCTAGCAACATTGTGGTGCATTGGTTTCCACTGTGAATGGATGTACAGTAGGTTTCTATAGTTTAATGAACTTTGCATACAATCCACTTGTCCATCCCCTACAACTATGTGGCTCAAGTCTGCAAATACAACATGTAACACTCAGGTTTTAAGTAGTAAAGTGTTATAGAATGTTAAATTAGATTATTTTGATGTTGCTCCCCACTGTCTCACTTGCTTGAGCAGTCTTCTCTCTCGTGTGGATGCTTTGCTTTGCTCTTCTAGGGCCTTGGAGTACTTCACAGCTTGCTCCAGATGTCTGTCTTTCAGCTTGCCCAGCTCTCGACTAGCCGACTCCCAGTCTTGACGTAGCCTGGATGATGCAAGTTACGCAAGGTTAGTTTTGGACTGAATAAAGCATACATAGTCACAGACAAACAGCAGCACTGAGCACCATAAAGCATTTGATCAGATTGCTTTGTTTTTCATCATTTATCATAGATGCTATATTTTCATGGTATTTGGGGACTGACAATGATATGCAGGAATTTGTGACGGTGAGATGAAGCCCCGTAATGCACATTCTTGGGGAGTAACGGAATACATGTACCGCCGTTACGTAATCAGATTACAATTTTTTTTTAAACTGTATTCCCTTACAGTTACAGGAAAAAACATGTAATCAGACTACAGGTATATTTCCTAAAAATGGGGATTACTTCGAGGGATTACAATTTCTACGATGAGAGAGAGAGAGGGACCTACCTACATGTCGGGGAGGTGGGGAGAAACTAACTGACTAGTCGTCTCCTCCACACGCGGGCAGTTTGAAAAAGCTTCACGGACGGGAGGAGAAAATGGCGACCGGTATTTACTGGAACTTATTCGGAGCGAAAGTTTGAGCTGAGAGTCCAGCGGCATGCTACGCGCTGTAGCCTCTTGCTAGCTAGCCCGCTAGCCTACAACCATAATGTGAGTTACACCTTCCAAACAAATCTTCTTCCCACCAATTCACTATTTAAACATCATACACAACATATACATGGGTAAACTTGTGACTGGGATAAAAGTTCATTTTGCAGTTGATGTCACACATCGTCATCTTCCTTGGATGACTATCTATCTATCTATCTGTCTATCTATCTCTCTATGCTTTCAGTGACAGTTTGAAAACAGCATATGGACATCAATCAATCAATCAATAGCCTACATGCTTTTTAATTACACAAGGATTTTTGCTATTTGTAGGCTGCCCGGGTCCCTATCACCCCTGCAAATAGCAAGGGCACATTGTATAGAATATATATTGTGGTGATATAAATTTTTATTTTGTCCTCATTAGCATACTCGGTATTGGAGTAATCCAAAGTAATCAAGTTACATTACTTTAATATTATGGTACTTGGATTACCAACTACATTTTTTAGCAGGTAACTTGTAACTGTCACGGAATACATTTTAAAAGTAACCCTCCCAACTCTGATGATGCATATATATACTCAGTCAACTGTGCACATGTACTGACCCCTCATTAGGATTCATTTACTCTATGGCGCTATCAAATGGCCAATAACATGTATTACAATCTAGTTTCCGCCTACTTCAAAACAAGTAGGACCACAGTGAAGCAGTATTAGAAATAGGAATGCACTTTTGTTACTTATAGTGCTTGTAATTAAATAAATACAATTAAACCCCCAATATTTTTCAATGTTTTTAATTTTTTTTAAAGAAAAAGAAAAAGTAATTTGACTCCATCACATTTCGCAGCTGTATCTTATGTCTCAGATGACACGCGGTTCATACGCCAAACCAGCAGACCAATTCCAGTGTTGCCAACTCGCTTAATCTGGCGACTTTCCAAAGCCCCATAGCGCCTTTTTTGTCAAAAGCAACTAGAGACAAATCTAGTGGCTTTTTCTAGCGTTCTTTAGGGTGTTTTTTTACTCACTTTTTGCCTCTCTTACAATGTTATTCCCCTCTTCTACAGTGTTTATTACTGTTACATGCAAATTGGCAATTATGCAAATTAGGCAATGACATCATTTAGTGACCTGTAGCGACTTTTAGGACAGCCAATAGCTACTATCTTGGGAACACTGACCACTTCCAAAATCAGTCACGTGGTACAGTGCTTCAGGAAGGTTCAAACGTCATCAATTATGTCGTCGAACCACACTACGCCTTGATTTTTGCTGATTACTCAGCACACACTTAGAAGGCACAGAATGTAACATCATTAGCAGGAATGGATTAAGCACCACTGTAGTCCTCAATTATCTTTTTATCGTTTGACATGAAACTCAAAAACGGTCAGTATTGCATAGTTCCGTAATCCTCTTTTTAGTTGCTCCGTATAGAACACAGAATTATGCAGAATATAACATATTTGCGACAAGAACAAAACTTGAATTTTGGACTTTCAAAGCTGTCGTATACAACAGACACACAGGCAGTGAGATCTGGAAGATCATAACACTCGATGAGATGCAATAACACTCATACTGTGGTCCTAATTTGTTACTTTGGCTTTTAGACTTAGTAACAGCTTCTGAGCAGATACAGGAGGAAATACAATTTTGAGGTTGTGGGTTTGTTTGTAAGTTGATGTAACTGCTTTTTAATTGACATCAAAACGTCAACATTTTCAACAGTTCTTTAAACTAAGTGAGTCAAACCTCTCTAGCTGCAGCCTGTCATGGCGTAACTCCTGCGCTTTACGTTCAGCACGGCTACGGTCGTCTTCAGCCACCCGACAACGCTGAGACAAGCGCCGTTCACACATCCGACTGTTTCGAAGCTGCACTCTCAGTTTTCGAACCTCCAGCAGCAGAAACTGAGTCAAACCCTCTGGACCTTCCTCATCTGTAAGCGCATGTTTGCATTATGTAAGTCTGAGAATACTATATTTTGATTGTGTGTGTGAGCCAATGAAACTTAAATGCTTTTATATACACCAGTAGTCCTTTAAAAAAAAAATCATTTAATTTTTTTTTACCCAGTATGAGAGAGCAGCGGTGTGTCGGCTGCTCTCCAGTCAGCTGTGTGTATTGCTCTGGATGGTAAAACTCCAGTGACTCCATGAAGGCCTGAAGACCTCTCGGACCCTGTCCACGCAGAATGTCCAGCAAACGACCTGTGCAATTACATAAATGGAAAAAATGCAATGAAATGGAATAATTATGATTCACGTGAGTGTGTGTCGGCTGACTTTTTTTTAACGAATGTATTCACACACACTATTAGCAACACAATCCACGAATTTTTTAATTTGTGCTTTTCCTCATTAGGGTTGTCGGTGAGCTGGAGCCAATCCCAGCTGATTTTAGGCAAGAGGCAGTGTAGTCAATCAAAAGTGAGCATTATTTTGGCAACGAAATAACAGACTGTCATGAACTCAGTTTTGGAGCAAGTGTTTGTCTACACTTCTCGTTCATCCCTGTCGTTCTGCTCCCCTCTACTTACTGTAGCTAAAGCTTTCATCTTGCTGTTTTCGACCCCTTCCTAGATCTTTGTTTCACCGCAACACCTGTTCATGTGTGCTGACCTGTTATCGGCTCATTTGCATACTGGGTTTCTTATCTTAAGGTTTAAAAACAAAAATACTAGCTTTTTATGTTCACACCAACAAATACTGATTTTAGAACATAACCAACAACACTTATTTAGAACGAATGCATTGAAATGAAATGTGACACAGATTCAAATTCATTACAGAATAATTATCTCCTCTGTGATGAACGCAGTCAAATTTTAATATAAAAATGTTATTGCTATTTTGTCTTGTGCTACTGTTGATGATTTTAGAGGTATAGAGTTTCCTCTCACCGGCCTTGGTGATGCGGAGAGGGTACTGAATAGAGTTGAGCACCTCATCTTCATCCTGTTCATCAATGACTTTACACTGCCGCAGATATGGAGTGAGTTTGGCCGGGTTTAGGATGCGGGTTAGCTTGTGTCGCACCCCTTCCACACGATCCCACACTTCCTCACAGTGCTCCTCTGACCATGAAGGAGAAGGCCTGTTTTCCTCCTGAGTGATTTGGCCGTCTTCTGCCCAAACGGTGAAGCCTGCATGAGTCCCCAAAAAACACACACAATAATTTTAAATAGGTTGTAGTCGAGCACAGCGGAGAATACTGTTCAATAATTTGTACAAATGTACAAATGTACAAAATGTACAAAATGTACAAAAGCTAAAAAGCTAAAATGCTATGAATTGTCACCAACATGCACACCCACATTCTACTTGTGTCAACTTCAACCTGAAAATATCAAAACAATTGCCACAGTATTTTGGATTTTATGGACATTAAGCCTTTTTCTCACCATACAGTGCACTCATGAGTTTACATACTCCTAGCGTATGTAAACTTTCAAGCACAACTTTAATTAGTATCATGAGTTGTGCTGAATAAGCCCTGCATGACATACTGAATGTTTTTTTTTGTGTGTGCAACTTTTAAGGCATCATTTTCAAAACGTATTAATTGGATTTCAAATTGTATGCAGCCTTCCAACTTTGAAGGTTTCGCTTCCCGTTTCTTTGGAACTATGGCTCAGAGCAGTCACATGCAACTTCTTATTGTAAGAATACAGTATGTTTTATTTTTGCGGCCACTGCAACACTTAAGACTATGGGTCCTATTTTCGTGCCCAGCACAAGTCTAGCACAAAGCGCAGTCTACGTGCATGAGTGGATTTTTCTTTCTTTTGGTATTTTCCAAGACTAGCACAGGTAGAGGTGGGCATTTGTGCTGTTTTCCGCTGTTGTGAGAGGGAACGCAGCGGACTCCCGGCCAAACGAAGCAGCTCCCCTCATTGCTTTTAAATTCAGCGCAGAAAGAGAGAGAGAGAGAGACGGTCTACCAAGCATGCGGATGCAGAAGATCAGCATGTGCACAGTATATTTAAAACAAAACTGCACGAAGATCTGCACTTGCAGATGATGTAAAGTAGGCCGCTGTGGATGAGCACTTGGAGACAACCTCCCACCCCTGATCGTGCCTGTTGTGCCGTGTAGTCAGGGTGGTGCTATTAAAATATTTTCAAGATGATGATGATAATAATTCACGGAGCTCAGAATCTGTCTGCTTGCGCCTCGATTAAAGACTCCAAAATCACATTACATGAACTGTACCACCACAATTTGGACCTGCTTTTAGCTAGTCTTAAAATCGAGTCTACTTTTGGACACCAAATTTCCAGATGTGCCAGGGGCATGCAATAGAATATGCCAGAGTGCCTATCGAGGTGTACCAAATTCACAAAAAAAGTTCAACTACACTTGCCCCAGCACGAAAATGAAGATGCACTCGTTTTTATGCCAAGTTCACAGACGCACGTCTATGAAAATAGGGCCCAAAAATAGGTCCCAATGTTTGCACAACAAACCAGTTCCAGACAAAATAAGGTTTTTGTCTGACTACACTTATCTGGTATCCACCATCATTCACTATCTTGTTTCCACAGATATAAGATATCAATCAAATTTCAACTGTAAAATGCTTGTATGTGTTCCATTTCTTAATCTTTCATCAACTATCATCTTTGTATAGCACAGCAAACATCAGTAATTACTAAGGCTGCATTACTGAGGCAATGAATCTCAACAAAACAGATATGAAATACAATCCACAACTTATTAACATTAGTTGTAGTAAAACTGTACAGCCAACAACGTATTCATGTTCCTATGCAACCCAGGAATGTAGTGAATAATATTGTAACATTTCAAACATCATTTAATTGCTCTGGAATAAGGAATGTGGTTGCTATCAGGATATTGAATTATCGAGCTTCACTGCATGGGTGAAATGGAAGAATACTGTTTAACTCACAATTACTTTAAAAACTAATGACATAAAATGAGAGTTAGTCATATGCCAGTGTGCTTTTCCATAAAATTTAGATGCTGATCATTTCTTCACAATATGTAACCATGTGTGACAATGAAAGCACCACAGCATTCTGAGTTTGTTTAATACATCATTAGTTTACGTACAATCTGTTATCATGTCAATTTCTTTCTTGCTTTCTTTTTAATATTGAATAAATGAATAAGCAATGTAATGCAAACTATACTAGAATATATATATATGGGGCAGTTGAATGTTAAAAATAAGCCTTTTGGTAGGCCTGTCGTGAGTCATTGTGGGGAGTCAGGAGAATTTTGATGCCCTGTTCAGATGATCTGACAACTAAAATGTGAGCCAGCAGGCAGGCTGAGACTCGCCTGGATGCTCTGGAATCTTTGTCACTCATCAGCAGTCTAGTGAGATGTTGTGCTTGAGTAATTAGCACCAAACACCTTACTTATGGTCAGTAAAATACATACTTTACAGTGACTATGTGATGTCAAATAGACACATGCTTTAGTTTTAACCCTCGAGTTATGTTTGATTCTCAGAAATTGCAATAAAGTTCCAGGCTCAATTTAACCTAAGGTGAGTTTGATTACACTGTAACAAATTTCAGTAAAATCTACAGTAAAAAAATTACAGCTTTTTCTTGTTTTTTAATTTTACAGTATTTAACTGTATACTGCAATGCATTATGGATAGAACAAAGTGCATTATGTGTAAAAACAAAGTACAGTAATTTGCTGTATCATTAACGCTAAAATACTGTATATTTTACAGTAACTATGTTTTGGCACATATATATGTGGTTACAGGTAGATGCTGTAAAGATTGTTGGATTTTGTCAGGTATCTCTATAGGAGAAGAAGCAAATAGCGGACCCTGTATTGTCACCGGAACAAGGACAAGAGTAATATTTTAGCACGAGGGCAGTCTGCTTTGTCTTCACATCGCATTTCTCCGATAAACAGGCAACATTACAGCGAGCATTCTTTTATGCAATCGGCTGCAGAGCGAGGATTGATTTTACAACAAGGGCGGCACGGTGGATGACTGGTTAGCACGTCCGCCTCCCAGTGCATAGGACGTGAGATCGAGTCCGGGCTTCGGTCTTCCTGGGTGGGGTTTGCATGTTCTCCCTGTGCCTGTGTGGGTTTTCTCAGGGTGCTCCGGTCTCCTCTTACATTACAAAGACTGGTTAATTGAGCACTCTAAGTTGTCCATTGGTGTGATTGTGAGTGTGGATGGTTGTTTGTGTCTGTGTGCCCTACAATTGGCTGGCAGCATGTTCAGGGTGTACCGTACCTACTGCCCAAAGCCAGCTGGGATAGGCTCCAGCGACCCTTTTGAGGAATAAGTGGTTAAGAAAACGGATGGATGGATTTTACAACGACATAGTGTATTATGAATTTACAAGTAAATTACGTTGAGTATAAGAAAGATTTGTAAACTAGATTACAGTGAGTTGCTGTAAAAGTAAATACAGTACATAACTGTAATTTATATACAGTAAATACTTGTTTAAAAAAAAACAGTTATGTACTGAGATTTTACAAGAATTAGCTGGCAACTTTTTTTGCCAGTTATTTCCTGTAAATACTACAGTCAATTTGTTACAGTGTATACAAGTGTCATTAGGGGGATAAACTTGCATTAACTTTCACATATATCATGTTTCTAAAATAATCATTCGAGTGTTTTTCATTTAAAAAGAAGAAGAAGTTGCATTTATTTTTAATGTACAAATATGTGCAAGGAAATATTTTACTTGTATGGCAAGAAAAATAAGTTCTGTGACAAAACTTTGACACTCCTGTCATGTTCAATTCTCAGGAACAGTAATTTAATGTTCCTGGCTCAATTACGCTATCCAAAAGTATCAAAAACTAGAAAGAAAAAAATCCCCAAAACTCTGTTTATAACTCACTATGAACTCCATTAATAACATTCTCAATCAATATATGCCTATAGTGAGCAACAAGGAATACTTAAAAAAAAATGTTTTATAATACAATTAATGTTTACATTGTCTTTTCGTGTTATAAAAAGCCAACGTAAATAAAGACCAGTTTGTAAAACAATAGCAATACTGTAAACCCACAAACTAATTACAAAACATAACAAAATATACATGTCTAATAGTTTTAGAGTCTCTGTGCCAACTGTAAAACTAGAGTCCTATTATTTAAGATACTCGTTCACCAACAGATATCTGAGCATTTTAACCGATGTTGTAAATGTAAACTTGTGAATTCGGGCTAAAAAAAAAAGAGGCGAATAAGCAAAGAATGTGCTTGGCTCCTTCAAGTGGACTCACCGCTCATGTCTCCAAGCGTCTTGTTGAGGTCCGGAGTCCAGACTGCTCCCTGCATTTATCACCACGTCCCATTCAAGTCTGGAGGTGAGTCAGAGGAGACACAAAACACATGACAGCGTGTCTGTGTGCGTGTGTGTGTGTGTGTGTGTGTGTGTGTGTGTGTGTGTGTGCGTGTGTGATTGTAAGCGTGTGTCTCGAATGAGTCATGAGCAAGCAGAAAGGCTCCGGTAGAACAGAAACAACATACTTATATTGTTCATGTCTGGCCTGCTGCGTCAGTAGATGGTGCTGTTTACCAACGTTAGTACGATTGCGCCTCAAGCCGATGAAAAAAATGGAAAGCTTTGTCGTTCAGTGAAAGTGTAAATAATTGAAAAAGTAAGTACAGTAATGAAGTATTTCCACTTTGTTACTTCCCACCACTGAAAGTTGTGAATATGTCACTAATTCAGCAATAAACTTTAATTTAATTTAATTTAATTTAAACTGTAGGAACCAGGTTATGTCAAATGAGTCATAAGCATTGCGAGTGACTCACCCTTGGAAGTGCCCCGCTTCACTCGACTTCACCTTGATAACGCAGACAAGAATGTATTTAGCAGTTGTATTGCCTCAGGGAGTTCTGTGGTACTGTACACTTTTCTACCTCTCTGGCTGAATTGTATTTAATTATGAAAACACTATGACACACAGTTTCAGTTTCACCCTTTATAGACTTGTACTGATCTGATGATCATACAGCACTCCAAAATGTAGCCATAAAGCGAAATACATTTCAATTAAAACAGATTTGCACAAGTGGTCATGAGTTTATGTGTTATGCTCCAATGCACAATGTAGTAGTTCAGATTTAAAGGCGCATTGCGGAATTTAATATGTTGTTAAAGATTTTTCGTCATCATGCATGCTCCATCAATGCTCAGATGAGTACAAAGAGCCTTGACTTTTTAACTGCGAGTACGCCCATCCGCTTGTGTCTTCCTTTCGGTGTGGAGTGTTCGGGGGTGAACGCTCACGTCATGCTCGTCCCCGCGGACATATAGTGTTGTGTTAGCTAGTGTACGACACGATTGGGATGGAAACTGAAAAACAAAACAAGAATAGACCAGCTTTGAGCACAGCCCAAACTCCAGTACAGACTCCAAGAAAACTGAAAGAAACAAAGAGTTTATTTGAGCGCACATACTCGCACATACTCGAGCTTGACACAGAGGCTGTAGTTACGCTTTCGGCCAAAGTAAAAAGTGTCAAAACTCCGTAGTGCACCTTTAAACTCTACATGACAACAGGATGTTGTACATTGTAGTTGTGAGCTGAAAAGGGATTCTTGTTTACATTCCAGAGAAGCTCTTCATTGTACAGCAAACCCTCGTTTATCATCCAAATGCAAATCTCTCGCTAACTCGAAGAAATCGTAATGTTTCTGAGCCCATTAAACATAGTGGCCATGAGCCGCTGTGTAAAATCCAAAGCTGCTTGGCTCAGTTGTCATATTGAGTGGGTGGAATTTTAGTAGTGTGGAATGGCATGAGGTTGACGGTAGGTTTGAAATGTTTAGGAAAAGTGTTCAAGAGCACTGAAGAATTACGAGCTTCTTGGGAGAAGAATGTGTCTCATTCTTGGCAAGGTGACAGGGCTGGCAGGCCACCTATTTTCTTTTTTTTCTTTTTTTTTTTTACTGAAACTGACTGTGAGTGTGTTTGCGGTCTCAGTGCTGATGCTGAGATTGCAAAAAACACCATACTTACGAACCCACATCGTCACTTGATCACCCTGAAGACGGTCATGAGGAGCTGCTTGTAGGAATGAATACAGCTGATGTTTCATTTCAAAGTAAAAGAAAGTTTGTAGTAGTACTACTACTGCGTGCTTTTAATCCTCTAGAGTTGTTTTTTTTCTCCTCCTCAGACCACGGCATCATTTGATGGCTTGACGTGAGGAGGGGGTGCTGCATTGGTTGAGCATTCCCATTGTCTCTAAGGTGACAGCAACACAGAGGCGCTATTGACAGCAGCTCTGGAATGTCGTTACAACCGCTCGCTCGCACAGAAATAGATCCCTACAACTCGTGTACATTTCTCTCTATTTTATTTTTTTAGATCATTGCCGAGACCTCTTTACAAATGTTTGCAATTTTGGGATAACATAAAGCTGTTGAAAATGTTTTTACAAGATCTTTACATAATGTAGAAATTTAGATATAATCTTGCAGTAACTTTGTGCTTTTCAATCAAATGTGTGTGTTGCTAGGCAGAATTTAACGGCTGTCATCCTGACACATGAGACACCGTGGCCCAACTGAAACTTTTGGTGTTTATCAAGTTTCCTCCCATGCGCAGCAAGGATGCTATCTGATTATACTTCAAGTACGCGCATATTACTACGCACAATCAAAGGCCACTACAGTCTGTTCATTTTATTTCTATGTTTGAGTATGTTCTATTTGGATCGAACTGACCCCTCTCCACAGCTTCTTGTATGACTCAAGCTTGGCGGCTGCACATAATCGGCCCTTTGTGTCCCCAATGAGTGTCTTTTTTTAACTTTCTTTCAGAAAACAGAGGGATGGGGACATGGGTAATTGGGACAGATGTAAACATGGACAAGGCAAATGATTTATGCTTTTTTTTCTCCTTCTTTTTTTTTTGTCTGCACAGCAGTGAAACAGTTGCATTCGTTGTTGATCCAACTGGTGGAACTGAAGCTTTGACTGCAACGCGAATAACAAACTTGGGCTGCTTAAAAGTAAGAACTGTGACATTTGCATCTTCTTGTAATTATCTGACATGAGTACAAGGAAAATGTATATTCTGTGGCGCCACACTGACAAATCTTTGAATTTGGCTTCACTGTGCACAGTTGCTATAATCTCACAGCTCTGATGGGATGCTGTGACAACGATGCAATCGTCATTGTAGGGTGGAGGGAAGTGATGCTTTTGAGCATAAGCATAAAAAAAACTATCAGCAGGTCAAATGTAACAATAAGGATGAAAGATTCATGGGATTCATAACATGGAGCAGTATAGGAACGGAACAGTAATGCCAATAACGAGGTGCCAGCAAGAAAAAAAACACACACCAGGAAATATGAAGCAAAGAAACAGAACTTATTAAATACTATTAAAGACAAAACTATAATTGAGGTTAGGGTTAAAAAGATCAATAGAAAAGTCAATGAGTATGTTATTGTATATGATCAATCTTTAGCTAATATAGAAAATGTATTTCCTTTTCTGGAATGCATAGACGTTTCTTTTTTTCTTTTCTTTTTGCATTTAAAAAAGAACCAGCTTCATTCATGTACACAAATGTTGAACTCATGCTCCCTGACCCCCCCCCCCCCAACACCCCCCGTTTTTCTTTCACAACAGTGAGGTCTGAGCCGAAGTTAGAATTACAGGGTGTAGTTGTCTAAAAGTGAACTCCGCCACACTTTTGAACAGCAGACTAACCACTGCAGATAAATTTCCAGACACACAAACATTTTGAAAATGCAACTCTTCACAACTATATACAACAAGCTGCCTCCAAAAATGAAGGAGTTTGCACAAAGTAAGCGATATGGTGGAAAACTTGTGTTCACTTCATTCAGTTGTCTCACATCACAACTATATTCATTAATGCATCCCAATGCTGATCTTATATGGAAACAAACTTCTTCCTCTCCCAAGTGGAGGATTTCAAGTATCTTGTTCCTGAGTGAGGGACAAATGTAGTGGGAAATTGACAGGTGCATTATTGTGATGCGGATTCAACAGCCTTTGTGCACACAATCACAACCACCGATGCAAACAGGCCTATACGGATTTGCTAAAATGCCGGTGATTAGAAGATATGAACTCAATAATAAATATTAGCTCGATGTAATGAGCAAAGGCCATTTTTGACTTCGCACCAAATGTTTAAAAACAAACAAACAAGCAGCCGTATTTAGTTGACGGAACAAAGGTTTGGGTGTGTGTAAAGTGTCTTTCAAATTGTTTAGTTGTGACCCAGAAAGAGCTGTGGTCCAACATTACAATGCTCTATTGTTTCTGGGCCAAGTCTCAGCTTCCTGCATCCACACATAACATAGAGTAACCGTCCAAACAAAACATAGGAGGGCCCATCTTTCAAATACTGTACTCCTAAAACCGCCTGGCCGCATACTGTACATCATCATCATCCAATTATTCTGTCTCATTATCTGATTAAATGTCACCAGATTTACATCTGGATTTCATGACAACACGAATGTAAACGTCATCTATCTGCCAAAGCAGGAGCCGGATTCCCTAAACCATGTGGGAAACAAATCCAAGTGATGAAGAATGAAAGTCATTAGTAAATGGCACCTTGACCCCCCCGAAGGACTGAACTTGAGTGACGACTTTCAGTGTCTGTAAGGAGTTAAAGTTTCTTGGCATGTTGCACGATTTGTGAGAGACATTTCCTGTGAAAACCTTCTCTCTCAGACTGTTTGAGTAGAAGCCTCCTTCTCTGTCCTTCTCAAGCTTCGTCTTTGGCATCGATATCAATATGTGTATGAAACACTCAGCCATCAACCGAAATGCCAACTTTTCTAACGCATCTTTCTCCTGGTTGTCCGCCTTTCTTCCTTCACATTGAATGTTCTTCACAGAGGGCCTGAGGTGTTGCAGCTGCTGTCAGCAGGATTGATATGCCCTCAAAGACTCACAAAATTCTCCTCTTCTCTCTTCTCAAGGTTCACATCAACTCCTCTGCATCTCTTATTTTTAATCTTCTGTCCAAGATGCGTCTCTCTCTCTCATCACGTCATGGAAAGTTCATTTTTGTAAGTAATTGCATTTTTTTATTTTTTATCTACAGTATATTATAGCATGTCAACAGCACAGGTAATTAGTGGTTGGCACATCCGCCTCACAGTTCTGAAGTTGAAGGGTTGAATCTCAGCTCCGACCTTCTTGGCTTGGAGCAATCTGTAAATAATAAATTGCCCTGGAATGCCCATTTTACATCACCATAAACGATACACCCCAATTTCTTGGTGTGAAATATCAAATACTGTATATCAAGTGCGGTCCTCGAGAGCCCCTATCCAGCCTGTTTTCCATGATTCCCTCCTGCAGCACAGCTGAATCTCATATCCAGCAGAAGCCTGATAACGATCCTGACCATGAATCAGGTGTGTTAGTGGAGAGAAACATGGAAAACAGGACCGAACTTGAGCACCCCTTGATCAAGAGTATCTGTTATGCTCGAAGTTGTGAAAATCTGATGACCAAACCTGCTATATTTCATATAGGCTAATACTATACATTAGTTTAACTTCAATCCTCTGTTTAATTACGGGGGAAGTCAACCTTAAACATTTCTTGACAATAATATGTTATATGTGACCTCACTAGTCTAAACACGACATTCTGATTAATTTTACATTTGTGGAATATAAGTTCTGCAGCAAAATTCAGCCATTTTTACCCATCTCAGGGGGGGGGGGCATTTTGCTACTTGCTGTCGACCGAAGATGACATCACAGTTGCTCAGGGCTCAGGCAACGACCAATCACAGCTCACCTGATTTCTGAAGCTGCGCTGTGATTGGTTGTTACCTGAGACCTGAGCAACTGTGATGTCATTTTCACTCGAGAGCAAGTGGCAAAATGGCCGCCTTCTGAGATGGATAAAAACTGCTGGATTTTGCTGCTTAGCTCATATTCCACAAATGTAATATTAATCAGAATGTCATGTTAAGACTAGTGAGGTCACATATAATATATTATTGTCAAGAACATAAATGCTCGACAATGTACTAAGCAGTCATGGTAGATGGTTTCTTCACAAAATGTAACTCATGAGCCGGTAATATTCATCATCATTTTCATCCCACCCCTACTTCTCTTACTCCTCCCCCTCTTCCTCTCCATCCCTCTCGTTCCACTTGCCACCAGCATAGCCAGCGTGCGGCTGCTCTGCACTGATGCTAACTGCATGTCCATACGGGATTAGAGACAAAGTGAGGAGGAAGGATTTTGTGCATACCTTAAGGTAAGACAATGGATGGGAAAGCAATACATGCAAAATGTTTTCAGCATCATTTAGTCACACTACTGATGGCAAGATCAAGGTAGAGTCACTATGAAAGTAAAACATGACTACTTATTTTGACAGCCACATTCCTCTACAGACAGCCACTTTGAGGTTTCATGAACTGCACCTCGCTGTTTATGTTTGCTTGGTGGATGTTTGGAGAAGCATTTACTCATGTGCGCTTTTGTTTGGCCACGTTATCCAAATGCTGTACGTGTTTGCAGTTCACTGTAACTTGGCCTTTTAAGCCCTTGTTATAAAACCATAGCTTTGCTTAACGACTGAGTGAGGGCACAGATTCAACAGACCATGAAGATTGATGAGGGTGCGTCGCACCCGGCTATTATGCATTTAGTTGTGTTTTTTTTCTTCAAGATGTCTTATCATTAAACAACTTGACACAATAACATCATCATATGTCAAGTTCTGTGCCCGTTGACCTTTTACCAACAATTTTGGGAAACTTTGCCTTTGGTTGCCATTTCAGATAAAGGACACCCCCCCCCCACCCCTCACCCTGTTTTTGTTGTTGTTGTTGTCAATTGTTTTCTGAAGCTGAGTCGTGATTGTACCTGATATCTGAGCAACTGTGATGTCATTTTCAGTCAACAGCAAGTGGCAAAATAGGCGCTCTTGAAAAAGCTAAAAACTGATTGATTTTGCTGCTTAATTTATATCCCGCAAACACAATACTTAACAGAATGTGTGTGTTTAGACAAGAGGGGGCACAAACAACGTCTTATTGTAAAGACAATTTTTGGGTTCACTACCCCTTTAATGTTATATTGCAGATTCATGCATTCGCAAGTTTGAAGGTGGAGCCACAGAAAAACACGTACAAACTGCTGTTGGCCACAGCTCACGCCCAGACAGTTACACACAGACTTGCCGACATCACATGCAAATCCACTGGGCCCTGCCCCCACATGTATGTAATGCACAGACACCACAAAAAATAGAGTATTTTATTTTGTTACATTTTTATGTGAATAGGTTTATGTGATTAAAACAGCGATGGGTATATATATCTATATTTTATTTTACAAATCCAACATACATTTTCCACAAAAAAAGGAAAACGGGAGCGGCAATCAGAACCTTTGCAAGAGAACCTTTGCACTGAAAAAAATGCCGTTTATTGTTGGGTAAGGATAGTGGATCTTTTATGCATTGAGAAATATATTATCAAAAATGAAACATATTAAGAGCATGTATTCCGTACACATGCCCGTATGTTGTCCATATCTAAAATAACATTTTTGTCATCTAGTTAGGATTAACAAGTGTGTAATCCACTGTGACCCCGCACATCCAGCATTTGAGTTGATCATCCCTCGGTGCTGGATTCCACTTTCCTTTCTTTTCTTTGATCCTTCCTCGGGTCTCCTGGCAACCTCACGATCCCTAGCTGGATTCTGAAGTATTGGTTTTAGGTGAACGGTATGGTATTTTTAATAGGTTTTAGGTGAACTAATGAGTACACACTCACACACACGCACACATGAACACGCACATTCTCACACACATAAAAACAAAACAAAGAAGAGAGCAATGATGATGACATGTCGCATCGGTAAAATTACTGAATGAACAATACTGAGCTCTCTCAGGAAAAAAAAAGTTGATCGCGTACAGGTGTTTTTAATACATTTAACTTTATTAAAGACATTAAAAGCATGTGGGAGAGGTAAAACTATTTTTGAAAGATGCTTTTTAATTTGGTTTCTTCACGATTGTGGGTGGGTCTGGAACACTGGGGATTCTCTGTTCTATATATTCATACGACTGCAGTAACCTTAGAGAATAAGACATTTGATATGTGTTATGAAGATAGGCCAGGAAATGTTTTGCCACGTTGATCCTTGTAAAGGGAGTGCTTGTTATATTTTAGATCCATGCGTAATGATCAGGGTTTTCTGACCTCAACCATATTTAGCTAGCGCTGCACTGTAAAAGGACCAGCGGCCCTCCGGTCCAGTGGAGGGACACAACATGGATTTATAAACTAATGGAACTAAATTTGCTCTGATGTTATCTCATGATTCTCATCCTCCACTTTGATGCACAATGATACCACATGTGAGATTCAAAGAGTACTTGTGCCTGCAGGAGGAGTGACAATTGAATGAAACATTGGTACTAGGGGTGTGCCAAAAAATCGATTCTCATAAGAATCGCAATTCTCATTTAGTACGATTAAGATTTGATTTTAAATGTCCCAAAATCGATTTTGTTTAAATAATTTTATACTGTCTTGCCTTTG
This sequence comes from Leptonotus elevatus, assembly GCF_054856555.1. Classification (NCBI taxonomy): domain Eukaryota; kingdom Metazoa; phylum Chordata; class Actinopteri; order Syngnathiformes; family Syngnathidae; genus Leptonotus; species Leptonotus elevatus. The sequence goes on along the minus strand of NC_141239.1, from coordinate 49,210,221 downwards.
TGTGTGCCTTTATTGGGAGCGCTGTTCATGTTGTACACGATTTGGCCACTTAGGGGCAGTGTGGTTTCACGCGGTCTAATACACTGTTAAGTTGTAGCCACATTAGAGAGTAGAAGGAAAAAGTCACGATCAAATTATTCCAATAAAAGTTTTTTTTTTTGCAGTGTGGAGCCATTCTTTTGAGTGATAAAAGTTCCGCGAGTAGCGCACTAATTAGCATTAGCAAGTCAGACTGGAGTAGATCATTACAATTCCTTGCACATCTATAGATTGAAGCAAAAATCATTGTCAACCAAATCATTTTGAACAAAAAAAAAATCGCTCTTAATCGAAAATCGATTCGGAATTGAATCGCAGACCCAAAAATCGTAATCGAATCGCAAGACGTTCCCAAAGATTCCCACCCCTAATTGGTGCACTGTTGCTGCATGTGTGAGGTGACAAACTAAGCACTCGTGAACTTGTTGCCAAACAGTTTGGATATTTATTCTTTTCATAATAGCAGTCAGAATATTTCTACAGATTTCTGAGTTGCTTCTTTTTGTTTTTTGTGCTTCTACCGTACTGTGAATAGCGATGCCTTTTTAAAATAATCTTCTATGTCATTTTTTCAGATTTTCAGGGAACACAAAATGTTTTAACCATTTGCTTAATGAGAAGATGATTTAAACAAAAATAAAAACATTTGCACAAAAAAAATACCTTAGGCAATTGTTTTATGAGGGTGACGATATGAGATGCATGAATAAAAATGAATGATCCCATCCCAGAAGGTGTGAAATCTTCTGCAAAGAGCAGATTGTGATTCCTTCACGCCTTCCTTCTTGTTGTTGATGTTGCCAACAGTTGTTTTATAGTCTTGCTTTACAGCTCACATAAATGTTTGGCTGCAATTTTTTGAGTAGCGGTATATGTTTTTTTTCTTCTCAGCATCCCAGGATGCTTTTATCTGATGGCCTTGATAGACATCCGGCCTGCTTAGTTTGTGCAATCATTCATGCAATTTATGCAAAAGAAGAATATTGATGGAAGTCTGCAATTAGCATCAATTAGACATTGAGCAAGACTCATTTCCTAGTGAGGCTAAATTTTGTAATCACTGTACATTAGATGGAGAAAAAGCCATTGTTAACAATATACGTAAGCAGGAAAGATGGAAGCTGTAGTATTTTGTTAACATGAAATCTTAAATTGTATGCTGAAATATAGCATCTGAGAGTGAAATGATTGTTTTGATTGTTTTCTTCTCAGTACAAGATCATTCAAAGTCTTTTTAAAGTAAATGTTACTGATCACAGCAATCCAATGAAAGGCTTATTGGATCACATTAACTGTATTATTATTATTATTATTATTATTATTATTATTATTATTTAATTAATTAATTCATGTACTTATTTTATTCCATTTGTGCTTGTATGGCTATCGCTGACAATATCACTCAACTGGAGCAGAAACAACGTTAGTCTTGTGAGACTATATCGACAGAGTTGGAGTGGAACCCCTTGGCCTTGCAAGATTTTTTTTTTCTTTGTCAAAGACACGTCAGATAGACATGTTTTTTGGGGGCTCAGGTCTACACTACTGAATTATTTTGTAGTTATCTTTGTAAAGGCATAAACAACTCAGGTATTGGATCTCATTAGATTATTCAGGTGTGTCTATTGTTGTGGCTACTGTGGGTATTTTAAGCGGCTTTAAAAAAAAAACAGGACTTCCTGTTATTTTTTTTATTCAGACTGTAGTGTTTGTCTCTCTTGTCTATGTTTATCTTCCTCCTACCTCCGCATGCCACACTGGCCTTAATCTAACATGGATCAGAAGTAGCCATGCAGGCAACCGCAAGAATCTATTTAACCTCTCATCTATATAAATGACCACTTGTTCTCGAGCTGACAATTTTCTCTCTCTTGCAATTCCTTCATATCAATGGCAGTGAATAGCCATTTAACTTTGGTGAAATTTGGAACAGCTGAAAAATGAGGGATTAGTTGAAGATTTAACAACGGTAATCCAAGGTCCAAGCAAGTGCCCGGTAAGTGTGGCACCTTTCTCAACGTGTTAAATCACGGCTTGACTGACTTCACCTCCATGTGGCATCAATCCAATACTCTAACCTGCAGCGGTCACGTGATTACGGCTTACAACTCTTGTGTACCCAAAAGGAAAGGAAACAAAAACACACACACACACATGTTTTTTTACTATCTTTGTGGGGCCATCTCATTGACATAATGCATTTCCTAGCCCCTTCCCCTAACCCAACCATCAAAAATGATTGCCTACTCCTATTCCTTACCCTAACCTCAACCATAACCCAATTCAAACCTAAACTCTAAAACCAAGTCTTGACCCTCAAATAAAGGTCTAAACTTGTGGGGCCCAGCAAAATGGCTCCACTATGTAACAAAAACAAGACCACACACACACACACACATGCTATCTTTAGGGTTACATTTGACTGAGACTCCATTTTTAACTCTTGGCTTTAACAGTTTGGTAACATACTGTACATGCCTGTACATTTTTGATCCAAATGGAATCCAATCTGTTGGATGTAGATTTTACCATAAAGTTAGAAATAATAGTGTATAGATTTCAAGCATGCAGATGTTAGTCCTATTGGTTGTCTATGGCTTTTATTTAGTTCAGCTATATATATACACAAACCCCATATAGTTCATTATTTTTTTCCCCTCCCAAATACTGTCCTGTCCCTGTGCATAAAAAAAAAGAAAAGAAAAGATAAATAAATAAAAGTTGAAAGCATTTTGGAAACTTTTTTCATCGCTGGGGCAGGAAAGTACAAACAAATTCTTGACACATGTTGCATCCTTCCTTGGACAATAGAGTAGGAGAAAACGTTCCCAGCATTGATCCTGACCATATGCTTGACATGCCGTGTGTGTTTTCTATTAGTCTGCTCGTTCTGTTTATGTTTGTTGGCTGAATAAAAACAGAACAGCCCCACTACCTAGAAACCATCAGAGAAGTAAGTGGATTGAAGACGGCTGAGAGCAAGTGAGGGAGTCACAGTTGGGGGGGTGGTAGACAGAAGGGATTAAGAGCTAATCCAATGCACGGACAATCCCAAAGAAGATTTATCTTCCTGCCAGGGAGACTCAGACAGAACAGTTACAGGATTGTCACTTTTCTCGCATGTCTTTTTTCCAAAGTTGAATCACCCCTGCCAACTTTTTCCTTCCTCTCAAAAATCTGCCATTCTTGGGTGAAGGAGTTCCAGGAAAGAGCGGACAAAGCGCCCGGGTGACAGGATGGTGCCGCACATGGATAAACCTCTTCAGTCGCTGATGATGATGCGTGACGCTGGATCCACCCTGCTGGATGCTGAATGACTCACAAGATTCTCTCAGGAAGTGAAGATCTTTTCAACACAAAGGACCCTCTGCCAGTAAGCGACATAACCTCGGGCGACAGTGCCATGCTTTGAGAATGACTTTCTTGAAAACCGCATTGTAGAACAAATGGGTAGGAGTGGGATTAACAGATCAATGTGGCCTCTGTTAAATATAGACAAAGCGGGGAATAAATCAGCACACACGATATGGTTAACATACTTAGGTTCTTTGCGACTTCTTCCCCACACCTGCAAAGATGGGAGCAGAGGTGGGCATACTCTATAGAGCAGCCAGAAATTGTAGTTAAGTAGGAGTACTGTTATTTCAGAATGTCATGACTCAAGGAACACTCATTTGTTGTCCTCCAAAAACAGCAATTACTTGAGTAAGAGTAAGTATTCAGGGGGGGGGGGTGGAGGGCTCCACTACTGAGTCGCTGGTTAATAAAAGATAAACCAAGATTAATCAAGATCTAAAATAAGAATAAGATCATTCAAATATTGCCCAAAAGTATCTCTTTAAAACGTGTTTTTAAAATAAAATAACAAAAACTAAGGCAGATTCTCTTAATTTAACATTCTTTGTAAGGGTGTGCCAAAAAATCGATTGCAAAAAAAATCGTGATTCTCATTTAGTACGATTCAGAATCGATTTTAAATGCCCCAAAATCTATTTTTAATTACAATTATTTTATACTGTCTTCCCTTTGTTTGTGTGTGCCTTTATTGGGAGCGCTGTTCATGTTGTACCCGATTTGACCATTTAGGGCAGTGTGGTTCCACGTGGTTCGATACACTGTTAAGTTGTAGCCACATTAGAGAGTAGAAAGAAACAGTCACGATCAAGTTATTCCAATAAAATGTGTTTTTTTTTTGCAGGGTGGAGCCATTCTTTTAAGTGATAAAAGTGCCGCAAGTAGAGCACAAATGTATAATTATATATAATTTGATTGGATTCACCACCCATAGAATCAGTGTTGTATAAATAATCAGAATTTTGCCCATTTCAAATTTTATATGCATTTATTTATTGCATCACCATTGCTCAGGGGCTCAGGTAACAATCAATCACAAGCTTCAGAAAACAGATGAGTCATGATTGGTCGTTACCTGGGCCCTGAGCAATTGTGATGTCATTTTTAGCCAAGAGCGAGTGGCAAAATGGCCGCCCACTGAGATGGATAAAAATCTGGAATTTTCTGCTAAAAGGGATACTTGTCTCATTTTGCCATTTTTCAGCAGTAAGAAAGTAATATTTTTTCTATGATTAATGTAATAACTTATAACAACTAATTTTACACATTTTGCCAGTTGCTGTTAACCAGGGTTATTATAGTTTGGGAATTTTTAATTTTAGTTTGTTTTTATTTCGTTTTGAGCTTTGTCTGTTAAATTTAGTTTGTTTTCAATAGTTTTCAGGGTGGTTCTATTAGTTTTTATTAATTTTAGTTATTTTATAAATGCTTAGTTTTAGTTTAGTTTTAGTTAGTTTCAGTATTAGTTTTAGTTGTTTTCCCCCAAAGTGTGTATTACTTGTGCACAATATTTAAAAAACACCATGGGAGCAACGTCATCTGAAGGGGCTTTTCTATTGGCTGCTGCTAGATGACGTCACTTTTGTGTCACACACTATCAAATGTCCTTATTTCAGTTAATATCAAAATAAATAATTCCCAAAGGCTCATGCATTAAATTAATTACCAAAGACTAAAACGGAGGACATTTTTGCTATAATTATAGTTAGTTTTAGTTTGTTTGGGTATGTCGTTAACAAAATAGTTTTTTGAATTTTAGTTTTAGTTAACTAAAATAACCTTGCTGTTAACTGAATATGACATCACATGTGTTCAGGAAACAGGTAATGACCAATCACGGCTCACCTGTTTTCTGGGTTTGGTCATGTGACGTTAGCAAACGGAGCTATGGTTGGTCGTTACCTCTTTCCTGAGCATACGTGATGTCATCTTCAGTCGACAGCAAGTGGCCAAATGTGTTTTTAAAGGTATTAATTGTACATGAAAAAATTATGAAGTTATTCATATCATTAATTCTAACATTTGAACATTTATACAATTAATTCTATAGACAAAATATTAACTTTTTACTGCTGAAAATGGCTAAGTCAGTCAAATATCCCTTTAACTCGTGTTGTACAAACGCAGTATTAATAAACAGAATGCTGCGTTTAGACTAGCATACAACATATAGTAAGGATTTTTTTTTTTTATCAACAACTACTTAAGTAAATGTAAAATTTTTACTCATGTGAGGAATGCTAGTCGACTGCCAAAATTGGAGGTGCAAATTATGATGACTCAATAGTGTTGCAGTCTTGTTGGATTGTCTTCGTTAAGAAGATATTTAAATCATTTGTATACAAAGTGCGGCAACAATCTCGCTGATGATAGTAACAGTCTGCTCCCTTGTGACTTTCTCTCCTCTGGATCAACATTTACTGCTCTTGACATAAAAACACACAGCAATTCGGGGGTAAATAAATAAAGCAACCTCTGGTCATTTAAAATAAAACATTTTGGGGCAAAATAAGAGCACATTCCATCAGGCAATTTCATGCATGTAAGTAGTATTTGGTATTTCCTTCTCTGTGGTGTTTGAATGTGTGATCGATTGTTAATCAGCATTAATGTACAAAATTCAAAGCAGGACTGCTATCACAAATCTAATGCTTGGTGAAAATTAAAGTTGCACAATAAAAAGCAAAATGACACTCGTTCTAAATTGAATGATACCTGTGCATAGTGGGCATGAATCATGAGATGTAAATTGTATTTAAATGATTTTTTTTTCAAATCATTCATAGAATTCTTTTTCTCTCTCTTTCTTTTTCCACAGTGGAGCAAATCTGGAAACCAAAAGTAACAGTTATTTAACCAGACTTGGGACTTTTGTATACAAATTAAAGAGAAACTTACAAGCATGAGTCTTGGAAAATTTCCAGGGATTAAGGGCCTTGTGTCTGGCTCTCAGGAGCGACGTCGTTTCAAGAGCGACCTCTCCGTGGACATGATCAGCCCGCCGCTGGGCGACTTCCGGCACACAATGCACGTCGGCCGTGGCGGAGACGTGTTTGGCGACACTTCTTTTCTCAGCAACTACGGAGGCGTGAGAGAGCCAGGGAGCCCCGACTCGTCAAACAGCTCCAAGTCTACTGGCTTCTTCACGCGCACCTTTAGGCACATACGCAAGAATTCTGGCCCACGGGGGGAACTCCGGGACTTTTCATCCCCGCCGCCAGACGTCTCACCCATCATCAAAAATGCCGTCTCCCTGCCTCAGCTCAACATTGATTCTCCCAATAGATGCCTGCAAAGGGTGACGCTCCCAAATTCCGTCAGCTCAACAGATAGCGCCATCTGCACATTTGGTGAGATCAGGGTGCGGGTCTCCCGCTTCAAATGTGGCCTGCGAAACATTCAACTATAGTTGGCTACAGATACGCTTGAGTGAAGTTAAAAACAATGAAGCAAATAAAGGTGTAGCAAGATTTGAATGTAGCCTCTGATCAAAACTACGCCCCACCTGAATGTACAAGCAGACGTTAGCCAAGGCTGCTACGTTGCTAACATGGCATATTCATACAGTAGTGGAAAGTTTCCAGTTTGATGTTGAATTTTGGGATGTATGATCCATTAAAAATAAAAATAAAAAATACATGAATAACAGCCGATATGACAAAAGAAGAGTGACTCGAAAATCTTAGAGTGACTACTAGGGACTGCGTAGCAACTACAAAATAGATAAGAGGGACTTGTACAACAAAATTAAATCCAATACAGATTATTCTTTTATAAAGATAAGTACATATTACACAATTTTGATTGCCACTGACAAGGAGGTGGGGATGAAACTGATTAAAATATCTCGACCCTCTTGTGCAGCTAGCAGCTAGCTTGTCAGCAAGTGTGTTGCGGTGCAATTCTCCGCCATTACAAACTAGAACCGAAAATAATAAAGTTTGTGTCAACTCTTCCCAACAATAACATAAAAGATTGACATATCCAGCTAACCAAACAGGAACCCGTGAGCATGTAGTACACCGTGCGATGATGGGTTTCTTGCTTGTTGCTGCTCTTACCATTTTCATTCTCCAGCAGAGCGACCAGCGCGAGGAGCCGCATACAAAAACAGGACAATAAATGTCAGCACGTACAGAGGGGCACTAAATTGGCCTCCTTTCAACATCATTCCCACAATACTCCGGGACAACCAGAAAAAAGGCGGCCTTCTCCTTCTGACTCATCACACATCACCCAGACAACACCTGTGCTGTACAGTTATGCCTTTTAACACAAACACACACACAGCTGCTGCAGGATAAAGGAATACTGTACAATATAGTACTTTATGACCATTGCCTTGTCTGCAATTCTGTATGCACAATATGACAAAACCATTCATTTTATATGCTAACCAATCAGAGATGTCCACGCAGCAATATGCAGATGGAAATCAAAACAATTATTTTCTAAGATTCGTCACGAACCACTCCAAAGGAATTTGGTCCAGCTAACTTTTGTGGCGTTAGACAACCAAGGGGATGATGAAGATGATGATGACGTACTGTACGTGTTGTTTTTAAGTTAACTTTAGCATCTATCATTTGGTATTTGTCAGGAGGCCTCTTTCTCTGTATGTTTGTTGCTTGTGTTTTTATATAGTAAAATGACTATCTACAGCAAATGTATGGAAATTGCATCCGTTACCATTAATTCCAGTTGGAATTAATTTTACGACCGCCAATAAATGTTTTAAGTCCAGCCTTTAGGTTTGTAAAACTCATTGCCACTATTTCAAAGTAGGGCCTAAATGAAAGTGCCAAAGGTGAACAATACACACTAATGAAGCACTCAGGAGGATTGAGATAATAAACTGTTTTCAAGTTACGAGCTGACATCTAAATGTGTATTCCCTGTGTGTGTGTACAGGTATCCAATCCGGATTTGTCACTCTGCCGCGCTTCTCTCGCCTTGACAGACCGTTTCTAGATGGAGAACACAGAGTGTCTCTGCGAGAACGAAACGGCAAGACCGTGACCCGTTCCGACTCCCTCACCTCCTTCACGTTGGATCTCGGCCCCTCCCTGATGACCGAGGTTCTGGGCTTGTTTGACAACCCCAGCGGCCTCCGGGCGGCCAGCCAGGTTGCCGCCGCCGCTGAGGAGGAGGAGGAGGAGGAGGAGGAGAAAAATGATGCTGATGATGAGGAGGAGGATGACAGATCTGTAACTGAGACGTTTAGGAGCCCTGCCGTGAGTTCGACAAACTCCTCAGTGCGCAGCGGGTCATCGAGAAGGAACGCGAACACTAGTAAGGAGCACTCTTGTAGCAGCAGCTGGACAGAGGAGGAGAGGAGGTCAGTAGCTGCGTCCTCCAAATCTCCTCCAAGGTCTCCTCCCAAACAGGAAGCCGCCATTGAGTCGGAGCGCTTCCAGAGGGCAGCTGATGTGCTGTCTCGACATTATGGCGGAGAGTCCGTCACAAAGATGAGTCCTCCTCTTTCCAAAACACCGTACACTTTCTCTGAAGAGGAAGAAGAAATTAAAGTCTAGATGAAGACCGCATGTATATCCGCTCTGCAATAATCTTGCTGCCACCATTTTATACAACTTATTTAAGCTATTGTCATAGTTACATAATTACTTTTTGTAATTACTTGGTTTGGAGGTTTAGCTTGGTTAGTGTAAAGGAATTAAAAGGGATTCATGCACTTGAACTTCTCTCTTTAGCAAGCAATTTATACAAACACGTGATTTGAATTGTGTTCCCGTTTGAAAAATGTTAACATAGATATTTCGTTGATATGCTTACACTGGTACAACAAAACACAAATAATAAACTTCCTTGCAAAATATTTGCATACTTGGTTAGTTCATAAAGTAGCCTACTATACGAGTTTACTCCAACAGTATACTTTAGTAATCCCTGGGTTAATATGTGTATGTTTACATTTTTTTGATCTGAATAAATCATTTGCATTTATTTAGCCAACTCAACTGAATATTTGAAAACATTTGGACGGTTACAGCTCCAGCTCACCCATGAAAAGGAGGTCAAAGGGTATAGAAATGGATGGGGAGATTTTCTGACATGCAATGTCAAAGTTCACTAATGATGCACAGTAACCACAGATGATTCTTGTTTTAAAATAATTAATAGTCAGTCCAAGTACTTAAGGGAAGACAACCCAATATTAGGGGTGTGCCCAAAAAATCGAATCACACAAGAATCGCGATTCTCATTTAGTATGATTCAGAATCGATTTTAAATGTCCCAAAATCGATTTTATTTCAATTATTTTATACTGTCTTGCCCTTGTTTGTGTGTGCCTTTATTGGGAGCGCTGTTCATGTTGTACACGATTTGGCCACTTAGGGGTAGTTGGGTTTCACATGTTCTGATACACATAGAAACAAAAAGTCATGATCAAGTTGTTCCAATAAAAGTAGGGTTTTTTTGCAGTGTAGGAAGAGCATATGTCGGTCACTAATGTTAAGATGCTCCTCTGTATACATTCCTGAAGCGTTTTGTATGAATAGTTGTTCTTTTGAGTGATAAAAGTGTCATGTGTAGCGCGCTAATTAGCATTAGCGAGTCAGACTGGAGTAGATCATGACAATTTGCATATCTATAAATTGAAGCAGAAATCATTGTCAATCAAGTCATTTTGAAACTAAAATCGTTCTGAATCGAATATCGATTCTGAATCGTATCGCAGACCCAAAAAATGTTTGTGGAATATGAATTAAATTGCACTTTAAAAAGTTAATATTAAAGATTTTTCTACATCATGCGTACTCCACCAATGCCCAGATGAGTACAAAGCACCTATCAGCTTGTCTTTCCCTCAGTGTGTCGTGTTCGCCCCACACTCCACAATTTCTTGGGGGTGGGGAGGTGTTGAGTGGTGGAGGGTGACGTCATGCTCCTCCCCGCAGACATGTAGTGTTGTGTTAGCTAGCATACGACACGATTGCGATGGAAACTGAAAACAAAAACAAAAACAAGAAGAGGCCGGCTTCGAGTACAGCCCAAACTCCAGCTCAGACTCCAAGAAAACTGAAAAAACGAAGAGTTTATTTGAGCGCACGTACTCGCATGTGCACCATGCACAAGCTTGACAAAGAGGCTGCAGTTATGCTTTAGGCCAGAGGTGGCAGTCACAAGTAAAAATATGACACACTCCGCAAAATCCACCCATTTTTAACCATCTCAGTGGGCTATGATGTCACTTACTGTCGACTGAAAATGACATCATAGTTTCTCAGGGCTCAGGTAATGACCAATCACGGCTCACCTGTTTCCTGAAGCTAAGTTGTGATTGGTTGTTACCTGAGCCCTGAGAAACTATGATGTCATTTTCAGTTGACAGCATGTGGCAAAATGGCCACCCCTGCGGATGGATAAAAATGGGTGGATTTTGCTTCTTAACACGTATGCCACATAAAGCAATATTTATCAGCTTGCCTTCCCTTTAATGGAGGTAGTTGAGTTTGATAAATTATAAGTGGTTGTACAGTACATATTTCACTCAGAGATACAATATGTAGTGCAACTCATACTTTAATTTTAATGTCAATTTGGTGTTTAGAGCTCAGCTTGGCATGAATTGAATGAATTGAATTTTTATGAGGAACATTTTTTTTGGGGGGGGGGGGGGTGGCCTGGCCTGGCAGCTGCATCAGAAATAAAGGTAGGTAAAATATTTCAAGTAGGGAAGAACACAAGTTGAATTTGCTTGAAAGTTGGGAATACTAACATTTAATTGACGGGGAAAAAATTCCCAATTCAATGTATACAATTTGATATCTTAACAGAGTTTCATACAAGTAACTTTGAAGTCTCCTGTGACTCTGACATAGTTGATGATTGCCATGTCAAGACGGTTAGGAAACTGAATTTGATGTCCATCAGGAAGTTCTACTTCAAACATGTCACCAGTGAGCTTGAACGCAATCTGTAACACAAAACATACTTAAGTCAACCCTTAAAATGTCTTTTTTATTTTATTTAGCAATTCACTCTTGTAGGTCCTGGTAAATTTTCAGAAACATTCTGTCATGTGTCACCTTAACGTAAGTGCCTCTGTGTAGGGGGTTGTGTATTTCCCTTTTCTCTTCACCCCAAGAACCGGCAATCTTTGAGTTGCACACGATAACTGCTCCATCTGTGTCATCGTGGAATCGTGGGTTGAAATGCAAAGCCAGGTCTTCTGAATCATAGCCAAGGTCAATCTGAAATCTGATTCGATTTTGAAATAAATACAAAGCGCTTGAGTGCATCCACACATAATCGATCAATAAGCATTACAGTATATGACGTACCGTACTCAATAACTCGTGAGTGCCGATGATTATACAATGTTTATTATTCTAGAAACAAACTGTGCATAAATAAGTCAAGACCTAAATTATTGTGAATTTTACCTTTGAGCATCATGCAAAATGTCTCCCTTTATCTTCAGCTGTTCCCCATCTTTTAGGTTTACATTGCTCATTTCCAGTTTCTAAGATACAAGAGTGAAATAGTTTCAGCAAGTTGTAGTTGAAATGTAAATATACTGCAAGTAAAAAGAAACAGCATCTAATAAACTCACCATGCTCATGTTGGACGTTGGTGGTTATCCTCTGATGTTAATGATTCTTCTCTCCTGCAACACAAAAAGTGTGGCTGAGGGTTCACTTCTGTTTATAAAGAGACGCACATGCCCAATTGCACAATGAGACCAAACAGTGATCGTGTCATTCTAATCAATCAGGGTTTTCGATGCAAAAGCATTATTGACAATTCCGAAACATCCAGGCATTTCTCATACTCCCTTTATAAGGTGAAGACAAACGGTGTATTATATTGCTTTTGCCTGTGACGATCATACAAACCACAAAGATTGTTATAGTAGTCAAACGGCGTCTCATCACATTTTAAAATCCAAATAATCCTCACAAAGCAAATTACAACAATCCAAAGTCCAATGCATGAGTGGGGAGCTTCTTTTCACAGAGTTGACTACCATTTGGATTGGTGATGTAAGATCGGACTTGTCAATATCATTGCTCTAAAGTCTAAAGGGATGAGAAAAAAGGTGGTTATACATAGTGTTAATTTCATTAACGAAAACTAAAGAAAAATATTTTCGTCAACACTCCTTTTTCACCAGACTAAAACTATACTAGACTAGACTAAAACCCTCATTAATAAACAATAACTGGGACTAAATCAGTATGCATTTTCGTCTACCAATGAAGACAAGATGAAAATGTACTTCACTTAATAAAATCTGAACTAAAATCCATGGACATTTTAGTTCATGAACAAAGATGGGCCGAAAAATTATATGATTTTGTAAAATCTTGTCTCTGCTAATCTGTCACGTGACACTGCCATCAGTGTCATGTGACTCACAGACAGTGACACAAACCCTTTCAAATCTGCAGTTAGCGACACATGTAACAGACAGGAGATGGATTCACAGTGAAAGGTTAAAAAAAAAAAGTATTTTAGTGTCAAACTGTTAAATTAATCCAATAGCTATAACTTTTCAACAATTAATGTTCATCCGACCGCTTGGTTATGTTGACTAATTTACTACCTTGGAGCCATAGTAGCCACTTGTAGATATACTCTAGTTGTTTTTCATCGAAAAGATGAGAGCACATTTGATGTGAAATGTTCCAACATTATCTGCTGAGAAAAAAATATAAAATGAGTAAAATGATTGTCCTGATTAAAACGTTGGCAGTTTTTGTTGACTAAAAATAGACAAATTAAATTATGCTTTCTTGGACTCAATAAAAACTAAAATGCTAGATTTATAGTCGAAATAAATAAAAATGGGATGAGGTTGACTCACTATGAAAAAAACTAACGAGCGTGGTTGAACCTGGACTACAATTGAGACAACATTTTAAAATGAATGAAAAAAAATAGTTATACAAACAGGAAGTTAGGTCAGTAAGATGTTACAGCAATAGGCTCTCAAAGGGTCTGCAATTTGCATGCTAACCAGCACGCTAAACATTCTATTTCTGTTTTATATGTAGGGTTTCCGCCGTTCTAAAAACACAATAGCACAGTTTACTCTCTGTACAGTGAGCGATTAGCCTCAACATGGTATGCTAATCAGTCAACTACCAGTTTTATATTTCCTTATCTGGGTGGCAGGACGGGGTCGTAACTGTTACTGATCATTTGAAGACATTAAATATACTCAGTCGGTGTACATTGGCCTACTATTTGTTGTATTTGCATCTGGCTAGCTAGCTTTTTTTCTGCTCCTAATAGTCCAATCAAAATGGTATTCCTTTTTACTTCTTTAAATTTGATTTTAAAGCTGCTCTACGTAACAATTTGCCCAAAATATTTTTTACAATAGTCTTTTTATTTGACCATTTATAATGGAAACATCTTCTAATTAGTAGAATAACACCTTAGCTGTTCACAATGGGTACTCTTGCAAGCCTCTGGCCAATAGTTTTCAGACTGGAGCCGATCGAGCGCTGTTTCATTTTTTGGGCCACGGGTGGCAGTAGCGATTCGACATTTTCTGCAGTCAGCGGCTTTAAAGCTACAGTATGTAATAAGTGACCACTAGATGTCGTTATAGCATAGAACGCATAGAAACACAGAGAAACCACAGTCCACAAGCTTACCATCAATTCTTATATTGCATGAGCAAAAGAGCATCTCGGCAAGCGAGGGCGACTTGGCAGCCGGACAAAGCGATCCGATATTAGAAGGAGCAACTAACAAGAGTGGCTAGCGGGAATTAGTCAGAGCCATAGGCTGGAGTGACTAACAGGAGTGACTAGCGGAAGAAGCAAGTAAAAAAAAAAAAAGCTACTAAAAGCTTGCGAGAGCAAAGCAGAAGGTGACAAGCGACGGGAGCTCGAATCACGGGACTCAACGACGACCACCTGCATGCACCAGCTACGGAAGGTAAACTGTGGTCGACACATTCGGTCCGACATTCGATGCAGGCAACATGGCGAACTACGTAGCACAATGATGGCGACGACATATGTCAGCCTCTTGTAAAGTGAGGCTCCAGCCATGTAATATAACTAGTGATTACTACACCTACGATTATATATATATATATATTAAAAAATAATATTTATAGTATGATTTTATAGTGATTGATTAATGAATTATTAATTCACCACTAGATGGTACTAGAGATTAAATACTGTGACTTTCATACTAGTTGTTTATCGTGTTACAGTTCAAACTGTCTGAACTATCATTTTTATTGTTTTAAACTTGACACCATGTAAAAATATGCATTATTTTTAACACTCGGTAGCAATCCCATATGCCATATTAAACTGCAGTTTACTGCTTCATTGCACCTGCTAATCAATATTTCCCCGTATTTACAAAAACAAGTTGATCGCTATCTAATATGCACATCAGGAAGGTAGTAAATAACAGTTTTTCCCCTTATTATTTTTTTTAATTACACGATACATTTCATTTTGCACAACATGTGATCTTATAAATTAAACAAAATGGTAAAAACAATGATACTCAAGCAAATCGACGATGACGGGTTAGCCAGATAAAATAAAATCGCGAAATGCGCAATTCACTTCGGTTTGGTTTCTTTTTTAGCTGTTCACAAATCCCAATACATCACAAAAACAGTCTTAATGATAATAGGAACAATTAACATTCTAAACTGACAATATTTGTCACATCTCAGACAATTAATTTGTGTATTTATCATTTATTCAATTTATTTTATTATGTGTTAAATATATATATTGCGTTTATATTCTTAGGTTTATTTACGTTTTTACAATTTCAGTCCGTACATTTTGTTGTTTAAATTGCATCTTTAATATTTTCTTTCCAATGTTTGACGTCAACTGGATAATTTCTGGCCAATCATGTAGCGTAACGTGTTCGTTAGGCGACCCCGATACGATCTGACAGAACGATCACATCTGGTACTGACACCGCGGCTCCTCAGCGGCGCCGCGCAAAACCGCATTCGTATGTCATTCATGTAATACTTTATCTCCCTCTAGTGGTTATAGTATATATGTTTTATTTTAATGAGAATGACGTCAAAGAATCAGGAATTTCCATGACCGACTTCCTGTACATGCCGGAAATTACGTGTTAAGTAAACAGAACCGCTGTCATCCGGACAAATAAATTACTTTCAGCAGAACTGAACATTTAGCAAATAACGCGTTGACATCTATGGTTACTTGCATAGCGAGGGATGGTACATCGGTTTGTGCTTGAGAAACTGACGCTAATTCCGCTGAAGGTTTGTTGTTTTACTGTGAAAACGAAATGTTCTGATCCACCTGCCACGCAAGTACTTGCTAGCAACTAATTAGCCACGGTTAGCAATTTTCATGCATTTGGCTACGTCAACTGAAGAAAAACTTCGATGGTTATTAAATGTTGTATGCCATTTCGTGCTCTTAGCGTTTACACACCCACTTGTCTGTATCACATAATGCAACCACTAGCTGAAAAGCCATTTTATAAGAGGGATTTAATCAGCTTTACAACCGCAAAATGTTCTTTAGCTCTTAAAATGAGCTTTTAGTGTCTTCTCGAAGTGAACCTTTTTTCAAACCTCCATTATGTGTCGTTATAATCACAAACAGGTTTTCCCAAGGACAGGTGTGTGAGACTGCTATGTTCACAGACATGGACTTTGAATTAGAGGAGGATAAATTGTGAGTTCACCATCTATTCTGTTGTATAACTCATCTAACAGTTTTACACATTTTATGGGACAACCTTTACGTCTTACCTGCTATGCCTTTCCTCTTTTGCAAAGTATTTTTATTGAAGTCGAGTACAGTATACATTTCATAGGCTTTCAATTCACATCTGTTGTTTAATAACTAATTCTTCCATAAGACCACACCTGTAGGGGCAAATCAAGCATGTTTCTTAGCAAAATGTGTACGTATTGCATTTGGACGTAATATCTTCTTTCTACCACAGAGGGATACCTACAGTACCAGGGACTGTCTGTCTGAAAAAAGATGCAAATAACCTTATTGGGATCAGCATTGGTGGTGGGGCACAATACTGTCCCTGTCTCTATATTGTTCAGGTAAGTGCAGTTCAAAAACATATGTCTGACAAGAACTCTAATTATTGTAATGTGATTTTTTTCAAATTAAAAAGGGAATGTCACATTTCAGTGTAATGGAACCTTCTTCGAAATGTTTCCTCTGGCTTCTTAGGTGTTTGATAACACCCCGGCAGCTCTGGAAGGGATGCTTGCAGCAGGTGATGAAATCACTGGCGTCAATGGCAAAACGGTGAAGGGAAAGACAAAGGTGGAAGTGGCCAAAATGATTCAAGCTGTACAGGTACACTATACTACAGCGGCACCCCGTTAATTTCTCTATTTACATATTTTTTTAACATTCGCTGCCATTGAGAGGACTGGCAGGGAACATTGAACATTACATGCAACAGAAACATGTAAAATAGGTATAAAAGATTACTTACAGTTCTGAGTCCAGCTTTAACTAAGCGACAGCAGTTCCAACAGTGCCGAATGACTTCAGAGAACGGGGACTTGACTGGTTTTGCGACACAGTGTAAAGAATCTCGGCACAATATGTGCAGAGTTGCTGTGTTGTTTTTGCCATCCATTGTTGGTGACCACGGAATTTCATGACTTCCTGCATGCTGGGATAAAGATGGGTTTAGTGTGCGAAACAAAGGATTACCTTTTCCCGTTGATGTCCAGTCGATATAAATTTCTGCTCATTTTATTATTGTATCACAAAGTTACAGTATATTAATTACAAACTATTTCCGAATTCATTGGAGTCTCAATAAAATAGACAACAAATTAAAAAGTGTGAGAAGAGATGAACGTCAGATGAAAAATGTTTGCGGAAACGTGAAGAATCTTCGCCAAATTTCCCAGATGATTAAACAGTTGTTGACTTCATTTGTAGTACTGGTCTGTTGACGAAATGACACACTGTAACATGTCCTTGAATTAGCAATTGTAGCTTCTTGTGTTTTTTTTTTTCTTTGAGTGACAACAGCTGGCCATGAAGAACTTAACATTATTCATCTCGTGGCATGGCAGTAGTTGGTGGCAAATAAAAATTGTAAATCAGAGTAATACACACTTTAAATTATTTCTTTTTATTAATACCATCATTCTAAAGGCAGAATATTTGAAATAGTTGATTGCATTAGCTAAGCAAGAAGAAAGCAAATCAATAAAAAAAAGAGGACAGTGCACTTTTAACAGAATGAGTGGAAACTTTGTCAATTGTTGATTGCACTCATACAGGAGAATGAACAATTTGCGCCGAAGCTCAATGGTCATCTATGACTAGACCCCCCCCCATCACCACATTTTATTGACCGAGCTGATGCCACACAAGTCATTTGACAAAAGGTCATGTATTTTTGGCTAATTTACTTCATTTTCTGATTTGTCAGGGTGAAGCAGTAATCCACTACAACAAATTGCAAGCAGACCCAAAACAGGGAAAGTCTCTGGATATAGGTTCGTGACACACTGACGCAACCATATATTTATGTTTTGCATCCCGATTCGACATCTTAACTCGAAGTACACGTTTCATATTTCAGTGCTAAAGAAAGTCAAACATCGGCTGGTGGAGAACATGAGCTCTGGCACTGCAGATGCTCTCGGCCTTAGTCGAGCTATTTTATGCAATGGTAAGGCAATAACTTTTTTTTTTTTTTTTTTTTTTTTTTTTTACATTAATTAACATAGCATACTTAATGTGCAGACGGACTTGTTAAAAGACTGGAAGAACTCGAGAAAACAGCTGAGCTTTACAAAGGTAATCATACTGAATTATTTTAGATCTTTTTATCTTATACTCCTATAGTGTTATTTAAAGGACCAATTGCCGTAAAACATGTGTTCCATACCAGACAAAGCAGTCATGTGTGTAAGTATGCACATTCAGTTACCATTCCTGCTTTCCTGCAGGTCTGATGGAGCACACCAAGCGATTGCTCAGAGCCTTTTTTGAGCTTTCGCAAACCCACAGAGGTGAGGACGGGAGTCCGAGGACCGGAGTGGAAAAGCTAAGCATGTACGTTGTTTTTTAATGCATTGATTGTTTCAACTCGCAGCGTTTGGAGACGTATTTTCCGTCATCGGCGTGCGAGAGCCCCAAGCTGCAGCCAGCGAAGCTTTTGTGAAGTTTGCCGACGCTCACCGCAGCATTGAGAAGTATGGCATTCAGTTGCTGAAGACGATCAAGCCTGTGAGTACAGTATTAAAATACATTTGAAATTATTTGTTCTTCTGTTTATGTCCCATGTACAGCCAACCCCCACTATTAGCAGGATGTTGGGACCAAGCCCTGCCACAAATAGCAAAAATCCATGATAAATTGCGCCCCCACAAAAGGTGTTTGTAATACTATATAGTTGCCACAAGATGGTGGTAAAGCACTTTAACCAGAGAGGACTATGAAGCGCCAATAGCATGTAGCCAATGGACTATATGCCACGGAGGAGGCGGGACTTCCGACTTCCGGGTTTTCACCCATCAACTTTGTTTCCGTTTTGCGACGTGTGGGCCGCGTCCCAGTGCTTGCGCTTCCGCCTTTGTGCCCCTCGGTTGCGCGTTCCCGTCGACGGGTGCGAGGCTGCGAGTGTGTAGTGTCTGTCTCAGTGTCTGTCTCAGAAAGCCGAGACCCACTCCCGCCGATGAGCGGGAGTGCGCGGTTGGGGGGGCGCAGGGGTTGGGGTGCGAGTGTTGGAACATGGCCAGAAACGGCGTTGACGTGTAAAACCCGGAAGTCGGAAGTCCGTGGCATCTACCCCATATGTACACAACCAAGAACCCATATTACACAATTATTCAGTAGTTAAAAATTATTCAACACTAACAAGCCACCCCCACGTGACACTAAAAAATCACTATACTAAAAACACTCTTACATTTTTTTTTTAATCCAAGAAGAAAAAGGACCACATTTATTGCTTTAACTGACTGAAGCGTTTCAGCAAATAACAGAAGATAAATCTGCGAATGCAAATATGCATGGGTTGACTTTTTTTGTGTGCATCTCTGTCTAAAATCATGTTCAATGATGTAACTGCCGTTTGTGCTGTGCAGATGCTCCATGATTTGAACACCTACCTTCACAAGGCCATACCAGATACAAAGCTCACCATTCGCAAGTACCTGGATGTCAAGTTTGAATATTTGGTAAGTTGACTGCATTCTGTCCAATTGTGAAAACTTCCAATGCAGTCAGTTGACAATGAAAGAACATTTGTTTTTTGTCTTGCAGTCCTACTGCTTAAAGGTGAAGGAAATGGATGATGAAGAATACACAAGCATTGTAAGTTACTGTTCCTGTGCTACCTCCGATATGGAGAAATTCTTTTGAGGACGACCACTAACTTGGTCATAGTAGTTGAGACTACTGCTGTATGTTGCTTCCAACAGGCAATGGGAGAACCTCTGTATCGCGTATGCACCGGGAACTACGAGTACCGCTTGGTCCTGCGGTGTCGGCAGGAGGCTCGTGCACGCTTTGCTAAGATGAGAAAAGACGTGCTGGAGAAGATAGAACTTTTGGATCAGAAACATGGTTGGTTGCGCCCCCCCCCCCCCCCATCTAGATATTATTTAAATAATAAAGCCTAACCCCTAACCCTTACAGATGATTTGATATTCTTCCAAGAAGCAAAGGCAGCATACAAAGTTGTTGCTCAACTCTTTTACAAATGTGTAAAATTGTAAGTCACGCCCGTGTCTTTACTAAACGTGTACTTACTCTACTTTATCTCAATACAATTGATTAACTTTTATCCTAAGACAACAGTTTTGCCTGAACTTGTCATCCTCTGATTTAATCAAGCAAACTATGCCCCCGACCCAAAATGTACTCAATAGTAGAACTGGTCTTATTAAGCAATTAAGGACACTTATGTGAGACTTACACTTATGGAAGGACTCAATTAATGATTGACAGGTGTACCAGAAAAATGTGAAACAATGACTTAAACATTGATATTAACTTAAATTAGGGGTGTCTGCCGATTTACATTTTTTAATCTTAATTTATCGCATGACTTCAATAGTTAACTCGCAAATTTTATCTGTTCTAAATGTACAATAAAATATTTTTTTCCTCTAAGTTTCATACTCTTCTTAACATAAGTGGAAACAATTTAAACTAATAGAAATATAGCTGCATTGTTTAGTCATTGATACAGTAATTTCATAATAATTCATACATTGAGTTAAAATTAAAAAGATGTACTGTACTGTAAAAAAAACGAGTGTGATGTTTGTGTTAAGGTCATTTTTCTGCCACTAGATGGCATAATTGCATTTGTAAGACAGTCACAGCTCAGTGCATTTTTCCTTTCATATTAAGAGCTATCTATCCATTAAGATGAAGTAACTTGGGAAATTCTGCACAGTTTTAAAATTGTAAAATTCAACTTGACCCCCGTCTCCACAAATACTGTATATGTATTATTATTACATTTGTAGAGGCTTTCCAAGTAAGGTGCGGTCATTAATCACGCGTTTAAAAAAATAGTGTCACAAAAGTTTGATTCTACCAACATGTCACTAAATGATCCCTCTCCTCTTTGTATCATCTAGTCCAAGACATCGTTTTCCAGCTCCAGCGCTTCGTGGCAGGCATGTCCCGCTACTACGACGAGTGCTACGCCGTGCTGAAGGAGGCCGACGTGTTCCCCATCGAGGTGGACCTCTCCCGCACAACCATCAACTACAGCAGCCAGTCATTTACTTACACTGATGAGGAGGAGGAGGAGGTGGAGGATTGTGCGGGAGGAGCGGAGGAAGGAGGAACCTGTGAAGGCATCCAGGCAGAGAACGGAAGCGAGAAACTGATCGATGATGAATGAATGATGACTGTGTGGCGTTGATGGTGGACATGAAGAACTCTCACTGCTTGCTGTCGTGCTATTAAAATACTGATTTTCAGAAGGGAGATTAGAAGCTGAGATAGCTCAAGACTACTAAAATACGGGCCTACTACTCTAGTACTTTATGTTGTCTTTTAATGTTGTGTTTTTTTAATTTTGTTCTCTACTCATCAGTTTGTTGCTGAATGGGTGTGACATAAAACGCAACACAATTTGACTATTATGGAAGTGTTTTGCTGCTGTAGAGTAGGACTCATCTAATTTGAGTTGTGCCTTCTTGTTTAATTATTTGTCAATGTGGTGGGTCTAAACTGGGCTGTGTACTCTGGATCAGTGATGTTTACTAGTGATTGTTACATTTTTATTTACTAGCGAGTTGGACCAACAGAGGTGGTGCCATAGCTGTTACACCTCTTTTCTTTTGTTTAGAATGTTTTTGTGGCATATTTTATCATTTCAAAGCTTCACAACCAAAGTTTTCAACACAAATTATTCTATCTCTTACCATACACTTTCCTCTCCATAAAAGCTAGCTCACGTAACAAGAATGCAAACTACTTGTAAATATGAATGTTGAGGGAACTAATTTTACTATATTTGAACTTTTGCCATATTTATTCTCTTTGATTTCTTGCCAAATGCACTTATTCTATGAAAAAATATGTTGCTTTGGTCATATACTGTCTCCGGGAAACCAGGAAAATGTGTGTTTTAATGATTGTTTCCAATAGATACGGTGTTTTGAAAGACTATATTTTGTCTGTGTATTATTTTCAAAATACGTTGGAATGTAGGCCATCGCTAAGGAACGTCGTGCTCGTCACATAATATATAAATAATATTATATACCGAACATTAGTTAGTGCCCCAGTGGCCTAATGGATAAGGCACTGGCCTCCTAAGCCAGGGATTGTGGGTTCGAGTCCCATCTGGGGTGGAGTTTTTTTCCCCCCTTTTTTTCTAGAATAGTCTCCGATGTATTTCTCCGCCATTGTATTTATCGCTGTTCCTTGAATAACATGCTAATGTGGCTCCCTCAGTCACGAGATCTACGACATGTTATTCCTTATTTTACCGCCAGGCGACTCGCTCCCATCTGAAATCACGTACGTACGTCTTGGCTCTTTCAAACGTTCCCACTTCACTTCCTCGCTCTTTCGTAGTGGCGGCCGGTTGTCTTCAGTAATGTACACCTAGGCTCACCACCTGATTTAGTAGAATTATGATTTTAAAAAGTGCGTGTATTTTTGTGCTACTCAATTTGGCGTTGACTGTCTCCTCTGCAGCCGGGGGTAAGTAGGTCATACACTCGTACTTTGACTCTGCTTGTGTACATACCGTTCTGTTTGTTCACATATGGTGACGGTTACGTTTGAATAATGAGGACGGCCTGCTGCTTCTGAAATGTTTTTTTTTGTTTTTTTTACTGTAGTTTATACCAATAAAGACGTTTTGTAACCAACTTGAAAAATCTACTCAAGCACCGTGACAGAAAATGTTTGTTCTGAATTTGTTACTTCTTAAAACTGGCTGAACGAGAAAGCAAAATATTGCACTTCAAACAACAATCTCCATCAAGAATTAATATTTGCAAAAGTGGGAAGACTGTAGTGGTGTCGTGTACCTAATATTGTGGCCACTTTGTCAGTATCAGCACACGTCACCAGGTATCATCCAAACATTTCATTACAATCAGCAAACATAATTCTGCCATCTGTTGCACGGCATTTTTGTGTTTCTTGCAGAGTTGACAAAAGCCACAGTGTACTGGGACGCCCAACAAAAAGCCGTCCTGCTGAAGGATGGGGTCCTAGACGTAAATGGGGACGCATATGGCTTCCTGAATGACACCTTGTACAGTACAGGCTGGAGTGTCCTTGAGATCCGAGCTGGATATGGACAAACATCAGAGACTGATGAAGTCACATTTTTCCTGGCAGGGTACCTCGAAGGCTTTCTCACGGCACAGTGAGTATAATGAACATGACTCTGTGTTCCTACTGAATATTATGCTCCTTGAAATCCAACTTGTTGCATGCTAACTGAACATAGGCCTGTACTTTATGTGCAAAATGATCATCTCTGACTTGTGTGTGATGAGAAGTTTTAGGGTTGGATCATTTGAAATGATTGAAATCACCCGTTTGACTCGTTTCCTTTCCAGACAGATGATAGATCACTACACCAACATTTACCCTCAGCTCATCCATGACCCCAACATCCTGGGCCAGGTTCAGAGCTTCATGAAGTAAGTCTGCTTGGAATGACAACATTGAGCTGTGAACAACATGTGACTGTGCTTGGTTCTGCAAGGCAGCAGGACTCTTGGACCAGAGCACAAGTGAAACTGAACAAGAGTTCCGATCCACTGTGGAGACACGCGGGCTTCATTGTGGCCCAGATGGACGGCCTGCAAGCTGGAGTTGCAGAATGGGCCAAGAGACAAGGGGCAAAGGTGTTACGATTATATTGTTATAGTTTTTGTAGTGTAAGATCACGCGTATAAATCAATGTAGGAGATTTTGGAGGCTTCTATGGAAGGAGGAACTTTCAAGGCAAACGTCGCCATTTTTAGTAAACCTTTTAAAGGAACAAGAAATGCTGATCTGAAAAAATATGGACAAGTACTATCTTAGAGTTTTGGGGAAGTTTAGTCGACAGTCTTGACATTAATGCTTAAGATATAATTACTCTCATATCCAATCAAATTGTGTGTATACAACTTGCAATAAGCACATTTTGTTGTTATTTTATTTTCCCGTGACTAATTTGCATGCTTTACTTTGTTGGCCTCTACGTTTTCTAAAAGCTCGACATTTTCTGTCATTCCCACAGCCACTGTCCCTGTTTGCTGTTCAGTTCCTGAACGCAGTCGGAGACCTGCTGGATCTGATCCCTGCCTTGGCCACCGCGCCCTCCCCACACAAACACTTTCAACTTCCAGGGATGGGACACTGCTCAGCACTCATAAAGGTTGGGGATCAAAAGAGTACTCATTAGGATGAAACAGCTTTCACAGGCTTTACAAAAACATTCAATCTCAACCTTTGACCTCATTACTCTCCAAAACGAAGCACTTTGAACCATGATATTCAGGCTAGATTCACACTGCAGGGCGTGATGACCAATTAGGATTTTTTTGTTGTTGCTATATACGATCTTTTTTAGTACTCACTCGCATTACCGATTTAGCTCATTTTCACCAATTTGACTTTTGAAATGATGATCAATTGAATTCATGATTTATTGCCCAGCCCTACATGAAATATAAAATCAACTCTACTACTCTAAACACATTTGCAGATTAGGTTGATGTGTATGGATGAGCGTTCATAATGCAGACATATTAAAATGCATATCCAATTTATATCCACGTACAAAAGAGGTTCGGGTTGAATTTCAAAAAAATTGGAATCGTCCTGTTCACACTGCATGAAAAAAATGAAACACATCAGAAGTGAGCTTCAGCGCGAACATAACCTTAGAGCCTTTAATTAACCTAACATGCATGTTTTTGAAATGTGGAAGGAAGCCAGAGTTCCCGGAGAAAACGCACACGCATAATGTTGACTTTTAAAATTGTGATCCCTCTTACCAGATGCTCCCAGGCTTTGAGAACCTCCTCTTTGCCCACTCCAGCTGGTACACGTACGCAGCCACCATGCGGATCTACAAACATTGGGATTTCCACATTGCTGATCCCCACGCTGCCACTGGGAAACTATCATTCAGCAGCTACCCTGGTAGGCCCGAGGAATTCTCACGTACCCTGAAGAGAATAGCTGTCAAAACGGCAAAGACGAATGCCTTTCTCAGGTTTCCTGGTGTCCCTGGATGACTTCTACCTCTTGGGAAGTGGTCTCATGATGACCCAGACCACCAACAACGTCTTCAACTCATCCCTCTTCGTCAACATCAGCCCCAAAAGCCTGCTGGCCTGGCAGAGGGTTCGACTGGCTCACAGTTTGGCTCATACGGGGGAGGAGTGGGCAAAAGTCTTCTCCAAATTCAACTCTGGTGAGTGAGTCATGCAAGGCAACCAAACCCTGAACAGAAACCAGAGTTATATTAACTCAAATGTTTACGAACCTTCCACTGTCGTCCAACTGTTGCAGGTACGTACAACAACCAGTACATGGTGGTGGACAGGAGCAAAGTGAAGCTGGGCCGCAGTATTTCGGATGGTGCTCTGACGGTGGTGGAGCAGATTCCTGGGCTGGTGGAGTACTCAGACCAGACGCAAGCACTGCGCCGAGGTAAACCTGCTTGACAAAGCTATTGGTTTTGATTTTGGTCTTTGAAGACCTGATCTTCGTTTGTTTACTACCGCAGGCTACTGGCCGTCCTACAATGTTCCCTTCCACCGGAACATCTACAAGTTGAGTGGGTATGACCAGATGTGGCAGCAATATGGAGAAGACTTCTCCTATGACCTTTGCCCCAGAGCCAAGATCTTCCGTCGTGACCAAGCTGAGGTCAAAGACCTGGAATCTTTGAAGCACATCATGAGATACAATGGTGGGCTTTTGTTTCATTTTCTGTCCATCATCTTCTTTGTTTTCTGGGTGTGAAAGGGGAAGTCAACCTTAAACAATTCTTGACGACCTCACTAACCTAAACTTGACATTCTCATTAATATTACATTTGTGGAATATGAGTTATGAAGCAACCATCTGAGGGGGCGGCCATTTTGCCACTTGCTGTCGACTGAAGATGACATCAATGTTGCTCAGGGCTCAGCCAATCACAGCTCACCGGTTTTCTGAAGCTGAACTGTTATCGGTTGTTACCTGAGACCTGAGCTACTGTGATGTCATTTTCAATCGACAGCAACTGGCAAAATGGCCACCTTCTGATATTGTTTAAAAAAAGGGCTGGATTTTGCTGCTTAATCTCCAGGTTGAATAGGGAGAACAGCCAGGGGGAAAGTACACAGCCTTGAGGGGCTCCATTGCCGATGGCCCTTGTGTCTGTGAGGTGCTAAAAAAATGTCAGTGAAGACAGGAGCCGGCACATCCGCAGTGTCTTAGGATGTGCTGAGTTGTTTCTGCTCAACCGGTATTTTGGTATAATAAAAAAATACTTAAGTGTATGCTAAAACAGTAATTGCAAAACAAATACTTGGTGTTTCTGCGCGTTTTGGCATCTCGTGTTTCCAGTCCTCTTCATTTGTGTGTGAATATTCGTTATTTGAAGGACTATTACTCCCGAAGTTGATGCTAACTTCCTATTAGCATTTAAATTGGATCCGCCATGCTCTTTAGCATTATTGCTAGGCTAGCGATGTTTGAAAAACGAAGCATGTTAAATACACACTGTATATAATTCTCCTTATCATGTGTTTAGTTTTACAGTTAACTCCAACTGGAGTGTCATTACACACCTTAAACGGTGCTTAGGGACGGCAGAATCACACTCCGGGCTAGCTACAAGCTACATGGTGCATTCAGGGTACATTCACAACGTAGGGAACTTGTAACAGCGCCGCGGCGTTCTCCACATCAATCGTTTTTCTTCAATCATTACGTTTTAATGATTGAGAGAAGACAAAATTGGAATCACGATAACATTTCGGTTAATCGTCTAGCCCTAGGTGTGGGTATATAGACTGAAACTCATTTGTCTGTGACACTGACTGTCAATTTTTTGTTTTCAGACTACAAGAAGGACCCTTACTCTAAAGGCAACCCCTGCAAGTCCATCTGTTGTCGTAACGACCTGAAGACCGAAGAACCAACACCGGCCGGTTGCTATGACACTAAGGTAGGTCTCATAGCATGCTTCCAAATGAACAAATGTGCCTTTGCAGCTCTGTTTTTTTTAAAATTGCTGCATGAGCAGGTCACAGATTTCCAAATGGCGGAGGAGTTCCGTGTGGAAGCAGTGAACGGGCCAACGACACAGGATGGCCTCCCACCGTTCACGTGGGATCATTTCAGCAGCATCAGCCACCAGGGTCTGCCCCAGTACTACAATTTCACCTTCGTCCCGATTAAGCCGCTCCTCTTCCAGCCTTAAATATTATATAAGCAAGGAAACTCGGTACTCTTAAAAGGCATTTCAAATGAGCGTGCCTCGTTTTGAACTACACGATTACTCCGAGACAACCAATAAAAAAATGATTATGACCATGAAAAATATATATAATAGCATCCGATTTAACGCAATGATTTTTTATTATTAAATACAATTATGTGATTTCTGAAAAGTAACATTAAATGAGAAAAAACACACAATACCTTTTTGGGTTTGACATTTTTAAGGAGGCACAAAGCTGCTTCTTGTCTCTTTATTATTCTAAAATATATCCAAACATGCACAATGCATTTTTTAATTTTAGCTTTGCTCATACACTTTAATTATTCAATGAATGTGTTTCACATAAAGCAAAATATGTCTCAGGGTTAAGTGACACTGGATCTTTTATGCCTTTAACTTTGAATTTGTGCGTACAACGGCGTATTAGAGCCATGTATAAATATATATATTTTTTAGAAGGGGGTATAATAGTCCCAAGAGAAAAAAAAAACACAAATTTATGAGGAATAATGTTGCAGATTTGCAACGTCAAAAAGTGTCAAATTTGTGCGAGAAAAGAACTAGGGTTCATCTCTGCTAAAGCAATTACTATCTCCTTATTTGAAAACCCCACCAAAAAGTATCATTTAAAGAGATCTTCCACCGTAGACATTTTGTACACTTGGGAATTGGAACTTGATCCAAGTACGCTACTATGTATTTTTCGCAAGTTTTTGAGTTTTTTTTCCTTGCAAATCTGTGAGTTTATTTCTTGTAAATTTGTGATTTTTTTCTCGAAATTTAACACCTATCTCTAAAATATATAGGGAGGTGTTTTTGTTTTTTACGTGGCCCTAATACAC
Source organism: Leptonotus elevatus (assembly GCF_054856555.1). Classification (NCBI taxonomy): domain Eukaryota; kingdom Metazoa; phylum Chordata; class Actinopteri; order Syngnathiformes; family Syngnathidae; genus Leptonotus; species Leptonotus elevatus. Next base: position 49,182,061 of record NC_141239.1, on the reverse strand, counting down.
CATTGTATGTTTGTCTGTATTTTTTTTCCATTTAATTTAATTTTTTTTATAAAATGCTAAAACAAAGGACTGTGAGTCTAAGCCGTGCATGTGCTCTGTCATCAGTGTTTCAATTCAAGTGTTTGCTTTCATAATGGATGAAGCCATCATTCCATGATTAACTCTCAGGGCTCTGTTGAAATTACTGCATCGATTTCTTAGTTTCAGTGTTATGACATTTACAATAAGCCTTTGAGCTTTCGCTGTGATGTGGTGCTGAACATTTATAGCATTTGATGAATAAAGTTTTAAAGTTGTACCTTTGCTGCCCTGTCTTTTATCTTGCACTGGATGGATTATCCCACTGAGGGCCGAAACGTTTGCAAAGCTAGTGAATGTTGAGTTCAGGTTCACAATGTGATTGTTCACTTAACATTTGCGAACAGTTTTTTCTCTTCGCAAGAAAATTTTGAACAGGAAAAAAAGATTAAAACTTTATTAATATTCCTAGTAGGTAGCCCGTATCTCACAGAGAGGCGAATGTTAGCGAAGCTAGCAAATGTTGCTTTCTCATCAAAGTTCGTTGAGGTTGCAATGTTCACTTAACGTTTGCCAACAGTTTTTTCTTGTCACAAGGACATTTTGAGCAAGGAAAAACATTAAAACATGAACTGCTAGTAGCTTTAGCCAATATCCTACTCAGGGGCAAATCCTAGCAAAGCTAGCAATAACATCATCTAACAAACACATTGATTTAACAACTTCAGGTCAACCAACCTTTATATAACTCATTAACAGTGAGTATCACATAATACAGGCTACCAGAGCTAATGTTTACATTAACAGTAATTCACACTGTGAGGTCAGGAACTTTGTTGTGCTGAAGTAGAAAGACTGAGCTGTTGGTCCCGAGGGACCCCATGTATGTAATTCACCTCTTCCTGTGAAATGGAGGAACTGAAACGCCTGTCAGGCACTGTGTTATTTTCATATCAAAGTGGTTGCTTTCATCCACCAGATCTCACAATTTTTCTATTCTCATTTGTAAGAGTTACTCCTGTTGCTTGCAGCTATGTCCAAGAGGAACTGTCCCCCTGGCAGAAAATGGGACAACGTTGTCAACACTTGTGTCCAGAGTGTGGCGGAAACCAGACCAGAACTTCCAACAGGTGACAATCACATGTTATGTGTCTCTTATTTTTATTGGAGACTTGCTATCATATATTGTTGCCATCATATCAATCAACTACAATTCTTCTTTAGAGAACTTTTGATATTTGTACTCTAAAACTAAACACTAAAACATTACTGAACTGCAATTTTTATTGATTTATTCTTTACACTTGTTCTTTCATTTTATGATGTATTCCTAATAGAGTTGACTCCAGTTTTCCATCAGAGAAGCACTCCTGCTGCCTGGGCAGACCCGGCAGTAGCTGGGAGTCCGGTTCTGTGGACTGTGGTGGTTTTGACCACACTGGGGTCCTTAGCGGCTTTGGCTCTCTGGTTCATCATATACAGACGGCAGAGCAGACTCAGTAGAACCTCAGGTACGTGTGGAATTTGGTAGTTTTGATGCAGTGGAACCTTCCATCTCCCAGCCAAAGTTAGCTAGGAAACTAAGAAAGGCACGACGAGGATAATCCATTCTAGTATAGAGCGAAGTTAACCAGTGTAATAATATAATGTAGTAATAATAACAATAATAATACATTTAAATAATTGTTGAATTATGTATATTTTTAAATGTATTTTACAGCTTAAGCTAACATCTTTATTCCCTTTCATTCATAGTGTGCTTGCATTGGAAGTTGCTTGCAGAGTGATACTATAGTGACATTTTATAGTGTAGGTATTGCTGCAATTAATAAATTGTGTGGCGTATAATATGTGGTGTAATCGTCTTAACTAACTGCCTGGTCAAATGAATGTGTGCATGTTATTATATTGAACAGTTTTACTCATATTGCACTGAGCTGCTGCCATTGCAATAAATTAATTTTTTATGATAATCATCATCCACGAAAGCAAAAGTAATGTTATATCGGTTCATAATTTAGCTTTTAATTGCTGGTGCAGTGGGTGGAGTGTGTTTAAACGGCAAACGTGGGTTCTGACTCAGAGGACAGGCGTGTCAGGAGTATTTTGGAGGAAGTGGGCAAGCGGGCGCTGAGGTGTGACGCTGATGCTCGATGGGAGAAACTGTGTAGTTTCTCTTCTTCTCTCGGGCATCCCATGGGTCGGCCCCACTTTCTTGCTTGTGACTCCACTTCTAATCATAGCCGGAGATCAAATGAGGTCTCCGGCGAACGGCACATGAAGTGACAATCGAGGAGACTCAAACAGCAACTGTACAATTGTAGCCTCTCGGTCTTTATGAAAAACTGGAGTTTACCATTGGTTAGATAAGACTGCATGCTGTGTAAAACTCATTCGTTGTTTTGTTTTTCTGACTCAAGGAATGTATGAAATTAGATTAGCGATTGAAGGAATTCAGCATCATTTAGTGTCAAATGCTTCATTGTTTCACACACATGACACTAAGAAAAAGCATAATGCCTTTACTAAACTAGATGCCATAAAAAATTATTGACTAATATTTCTACAGCGAATAAACAGAAATGATATCAATGTTTTTTTATTAAGTGAATTGGTATCTTTTAACTGGAAAACACACACAAAAGTGTTGAAAGCTAAGGCATAACTTGTGTTTTGTATTCATAATTAATATTGTGCTTGCTCAAAATTATCTGGTGAGATGAGGAGTGTGAACATTTTTCAAAATGTCAAAAGGACAATGACGACTATTAATCTTATGAAGGTAACTTCTTGGATCCTTTCCCATTCAACAAATTAAAATTCACTTCAACTCCAAGTTTGGCCATTGTTTCAAATTCAATAGGTCGCGGCTCAATGAGTGTGCATGTGAGTAAATATTGTACATGACATAACATAATTTTGTATTGTGTTATGAAGTACATTTTATGAACTTCGCACTGCTAACAAGGAACATCATACTCATATTAAATACATACACACATATACTGTACACCGACTCGCCTCAACAATAGGTTCGCCTGCCAAATGTAATCCTTAAGATGACTCAAAATCAGTGCCACTTTACACCACTGTAAACTACAAGTACAGTAATAAACACGTTTTGTGGCCTGTTGTGTCACAAAGTTGTTATTATATAACAGGAGGCAGGTGGACCTACATGCAGGAAAAACAACCAGAAAACGAAGGCAAAAACATTTATTTCCAATATAACCAAAAGGACGTAATGAGGATCTGACAAGAACTAAATACATTAAGGAACCAGATAAGATATAATTAATATTGTACTTTATAGAAACAATTCAACTGAGAGTAAAGAAAACTTTTTGCCAAATTTTATTCAATGGACTTTGTCCTGCACCTTCTGGTGTGTGCACCTTGGCCACCTGGGGGCAGTATAATACACTAATAAAGGCATACGGATGTGCAGTAGGAGTGATGGTCACTGTCATGTCTTGTGTCCATATATTTACAAGGATGAGTCCTCCGAAGGCCGAATTTATCGGCTGCATGACGTCACTCTTGGCGCGACTCGACTGACACGTGAATGGAATGTCGGTCAATGCGTTACTGACAAGCAGCATTGACAATCCATTCGTGTTTTTTTGTTGTTGCTTTCTTTATTAATTCAAACTCCAACATCCACTTCAAACTGAGCACACAAACCAGAACAGTGCTGTCAAACAAGACACAAGAAAAAACGAAAACACACAAAACAAACAAAACAAAACCAAAAACCCCAAAAGGTCTAATCAGACAGTAAATTTGTTAAGTTATTAAATACCAACAAGGCTTGCTTCGTCTTAACCCTCCTCAATGTCCTTTTAAACCCTTCAATTTCCTTACAATAAATCAAAAACAAAGGTCGACATTTAATAAATCTACATCTGTGAATAAACAGTTTTACCATTATTGTCAAAGTATTGAGCATAATTTCTCTTTTTCTGTCTTGTATTACAATCCCAAACTTAATATTCTTGAAATCCAGTGTTAGTGAATCATTGTCTTCCGAATTCCAGCGCTGAAATTAATCCATTCTTATGTCCGTGCGTGCTGTCGAGTCGCGCCGGGAGTGACGTCACGCAGCCGACAAATTCGGCCATCCTTGTGAATTTGGACACAAGCCTTAAGGAGTCACAACTCCTCAGTAATCATTAGCACTGCAGTAATTCACGGTCGAGTCCAGCGTGTCATCTGATTCACAGCTTTCTTCTTCTTCTACCATGCTAGAAAGGATTTGCTAACAGGGTTGCGTGCATGTTGTGGGACACCTGTTTGATGGATAATAATTATTTGAAATATCATGTTTATTAAAACAAAATGTTCCCACAGCTACAAGAGACAGCAATGAATCAAATAATATGAAAGAAAGAAAGAAAATTGAAATTAATTTTAACCGTTTTATTTAGGATTCAATTTGGCCGTTAGGGGGCTGGGACAAGAGAAAATTTACATTTGAGCGAGGACTCTTTAAAACTATTTTTCAAGCATTCTTTGCTCTTAGGTTGTTGTTGTTGTTTTTTTAAGATTTTGGTCTCAGTTCAAGTACATTTACTCAGAAACGGCATGTTTTAGGATATTGTGTATGTGTATGTGTTTCATGTTCATTACTCTGTTCTTTTAGTACTTTGTGAATTACTATTTGGCCAAGTCACCTGTCTTGATTATTTGTTTAGTTTGATACTTTTCCTTAACAGTTTGGTAGCACCATATTGTGTTGCTCCACTACAGGTCGTGTCCAAATAGCCATTGATTAAAGCACTCTTTGTTAATCCAAGATGGTGTATTGCAGTGTTTGTTAGATTTATTCGTAACGGAACTTGTAAGTCAGGCCACTCGTATCTCAAGGCACTTTTGTTCTCATGGAGGTAGCACTTTATATGCAACAACGTGTGTATGTGGCGCATGGAAATATCGCCTCCACCATCTTGCCCACAATTTCGCTGCTCTATCAAGTATTTGTTGTTGAATTTCACACGTGATGGGTACATAGACCCAGCTATTTGGAAATGAGCAATTAAAGGGTACATAATATGTTGCCTTTAAATAAAATTACTATATTAATTTAAGCTTCTTTATTGTTCTCATTTATTTGATTGCAGAAGAAAGGGAGTCTGGACCAGAGCCCCTCCAGAAACTAGAACCGCCCACTGAAGGTCACTTGTTTACTTCCGCTTCATCGGCCCCATCAGCCTGTACCCACTTTTACCACCTGGGACCCTACAACACCTCAAAGTGGGAGGAGGGATTCACCAATTGCAGGGCCCCCCCAAAATGTGAGAAGGCAACGGGCAGAGGGGAAACAGACCGTGCTGAGGATGTTGGAGCGCTGCCAGTTTGTAATGCAATGAGAGAGCACAGACTCCCACTTCCCGCCACAGAACTGGGTTGCACTGCCTTGGTTACGACCAAAACGGTGTGACTTCTATTCCAACTTCAGACGTCTTCCTGTGCAGGATTCGAATGCTGCCACGTGAACGGCTACAGTTTGAAGGCATCCGGAAATTGACCACTTCTTGTCTTGACATCTTGTCCAGTTTGCTATTCAAACATTTATGTGCACATGACATTTAGTGGCCATCAAGTCTGCCTAGCAACAAATGATGACACAAATATGTCATGGAAAAAAGAACCCAAGCACAAAAAAAAAAAATCATCCACGCTGCTGCGCTTGGTAGATTGTTTTATTTGAATTTATGACGTTTTATAATGAATCCCGGTGGATTTTTTTTGTCATTTCTGCAATTTATAACATTGCAAATGGGGCACATCAAATGGTTGGCGCCTTATCAATTTCTGTGATAGAAAAACATCACTGATGAGGCCACCACCACATAATGAAAATGCACTGAATGTGTCTGCAGTTTTATGAAGTTGTTTTTTAGACGATGATGTTTGGACTCTCCTTTTTTCACTTTACTGCTAATTTTTTTTCCCACCTATACATGTGATATTTGGTGTCTCATTTGGCTGCAAATAGTGAATGCTGAGGAATGCTCAAGTCAAGCATTTTGGAAGAGTTATTACATCCCCTGACGGCAGATATAAACAAATACTAGCATATTTTTATATCCCGTCATGCTTCTTTTTTTCTTTTTCTTTTTTCAAAGGTTGCTGCAGGAAGGATTGGTTGGAGGCAGTTGGAAGTCAAGAATGAACATGATGCAAAAAAAAAAAAACGACTACTGTGTGTGAGTCTCAAGTTTCCACATGCCCGCGTGAGTCACTTCAGCTCTGTCCAAAGAATTCTAGCCGTGTTCATTCAAACAGGTGCACATTAGGGCTGACACCGCATGGGCCAGTACGCTGACTTATCACAGATAAGTGCTGGGGTTATCAGTGACAGCCAGGTGGAAGTATTCCGGGGGGTTGTCCCCTTGCAGGCTCCTGCTGGTTTCTCGCCGTCTGGCAGACAACGTTGTCCTCTTTTCGAAGCTCTCTCTGCCTTCGCCGCGCTTTTCTAGACTGGACACGATCATTTCTGCCAGGTCCTGCTGCAGTCGCTGGAAGTTCTCCCTGTGACCAACGACGTCATTAAGGTTATTTCACATTGTTTTCTGGATGTTAAATGATATGCCTGGAACAAATAAGGGATTCATTACAAAAAAACAAAGTTCAATTGTAGTTTCCTTCCTTGGCACCAAGATGGCGCCAAAGCAATGCTTTTATATTCAACAGGCTTTAGGTGCGTTTTGCAGCAACTAACAGAGGATCGGTAGAAAGAGTTGAAGCGAATCGGGAGCACGTGGGGAACATCCTGCCTCTCTTATGTAGCATCCAAATGATTCAAAATGTCCCTCCGTGTGATAAAATCTGAACTTCAATTTCAATAATGGGCAACTAATGACAGACACAGCAGTCAACATTTTGCGATATGATCTTGCATTTCTGTCAATATTATATTAAAAGACACATTCCCCCCTTCCTCCATCCCCCATTGTATCTCATTGGTAAATGCAAGTGTACCCTGGTACAGTTAACCGCCCTCCATCGCAGGTTCGGGGTTCGCAGTCCCACCATTTTGCTCATTCATTTTTAAAGTTTTTTTTTATGTACAGTTCACGACTCAATTTTGGACTGCCTGCTGTTTATTTTGAGTGTAATTCCACTGTTGGCCACTAGATGGTGGCAGAAAGGTTCATTTTATAATACAGTGGTTCCCTCGCTATAACGCGGTTCACTTTTCACGGCCTCGCTGTTTTGCGGACTTTGGTTAGTGCAATTTTGCATGCTTTTCTGTTGTTGTTTTGCAGTAATGTACCTATATTATCAAATTTCTGAAGGTTTGATTGAGAATGCTTAAACAAGAGAGAAATGTGAGAAAATGTAAATGCTTCAATGAGAAAAGTGTATAATAGTGTTAATAAATGTCAAACACAAAGCTTACGGATTTCATTTATCGCGGGTATTTTTTGGAACCTAACCTGAAATGATAACAGTTAGTTTGGAAAACACAAGATTTGTTTGCTGTAAACACATAGAGGGATCGGTACACTGTCAAGATGTGTCTTATCCATTTATTCTGCTCTCTCTTGATTATGTGTTGTAATTTGTTCGTATTATTTTATACATAAAGATCTTATTTAAAAAAAAAAAAAAGAAAGAAAGGGGTGTATTTCATTTTAAATATGAAATTTCTATCTTGCATATTTCACTTGTTGCAGGGGTGTTCTGGAACATAACCCCACGATGGATTACTGTGGTGGTTAGATTGTTTTAGTTTTTTTCATTTATTTGAGTAACATCAATTAAAAAAAAATCTAAATCAAATTGTTAACTTACGCTGTTGGTGGTGTAGGTAGATTGTATTTGCCTCCAGTCACTCCAGTTAACCAGTAAGTCATCTCTTTACCTTTGCCCTGTGAGCCGGTAAAGAATTAACCAAAAAGAGTGTGATTGATTCCTCTCCGCAATTGGTGTTCAAGTCAGCAAGGTGAAAGCGCAAGCAGCTCACCTTCAGGTACGTCTCTCCTCTCTGCTCATACTCAAATTGACAATCAGTCCTCTGCAGGATGTTGATGGTGGACTGACTCACGTGGATTCTCAAAGCTGGAACAGGGACACGGGAATGATACGTTAAACCACTTTGCGGCAATTGTGTGTCTTCATATACTGCACGCTAGATGGTGGTGTGTGTGTGTGTGTGTGTGTGTGTGGTTTCTTACGCAGGCCCGTGGACTCCATTCGGGATGTCGTGTTGACTGTATCACCAAATAGGCAGTAGCGGGGCATCTTGTTCCCCACCACTCCAGCAGCACAGGGCCCTACAAAAATATACATTCATGTCATTCGTTAATTGGTATAAATCTGTTTTCATCATGGATTGTAATGAATCATGATGGGGTTTTTTTGTTATACATAATTTGCTTTATCAAATTACAGTACAGTAAGGCAATAACATTTGTTTTGGGGGCAACCGTCGGCAAAAAAAAAGAAAAGAAAGTGCTCATAATACACTGCACACCAGGAAAACATCGATAGACTTATGGACCTCAGGACCAATCCCAAGATTGTCCTATCTAAAAAAAAAAAAAAAAACTTAGGTAACAACAATTTAACAAAATCCCTATGTGACTGAAGTGAAAAAGGTCATTACAATCATGAGGCTGATGGCGGCTGAAGGACAAAATGTCAGCTAAAAAAAAAGAGTGATATCGCACCACGACTACTCACACACGCTAAATTCAAGTTTACAAATTGCTGGAATCGCATCTAATTACTGAAGTCTACTTTTACTGTGATGATTTCCAAGACCAAAACGGGACAGCAAATGTTTATGTTTAAGACAAAGGAAAATCCAAGTTACTCCTAAAAGTAGAATGTAATTTCTTTAGCATGGGAAAAATGATAGATTTGATATTTAAAAGTCAAAGTAAAACAACAAACCAGACATGAGTGTAATAATAATACAGAGCGTATTTACAGTGCCAATCGGGTACAGAGCTATCCGACGATCGCCATCTGATAGCTATTCCATTAACAACTCGTGAATTGACTTGCTTTGCATATAATTTTGCACTTTACAATTACGATTTTGCACTCTGTTAGTCAAACTATTGTACGTCCAAATATTGTACTCGTTCTCTGTCAGTTCTAAAATATTGTACTCCACAACACTGGAACACAGATTTTTAAAAATGTTTTTTTTTTAAATTGGTAAATTGGTGATGTTGTACTTTTATGTTAATATTCTTTGTGCTGTGTCCTTCTAATGTGAGTTGTTTAGACTTCTATTGTTCTAAATATGAACTTGCTTGCTCTTTGCTGAGGGATTAAGGACTATAGATGAAAATTGGCATTGCTGCTAAATCTTGTTTTTGTACACAGTAGTTGTGTGCAATGCTTTTCTTATTTTTTTTAATGTAATATCCATGAGTCAAATCCCTCAAACGATCTGCCTCACCTGAATGCACACCGATGCGTATCCACAGAGGAATGCCAGGCAAGTGCTGCAGCTCAAACGTCCCAACGAATGACAAGATGTCCAGCGCCATGTGTGCAATGTCCACCGCATGCCTGTCGCCGTTGCGTTTAGGCAGACCCGACGCCACCATGTAAGCGTCGCCGATTGTCTCAACCTGAAAACGAGCATGTGATCGTCAGTGTCCTGGTTCGAGATGAAATGAAGAGCAAAAAAGTACGTCTGGAAGACTCAAGATAGGAAAGATGGACACCTTGTAGACATCATGGCCGTCGAGGATGCTGTCAAAGTTCTTGTAGATCTCATTGAGCATGTCCACCACCTCCATGGGAGTGCTGTGGTGGCAAAGTGTGGTGAATCCAACAATGTCGCTGAAATACACCGTCACCTCTTCATAGAGCTCCGGCTCCACTTTGCCCGTCTCCTTCAGCGACCGCACCACTGGGCTGAAGAAAGAAGTATGGCGGCTCACAAAAAATGTTTTCCTTCCGTCCCACATTTCAGGTGTGAAATACAAATCAACCCACCCAGGAAGCAGCATGAAGTTAAGGCGGTCTGCTCTGTCCCTCTCAGCCTTGTACAAAGACGTCCTCTCCTCCACCAGATTCTCCAAAGTCTTGGAGTACATCTGGAGCCGACGGATCAGGTTGTCCATGTATGTCTCGGTGGCTTGGTTGTGCAGGTTGCTGACACCCCCAAAAATGTGTTTACAGTACAGAAGAAGGATAGCAAAAGATTGTCACAGGCAAAAAGTTAGAGGTTTCCAGGTGCCAGCTTTTGCGAGTTGTGGAGGTGGAGACGATTGACGTAGACATGCGAACGGTGACATACCTGAAAATCTTACCCAGAGTTAACTCGATTTTCTTCAAATCGGGCCTCCGTTCTGGATCTTCATCCCAGCAGTTCTTTATCAGCATGTGCAACTGGCGTAACACACACAGGTTTGTTTTACTATCTTTGTGGGGCCATCTCATTGACATCATGTATTTCCTAGCCCCTTCCCCTAACCCCAACCATCAAAAATGAGTGCCTAAAAATGTGTCAATCTTCCCAGAGCATTACTGGCATTGCTGCATGCAGCACAGTCAGGAAGAGGAAAGGCGATCATAATTGTGAGGACATTCATAGACATAATGCATTTCCTCGTCCCTTCACTTTTCCCCAACCATCAAAAATGATTGCCTACCCTCATTCCTTACCCTAACCTCAACCATAACCCAATTCAAACCTAAACTCTAAAACCAAGTCTTGACCCTCAAAAAGAAGTCTAAACTTGTGAGGCCCAGCAAAATGGCCCCTCAAGGACGGGTGGGCCCCACAACTCTGTGAAATCCCGATATATTGGCCCCAATATGTAACAAAAACAAGACCACACACACACACACACCCGTAGACAGTTATAAGGAACTAATTTCTGTACTTGATTTTAGATCTTATCAGCACTCTCCTCATTCTTGCACCAGTTGAATTCTCTCACCTCAATATCTTTCTCTGACACGCCATCAAAGTTGAGTTCTGGCCTAAAGACAGCCGACCCACTGGGAAACTGCACCCTGAATATCTTCTCTGATAAATGAGATAACATTGATGTCAACATGCTAATCTGAATCACATCAGCAGTTACACATAAAAGAAGGGAAAATAGAAGATGACTGTCTTGGATCATTTCTATTGCATATTTTTTTGTCTGTCAGTTTAATCAGAAGAACATTTCAGAGGTCAGTGATGTTATAGTTTAGGGTGTCCACATGCAGAAAAATCGAAGCATGCAAGGGCCATAGTGACATTTTTGGACTTTTATCAAGAACACTAAAATCTTTTAATCAAGCAATTGTCTATAGTTTATATATATATATATATTTTTTTTTGTTTTTGTTTTGTTTTGTTTTGTTTCAAAAACTGCTACCCGAGCAGTTTTATAAAAGGCACATAGTTTAGGGTTTGGCAAGATTTCGGCATGCTGTAAACCCTCTAGTAAATCTAATCCCATCTCTACATTCAGAATCAAAAGAGCAGCAATCTGTTGTAAACAATCATTTGTGAATCATTCATATGATACCATTTTTGCTTTATTAGGGGTGTCAAAATTAGTGAATTAATTTTGAGGTAGCCCCTTCAGAACTGCATTTTTACTGCTGGGCGAATGTTTTTAGTTGTTATAGTGGACGCCAGGATAATATGGCTGTAACATGTTGTAAACTTTCCAAGCTTATATGCAACATTTTTAACATAAACATCCTGCAAATCAACTTGTGATTGTGATTGGTTAGTTACTAGTTAAGATCCAATCATGAACCAGAAGTGTTGACATCATCCATATTTGGACACGCAAATATGTCAAGTCCACTGGGACCATCTGGGTCTGAAGGGGTTCATTTTAAGTTCCTTTAACACCACAATTTTTTTAAACGTGCGATAAATGATCATGTGTTTTACAGTAAAGAACATATTTTTAATTGTAACAAAATGTTATGAATTATTATGAAATTACTGTATCAATGACGAAAAGATGCGGCCATATTTGAATTAATTTATTAATATAATTATGATTATTATTATTAAAACAAGGTACATTACATACACATTTAGTCCAATTTTTTCAATTTAATTAAAAAATGTCATCAGTCTTTAAAATAAAATAAATGAAAGGGGTTTTCTATTAGTTAAACATTTTTTCCCCACTTTTATGTTAACTAGAGTATGAAACTTAGAAAAAAATATATTTTATTGTACATTTAGAACAGATAAAAATATGCAATGAATCGGGAGTTAACTATTGAAGTCATGGCCCTGACACTCCTAATATAAATATATATATCTTTATTCACCACAGTGTTATGTTGTTACTTGTTTAATTGTAGAAGTTCATTAGCATATTTAGGAACACTGCAGTATATGAAACAAATTTAGTAATAGCAAATGTCATTTTTAACATGTGCCATGGGCCGCTTCAAAATGGATGGTGGGCCACAAATGGCCCCCGGGCCGTCGATTGGACACCTTGTTATAATTCATCCCAAAGGTGTTTTCCTTCTCAGCATTCAATTGCCCAAAATGCCCGAGTTATACAATAGATTGATGAACTAATCAATACCTTCAGGACTCAAGCAGCACTGCGTATAGAATGCAGCCTGCCTCAGAATGATCTCATGTGCGATGATGCCATAGCTGTAGACGTCCCCTTTTTGAGATACCCCATTTCTACGGAGGTGCTCCGGGGCTGTCCATACATCTGAGGGTACAAGAGAGGAGCTCTGAATACAGTACATGATTACCATCAATAATCAGATATCGATGGCTCACTCCTGCCAGGCCTGAGGATGGTGTGGCAGCCGAAGTCGGTGATCTTGACCACCATGCGGTTGTCCACCACGCAGTTGGTGGACTTGAGGCGCCCGTGGACCTGGATGTTACTGGAGTGGAGATATGACATGCCCTGGCGAAAGTCGGGAAGAGCTCCCCTTAACGTTTGCTGTCTAAATTCGGCAATGAGGCTCAAACATGAATCATTATACTGCCATACCTTTGCTATGTCATACATGACTGATATTTTAAACTCCATGTCCATGAAGGTTTCATCTGGGTAGGAGATTCTGTCATTCAGAATGTACTGGAAGAATAAACAGGTGAACACTTTCAAGACAGACAAAACAATCAGCCACGGGGTTATCATAGACCGATGATTCAAGATAAGCCTTGTGGGAATGACTAATCGTAGTCAACGTCCAAAAAGTTCCCAAACAGCATTCAGGCAGGCAATCGCACTTATTGCTTAAGCCTTGTAATGTTCTTCAAAGTGTGTCAGCCATAACAAACCAACAATAAAAAGATTGTGCGAAATGGAAAAAGGAGGTTATCAAAGTGTCATAAACAATGTAATCGCGCAATCAGTCACATCTGCATTGCACTCATTGGCCATTCCTTGTTTTGTTCCCACACGCCGGCCATTACGTTCAAACGCGTCTTACTCAAATTTGATCCGATCAGTCAATGTTGCTGTGAATTCTGTGATCATTCTTGTATGAGAACTTTTGATGCTAACACGTACAGTATTTTGACACATCAGTATTGCGTAGCTTCATTAACCCATTCACTGCCATAAGTTCATTTAAAAATGAGGGGCAGGAGGCGATAACATTTTTAAAATTGTAATTAATCGCATGACTTCACTAGTTAACTCGCGATTGATCACAAATTTCATATCTGTTCTAAATGTTCAATAAAAAAATCTGTTTTCATACTCTTGTTAACAAAAGTGAAAAAAATGTTAAACTAATAGAAATAGTTCAAATAAATTTTTGATGTTTATAGCCGTCAACGGCAGTGAATGAATTAAAAAATATTAAATATTATTAAAAATTCGGGGTTTCAGGCGATGAAAGTTTTTTATTGTAATTAATCGCATGACTTCACTAGTTAACTCGCGATTGATCACAAATTTCATATCTGTTCTAAATGTTCAATAAAAAAATCTGTTTTCATACTCTTGTTAACAAAAGTGAAAAAAATGTTAAACTAATAGAAATAGTTCAAATAAATTTTTGATGTTTATAGCCGTCAACGGCAGTGAATGAATTAAAAAATATTAAATATTATTAAAAATTCGGGGTTTCAGGCGATGAAAGTTTTTTATTGTAATTAATCGCATGACTTCACTAGTTAACTCGCGATTGATCACAAATTTCATATCTGTTCTAAATGTTCAATAAAAAAAATCTAGGTTTTCATACACAAAAGTGGAAAAAATGTTAAACTAATAGAAATAGTTCAAATGAATTTTTAACATTTATAGCCGTCAACGGCAGTGAATAAAAAAAAAATTTAAAGAAAGAAAATATTATTAAAAATTCGGGGCGTCAGGCGATTAAAGTTTTTTATTGTAATTAATCGCATGACTTCACTAGTTAACTCACGATTAATCACAAATTTTATATCTGTTCTAAATGTAAAAAAATATATATAGGTTTTCATACTCTTGTTAACAAAAGTGGGAAAAAATGTAAACTAATATAAATAGTTCAAATGAATTTTTGACGTTTATAACCGTCAACGGCAGTGAATGAGTTAAGAACCACACCGAAATAAGAACAGCTCTTAATGTGGTTCTCCAAGTTTTTCTTGAAGTGACAGCCAAACACGATTCTTTATCGCCCATTTAGACACGTCTGCACATTTGGGTAGAAGGATAATGGGCTCCAGAATCCCCCAACACCACCACCAAAAGGATCAAGTGTGTGTGTGTGTTTTTTTTATATTTTTTATTGGTAATGATGTCCTCACCCTGAGGGATCCCCTCTGGCACAGCTCAAACACTCCAAACACGCCATACTCAAACTTCACCGTGCCGTAGAACTTTGTCAAGTTGTAGTAATCGATACGCAGCAGCTTGAAATAAACACACAAAGACAAGTTGAAACCTCACAGTAACATTTTCCCTCCAAATTAGCAAAAATGTTCTCCATGTATTTTGTATATTCGTGCACAATAGATACTGATAATAATAATAATATTATAATGTGTGGGTGAATAAAAAAAAAAGTCTTACAGTGTTAAGTTCAATCTTCTGTTCCTCTGTGAAGTCTCTGTCAGTTTGTCTCAGTTCTTTCAAGATAACCGGCTAAAAAAACACACACACACACACGCACAAGCGTTGAAGAGTGTTAACATTTTGTACCTTTTACGTTGCATTCTTTATGGATGTCAAATTAGTTTTTTGTAACCTTTTTGTCATAGCGGCCTCGATGTGAGTAGAACGTGCTATCCTTCCTCTTGTCTTCATCAATCTGTTCCATGCAAACAAACATGTATAAATAATGACAGTAACATGGCTCGGTGCCATGAAAGTAATAAATAGCAACAAATGACTGCCGCGGCCACGCCCATCTCATCTCAAATCGTAAGGACTTTTACCTTGAGGGAGACCTCCTTCTCATCCAGCGGACAAATCAGGTGAGGGTTGATGTGAGACCACTTTTTCTGCATTTGACGTTCTTTTCGGTTCTGCCTGGCGTGAATTGCATTCGCAAGTGAATTTTGATCATACGCGTCTGCGCACACACGCAAGCACACACTGCTTCCTACTTGTAGAAGATGAGCGCGATGGCGGTCACCACGACAACACTGACACTCAGAACGATCACGATCACGTCCTGCATGTCCAAGCCTGCAAGCGCACGCATACGAAATGCGTAATCACATATATAGGAATGTGAAAAGAGGTGAATTAATTCAGTTAAAAGTGGAAATTTACAGGAATTTATGAAAACAATCAGCATTCAATTAAAATACCATTTGACATGGTTGATCATGATCTTCTCTTCGAAAATGTATACTGATTTTTCAACTCTTTTCTTCATCAGAGAAGTCGATGCCAGGAAGACTTTAAGATTATTAACAAAGGTGTACCGCAAGGTTCATCTTTAGATCCTCTTTTATTCTTTACCTTCGTCAAATACCTCCCACACATTTGTTTTGACTGTCCATTTTATTTAAACAGTATACTGACTAGGAATGTGAATTGCCTAGTACCTTGTGATTCGATCTGTATTACGATTCATAGGTTGCGATTCGATTCGATACCGATGATGCCCAACTCATAAGTCAATTATTGCGATTTTAGTTTTTTTTTAACTCAAATTTGTGTACTTCAGGCTTTTAACTGTGAGCCACTGTATTTAACAAACAGGTTGCAGTCTGTTTCATGTTTGAACAGTATTGAAATAAAATGTTAAGGCTTAATGTTCCGTTAATATAACATTCTTCCATTCTTCAAGTGTGAACCCTAACCCTAAGTAAGACATTTTGTTGAATATTTCCATCAAAAAATGTTTAAAAATTGATTCGGCTGCATATTGAATCTCTATGAGAATTGAGCACTGTAATATTGCGATATATTGCCGAATCGATTTTTTAACCCCCCTAATACTAGCAGTAATATGTTCTTTTTTTTGCCTTGACCACAAAACTGGCATATTAATTAGAATTTCTGTGATGACACAGTACTAGAAAATGTGGGTTAATTTAAAAATGTAGGCCTTTGGGGCTAGATTCCCACACCTCATATTTATCTGAAATTATTATCTGAAACAAAATACGTAGTCATCTAAAGTCACTATATCACTTGGTTGAATGTTTTTCTTTGCAACACTATTGTTGTTGTCAATCTTTGCCATCCTCTTATGGTCTGGGTTTTGGTTTGGGTTATTTGTCTTCTTTTTTTCCCATGTGTGCCTTCCTTTGTCAATGTCTTGTCAAGTTTTGTTATGGCCATGGTGCTCGTCATCCCGGTCCCTGGTGTCACCCAATCAGCTCCCCAAGCCACATGTGTCTGTCCAGGTGTCTCTCATTGTTTTGTTACTATAGTCGGGTTTCCATCCCAAAATCTTGAGATTTGTACACGAATTTTGTTCAAATGCGCAAAACGAACACGCCACTTTTGCTCGTTTCCATCTGCTCTTCTTTTGCGAATATGCGCAGCGAGATGTAGTGACGGAGCTTTGGGACAACGGGGAGTTCCAGGTGGGAATGTTGGTTTTGACGGACTGAACGGAAGTAGTTTGTCTTGTTGGCTTCCCTCCCGCATGTAAGTGAAGTGTGTCGTTACATTGAGAGCTGATGTTAATAAAGCCATCTAAAATTGCATTCATGTTTTTTTTCTTTGATTAATTATAAATATATATTATATTAATTATTTTTTTCTTTCATTAATTATAAAAATAATCGATTTTCTTCATCTCCCCAAACATATCTTACTTTATCATCCGCCATTTATTGTGACTACAATAAATACAAACTTGCAGTCGCTCTTTCGCAAAACCTGTTTCCACTTCCAAAATGCGCATTTTCCTTTTTTCGATACGCTTCAAAAACCACCCTCTCCAAGCGTAAAAAAAGTTTTTGCGAATTTTGGGTCTTTTTTCAAATTTCTGCCGTTTTCATTCAGTGTCTTTTTTGCAATTCCTATTTTTAATCGCCTTCTCAAGAATTGCGAAAAAGAAACTGAATGAAAACGGCAGAAATTTGAAAAAAGGCCCAAAAGGTGGAAACGAAGAAACACAATTATTTTTATAATCAATAAAAAAAAAAAAATGACTGCAATTTTAGATGGCTTTGTTTACATCAGCTCTTAATGTAACGACACACTTCACTTACATGCGGGAGGGAAGCCAACAAGACAAACTACTTCCGTTCAATCCGTCAAAAGCAACATTCCCACCTGGAACTCCCCATTAACCCAAAGTTCCGTCACTACAGCGTCATCTCGCGGCGCATATTCCCAAAAGAAGAGTGGATGGAAACAAGCATAAGTCGCATGTTCGTTTTGCACATTTTCACAAAATTCGCATAAAAATTTCGAAACATTTGGATGGAAACCTGACTAATATGTCGTTGTCACACCCTTGCCATGTCCTGTCCATGCTGTTCCCTCGTCGTGTTGCTGTTTTAGTTGTTGCTTTGATTTATGTTTTTGGACATCGTTGATTTTGTTTTTGGAGTAGTAATTCGTTTGCCTTTTGCTTAATTAAATCCTTCTTTTTTTTTAACTGCATCGCTGCCTCGCTTCTTATTTGCTTTCTGCACTTGGGTCCACTACCACGCCATACCTGCATCCAATTTTTCTGGTACATCTTGGGGCAGCTCACTTCCTTTCCAAGGCAAAGCAGGATATTTGGCCACGTCTCTAGTTTCATTCCTCGACGTGTCAAATACTAAAAGAGTCTCATACTAAGGGAGAAATAACAAAATAACAACTCTCCTTCATATTCATGTTGTGATTCTCATGATTAAAGATTGTGTGAGTCATCTCACCTTGCCGGTAACAGTCGACGTGTAAATCACGGAGAAGTTAACGTCTCTGTCACCATACTCGTCCAGTACATAGTGGCCTCCCATACCTGCATGCAGCAAACACAAAGCACACAATTTGAACATTTAATTCAGCGATCCTTTTGCCTACCACTAGAGGGAGCCTGTGTAGCACTATTAGTGACAATGTACGGTCCTGGATCAAATTTTGGGCAGTTATTTTGTGTAAAACTAATCTCATATTTTTCAGTTTCTCTGTTTGATGTTTCTGCAACAATGTAGAAGCTGTTTAGCAAAAGCGGCTCATTCCCTGCCAAAATCGAGACGTACCGTAGAAGGAGGCATTCCCAAATGGGTTGTCACTGAGTGGGACGTCGTGAGCTCCTCGGTTACTATGGTTACTCAGCTTACTGAGCATCCTCTCCCTGAGCACTTTTCCAAACAGTAGCGCACCGTCATGATAGCCAGCAACATAGTCATTGATCTGTCATTGACAGACAGAACGTTAACTAATGCAGGTTGCCTACATTCATTGATTACGAGCAGAGGTGGCAAATCCGGGTCCAGTAAGTTAAAACCCTGCCACAGTTTGGCTTTAGCCCCGGGTGCTAGCTAGCTACCTCCCATGGTGCTTGTTTACCTTTTAGGGAGCTAGCTAGCTAGCATCAGGGGCTATAGCCAAACTGTGGCAGGGTTTTATACTTCCTGGACCTGGATTTGCCGCCTCTGATCACGAGGGTGTTTAAAATGCAGCTCACTGTGTCATTATAGGGCAAACTTGATCCGTCGTCGTAGTTTCTCTGTGGGAGAGTGATAACCAGCACGTCACGCATGACCTGGTTGGATGTCGTGTTGATATAATACTCAGGGCTGGAAGAGAGAAAATGGCTTTTTCAAAATCATCAAGATACTAAAGTTGTGTTGAGAAGTTTTGTGGGGGAAAAATTGAATCTGAATCATTTAGTGCTTACTTATAAATGTCCACGAGAATGAACATGATATCGGAGTGGATTCCGTCCACTTTGGACTTGATTGAAGCGACATCATCAAGACGGCCACAAACAATAAAAACTGAAATGAATAGATCAGTTGCGTCATTCTTCTTCTTCTTTTTTTTAAATTTACATTTACATTTTTTCTCCATAGGTTTGGCACATTTCTTGAAACTGAGATGACATTTTCAAAACTGCAAGCTCATTTGTGCACAAACTATCAGTTCATTAGCAAAAGCACATATCTATCCCAAAACTGCTCACACATGCTTCACTCCAAGTTCCTTTCCCAAACAAAGAGTCGGTACTGTCACAACTGCAAAAATCCTTCTCACTTGCTTTGGCTGATCTGCATTCCCTTAGTGCTTCTTAACTTGGATGATTTTGCACAACTCTTTGAATCATCTGCAAAAGCTCATATCAGCTCAAACAGCTCACCTATGTGTCAAAATCAAATTTCTATGTCATACAAGCAGTCAGTGCCCCCAAAATGCATTGTCCCGTTGGCATTCTGTGAGCACCACAAGTCAAAATCATTAGCTGTTTTGTCACAACAGCAGCGGTGCCGCTAACAAAATACAATTATATATAAAACTGAGGGGGGAAAAATCATTTTACAAGGGCAGTTTTCAAAGTTTGCAGTTTGACAAACTCCACTCACAGTCAAGGAAATTGCAACACTTTTGATTCACACAAAGTTACTTACACATTAGAGTGCAACAAAAGAAAGTGCAAGTGGGAGACAGCCGATCGACGTCCTGAACCACAGAGTTCCTGCTGTGTTAGTTACTATAGTATATCGCTCGTGTCAGCTGGAATCTTCATAACTGAGACCAAAAACATCTTGGAGCTACGCAAACAGTAGAAGTGGCATAGCTCAGGTGGTATTGCGGGCCGTCTCCCAACATGAAGGTTCCTCAAACCTTCTTTCAATTCTTTATTTGACTCTCTTCCAAGTATAAATATTACTCTAAAACGGAGTCAAATTGACTCTACAGAATTTACTGTTCAGTCACTATCGTCACCTTCCCCCTCTTGGCCATCCATACGCTGCTCTTTGTTTGGCCAAAGGTCTTCATCCACGTCGCAGCCGTTATTTTCCCTTGCAATGCTGCGAGGGAAAAAAACGTGAATGTCTCAACCATCCCCTACACTGATCCTCTGTGATATGCTAGACTAATTTTGACAATTGAGCAGATGATTTTGCATATTATGACTTACACATTGAAATCCTGCTGACATGTTTTGGAGAGGACAGCCATTAGACTGGAAAAACAACTAATCCAGCTCGATCAGCAAGATCTATCCATTTGGAAAATGTGCTAAATGTGGGCACATTGTGCTAACTGTAGGCTAAATGTACACAACCATATGCACAGATCCACTGAGGCAATTGAGACATGTTCTAAGACATTGGCAATTTGATGAAAGCAATGAGAAATGCCATTCAGTTGAGACTAATTGTAAGGTGGTGTAGGGATTGGTCCATGGTATTTTGAAAATGTCATCTCAGTTTCAAGAAATGTGCCAAACCTATGCAGAGAAAAACTGTCATCTCAAACCACACAACATATAAGCATGAATCATCGTGCTGCCAAGGCATGTGTATAATTTACATCACAAAGTAAGGCAAAATGTGTGAATGGATCTTGTTTTTGCGATTGTGTCATCAATGATCAACATGTAACTCTGCAACCACCGACAGCACTGCTGTGAAATTTGTAAAGGCTACTCACTGTTACTGTGTCTTTTCTCAGACATGAGCGCTTTCTTGAGCTCTTCCTCAGAACGTAGCATTTCTCTCTTTACCCTTGTAGCAAAGTTGGCAGAAGGTGCTTCCAGGGCATTGGTGTACCTGTGACCAAAGCAAGAGGATGAGAATACACTAACTCATAGCAAAGATGTCCTGGTCGCTCACCAGAAGCAATCCTCGGTGGCGTTTAAGATGGACTTCTTGTACACGTAAACATGCTCCCACTTTTTCTTGAATGACAACTCTGTCGCCATAAAGTGGGAGAACATGTCTGAGATCTTGCGTGCCGGCGGCAAGATCCGAGTCAGTTTGGGCTTGTAGTCGCAAGAGAGGCCAAAGCTCCCGGCGGAAATGATGGGCATACTCAGGGTCAGACCAATTTCATCACTGAAGAAGCAGGGATGGGAAATCAGATCAGTCGGTTGTCACGTTGCGTGAAGCACAATAACAGAGGAGACGCGTCATACTCACTCCACTAACTGGAAGGTGGCATACGTGCACGAAGGGCCCAGCATGACACATCCAGCTTCACCATTATGCTGTCGAAGGTTCAAAAGTGGTCAGAGGCATTTAAGCCAGTGGGTCACAACCTTTACTGAGCCAGTGCTCACATTTGACATAAAAAAAACAAACAAACATCATGGCACGTCACCGAATAAATGAAATCCACAATATAAAAGTACCCTTGCACCCTAGACATTAGGGCTGGATATTGATTCTAATTTCCTCAATCGATTCGATTTCGATTCACAAGTGTTCAGTTCGATTCGATTCACTTCAATTCAACCCTATATTGCTTAATTATGGAACATCAATTCTTCTTAAATATCAAGGACATGATAAAAACGGCATAAACATTAAATTCCAAATATAGCGGAAACAGTAACTGGTTAAATTATTTAGTTTATTAATGAAAATAACATGTGTTATAATCACTTAACTGTTGCACAAACATTGACATGCTCAAGGATGAGATGAAAATATGTCCATAATTCTAATTCACTAATAGTAAATATAAATTTAAAAGCTTCAGAATTGTCTGAAAGTGCAATAAGTCAAGTCTTACATAAATGTAAGAAAATACTTTTAAATTCATGTGAACAGTAAAATTCAAGAAAACAGCACACAAAAATTGGACCTAAAATTCTGTTTTCTTATAAATTAATGTGAAAAAAGAGATATTAAAATAATCGATTCATGGTTTTAGGAATCGATATCAGGCTCAAAAAGGACAATCGATTTGATATTGATTATTCGACGTTAGAAAATACAGCCATACTATTTTTTTTATAGTATTTTAAAAAAAATACAAACACATTTAAACACAAGAGCTTTTCATTTCACGATATCTATAATCCTATCCAAAGATGTATATTTAAAAAATCAACCTACAGCCGTCGCTTTCTGTCAGTGTGAAAAGCAGGATTGAAGGGGATTGACATTCAAGAATGTTCAGCAAAAACGAAGGTGACCTGAAAAATTCTCACTGATCTGTATATAATACCGCAGAGCCGTATATAGCGAGAGTTTGAACCTTACCACTCGGAAACTCCAAATTATGACCGAGTTCTGTTCATGGGATTTTGTTGTTATAGCAAAATTGTATGCTACGTAATTGTGTAGATTCTAAGACAACCTGCTAGCGGACATTAACGCCCATTTTAAGTGTTAATATTTCTTGCCATTCACAAATCCTTCGGCGCTGTCCGCCATGTTGCAACTTGAATAGTTCTCTCAACTCGGAAACTTGGGTATCAAAATGTATTCCCAGTTGTCCAGCAGAAAATACGACATGAGGGCGCGTTCAGGTGCAATTCTCTTCTCGACATGTGGTATTTACCATAATTTCTATATCACATGAAGGCAGTGTAAGTATAGGGGCAACAAGTGGACGTTATATTCTGCTTTGAAGACCCCCTTTTTCTTTTATCGCTCAGTTCCTTAGACCTGGCAGAGGCATCTTTTGTTGAATTACAGGTTCTTTCATTTAAAAAAAACTTACAAGTTTCCTCCTGTAAACATCATTAAGAATACAATTTATACATGTATTTAAGGCAAGTTTTAAAATGACTGAAGTCCTCTTGCTTATGTTTAACAAATTAAAAACATCATAAATCATGCTGTTTCTACTAAGTACTGTCTCAAATTTCGACACTGTAAATGTATAGGATCGTATGCCGAGAAACGTTTCTTGGGAGTAGTAATATGGTGGCCTCGCGGCTTCAATAGTCTTGGCCTATCGGCTATCCAGTCATATATACAGATCAGTGGGGGGAAAAACTAACTGAAATACTGCACTTCCTGTTTTCACTCTTGTTCTTTGGTCAAATGTTCACAGTGTAAAACTAAATTGTGTCCTGCCATGTAGTGGTCAAGAATTGAATTACACCCTAAATATACAGGCGGCAGAACAAAATAGATCATGAACTGTGCAACAAAAATCTGTGAAAGCACGGGATCGTGAACCCGGAACTAGTAGATTGCTGACCTCTAGTGTTACAAAAAGCATCATTTGTTCAAGAAGAAATCAACACCTGTTAATAACTTCAGTTTACTTAATACACGTGTCAAAAGACTTTTATATTAATTCTGGTGCGTTACATTTTTCTCAAAATTCTCATCAAAAGTAGCGGATGAGAAGCTAGTTTCTTTCTGCCAAATGAGCAACTGACCCTGTGTGCCGTGTACACCTTTTTTTCTTTTTTTGTGTGTATTGATGCACACTCACATGCAGCATCTTGAGTATGGCCACGCCCTCGCAGGTGCTGCTGCCACAGCCCTGCCGGTTGTACAGGGTGGTGTTGAAGCCATAGAAGTTGGCGGTCAGGGTGAAGCTTAAATCTGGAGCCATGGAAGATAAGACGTATCGGTATGTGAAGGGAGGAACAACATTTATGTCTTTTGGTAGCTGAGATTAGATCAATCCATTTTTGCCTTTAATCTGCCTTGTGAATAATTTCAAAGCATAAATGCAGCAATAAATAAGCGATGACAATCATGCTTTCACATGTGAGGAAATATTTCTTTGTTTCAGCAACTTCAGGTCCAAAAGTGGATCAAAACTTCATACCTTCCTTTCTTAGATATCGTTTGTATTTATTGCCCCGTAATTTGGACATCTATAATCATTTCCACAACCACAAATCGTATCATCTAAACAGAAATATGCTTGCTTGTTTTCTTGCCAGAATATAAATATCACTTCATACCATACCATTTCTAACTAAGCAAGAATACATTGATAATATTTTAAGCTCAAACACTGACAGCCTCCAACTAAACTGCTGCATTCTTCATTTCAAATGCTCGTCCAGGCGTTTACTGCGGCCTCTATCAGTTCTTCTCTGTTTCTGGGGGTTACACCCTTTAGTCTCCTCTTCGGGAGGTAAAATGCATTCTCTATTGGGTTAAGGTCCGGTGATTGACTTGGCCAGTATAAGACCTTCCACTTCCCCCCCTGATGAAGTCCTTTGTTGTGTTGGCAATGCTTTTTGGGTCAAACCCAAATGTCTTCATGCAGTATACAACAAAAACAAAGGAATTGACCATGCCGTTTTAATACTGTTGGAGGAGACTGTACCTAAATAAACACATACATTCAAACTTAAAGGGATACTTGACTCATTGAGCCATTTTCAGCAGTAAAAAGTTAATATATTGTCCAGAATTAATTTGCTAACTTTATTACTTTTCATGTACAATTAATACCTTTAATAACACATTTTTCTACTTGCTGTCGACTGAAGATGACATCACTTTGACAGTTAGTGAACTGTTCACACGTATTCTTTTCTATTTGAATAAACATAGACACAAAAAAACACTTGGCCAGATCACCCTTAAAAAAGACACCTTGGTTTTTATTTTCTGGTTAAATAAAAAATGTTGATTGGTTGATTGATTGATTATAAAATACCTGAATCCATAATAACATTTGAGGATTTCCTTGCTGTCCCATGAAAATCAGTTTGTTTTTAAACAACAACATTTATACAAAATGTTGGTGCAACAATGTAAGCAAAACGAATATAAATATTCATTCCTTACTATTTTTAATGTTCTCCTTGGTGTCCTCTTCAATGGCTCGCTCCACGGCAGCCTGCACGAAGGGCCGACTCCACTCGTACGTGTTGTCTTCCAGCAGCACAACGTTCATGGTGAATGGACGTTTGGAGGACAGGCAGTCATCCAGCATTTTGTTGCCAATCACTGCCATGACCAACATTCCCAGATAGGGAAAACTGTTCAAGCCACTCATCTTGATCCTCGTTTTTGTCTTGTCTGCAGTTCCTACATCTCAAAAGGAAAAATCCGTTCCAGTTCTTTCCAGATTTGAGTGTTTCCTGGGATTTAGTCCAGAGTGAGCAGCCAGAAGTCCGTTGATTCATCCAAATGAGAAAAATAACGAATTCAACTTTTTTGCTGAGATTTTGACTCTTGACTGAGTTAGCGTAAAGACAATGCGGAAGACTGCCTCCCCGCCAGTTGCTTCCCCAGTGAAAGCTTGAGAGCAATAATCCTCCGGCTTGATGTGCGGTTGTTAATGAACAACTGTATAGGTGACAGTCACAACACCAGTCAGGCCGAGGCAGGCGGGACCATGAAGACGCCCACAATCCATTCGGGCCAACACCGCACTGTCCCGCTAGCAGATTATTTATATGAGACTGAAATTCTTTACTGACATGGAAATCTCCACAAAATTCCTTAAAAATGCCAGCAACTGCCTGATCCACATTGTTTTGTCATTAATGGACGGAATTGTGAATACATAAGATGACTTATGTCAGAAAGAAATATTCTGAAGTTGTTGTTTTTTTGCTCAACGCAGAAGCGCTTGTGTGGTGAGAGGGACAAAGGTGACGGCAGGCTATAAAGACAGGGCTGGTGTGGAGCTGATAAACAGTGGATGCTATAAAAGTAGGGTGGATGAAGCCTGTAAAAGACCAAACTGCTTATGAACCGCGATGGCCAACGACCACTGTCAGAAGACTGAAGTCAAATTTTTAAGCTTTTTTGGGGGGCTTTCCAAGTATTTGAAATATAAAGTGCATTACAAATTAAATGTATTATTATTATCATTATTATTATTTTTATTATTTTTATTATTTTTATTTTACACATGCCTAGCAGCACTGAGGTCTACTGGAAGTCATGTAGCATAATTGACAGCAAGAAGAAGAGGCAGAGAAGGTCCTCAACAATATTTGTTGATCCCACAGAGCAGAGAGAACATGTCTCTGAGTATTGTTGTATGCTTTATTTGTACTGTATGTGTTGCTAAGTACGTAGCAGTTTCTTGAAGCATTATAATTAACACAGCATCTATGCTTTTCACATCTATGGCATTTTGCATTACCACATATGCAGCATATTTCAGAATTAAGGTAGAGAAGTTTTATTAAGTGAACTTATACAATATGCACTTTTTTACTTTGGTAAAGAAGTTCAGTCAGTACGTTTTACCAGAGTACTTATTGTATTTTAATTTTATTTTTTACAAGTAAATGTACTTCTTAATCTTCGAGTGTGCGTACATTCATCAGGTTCTGGCTTGATTACATCATTGGCAAACTGCGCCATTGACACAAAACCAAATGATCACATTGTGCGCATACCAGCGTTGAATCCACGGTCAACATTTCCTGTGAAAGCTTCTTGCTTTCTAGCATCAACTTGGCTTCCTGTTGAGCTACCACCTTTCTGCTCGTAAAGCTCTTGAGCAAACACCAATGACGTCGTAATATTTGGGTTGGCGGGGGTTGAACAGTCATTTCGACACATTGCAATTTCATGTGAAGAGGTCTTCCAGCTCAACGCGCCCTGGCTTGATGTTATCTAGAAGAGGAAACATTGACATGTTAAAAGGAACAAGGTTGGTTTATTGTCTCATCGCAGTTGTTTCATGGTAACCACATGCAATGAAGGCATGCTGAAACTGTTATAGTGTGCCACATTCATAAATAGAAATACATTTTGGAAAATAAATATGACAGCACAGTCAACCATATCAAAATGTTTACATTGCGATAACATTTATTGTATTATTTTACGTGATGCAAGCCTGAGCACAAAAACAGCAATACAATTTGCTGAATCAAGGACGCATCTGTACTTGCTCCTGCATTTGCTCATAACTTCGAACTATTTTGTTGACATTGGGATTTTTAACTACATTGTTGCAATATTCCTGGCGAAAAAAGAGCTGACGAAATTGAGATAAAATCTTCTCTTGCAAAACTCAAAGAAATGGTCACCGGAATGCATTGAAATGAAAAAGAGCATAGAGCCACTTCTACAGGAAATTTAGCAGTTGAAGAAAGAGACACAAGAAAAAGATCGACGCATTGTCATCTTGGAACAAAAAGTGGAGGATTTGGAACAGAATCTTCGAATCAACGATGTGATAGTTACAGGTATCCAGATTAAACCGCGCCGCGGCCCTCGAGCGAGAGCTGCGGCCAGCACAAGTGCAGTTGATTCTGACCAAGCTTCAGCCAACGAGACTGTCGAACAGCAAGTGACAATTCAACTCAGAGATTTGGGATTAATTGTGGATCCAGCGCACATCCAGATGTGCTTTTGGCTTCCATCTGGGGGGACACGACCACCGGCAGTTCTGATCGGGTTTGTTGACAGGAAGAAAAAGATTGCTCTTTTGAGAGATAGCTACAAGCTTAAAGGTAAACATGTCTACGTCAATGAAAATCTCACAAAACTAAATGCTGACATTGCCAGAAGGGCGCGACAATTGAAAAATAATGGATTTATCGAGAACACATGGACAAAAGACTGTCGGATCTTCATCCAAACAAAAGAAGACTCATCTTCTCAGAAGGAAATACGGATCTTGAAAAGAGTGGAAGAATTGGCGGAGTTTGAGAGACAAGAACTGCTATCAGTAACTCACATCATTAAATTGTGGATTATGTCTTACCCAAATGAAATTATTGTAACATATTACTAATTAAAAACTGGAGCGGTCATGATTTGAATGATGTAAATATAGCATATGATTACTTGCTGACACTGCCAAGGTTAACTCTTGTTTATACACCTGCATTGATAACATGTATTGCTGTTCCTGTAAGATTGTAAACGAGGGCTACTCCGCCGGGTGGGCTGGCCTTGGTGGGCGCTCAGGAGTATCCAAATCTAAGCATCATCGGATGCTGAACTGACCAGAATGGAGTGAACATTGCTGTGGACGCACAACGGGCAGAATGCAGAATGCCCATCTACTCGTCTGGAAGCCACAACATGTGTGAAAGCTGATCCAAGGTCAGCGAAGACGCGACCGGCGAACGAGCATGCGTTCGACTTGGCTGCTCGCCCGGTTGGGTGGGCCTATTTACTTTATAGTAAAGGTTGAAGTTATGCATGTAGGAAGCTGAAAGAGACGAGATTGAGGTCAGACTGCGATACGATCATTTCAGAAGCTAATGATTAGTTCCTTTATGGCGCCTCAACAATTTGATCTATCAATTGGCAGCCTATTAGTAAATCAGGCAAATAAGTAACTGAGTGACCTCTATGGCATCAAATTGTTAGTCTCACCTCGCCACTAATGAGAAATCACCCACCCACTCAGTCAGTCAGTGCCATGCATTGTGTGTGAGGACATGTCCCGTGTCCAATTTTGCAGCAAAAAGAGGTCATGCTTATTAATGTTGTGGCACTATCTCTTATTTTCAACCACACGTTTACTCACTCGTGATTTATGATTGCTAATAAAACACACAAGTGATTCCGATTTATCAGATACTTGCACAATATAATGAGTTCCAGTTTAAGAGCTGTTCTAGAAAAAAAAAAGTTTACAAAGATAATAGTGCACTATTGTGTGAGACAGTTATTCATTGAACAAAATGTTTACTATTGTGGTAGTCGAACTGCACTGCATCATATGGAGAGCTGTTTATGATATTTTGGCAATTTTGCTATATAATGTGTAGGGCAAAAAAATTACAAATGGTCCATGGGTTTTCTTTATGTTAATGAAAGACGCCTAAGTTGTCCTCAGGTCAGAATTTGAGTGTACAATTTTGTTTACCTATATGTTTCCTGCTGTGACTGGCTTAGCAACCAGTTCTGGACGTACAGTATATGACAAAGTCTGGGGTGGGCTCCAACTATTCGAAACCCTAATGATAGAATGGATAGTCATAAAGCTGTTGCTTGAACAACAATGTGTACTGTGGAAGAGTATGATATAGATATCATATTAAGTCACTTTTTGGGTGGATTCCAGATAATGGGGGCGTTTAATGCAGTAAACGCAAACAATTTAGGTTTAAAAAATGATTGGTTTGACTACAAAACACTCAGATGTTCATTGTTTGGGTAACAAGTGAAGTTTTACCTAATAATTATTACTCAATATTAAATAATACGAGTTAAATCATGTTCAGCATTACTATTATTCAAGTTTTCCAAACAAAGCGTTTTGACTGACTCTTTGCCAATCCAATGCTTCCCTCTAGTGGAAAATGTGACTCCTTGAAAACAAATTCAAGCAGGTTTATTTGGGGGTTTAAAATCTAATCTAAAATCAAAAAATCTGCCCAAAGCGCTTTCCAATGCCTTACATTCACCCATTCACACACATATTCACACACCAATCTTCATCTGCTGCTGCTGCCATGCCAGGTCCACTGGGAGCAAATCGGGGTTCAGTGTCTTGCTCAAGGACACTTCGACATGGACGGATGGGAGATGACCACTCTACTTCTGAGCCATGCCACCCACAATATTTGATTAATTGTTTCTTTCCCGTGTACGATTATTTGTGAAAATTCTTTTTCAGGTTATTTGAGTGTTTTGGAACATAAAAACAAACTTTATATAATTATTCACCAATTAAGATAAAACAGATTGTTTCACTGTCAATACAATTATTATCATTCTAATCCTAGCTATTTTTGCCAAATGTATGTAATGTATGTAATATTTTTATCTTTTATTTGTTTAAATATAAAGTGTAGTAAGAATGACATGAAACATTTTTTCCATTTTAGATAGATAGATAGATAGATAGATAGATAGATAGATAGATAGATAGATAGATAGATAGATAGATAGATAGATAGATAGATAGATAGATAGATAGATAGATAGATAGATAGATAGATAGATAGATAGATGTATACGCCCGACTGTCTTGACTAAAGGTCAGCTTGGTTGACAGGTGACCACGTGACCACTGACCACGCCCCAACATACCCGCCCCCTACCCTCCACCTACACCACCAAACCCCGCCTCGTTGTGACGTCACTTGTTGACCATCTTGCCTAAGATTGACTGCCGGCGGAGCTTGACATTGTAAAAAGAAACCCGAGACATTTCACAAGATGTATTTTGGGAGGTGTGACCTCTTTCCGATTGAATATCTAAACATCAGGGCCGTTGACGTGAAGGAAAGCTGTGGACAAACGAAACCTTTTTAAAACGGAGGAGGCGAATTCGTGAGGACCTCGTGCATTTATCCATTGATTTAATGATGCACATTCATTAAAGAGTGAGTGTGAGTGGAAGTAAAATTGCTGGAATTAAACGAGAAGGCAAGAAAAGAAGTAGCTCAATGGAGGTCGACAGTTCTGCGGACAGAACAATCCTGTGCCTGTTTGACGTGGATGGTACTCTGACGCCACCCAGAGAGGTGAGCTGCTTCTGGATGCCTCACTGGTTACTGGCCGCGACGAGTTGAAGTGTGCTGCATAATTGTGTATTTCGACTGGGAGACGTCTGCAAGCACGTGGCGTATATTTCGCCCCGCAAAGATATGACAATCGTACAGTTGCCTTCAGTCTCCTAAAGTCACATAATTAGCGTAGGTCTTTATCTTGCCTTTCTTGCAATGCAGCAAAGTCACATAGGCGTTGAATTCGGGTGTTATAGAAAAGCGCAGTAAGTAATGTCTACACATCACATCGACACATTAGATGTCTCAACATTTGATGAATTGATTCAAGGCTAATTTATGTAAGAAACATCTCGGAGCACACCACCAAACAAAAATGTCCAATAAAAGTCCTGTATGCATAATGATCTTTCAATTTACTCTGACTCAGTATCAAATATCTGCTTGTTTAGTAGAAGACCAGGGCTGCCTAGTTTGTATGAATGACAACAGCTCAACTCGATATACAGGTTGTACTTTCTGACGCCCAGTGGAAAAGCATTTTATTGTTTCGACTGTCACTCTATGGAGTAACAATGATACATCATTTTGTAAGACACCAGATAAGCACTGCACTAGATGGACACAAATATCAGGACACACTTCTGCAATCCATTTATTAATTAACCAGTGACTGACCCTGACCAGCCTCGATGTTGACAATTGCTCCTATAGAGACAATCCAACACCTTATAAAAAGTGTTTTCATAAGATTTGAAGCTGTTATTTTCTGACATTTTCAACCTAAACAATCAATGGCCAAGAATTTTTTTTTAATGATATGGTGTCTTTTTATCATGTATTTTCATTTTTCACCAATTGCGAGTGCGTCCAGAACGTATTCCCGCGATAAATGTGATACTTCTTTCAATAGTCAATTTCAGTTAATGTGATTTAGTGCTTTTCATATTTGCATCAATCAATGTATTTTCTCTGTCATTTTCAGAAAATAGACCCAGAGCTGGATGAGTTCTTCCAAGCGCTGAGAAGAAAAGTCAAGACTGGCATCGTCGGAGGGTCCGACTATTCCAAGATTGCGGAACAGCTTGGGGAAGGAGATGATGGTGAGTCAGTTTGTCGTGCACCTCAAAACTGCAAATAAGGAACCAGGTTATGTTTTTCATTCTACTCCATAGAAGTATATGACTTCAATCTGCTGTACAACCAGTTTAGCCGCATTTCACATTTTTCATCTTCTCTTGCAGTCATGCTCAAGTTTGATTATGTATTTGCTGAGAATGGCGCAGTGCAGTACAAAGATGGCCAACTCCGGTCAAAACATGTAAGTGGCAGTGAATTGGGGTTAAGAAGGTTGATTTTGGGTTACGGTTGAAGATTGATTGGTCAATCAACATGGATTCAACAACATTATGTCAACGTTGAAGTTTGTGTTTAAAAGATGACATTGCATCTACATTGTATTTTGGTTGAATTAAAACTTTTGAAAGGTCAATGTTAAATTATCGCTGAATCTAGGTTTGCCTTTCTGTTTTTAGGAGGGGGGGGGGGGTATTCTATGGACAGGCCTGCTATAATTATTGCGTAATCATACATATAAATATTGCATAATTGCAATTTTACATGATTGCAATTCCTTTTGTTTCAAGCAGGACAATTTCTTGTTATTTGAGGGACGCTGAATCCATTGAACTTGAGAGTCGTTAAAAATCAATAAAATACTCTTTTCTTTCAAAAAAAATATTTTGAGCAAGAGTATTTCTTTCTTTCTTTTCTTGAGAGAGAGAGCAAGAGTCAACACTTCTAAGTTATGATCTTACCGAAAGAGACATAATGCGCTCTCTCTCTCTCTCTCTCTCTCTCTCTCTCTCTCTCTCTCTCTCTCTCTCTCTCTCTCTCTCTCTCTCTCTCTCTATATATATATATATATATATATATATATATATATATATATATATATATATATATATATATATATATATATATATATATATATAGTTTTTTTTTTTTTCAAGACACTTTTTCTGAACAATTTTTTTTTTCCTGAACATGCTGGTGTTCATCCTGTTGCATGAAACTTCACTTCTTAGCCATTTCCAGGGCTGTAACAAAAAAAGTTATCCACCTAAAAGACCATCCTTTAGTATGATGTTAAGCTCGCCAAGACAAAAGTGGATATTTGTATCATTTCTGTGTGACACTCCTACGCAAAGTTCTCACTCTTTAGACCAGTGGTCCTCAACCCTGGTCCTCGGGGACCGGTATCCAGCCTGTTTTCCATGTCTCCTTCAGCTAACACAGGTGGGAATCGTTATCAGGCTTCTCCAGAGCTTGCTAATTAGCTGCTGATATGAATCACCTGTGTTGGCTGCGGGAGACATGGAAAACAGGCTGGATACCGGTCCCCGAGGACCAGGGTTGAGGACCACTGCTTTAGACCATAGCAGGTTTTGGAGGGTTCCCTCTTCCAACACAAGCTGATTCCAATCAGCAGGATCGTTATCAGGCTTGCTTCAGTTGTTATCATTTGCTTTTGTGCGGAGGCATGTGTTTGTACTTAGTGTGAGTACTTTTGCCACAAGACCAGTTATCCTGTCCATGAATATCTTACCGACTGAAAAGGTGAGAAACACGATTCCCATTTTCATATTTTTCATCTTGACAGGCAATCCAGAACCGTATTGGGGAGGAGTTGCTGCAGGAGCTCATCAACTTCTGCTTGAGCTACATGGGGCTCATCAAACTGCCAAAGAAAAGGTCAAACAAACAAACACACGCACGCACACACACACAGTATTTATCTGCATTCTTGTTATGCAACAATGCCACATTCCTCCTTCAATCATCGATGTCGACCTCAGGGCAAAGCAAGACTCAAAAGTCCAGCTGGCCAGGATTTATTGCGTCATACTTCCATTCATCCATTATCTGATTCGCTTATTTGCTGATTTTGAAAAAAAGTGTCCCTTCACAAAAGAAGGCCTCTCTATTTACAGGGGAACGTTTATTGAGTTCAGGAATGGAATGATCAACATTTCCCCAATCGGTCGCAGCTGCACCTTGGAGGAACGAATTGAATTCTCTGAAATTGATAAGGTAAAATACTGTTTTGGAACATAACTAGAATATTTAGCATCCATTTAGGACACTATATATTTTTTTATTTTTTGGGGGGGTTTATTTATTGTTTGTATCATATTTTTATATCCGTTTTTTATTTTCACTATTATTTGTTTATTATTATTTTGGCATTTTTGGTCCTCCGTATAATCAGGCCGTTCTCACTAAAGTAGCATTAGACAATGTGATGGTATTATTACTTGACTACACTTAATTCATGAGATTAGTTTGTCATACATCTTTGTTGATTATATGAAAACCTAATACTGAGTCTTTATCCCTTGTGGCCGCTGTTTAGCAAACGATACAATGTATAGAGTTAGACAGTATGAAACGTTAAGTCGCATAACCTAATCGGTTCATATTTAGCATTTAAACAAACTGGTCTGTGATTCAGAGCGTTTAAACATTGACAGTCGACTTGGCTGCACATTGATGGATCACTCAAGTGAGCAGAAGACGTTTAACCCCTCAGCTTGGCGCAAAAATTCACTCCAATATTCTTTGGTCATGACATGTTTTAGGAGTTCAAATGATAGTAGTCAGAGCTTTATGAATTCCGTGGCACGTTCTCTGCTGCAACAATATGTTGTCTTCGCAGAGAGAAAAGATCAGGGAAAAATTTGTTGCTGCCCTGAAGGAGGAATTTGCTGGAAAGGGACTGAGGTTCACGAAAGGTGAGAGCGTCACAGAAAATGTTCATTTGCAAGAGAACATGTTCTGAGCTGTTATAGCAATGATTTATGATAGTGAACTATAGTATTTAATAATTGTTCACAATGACATTCTTAGTATAACAATACATGTGTATATTTGTCGTTCATCCAGATTATGTTTTTCTTTGTGGACTGAATCAACCATAACTGAACTGTTTTGGCTGTCTTTAACGCACGGTGGAGTGCAGTTCAATAAAAAAAAGAGCTTTATTATCCTTGTCCAGGCAGATAAAAAAATATATATAACTCTTATACAGGGTCCTTAATGTGAGGCCTTCAGCTATAGTCAGAATGCATATTCACTCCCCCGTGCATTAGAGGCGGAAGGCAAAAATCATCAGTGCCATAAATAGCATAGCTGCCTTTCAACAGGAAGTGCAGACATTTTATTGGCAGTAAAATGGTTTAACTCATTCACTGCCATTGACGGCTATAGACGTCAAAAATTCATTTGAAGTATTTCTATTAGTTTAACATTTTGAATTATGAAAACATAGCATTTTTTTAATTGTATTAGAACAGATATAAAATTGGCGATTAATTGTGAGTTAACTAGTGAAGTCATGCGATTAATTACGATTAAAAATTGTAATCACCTGGCGCCCCTAATTTTTAATAATCTCTTTTAAAAAAAAAAAGATTATTAAAAATAAAAAATAAATATGTTTTTCTTGTTTAAAAGAAAAGATAAAAAATTGGGGGCATCAGGCGATTAAAATTTGTAATCGTAATTAATCGTATGACTTCACTAGCTAACTCACGATTAATCACAAATTTTATATCTGTTCTAAATTTTGCAATTTTCTTCCGCAGTTCTCCGTCAATAACGATATGACAAAACGTTCAAAGAATATATTTATAATAAAAAAATATATAGGGAAAAAGTTTAACATAACTGTGACGTCATTTTCAGTTGACAGCAAGTTGCAAAATGGCCGTCCTCTAAGATGGATAAAAACAGGTGGATTTTGCTGCTTAATTCATATTCCACAAACGCAATATTAATCAGAATGCTGTGTTTAGACTAGGAGGAAACGTACAACGTAAAGGAGTTTTTGGATCTATAAATATAAAGTGTATCAGTACAGAGCAGCATGAATTTTGCATATTTTACTTTCTGCAAGTGTATTTTACGCAACCTGCAATTGCAAGTTACCAGTTACCAGTAAGTGATGTATTAATCTCTTTTTTATTATTATAACCAAAGAGAATACAAAATAATAATTCTGTATTCTTATGAAGACTTGTCAAAAAAGTATACTAATTGAACAATGGTTGTTATTATTATTGCGGCGTCTACAACTGCACCGCCTCAGTGGTTCATTTGAATATTTAATTGCACCACTGTGCAAATTCCTTTTATAAAAGTGGATTCTTTCATTTTAGAATGTTTTCTCTAAAACCTTCTTTACTTTGACGTGCTGGTGGATGGACTGACGTTAGACGGGCTGCGTTTGAAGTGATGAGGTCAGGTGAGGGTGTGTGTGAGGAAAGCAGCCTTCTGATTGGTTGCTTGTCCAACAGCTGCTGCCTTTGTCGCCCGGCATGATGTTCGAGGAGAAGAAAGGGGATGGGGCCTTTGTTAGAGGAATTATAAAGGTGGTGACTTAGTGAAAAATAATTTTAATGAGGAGTTTGTGAATGTTTTTTTTTTTAATTGTATTGTTCTTATTACTGCTGTCATCGTTGAACTGGTTGACTTGGTGGGTTAGGGTTAGGATTTGCACAGGATTTGCTCACATCTTCTTCTTTTTTATATTGCTCACTCTTTTGTGTTCTCCCTGGCAGCTGGAGCCGAAAGGGTGGAATTAAAACTGTCAATTAAATACAACCTATTTCAAATTATTTGAGCTTGTCAATATGCAATGCTGATATTTATCATCTTTCTTAGGCGGTCTCATCAGCTTTGATGTGTTTCCCGTTGGCTGGGACAAGCGGTTGTGTCTGGATCTGCTGCAGAGCGAAGGCCTGGACGCCATCTACTTCTTTGGCAATGAGACGTCAGATGTATGTTTCGTTTGTTTCATTTGGATACTCACACCCTCTGTTCTCACATTACACACAGTGTATGTAGACCACGTGAGCATATGCTCACTCGTCGGCCATTAAATTAGGTACGGCGGCAAAATCGAATAAGTAAGAAATCATTTTAAGACTAGTAGTAGGATGCCGTTGACGCCACTACAATCGCATCAAATTTTAATTCTTCTTCTTCAGTACAAAGCAAAGAGATTCATAATGTTGAATGTCAGCAGTAGTGTTAATTTTGTCAACGAAAACGAAACAAAAATAATTTCGTCAACACACATTTTTCACTGGACTAAAATTACACTAGACTAGACTAAAACCCTCATTAATAAACAATAACTGGGACTAAATTAGTATGCATTTTTGTCGACAAAATTGTACTTCACTTAATAAAAACTGGACCAAAATCTATGGACATTTTAGTTCATGAACAAAAACGAGACGAAAATTAGATGGTGAGTGCAACATGCTAACCGCTAACTAATGCTGGTTAACTTACTAGCTCATAGCATGGAGCCACAGTGTTCATATCATGTAATTGTGTGTGACGTTTGTCTGTCATCAAAAAGATGAAATAAAATTGTATGTGAAGTAATTTTAGATCCGAAATGTTCAACATCATCTGCTAACCAAAATAATAATAATAAAATACAGGGGTTAAATGATCGTCCTGACTAAGACGTTGGCAGTTGACGAGACAAATACAATTGTTTTCTTGGACTAAAACAAAGACAAAAATGCTAGATCTATAGTCGACTACGAATGGACTAAATAAAAACGGGATGAGTTTGACAAACTATGACAAAAACTAACAAGCGTGATTGAAACTGGACTAGAAGTGAGACTAAATTTAAATATGCTATGCCTCAAACGTCTTCTGCTAGAGACCAATTTCCTCGTTGGACAGTCGCAATATTGTTGACTCCACAGCTAAGATTACAAACTGAAGAAGCAATTTGGGTTAA
Organism: Leptonotus elevatus; assembly: GCF_054856555.1. Lineage (NCBI taxonomy): Eukaryota > Metazoa > Chordata > Actinopteri > Syngnathiformes > Syngnathidae > Leptonotus > Leptonotus elevatus. Next base: position 49,144,587 of record NC_141239.1, on the reverse strand, counting down.
AGGTGAAATGTTTCCACAAACAACAATTTGCGTTACCAGTACCTCATGTCAACCTTTGTGGATTGCAAGGACACGGATGACTGGCAAGCCACAACGTGAGTGTGCAGGTAAGTGTTAAACATGCAGTTTATCGTCGTCCTCAAATAACCCCGTAATACAAACAATCAGCTTCCATTCATCTTCGCTGTATGTAGAGTGCTAAAGCTTGCGGCGCATTTATGGTTTTAGCTCATAGGTAATTGCACTTTTGGAGTCAGGCTAGGTCGTAAACATTAGACATTAGTGAGAGAGTGGATGATCATGTTGAAGTGAAACCATATACAGTAAACAAATGGAATGATTTTATCACAGTTCCCCGTGTTTCATTATGTATCTTATCCACATAAAAAATACCTTGTTTAGCAGTTGAATAAGCCGTGAAATGCGTTTTAAGTAGCAAAATGTAATGGATGGAGGAGTTGAACATATGCCCACTAGGGGGAACCAGAATACACGATCATAAACAATGGCAGGATGGCCCGTAGGATTCGGATACAGCTGCAGAACATTAGATTGCCCAGGTTAGGGATGCTCGATTATGAAGAAAATATTCATCACGATTCATTTGATAATAATTGAAATCATGATTAGGACAATCTTTTGTTTTATGGTACACAACAAGAGATATCATTTTAAAATGTAAAAAAAAAAAAAAAAGTGCAAATACCGGTATATACATTTAGACGACTCAAAATTTGTGTTAATAATCTTTTATTTTTGTTTACAATTATGCCGATTTTGTCATTGTGGAATGTCATAATTGAAATTGTTATTGAATTTTGAGCAATTGCACAGCCCTGGCAGGTGTACCTAATGTTGTGGCCTGTGAGTGTACGTCATTTGAATTTAAATAATTGACTCTTTTTTTTTTCTACCCCCAAATTTTCTTGACAATAATATGCAGTCTCACTACTAGACCAAACACAGTATACTGGTTAATATTGCATTTGTGAAACGAAACCTTAAAGAGATCATATTAAAGCTTTTTTCTACATCATGCATGCTCCACTAATGCTCAGATGAGTTCGAAGAGTCCTGACTGTTTTACTCTAACTGCACCTATCCGCTTTTGTCTTCCTTTTATAGTAGAGTGTGCGGACCCCAAATGAATCCACCTTGTAAAAACAAATATTACACTTGAGGAAAAAATCCGAGGTCAGATTAAGAGTGTCTGACAGAAACGTAATCAAGCCGCATTAATCTTCCCTCCTTCATTGCTATTGGTCTCTCTTTTCCTTAGGGTGGAAACGATTATGAAATCTTTAACGACCCGCGTACGATCGGCTACACGGTCTCCTCTCCGCAAGACACTGCCAGCCTGTGTCGGCGACTTTTCTTTGATGGGCCGTCGTCGTGTGAATCCTAATATTATTTTCAGAGCTCAAAGTACTCTGCTGCTGAGTGGTTCTTCTAACTGTTGAAAATCAACCAGTGGATCAGGTTGGTTGGGGACTACTGAAAATGCACCTCTACTGATTTTATCCATATTAATAATGTGATTGCTTTAGGGGGAAAAAAGTACAAGAGAAAATTTGTTAAAGATGCATGTCTCACAAAAAATAACAGTGAAACAGTTCCATTTTCTGTATAGAAGATGGGTGGAAGATGATAAAGTTATTCAAAGGAAAAGTATTTCTTTTTAAGAGTTATTATAAAAAATATTTTAAAAAATCTACTGTATAATTCTAAATGGGGTGTAAAAGATCATATGTATTTTCTCCTTCCGGGTGCAAGACATTCCAGATTTGTTATTGCCTCTGTATTTATTGATTTATCTGCTTTTATCCATTTTATATTAAGTAGAACTGTATTTGAACCGACAGTGAATTAAGCTTCGGTGATCAAGTCACAATGCCAACTTGAATTCTGCATACTGTTAATTCAGTGATGACGGATTGTTTATCGTTTTACTATGTTGCCAAAAAGTCCAGAGGAATAATCACTACATTCATGATTAATAATGAAATGTTATTTTAAATGCCTGCCCCAGGCCCGTGTTAAACTGTCAACATATTAACCTTGAAAGTGATGACAAGGAGTATGTAGCCTGCCCTGTATAAAAGTCATTCATTTTGTTTTTTGTCATTGTCTGAATACATGGGTAACTAATAAATTGCTTTGACAGAATTTAACATTGCTCAGCTGTTTTTACTTGGATCATCAATGAATTCATTGACATCAAAAAATATGACATGCATTGTGCCTGTTGGCTACACCTGTGGAATACTTGTATGCACATACTTTTTTTCTCACTACAAAACTTTTAAACTTGTAAGTCATACCACAACCTGTTACGGTGCAAAGGAAATTTTCACTTCTGCTTGGTATCAGCATGTATAAGATTTCCATTTTTGGCAATATAAAAAGAGACTACTAATATATTAAAGCAGAGACGTATATAGAGAGAGTTTGGCCAACTCGATTTCGGCAGGGTAACAAGATGGTGTCCATATGTCAGGTGACCAGCAGTTGACCCATCACACTGTGATTGGTCACGCCGTGATTGGTCAACTGCTGGTCACATGACATATCATTGGCCAAACTCTCTATGGACTATATGCCACAGAGGAGGCGGGAATTCCGTATTCCTAGTTTTCACCCATTAACTTTGTTTCCGTTTCCGGTTTGCAACGTGTGGGCCGCGTCCCAGTACTTGCGCTTTCGCCTTTGTGCCCCTCGGTTGCGCGTTCCCGTCGACGGGTGCGAGGCTGCGAGTGTGTAGTGTCTGTCTCGGTGTCCGAAGCATTTCAGATAGCCGAGACGCCCTCGCGCAGTGGGGGTACGCAGGGTAGGAGTGCGAGTGTTGGAACGCGGCCAGCAGTGGCCGGAAACGGCGCTGAAGTGTAAAACCTGGAAGTCGCAAATCCGTGGCATCTACCCCATATACGGCTTTGTTGAAAAGTGGACAATTACCCCACCTACAGGCCAAAATCAAGAACCTAAACAATAAGATGCGAGGGGCAGATGTCGGCTTGATTGACATGTTTTCTACCCGACGTGCCTTACATTAAGCTTCAATCCAGTACTCAATAAAATGGACCTGCAAATTGTAAAGTAGATATTTTATTGAGACAAGTCCAACCACACTTGAGCTACATTTATGGTGGCTTGCCTGCACATAGCACATACATTAAATGTCCGCTTCAACATGATATTTTTGTCTGTCTGTTATATTGCAATAAAGACTGAAAGTGTTTGACGTGTATGTCTTACTGACATTTACATTAGTATTAGCTAAGTTTTCAATGTACTTTTAGTTGATTAAGAAACAGAAAGTGTCTTGACACCAGTGTACAGCGAGACTTCTAATTTTTTTTTTTTTTTAAACAGACACAGACGTTATCATAAAATGGTTTCATGTAATTCCAAGCCACCACCAAAGGAAAGAAAAACTTTGAGGTGACGAATAACACTCCAAGTCCAATGTTGACATTTCAGACAGTGACAGACAGAAATGCTAAGAGGTCCTAGCACAGTTAGAACACAATAAAACTGATCACAACCTGAAATTCTACAACACAAACAACAGATGTGTGACAATGACCAACTATAAAGTCATGTAGTCGACTATGATACAAACTAAGCATACACAAAAAAACACACACGCTATTTTAATCAGTTCAATGGCATTGTTTTGAACAACAGCAAAATGAGTAGAACCGGATCGCTCTTAGTTTGTGGCAACTCGTAGCGGAGTTTCACATTTTGCGACACTTTGGTGTTGCCACGACAAAAGATCAACAGTTACAGTAAATAATCCAAATAAATCAACACAAGATAATAAAATAACAGCAAAATGTCTGATATGCATGTTCCGTGATGAATCTGCTTCAGTCGTCCAAAATGATTCCTGACAAAGACTTATTGACTTTACCATCCATTTTAACTAACCAACTTGTGCCTGTTTTAATTCTCAAGCAAAACAAACATTCACATTCCTAAATACCAGGAAGTATCAGGAAAGGACGAATATTTGATGAGGGACGGAATCATGTTAGGCACCTTAAGTCTGTTGTCGTTCTCTATTGCTTCTACTCACACATACACTCGGTAGAAGACAGAAAATGTTGGATATTATCAGAGTTAAAACGGTAACGTCAAAAGGAAACATGCGCATGATGTACGTTTTCAGTCCCTCCATCCACCGTCCTGGAGAGCAAACCTAAGAACTGATGATCTGCCCAGACCAGGTCTCGTGTTTCGTGCCTGGGTTCAGATGAATTATCTTCACCTCCACCGCCTGCACCTTCAGGTTCTTGGGGGGAACTCTGCACACTTTGTATGTGACCTCATCGCCCTCGACGGGAACATATTCCCCATCGATGCTGAAACACAAGACAAATATGCTCAGTCTGACGCTCTGTCACCAAATATATTCAGAGGCAGTGACATTGAGAAATTCCTAAAATGTCAGGTGCTGTATCAGATCTAAAAGGCGGAGGTTGAATAGCTAATATTTGAGCGGTTTTACTACTTTACATGAGCAGGGCAAACTTAAGTACAGTATTTGGAATGCTAGCTTGTAGGCTTGTGTCACACACTAGTAGCATCCTTATCAAGAATATTGATTAAATGATCATTTTTCTATAAAGTCGCTTTATGATGAGTTGAGCAATAAATTCATTTATTCAATATCATATACTCAATATGCTTGATAGGGAGGCAACTAGTGCATGACACAAGTTGGGCCTGGTAGGGGTACGAGTGCAGCCAGCACAGTAGGTTATTAGTAAGATTTAATTGCGTACTTGTAGGCCAAAACTGAAACTAGTGCAGGGGTCAGCAACCTTTTAGGCTAAATAACAAAACAAAACAACATCTGTCTGATATATTTTGGTAATTTTGTGCCTCTTTTCTTCCTTTGTTGGACATTTTATGGCTATTTTTGGACATTTTTCCTGACTTTTTTTTGCTATCAATTTTCTGACATTTTGGGCAAATTTGTAGCCATCTTGTGGTGGTATTTTGGGAGATTTCCTCTTTTGATTTGGGGCATTTTATACTTAAAAAATAATAATATTAAAAGATTAATTTTCAGATTTTTTATTTTTTTGGGCAATTTTGTGTTTTCAGGTATTTTTTTTGTTTGGAGACATTTTTTACTTTATAGTTATGTTTTTGTCTACTTTATTATTATTTTCTTACAATTACTTTTCTGATTTTTTGGGGCGTCAATTCCAAAATCATTTTATGGTAATTTTCTGCCTTTCTTCTTTTGTTTTTGAACATTTTATAGTTACTTTTTGAATGTTTTCTTTTATGCCTTTTTAAGATAAATTTTCCAACTTTTTTTTTTAGCAATTTTGTGTATATTATAGCCTATGGCAATTTTCTGCTCTTTTTTTGGACATTTTTTTTATTTCTAAAAACATTTTCATCGACTTTTCGGCTCTTTTTCTGAGAGCTTTTTCTGTGGACTCTGACATTTTTTAAAATATTAAATTATGATCTAAATTCTTAATTCATTCAAATATTATCTACAAATTAAAATAAATATGTTAAAAAAAATTCAACTTATTTTCTTAGAGCTCCACATTGGGCCACAGGAGAGGGACTAAAAGAGCCACATGTGGCTCAACAGCCGCAGATTGCAGACGACTGAACTAGTGGACCAAGCATTGCTACTAGTGTGCTCAATAGTCCTACTACTGAGGACAAAGAGTGCACTAGTACATGGACCTCAAGCTGGATATCAAGGATCAATATTCAAACAGCTTTCTTTCGTTGCCCTCAGAGTGTCATCGCATGTCGATTGTCACTCACTCTGAGATGTGAACAAAGATGTCTTCGCAGCCATGGCTGGGCCGGATGAACCCGTGTCCCTGTGACCTTGAGAAGTTCTTACAAACGCCCTTGAACACAGGACCTGAGTGAGCTCGGACCGTGCTGCGTGCACACAAAGAATTTGAATGTTACTAAGGACATTTAATGAAGTGGCTGCCACTTCTGGTTCAAACTCAGAAAAATGAATCAAAATAAAGAAATGCAGAAATGAAAGCGAGGTTAGAGAATGTCAGTTAGTCACATCTTCCTCATTGTGTTGCAAACACAACAGAAGGGGATAAGACCAACATTCAACACAGAAAGTTGTAACTGTTAAAAAAAAAACTATATTGATACTATAACTTCAACCAATGACTTTTCAAATTTGCCTTTTCCCATCTTCTGATTGGTTGGCAAGCCAAGATAGACTAACAGAACACATTAGCATCTATTGTTTTAAATTTTGTTTTCATGTTTATTCGAGAGATATTGATTGCGACCAGACTTACGCTGAGTACGTGCGAGTACGTTTGGTCGGCAGCGGGCTCGGGAGTTCCCGCGGTAGCGCCTGCTCCCCCCTCTCCTCCCAAACCCGACTGCCTTCCCTCAAGAATGGGAAGGACACGGTGAGCGGGGCGTCGGGGGATCGGAGCGGGGTCGCCGAGGGTGACGTGAGGCTGCGGTCCGTCATGCTGACTTCGGCGGGACGGGGACGGGGATGCTACCGAGTGTGCTGCTAAACACAGCTGTCTTCCGTTTGTGCGGGACACGGGCTCAGCAAGTTATCCAGGTCAGCACTGTCACTTCAAGTCTATCAGGAGGACATGCTGTGAGGAGGAAAAACACAGGGAGATGGAGGCAGTATGAGAGAGCTGTCACGCAGCTTCAGACATTTAGACGTGACGATGCAGAGGAGAGCTGAGAGGAGCTTGTTTCAGTCAAATACTGTAAAGCGGGGGCGTCAAACTTGTTTTTAATCGCAGGTTACACACTTGTTATGATTGTGATTAAAACCCACATACTTGTAAATATATAATCGCTACAAGTGCAGTACATCAAAAATCACAGTTCAGTGCATAACTTAAATTTACCAATCAGTTCACATTAGGTACAGTAAAGCAGAATATGCTACGTCAGTGGTTCTTAACCTGGGTTTAGAGTTTAAGTATCAAATGCATAGCGTGTCAGTACAATGAGTTTTTTTTAATTGGTTCCAAGCAGAATTCATATATTTTCAAATTTAAATCAAAGAATACTTTACATTATTCCTTTATAACTGCTTTAAAGGGGATGATTCAGTGCTTTGCTGTGCGTGTCACGCCCACTCTCCTGTGTGTGATGCTCGAGGGTGACGTCAGAACAGCTACAGGAGGCCACCTTCAAGTGACGTCAACAGCCCCGTCCCCAATTCCCAAATTCCCATTACTGTACTGTATTCATCTTTTTTTCTAAGTAAAAATAATACAAAAAGGCAGGGACAAATTGTGACACAATGACACCAGAAGGAGCCGGAAAGATGAATAACAAGACAATGCACAGAAACGCGTTACATACATAATACAAAATGTTTGCTTAAGCCCTCTTCTGGCATACTCTGACAGTAAAGCATTGATGGTATAAAAAAAAAAGAACATTTGATGACTATCAATTTTGTTTGCAGTGATGATATTTGAATGTTTTTTTTTCATCCACTTCCTGTCATACGACCCGTCCCCATCCAAAAACAAAAGCCTCCCTCACTGACCGTCACTGTGCTGTGGATCTTCACCATGCATTACGAAGATGAATGATACTTACAGCGGCGGCCCCACCAGCTGGTTGGACGGTCAACTCACTGTGCCAATGTGTGCGTTAAGACGATGCGTATCATTATATAAGAACCAAATTAAATAATTAAGTGGGAAAACCTGATGTGAAGGCGAGCGTGCGCAGCTGGCGGAGGTTTCCGATGGCGTGATGCGAAGGGTGCGCATGCGCACCGCGCTCCTCCACCCTGCGAGCGGATGCGATGCGTTCAAAGCGAACTCGCTGTGGCGGAAACTTCGCGTTTGCGCATCTCTTCCTTCCGTGATGTCACTGCACGACGACGAACCGTATCAGTGGAGAGAACCTTTGTTTGGATAATATTAATCTGCACAATTTAAGGAGTTCAGATGCGTTTTCCGTGAAAAATGGGGTAAAAAAAAAATATATATATATACATATTTAAATATATGGCAACGAACTGTGTCATGTACAGGATCTAGAACAGTTAATTTAATCAAATAACATGAAAAAAAACATAAAAATGTAATTAAAATATAGTACACTATAGAAACTAATTAGCAGGGTCTGTTTGTAATTGGACAAAAAAACACCTTTATTTGTCATATACTGTAGCGGTGTAGTGATCAACAAAGTGTGACAGTGTCCTGGCGTGATATCCTGTGGTCATAAGTCATCTGTAGATCGCCTTTTTATTTAAAACACACACACACACAGATGTATGTCAATGGAATAACGATTTTTTAAAAGAGTTAAAATGAAAAGAGAGCTGGATGGTACAATCCTTAAATCGGGCAGAAAAACTTGTCTTCCTACTAAACTGTTAGTTTACTTTGAGGCAGCATTCTCAGGGAGAAGGAAGTCACATGAACACCTCTTTATCTGATCTTTTTTCTCTTTTTTTTTTAATGCAACATGACCTAGTTTTACCAGACAATTGAGAGAAGCAACCAATGATCTCACAGGGGTCACATAATATTCATTATGTGTATATATTTATGTCCTTCAAAATATAGGATTTAATAGCTTGTCTCTAATCCCTAGTGGCTTCCCGTCACCGCACAACATAACAAATCAAAATTATCAACATTGATGACAGGCCCTTCACATTATTTGATGTTGAGGTGATATGAATGCTTAGTAAACACTATAATAAAATATGAAATATTATTACAGAAAATAATGTACGTGGGTTTATTTCCGCACCTCTGAGTTTTCATTCTTTTGACACCCTAAATTATATCCAATGCGTAAGAGCAAAAACAATAATAATAAATCTCATTTTGAGTTTATCGTTAGCCCTATATCACTTTTCAAAACATTATGGTAAATAAATTATTATACTTCTTTGAATTACTGAATCACTTATATTTCATTGATAAGGGAAATGCTGTCCAATGTAAAATAAAATAACTAAAAGCGGATACTTATGGATCAATCCGCATTAAATATACGACACATAATAAACATGATGCTTGTAGGTCTTTTAGGTTGAGTATTTCCCAGACGATCTTCCTCAACGCAACACATCAGCGTGTTTCGTCCATTGTTAGTCTCTTAACTAAGTCAATAGGACTCAGTCAAAGTCAAAAATCAAGTTTTGCTCCAATCACAACAGGTCTTCCAGAGCAATGCTGATGATGATGATAGTGGTCCAAATGATCTCCACCTCCTGCTAGTTGTTCCACCATGACAGCAGCCCCAGTCCTGGCTCACAAATGGTCCCCTAAGACAAGACACATAATGGGTCAGTTTCAGTGTTTTTTTTCTCATGGTATGCTATTCTAAATATTAGCTACAACATTAGGTACACTGACACAGGCACATTCTAATGCGGTCCAATATAAGAAATGTGTTAAAAGTTTTGCCTTTATAAATACTATCATGCTTAATTTTGACACTGGCAAAAAAAAGGAATTAACTCAGTCATTAGGAAATACACTATAGATCTTCAGTAGTGCAGATTTGCATCACCACCGTCAGCATGATGCAACGCTACAGCATGTCGAGTGCCCATCTTGCATAACATTGTGTTTCAAACTTGGGACAGCACACTGAAAAACTGCTGCAGCAAGAACAGCTCTCACTATTAGTGTGTATGGCGCCTCTTTCTTCTCGCCGGTATCTTGTGCCGGTGGTGGTGCCGTTGACTGCCCAGGTTGGGCGGGTGGCACGTCAGTAATCGGGCCCGTTGGCGACGTATCCACAAACACCTCATCCGCCACTCGAAAACGGATCTCCTCTCCCTGGTCCATGTAGAGGTCGTGTGCTCCTTCGTCCGTCTCGTATTCCCAAAGCCAAACTTGCTCGGCTTCGTCGCTTGAGCAGGAGCTAAGGAGGACTACGGTAACACTACAAATCCACTTATTTTAAAGATACTTCATTTGATGTAACATTTGAGAGGATACAATTTAGTGGGTTGCTGAAGAGACTCTGGTGGGATGAGAATGTCATCAAAGAAGCCCATGGTCACTGAGAAATGGAAACGGAGCTGTCAGCGTTAAGCAGATATTTTTAGAGCTTCCGATGTTGGAAGCGGGATGTGAGCTTTTACCACGATTTTCATATACATGCTAGCTAGAAAATTGACAAATGAGATTACCATAAACACCCTCCTGACTGCAGTACTTGATCTTGCCCACCAGTATCTCATCCAGAAACGGGTGGAAAACAACATATCTGAAATGAACTGACAGAGAAAAAAATGGGATCAAGGTAAACTCATTCAAAGGAATGTGTAACTTTCAAACATACCATCTCATCTCATATGCCAAAGCATAATTTATGTAATTATTAGCAGATTTTTTTTCATACTAATTAGTTTGCGTCAATATTTTTTCACTATTTAGTTTCCCTTTATATTGTAGAAAAATGTGTAATAATAAAATGTGTGCAGTCAAAGTTAAAGCATTAACTATTTAATTTATCGCAAAAAATTAGCGCATTAATCATGTATTAACTAAGATTAATTGCAATATTAATTTTGACCACAGCTTATCCTTTATCTTGACAGAGGATGGTTACGTTAAAGGTAGCACAGGTTGTGTTTGAGCAATAAACATAACTACAGGCATTAAAGTAAAGCATTTAATAAATGTTTGCGTATGACAAAAATATTTGTTCATGTCGAACTAATATCTTTTCCATTTTTAATTATGCAAGTAATTAACTGATTAGAAAAGGAGGAGGATGGGTGTGTGCAGTGGATAAATAATTTTGAAGATTAAATGTAAAAAATAATAATAATAACGTATAACAGGTGCTCTTTAAATTTGGTGGACAAAAAATGTTTTGATAAAAAAGCTTTTTTAATTAAGCGATTAATCAAAAATCTAAGATGTGATTAATCTGATTAAAAAATGTAATTGTTTGGAAGCTCTAAATAAAATCTAAAATAAAAGAATATATATGAAAAATTAGTTAATTCTATAAATGTGTTGTACATACAGAGTTCCAAACATTCATAAATTAGAATGTAAAAATGGCTTTGGTATATTTTAAGGGGGGCTTTCCACTTGAAAGAAAAATACCTGGTAATACCAGAATACCTGGAAAAGCTCTTCGTACAAGATGAAACATGGCTTTTGCAATTAAGATGTGTTTTGGTTGTTTTTGAAGAACACTTAAAAGAGAGGCATATGAATAAGAAGCAAAATCTTGTTCAATTTAGGCTAAAAGTAGTTAAAGGATAACTCAACAGGAAGTCAAACTCTTGCTCCACCCCTCACTAAGATTTAAAATGGCCGCTCAAAGGGGCTCTTGCCTGGAGGACCGTTGGGTTGCGAATGGGGAGAGGGTTGGGCGTGGTCTGGCTGTGATTGACAACAGCAACTCACTAAGAAGACGTTTAAGGAGGCGTGTACGAGAATGAGCCGGTGGGTGGCGGGGGTGACTACGTCATGCAGAACAAGTGAGTAGTATGTATCGTCTCGTGTAATGAGAGGACAAACAGCCAAATTGAGTTTATCCCAGTGTGTTACCTGAAGATGGCGCCAAACACACGGGTTTTGCCCCAAATTCAAGCTTTAAACAAACATGAACTCAAATGTTAAAGTAATGACCAGGACATGTAGACAGCATTTGTAGACACCAGTTTATCAGAAGAAAAAAACATTTGATTTAGTGTTGAGTTATCCTTTAACAACAAGGTAGTGGACAACATAACGCAGTGATAACAGTCAAGCGTTAAGCTCATCATACCTTTAGTGTGTGATGCACCATCTCCCGGGAAAATGTATGAATCTTCCAGATTTGTGATGTCATACAAGCAGATGCAGAGGCCGACATTGTAGACCACCTGAGGTAAGAACAGAGTGTAAGCATGCAGTTACAAAAAGGCGGCTTACGTGGCAGGACGCACTTTCATTTGTAAGTGCAAAGTTACACACTACTTACATCAAATTAAAAAAAAAAAATCTGGATGAACTTAAAATGCAGTATAACCTTTAAATGTAAACTTAATTGATCCTTCTGTAAAAGTTTCAATGTACGTCCAGCTATTCAATGCTTTAGTACATTTTCCGTATTTTGCTCTTTTCCCAAAAGGAGATGAACAGTAAAATTCATAGCAAGTGTTTGATTCATTAATCTACCGTTGTTGGTTTTGTTGCTGTTGTTGATTAGTGACGGCAAAATAAATATCTGATTCACAGCAGTCCACTGTATGCATCACGCTAAAACAGCCTATCCACGGCCAACCTACTTTAATCGCTCCGGCGATTGACCAATCAGAGCTGTTCACGGCAAAATAATCATTGCCCAATGAGTAAAACAGGTAGCCTAACTCGACGTCTAAAACACACACACAATCAATCAAAGGTTTGAGCACATATTAACAGACCCACCTTGTTAGCCAGCTTTTTGTTCAATTCCTCGGACACAGCCTCGTTGAGCTGTCGGTGAAAGTTCCACGGAGGAATCCTGACTGTGTCCATCATCTCCACCAACACAAACATGGTTACGACTCAAGCGCACGCAACAAAAACCAAAGCGCGGTGTGCGAGCTACATTTGAGAGTTGAAGAACGTTTCGTTTTGTCATCTACCAAACACGTTAAACAAAAGCATGTCTTAAACAAAAACTAAAAACTACAACAAAACGTAAAGTTATCGTTGACAGCGTTGAAAACATGTTGCTGCCATGTGATACTTACGACAGTGCCGGCACAACATCGGTCAATTTACGACATGTCGTCAAGAAATTTAAAGGTACAGAGCGGTGTTGTTGTTTTTTTTGGAGTGGGTGGGGTGGGGTGGGGGATTAAAGGTATGCGTCCTTTACAGATGTTGACGTTTTTAAATAACCCCATATATTTCGTAATATATATTTAATAGACCCATTTTCGAAAGGCTTGCATGTACAATCCGGTGAATTTTGGTTGATGATATTTAAAAGCTTGTTTGAGCTTGCTTTTATTTTCTTCTATTTTTTTTCTTCTTTAAAAAACAAAAAAGACTCCCAACATTCAAATAAATTTGCTTACTTTCGTACAGTACTTGTTAGCCTTGAATATACGCAAAGTTAAATGAAAAGCAGACCAGTGAAGTATATAAGGGCCTTTCACAGACCACTTTCACACATATTATATTTTCATCTGTCACTTTGCAACCCATAAACAACATTGCATCGCTTTGCTTCAATGTAGGAGAAATGTTAATGATTCTCAAAAGTATTTGAGTACAAACTGCTAACAGACATGGAATTATTCATACTGTCAAAGACAGTAACAAGTCCAATATTTCGTATTTAACATTTGTTTAACTATGGACTATTTAACTATAACAAAATATGATTTAACTTAAAAATCAATACATTTGTCAAAATTAGCATGCTTAAACCGTTCAAAATTGAAGGAAATGTGTATAAATATAATTTTTTATCATGTCAAGTCAACTTTATCATACATTTTAAACTTTTGGTGTGGATTTGTTTGTCTTGTCTGCACTCTGCAGTCAGGAGGTCTATGTTATTCAACGTCTCCTCTGCAAAATTCAAACACCCAAAAAGCGTCACAAGTTTAGTAATATATATCTGAAATCATAAAACAACAGTTATGAATTTATAAAACAATGCACACAAAGTGAGTTTCAAATATTTCCCCCAAAAAAATATTTTACCCATCAACGTTATGCCCTCAGTTTGTGTAAACTCTGAATTAAAACAAAATCATCTCAATCCATGTGTATTAAAAAAAAAAGTATAAATGCAAAATTACTGGAAATTTTTATTTAGCACAAGGTCATGCTATTGAATTATTTTGAGGCCGTCTTGACTGTTTGCTGTCTTTTATTTTGTGTTGACCTTTTGTGTGTGCGTACTTGTAAATACTACATTGTGAGGACCAACAGACTGAAGACATTTTTGTGAAGTGAGGACATTTTGGCCGGTCCTCACAACTCAAGACCTCTTTTTGAGGGTCAAGACTTGGTTTTAGAGTTTAGGTTTGAATTGGGTTATGGTTGAGGTTAGGGTAAGGAATGAGGGTAGGCAATCATTTTTGATGGTTGGGGAAAAGTGAAGGGACGAGGAAATGCATTATGTCAATGGATGTCCTCACAATTATGATCGCCTTTCCTCTTCCTGACTGTGCTGCATGCAGCAATGCCAGTAATGCTCTGGGAAGATTGACACATTTTTAATATTAAAGATGAACAATATTGATATTGATATTACTACGGTCACTGCTTGGACATCTCAACTCTGCCATCCCTTCTTTAAAAAATATATATTTTACACCGGTTTTTCCCCAAGGAGAGGTCCAAATATGCCATTTGGGGGCCCCATGAAAGGGAAAAGGCTGCTATTTTGGAACGCATCAACACACAATAATGATCTTGGGCTCGAATGAAAGGTTATAGTTGGGTCATTTCTATAAACTGTTGTACATACAATTATAAAGAGTACAAATGGTGATTTGGTGCAAATTCCATTTTATGTAAACAAAACACAACCCAACAAACACAAAATGTTTACAAAATATATATATATATATCTATATTACATCTTGTTGTCAACATGCCAGCGATTATAGCAGTCTCTACTGGGCAAGAAGCACAGCGCCGTAACACATGTGGCACACTTGATAGGAGTTTTAAAGTGGCAGCACCTGCACCTCAAGCGCCCACTGGTGCTGTGGCCTGATATGTAAACAGGTCTGTGATGAGTGGAGCGGGGTAAGTCGGGTTGTGCTGGGGTGGAAGACGCCACCTCGGCCAACTCCAAAACCAAGCTCTCTCTGAACGCCTTCTGGTGCAGATGAACCTCCCCTTTCCTTTTGGCAATTTCCCTGTGCAGGATGAAGGCATTCACGATAGCGATGTCCAAGAAGTGGAAGAAGAAAGTTTTGTACCACTTCCTAGTTTTGTGCAGGACCTTGTAGTACCCTATCAGGACATCTGATACGTCGACTCCCCCCATGAACCTGAAAGGGGGAAAAAAGAGAGAAAATAACATCAAAATATGCCCAACACACAAACTATTATATTCCCAAATGCATAAAATAATACTTGAATGTATAATACATACTGGTTGTATTCCTTTACTGCTGGTGGAACAGGGATGTCCTTCAGCGTCAACAGCCCATCTTCTGTTCTTACCCACCGCTGGACTGTGTCGTCTCTGTGGGCTTTGTGCAGTGTGGAGCACAGAAAAACGTCCTTTGTGTCTCTCCAATGGATGAACAGAAGGGAGCTGTTCCTCAGCCATCTGATGCTCCCTCGTTGTGACCTGGAGCTCAGGGTGTTTGTTTCCATTTTAGGAAAGCCAATTTGGTTCGTACGGATGGTCCCACATGCCCAGATCTTCTTTTCAAGCAGGTCGTGGAAAAGCCTTGGACTTGTGTAAAAATTGTCCACAAACAGTTTGTATCCAGTGCCCAGTAAATTTGTCTGGACCAGATTCATCACCGAGTCATAACCTAGCCCTTTCCCACTGTACTGATGCGATTTTCCTTGATAAATAAAAAAAATCCCAGATGTATCCATTTGATGAATCCGCAAGGACAAAAAGCTTGTAGCCCCATCGTACAGGCTTGCTCTTCATATACTGCTTTTGGCCATAACGGGATTTTGATGCAACCATTCTCTCATCAACTGAAATGTTTTGGCTGGGATGATAGCTGCTTCTGCATATAAGCCTCAACTCATCATAAAGAGGTTTAGTTCTGCAGAGTCGATCATATCCTTTTGTTCCCCTCCTCTGATCATTTGCACCATCCTCTGCTATGCTGCTAAGGTGCAGGGACCGACATATTCGGAGGAATTTTTTCCCAGTCATAACTTCTTTGGGAAAAGGCAGGCTGTAAAGCTTTGATTTTCTCCAATAATCGCTAAATGAGCCACATTTTACAAATCCCATATATACGATCAAAGCCATGAAACCATACATGTCCTTAAATGTGATATCCACCCATGGGGATGTTGGCGTTGACATGTGTGTGGCACCATAGTCATTTGTGTTCCGAGTTATTGTCATCAGCATGGACTTGGTAAAAAAAAAGCTGAAAAAGCTGCAGTACCGTGTATGACTTGGTACAAATGACCTGGGGTCCAGGTGTGTGTAGGGGTTTGAAGATGGGCTGTGGAGGTGAAATGTCTTGGACTCCAGTATCCTTCCAGTGCTCGACAGTTGACGTTAGCGAAACCCCTGCTTGACTGCAACTGATGCGGGCTCTCCCCCTCCCCCGTCCTCTGCCTCTTGCTCCTCTTTTGCCACAGGTACCATTCTGAAGAGTTGCGGGATGGAGCTCCTCCTCTGAACGAGTACTCTGTTCCTGTTCCATTCTAGGCTGTTTGCTTTGTGAGGAAGGAACACATGGGACCCAGTCCACATCTGAATCTTCCAGAGACTCATAAGGCCTATTATGTAAAAAAGACAAAGAAGAAGAAACAAAAGAAATGCAATATTTAAAAGTAGGAATCATTTTTTCCCCCATACAAGCGTTTTTTTACTCAATAAAACTCAAAAGAGTCACACCCGCCCCTCCACAGAACACACACACACTTTAACTGAGTAAGAGACAGTTCATGCACAAAAAAATAAATTATGATTCGAACAATAGTGAGAAAATACTTACGTATCAAGAGCCATGTCGAGCCATTAATCTGCCTCAGAGTTAATATCGCTGTCCTCCTGTGATAAAAATGCTTCCGAATTGTCACTATCCCGACATAGACAACGTTCAAAAGCTTCATCGACTGTGTATTTTCTTTTAGAAATCCGTTTTGCCATGGTTTCCAAGAAAAAATAACATGGAAATCCGCCGCTTGTTATGTTGTCTGTTGTGCTCTGCTCTTACACGTGATCCGAGATTGCTAGTTTGAGTTCATGTTGCTTAGCGGGCTGATTTGAGTAAGGGAACACACGACCGGAAGTGACGTAACCGAGTGTGCGCATTCCCACGCCCCTCCCCCCTCACTTTATTTAACATTCTATAAACATACACTTGTAGAGGATGCAACGCCTGAACATGGCAACAATATAAACAACAAAAAACAATATGAGAATAAACAAAAACTGGGGATTCTTGCACATCACGTCACTTAAAATAAAAGAGGAGGTATACATCAAAAATCAAAACAATAAATACTGCTTCATATTAGCACTTGTTTTCCTTGCATATTTGTTTCTTTCCCACTTCTTCAAGCATAAAAAAAACAAGTTAAAATCAGCCATAAATCCTTGAAAGGATGTCTTACAGTTTTTCCACTTAGCACAATGAATATATTTGCCCACTAACAAAATAATATTAATTAAATCCGAAACAAAAAAGTTAAAATCATCCATAAAGAAAATAACAACAAGACTTTATTCAATTTGTGGAACGTCATTAATTTTTAGTGACAACCAAGTTCTTATATCAGTCCAAAATCTTTGTGAAAGAAAAAACAAATGATCCAAAGTTTCTTCATCATTTTGACAGAAGGAACAGTTATCTACCTCCAACTTAAATGTTCACTTAAGAAATTCTGCCATATCTTGTTAATGATTTTAAAATGTGCTTGTTTCACTTTAAGAAACACATGCCATCTAATGTATTTTGTAAATGCCTTATTTATATTAACTGAATTTATTAAATTCAAACCCTGCCAAACTGTCCCTCTACCAAAATCATGAAATATTCCGGTTTTAAATATCGTTCCAATAATTTTTTTGTCACGTTTCTTATCAAAAAGATTATATTAATCCACCATTAGACTTGGAAATGTTATACACCCATAAACTCTGAATTAAGAGAATCAAGGGTAAAGGGATTGCACCGCAGATTTTGCTATATTCTCTTTGAGAAGTTATATTTCACTGTAAAGTCTAAATAACTTTAAAACAATTCCATTACTATCCATTAAATCAGTTACAAATACAATACCCTTCACAAACCAAGTGATTTTAAATATTGATTTTCTATTAATCATAATTACTCTATTGTTCCACAAAATTGTTTTGTGAGGAGAAAAATTATGGGCAAATATAATTTCCCCCCCAAAAAAATGGGACTCTGTTCACATCAAAATCACGAATCTTTTTAAACAAAGATCTAGAAATGTGGTACCACATAGAGTTGGCATGTGACAAACAAGACTTAATCCAATTCATTCTAAATATACCAATCATCGATTCAAATTCTGGAGCTTTCACACCACCCTTGTCATATTCCTTGACTAGATGGGATCTTTTAATATACTGTCTTTTATTCCTCCATAAAAACTGAAAAATAACACTATTGGCTTTATTAACATTTCTTGAGTATATATACAAGGATTGGCATGGGTAAATAAATCACTTTGGAAATACCTTCCCCTTTAGATAACACGATTCTGCCGAAAATTAAGTCTCTTGTTAACCAACGACTGAGTGACTTTTTCATGTCCATTATACGGTTAACCGAGTGTACTATGTGGTTATAAAAATAAATACAAGTAACCAAAGTCACTGCTTTAATCGTTTACTCTGTATGGTCAGTGAGAACGTGACAGTGGTGGGATTCGAAACCCACGCCCTCGAAGAGGAATCGTCGACCACTCAAGACTAGACCATAGCACAGAAAAAGTGACGTTTTATGTTTGATATGATAGCCCGCCCTAAAATGTATACGGAAGAAGTCTTTATTACGCAAAGCCAACACAGTTGTAAGTTTGTTTCAAGAAAGTGCTTCAAATGTTGCTTGGGAGATTGATTTGAATAAGGGAACACGCCATAGGAAGTCACACGGATTGCGTGTGTGCTAGAGTAGGAATAATGTACTGTACTATGTGGAGTTATGGAAATAAATACAAGTAAGCAAGTCACTCATTTAATCGTCCACTCTGTATGATTGATTTGGTTCTTTATCGAACATATAAACACAAAGAAAGCACATTACCAGTCTAAAATATAAATTGAAGTAAAAAAGAAAACATGAATAGGAAGATAGAAAATAGTTTATATGTTCAAAAGGGGTAGGAGGAAGTTAAAAACGTATCTAGTCCTACCCCTTATTCATTTTATACTGATAAAATGATAAGGTAATGTATTTCAACAAAAGAAAATGTATAAACCTAATCATATATACAAGTGCACTTTAACATACGCACATTTGCCAGCGACATATGTACATGAAATGAACAGACATATACCATAATACATTTATAAATCATATCCTCATACTCACATATCCAATTTTCACTACACTCATACCGACACATCCAAAGAAATTACAGCATATATATAATTTTAACAGCTCATGTCTGATGCAAGTTTAAAAAAAAATTTTTAACTTTGCTTTTAAACCATTTTTAAAATTCAGCAAGTGACTGACATCTTTTCAGGTCAGTTCCAAAATCATTCCACAAATTAACACCTTTTACAGAAACACACCTATTTGTTCTTGTTTAAATTTTTTGTAGACACTTGTACCCCTTATGTTATAAGGACTCTCTCTAATTTCAAACAGCTTCTGAGTACTGTGGCAGAGTACATTGTTGTGTACTTTATACATTATTTGTGCTATTTTAAATTCAACTAAGTCGTAAAATTTCATTTTTAAACCTAGCACAGACCCTTGGGGGACTCCATGAGTAATCTTCAAGTGTTTTGATTGTATATTGTTAAACTGTAAGTACTGATGTCTATTATCCAAATAACTTTTCATCCATTTATTTGCTAAACCGCTTAGGCCATATCTTTCTAATTTATTCATTAGTATAGAATGATCTATAGTATCAAATGTTTTTTTTAAATCTATAAATAAATCTATATATCTATCCTGGGTAAGTAATTTTTTTATTATCTATGTTAGTAGATATTGCCTCTACGAGTTCCAGGACTGCCATTGAGGTGGTCTGTTTTTCTCTAACCCCATATTGATTTTCACTTAAAAGCTTATGTTTTTCAATAAAGTTGTCCAGTCTATATGAAAATATATATATTTTTTTTTAATTTTTGAGAACTGTGGCAGCAGTGATATTGGTCTATAATTAGTGGATATATCTCAATTTTTATGAATAGGAATAACTTTTGCTATTTTAATTTTTGATGGAAATATACCGTCTTTAAACGACAAATTACATATATAGGTGAAAGGTTGCACAACATATTCTATAATACTTTTTACTTATGTCATATCAATATTGAAGCAGTGAACTTTCTATTTTTTTATATTTTAACAACATTGACTACTTCTGTATCATTACTGTGAGAACGGAACAGGGTGAAACGGAGCTAAGCTTTCTTTTTTTCTTTCTTTGGTGGATTGCAAGCAATGTCAAAGGTGCATACAGGAGTGCGTACAGCTTAGTCGCCCGCGAAAATTAAAAAACTGCTCCTGATCTGAGCTAGGCTAACCGCTGCTGCGTTCGGAAAGCCCCTACACACAAGCGGTTCATTGACTGTAGCGCGTGCGTTTGATAGTGGTTTGTTTTGGCGTTCCGTGCATGCTAAATTGATCAGCTACGAATCTACGATCAAGAATGTGTGGATGCGTATCTGATGAAAAATTTTAAGGTTTGCAGAAGCAAATAACATAGCTTTATGGACTGTTTTATTGGGATATTTTTACTGGACCCGGCTGACCATTTTTGATGGCGTTTGACATGTTCAATTAAATTATTATTATTTTATTTCATTCTTTAAAAAAATGTTCTTTAAAGGCAGTGCCAGTAGATATTTTGCCGTTGTCTCCAACTCTCCAACTATTAAAAAATAAAAAATAAAAATACTTGAGCCACTTTGCCGTGACCGGCTCCGATTGGTCAGTCACCGTAGCGAGTCATGCAGTGGGCGTGGTTCCTGCCTTGCTTCACCCCCTACCTTCCATGTTTTCATTTTGTTTTGCCACCGAAGATAGTTAAGAAATTGTAGTAAAAATAATAATAACCTTCCAAGCAAGACTCAAACCCGTAACTGCGCGCTTTCGTGGTGAGCGCCAAACCATTATTCCACGAGCCAATACGCAATCACTGGCGCAGAATTTGTACTTGACGCTATGCGTTGCCAGTGTTACTTGTGTTTTTCAATGAATATATGAAGAACACACGTGTCTTTCAGTTTTAGAAACAAGGTTCATAAAAATAAATAAGGATTGGTCATGTACAGGGCGGTCCTAAGTGATTTGGTGCCCTAGGCAAACGTGCAGATGGGTCAAACTTCAAAATGGCTGTTGTCGGGTGGTCAGGGGGAAGACGAAGAACATGGCCGAACCAGCGGATGCGACGTTGTTCAACCAGGCTGGAGGCTCTAGGCTGGTTTGTGCGTGCTCCAAGCGCTCCGTTGGAGATTCGCTGGGGCCACCTGATGTTCTGGAGAAGCTCTGGTTTAAGATCCCCGTTATCAGTCAGGTACACAAAGTTCTTCACAGGCTCTACGGTGTCATTACTAAGCAGGATGGGGGGTGGATCAGGTCCCTCACCAACATGCATGAACTTGGTCTTGGTCCAGCTCACATGGAGACCAAGCTTTTCTGCCTCTTCACTGTATACACTCAGGGCGTCCCTCAGCTGGCTGTAGGAGGTGCTGAGCAGGATGGTGTCATCAGCGTATTCCAGGTCAGTCAGTTGGTAGTTGCCAAGGGACACTCCGGGTACTCGCTCACAGACCCTGCACATCAGGTGGTCTATTATGCAACGCAGCCCTGGCGAACACCGTTGGAGATGGAAAACCAGTCACAGACACAGCTCTGTGCGTTGGTGTAGAGCAGCTTGAAGAAGGTGGTGATCTCTGGAGGTGCGCCGAGGGCTTGTAGGATACGCCACAATGATGAGTGGTGGACTGTATCAAATGCGGCCCTGAGGTCTAGGAATCCAATGTAGAGATGCTGGTCTCTCCGGAATTCATAGACCTTCTCAATGAGCAGACGGACGGTGGAGACGTGATCGGATGTGGAGCGGTTTGGCATGAAGCCAGCCTGCTGAGGGCGGCGGCCACTTCTAATGGCTGGGAGAGCACGGGTCAGCAAGATCTTTGTAAATAGCTTGCCAAGGATGGAGAGCAGAGTGATGCGTCTGTGGTTCCCATAGACAAGCCTGTCACCTTTGTGTTTCCAGAAGGGCAGGATGACCCCTTTGGTCCAGTCGCTGGGGAGGCGCTCTGTTTCCCACACCTTGTTGAAGATGTGGGTCAGCCACTCAACAGTGCCATCCCCACCCGACTTTAACATCTCGGCGGTTATGGAGCAAATGCTTTTTCAGAGTGTCTCTGACCTCCTCGGGAGGGAGCCAGGGTAGTGTTGTGATGCAGTAGGAGGCAGAAGTGCTCTTTCCAGTGTTGAAGGCAGTTTGTCTCTGTTGTGATGAGGTTGCCGTCAGATTCTTTAATCAGGGATGACTTGATGTGGGGGCCATTGCGAGCTTGGCGGAGTAGATTGTAAACACAGCTCATGTTGTTATTGTTGGCTACAGACTCTAAGTGTTCGGCCTTGGCTTGCCAGAACCGCTTCCTGTCCTTGGCAATCGTTTCATTTCGCACGCGGTTTAGTCGGCGGCTTAGTCTGGACGTTCCAGGTGGCGATACGGGTCCTGAGATGAAGGTTTATCCGCACTCGTTGGTCGGGGGCAGGCTGGGGTTTGTTACCTTGTTGGGCAGTCCCCCGTCTGGGTCTTGGCCTGGATGCGGCGAGGGAGCTTATGCGTTCCAGTGACCCTGGAGAGCGATACTGTCTGGAGTTTGCTATTGGTAGGGTCACCCTTGGTGGGACGGTCATCAGGTAGGTTCCAAACAAACAAGACCCCAGCGTGTCGGTACGCTGTGAGGTGGCATCCCCACTAAACGACTATCCTTCGGAGGGCTAACAACCCACTCAGGAGAACCCCCTTTTTGTTACGAAACTGACTCCTCCTTACGCCGCTTTCTTAATGCAGCACTTGAGGGCTTGGACATTTTAATTGTGAAGGTTTTTTGGGGGGAAATGTTGGCCCTGCAATTTGGCGCCCCCTGCACCAGATGGCGCCCTAGACGACCGCCTAGTTCACTTATGCCCAGAGCCGGGCCTGGTCGTGGCGAAGCAAAAGAAAAGCAAGCGCTCGCATCCAGTTGACTGGAGGTGCGTTCAATGACCACGCAGGCAGTAGGAAATCTAAGTTATACAAAGAAAAGCTCAGATGACCATATTTGATTGCTATTCGGTTTTGTTCCAGATGTTTGAAGTTGAAATACCTGTTTACAAGGAACTTTTGAAGAATCTCCACTTTTCTGTGGTAATAGTTATAAGATCCCACGGCAGGGGATACACATTTTTACAAGGGTTCTTTGGCACAACACCGATCACGACTCACGGTAAAATAAGGAACTCAATTTTCTAAAGGTGACAATTCTAAACATCCAGGTATTTGAGATACTGTATTTCTGCAATGCAAACGCTTCCTTTAGGCTACACAGTGAAAACAAACGGTGTATTATATTGCTTTTTGCCTGCCGCTAGTTTACAAAACCAGGCAGATTGTTATAGTAGTCAAATTATATTTCATCACATTTTTAAATAAAAAATAATCCTCACAAATCAAATTACAACGCCACATTGTCCAATGTTTTCTTTTCTTTCTTTCTTTTTGTCCAATGTTTTCAATGGACGGAGAGGGTCAAGCTCTAAACTTGAACATAATTAAATTAATAAAAAAGTGGTTCATCAACATGGTTAAATACCCAATACTTTTTTTATACAAATATATGCAAATCCCAAAAAGAACTACCTTTTTTTTTTTTATGATTTTTTATTTAAACCTCTTTTGTACCTTAGCTCAAGAATGACTGATACAGTATATATTAATGTACACACGTGTATACATAGTGCAGCAATAAAGCACATAATTTACACCAAACAGTGACATTTAAGCACATTTATGGAGCATTCATCATTATATGTATATATTTTTTTTAAGTATTCTGCAGCGTAGAAGGAGATGACAAACAAAAATAACACCTTGTCATTTTTGCACTTCACCTACAGGATAGCTAATTGATTAAATTGCTGGAGAATTAATGTAACAATACTGAATTATCATGACATATCAGGTCCAAAGTAATTACACACAACATAGATTTATTAACTCATTCACTGCCATTGACGGCTATAGACGTCAAATATCAATTTTAAGAGCTAGATGCCCGCCAGTTTCCTAGCATGTGGACATTTAGACTAGATTGTGCGGTGAGTAGTGTAACAAAATGTATGGAGTACAAAAAAAAAATCATTCATTCAATGACAATATGTCATGTTACAGGAATACAAGGTGAGAAAGAATTAATTAATCTCGCATGACGTGGGTTTCCTCTTCAGGCCAAAAAATTACTCACTGCAGATTTTGTAAATGCATAAATACATAAAAAGGAAAATTAATGCTAACAATAGTAGCTGCAATTACATGGTTTGCAATATGAAAGACGGTCACATCGAGGATATTCCTGCACTCATCCGAATAAAAGTCTTTGTATAATTTGAGGGCTATTTCGTTTGCCGTATCAAAATCAACTCTATGAGACGTCCAAATTAATCATTACACAAGCAACAAACATCAAAATAATTTACATAGGAGTGTGGGCTGAATCACATTTTGCTTTCAAAATCTGTTACAGTAACAGAGATGTTATTCAACATCTAACATACTGTATCACTAGAATTTTGGGGAATATATTGTACTGTGTGGGATAACATGGTCATTACATTTACTAAGTCAGTGAAGCTTGTTCAATTTGATTTGTGATGTTAAAAAAAAAAAATCACCCTTAATGTTCACATGCACTAAAAGCCATACAAAAAGTGTGTGTGACTGAAACGTGGAATAATGCCAGTTAGTATGACGCAGCCCTGAAATAAAAGATTTGCTAAGCTTCTCACACAAAGTCAGCTGTGCATTCGACTGTGCATTGTGCAATCCAATCTGTGGCTATGTGCGCTTTTCATCTGTCCAGCGGCGTTGTGGAACGACAAAAGTGCGGTTATCATGAAGCATTCGCACGGTCTCTTCTTCCACTACATTCATATTTCTTTGATGGCCACTATAAGCCCCGCCTTCCTGCCCTCAACCAATTACTTCAGCTCTTTCATCCTGTTGAGGGCGGAGCCTGCTTTGAACCACCCAATCTGCGTCTCATTGAAAGTGTGGTTTAAGGAGACGGACTCCTGGCTGCCATCGCTATGTTTGATCACCGCTGTCAGTGGCTAGAGGGGGGAAACACATCATTAATGATTCAAGTGGATTATTGTCACCCAGATTTCTTTATTATTCTGGTTGCGATTTGCACCAATGGACATCGTTAAATTAAGACCTCTCATAATTTGTGAGTGTATATATTGTCAAGAATAGCCGGTCAGTGGATGCAGAGTAAGGCTTACCTTGCCAGGAGTGAAGGATTTCAGGCCGGTGATTGAAATGTGGTCGTCATGGCGAATTTTGTCATAGTCACTCGCATTGGAAAAAGTTAGTGGCAGCAGACCCTGCTTCTTCAGGTTAGTCTCTGTTAAAAAAAAAATAATAATTAAAAACCAGTAACAATACCACACATAACAGCATTCCTGACTTCAATCTTTCAGGGGAAGTCAACCCCCCAAAAAATTGTCTTTACAATAATGCATTCTGATTAACATTTGTGGAATATGAAGTAAGCAGCAAAATCCACCCGTTTTCCTCCATCTCAGCAGGCGGCCATTTTTGTCACTTTACTGAAAATGACATCACAGTTTGCTCAGGTAACAACCCATCACGGCTCAAAAAGCTCAGCCGTGAATAGTCCATGAATAGTCGCTGCCTGAACCCTGAGCAACTGTGATGTCATTCTCAGTCGACAGCAAGTAGCAAAATGGCCGCCCCCAAAGATGGATAAAAACGGGTGGATTTTGTTGCTTAATTCATATTCCACAAATGTAATGTTAATCAGAATTCAGTGCACTCTTCGAATTTCCCTCAAAAACTCACCATGGATTCGAGCGAAGCTTTTGACAATGATAGCGCGTCCCCCCAAGTGTCGAGGCTCCAGAGCAGCATGCTCCCTGCTCGATCCTTCACCGTAGTTCTCATCTCCAACCGCCACCCAATTGACGCCATTGGCCTGGGTTAGAGAGTCAAAGGCTGCTGTCAACCGCACTGAAGTCCATTTGCTCGGTTGGTGATGAACAGCGTATTTCCATCCACGCCTTCAAATGGCAAACACTTGAAGCTGACCTTGTAGTGTCGAGCAACATCCGGTACGCCGTCATACTCTCCAGTAAGATGGTTCTTGACTTTGTTGACGGCATCATTCTCTATGTTAACAGCACCAATCAGCATGTTGTTAGAGATGTTGTCGAGGTGACCGCGGAATTTCAGCCAGGGCCCGGCGGCACTGATGTGATCAGTGGTGCACTTTCCCTTCACCTAAAAGATTCAATTGAGAAGAGAGTATCAAGAAACTTAGTGTGGTACATTATTGTGCCACAATATGCCAGGCAGCAAAAATGACTAATTAGAGATTATGTCATGCAAGTCATGTGTTGTGTCTATTTTAGCAGCTAACAAATTAGAAACTATAATTTCACCTTTATAAGGACTTTCATGTCTTCCAGGTCTCTTCCATGCCACTTGTCAAAAGGCTCCAGGAGCTGCAGGCGGTTGCTGGAAGGGTTTACATCCACCTGGACAACATCAAATGTGAGACCTTATTGTTTTCCAGCTTTTCCTGAAAATACACGCTACAATTAACTGTATTTTAATAATACTTTGCACTCTAGTCTATAGCCTTCTAGTGTGCTATCTATTTTTTCTTCATGTTGTCCCACTTTCTTACACACGAAAAGTGAATTAACTGAGCTGACCCGAACAGAGCTGCCCTCAGCTGGGGGATGCTGGTAAGTGTCTTGGCCAGGGTCAAAGTCTCTGGAGGGGAGCTCATCGCCACTGGGGGGTTCCAATTTAAATTTCTCTCCGTTAGGAGCGGTCAAGTAGTCCGTCTCTGGGTTGAAGTTGAGGGTTCCGGCGAGAGCCAAGGCAGTCACAATCTATAAGTTACAGAAGAAGAATTGAAATAACACTAAGTCACAGTGACCCAAATTAGTTTTGGCAATGTCAGAGATTTTCAATTAACGATGTTAATGGATTTTTTTATTTTTCATACATTTTAGACTTTTCTGCCTTTCAGTCAAATTTGTGATATTTTTAGCAATCTTATGGACATATGGTCATTTCTGCCTTTCCATTTTTGGGAAATTTTATGGCTATTTTGGGACATTTTTTCTGCCTTTCGATTTTCAGATATTTTTTGCAATTTTGTGTATGTAGGCTATATGGTAATTTTCGGGATTTCTTCTTTTATTTTTTGACATTTTACAGTTACTTTCTTTCATACCTTGATCTAAATAAGTTTTTTGACTTTTTGGGGCAACTTTGTGCACATTATATGGTCATTTTAGGGATTTTCTCTTTTGTTTTTGGACATTTTTATATTTACTTGCTGAACATTTCCTTTCCAGCCTTTTCTAAAATCAATTTTCTGATTAAAAAAAAATATATAAATTATTAAAATTTATGGACATTTTATGGGAATTTTCACAATTTCTTCTTTTGTTTTTGTACATTTTATAGTTACATTTTGCCCCCAAAAAATTATGCCCTTTATTTTTATTTTAAAATAAATTTTCAGACTTTTGGGCAATTCCAAAGATATCTTATGGTAATTTTCAGAATTTCTTCTTTTTATACTTTTTGAATGTTTTCTTTACTGCCTTTATTTTTCTTTTTAAAATCATGTTCAGACTTTTTGGGGGGCAAGTCTAAAGATATCTTATTTATCTTTTGTTTTTGGTTATTTTTTTCTTTTTAAAGCCTTCTTTTTAAATCAATCTTCTGCCTTTTTTTGGCAATTGTGTGGACATTTTATGGTAATTTTCTGCTTATTCTCTTCTTTTGGACATTTTATGGTCACTTTTTGGAAAATGTTAGGTCATTTTAAAACATTTTCACCTACCTTTTGGTGACAACTTTAAAAAATGGACTCTGACCATTTTTTAATATTTCATTATTAATTTCTTATCTAAATCATAAATTAATTTAAAGAATATTTTATCAAAAAATTTTTTTTTTATATATATATATATATATATATATATATATGTGTGTGTAAATTTTTTATTTTTTTTTTACTAATTTTATTTAAAGAATATAGATCCACAGCGAGCCACAGGAGAGGGACTAAGGAGCCGCAGGTTGCAGACCCCTATACGACAGTAATTCTTACCTCGGGAGAAGTGACAAAAGCATGTGTAGCTGGATTAGCATCATTCCGACCAGTGAAATTTCTGTTGTAGGAAGTAACAATAGTGTTCTTCTCTCCTTTTTTCACATCCTTCCTGTTGACAGTGAGTATACATGTTAGCCCGAAATACTTCCTACTTGACATTCAGAACTTCTTTAAACAAAATTGTGTAAAATTAGAATGAAAATGATCCATAAGCAAAAAGATCATTATGTATCTCGTACCTGTCCCATTGACCAATGCAAGGCCCGCATGCATTGGCTAGTACAATCCCACCAACATCACTCAGGATTTTGGCCTGGATAAAGGACAGCATTAATTTCCTGTTTCTCCCATACTCACACACACACATCCTATGTGTCAATAACTATGGCAATTTATAAATGAAATATACTATACTGTACATTGTACGAGGTTCTGACTCACATATCCGTCCCTCTCAATGGTTGCACGGATCTGTTCTGAACCAGGGGTGACTGTGAACTGGGCCTTGCACTTCATGCCTTTATCCAAAGCCTGCTTGGCAAGAGAGGCAGCTCTGCCCATGTCCTCATAGCTTGAGTTAGTGCAGCTACCAATCAGACCTGCAGGTTTAGTGGCACAGCCCACATTAGTGACACATGCACAATCTAATTTAAAGATCCACTACAAGAGATGTTTCATTTAGAATATGTTTATCACCACAGTTGTAGTTTGCAGTGGTACCGAACAGAAATTGTGCTGATGGGTGTTTTAATCTTCTGGTTTAACAATTTATCATCATTTTTGCATATTCATCCTCAAAACAATACTAGTTAGACGATATCTCCTCCTGCACAGTTGAAAGAGGAGAACCCCGAGCTTCCTGATTCCGCAGTAATGTGATCATAGCACGTCAATAACACAGCTAGCGGCAATGAAATAAATCTCCCATTTCACTAGACAAAGCATTGCAAAAAAAAATAAAAAATAAAGCCTTACCAACTTTAATCTCGAGGGGCCAGCC
Source organism: Leptonotus elevatus (assembly GCF_054856555.1). NCBI lineage: Eukaryota > Metazoa > Chordata > Actinopteri > Syngnathiformes > Syngnathidae > Leptonotus > Leptonotus elevatus. The sequence goes on along the minus strand of NC_141239.1, from coordinate 49,115,348 downwards.
ACTCTTCTGAGCAATGGCACCAATGTCAGACACAGGGTGGGCCAAGTCGGGGGTGAAAGGCCCGTTGATGTGTGGCTTCAACTGTTAGGAGAGTCAAACAATGAATGAAGTCAAGACCACCATAACGGGGGTATGTTTGCAACTAAACAAAGGAGCACAATTTGTGTTCAACAATCCAGAATAGACAGCGAGGCGGAACATGTGACAGAATGAAACTGAAACGGCAGTGAAAAATCATCTCAGTCTAACAATGAACAATAGAATACAGTGGAACCTCGGAGTTTGAACGTCCCGGAACTCGTACAAATCGGACTTCAACCCAAAAATTGGGAGTAAAAAATTCCCCGGAGTTTGAACTCATTCTCGTAGTTCGAACACCCAAGCAAAGCAAGCTAAGCCGAACGTACCTTGAAAACGGGCAGCCGAGTGAAGCCGAGCGAAGCCGAATGCTCACGTTGCGGTAGTTGAGATGATGCACTGCTCATTTCCAATGTGAGCGTGAATACTCCCGGAGGTGCTCCATACATTCGCGAGCGCATTTAGATTTTTTTTCAGGACAATTTTCTTCGCCATGGGCTCAAAGAAAGACAACAGTGCCATTGGCAGCAAAGAAAAACGTACGGTGCTACAAACAATACTACTAAATACTGGCACGAGGACCCCCCTTAGCTGTTCAACAACGTGCCCGACGTTAAACAACGCACGCAAGGACTGCTAAGTAGTCTAACAAAATGCCCAATGTAAAATACACAAACTCAGCACTGAACTAAAGATAGCATTGACATAGCATTTATCATCCACTGATGCCATCACACCACAACAAAAAAAGTAAGGTATTTTTTATTGTTTAAATACTGTGCATGGTGTAAATGTAAGAAACATAATTTGAAATTAAAACAGGAATTTTCTGTTTTTGGAGCTTGGGAACGGATTAACTGCATTTGCATTATTTCCTAAACAAATTTTCTGAGGTCGAACAATTCAATCTTTGAACACTTTGCAGGAACGAATTATGTTCAAACTCCGAGGTACCGCTGTACCATTAAAATTGGGTAAAGTGAAAATAATCGAATCAAGATTTTGATGACGCATAAAGGATTTCTTCCAAATGACATTGTAAAATCCAAGGGCCTTGACATTTTGGCTCTAAATAACAGAGTACAGTTTAAGGCATTTTCAATTAAGGACTTTTTTTATTAACGTCCCAGTGTCCCATGGTGTCCAAAGGTGTTACATTTAAAACACTTTAACAATATACTGCACCTCACTCAGGTTAATCTCAATGGTCTGGTCGTATTTGCAGCCATTATCAGGAACCAGGTCATCTTTGAATTTATCAGCTTGAGAGGCAATCTCTACGGAAGGAACAAAAAAGAAGAATCGTGAATACTGACCAAACATCACACGAAAGACCGTCAAAATAACTTACCCGCACGACCAGTTTTCTCAAGATAAGTTTTCATTCGATGGTTGTAGGGGAAAAGGGACGTGGTGGCACCAATTTCAGCACCCATGTTGCAGATAGTGGCCATACCTAGTAAGTAAAAGGATGACTTAAATCTGAGAAAAATGTACTAATATGCAAAAAATATTTCACAAATGTGGACATATGACACATCCTCCTTACCTGTACAAGAAATTGAATCAACTCCAGGCCCATGATACTCTACAATGGCACCTGTGCCACCTTTTACAGTCAGTATGCCAGCCACCTTTAGGATGACATCCTTTGAAGAAGTCCAGCCAGACAGGGAGCCTGTTAGCTTCACTCCAATCACCTGCAAGCACCACACAAAAGTAGAGGCAAATACACTAAAAACCTCGTCGAGAAAATCCCATTGGGTCCAAATTGATGGAAGTTACTCACTTTGGGACACTTGAGCTCCCAGGGGATTCCGGCCATGACATCCACAGCATCAGCTCCACCAACGCCGATACAGACGCAACCCAGTCCACCACCATTAGGAGTATGAGAGTCCGTACCAATCAGCATCACCCCAGGATATGCATAATTCTCCAAGATGATCTGCACAACACAAGAGCTGCTCACAATTTCACATTTTCATTAGCTGGTGGTATGCAAAAGCACTCAGGGCTTTTCCTCTGTATTTAACTTGCTGAATTGCCAGCAATCTGTGCCCACGAGAAGCTCTCACATAAGGAAAATCTTTTTCTGACCAGCCTCATTTTTATTCTCATTTTTTTAACTGCAGGTATTGTTGTATTACAAATGGTTGGAATTCACTCTTAAAATCGAGCACTACGAATGTACACAAAGAACTGCAAATTTTCTGTCCAAATGGATTTTCAAAATTATACATTTGAATTGTTTTGTAAGCACATCTGATTTCTTATGGAAAAAAAGTACCTCAATCAAGTATTGCATAATAATCTGCCTTCCCTGAATAATCTGCAAATTCGGCATATAGCAAACAGTCTTCCAAAAAAGATGCACAGTGCCTGCTTCAAGCTATTCATTTGTCACTCCAAGATCAAGTTTATGTTAAGACTGACACAAGACAAAATACATTTAAACACTGGATTTTGAAATAATGTTCATCCAAACAACATGATTTTGTCTAACAAAATACTGTGATCTTAATGTTAACATATAATGCAAAAAGCCATAGACAGGCTAACGGAAATCATAAATAAATAAATAAACTGAGGCACTTGGACATCTGCTGCGAAGCGGCCATCAATGGGACAGACCAGGAGACACAAGAATTAAGAAGTGTATGAGAACATTTTATAAATTTAAAAATAGTAAGATGAAATGTTCTGCCTGTGGTTTTGAAATGGTTACCTGAAATGTGTGCAACGGGGTCCCATTTAAATGTACAACAGTGCCCTTTGTTACACATAATTTAATTTCAAATTGGCATCTGTACTTAAGAAAAAGAAAATGTCAAATATAGTAAACAAATAAATAAATGGAATACTTCACAGAGAAAAAGTGTTACTGTGAACTAGTGGTGTGCATGCCATTAGCCTGTGTGCACGTGGGTTAGGTGTAAATAGATGTTAATAGTTCAATGTATGTTGTGTGTTGTGTACCTGATGGATGATCCCTGAACCAGGTTTCCAGAAGCCTACTCCGTATTTGGCACCAGCAGTTGCCAGGAAGTTATACACTTCTTGGTTCATTTCCTGTGTTACAAGTAAATAGTGAAGTACAATACATACAACTTGAAACTTGTCTGAAGGATCAACACAACTGTGCACTACACAAAAGTATTAATACCTGAACATTAAACATATTGGTCTTAAAACTGAAAGAATGACGTGACTGCAGTAATGTTCAGTGCATTTGTGTTGACCTTAGCCCTCTGCAGGTCCTGAGCCCCTCCGATCTGAGCCTCAATCAGATGATCACAGTGGATAGTGGACGGCACTGCCACCTTGGGTAGACCACTGCTGATGAACTGGAGCATCGCCATTTGCGCTGTAGCATCCTGCATAGCCACACGGTCTGGACGCAAGCGCAAGTAAGTGCGGCCGCGCTCAATCTCCTGCCCTGCCGGATCATCCAGATGACCGTACACAATCTTCTCGGATAGAGTGAGAGGTCTGTTAAGTCTAATGGAGGGGAAGGAAATATAAGGAACTTGCAGTGTACCTATGTGCAGTGACATGTAAGGGGCCACTGGGGAATTGACCTTTTTCGCACAATGTTGATGTTCTCATGCATCTGCTCATAGTTAATGCTGGAACCAGGCTCAAAGCGGCTCATTGACACTTTGGCCTTGGCACTGAGGGCAGCGGACACATGCAGACGCCTTGCACCGGTTCCAAGGGCCAGCTGCACCGGGACAAACAAAATAAGATTCCAGGAAATAACATGACATAACATTGTACAGTTCAGGGATACACACCAAGTTTGGAATTGCACACCAACTCAATAAAATAAATCATGGCAATGAAATGATAGGAGAATGAGAGCGCAGGTTGAAATCAAATCAAGGGGTAGACCAGTAAAAATATGACCTATAAACAAGGTTAGAGTCCAACATTTTAGTCACAAAAACTGATGATACTGATGAACCTGACATACACATGACATTCCACAGTAAGATGCCTTATTACTGCTGTGTTTAAAACAATAAAATAAAAAACAGTATTAGGGCTTATAGCAAACTCTATCAAACTGTATTTCGTCTGAAAGATCAAGTATAATTTCACAACTGACACTATCAATATCTGACCTACGAATGGTTGATTTAAAAAAAAAAACGACATCACACACCACCAGAGAGAGAGAGATGTGTGTGTGCGTGTGTGTATATATACACACACACAGTATATAGCAACATTGTACTGTTTAACCTTGCTATCACCTTGCAAAACTCATGACAATTGTCTTGATATAATTTGACAACGTAAAAGATATGACAGGGTTTAATATTAGTTTACGTCAAACCGGACGAGGTGTGTATCCGCTACATGCGTCACAGCTTCGAGTCATCCAGGGACATTGTGACCTGCCTAGCAACGATTCCATGCGCACATAAATATGCATTTTTAGCCTCAGTCATGATACCCTAAATGATCATTAGTGGACCCCACTCTAGGAATCCATCTATTCTCATACATACTTTATTTAGAAAGACATTTCATATCTGTGATCAAATAAAAAATAAGTGTTTCTTACCCGCAACCGAGTGACAGTGAAACAGTAGGACGCCATTTTGTTTCATAATAATAAGTGTCGCCTAGATATGACGTCATTCAAATTCATACCCGTTGAGTGCGTACGTCTATCTTGCTAAGTTTTATTTTCATAAGTGTAAATGTGCTTAGTCAAAACCCATTTGCGTGTTTTTGAAAGAGATAGATGTTTATTTACTTTCCAATTATACTTCTAAAAATAAGAAGGCTGTCAAGACTTTAACGTGATGTGTTCTCATTTTTGAGTTTTCAATTCAATATTTCTTTGTTTAAGACCCCTGGCAACTCTTTTATTTATTCATTTATTTACTGTTTTTCATTATTATCGTGAGTTTGTTATGTATGATGTCTTGTATATTTGTACTGTTTTGCTTACGTATGCTATATGTTCTGCCTCTTGATTTCATCCATCCATCCATCCATCCATTTTCTTAACCGCTTATTCCTCACTAGGGTCGCGGGGGTACTGGAGCCTATCCCAGCTGGCTTCTGGCAGTAGGCAGGGTACACCCTGAACTGGTTGCCAGCCAATCGCAGGGTACACAGAGACAAACAACCATTCACACCGAGGGACAATTTTAGAGTGTTCAATTAACCTGCCATGCATGTCTTTGGAATGTGGGGGAAACCGGAGTACCCGGAGAAACCCCACACAGGCACGGGGAAAACATGCAAACTCCACCCATTCGATCTCACGTCCTCTGCACTGGGAGGCAAACGTGCTAACCAGTCAACCACCGTGCCGCCCTCTTGATTTTAATTTGATTTAAATTATTAAAAATTGTTTAAGAAAAACACACGCGTACACTGTACGATAAGACACCTGTGGCCTCTGAGGTATATAATAAAAATATATTGTTATATTTTATACGTCCGTGTCTGTGACACTTAAACAGATTGCTAGAGGTTTTAATGTGGGCGGGCCAGATGTAGCCTTCGGTCCATACTTTGCCCAGAGCTGATCTGACTGCATCCTCTGTCACTCCCATTCTGAGTACTGTCTTGGAACTGTACTCATACTTGTAAACTGTGGCAAGACATTTACAGGTTTATCTTGGGCAACTTCTGTAACGGTGAACTTTCTTTACAGAATGTATTTTTTTTTTATTATGACACGCACCTCACTTGAAAAAGAATACAGTACTAATATTGTATAATGTTTCTTGCCAAGTTCTATATATTCACATATCGACGCCATCTTAAAATAATCGCCTATGTCATTTTTTCAGATTTTTCAGGAAACACATACAATTGAACCATTGCAGAGATGATTTACGCAAAAAAAACCAACGTTTTTTATCTATCTATATATATATATATTGCAATATATATATATATATATATATATTATTATTGCAACAAAAAACAAGACTTAGGCAATTATTTTAAGAGGGTGACTACATGTAAATTTGAAAAGTAAAAGCCCATTTCTTGTGTTTTTGAAGGAATTAGATGGATATCTACTTTATCTGGTGATAGAAACAGGAAAGCTCACGAAACTTTGAAATTGTGCTCCCATTTTAATATTGTCAATGTTTCTCAATTTATTTTTGCATGTATGTAGACCTATGTTTATGTATGTATTTATTGGTTTGTGTATTCATTTATTGAACTGTTATTCTTCTCTTGTGTGTATGTATGTTGTTGACAGATTGTGTTTAAAAACAGCCACTGTATGTGCAGAATCTTGTATCATATTGATGTTTATGAAAGCAAGTCGTGATGCAATAAAGGTTTTTGACAAAAAAAACACTATATTCAACTTTTATATCCCAATAGTCATGTATCTTGTGTGTTCATATGTATATTGGTGAAAATGCTGTTTTTACCACCGTTAGATAATATATGTTTTATTAACAAAACGATATCTTAGAGGAGCTAGAATTATCATGACATATAGTAAGTATTTTTACATGTGAATCTAAACCATTTTTTTAAAGAATCTTAACCAATTTGAGCAACTTACAATTTGTACAACAATCAAATTGAACATATTTCGTGCATAAAAGATATTATTTATTTTTATGATTAATTTTGTACAACATAAAATCTTAAATAAATAAATAAAAGGCTTGTCCTATTCCACATGAAACGAGTACGAGGTGAGCAAAATATTCAAAGTACTCTGTGAATTGTCATATACCTAAACTCTCAACGACTACTACATCACTATTTATTTCCAAAGAACGTCATTTCCCATAAGTCCTTGTTTAAAGGGCATGTCGTGTTCGCTGTTGTGAATGGATAACGCAGCCCAATAATTTGTGGGCCCGCCCCTCTCTCAGCCAATAGACACTCTGTTGCTATCACCGCTTGTATTTTTAGCAAGCGGTCAGCGCCTTAAGAACTACAAATATCCCTCCGCGATATTTGCTAGGCTTTACTTTGTTAACTATAATATGAAAAGAGAACATTAATATATTTTTTTCATGTTACGGCTATTTTTTTTTAAAGATCGTTAAACGATACTGATTGTGAAAACGTGAACTTGTTTGTTCTATTTTCTCTTTTTTTCACATTATTATTGTATAATACTTAAGCGTTGCCTGTATTATTACTGCAGACAAATACAAATAATAATATTTTTTAAATAACCGGAAAGAGGCCATTGCAATTGAGAGAAAATAGTTCCTGTCGTCACGAGGGTGTAGGCGAGTCAAACTGTATAAATACGTCGGCTTGTCCTACCGTAAAGTTTCCCTGGACCTTCCATTCAATTGTCAGCTGGAGACTGGCAAGCGATTCAAAAGATACTGTTCCAAGGTGAAACATTCCACTTGCCGATCTCTTCATGGAATCAACGCTGTGAAATCTAAAAAAGCTGACGGAAATAAAATTAAAGGTCGAAGTCAAGTAGATGCAGGTAAGTGGTAGCACCCGAAAGGTTCATTAGTTTATTAGTTTCTGTGTGTGCTTGCTCATCTTGTCGCTCCAACCAAATGCTTTGGCTATTCACCGAAACGTCTACAATTTTTAAGCGTTCACCAGATTTACAGGGTTTTTTTCCCCAGCTCGCTCTCTCTGTTTATGTTAGCTTCGCCTCTCCAAGGCTGCAGCTGTCATGTGGATTCTGTGTTTGCTACACTCCTCTTCATCATTATTTGATGCACATAAAATGCACAGCTAAACGACTTTCGCCTCTCAATTGGTCTCATCATTTGCTTATATTTTGCTTTTGCGTTTTTCTTTCTCTGGTCGCATGTCAGTGACGCTATCTTCAATACACTATCTCAGATTCAGTTAAATTAGCAAGAGGCTATAAAATGGAATACAGGAATATAAACGCTAATGTTCAATCATGTTAGTTTTCTGCTCTTTACAATATAATGTATCTAACAATTACGTCTTGGTTATTTTTGATTGTCAGTGCGGTACCACTTTACCAGTATATTTATTATTGTGCATTTAGTTTGCAATCGTGTGGCTCTGTAGTACATTCTACTGAACGGTGCTTCTGTTTCGGTTCTGTACATGAGTTAAAAATAAATAAATAAAAATTAAACACGACCCTCCTTATGATGCAGTGCAGTTCCGCACTACTGCAAACTACACCCACAATAATAAACATTTCCAATCAATACCTTTCAAACATCGTCATTCAAAACTGAGCATTACCTTTCTAACAGTCGATTGTTGCATTGATCTCATTGGATTGTGTTAATTATAATGAGCTCTCCCTTGAAATGTCTGTCATGGTTGTTATGCTTGTGTCTCTTTGAAATTACATTAGGCACCGAGAGGACCAGCTGAGCAGTCATGTAGCTGAAATTTCACAGCTCAGTGGCACATGTTTGAAGCTCCATGTAAACAACAATACAGTGTATCGTGTTTTGTTGCTCAGCCTGCAGCAATTGCGCTGTAAGAAAATCCTTAAAGCGTTATGACACGGATGAATAATAAACTAACTAAAAAATACTCAGTAAGGCGAATCTCTGCACCTAATGTTTTGTTGTTGTTCAAATCAAGCAGTGGTTAATGATTCGTGCACTAATCATACCATTTTTTATTTCTTTTAATTTTACTTATAGTTGTTTATGCACTTACATAATCATATTTTAGTCAGGCAGTGGAAAGACGCTTAAAGAAAAAGGAGTCTTAAAACAATCCATAAGTACAAAATATGTCACTATTTTTAGCTCGTTCCAACCAACCCCCATCTCAATGTCACCCCCCCCCCCCCCCCCAAGTGGAACTAAAATGTTAATCTCGTGTTCACCTCCTTAAATGCAACATTCCGGCATGTGCGGCTTTATCTGTTGCAAAATTGGAATTGTCTTTTAATCAGATTCTTCTTTCAAAGATGAAGAATTCCCATCTGGCCAGGGAAGTTGATGTGAGAGGATTGTTTTTGTACATGAAAGAAGGGAGGGGAGGATTACGTGCGCTGCATGATGGGAAATGGCGTTCTGTGATGGACAATCTGCCAATTTACAATTCTTCCTTGGACACGCGTCTTGTGATGCCGTTTTTTTATTTTTAATCTGCCGTTGATTTAGCGCGGGGATGAATGGACTGAAGCATTAAGCAAGAGGAGCTCCATGGGATCAGATTCAGATTATAAAGGATTTATGAGGCCCGCATCACATCTGTCCCATCCATCAGTACATCCTGTACTCTTGCAAAAGCAAAATATAAAATGGTGAATTCCTATTTGTGTATGTTGACATTGACTCTGACAGGTGGGATGTATGGTTTTTAAACGACTAATCTAATGATACTATTCAGATTGTTTTCTAAGATTGCTCTTTTATAGCACTTTGCAGTGTAGTGATATGTATAGCATTATAACATGAAAGGGAGCTACAAATGAACAAATTAAGTAATTTAACAAATGCAAGCATATGCAAATGAACGACGAGCATCTTTCATAACATATGCTCAAGTTGGATTTCCCCAACCATTTCACCACCAAAATTATGTAAATCCTCCTCAGAACACAAACTTCCTAGTGATTTACAGTGTGGTATGAGGACCACTAATGGCACACGGGCTCCCTCGAGTGATGGACAAAAGAATCAGTCAATGAATTAATTCACACTACGCATAATCTTACATTGCCTTCTTTCTTTCTTTCTTAACTCATTCGCTGCCATTGACAGCTATAGACGTCAAAAATTAATTTGAACTATTTCTTATTAGTTTAACATATTTTTCCATTTTTGTTAACAAGAGTATGAAAACCTAGATTTTTTTGTACATTTAGAACAGATATAACATTTGTGATTAATTGTGAGTTAAATAGTGAAGTCATGCGACTAATTACGATTACAAATTTTAAGTGCCTGATGCCCCTAAATTTTAATAATCTTTTATTTTCTATTGATTTATTTATTAAAACAATTTTTAATAGTCTTTTATATAAGGAAAAGATTATAAAAAAAATTAGGGGCGTCAGGCGATTACAATTTGTAATCGTAATTAATCGCATGATTTTACTAGTTAACTCACGATTAATCACAGATTTTATATCTGTTCTAATACAATAAAAAAAATCTCTTTTCATACTCTTGTTAACAGAAGTGGGAAAAAATGTTAAATTAATAGAAATAGCTCAAATGAATTTTTGACGTCTATAGCCGTCAATGGCAGTGGATGAGATAATTCTGCACGTTAAGGACAGTTCAGTCCAATCAACTTTTCGGTACAATACATCCACATTTAAAGGGGTAGTCGACCCCCAAAAATCTTTGCAATATTGTTGCATGTGCCATCAGTAGTCTAAACATGGCATTCTGATTAATATTGCGTTTGTGGAGTAGGAGTTATGCAGCAAAATCATTCAATTTTTATCCTTTTTAGAGGCGGCCATTTTGCCACCTGCAGTCAACTACAAATGAATGAATACAAATACACAATATTCATAAATTTTAAAATAACAGATCCTATAAATAATGGATTAGTTGATTCTCTGCAGCCATTAGCCAACCATATTAATTATTCTAATTACTCTGGTCTATATTTGTTTTAAAGGTCTATACATTTCTTCAAAATTCGGCACAATATGACATGTAAGGCAACAAAAGATATGAAGGTCTTTCTTATTATTTAAGAAATCCTTTACTTTATAAAGAACAGCCACTGGCTTAGCCATTTTACATTTAATGTATTTTATCTTTGGGTTTAGCACAGTTTATGATCAAAAATCACTCCCAAGAAGTAGTTCAATTTCAATACCATTTAAGTTTCATATCACAGTTGGGCTGCATTTAATAACTTTTTACAATCAAACCACTTTTTTAACACGATCAATTTCCTTTCTGCAGTCTTTGTTTTATGTTGCCCCCTTAGCACAATATATCTATTTTTATCTTCAGCATTGAACATTACACATTTTAATATTTGCAACAGTGCAAATATTTACATAAATTCGAAATAACTTGCGTCCCAATACTGAACCCTGCGCAATACTAAACGTGTGATTCTGTATTTATTTTTACATATTGAAACCTATTATTTAAATAACTGTTTAACCATTTAATTGCAGCGCCTCTCATGCTATATTGTTGAAATTTCTGCAGGAGCAATGAGTGACCGATGATGCAAAATGCTTTACATAAGTCAATAAATACACTCGCAGCATGTAAAACATTATTATTATTATTATTTTTAATCTATTGCTGTAGCTATATTTTCTACAAATGACATCACATTTGCTCACAGCTCACTTGTTTTCTGAGCTTGGTCATGTGACATTCACAAGCTGAGCTGTGATTGGTCATTAGCTCAGCTCTGAGCTCATTGTCAGTCAATAGCAAGTGGCGTAATGGCTTCCCCCAGAGGTGGAAAAAAAACTGGTGGATTTCGTTGCTAATGAATCTTTAATCTTTAAGAGCTATTTACTTTTTTGTTAATTAGGTTCAGATATTATACTGTATGCTGGTAGAGCGACTGTAAGTATTTTTTTGGGTGGTGCTCATCATTGACATCATCTACCTAAACTAATGATAAAGACCATAGAAGACTGTAAACATGGTTCAGGTAACATGATGTTGAGAAATCTTGCAAAATGGCAACCACTGTACAAATTACTAGCCGTGTTTACAAATTGCAAAATCTTCCCTCATCCCTCCTCTGCGATTGTCTGATCCTCGTGGAACGCCAACATTTGTCTCCCTTTCATCTTTACAGAGCTGAAGTGGCGGCGTGCTTCACTTGAAACGTCGACAAACAACCTGCTGTCCATGTCTCCGAGGTGCCTTTCAAAATGGTGACGCTTGAACCACGCCGTGTACAATAAGCCAGCGGAGAGTCAAGAACATTACGCTTTGCATCGCCTCCCTTTTAAAGCAAACGTCATCGCACGCACGCACGCACTCGGAGCGCAGCGGCAGCCCGGTGCAGTCATGCATCTCGAGGTGAAGGTTGCCCTCAACTTCATCGTGTCCTATTTGTACAATAAGCTACCTCGGCGTCGAGCCGACCTCTTCGGAGAGGAGCTGGAGCGCATCCTGGTGTCTCGCTTCGAGGGCCACTGGTACCCCGAGGCCCCTCTTCGCGGCTCCGCGTTCCGCTGCTTGCACCTGGGAGCCCCGAGGGACCCTGTTGTGGAGCTAGCCGCCAAGAGAAGCGGGCTGGACACGGAGGAGGTACGCGCAAACGTCCCCGCGGAGCTCAGCGTGTGGATTGACCCCTACGAGGTGTCCTACCAGATTGGGGAGAAGGGGGCGTTGAAAGTGTTGTACCTGGAGGACCCCCCAGGCCTCAGCTGTGACGGTGAGCGAGCCGAAGGGGTAATGAGAGAGGTCAAAGGGGACTCTGAGTTGGAGGAAGCCAAGAGTTTGGGCTTCAACCCTGACGCTCAGGTGTTTATTCCCATCGGAAGCCAGCTATCGCCTTCCCTCATGGCGCCGCTCTCCACTTCTCCCACGCCGCCGTCCGTCCAACCTGGCCCCGCCCTCTTCAACTATCCCACCTCCAGCTCGCCCCCCGACCCGGCTTCCCACTCCTCCAACACGTCCACCCCTTCTCCCCCCACCAACGGCATCCCCTACCTGTCCGCTCAGCAGCCCGCCGCCCGCCCTCAACCCATCACCTTCACCACCGCCGCTTTCGCCGCCACTAAATTCGGCTCCACCAAAATGAAGAAGTGCAGCGTGGCCGGGTCGGCGACCGCTTCCAGCGTCGCCGTGGGAGTCCCGCCTGTCCCGAGGATGCTCGCACACTCTCCCACTGCCATCTTGGCTCCAGAGATGCTGAAGCACAAGTCGCTCTCGCTCTCCATGCACTCCCTCGTCGGGCCCATCCCCAGCCAGCTGTCCCCCAACGCCAAAGAATTTGTCTACCCGGGACCCCAGAGCCCCCTTTACTTCGACGCTGACCCTCACGCAAGCCGATTCCAGCCCCCTCACAGCGTGGGCACCTTTGACCCTTTCTCCAGCCCTCCCCCATCCCAGAGCGTGGGCATCATGGGCGCCAACGGCGAGATCTCCTACATGGAGAAACCTCAATTTGTTGACGGTTTAGGAAGCTACAACCTGCAATATCCAAGCCAGTCCTTCCAGCCTGTTGTGTTGGCCAACTAAGCCTTTATTCGTCAAGAACTTGGAGCTCCAGATTTATTTATTTTTTTTCTAAATAACTCTCCTAATACTAATGCAAGCTTAGTTTTCCTACAGAGATTTAAACACATAGCTTTCCTACAGAGATTTAAAGATACTCTTTATCTCATGTTCATTTTTCTCATCACATGCTTTGAATCCATCATTGCCATTGTTATTCCTTGAATAACAAGTAATCTCATGGACATGGACTGTGGTAAAGCTCCAGTTTGCACGTCATGCTGTGGGGAAATGACCTAGCCAAGTATTGCACTTTGCTCTGCAATCTGTTCATACAGTGCTGGCTATTCGGGGAGGAGAAAGGGAAGGGAGGGGGTGTGTGTGCATGTGTTGCCATGTCGTGGCTCAATGTGCTCTAGAAACATCACGTGATGGCCGCCTTTGCACGCTGACATCGCAGCAGTAAATACACAAACGTGTTTATCATCAGCGAGAATGCGTTTTGCAGATGATGAAGGGAGCAAATAGAAGAATGTAATTCTTCCGGCAAGGGGAAATTGCAGCAGGGAAGGTCGCGCAAACCTCTGCCAGGGGAGGAAGCTTTGCATCTTAAGAAGACGGCGCTCACGTGCCGATGCCTGCAGTCGTGTGCACGAGCGTACATGTAGACTTTGGACAATCTGCACATGTGCACATTCACAGTCATCAGTGTGTGAAGGTGAATAGGCAAGTGGATTGCGGATGGGGGGGGATGGGATACAGCAGTAAAGACTGAGAGATTTTGATCAATTGCTTGGTGTGACTTTGGGGATGTAGGGGTGCGTTGCCTCGGTGTGGAAAAGAAGGCGGCGAGAGGGTTACATTGCCTCGGCGTGTCCGGTGTGTATTGACTTGGAGAGCGACATTTTTCAAACCCAGAACACGTTGCTGGTGAGCTTAAATGGTATTGAAGGGAAAGGCTAACTCTCTTCTGCCCCTCCTTAAAATGCGGGGGGTGGGGGGAAGGGGGGAAGGTGAATCTGTTTTTTGTCTCCTGGTTGTCAAGTGGACATGATGAATGTTCGTCATTGATGGGAGGCTTCTGTTGCTATTTTAAGCTCGTCGCAGCGCTTCAAATCCAGTATGTTTGTTATGACAAAATGGGCAATTTGAGCACTTTATTAAGCGGAGCTCTACTCTCATCCATGATTATTATTTTTTCATTCCACTGTCATTTAATGAGATGCAAGCACTTCAAAAACATTATTGAAGATGTGAAAATGGAGTCAGTTAAATTAATTTAATGTTTTTCTAGACCGATATATGTAAACGTGTTTTGTACCCGAGGACCCTTAACTGTCTTTTTGCCCATTAACCGCCCTCATGGAGGATATTGAGGGGAAATATGGATTTGTTTTTCTTTGTTCTGTAATTTAAAAAGAAAACCTGATAGTTCTATATATTTTTGTTTTTGCAAAAGTCCAAGAAAATGTAAATATGACGTTATGTTCAGATTCCTTGTTTAGTTTCTTACATGCTGAAGTTATTTTTGCAGAAATTAACCTGAATATATGCAAATTGAGATAAAAATAAATACATGTATTACAATTATGTACAGAGTCCAGTATTGAATGTGTATTGTACTTTGTACAGCAGCAGTCTAAAGAGACGGGTAAATGTATTAAAGTTGGGGTTTGAAGAGCTGAATGTTTACAAAAGATGGTTCTTATCACTGTCCTTCTACTAGATGCAATCTGAAAACACCACTTCTCCGGAAAATGCCCACGTACATTCGTTTCAATTTGCATCATGGAACTACTTGCACAAATTCTGTTCCTGATTATGATTATTAACATTTAAAAGTGACGTTGACCTTTTCCATCTTAAGTGTGACCCTCTGGTCTCCATGTTATAGCCATATCCTGCACCTTCTTTATTTACAGACTCTCAATCGCCCTTGTTAAGTGCAACGTAAGGCCATAATGAAAAAGACCCTGCAGTGGGTTTCTACCTCTCATCTCCCTGAATAGCATCACAGTATGTTCTAATCGGAAGGATGAAGGAAATGAATGTTGTACTCCTAGTCAGCCCCGGTTGAGATGGCCTGCAGAAAGCCCAACTGAATTTTTCATTGCACTTAAAAAGAACTCCAAATATGGTGTGCGTCTCAAATTTAGAACTGCATTTTGTGTGCTCAAAATAACCCATTTGAAAGGCACCCCAAACTCTTAAGTGCAGGCTATCCTACAATCGGGGTTGAAGAGAAACGAGAATTTTGTATTCTGATGTTCTTTGCTTATATTGTTTTATTTTGCCCTTTGGAATATTCCATTGTTAGAAGAGTTTATTTTCTATGTGACACTTAACATTAAAATGTATAATTGAAAAAGATGTACAAATAGTTCTTTCCTTTTCTGACTGTATTTTTATTTTTACCTATTTTGTATCCGATCTGTACACCTTGTAGATGTTTAACAAGTCTTTCACAAATGAAACGCAATGACCTGTTTTCTTGGGATGGGGCATTACTACTGCAGTTTATTATTGTATCAGATTTCTTTTTTTAAGTTTGTAATAAAAAGACCAGTAAGCATGGAAAATAAGATCGTCTCATTATTATTTCTCACGCTGTCGTGTGAACACATCTCAATGGTATGGACAATTCTGAAATTGTCACAAGTCAAAATGGCGGTCTTATGCTACATTCGAGGAGAGGTTTAAGTCTGATTTATCCCACTCGGAGTGTTCTAGTTCCGCCCTCAAAGTGTTTGTAAATGTAAACAAAGATGGCTAATTACGATCAATTATTTTGTTCTTGTGAACGCAGTCATTCCAATGAATATATGTCTTGTATTTACGTTCACCTCGAAAACTTTGAGGTCGGAACTGACAATCGAGTGGGAGATATCCAATTTCCCACTTTCATCGAGTGCAGCATTTGTCCTTGGTGAAATGACGCTCTCCGCTCATTGAAAAGCATTGGACTTTGGATCGTCGTAATTGAGGATTATTTTTTATTTGAAAATGTGATAAAATGTTGTTTGACTATAACAACATGCCTGGTTTGAATCCTAGTCACAGGACAAAGCAATACAATATGCCATGGAAATGAAGCATTGCATGTGGCAAATTGGCAATAGCAGAAACGTTCCGCTGTTCGTAATTGTCAATTGTGCTTTAAAAAAAAATTTTTTTTTAAAGAGTAGCCCCCCTGTCTTTCTTGAGCACTAAAATGCTAGAGTGACACATCCGAATATTGCAAGTAAACAAACTCCAGTGATGTTTGATCAATAATTCAAAGCAAAGATGAAATTCTGTTGGTGAGAAGCCAGATTGCGCACCACCCACCTCAGCAGGAGACATCCCAGCAGATATTACTGCAGATTTCATCATACAGCACTCTGACTGGCTTGTAGCGTTTGTATGCGTGTTGGGAGGTGCAGGGGGCTGCAAACAGCTGTAACGTTGGCTCGCTCACTGCCTTTCGATAGTAACGTGTTGTGAGACATTTATCACGCTTGGCTGGCCTCATCCTTGACTCTCCTCTACATCTCCCTCACGTCTTCCTCCATCCATCCATCCATCTTTTTTTGCCCCACCTCAGCATTTCCTCTCCCATCCTCAGCCCATCCCGCTCGGAGCCGCCATCATCTCTTCGGCTTCCCAAAGCTCCTCCCTTGCATCCCCATACTTTCCTTTGTGAACACACACGCCCGTCCTCTTTGTGGGTGTGATCATTACGCAATAGCTCCTACTCTTCTGGAATACTGATGAGCGAACAGTAGGGAGGAGGGAAAACGCGTGCGGCATCCAAACAAAAACACCCCGTGTGTGTGCGTGTGCGTGTGTACACGTGCAGATGGATGCCTAATGAAATCACATCTTTATTGTACCGTCTGTCAACACACAGGCTGGTTGGAGCCGTCTGATGACAAGTCAAGGTCAAACAGAGCCCACTTGTCTTTACATCTCGATTCATTTATTTTTTATGCATGATACACGATACAGAACTATGGCACTTCAGTGTCATGTATCCATACATGGTTAAGACAATACAAAAACACCCAACATAATCATTTTTAGAGAAAGTAATGCAAAACACACACAAAAAAGACAAAAACAAATTAAAACGTCCTGATACTATTAAATCATTTTCTGTTTTATAATTGTAGCTGCTTCAAATAGCTGTGATGCCAAAAAGAACTAAAATGGGGCTGTTTAACCTTCACCTTCAAATGTACACATTAGCATCACCAACAGGTAAAGGAAAACATTTTCATATAGTTTGTGCTTGACCATTTGTTTTACACCAAGGAGCATATATCTTGTTATGCATGCGCATTACTAAACATGTAAAACAAGGTTTTAGTTTGTGTTGTGTATGTAGACACAAATAACACAAAAGCTTGCCCACATTTACCTTAGAAGTAGTGCCAGTGCAGTACACTTTAGAACAGGGCTGTCAATGCATTTTAATTCAGGAGCCACTTAGACCCAAATTTGATCTCAAGTGGGCCCGGACCTGTATGTTAAAATATTGCCTTTTTTGGTGGAAATAATTCCAAGTACATTCTGAAAATATTATCGCATAGAGTAATTTCTAAAGAAAATGAGCACATCACTTTTGCAAATCAAATCCTGAGTGACAGCCAAATTTCAGTATGTCATTTAAGTGGTTGTCAGTGCGGCCTCCTTTGGGCAGAATTAGCAACAGTTAATTTGAGTGAAAAACTGCCGTTTGTGTTCTGTCCTTGCGAGCCCAGTTGGATTTCCTGAAGGGCCGATTCTGGCCCACAAGCCATATGTTTGACAACCCTAATTTAGAAGGAACCTTTTCTACCACACATGCAATTGCTCTCTCTTTCTTTGTTTAACAGTGGAGCAAATTGATAGAATATAATCTGGAATTTTGTAAAATATTAGAGCATATATCTGTTATCTTCAAACAATTTTTTTTTTTTTAACTTTGCTGTGCATGAAAAAAAAACTGCTACATACTGACCTACCCCAGTAATTAATCTAAAAGATTCTCTCGAGGCATAGTAAGAATTACGCACAACACCATGAATTTAATTTAAAAACTCATCGGCTGTACTGACAGTCCAATGCAGTGCATATTTAGTTTGAATGTCAATGCAAAATAAACTCTGGAAATTAGAAATGTCCGTTACACTACACCGTGTTGAAATTGAAACGATCAAGAAAACACTTAAGCACCAACTGATCCAGTAAATCTAGATATAGATCAATTTGCAGTTCATAGGAAACAATCCACACAGTGATCAAAAGATGCCATTTTCAGATGATGTTTGATGTTTGCCCCGCCCCAAAAAGGAAATCCAAGCAGACCACACTCAAGATGGCTGGCATTATTATGCGGGTCATAACGTCATAATACAGATGCTCTGCATTAATCTGGCCATCGTGAAGCACGTCTGCTCTTTAGTGATGGTTCACATATACGTAAGTACACTTGGTGTAGAATAGTCAAGACATTGATAGAAGACAAAGTACACTGGGTTTCATGCATTACGATCCTAGACTACACAGGATCAAAGTGGAAGCACAAAAGACTTTGGGGGCATTTCCTCTTAGAAATAACATCATGGCAATTTTACACATAATATCACTGAAATCAAACAAGCAATATATAACAGGGTATTATTGCCACATTAATTGGCGCACAAGCCAACCAATCACAAAAAAATACAAAATAAAATAAATCGGCATCTGGAGACGTCACCAGTCTTGTAACAGTCTGTGACGTACTTACTAATTAAAACAGGCATTAAAAAAAATAAATCGGATTTGACATTTTGCCAAATAGACCACACACTACATTTACTGTGCGTTCTCTCTACTTCAACCATCACCTGTTCGACCCTTTCAAAGCAAAAAGTGCTGGATGAGGTAAATAAGAGTGTACCCTGCCCTTCGCGTGTTGCACACACATCTATATTCTGAGTGGAGACAAAGAATCCCTTTTAACTACCGTATATATAAATCTGTTTTTAAAAACAAACACAGTTAACCCATTGGAGTCCCTGCTTAGTCATTGGTTTCATTTGACATTTTCCTCAAAAGGGATATAAAGAATCTTGTACATCACAATCAACAGATGCATTATTACCATCAGAATAAATACAGCACTCATTGACTATTTGGCAAAGATAGGAATAGCATTGGATTATAAAGACAGTCAAAATCCATTTTCGGATGATACAAAGACCTCCAGACTATCATTTATTTATTTACAGGGTTTCAGAGCAGTCATTTAGGAAGGGCCGCTCAAAGATTTTTTTTAAGAACAATCCAGCCATCACTACACTATGAAAGGCAGGTGAGGGCTCCAAGCGCCCTCTACTTGCAGAGTGTAGTAAAATAAACATCCTTTTACATACATCCCCCTCCACAAAAGGGAGGGCCATAGATTCCTTCAAACGGGTACTTTTGATAGCAACCTGAATTTGATTAGATTTTTTTTTAAACTGCACTTTTTCTTTTGTAAAGGTGATTCATTCAATCTTTTCTGAGGCTCGGGAAGCTGATCTGAGATGAGTACGAAGACTTCATGCACGTTTTCTATGAAGCTACCGTCACTCCCACAGTGATAATAAGGTACCGTCAACCACGAGAGAGGAAAAGTGCAACAAGGGATTACACACCGGAGATGACTATACATATAGTGTGTGTGTGTGTGTTACTTGACAGAAAAACTTTCGTCCACCACCTGAGGGTATCCGCGCCTTCCAGGCCCAACTACCTGATTTCTACTCCATTCTTCTTCTGTCTCAGCATCTACATCCCACTTGAGAATGAATAGGAATTAGACACTAATGTACCACACAAGGAAATGTGAGGGGAGTGGGCACCAATATTCACAACTGATGGCACTCATGCTTTGGTCCACTAAAGGAAGTGCTAAAAAAAAAAGAAAAAAAAAAAGATTTGTGTGACTACGTTTTATCAGCCTGCTGTTTTCATATTTCCTGACTTCCTTGAAAGCATCTCGAGACCAACCCTATGTTCCACGGGAGTGTTGAGGCCTTCCTCTCGGTGAAGGAGCCAGGCGCTCTCCACAGACCTTCCCGCGACCACCGCTCCCCAGCCCAGTCCCCAAGTGTGTATCCGACACTCCAGCGCCAGGTTCGGACCCGCGGCCGGAGCTCGACACAGTGACCGGAGGTCAGCCAGAGTGCAAATTTAGATTTCCCTTGTGTGTTTGTGTCTGTGTTGAATTCTGCGGGGTAGGAAGTTCTGCTTTTGTCGAATTGAGAATTTGATATTGAAGCAGGTCTTTACAGCGGACCGTACTTGGCCTCATAGCGGTCCACCAAGTTCTTGCAGCGGCCGCAGTCTTTCCGCATCTCGGCCACTTGCTGCCGCAGGGCTGCGTTCTCCCGCTCCAGGAAGGAGGCGCGCACCGTGATCTGGTTCTCCTTGAGACGCCGGGCATCACGGGAACGTTTGGCCGCCACGTTGTTCTTCTTCCTCCTGCACCAATATTTG
Organism: Leptonotus elevatus; assembly: GCF_054856555.1. NCBI lineage: Eukaryota > Metazoa > Chordata > Actinopteri > Syngnathiformes > Syngnathidae > Leptonotus > Leptonotus elevatus. The sequence continues at coordinate 49,094,694 of NC_141239.1, read as the reverse complement.
TCATCCTAAGCAAAAATAGGACAAGTCATTGATTTTAAAACTACTACGTGTACTCAAAACTACGATCATAGTCTTACGCCCATTCATCCTTTCATGTTGAACACTATTCTAACACTATTCTTTGTCAAGTATAACATAGCCTTATAAATCATATCATATGAAATTCAAGCCTGTTGCATTTTAATTCTTCATTTTAAAAATTAAGCATTACATTACCCTCTTTATCATATTTATTTAACATTATGTTATTTTAACAAGTCTGGGGACTTAGTGGGCTATCAAAATATTGCATTTTGTGCTGTCATATGGAAATGTGTGTTGTTTGACCAAAAACAAAAAGCCATTGGATATATTTGTATCCTTGAATTATGAGGAAAGGAAAATTATGTGAATCTTTAAACAAAAAAAGTTAAAATAAAAGAAGGTAAAATAAAAAATACTGTATACTAAAACAGTCATCGCATAAAACAAATACTGGGTGTTCCTGCGCGTTTCGGCCTCTTAAGGGCAGTGTGGTGCCGTGCATCCACGGTGTACACACTTACAACGAGAACAGAAGAAAGTTGCGATTGAATTCTATTAAAAAAATAAAAATTCTCACAAATTGGGGAAAATTTGTGCCTTTGAGTTATTTTACTTGTGGGTATGTGTTTCCACAGCATTTGTGTGTGAACATTTGTTATTTGAAGGACTATTACTCCCGAAGTTGATACTAACTTCCTGTTAGCATTTGAATGGGATCTGCCATGCTCTTTAGCATTAGCGCTAGGCTAGCGATGTTTTAAAAAATTAAGCACGTTTTGTATTTAAATACACACTGTATGTAATTATCCTTATCGTGTGTCTCGTTTTACAGTTAACTCCAACCGGCGTGTCATTTAACAGCTTAAAGTGCGCTTAGGGACGGCAGAATCACACTCATTCTCTTCGGGCTAGCTACAAGCTACATGGTGCATTCAGGGTACTTTCAGAACGTAGGGAATTTGTCAACTTTAAACTTCTGCACATTAAACGTTTTTCTTCGATCATTACATGTGAATGATTGAGAGAAGTCAGAATCGAAATCACGATAAAATTTCGGTTAATCGTCGAGCCCTAACTTAGAACTGCTTTTTAGCTGTCTAAAAATGAGTCTACTTTCTGCCACCAAATTGACAGGTGCGCCGGCGGAGTGTGTGGACCAAACATGCTCACGAGTGAGTCAGCATACCTTCTGTTCGTTGGGAACAAACACTTTCTTGGCTTTCTTGATCATCGGCTGCGGCTTAAGCTCCTCGTCAGAGAATTTGTGTTTGCGCGGGTTGAACAGCTCTCCTCCCGGCACACTGGACAGGACCAGGTCGGTGGGATCTGGCTGAAAGTTAACATCCACCTCGATGTCATCCGGGTTGACGGGAGACGCCGTGTTACGCTCTCCAGGCCCTGTCGGGACACGGGGGAAATTGAGCTTCGAAAGGAGCACCCTAAACAAGGTGCATGCATGCTTTATTTAAACACCCCAAAATGACGCAACCTTGTGTGGCCCGCCCATGTCAGTCACATTTTTATCATGAACATCATTTTTTGTGTGTTTTATTTTACAATGGCAACTTCTTTAACACTCGTATTAGCAACATGACAAGTGGATGCCATCTGTATAGAATTTTCAAAAAAATATAGAATGAACTACATGCCTCATAAATCCTCCCTAACAAATAAATTGATGAAAAAACAATTGTACTATAACTTTTTAGTACAATACTATATAGTTGCAATGGGTGTCAATTGTACGCGGATTTTCAGTATTTGAGGGCCAGTCCAGTCCATATCTCCCAGCAAATAGCGGGGGTCCACTGTACAGTTGTAATATATAATATAACCGTTCACCACTAGATGGCGTAGTTGCACTTGCACTGGGTCTTATTGCAACTACAACGTGAGTACGCCCTCATTGGAATGGCATGCGGGACAAACAGTACCTCAATAATATTCCAATTTTGAATGAGTTGATTTTGGGGGGGGGGGGGGCTTTAAATGACTTCTTGCACTTAATGTTGGTTTGCTGTTCAATGTTCAGCAGTTTTTATGCAGGCGAGCCCTTTAAACTGTAATATTTTCTTTCCCACCAGGAAACGTATCGGATGATGCATTAAGAGATACGAGACAGGGGACTTAGTCAAAGAAGCTATAAAAACTGCTAAAATGATGCGCTCAAAGGTCAGGCTTTATTAGTTTCACTACTTACTACACTGTCCAGAGATTGTTTGCATAGTTGTTTAAGTATAACCACATAGTACAACTTTTCTAAAAGGCTCATGAAATGACTACTAAGTGTCAAACTCAAGGCCGGGGGCCAGATATGGCCTGCCGCCTCACTCTACTGTACAGATTTCTTGTTATTAAATAAATTGATTTGTTTTGATCATTGAAAATTCATTTTTACTTGATTTTTAACAGATATTACACATATTTCTTCCCCCACCAAATTAATTTCATAATTGAACAACAAGTGTAATTGATATTTTTTTTTCAGTTCAAATAGCTGTTAACAATATACTGTAAATAATCAATTAAAGGGGCAACTGTTCATATGTAATATGATGAGGTAAGTATTATGGGTGTAAAAAAATGCTAATGATTTGTTGTTCCTTTCAATTTATTTAATTAATTAATTATGTACAGTATTGGCAAGGTAATTCCTATTGTAAAATGATTGTCTACTCTCAAGAAGAAACTAATTGAATCATACCCTCTCGAACTGAGCCGTACTTTATTGAATTAGATTGTAATCCCAATTGAACCTAATCGAATCGTTTAACTTTAAAATGTACCGTTCTTTGAATTATATCATACCCCATGTATTGAGATATGTATCAAATTGTCTTATCGGAGAGATGCAAACCCCTAAGTGACAATATATGCATTTATATGGTTTTCATCGTCACAGTGGCCTTCTAAGGGAAACCCGAACTCTAACGTAGCAAGTGATAAAAATGAGTGGGACTATATGAATGCAAATTTCTCACCAGGATTCTGCTTGCTGATTTCCACAGTTTCTTCTGCTTTTGCCTCATGGGGCACAGCTTCCTCTTCTTGCTCCTCATCTTCCTCATCATCATCTTCCAATTTGGCGGGCAGTAGCGTGGTGACAGTCACCGCTTCCTCTGGCTCCGAGGCGACAGTAGAGGTGTCGGCTTCAGGCGGAGAAGACGGAGACATCGACGTTGTCGTTGCGCTGGCTGTGGCCGTAACCTTGAGGGCGCTCTTGCCTTTCCCTTCAGCCGGAGTCAGCGTCTTCTGCAGCTCCTCATCCTCCAGGCTGGCAGGGATCCCGTTCTCCAACAGAAACTCATCCAGGTCCATGTACTCCAGATGGAAGGTCTCGCCATCGTAGGGAATGGTCTTCTCCCAAATGGCTGGGGTCAAGGAGGCTGAAACCCCTCCAGCGCTGCCCCCGCTGCCTCCCCTTGAAGCCCCACCAGCGCTGGCTGCAGCAACCCCGCCTCCCTCCACATCGTCAGCTGAGCACAGCTTCTCCTTCTCGAGCTCTGAATTCAACACAAGAGGATAGAGCAATTCATTTAATCAAATAGGGCGTCAATGAACATATTGGAATGGGGCTAAAGGCTGTAGCGGGGAAACCAAGGGTCTGTCAATGTCAATGGCAGAGGGGGTGTTTCCGCAACACAACACGACAATGACAGGATGTTGCTTGGACTACACACGCAGCTCAGAAAATTCTGAACAGAAAGAAACAAGAGAAAAATATAAAACATGAACCCACCATGATCGGGTTGTGTTGGGGGCGTATTTACAGCGTGGGTACGCAGCCCACTGCACTTGGAACTTTTTGTTCTTTTCCATTTCTGAGCTGCACCGAACGTTCACATTCACAAACACTTTTTGACACTACGATCTTACCATCGTCGCCTTCCTCCAGAATGTTAGGAGGGGGGATGTCCATAATCTTCTTTATAACAAACGGGAAAGACTTCTGCTTGGCCGCTGGGTCGACGGTTATTTCGGGCTGAAGCGCGACAGCCACCGCTGCTTTACCGGACATTGTCGCAGAATTTAAAAATGTATATATACCAACGATACTATGGGTCACCTTCCAACTTCTGCGACGTTAAAATCTGCCTGTCGACAATAGAACACTGAGATGCGGAAATTACACTGCTCCCCTTTGTGTTGTCCGTGCCCATCCAGAGCGCATGTTGGATATTCATGAGGCGACAGCCACGCCTATTTTGGGCATAGTATAATCTGATTGGTTGCTTATTCTGTCATGTGATGGCACCTTCGCTAGTGGTCTTTTTTCCCCTTCATTTTATTTTATTTGATTTTTTAATTTATCAAGCTCAAAATGCTTTCATTTTAAACATGAGTTAAATCTAAAAATGTGTCTTAAAAAAACATTAAGTAATTCTTGTCAAAGGGTGGACCTTTCACGACTCTGAAAAGACACTTAGGTTATTTTTACAATGTGGCCAGAAAACGACCCGCTTATGTTACAATAATGTCATGCTTTCACCGTGTTTCCAAACCACACAAAAAAAGTGTTGATAGCAGACTCGCCTGCAACCCAGCCGCGAGAACACTCGTGGCAAAACACGTGCCACCCGCCCTCACCCGCTCACATGACAGTACAAGCTGTGGAGGGGGCGAGGCCGCGTGCTGCTCCGCACGTGCTGAAAAACTGACACTCTCGTCAGTGGAAAGCAGCTACCGCTTAAAAAAAGAAAATATATATATATATATAATAATACAAGAACTACAGTAAATGTATTATTAATTATTTCCGCAACCCGTCTTTTTACCATGAGACAGGCCTACAATTAAAAGTATTTTTTTTTAAATACTGCAATATCATATAGTCCGACGTGTGACCATAGTACAAATTTATTTATTTATTTATTTGAACCCCCTTATTTCTTATCGCAAGCTCATGGCGCCAAAAGCTATCAGTTTCTCTTTCTCACGTTCTGTTGCACGCGATATTCTTAAAGCAAGAGCGGCGCCAACAAGTGCTGTGTTGCCTAGCAGATATCTGATTTAACAGACGACGTTCAAAGTGCACATTGCTTGCACTGCACGTGTAATGTTTTGCTGTCCTTCGGGGGGGGGGGGGGGGGGGGGGTTCTGACTGATCAAAGTCTACATAAAGCAATATTTTGCTAACTACTGACACAGTGGCTATATACAAAGTACTGAGCTTTTTAAAATTGTATCTTTTTATAATGAAGAATGATTATTTATTAAGTAAATCTTTGTGGTCACTTTTAATCGCCGCGTGAATATGAAAACAATTGTAGGTAAAGGCTGTTTGTCAATACTGTCCTCTAGTGGCCATTCGCATTTTGTAAACAAAATCCATGAAATGTGGCGTTATCTGATTTTCTTCTTTAAACGAAATATTTTAATCAGGGACAATACTACTTAATAATGCTATGGTTAATATTGGGGAGGGTGTGATACACAGCACGTTTTCAAACAATCTGACAGTGCTACTACGATCAAATGACCAAAAATGTTTTACAAATATGAAACCCGTTACCCAATATCTGACACTCACAGTGCCAATATAAGATTTTTTTCAAAAAAATGTTCGTATATGGCCAACAGTAAGACTCGCAGCCAACATGGGGCGTTTAAAAGTACCTAAATATGCGAAAACTTTAGTTTTCACTTTATTAAATTTTTTTTGCCATGAATTAATAGTAAAGCAAAAAATCCAGCTAAAGACCCCAACAAAACGAACAATTTTGCATTTTCACATCAGAACGACATAAATATGTCATGCCATGCATGAATCGATGAAACAAGACTGACTAGGATTTGATTTGACACTGTGAAGGTAGCGTACACAACAACAAACTAAAAACCCACATTTGATTAGAATAATTGTTCAAATTGAATAGCATGATTTTATCATCACAATCAAAACCACATTAGTTCACAAAACTTAGAGCATTGCGTGGCCTAGAAGTGAATGCAGCCAAATATCAGACACACCAAACTATGTTGAATACTTCTCGACGACAAGTAAAACAACTATTCTTACTTACCACAGTCATCAAAAGCTGGGAAAGAGAAGGGATAGTCAGCCAAGGATCTGATGAGATCAGGAACTTCCCCCCTTTCTCCAAAGATGTGATTAAACGTTGACATCTTGATCGGTGACAAGACAAACTGATGCAAGCGAGACAAGCGGCGAGTGTCACTGTCTGTGCTCTCCACTCAAGACTTTCGAACAACTTTTAAGCAGCAAGTCACTCACACACATCACGGGGACGCCTGCATGTGCCCAAAAACTTGGATTGGAATAACCCCGAGTGGCCACGCCCTTCGGCGCGGTTGATGCGTCGAGGTTGGGGGAACACGCCTGCCACTCTCGCCGTGTAGCCAATCATAAAGCAAGGGGCTGGGTCTAAACCAGAGAACAACAACACTCCTCCAGCACGCTCACCCTCGAGTACATTTGCAACCACGCACGGCTGCACGTGGGAGAGGTGGCTGCGTGGGAGGGAGGTGCGCATGCGCCACCTAGCGGTCATTACCATCACTACGTAATAAATTAGGATCCTGTATGTTTTATTTACTGGACTGAGTCATTTCAATCCCTCAGGGGGAATATAAGAGTGCAGTCCGCTGTATATATTTTTTCAGGGACGGCTCTAGGATTTCTTTCTCTCTCCTGGGGCTACAGAGGCGCCATAGACTGATTAGAGAAAATAATATCTGAGAAAGAATAGTAATAGAAAAATAATTTAGAGATGTATTTTATAATATCAAAAAAAATGCTGGAGGGGCTTAATTGTGGCTACACAGATTTCTCATGGGGCTATAGCCCCTCTATCAATCTATCTATTTATCTATCTGAGAAGCAAACCACACACATTATGCAAGTATACAAGGACAGACGTCAGACTAATTGTGACAAAAACAGATGGCTGTGCATTTGGTACCTACCCTTTGATGGTGGTTTACCCAACTTCATTTACCTTCAGATTCCACCTGAATCAATATTCATCTATTAACATGAAAATAATCCAAACAAATAAAATACAACTTACGCACAATGTGCTTATTGTACATGTTATAGAGGTGCTTTGCTCGTCGAACTTGGCTCTAATAAATGTCTGCTGTTTCTAATATCGCAGGAGATGAATTCGAAAATGTGTAAAGGAATCATTGTCTTTCGAGATTTGTGCTGATTTTTTTGTCATGAGTTGCGAGCAAAAAGGTGTCATAAATGCTAAATGGTGGCAGCCTAGCAAGGAACTTTTTAACAAATCAGCACGATTCTTTACAAATGAGGACAAGTGCTTGCTTCTAGCCATTTATTGTTCGCAGTTTAAGTTCAAACATAAAACAATTTAAGAGAATTACTCATTTAAAAAAGTCGGCTAGCTTAATGCTAACGCACAATAGAAAACGCCATAGAAGAGTTGAGAAAATTCATCATCAATATATTTTGGCAACACTGGTACCAAACCACATGAATATAGAAAAAGACAAATAAGATAAAAACCTGAAATAAAATATCTTCTATTTTCTAAAAGCCAGTGGTTGTGAATATTTAATATCAAATGCCTTTGTAGACGCAACCCACCCCATTTAAAAAAAATTTGGGCTGGGTATTGAGGCACTGGTCGGGAATGCAAACTGTGCAGTCTGTATTTATTAAGGGAAATTATGAAGAAGAAAAAAGAATTTGAAAAGCGGGCAAGCACTTTTTTAACAGTACCGTTAATGACAATTAAAGAAAAGTAAAATAAACGTCAGGAAAAAATCCTTGCATGGTTCTTTTGCAGTTATTAGTTAAGTATAAAATTGTATTTTCCAAAGTAAAAATCATCAGGCATGATGAGCAAGTCTTCCCTCGCTTTGTCCAATTTGCGACGCAGGAAATGCCGTCTCTCTATCCACTCCTGCAACTCCTCGGGACTGTGGGCTAAGTCACAACTGGCACCGTCAGGGCAGTCAGCTTCTGACCTAAGACACAATGGAAACATGCCATGTGAATTTCATATATTTCAAATATGTTGTTCGGACGAAGTGAAAATGATGTCTTACTTTCTGCAGAGCTTGAACGATGCACCAGGGAAGCGATGGCTCCAGCGCAAAGCCTCGTCTTCTCCTTCACAATTGAACAGGCACTCCTTGTGCTTGTTGGTGGAGATGTGTCGCTGCCACTGCCGCTCGCCGTTACACTGCTTCCCACAAGGAGGACAGTAGAAGTCACCCTGAAATGGAAATAGGAAGTGGCGCCGTCATCACCTTGGTTGCGAATGTAGTTCATCAACAACATGAAATCGCAAGTCACTACATTATGGACACTTCAAGCGGAAATTTGGGAAAGTGTCATTCATTTGCAGTCTAATAATGGAGGAAACACTAAAAGCAATTGCAAGTTGACCTGATCAAGTGGACAGCGAGTTTTTTGTTGTTGTTATTCTCACATTTTGATACTCACGTTAATATCAATGACCCACCATTGCTGCATTGTCTGTTGGCATGACAATGTCTTTTTCTTGAGTTAGCATGGGTTCGTCTGCTTGCTGAATATGTGCACTTAAATCCAGCCACATGTTGTACATCTGCTGCATTTCAATGACTGTTGGGACAGAAACAAGTCACTCGACATTTAGACACTGTTCAAATGCATACTGGCAGACATGCTGGCACTAGGGCAGGACGGTCAGGACTTCTCCTTCCACAGGTTGTTAACAGAAAAATCGAAGGACGCTAGGGCCACTTTGACATTTTTTACTTTTAATTTAACACGTTAAAAACTAGTAAGGAACCGAATATTCGGCCACCGAAAATGTCAAATGCATTTAGCCGAAATAAAATTAAAGCCGAAAGAATATGGCCGCAATAGGTTGGGGTGACGCAAGCAAAAAAACGCTGCAAGCAAGCGTCTGTTTGAATTAAACAGCAAACGCGGGGGTGAGTGTCCGCCTGTCCGCCTCGCTTCTCACTGAGTTTGCACTGATCAGTCGCAGCAGCTCCCGGGGTCATTGCGCACGTTGGAGGAGAGGGGCGTCGCTTGGTGTACAACATTTAAGTGGGTCGAAAAAAGATATAACTGCCGTGTAGTACGTGTACTGCAATACAGGTGAGCCACGCTTTCTCCCGCAGCGCCTTCCCTTTTTTTTTTCTTTTTTTTTTATAAGAGCCCCTCGAACGCTTTCACTTTTTCACCAGCATCCCGAATGCTAGCATTATTGCTATCAACAGTTTTAAACGCGGAAACACTTACCGCTATCTCCGGGTGGCGACAGACCTGTACACGACGCTGTGTGTGACTTTGCAGTCCGTTCCCGAAGCCGATTAGCTGGTGCGAACAAATGTATTTATTTATTTTTAAACGTTGGTGACTATGTGAATGTGCAGATTTTAAGTAAGTTTCCCGCCGCACGCATCCGTCCCCGCCTGTGCGAACTACATTGAGTATAAAGTGCAATCGCACCGCCAGAAAATGCTCAACCCTCGTTTGGTGTTTAATGTACCATTAGCCAACATGTCTGCGGTGTGGGCACATTTCAATTTATATTGTGCTTGGTTAAAATGCCAGTGCTAAATAAATATTGTATAATAATATTATAATTTTAATTAATTATAATAAATGCAATGACAGTAAAAATTGGCATTATTTTTTCTTCTCAGCGTTTCGTTTTTCGGCCAAACATTTTCATTTCGGTTTCATCCCTATTAAAAACGAATGTTTCAACTGAGGCGGGCAATTACAGTGCCTCAAATTCAGTGAGCTGTTTGGAATAACAATTTTTCCAAAATTCTAGCAGACCTGTGTCGTTTGTGTCAATAACTTGCCGTTTTGAGTCTTCATATACATCCACATCTCCTTTTCCTCTTTGCTGTGGGCAAAGGAGCAGTTCCCAAAGTAGTCACATCTCTTCTTCTTCAACATCCAGCTGCACAACTGCCAGAACAAAACTTAAATGCTAATAAAACACTGGAACAAATTAAAGTTTAATAAGGAAATTGCTTCTAACTAAGCTGGCTAAGCACTTAATTTGAAAAGGAAGACTTACCTCATATTGTGCAGGGAAGTTTTTTGCATGTGGAAGCGGTCTGACAGGAACCCATTTATTCTCCTCCATGGATTTCACCATCAGTGTGTTTTGCTCTTTTATCCACCTGAGAGTGTTCATTATTGTTTCGAAGTGAAAAGGAGAAGGGGGTATGAGCAGCTGAATGATGAGATATCTAAGACCAAAGCTTCACTTTAAACAGGCCTTCTCTGCTCGCCTAAACACTAACAGAAGCACTGACTTACAATTACAACCTAAATTTGAATACCTGTTCGGATGAAATTGTATTAATCTATTACCAATAGTCTATTCTCTTCATTTTGTAGTGTTTCTCTGAGCTACACAGCTTCCTTGATTTTGTTTTCAGCCTCTATGTGCTGCCTTGTCAAGCTAATCTTGCTCAATATTGTCAGAGTCAGTAGTACTGGCCATTGTATTGTAAACTCTGTATAAGGGAGGGGACTGATTCTTTAATCAATCAGATTTTGAATTCACCTCAGACGGCCAACAAGCTGGCCCACAATTACATCAGCATTTTTCCGTCCTCTGATTGGTTGGTCAGAGCAAGCCAAGTTTGACTAGCAAAACACCTTTGTAGCGATCTGCACACATTAACATATTTCACATTTTATTTCCCTTTTTTGTGTTTTTGTCATGCAATTCTTAAAGACTGATTCTGCTATAATTGACGTCGATTGGACGATTCAGTAATGTTATATTGAGCGTTTGTATAGCATGGGTCAGTTGGGTCACCAACAAGTGATGCCTTTGAGTTGTAAAAATAGTTCATCACCATTGATGGGACATTGTGATTTTCTAGGAATGTTGTATAAATCATTTAAAAAATATAAACTCTGGCAGAAATGTATAGAAATAGTGTTGTATACTGACATTTGCCTGTTTCCTTATCTTTATGAGAAATAATTAACATGATCAGTGTCTTCAAATAAACAAATATCATTAATTGTTAATTACAACAACAACTTCATAATAACATATGGTTAAAGGTAATTTGAGCACATTTGTTATTTTAGAAGTGTGTAGCCCAGCACATTTATCAGTAGCCAAATATAACTAGATTTAAAAAGGTTGGTGGTCCTTATTGTGATTTTTTTTCTCTATAACAATGCCACTGAATGTAATGTACTTTCCAGACTCCACTGTGCACATTTAGCCGTTTTTCTGGCTGGTAAGAAAGACGAAAGGCCACTCACATCCATTAAATATATTAGACAGACTGTTAAATGTCAGCATGTGCAGCATCTTGCGATCAAATGTATATTATTGGCGATGTAATGAGAAACACCATTGTCTGTTGTGCGAGGTCACGTAGCTATAGGTGACTCTCCGAGTTGCCCTTGCCATGCATTTGAACAGGAAATATGCAAATTCATTCAGCTATTTTAATAATGAAAATATCATTGAGATTGAAAAAGAAAATCAATGTAAAGTTGTTTCACATGCAGGGGACGAGGCTCTGCCATCACCCGCCCGCCCTGCCCACACGTCCCTGCCTTTGAGGTCGTAATATGAAGTGATACACAGCCTCCGACTCTTTTTACTTACGGGTGCTTGGCCTTGGCAGAGCAATACTTGAGTGCTTTGTCCGGCATGACTATGCGGCCATCTTGAAAGCAGCTAGCACAGACAAACTTCATCTTCATGTTCAAACTCTTGCCTTGTGGGTTTTTCTCACCATTTGCAGCAGCAGGAGGCTGTTAAAATAAAGGAAGATAAATCCCTAGTTTTGAGAAAAAGTTGTTTAAAGTTTTGGTCCTTGCATCTTTCAAATGTCCATAGCAACCAAGTACCTTAAGAAAAAGATATGAACCTTAAATTTTCAGGAGCTGTCAAGATATCAGTGGAAAGTCAATTCCAATCGCAGGTAAGGCCATCGTCCGAGATTTGAACCCTTTAAACGTTTTGGAAGTTTGACCTCTCAACAGATGAAATCAGCTTCAACTTTGAAGATCACATTCAGCTTACAAGGCATCAAAAGTTTGGTTACTTTATTGTTCCTCCTTGTGGTATTTCCTGGTTTAAATGAGGTCATAATAACGCAGTGGGAAATTTGAATTACTAATTTTGTGTGAATTGAAAGATTATTTACAATTTGGTGTGGCCTCTGACAAGTACGTTTGTTGATAACATCATGGATGTTATTGTATGTCTCAAATCAAATGCTTTTGGTCATATAAATGAAATCAAAAGGTTATGATGGTTCAACAGAGTGTAAGATTATCTCTGGATTACACAGCACGGTAACTGGACCGCCGACGCGCTTCTACGACAAGGTATGATGGCGTGTTATGACGTGCGCGTGATTTATTCGTAGCCTATATTCATTATGGTGGACTGACTTTTTTTGGTTGCTATGTCCATCCATCCATCCATCCATTCATTATCAGAACCGCTTATCCTCACATAATTTATAGAAATCAGTTGTGGATGATGTTTGAGGCAGGAAATCCGGGTTGATTTTAATAAACAGTTACCCGACGTGGCGCTAGCTAGCAGGCTAGGCTAAAAACACTCCTTAGTTACGATGCATATTGTCTAATAATTGCTTATTTTCATACATTTCTATTACATTTTTTACCTTTGTGCTGCTGGGAAATGAAACCAGAGACCCCAAGGAGGCTATTTGTGGAGAAATCTCAAAATCAACATTTATGTCCAAACTACATTTTCGTGTCTAACTCGTTAAACATCTCACAGACACGCGGATGCTTTTGCTGGAGCGGGTCACATGTGAACAACGTCCATCATCTAATCAGTGGTGGGAAATAAAGTACAAATACCTTTGTTGCTGACTATAAGCCGCGCAAGCTACATTTGGGGAATACTCGAGTTAATACACATGTAACCCGCACCCGAGACTAGGGTTTTCTAACCATGTATGACACTGAGAGGTCACTTAATACAGGGATGTGATTTGACCAAAGTGAAATTATCTGAAAATTTAGCCGGGGGTCTGGGGGGCCGCGGGCACTCAGCTAGGTCCAGAGCTCATGGGTTTTCCGTGTTTTTAAGTACTTTCAATGCACTCAGATGACAAAGAAATAGACAAAACAACAGCATAAATTTTCAATGTATATTGAACTATCCCATATAAAATTGCAGTTTTAGTCAACTCAAAATCAGTCACATTCAAAAACATTGGACTGCCTTTGCTTTTAAAAACTATCACTGAGAATATCATCATATATATTTACCATGCAATAAATCATTTAATCAATCATTCTTAATTTAATACATAACAAAAACATAAAATACCTCATGCAGCAAGCTCTGGTAAAAACACAATCATGCATTCGTCGAATGCATGATTGACTAAGATCATCTCTGTAACTGCATACATCAAGACAGTCAACATATTGAAACCTGAGAAGTGCAAACATACAGCATTCATTTGAGTTTGTGTCAATGATTAACCATGTTAAATATTTATGGCCATTTTTATTACGTTATAATATTTTCGAAAATTTGATTTCGATTAATTTGAAAAGTTTACCACCGACCTCAAAATTCACGACTCTATCAGCAACTGGTACAGGTTGTTGGGGTGGATCACGTCTCTCTATTACCGCTTCCGATTGTGATGTCAATAAGGGATGGAGGCCGTAAAGTTTTGGAGTTTTCGTTTGGGCACCGAAACTTCCAGCGATGGAATAATTTGTTGTTCTTGACTGGAGTTCTTTCACGTGTTTTTTGCTCTTTACGTGACTTTCAAGAGCTTTGAAACCTCTCCCACCATAGTCAATGGTATCATGGCACCAAATGCAAAGCGCTATCCCGGCACGATCGATCTTCCGAATAAAGTCACTGAACAAATTCGTCACAGTCTTCTTTCCAACATTTGTAGATATATCCTTCTCTAACCAGTCCCATCGAAACTTGTTTTTTACGATCTTGTCAATTTCCTTAACTCGCGGAGCATCTTTGCGTTCGATCACGGACATCTTTCTTTAAACACCCGGCAAAAACGTCTGAGAAATGAACAATGGCATACTCCTGTGCCTTTATAACAAGCGCGTTTATTGGTCAACACGGAGACTTCAGCCAATCGCAAGATCAGTTTCATTTCAGTTACGGAAACACTAAAATGGAACGCTGTTGAGACGAAATCGGATTTTTTACCACTTAAAAAATTGTAACATTTTATTTTTGGAGATAAAAAAAGCGGAATTCCGCGAATTAGCGGAAAAATCACATCCCTGTTAATACTTAAAATGACAAATATATTACAGAAATTTCTGGGCTATAAGCCGCACCCGACTGTAAGCCGCAGGTGTTTTAATGTTACCGCACCGGGTTCCCACTACTTTCTTTTCCATTAAGGGCGCAAATTGTCTCACTCTCGTTCTGTCTTTCCTACTGTATTTGAGCTCACTTGGTTTGTTTTGCTCTGCCTGACGCTCATGCGGTTCCTTTATAGTGCACCCCCTTGTGATCTGAAGGATAAGCCGCACCTTTGTATTAGCCGCAGGGTCGAATGCAAGTGAAAAAAGTAGCGGCTTGTAGTCCATAAATTACTGTAGATTTTTCAGGCGTCAGTCTGTACTTTAGGTATTTATTGTTCTGACCACTTTTTACTTTTTTCCCCCTACATTTGAAAACAGATCTATACTGTCTATCCCTTACTTTCTATTGTACTTTTTCTACTTCTTATTTTGTGAACATAGGCTTGTTACTTTTTCCAATCTCTGCAGATAACGATATGATGTGAATACAGAGAGACAAAGTCAATTGTAATTTATTGAGATCACAATTGATTGGCCATTGATTGAACATGTTTGAGACATGATTGAGATCTTAGGGTCTTAAAAGGCGACAAAAAACAAAGACAACAATGACTGAGTAATGTGTACTAGTGAGCATGAACGACTGCAACAGATTTAGAAAAGCAAGATACTCCCCTTCAATGGCCTTATTTAAAAGAGTTGTTTAACGCTGTCGTGAATGATTTTTGCAATTGTGTTGCCTTCTGCTATCCCAAAAACCACTAGGTTCTGGCATTCAAAAATTCTATCTAATCTGAACGGGCCTATTTTTTCCTGTCGTTTTTATTACCGGTAGCTAATTTAGTTAATTTTGTTACTCTAACGTTAGCAAAGCTAAGGGAAAACATTTCACTTTGAGCCAACATTAGGTACTGGTAGCTCGTGGGTGAAAACAAAACACACAGTATTTTTCTTCCATTTTCTTACGAGCACTATATAAATTGATAAAAGAGAGTAACTGTCTTTGTGCATTGTTTTTATAAGTTTTTCGTCATTGTGCAAAGTTATAAATACTATTGTATAAAATTGACAGGGAAAAAATGCTTGCTTTGGTGCTTTTACCAAAAAAAAATTTAAACAGTAGCCTATCTGTACTTCTGATTAAGTGCTATAACCATCAAAATGTATGTACCATATTTTTCTGACTAAAAGACACTTTTATTTAGTCATACTTTGGCTAGTCCTGAGACTTATACTCAGGTGCAATTTAGATAAAATTACAGCTTGGACTGGCACCCAAAATCCCTGTTAATCGTGCTGACTTCTCTTGGCGGTTGACAACTACTTTTTGTGCAATACAGAATGGTGGCGGTAATACATTGAAAATATTTGCAAAGCGTCAAAAGAAAATAGTCAAAGAAATAAGAAAAAATTAAGGTGAAAGAAGAAGTAGTAGTATAAGTCATGCATCACCAACGATGGACACCCTCTTTCCGGAATGTTAAAAAGGTGGCAGTAAAGCACCAAAAGTATTTGCCAACCGCCAAAAGAAAGTAAAAGAAGAACTTGAATCACAAGTAACAGTCGCGCTTCTCTCCCACTAATTTCCGAACAAACGTAGCCTGATGTTATAAAACCAATCAGCAGCTTGTGCTTCAACTGTTTCCATCTGTACTGCCTGGTGCACGGACGGGGCCAGGGCACTCCTTTTGTGGGGCACTCTGCATAAAGCTCGCATGTTTGCGAGGGTGCACGCATGTAGCAAGTGTTGGCATTTTTGTCCAAACTGCAAAACGTTGCAAAACGTTCGGCAGGCAGACCCTTGCAAAACGTTTTTTTTTTGCTTACAAAACATTTGTTTGCCCAAAATGTACATGTTCAGTTGTATGCGCGCATCAAAATCCAGTATTGTAGTGTTATTTAAAGAATGATGGTATGATAGAAAAATTGTCTTACTCTGCTTGATTTCAATTTATTTTCCATTGCTGTGTTCTGCTCCTCTTGATGATAATATTCTGTTGAGATCTTAACAATCTCATCAGGACTGATACCTAGAAACAAGAACACACAAAAAAACGAATTCACCAATTGAAAGAAACTAAATGAATGTCCAGCTTTATTTTTTCAGGCATTTATGGGGAGGTACAAATAAGCAATCTTGGAGAAAAGCTCCAAGAACTGTATCAAAAGTACAGATAAATAAATACAGTAGCTCTGTCAAACATTTATTGAATGCGTGTAGTTATGTTTATTGCTCAAACACAACCTGTGCTACCTTTAATGTAACCATCCGCTGTCAAGCTAAAGGATCATCTGCGGTCAAAATGAATAGTGTGATTAATCCGCCTTATTACATAATTAAAGCGATATTTTTTTTACTAAATGAGTGATACTCTCAGTGAAGTATTAATTTCACAATATTTTTAGTTCTGTAGTGGAAGTTTTCATCATATTGAGGCCTGGCTAATATTCTTCCATCAAGGAATCAAAAATAATTAAGGAATCAAAAATAATTATATAAAGTAATTACTGTACACACATTGTTTAATTAATTCCTCTCTTTTATGCCCAGCAATTGGCTGGCAAAACAGTCCAAGGTGTATCCTGCCACTCGCCTACAAAAATTACGAGACCAAGCGGTATAGTAAATGTGAAATGGATACTGACTGTGCTAATTTGTTGTTGTAGTAAACCGCAATGTTACTGGTTTGATGTTGTGTATTCATTAGAACGTATAATTAGCTAAAAACCTGAATGACGTGACTTACCGTGTCCCCGCAAGGCTGCATACACGGCAAATAATTGATAACGCCTCCTCAACCTCTGATAGGCTATTCTTATCAAGTCGCAGGGTTTTGTGAAATAATAATTAAAATACAAATAGTTAATAATTAAAATACAAATAGAGGTAGGGATGATCATACAGACTGTTTTACATAGGCTATATGAGAAGCACTTTTTTTTGTAAACTGCAAACTCTCCTTAAACTGAATTCAGAACAAACAAATGACAATAACAAATCTCTACATCGAAGATGAACTCTACTTGTTTCTGGTAGACAGCACCTGTGTCCCGCTGCACCCTCCAGCTTTGTAGCTCGATGACTGAGTGAGCATTAGAGCAGCTGTGCTCCCCAGGGCACCCATCACGAATGTCTTGGCTGCACAATTTAAAGTGAGCCAGCACGTTAAACGGACGCACTTTTCTGTAGTTGACATTGGTGGTCCTTGATACAAATACTGAACACCTGACAGGCATAACGAAACGTAGATGAAATTAAAATATGCATTATAGAATGTGCATGTTACTGTTATGTGCCACTCACTTGTTAGCATCAAAGGAGTGGCGGACATCCAGGTTAGAGCACACTGTGTGATCGTGTTTGCAGCGCTCACTGATAAATCGAGGTGTACTGTCATAGCACTCCTGAAGAGGGAGGGGGGGGGGGGGGGGGGGATCCAGAATTGAACACAGAAAAAGTTGTATATTTTGTTCTCCAGTGGGCAGTGCCCTTGTTGCGTTCTCACCTGACAGAGGAATATGAACATGCCCTTGTGATCACGTAGAAGGCGTGTAATGCTAATCACAGGGTCTAAACTGACAACATCTGACGGTCCAAACAGCAGACTTCTGTCCAGGGTCCCTTTCCTCTCCGCTGTCCAAACATCGATTTCCAGTTGGTTATAAGCAAAGTTGCACTTTTCCCTAAACTTACAGAGGCCTGATTCTTCAGATTTAAACGGGTCTGTATATTAAACACAAAAACATAGAACAGGTAAGAAGATAAATTAAGAACTTACAATAATTTCACATACTGTAAGAACATTGCCTGTACGTGGGGCGTTACTTTAAAAGATCCTGCACAATTCACACAAACAGCCTTACAATCAGGATTGGTCGCCAAGCGGTCTTTGCTGGTACACACAACATACAGTGTTCACGCTCACATTCACACTTATATAAGGTGACTAAACGTTGTTTGTGAGCACAGAGCATTACCAATGAGTTAAAATTCTTGGCCACTGACACTGCTTATTTGATCAGCAAGTGATGAACGTAATAAGCTGATGTCATTTTTTTCTTTAAAAAAAAAAGAAGTAGTATTTTTTAAAATATATAACACACACAAAACCCGCCTTTTTTTCCGGGGTGAGTCTTGGGCTTGATACCCGCCCCACCCCCATAAAAATAAAAACAGTCAATCGTGTCATCATTATTTCATTTGTCAAGTAAGACTTCAAAATAAAGTTAATTTTCCATACAGAGGCAGCATGCATTTAAAAAAATTATTATGTATGGCATATTTGAGTAATCGTATCTCAAAGCTGGGCCGAGTGTCCTCCTCCTTTTTTCTTTTCAAAATATGGTCACCCTATGGAAAATTTAGTGTCTTCAATTAAATAACCATGAGGGTTCTGAAATGTGAGAGGAAGCTAGAGTACCCAAAGAAAAGCCTTGCTAGCATGGGGAAATACGTAAAATCAACACAGAAAAGCCGAAATGGAAATTTCAACCCAGAATTTTTCCATGCATAATCCCCACACAAAAAGATCGCAACTGAAAATTGGTTTCACACGCTAACTATATGCACCATACAGGGTTGGGGAATCCAGGTCCAGAAAGTAAAAACCCTGCCACAAATTGGCTTTAGCCACAGGTGCTTCCACTTAACTGGCAGGTAAACGAGCTCATAGAAGCACCTGTTGAGTAGAAGCAACGGTGGCAAAAGTCAAACTGTTTCAAGGTTTGTTCTCTCTGGACCTGGACTCCCCAACCCTGTGCACCAATAATTACACTTTACACTGAGAGCAGTATCCTAAAATGATTGTGTCTAGGTATTTCAAAAGTTGGTTAAAATGATCAGCTTGTCATACATGATAAAACTGTAATTTTCTCTTTTGTTTTGAAGTTATGAAGGAACAGGACAAAACATAACTGACTGAAGAGATCAAGCATTACGTTTGCAAAGAATAAAAGGCCCCGTAATGGACGTCCATGTGGGTGCTTGGCGCACTCTGGTCCACACGGAAGGAAAAGCTGCCTTTCGCCGACACAAGAGAATGTCTCGCTTACAGCTGTGGACCAGGTCAGGTTTGTGAATGAAGGCGTACATCCCTGGGCCTGAAAACAAAAAGGAGGTTGCAGTGACATTGCTTTGTTTTTAATGTGGTTTGAAAAATCTATTGCAGTTTAAATCGATCTGCACAAATGGGCATCAGTGTACAGATGAACACACCATGGCGAGGGAAGCAGCTCACACAGGCCTGCATGAAGTCATGGGTGGCGGACAGAGGGTTTGAGACTGGAGTTTGTGCATGTTTCTGCTTTGAAAGAATGAAAAAAACATGATTAAAATCCCAGCAACACAGACAAAAATATATAGCCAGATAAAAGCAAGTCTTACATTGCGAGGAATGGCACAGTGAGAAGCTGTGACAGCTAAAGGGCAGAAAGAGAATATGGATGACATTACATTTTTACATCTTGAAAATGTGAAAAGGCTTGCTTTCCGGATATAGCTACAGTAATTTCTCGACTATAAGCCGCTACTTTTTTTCACTTGCATTCGACCCTGCGGCTAATACGGTGCGGCTTATCCATCAGATCACAATGGGGCGCACTATAAAAGAAGCGCAAGAGCGTCAGGCAGGGCAAAACAAACCAAGTGAACCCAAATACAGTAGGAGAGAGAACAAGAGCGAGACAATTTGCGCCCTCATTATGGAAAAGAAAGTAGCGGGAACCCGGTGTGATAACAGTAAAACACCTGCGGCTTACAGTCGGGTGCGGCTTATAGCCCAGAAATTTCTGTAATATATTTGTCATTTTAAGTATTAAGTGACCTCTCAGTGTCATACATGGTTAGAAAACCCTAATTTATACATAATGTATTTTCTTGAATTAGGTTTCAGTTTAGGCTATCGTAGCTAATCTAACTTGAAAACAAGCATATGTCACTTTTCACAGTCAAAACAAAACACAGAAGGGAAAAAAACAATTGTGTCCTTATGGCGACTAAATATTTCCATCTGACTTGGTTGATTTACAAATCACAATGTGCAAGGTCATTCTCTTTCACTGAAGGTATCACCCTTAATGGGCACTGCCCAACTTATCCCTGATGCAAGTGGACTGTAAAACCCAAAAGCATAAATAAATGATTACATCTGCACCTTCCTTCCAATCCGACCTCAATTAATTGCAAATGTGCTACAATTTCTTAGTGTAACTTGCACTCATTTCTTGACGGACAATACTATAGAATTTAAATAATTCTGAATACTTTAAATAAGAGTTCACCAATTCCGGTCCTCGGGGTCCGGAGTCCTACAGGTTTTAGATGTTTCCGCCCACTAGCACACCTGATTCATATAATCAGCTCATCAGGATGAATGATAACGATCCCGATCTTTAGTATCGGGTCTGTTGGTAGGCTGAAACACCTCAAACCTGCAGAACTCCGGACTTCGAAGACCGAAATTGGTGAAACCTGCTTTAGATAGTTGTATGCAAGAATTCAAAGCAGCCTAAGTACTACCACTTGGCCAACAACATATGACAGACTTGTAATCACCAGTGGGACTGAAATCGCTGAGTGAGTCCAGGTCTGTTCCCTTCTGTGGGGTTGCGGGCAGAGAAGGCCCATTACCTGTCCCTGCAGGGAATGAGTCCAAGGAATCCAGGGAGTCCAGCTGGTTCAAACCCGACACAGAACAAACTTGTGCAGACGGGTCACAGGTGAGCCTCACAGGTTTACGCTCATCAAGCAAATCATCAAGTGACTTATCCAGTTCTTCTGAGTCTGCTTTGGACTGAGTGGCTTGTAGTGCTACAGCGCGTGGAGCCGCCACCATGAGGTCATCCAGGGAATCGAGCATTGTTGATTTCAAACTTGCACTACAGACGCCTCCAGGGAGGCTATCTAAGGAATGCTGTCCTTGTGAAGATGATGGGTCGTCCAGCGTATCGAGTGAGTTTTGACCGCCAAGTGAAAGGGAGTTATTGGAGTTAAATTGACTCATGGGAGAGCTAAAAAAGGCTGGGGGGAACTGAGGTGTTGGAACAGGCAGCACAAAAGTGCTTTCTCTGCTAGGAAGTGAGGCTACTTCCTGAGCGTGGACCTAGAACACAAAGGGGAAAAAATGCTCAAACATATACAAATATCTAATTTTCTGTATGTACAATAGAACCTTGGGTTACGAACGACTGTCTTGGCATGCTCGAATGGCAGGATCTACGTCTGGCACTGCATAACCATCATTGGCTCCATGCACTGTTGTATGCTGAAAACTAGTGATAGTTTATATGTTTTTTTCAAGGCCGATACCGATATTCCAAGCCAGTATTCATTTGCAGTAAAAGAGAAAATATTAGTGTCAAATAAAATAAAATAAAAATTATTATAAGGATCATCAGCATGCGTTAAGCTAAATTAAAAACTAAGCAAGTAAATGGTTCCCTAAAATGTTCTACTGTAAATAAAGTTTTTCAAAATTTCAACATAATTTCTTAATTTATTTATTCATACAAATTTTAAATACAAAGTGTAGCAAGTTTCCAGTATCAGCATCATTTTTTTTTTTTTTATAAAGTGGAAATTTAAATAAATCCATACATTAAAGTTCCTTGTATGTCAAAAATGCAGGCGACTGTAGCTAATTTGGGGTTTTCGTCAGGGTTCGTAAAAGGTTTCAAAAGATCTTTGCAGACAGCAAAAAAATTGTCTGAATATGTTCTAAATGTCTTTGCAACAAGTAAAAACTATCTGTGAACATCTTTTAAATCCTTATGAAAACCCCAAATTTGCTATGTTCGCAAGCATTCACCGCGCAGTGAGATACCAGCTTTATCAGCTTTCAGATTCGTAAAAAGGCAGATGCCCATATTTGTCAAAAAGCCAAATATCAGCACTAATAATTGGCCCGGCCGATAATCGGTCTATCCTTACTGAAAACTAGCTGTTGGCGTTGCGGCATAAGGCAATGAAGGGTTAATGTTGACGTAACGTCAAAATAACTATCCACGTATGTTGCCACTAGGCGGAAGTTCTGCTAAAAGATAAGTATAACTCAGTTTTACAATTCCGTTCATTTCACTGGGAGGTACACTTCTATTTTCCAATAGTGTTAAAATGGCTCCTTAAAATGTGTCTTTACCTCAGCAAGTAAATGTCCACCCGGAACACAGTCCAGCAGATTGTCCAAGTCATCTCCTATCAGCTCACAGTCCTCCAAAGTGTCCAGCCTGTCTAGGTCCGAGATGGCAGACTTTTGCCCGTTATATGCTTTGTCAGGAATGAAGGGTTGATGGATGCTGGGAAAATTGACTGAGGACACACATGCAAAAATATTGTGTTGACTGTATCTAGAACATGTTTGTGAAAATATGCATATTGCGGCTGCATTGTTGATACTCACCTGGTGCAATTTTACTTAGCGGGTTTGTCACATTCCCTACATCATAAGACACCTAGGCATGAGAAACCTCCACATTAAAATGACATCAAATACGTCCTTTACTTAAAGACAGTTGGTGAATATTGGAATTGTTTTGAACATCACTTGTCTCGTCTCTGAGGTCAACATTTCGAAACATGGGGGGGGGAAGATTTTACTGACTATGTCTCTGAGGTAGGGCTTTCGTTTTTTCAATCCCAGATGGTTGGCAAGTTCCTCTGCGAGTTCATTCACCTGCGTGTCCTGTGAAGAGGTTTAAATAATATGGAATGGTATTTTTAGTGACTGCTAGGACTATGTATTGTAGCAATGAATGTGATGTGTAGCTGAAAACTGTGGCATGACACACTACAGATGGGCATGTAAATGGAATTTTTGCACAGACACAAAATAGAATGTAAAAAGAGTAGAAGGATCGCTTTCTCACCTTTGACCATAATGGGTAAATAAAGTGATTGTTTTGCACCAGAAATTTGCTTGCTGCTCAAATAACCAATGAAATAAAAAATCGTCCATTTTAAAACAAGCCAAATTGAAAGTTTATGTTGTAAAACAATTAGACAAAATTCTACAAGATCCAAAAATGCATGATATAACATTTGTTAGATTGTCCAAGCAAAATTAATGCAAATCGTATACTCTTTAAAATCCCTTTTAGCCGATGTTCAGCTTTACCTGATGTGTGATAAGCAGACAGTTGCGTGTGCAGTCATATGCCTCCTTGTACTTGGCAAGCTGCTTTAAGCAAAGGGCCTTCAAGTAGAGCATCTTGTGGTTTGTTTGACACACCCCCAGAGCTTTGTCACAGTCCTTCATGCAATTATCGTATTGCTCCTATAAGTCACACCAGGCAAAATAAGTCGTTAAGAGTACAGAAGTAGGAATTGGAAGTTTAGGAAACTGACAAAAGTCCAAACTATTTCCAGATGAGTGCAAAAGGTTACGATTATGAAGGAAAGAGAATTTTAATACAAGCACTTTGCCATTAGGCTTTGCACGACCTGACTTTGGTTCTATTTATACACTACTGAATTGTTTTGGGTACAACATAGATGGTTGGAAGTCAATTAAAAAAATCAGTTAACGAGAGGGAAAAAAGCCAGCCTAGCAGTTTCACAACAATATCCATTCATCCAGGTCCTTTCATTTGAGTTACTGGTGAGCTGGAGCCTATCCCAGCTGAGATCCAGGGCACACATTTGACTGGTCGCCAGTCAATCGCAGGGCATTTTTTGTCCAACCAGCACTGCCGGGACGAGGGGAAGGTCTGCCCCAAACGGCTTGCGCAGCACTCAGTGGCACCCTTCTTCCCAGGACTCGGTAGTGGACAGTGGGCTGACGCAAGAGATTCTCCGCACAGACCGCAGCTCAGGAGATGCACCAGGGTCCTCATGTACGAAGACTTGCGTGGCCTTCATACTACACGGCGTAAGTCCATATCCAGTAAACGTCGCACGCACACAAAAATCCAGATGTAGGAATCTGTGCGTACGTACGGATCCAAGCACATTCCTTTCATAAATCTCAATCAATGCGGAAATAATGAAGTGCCAGACTCCTCCCTCTCCACGCCCGCACATAAATATGCAAATTTGTATAAACAGGGCTTGCTGGTGGGAATGATTACAATGCATGATAAGATAATCACATTATAAAGCATGAGGCACAAATGAAGAAAAAAAAAAAACAATGTGAGCTGGAGATGCTCGTAAACAAAGTAGAGGCCCGAAAAACTATGATTTTTTTTTTGCAGGCTGTCCTCAGAAGTCAATAACAACCTCAGTGACGAAAAGTGCCTTCGGAGTATGTCGGTCGTCGTGGGTATTGGCTGATAGCTGAGTGGCATCAGATTGTGATCACGGAGGCTTTAAGTTAAATTTAATAAAATAATATAAGACAACCCTTTGGCGGCACTGATACTGGATGAATAGCGTGTTTAAGGAGCATCGATCTGTTTGTGATCGTGGAGGTTTTAACTGGGAAGAAACAACAAATACCACAAATATAAATAATGAATATTATTTCCGGTGAAGGGTATCAGTAGCATAACCTCTCATATACAGTAGTTGCACATAAGTATACACACTAACACTATCAGTCTATTTTCTTACTTGCACTGTCAAGTCAACTTTCTCGTCGTGTTTGCCCTCATCTCATTTGTTTCGCTCTTTAACCTCACAGAGTCTGATAATTGAAATGTAATCTCACCATGCTGTGGAAGGCAGTCGCTCGGTTGACGTACAGACTCTCCAATAAATCCTGAGGAATCTGGAATCCCTCTACGGAGACATAGTGAGATACATTCAAGCCTTCGCTGAACTCACTCACTGCCTGCTTCCAGTGGCCATCTCTCAACCAGCTGTTTCCCTCCTCGAGAAGGTTGCATAACAACTTCATCAAAAAGTCCTGTCAATCAAAACATAAGATACATTTTGGTGAGATGTGTTGATATTGAACTTGATAAAAACGTGTTTAGTCTTGTCACTCGTGTTGCTGCCAAATGTTGCCCCTAGTCCATCCCTAATGTTAACTGTTTTCGAGAGTTGTTCTGATACCGTTTTTTGGCCCCCGATACCGTTCCGATACCTGGGTTGTTGGGTTTTTGTCAACATGAAAAAGCTGCCCTGCCATTGGTTCAGAGCATTCAAGGGCCAATAGGGTATCCTAGCTTGGCATGCAGTGAACACGTCACACATCAGTGAATGTTGTGCACAAGTAAAACACAAGATGCTGCATCCAAAGTCCTATATTAGCGTCAGAAATAATAGTATCGGCGTGTACCTCGTTAGTACTTGCCGATGCCACTGTTTTTATGCAGTATCGGGGCCTCTGCCGATATTGGTATCGGAACAACACCACTGTTTTCAATAGGGGACTTGACAGGAAACAGACAAAAGACATAACATTGAGACTGTACCTTGTATCCTTCAGAATCTGGATATGCCAGTGAAGATCTGAAACCCATGTAGAAAACTATTACAGATATGTACTTATGCCGCAGCTTTCATTGCACATTAGGGCACACGCACTCGCACACACATGAGCTGTTTTGATAAAACGCAACTGGTGACACTAAATCATGCAATCACAACGAGACACGTAGGGTTTAGAATAGGCAGCTCTTCCTGTGACTGGCAGCCTGGCAGCCTGGCACTGATCTATAATCTATTATTTCACTAAGAGGGGGGTGCCTGACTTTCTGATCACACAGGAGACACACGTGCGACCCAGTGCTGCTGTTTCTACTAACTCTATCATAGTTTTTCTTTCTTGCTTGTGGATACAGTAGTACTTTTTTCCTTGAATCTCCTGGGGACCTCACCTAAGGAATCCCTAACAATATGAACATATACAAAGTTCTCATGGGTGTTTTTGTGTGTGCGTCAGTATTTAAAATAGTTTCACTCTGTCCTAACAAAAGTCAGTCTAAATTTAATTCTATCAAGGAACGTGGACAATTGAAAGTACAAGCTAACTTTGACCTACGGTAAACTCGCGTACCCCGACGAATGGGTAATACACCCAAAACAAACAAAACTAAAGATTATGTTTTAATTTACTCAATATAACATTCCATATTTAAAAAAAGTAAAATACTAAAATCTTACTGTATGAAACTCAGAGCTTCTTGTATTTCTTTCCTGCGTTTCTGTCTCTGCGAGTCCATTCTTCCCTGGAGGGAAGGGAACCAAGCAAGTTAAGGTTGGAAATAAATGCCGTTGATGTCTGTCAGCCCTTTAAACATAAGTAGGAAGCAGGGGGGAAAATAGTCACATGCCATGCACGCTTTCCGTCTTGCTTCAATATAATTCTTCTTCAAACGATATTTAGCATTTTGAGCAGTTTAGTCTATGAAACATGGCGCCACTGCCCAGCACAGCCGGAAACCACCTACCTTCCTTTAAGTGATGAAGTTCATTGATCCACAGCCAAAATGGTGTGATGGGCCAGCAGGACGGGTCGAGACAGACTTCAGTCTTCAACAGTGAAAGCGTTACCCTGGCACACAACAAATCACCAATAAGGCTCACAAACATGACCGCTGTAACACATATGTTAGTGTTAGATTACTTACGTTACTCTACTTTCGATTTCTCGAAACTGCAGTCCACGTGACCTCAACTGAGGAGTTCCTCAGCAACGTAAGTCGTTGTTGGTTGTCGTAAAAGTCGCCAGAAGACGTTAAATTACTCACTTTATTGAATTACGCTGAAGTCTGGACTGGTCGTCAGTCCATCAAAAAGCATTTTGCGATATGCAATAATTATAATTTTCTGAGGAAATTATGTTTTTTTGTAGGTCCGTCCTCCGAATAAATGTTATTTTGGAGCGTGAGAATGGACATTGAACGCACCAGTATAGGCAAATCGAACTACAAGTCCCTTGACCACCAAATTTGAGTCGTCAAGCAGTGTGTTGTGCTGTGCTGAACTGTTGTTTGAACATTGGTAACGGGCGGGAGCGTGAACACGACTGGATTCATTGAAAACTGCAGAGTTCGGGTAATTTTGTGATTAATTTTATTGTGACAATAACAGACTCGATTTTGTGTTTAACTTACCATAGCCCGGTGTGGAATTCCACTGTAGGTGGTCGGCGGTGTGCTGTTGACCGAGCAGAAAGGCCGAACCACGTTCCGTTTTCATACAGTACAACTGCCAATATTAACTTCGCTGTGCTAGATCGTCTACTACACACAAAAAATGTATGCTTTAATATTTAGTCAAATGCTTAGTTACCGGGAAATTTTACTTCCCGCCGCGGTTTTATCGGTAGGTATAGGTTTGAAGTTCTGTATCCATAAAGTTAGCATCAGGTGGCTAATTCTAGCTAGCTTTCCGTTGCCTGTTGTAAATAAAATGACATCGTGAAAATTCAGTATTGCACATAATGTTTATGTCGTTTTATCAGTTAGGGTTTATAAATAAAGCTGTCCCACCTGATTTGTGTCCTTGCCAAAAGTGCGTCAGTACTTCTCGAAACAAACGAGAGCAAATGCCAGAATTATCATGCTGTTTACCTGTTGGCTGCCTAAAGCCCGTCCTCAATGGATATCATTACATCGGCACACGTTCAGAAACAGCTGTTGTTACAATTTAGTTAAAAGGAGTTGGTGATCAGCCCCCACACACTGTAATAGAGGACGGGACTAAAAAGGGGCTTTTTTTGGTGGGAATTCAGTGGTTTTTGTTTTGTGGGTTCAGCATTGTAAAGCCATATGATAAGTTGCCTGTAAATGTCATCTTCCTATCCTAACACATTTTAATTTGGGTGACACTTGATTGATTGACTGCGATTCACCACCAGGTTTCTAAATGCACTGTTGTCACCAAACTGGTGCCAATCAGACCTGACCTGTAGAGCAATTGAATTTACCTATGAGGTTTGTCAGAAAAACCCTGTGACTGGTGTCAAAAGATCTATTTTGAACCAGTGCTATGAGTTTCCTATTCAATGTTGGCTAGACGATCAATCAGCATGTCTACAAAAATAACCTGCCATGTTTGCTTCATGTGCAAGAAGAGGTGATACTTGTTGCAAGACATTCCATTGTTACATGCCTGCTCACAATGCCTGAGCATCCGACAGTTCCTGGCAGAGAAGGACATTGCCGTGCTGGAGCAACCTCCCAATTTGGTCTTTGACAATTTTGTGAGCTAACTTTGGTCTTGTAAGAAAATAAATAAATTGTGATTTTTGTTTTTCCCCAGGTAGCCAAATGGCGACAGACATTGTTTCACAGTTGGCCGACTCCTTGGCCAAAGCTGGAGTTGTGGAAGGGGAGCTGAGTTACAAAGGACAGGGAAGAAAGCTAGATGACTCCAAATCAGGTATGAGGTGGCCAAGTTTTCATTTTTGCCGCAATGTAAAAAAAAATGGACAGAAATGCATTTTAGTTTTGGATGTATTTTTTTAAATATTTAACTTTACTTTTTTCCTCTGTCATGGCCATTTTCCAAACTCTAGTTGAAGAAATTGTGAAGGAGATTGAGAACTTTGAAGGTCTCCAAGCTCTGCGATTGGAGGGAAACACTGTAGGTGTTGAGGCGGCAAAAGCCATCGCCAAGGCCCTTGAAACAAAAAGCCAGTTCAAGGTTTCAGACATATACTCTTGATTTCTCTTAAATTGATTTTGCATCCATAATTTTTTTGTGCCAAAATAGCAACAAGCTTGTTTCTTTCAGCGCTGTTACTGGAGTGACATGTTTACTGGCCGCCTCCGCCCTGAGATCCCACCTGCTCTGGTAACAGCATTGCTTGGTTGTTCTTTGGCTGCTCTCTTCACGTAACTACAGGGTCTCACTATTTTTTTCTCTTACTGTCAAAGAATTCATTGGGCGATGCTGTAATGCTGGCGGGTGCCAAGCTGACTGTTTTAGATCTCAGTGACAACGCCTTTGGTCCTGATGGGGTGAAGGGCATAGAGCGGTTGCTCAAAAGCTCCGCCTGCTACACTCTGCAGGAACTACGACTCAACAACTGCGGCATGGGTATTGGAGGGGGGAAGGTAAATTATGTGAAAATCACCTTCAATTGAGGCTCATTTCAAATGTACAGAATGTCCTATGTGGTCATTGTGGTATCTACCGACCTGGCAAATTCTGCGAAGAAATGTCAAGAAATCCCTTTATCAGTCACTCATTGTCAGAGCAAATATACAAGTGGAACTTGCAGTGACCTCTCTGCAAATGTCTAATCAACGGCTTTGTTCTGCACTTTTCAGATATTGGCTGCATCACTAATTGAGTGCCATAAAAAGTCAAGTGCAGAAGGTCCCCCCCTCAGCCTGAAAGTGTTTGTTGCCGGGAGGAATCGTCTGGAGAACGACGGAGCCACCGCTCTCGCTCAAGCTTTCCAGGTAGAGAAGTCAAACAAATAACTGGATTTGGTTAAAAACTTGCATGATCTATTTTAAATGGATGGATGAAAAAAAATGCTGCTTTCTTTTCTTCCCTGTTGTTCAAGTGTCAATAACTATTTGTGTTTGCAGTTAATGGGCAGCCTGGAGGAGATCCACATGCCCCAGAATGGCATCAATCACCCAGGTATAAAAGCATTGGCGACGGCCGTACAGCACAATCCAAACCTGCGCACCCTCAACCTCAATGATAACACCTTCACTGAGGAGGGTGCCATTGCGATGGCTCAGGTAGGATTAAAAAAAAACAGGGGTTGCGTGATCATTATCTATGACCTACTGTTGTTGTCTATGACAGGAGAAGGGACCCTTTTTGTGAAGTGTTACTACCATTAGCACATTTTATAACGAGTAAAGCAGTAGTGCACCTTAGATGTGAGTAGGCATTTTGGCTTTGTTCTTATCTGAAGGCTCACAGCAACTTACAGGCCTTAAGTCATCAGCCTACTTAATATCCAATAAGGAAAAAAAGATGAGCATAGTCATTTGAAAATCACCAACAGATATGACATGACAGTGTTGACTAACATTTTTTTGTACTCTGTTAACACTTGTTGTCATTCACAGGCCCTGAAATATTTACGAAGCATCCAGGTGATAAACTTTGGCGACTGTTTGGTGCGTCCGGTTGGAGCCACGGCGATTGCTGAAACTGTTTCAGAAGGACTGCCGATCTTGAAGGTGAGTGTTCCCTTTCCCCTGTCTGTAGTATCACCAATACAATCTGTGCATGATAAAATCAACTCCCGAATATAGAAATGAAAATATTTTTGTCTGCATCATGTTCCTCCAGTTTTGTTATCGATTCACCAGGTTTTGGTGTAATGGTCAGAATCATGCTACACTTTAGTCACTGGCTTTCATTAGTCATCTCTTCCAATCACATTACTGGTCTTCTGCTAAATGATAATCATAGGTGTCCAAAAAAAGGACATCATTGGTCATCAGTGATCATTTACATGTATGTATTTTGTTAATGGAGAATCACTTCTATCCCCTTATGTTAAACAGGAACTTAATCTCTCATTTGGAGAGATAACTGAAGAAGCTGCACTGGCTGTGGCCCTTGCTGTCAAGAACAAGAAGAAGCTGGAAAAACTGGATTTAAATGGTAAAAAATAAAAAAAAAGTTGCTTTTATTTCCAATTGCTTCATCACTGATTGAGTTGGTCCTATTTAAGCTTTATTGGTCCGCAGGGGCAATTCAGCACCAAACAACACACATTATGGCCGTTAATAAATCCAAACATGCGCAAGCCGAGTCCTCATTGGCGATACTGATAAATAAATCTGAATAATTAGAATAAAAAATGTTAAAAGAGAAAATAATAAGTAAAAACAGCAGTTGGTCAACATACAAGACAATATAGTACATAAATGGTGACACAATGATTATGACTATAACAATATTGTTTTGGTGAGACAATATGTAACATGCTCGACCTTGTGTTTTGCAGGTAACTATTTGGGAGAGGATGGCTGCAAAGCTCTGAAAGATTTCATGGACGGCATCAAAATGGCCGAGCTTCTGGCATCACTCAGGTAAGAGCGGCATCTCTTCACATTCAAGTTGACATAGATTAGTACTTTTAGGCAGTTGTTGATTATCAAAGTCTTTGTTCTGCTCTTTAGTGATGATGAGGGTGAACCTGGAGATGATGATGATGACGACGATGATGATGATGATGATGACGACGATGATGAGGATGATGATGACGAAGAGGTGGATGAAGAAGAGGAAGAAGAAGAAGAGGAGGAAGAAGAGGTGGACGAGGAGGAGCAAAATCAATACACTGGCAGCAAGGTAATTCGGTTCAGTATGCACTATGCTCCTGAGAAAAGAGCTCAATAATTCAGATACATTTAATCAGTCTTTTTTTATTTTATTTTTTTAACTCCAACTTTTTTGCCTTGTTCATAATAAATACAATAATTCACATCAACTTAACAAGAACGGACTGGACCCCCCCCCAAAAAAATAATCTTAAAATAAATGTGTGTTTCTTTAACAGACTTCTCAATTTGCCTTCATAGTTTTTTTCCACACCACCATCAGCACCACGACCGCCTGACGTTTCATCCTTCCTCGCTTTTCCATCGCCGGATAAACTGCTCAAGCTGGGCGCCAGAAGAGCAACACTGATTGAGCAGCAGGTACAGTACAGTACAGTTGATAACCCACGAGAAGGGAGAACAATACAAATCAATTTTACTCCACTGTTTGTCATATACTCAATGTATATTGTGACCCTGCACATGTTTGCGATTCAGTATTCTTGATTTTCCATATATTCACATAGTGAATTTATTTGAGACACCCATTCGCCGAAAAACTATTGTATATTTGCTAGTTTGTGCTCAGGCCAAAGCAATAAAGTATTTCTTTGAGTCATCACCTTTTTGATGAGGTGTCCACTGACTCCTGTTTCCATACTGATAGAAAAGTTCATGGCTCCTTACTGGCACATGTAATACATGTAATAAATGTTGAAGAAGGTGTTAAAAAGACAGCAGCACATTAATTACAAAGCATTTAGCTTGGACATTTTTAATAGCTTTGTCCTTAATTCCTCTGTTAAAAAATCACTTTTTGGTTACTTTGTATATAACCTACAAGTTTAAACAACAACGTGGGATACATGATCGTCTTCAACGTTGCATTTCTCATCTTTTGCACGTTTACAATGTTTGACACAATATAGCTGATTCCTTCTACCCTCCCTTTGTGGCCAGGTGGATGTGGCCGATGCAAGAAAAACAGCCGAAGCCTTTCTCAAAATCGCATCTGTGTACAAAGAGGACAATAATGAAGTGAAGAATGCAGTCTTGGAAAGTGTTGGTGAGTTTTTTTGTGAAGTACCAAGAACACCGGGTCTCCTCCCGTTACCATTCAGTTGCACACCCCCCCCCCCTTTTTTTTTAACACTTTTTACGTTTGTGAGATGTCTGCATTCAGTTTCATCCCCAAAACATAAAAATATGAAAAAAATGGACATAAGTGTTTTTCACATAGCAGTGATGATTTGCATATTTCCATTGCAGTTTATGTAGCAGGCATGCAAGACAAAAGGCCCCTTTGGACTTGCCTTATGTCCTTAAATGCTAAAGCATTTGCAAATGTTTCTTCTTCTTTACACAGATGCCCTTCTGAGGAAAACCTTTTCTTCTTCTGACCAAGGCTACAATTTTGTGTCCTCATTGCTCGTGCTGCTGGGGCTTATTAAGGTGAGCGCAAACTGACTCCCTTTACCTCGGTGTACTTCGCCTTTTCAGTCTCCATATTCCTTTTCTTTTCTCTCCGCTCCTGTTGTCATCTCAGAGTGAGGACAAGGTGAAGCCTGTGCTGGTGGTAGCCGGTCACCTGCAGGCCTTGGAGCACGCTGTTCGTCAGGACTACTTCCCCAAAGAGAGCGTGGCTGTGCTGGAGGCCTTCATGTCCCGGTAAGGGCGTGACAGAATGAGCCAATCAGCAGGCAGCTTCCAGGTATAAAACATCGCTCGATACTCATCAGGAACAAAGCACCTACTGCTAATGTACATTCATGCTTTTGCACCTGGTTTGTGGGGAAACAATCATGTATTATATGTGCGTACAGATGGTGTTGATTCCTCATTCGTACACATTTTATTTAGCAACCCAAAAAAAGTGAAATTGACGCAGTGGGGGTATATACTGTAAGTGCATACAGTCGAGAGAAATGTATCTCATCCCCAGAAGCAACAAGCCTTTGGAGTTCTGCGGCTCTTCTCGACACAAGCTTCAGTCCACCTTGCAGAGGTCGTCCCACACGGAGTGCTGAGGACTGCGGTTGAGAAACGCACCTTTCAATTTTGATGGCCCTTTCCCAAACCGCACTCGTCTATTCCAATTTGAATCAAAGGCACATCTTAATAATCATGCATTTCCTTGGAGCTCGATGCTTGTTGAAGATCTCATCGCCTGGACATGCAGTACTTTGTTCCCTAACTAGATATCCTCCTCTTTGTAACAGCTGGTGTATTTTGGAGGGAAAAAAAGTTGTTTGAGACTGCCAGGTGTTATATGCCTGCTGGCTACACAACACACTTTATTGTACTATGTACTTGATGACGTCATTTTAGGCTGTTGTACATTTTACTTTTCAGCATTTACCTTAACTTTTTTTTAAATCCTGTTCAAGAAGCTCATTAATATATTTAACGTGTGCTTTGAATGAGCTGCTAAATATGATAAAAGTAAGGTTAAACTACAAAAGGGATTTATTTTCTCACTTAAATGACTCAAGCTTTTATGACTGCATTGTTAAATAAATTGAGTTAATTTCATCTTGTTAACATGGCATGTGTCTTATTCAGATCAGTTTCCATTTTGCAGTGTATCCAGCAAAACAGTTAGTTTTTGTTTTTTTTACCCCAAATGTACCGTTTACTTGTGCTAGAGTTTATATTGATGGAGATTTTGTTAAGTCATTTAGGAAATTGTTAATACAGATATGAATTTATTTTAAATCTATTTGACTAGTCAGCTTAATGTACAAATGTGGCTATTCCTTGCAGCATCTCGACCTTTTAACTGGGCAGAAAATGTAAAACCAAGGTGTTAATTTGCAGTTGGGGGTGCAGGGATCAGGGGTCACAAGAAGAAGAATTTACCAAAGACGCGTTTAGCCATTGCTCTCCAGACTCCGGTGAACACGCTGGACGCGGAATTTTCAAAAGTCGTTGCCAGACTCATTAATATTATTAGTTTATATTTTCTGGGGTTGTTTTTACTTCTTTTTTTTTATGTCAAAGAAACAAAGGTCAACTTCTGCACAAAGGTAAGATATTTTGTTTTTGAGGTTTTGCTGCCCGCTTCTCAGTTTGGAATGTAAAAATGATTTGGGTGTAATATGTGTTTTGATGTGCAGATAAGTAATTTATACAGTGCTGCTCAAAAGTTTGTGAACCCTGCAGGCATGGTCAGATTTATTTATTTATTATAAAATATTAAAATAACCTTATTAAATGTTTAGTTGTACCCAAATCTACAATGCTGACATTGAAAATAATGGACTAATATTGTCATTCATTTTTTTAACAAAAGTTGTTGATTTAAGAAAAACTCGGATTTCATGGGTGCAAAAGTATGTGAAACTCTCACTTACTCGGACATTGCACCTTTTGCAATGAGAACTTAATCCAAACACTTTCTTTAGTGATTTATCAGTCTTTCACATCTACTTAGTGGGAATTTTTGCCACTCTTCCTTGCAAAATGCAGCCAATTGAGAGAGGATGGATGGGCATCTAGCATAAACTGCCCGCTTCATGTCCCGCTACAGTATTTTGAAAGAATTTAAGTCAGGATTTTAATTGGGCACATCCAGAACATGAATATTGATGTTCTTCAGACATTCCTTGGTTGTATTGCTGGAATGCTTTGGATTATTGTCATGATCCATCTTCTACCAGGCTGTACACAGAAGGGACTTCCAAAAAGCTTCAGGTTTTTCCAGGTACTCTCTGGCAAAGTTGAGATGGGCAGCTTTGATCTTTTTTTGTGAGCAGAGGCTTCTACCTAGCAAGCCTTCCACGAAAGCCTTCTTTCTTCTGATTGTTGAAGCATGCACATGTGTCCCAGATGCAGCAAAAGAGGTCTGCAAATCGAGTTCGAGTTAGCTTTTTACCTGAATTATTATTTTTCTTGTGGTTCTTGCTTATATTTTAGAAGGTCGTCCACTTCTTGGCAGGATTGTAGTAATGTTCAGTGTTCTCTAGTTGCATATGATCTGCTTCACAGTGGAATGATGAAGCTCAATTTTTTTTAGATGACTTTATAGCTTTCCCCAGACAGATGTGCTGTCACTACCCACTTCCCGAGGTCCCCTGAGATTTCTCTCCCTCTCAGCATGGTTGACCTGTATGGGTTGACCTGGGTAAGACTAAAGTGACGTGGTTTTGTCTCCGTTTCAGTCAGTGATGCACAATTTCTTCGCTAAATTTCATTGGTCCACTTCAGTGGTTAGTTTAGCTACCAATTTGTCCTACCTGTTCCTACTTGACTGCTTGTTTTAAGCAATGCAGCTCAGGGTTCACTTACTTTTGCATGAATTAACCAAAAACTAATAAAAAAAATATATTAAAAAAATGTAAAAAAAGAACAATGCATTGAAATTCTAAACCTACACCTGTTATTTCATATAAAATATAATGGTTCAGATTGAACAACAAAATCAGGTTGACACAATTGGAAAATCCAAATTGTTCAAGAGGTTCACAAACTTGAGCAGCACTGTATATCTTTTTTAAAAGATTAATTAAACGGTTTTATTTTTACTTGGGTAGATTGTAACAGTTAGACTCAAATCTCAGAAAGTTTTGATATTTGATATGAATACAAATATGCTGTTTATTTTAATATTTTCGAACGTGCCTTACCTTGCAGTAAATGTAACTGATTCAAATTTCTCATTTAACAAGAACATCTTCCTCCTTGCACAGATGCTTGCCCTCCCTGCTTTCATTTTACTTGGGACTTTTGCACTCATATCAAACGTGGAAGCAGGCAAGTGTCCTCGAGTGTGCAATTGTGACAGCACCAAGCTCACGGTAGCCTGCGTTGGCAAGAACCTTACTGAGGTCCCCCCGACTATTGACGAGGTGAGTCTACTTCAACCTCACACTGCTATTCTGGCAAGGAAGCTTTGAAAGGGATGTTGTATGAATTCCAGTGCCTCATATTAGAATCCATGGTTTGTATAACTACTGTATGGGAGCTATCAAATGCTAGATTGCAGGTGTCAACCTCGAGGCCAGGGGGCTAGTTCTGGTCCTCTTTTGCGTGGCCCGCTAAAGCAAATGTATACACATCATGATGTATAAATGGTCAATTTAGACATGCTGTAATAAATAAAACATGAACTGTGACATGATTTTCTCTAACTTGATGTAATGTTCCGTACAGATCACAGTCAAATTGGACCTGAGGAATAACAATCTGCGGGTGCTCCAGAGGGGAGGGTTTGTGCACACACCTTACCTCACTCACCTCAACCTAAAGCAAAGCAACATTGTCAAGGTGAAAGAGGGTGCTTTTCGCATGCTGGGCCGTGTTGTCTCCCTAAACCTGGCCTACAACAAAATTGACATCCTATACCAGGCAAGAGAACTAAATCAAACTATGCATCCACAAGTTTGTTCTCTAACAATTTCTCCCCTCTACATTGGCTTTTGTAGGAGTCTTTTGATGGCCTCTCCTCTTTGAAGGAGCTTCATCTGGACCACAACCATGTTGAGGAGATCCAACCTGGAGCCTTCTTGCAGCTTGGCTCACTAAACATGCTGGCTCTCACCCACAACCAGCTGGTGTACATCCCCAACATGGTCTTCCAGGTAGTTGGGAGCCAGTTGATGATAAAAGTAGAGAACAAAATTGTGTTTGTTTGGCTGTGTTCTTTTTGAAGAACGAGGACCAATAGATGACAATAAATAATTTTTCTTTCATTTTAAAATGATGCACATGCATTATCATTGCATCTCATCCTGATCTGTGCTAAAATTGATTGGTTGTTGCTCAGTGCTAATGTCATTTATTTATTTATTTATTTTGTAATTTGTTAACAAACAAATTGTTTTGAAAACAATACCCCCCCCCCCCCCTCCAATTCTGTCTCTTCCAGGGCCTGCAACACATCAAGTGGCTTCGTCTCAGCCATAACTCTATCAACAACTTGGCTCCTGAGGCATTTGCAAGCTTGTTCACCCTCACCCGCCTCAGTCTAGACCACAATGAGCTGCAGTTCTTCCCCACTCAAGCCATGACCAGGTAGGATTTTGGAAATCAACCCCCCTTCAAAAAAACTCTTGACCATAATATGTTCTATGCAGCCCCACTAGTCTAAATGCGGTATTTTGGTTAATATTGCATTAGTGAAATTGGAGTTAAGCAGCAAAATCCAGCAGTTTTTTATTCTGTCGAGTGAAGATGACATCACAGTTACTCAGGGCTAATGCTGCATTCGAGGATGGTCGGAAGTCAGACTTTTCCGAGTTCAAACCAGGAAGTGTGTACGGGAACGCCCCCTTGAACTCAAAAATTCCACTTGTGAAGTCAGAAAAAAAAACGTGAATGGTAAAACACAATTTACTTGAGTATAAAACTAGAAAGCTTTCTTCATTCATAAATATTCGACATAACTGAACGTAACACAACGTACGTGACAGTATG
This sequence comes from Leptonotus elevatus, assembly GCF_054856555.1. Lineage (NCBI taxonomy): Eukaryota > Metazoa > Chordata > Actinopteri > Syngnathiformes > Syngnathidae > Leptonotus > Leptonotus elevatus. Next base: position 49,056,869 of record NC_141239.1, on the reverse strand, counting down.
ACGCTATCTCCCTGCATGAAATTATACGGTGAACTACTGAATTGCATTAAATGCTTATGAAATAAGATTTATAAATTGCGAGAAGGCAAGTTTGCTGGAGGTCAAAATTAGTTTTGAGGAGCAAAATAAAAAAACAATTTATTACTTTCCGCTATTTTTGTTGTTTACTTTGGCCTCAAACGCTTTCAGGTCGGAACTGGGAAAAACCAACTTGGCTATATCCTCGAATGCAGCATATGGTAATGACCAATCACAACTCACCTGTTTTCTGAAGCTGAGCTATGTGTGATTGGTTGTTACATGCTGAGCCCTGAGTAACTGTGATGTCATCTTCAGTTGACAGCAACTGGCAAAATGGCTGCCCCCTTAGATGGATAAAAACGGCTAGATTTTGCTGCATAACTCATATTCCACAAATGTAATATTGATCAGAATTTCATGTTTAGACTAGTGAGGTCACATATAACATATTATAGTCAAAAATGGTTTAAGGTTGGCTTCCCCTTCAATATAGGCATAACCATTATAGACTATATTGGTCATACTTAACAGGGACCTGGTGACTCTTCAGAAAAGCTCATTTGGAAATTACCAATAGCACGCCTTGTCTTGGCAGAAGAAATCTTCTTAATAAGTCACAATAAAAACATGGTGAAACAAGAAAATTGGAAACCAATTAAATATTTAATTTTTATGAATATTTCACTTTTATAAAGCTGTTCAGCTGCTGATAAAAAAAAAGAAGAAGAAGAAGAAGATATAATCGCATTATTTTTGATTGTCTTCTCCACTGAAGACTCAAGGAGGTAACACGCCTGGACATGAGCCACAACCGCATGATCTACCTCGGCGAAGAGTCAGTCTCCATGGCAAAGCTCACGCATTTGTACCTCAGCCACATGTACCTCCAAGACCTGTCAGACCAGGCCTTGTCCCAAGCCCCTCTGCTCTCCCACCTGGACCTGAGTTACAACCAGCTGCGTTACCTAGAGCCTCTCGCGGGTCCCAAGAACCTTGCCAGCCTCAACCTCACTGGTACGCAGCGCCCTTACATTTGAAACTTTATGAGTGTTTAATTTCTATACTACTTTTTTTTTTTTATTATTATTATTTTTTTTCCTTGAAGCCAACCCCATCTACTGTAGCTGCTACATGAGGCCCCTAAGGAACTGGGCGAGTGTTGGTGGTGTCAAGCTGCTGGGAACCTGCGCAGGACCTCCTCACCTGTCCGAAGAGCCGCTCCAAGCCGTGGCGGCCATGGACATGCGTTGCCGCAGCAGGGGGGACGCACTGAAGGACGAGTTTGAGGAGGAAGTGATTACTGTCAGCAGTCCACCGACAGTCAAACCCAAACAGAATAACGTCAAGTGTCCGCTTAACTGCGACTGTCACGTGAGTTCAAATCATTAAGTGGATAATAAGACTCTTTAATTTTAATGATTATTTCATTAATAAGCACACATTTAGGTCACCAGGTGTGTACTGCAGTCGTGGGCTATGGGCGATTTATGCATGTTTTTGTTGTTGTCTTGAAACGGTTTAGCAACATAATGAACTGGTTTAATCGTTTTTCATAAATAAGTTGAAGCTTGTGAGCATCACATGACCAAACCTAGAATCAGTGGCGTAACACCATGCTGAGAGGCCCCGGTGCAAAATGTTTCTTTTTTTTTTGTCTTTTCTGTTTTGCGCGCCGTTTTTTTTCTTTTTCTTTTTAAGTTTGCAAAGCATAACGGTGACGATGGCACGCACACTAGCTACCTTTTCTTTTTTTTCAACTCGCATCACGTCGAGACTCATCATGACTGACAGATGCCGAAGTCAGGTGATTAAATGATCATTTCCGACATCCGTTCCGTTCCGTCTTCAATTCCGCTTATCCGGGGTCGGGTCGCGGGGGCAGCAGCTTTAGCAGGGAAGCCCAGACTTCCCTCTCCCCAGCCACTTCAGCCAGCTCCTCCGACGGGATCCCAAGGCGTTCCCAAGCCGAGCCGTGAGACGTAGTCTCCCCAGCGTGTCCTGGGTCGTCCCCGGGGCCTCCCGCCGGTAGGACATTCCCGGAACACCTCCCCAGGGAGGCGCCCAGGAGGCATCCGAACCAGATGCCCAAGCCACCTCAACTGGTTCCTCTCAACGTGTCGGATACGATTTCCGACATCGTATTTACAAAATAACTCTGCCCGTTTATTTCCCCGTTTTTGTTCTCTCTCTCTCTCTCTCTCTCTCTCTGTGTCTGTCTGTCTGTCTGTCTCTCTCTCTCTCTCTCTCTCTCTCTCTCTCTCTCTCTCTCTTTCCTTCCCCCCCTTCTGTCATGGGCCCCTGCGCGGTCTCTGGGCCCCCACCGGCTGCACCGTCGATATTTATGCCACTGCCTAGAAGGCAGATGACCCGTGATGGTTGTCACCTGACCCCTGAGGCACTGTGATGTCACTTTAAGTCAGCAGCAAGTGACAAAATGGCCGCCCCCTGAGATGGATAAAACTGGGTGGATTTTGCATCTTAATTCATATTTCACAAACGCAGTATTAATCAGAATATTGTATTTAGACTAGTAGGAGTGCATAGAACATATTGTAAATAATTTTTTTAACTTGATTTCGCCTTTAAGCTGTTTTCCTAGTTTGGCTTCTGTTTTTGTTTTGTTTTGTTTCCCCCCCAATCCTTTCTAGATTGAAGCTCAGCATGCCACATGTGAGAACCGAGGTCACACAAAAGTCCCACGAGGCTTCCCTGCGAAAACTCAACTACTTGACCTTCGCAGCAACCACTTCCACAACCTTCCCGCCAACAGTTTTCCAGCCACCGGCCAAGTTGTTTCGCTTCACCTGGAATCCTGCAAAATTCGCGAGATTGAAGGTGGCGCATTCCGAGGAATGAAAAACCTATTTTATTTGTATCTTTCTGACAACGACCTCACATCTTTGGGCCCTGAAACCTTCACTGGAGCCCCTGGGCTCAATTATCTTTACCTGGAGGGGAATCGTTTGGCCCAGTTTCCAGGTTCAGGTCAGTGGACCGATAAGACTGCATAAAAAATTAAACATGATGCATGGGACCTTGAATGATGATATTTTGTGTGTCTTTTGTTTCCTCTACAGCGCTACGACGTTTACCAAATCTGTTTGCATTACACCTGGAACGCAATACCATTTCAAAACTGGAACCCATGGGTCTACTGTCCGCAGTAACTCCGAAACTAAGAGAGCTTTACTTGACCAATAACACCATACGCACTATTGCCAAGGGCGCTTTAGACTCTGCCTTTCTTGGTAAACTTCACCTGGATTTAAATAAACTGACAAATGTTCCGAGTGATGCTATATCCAAAGCTATTAATCTGGAGGAACTCAACTTGTCTCAAAACCGGATTCTCTCAGTGGGACCAAATGCATTCCGGCCATTATCACAAAGTCTGAAGTGGCTGTATATGGACCAGATGAGCACTGAGAAGGTATAAAATGTATATTTCTTTAATTAGAATTTAGATGTGGCGTTTAACCCTTTAAGTGCCTTTTTTTCTATACAATATTCAGCTTTGATATTTCACAAGGTAGTAGCTTACAAAAAAAAGATTAGAGATAGTCATACAGTAAATGTTGTTTGTAGCAATTTTGCTACTTTTAACTATGTATTTCCTTATGACTCTGATGTGCAGATGTCACGGGACGCTCTAGCCGGGCTTGGCCCAAAACTGAAGGCTCTCACTGTGAGAGGAAACCAGCTAAAAGAACTTCCTGACTTGGGCGCTCTCACTGGCCTGGAGGTGGTTGATCTTCAAGACAACCCTCTGCTGTGTGACTGTACATTGCTGCCACTGCGCAGGTCAGTAAATGTTTTCATCAGAATAATGGATCGATTTTGGAAGCTAATAAGCATGACCCGATGGACAGCATGGAGAACTAGTGGTTAGCATGTCTGCTTCACAGTTCTTATTTTGCTTGTGCTACAAACAGAAGAAAGCCAGACATAATGTACTTATTTTGTTTCTTTGTATCTGCACCAGGTGGATGGAGAAAGTGAATTTGGAGGTGGCCGCTACCTGTGGCTTCCCTTCTGAGCTAAAAGGGCGGAAGGTCATGGATCTGGAGCTATTCAAATCCTGTCCGGAAAACAGCTCCAAAACAGACAGAAAACGTGTCGTTGTTGTTGTAGCCGCTGCTCATGGAAAAGCCAAGAAACCCAAAGTCAACTTTGTGAAAGCTTCTGCACTCAAGACTAAACTGGGAAGGAACAAAACAAAGCCAACAAAGAAAAAGCCTCAAAGGAAACCTGTTTTAACGACAGTGGCCAAAAAGAAGAAAGTGACAAAAACATAAAACATATCATTAGATGGGCTTCATTTTATTTTCTGCAATGGGTGCATTAGTAACGTGTAAAAATGATTGTTTATTGTACAAAATGCTACATGTGTATGGAATGCGGTGTTTGCTTCTGTAGTAAATGGAAAACACAGGGATGTCAAACTTTTTTTTATTATTATTATTGTGGGCCAGATGGTTTTCCTCAGAGGGACATTATGACTGTGGAACCATATTAATGTGTAATCGCCTCATCATCATCATCATTATGCTGTTTACATAACCAATTGGTGGATAATTAATCTCCATCCACCTATGCTAATGACATATAGCGACAGACAGAACAATTACAGACCCATTCCAAAAATTTAGAATATATTTGAAAAAATTAATAATTTCCATAATCCCATTCAAAAAACTAAACTTTCATGGGTTATAGATTCATTTAAACACATTTTTAAACCTGTTTTCCTGGGTTTTACAAGCTGGAAGTCCAAATTATGTAAACTAAACAAAACATTAAAAAAATGAATACTTTAAATTGTTTAAATGATGATGATGATGATGCTTTATTACAGACTAAAAGTCCAACCACAAACAAACCAACTCCACAATAAAAATAGAAGAGTAAAAATACACACATCCAAAATACACTAGGAAGCATCATATAAAAGACAACAATACCAATGTTTCCTGAACTGGGACTGGTATCGTGTAGCACTTAAACTGATGTTTGACAAGTGTACAATAATTTCATTATTCGAGTCATTTAGCCGACAGACAAATGTAAACATCAGGTTTCTTAGTGCCGCCTGCAATGTGTTAACCCTTTCAGTTACAAACATTTCACTCACGCTAGTCCATCGAGGTCTATTTAGCAATACTCTCAGTGCATCATTATATGCTATCTTGATTTTTTGCAAACTAGTTCGGCTATAATTTAACCACAGATGTGCCGTATACAGAGGAGTACAGTATGCTCTGAACAGCAACATATTCACCTCCTTAGTGCTTGCATTAAACTTACGTCTATTCGTCTAAGCATATTTGCCTGCGTATGTAAAGCCCGGCGCTGCCTACAGATATCTTCGTCATCAGTCATTTTGTCCGTGAAGAAATGACCAAGATCCCTGGATTTATTACAGAGTGCAATATTATTCAAAAGCGTAAAATCTGGGAAATTAAGATATTTATCCTCTTTTGTTCGACAAATCATTACTACACTCTTAGTAGCGTTATATTTAATATCGTGATGTACGCCATACTGTGAACATTTATTTAGTATCTGTTGGAGGCCTGCACTGCTGGGAGTAAAATCACCAAATCATCCGCATACGTAATATGGTTAACTAGGAAGTAATTGCATGTAAAGCACTACTTACAGAGAAAGGATGAAAAAAAAGCAAAGAATAATGGATATCTCCCTCGCGCGTACACATGTAAACATATAGGTAAAGTTATAGATGACGTTCGTGACACGCACGGTTCCATGGTGTAATGGTTAGCACTCTGGACTCTGAATCCAGCGATCCGAGTTCAAATCTCGGTGGAACCTAATTTTTTTTTCCTCCTAGTGAGTCACTTTTATAAGCATGTTTTGCCAAACAACTGCTTGGTACTTAATTCGATTAGCTTCTATGAACAATTTGTTTACTTGATAAAACCACGTAACCAGCTAGATTTTTAAAAAGCCAAAACTTCACGGGTGCTTTTCAAATCACGCTTACGTAGAAAGTTCAAAACAATGTACACGTACTATTTGACAATCGTTGCTTTGTAATAATTATTGACGTTACAAAACGTGTGACGTTCACTCCTGTACGGTTTGTCCTGCACCGGAAGTAGCATCTCGCTGAATCACGTCTACCCAAAACTTGTCGAATTCAAGATGGCAGCGGCGATGGATGTAGACGCGCCTAGCTGTTCAAGCAGCGGGGCAAGCAAGAAGCGATTTGAAGTCAAGAAGGTATGGCTTCGTGAGTTCTTGAGCTACTCGCGTGTGAATAAATGCCACATATTTCCCCGGAATCAACACTCTAGCTAGTTGGTATCAGTTAGCATGCTAAGTTGCTAATGCTGTAGCACTGCGGCTTAGCGTGCGATTAGCTTGACACAAGCGACGCTAACGATCATAAACCCTTCTAGTTTTGTTCACGCTGAGTTTATCTTATTTTTTAGGTTAATTATATCTAGACTCTTAAGATTTACAACATTGGTTCATTTGATTCTCAACTGCATTTTTCCTAATGTTGACCCACTTTTATAGTAAAATAAAATGTGTTTAAAATAGCTCTTAAAAATATGTGTATCTCATTTTGAAACACATACTGACATGTTCAGTGCCTTTCACAGTACCTTAATAAAATAACATGGCAACTTAGTTTCTATTTTCATATCTAACAACTGCAGGTACAAAAATAATTAGTTATATATGTCATGTACCTGTATATTTGAGTCACGTTTTGAATGTATTCTTAAATGTTAACAATTATTTATCAGGCTTGAACATATTCAATAAAGCTTCATTTAGAGAGCACTTTTACAGCAATTGATTGCATTTAAAACAAAAAGCATAATAATCACATACAAAAATTATTTAGTAATTAAAATGTCTTCCTTTAAAAAAAACCCTAGTTGATGACATGTAAACATTCCTGCAGCGATCTGTCACAGTCCTTATGTCGACTGACTCCTGTTCCACTAGCCGCCTGTTGGTGGTCTCAAGGTGTATGAAGTTGGGTCCGATTTTCTAGAGGAGGAAGAGAACAAGAGTTGTATGCTGCTTTCACATTAGGCAAGGCAGTCAGCCATTGTTGGATGCTGCAGCGCAAGGTGAAATGTAAATAAACAACTGCAGTTTTCTAACAGCGATTAGTTAATCAGATAGCGAGTAACCTCACATTTCCCATAATGGCAATGGAAAGGATGGTTCAATGGTTTAGTCTTCAAAATAAAAATCAATTACATATTAGTCTTAAATTGACATTGTAGCTTAACTTTTTTAAATAAAGTGTTGAATTTGGTGGTCTGTACTAACCGTTGTTTTGTTTTTCCCACTAGTGGAATGCTGTGGCACTGTGGGCCTGGGACATTGTTGTGGATAACTGTGCTATATGTCGGAACCACATCATGGATCTTTGTAAGTTCCCCTGTGATATACATGCAACTGTCTGACATGTTTATTTTATTGTAATGGCACATGCAAATATCATCAGACAAATGCACAATGAGAGCATAAATAGCAAAATTTATTGGAAATTAGACTTTGAAAAGACACTGGCCTTTACATGGACAACTGGTTTTTGATAGTGATAGTAATAATAGGACCGAACTGTAAATGCAAACAGCATGATGAAAGCACCAAAAAAAGAACACACATTTGGGATGGAGGTGAAGCTGTAGTTATGCCATGTTTTTTTATTTGTATTTTTTTATAAAGAGAAATTGATATTGTTGTGTTCTGGACAGGACATAATGATGTTTCGATGGAGGTCTATAGTGAATGTAATTTTTTTTAAAACTCATTATTTCTATTAGTTTAAAAAATGTTCCCCACTTTTGTTAACAAGAGTATGAAAACCTAGAAAAAATATTGTACATTTAGAATGATTAAAAATGTAATTGCCCAACGCCCCTAATTTTTAATAATCTTTTCTTTTTTTAACATTTTTTTTCTTTAAAAAAAGATTATTGAAAATTAGGGGTGTCATTTTTTTCCGTAATTAATCGCATGACTTCACTAGTTAACTCACAATTAATCACACATTTTATATCTGTTCTAAATGTACAAGTGGGAAAAAATGCTAAACTAATAGAAATTGTTCAAATGAATTTTTGACATCTATAGCCGTCAATGGCAGTGAATGAGTTAATAAACCTGCACACTAAAACGTGAACAGGATTATTGATGCTAAACTCTGAGAACGTGTAAAGATTATGTAAATTGATTTTTTATCTTAAAAAAATCTATCATGCAGCTATTATTGCTTTGCATGTTCCTCAAGGCCGTATTTAGTGATGATATTTTGAAAATACAACAACTTTTGAAGATTTCCTGCTTCCCCCTGTTTGGGTTCACCAGAGTGAGTCAGTTGCATGATTTGTTTGGCAGTTTTTATGCTTGGATGCCCTTCAGTTAAGTGACACAATCTACTGTCTAAAAGCCGTTTATCACATCAGATGTAGTTGAACTTATTTAACATTTTGAACTAGAAATACCTTTGTGTTGAGAGATGTGGCCTTTACAGATGAAATGTATTTGTGTGAAGGTGTAAAGTTGCCCCTTGCCACTGTAGCAGTTGAAAGATGTCAAATCTGTGACTTGTTTCCCCATCAGGTATAGAGTGCCAGGCCAACCAAGCTTCTGCGACATCTGAGGAGTGCACAGTAGCCTGGGGTGTCTGCAATGTGAGTTTCATTGAACCGAAGAAACCTGATAATGTTCGTGTCGTCATTTATTCACTTTGAGTGCATTTTGTGTCTTATTAAAAGCTTATCTAACCAGCTAGGAAGCACCAAATAAAAAAGCAAATCCTGCCTTCAGAAAAATCTATTGAATCCTCATTGGGTGATGTTTTTAATGAAGACACTGACACGTTCATGTTGAGATGCTCACGTATTTACATTTTGTGTTCATCATCCACAGCACGCTTTCCACTTCCACTGTATTTCTCGCTGGCTAAAAACTAGACAGGTGTGCCCTCTCGACAACCGAGAGTGGGAGTTCCAGAAGTGAGTAAATTTGTGATTTTAGAACTTCACATTACTTAGACCAAGACATAACTTAGTTTCAATGTCAATATATGTCCTGTTTTTCCCCCAGGTATGGACACTAGCTGGAGTACTTGGAACTCCTCTGTGGCTTTTTTGTTTTTAGGTTTTACCCACAATGCATCTCTTCCCTTCCAGCTTGTTGTAACTAGAGTTGTTTGTGCACATCTTTTGTTTTCAAATAAACAGGAATAATATGACAGAACAGATTTGACTACTACTCCTTATTTTTTATGACCAACTGTGGAATGTTATAGCATCAATAGTAGGATAGCCTCTGATTAAATGCTGCATCATAGGCCTGACTTGGATGTAATATTTTATTTCTTATGCACTTGAGTGGTCCAGTAATGACTAGACCTTTGTTGAAAATGTAGTAAAACTCATACACTGGAAAATATCTAGTGAAATGGCAATTTTCAGGCTTTAATTGCATAGTTGCACGCCAAAGTAAGATAAAGTAAATACAGTGCATCTGAAAAGTATTCACAGCGCTTCACTTTTTCTCACATTTTACGTCAGTGTAGCTGGCCGAGGGTCAGGGCAGTGGCGAGTCCGGAGCTAGAGTCCGCAGAGGGCAACAGCCTAATTCCAAAATAATTAAATAGCTTTTCCCTTAAAATCTGACACACAACTGTGTTTTTTTTGTAATAGATGTGTGCATACTGTATAAAAAAAAAAACCTCTAAAATAGATGTACATTATTCATAGCCTTTGTCATGAAGCTTAAAACTAAAAAAGTGCACCAAGTTTCCAGTGATCAGCCTTGGGAACTTTCTACAGCAGTTTTATATAAGGTCCTACAGTTGCCAGTGTCACATACTACAGACCAAGCATGAAGTCAAAATCAATTGTACATAGACCTGAGTTAGGATTGTCCAAAGGCAGAGATCTTGGGGAAGGGTACAGAAAATAGTCTGCTTTGAAGGTCCAATTTGGGCACAGTGGCCTCAATCATTTGTAAATGGACATTTGGAGCCACCAGGGATGCACCAAAGAGTATTAACATACATGTATATAGTATTCCACGTTTTCCAAGCATTTCTCTTATAAGGGAATGTGGATGTGCAAGGCAGTTCATGCTAAAACACAAAGTGATGACTATTAATGTTGAATAAAGTTAATAACAATCAGGGTGATTTTGGGTTGCAGAGTGCGCTTGCTGTTTGAAATAAGCAATGTCACATATGCCTTTGAGAAACAAGCTTTATTAACCATTTTCCCCAAATGGGTCAGACACCATAGCTCTTCTTTTTTTTTAATGACAATAGAACAAAAGAATGTGGTTTGGTTCCAAAATTTGAATACGCCCTCACCGTTGTTTAAACAATTGTAAAAATTGGTTAGCGATTGCAGGGAGCTCTCAGATTTCAAATAAACATCAACTTTGTGGTTAAATGCCAGCTAATTCATGTCACAGAGGTCGTGTAAATATGCCCCAGACTCCTCTGTGGTTGCTCTTAGTACTGATTAATTAGCTTTGATTTGAACTCACCCCCAGCTCTTCTAGAAACAAACAAACACTCCAGTTAAGTCACCAACCAAGAACATTTGATATGCACACCATAGGATTACGGAAAAAAGCCCTCAAAAAGATTGCTGCAGCGAGCACAATTCTCATCTCATGTCTACGGCTGAGGTGCAGCGCCCCCAAACTTGGAGCCCAGCTTGGTGAGGAACCCAATGATCTTGGGGTTGCTTTGGTACTTTGCGATGTTAGCTGGGTTCTGCGCCACATCCTGGAAGGCGGCCATAAGCTCCGGGTCCTGGAGTGGGAAAATGGTCACACGAGAGGGGGAATAAAAACTACTTTTGAAAATGGAATGGCCAAGTTTTGCAAACCCAACTTCATCCAACTTCATCCATCACATTCCTCACCGATTGTAGTGCCTCTAGTTATCATTTGTGTTAGCAGATCACAATTGATCAGCAAAAGCCAGATAATGTTGGTTTAAATCTTTTTTTTGTGTGTGCAGTGATCTTAATGGATGAAACAAAATTTTCACATTGTTGCCAGAACTGCCATTTGACTCAGATGTGTTCTAGGTTGTGACAAGGTTCGAACTGCAGGAGGTCGCTACTGCCCAAAATGTCAATCCCAGTTACTCGTAATATTTGAGTTAAGTGTGTCATCACGTAGTACGAAGCAGCCCCAGGGAGCATAGAGTCACCTGCATGGCGGTGAGCAGTTCGGGATCCTGCAGGAGGTCATTGAGACCGGGCATGCCGGCGGCTCCACCTGGGAACCCGCCTGGGAATCCGCCTGGGAATCCGCCAGGGAATCCTGCACCACCTGTGTCAAAAATCACACATTAGGAATCACATTCTGAAATTTAGAGCTAAATAAATAAAACACATGCGTGAACTTGAACTGCTGTGATAAAATGCAGTTAATGAACCAACATCATTAGTGCACTGGAAGAATAAAATGACTAAAATGCAAGATTGTTTACCCCCACCTGGGAAGAATCCTGGTCCTCCACCCCCTGCCCCTCCCCTGGCTTCCTCTTCCTGTAGAGAGGTGAAAGACACTTTATTGATCAAAACATCACATCCAGGTTGTTTTGGTTTGGGATGATTACACATAATTGCATGTTTCAATAGTTTCAATAGCAAAGACTAACAAAATGACAGACATGGCCATCACAGAAGCAGTGAAACGCTATACGCCACATTCAAGTAGAAATTAAATATAGACCACCATTCCTTAAGAGCTTGGGGTCTCACTACACTATTTTGAAGAGTAATAAACAGACCGAGCAGACTCTACACACACACACACACGTACGTTACTTTTGCAATGGTGTTTAATTTGAAGGTCACATTTCCAAAGTTTCACATCTCAAAAGCGGCAGTACTTAATGGTTATTGTGCAATATGAAAACCATCTCAACATTATTGCTCTCTTTTGGATTATGTTTTTATATAACAAGAAGTGTTCTGTCCACCAATATGGATTGAAGAGGTACTTCGGTCATATTATAAGCCACTAAACAAGGAAAAGCTATTCCTCTTCTGTTCTGTGGTATCTGGAGTGTCTGAAATCTAAACCTGAGCTTCTGTTTACCCCAAATGAATGCCGTTTCCACAGTACTGCCACCGTTTATGATTGTGAAACGATATACTAGTCACACTTCACAGTCTAGCTACTTTTTAAGCAAGACAGTAACGACTCCCAAAAACATATATAGATTTAAAGGGGGATATGGAAAATTTACTTTTAGCTTGATTACTAAAATAACTTGTGCCAGCCCACCCATTAAGTGTCAAATAACTTAAGTAAATCTTTGCGTTCACTACCTAATTCAGAAAAGTAAAGACATTTTAAGACACTTAAGAACCATTTAAAACATTGTATGCATCAGATCTCCGTACATTTTTCTTGTTAACAAAAAATAAAAACTCACCTTCTGAGCCCGAGCATGCTCTTCTCTTGCTTTCTTTATGCGCTCTTGTTTCTCCTTGATCTCCCTCTCTTCCCTCTTACGTTCATATTTGCGCCTGTGCTCGATTATTCTGTTAGCCTGGAATGAAAAGAGTGTGTACAATATGGCGTCATATTGATGTTGTAGCCAGTAACTTCATTCTCAGCTGGAATATATGAAGACGTGGTTGCTGTACTGGGGAAGTTAGCAAAATGGGAATAAAAATTGTACTTGTCAGTTTAAAATATTTTCACGTCCTCAAGTAACCAACAACCCATGACAATCTTCGAGAGCATTTTTGTGCAAAATCAACTTCCTGCCCTCTGACCTTTGGTTGGACCTCCTTCAACAGTGCATCGGCATCCTCGTCATAATCCAGTTTACATGTTGTGGCCAGATCCCGGACAGCCTCCTCCCAGTTGCCCAGCAACCTGAAACGTCACACGCACGCCATCACAATGTTATTGTGGGCTAATATTAGAAATAATGAAAATTGTTAACAGTTCTCCATTTTGTGCGTGCTCTTTTTGAAGGAGCAAAACAAAAGATGTAAAGACTGCAGCGATGCTGTTCTTTTCGGCCTTTTGAACAAAATGAAGTGCAGAGCTGCACCATGACAAACTACAACCACAGTGTCAATTATAACTGAACATCATAATCCCTAACCACATTATTTCTGAGGGCTTTCATGTATAAACAAAGATGGGAGCGACAACCTGTAAAACACCGGAAGTAGCGGTGGGCCATTTGTTGCAACGGCTTTCATTTCCTGGAGCAGTTTATTTAAAACGTTTTTTTGTTTCCTTTTCTAAATGATTTTAAGACACTGTAGCATTTAAAAATGTCTTGCACAGTTTGGGAACTTGTTGGCGGTTATTACTTTGTGGTGTGGGAAGTGAGATTGAAATGTTTTCTTTTAAGCTGCAACAATTGGCATTCCCACATTGCTTTAAGTCTGTCACTGTCATAGAAAGTGGCCTTGCGTAACCAGTCGCCATGTAAACAAAAGGCTGGTACCGGATCAAACTGGAAGTCACTCCTATAATTCACGCAAAGGCTCATTCACGGGGCACAGGAATACGGCAGATGACGGAAGTTTTAATAATCCTATTTTCCATCTGGAAGCCTCAGCGTACTTGTGAGCTTTCCCCCTCCACTTGTATGGCTGCGCCGAGTCCGGGTTGATCTCGATGGCTCGGTCACAGTCTCTGATGGCTGCGTTGGGTTTCTGCATTTTAATGTAAACACTAACAGATGACAGTAAATGAGTAGCGTCTCAAACTGTCCGTGGGGAATGACTCAAACATTTAGATAACCTCACCTTGCCCTCTTGGCGTACATAATGGCCACGCACGGATTCAGCTTGATCGCCGCAGTGAAAAGATCCAGCGCTTTCTGTAGATCTCCTACAAGAATTGGGAACGGCCAAAGCAGAGATTGCCATTTTGCTTTACTGTTTGAATGCGTAGTATAGATTATGCCCTATATAATGCCCTCAATGACTCTTAAAAGGAGATAGTCACTAAAATAGCTAATTATTCCTTGACGCATTGTGCTTATACACACATTTTTTTTAATTTCTGGGGAATATAGGGGAGCCTAAAAAGAGGTTCCATGGCTGAAAGGGGTCCTAGAAAATATTAATTGCAGCACTGAATATGCAAGGCCCAACCACATTGCAGCTAATTGTTTAAAAAAAAAAAAAGAAGAAGAAAAGAACGTTATAAGGGTTCCAGAGCACGGATTTAAATAAACACTGGTCAATAATGTTCCACTCCGGTCCTGTAGGCGGCAGTGATCTGCTTACAAACTGGTTGATGATAACTGCTACAAAAAGTCAAGAACATGAGAGCATGGAAGAGAGTTTTCACAGCGAAATTACAAAAATGTTGCATCCGCACAAATGTGTGAGGAGCTTTTGTCACATTGCTCCACAGTTTCATTGAAAACACCAACTGTTTTTCAGTTGGTGCAGAATGCTGAATTCACTAACCTTCTCCAAGAGCATCAATGGCTTCCATCTTCTTCTCATTGGCCATGTCCATCATCTCTTCCGTCACCTGAGGGAACGCACACTTAAATTTTCATGACTGAAAAGCACGTTTGTTTGCATATTTGACAAGGAGAACATTTCACCTCAACGTTATCTGGATCTCCCATTTCCTGTGGTTCGTCTGTGTCTGGTTCAATGACGCCCTCCATATCGATTTCTGAAAACACAAGGGCTTTGTGTACATTTCTTATAAATTATTACACTAAAGCTAATTATCACATCTGAAATGATTTTTTCTCATATTTCTCACCGGATATTCGCAGGCTCATGAGGTATAAATAACAAAGCAAGCCTGATTGAGGGAATCTGGAGCATTAAGGTGAAAAGACTGACCAAGTTCACTCTCGTCGCTCTCAGATGCAACAGGAGGCTTGGGCTCAGTTGGGGAAGCTGTCGATGTCGGAGGAGGACCACACGGACACTCACCCTGCAAGCCAGAGAGAGTAGAACTTGGAACCAAAAGAAATCTTTAAAAAAATGTTTTTAATAAAACCTGCATTTTTGCTAGGAAACAAAACTGTTTTAGCTTCATCTCAACTCTAATACTGCATGTATACATATTTATATTTATACACCTGTATATATCTGTTGTGGTGGTAGGACAAAGCATGTCCAGTACACAAAGTGAAATAACTGAACTCTCATCTACTAAACAACTTTGCATTTTTGAACGCCTGCCTGCTACATTTGGGTAAATGAGAAAATGAAAACAATTCATGCACTACCTGGCAATGACCCTTCGGGGAGGATTGTGAAGGTATCTTTGCACCCATGCTGCAGAGTGGACAACAGTCTTGTGAGCCAGAACAGAATTTTATGCAAAACATGTCAGTGCATATCATTGCCCACAAAACATTTTCATTCAATTATAGTTATTAAGTACTCGTGGCTTGTTCATAAACTGCTAAAAGAGTTGTTTTCAGTATATTTTGCCTGCAAGGAGCAGAACGGCAAAATCCACAACAAGGTTTTGATCCATGAACATTTCCAAGAATGGCCCCTTCTGTGACTCTTCAAGTGTCTGTGGCAATCTGCTGATAACACTGCCTATGTTCACACTTCAGCTCAATTCAGATTTTTTTTGTCCATATGCGACATGTATCTTCAATGCGTTGTGAACAGTACAATTCTAACCTGGGCGCTCTTCCATATGTGGATATATAAATCGGATATGCATGTGTTGCGCGACTGCATCTTAAGTATGAACGCTCATCCGTACACATCCGACCGATATGTCATCAAAAGCCCGACATGCACTCCTGTACGGACAGGCACTCGGGCAGGGAGAGTGTTTGGGAGGGAGACTACTGACAAATCGTCCGTGAATTTGAAAAGTTGCTTTGAAAAAAAAAAAAATAAATAAAAAAAAAAAAGCTTAACGCCACTTAATGGCAGAAAATCTCTATGACGGTATAAAAGTACAGATGTGCATGTGAATTTTGGTGGCGATTGGCCATAGTTGTCTTAACGGTAAGCCACTTTAAGCTTTTAAAAAAACATTTTTTTACATTAAGCATTTTAGACTGCTCTCTCTGGCGATATGATGATAAGCTAAGCCCTTACACCACACGGGATCAAGTTTACTTCCGTAAACACAGTGCCATGGGACGTCTTTTTGTAGTCGTGTGCCAAGCGTAATTGTCACATTACGGACACTTTGCGGTCACATTAGAAGATGCATTTGTTTTTTGTAATGTAAACGATTAGATAAGTAGCTTTGTACAAAAAAATAAAAAATAAAGATTTAGCAAAAAAAAATCATGCCCTGGTCTGCAGTTGCAGTGAACGTAGCTTAAGCTCCCCCTGACTGCCTCCACTTTTAAGCCTCACAATGGCAGGTGTTGATCGATTGGTCGATTGATGGATCAAACACGTGCTGTGAATTTTGTGTTCAGTTGAGTAGTCCAAGTACCCTTAATTAAAAACTTTGCATGATTACCTTTTAAAAGTCATACCTGTAATATTTTTTCAACTCATGCAGATGTACCTAAAATTTTGCAAGTTGCCTTGACCTGGCAAGCATGTGGTCAAGTGTGTGTGTGTGTCAGCAGTGTTTCCCACAGATTTTAAATCTACTTGGGTGGGTGGCCTCCGGCGGTGGAGATGGGAGGCGGGTTGGACGGGAGGTGGGTCTCAGTCCTGTTACTACGTCTCCTCTAGCTTCATGATCCACAAGTGAATGATGGCAAACTAACATTACATGCGGTATATCCTGTCGGGACACGTTTTTTTGTTGTTGTTTTTTTTAATATATATTTTTAATACATTTTCTTGAAAACTTCTTGGGTGGTGGCCAATTTACTTGGGTGGCCCACCCAAGTATTAACACGGTGTGGGAAACACTGTGTCAGTGTGTGTCAATCAGATAGTTAGACATATTGACCTATATATTGAAATAAGAACAAGCGCACGTGACCCAGAACACCAAAAACACAAACTGCAGTGGCTTGTGCTTTTAAGAGGCACAACCGACCTCTGCAACCAGGTCCGGAAGAAAGCCATCTCGGGAAGTTGCAGGATGGCGGGATTGGACTTGCATAGTTGCACGAAGCCCTTCAACTCATCCATTTTTCGAGAGTCCATGCTTCTCTGTCACGCCCAACACGCACTGTGAGGCATCATAAAAACAAACCACCCCAAGTAGTACACAAAGTTTAATGCCCGATTACCGTTGGATAGCTTAGCAGTTAAATGCTAACGCGCATGGACCGAACGCACGTCCACTTTATTTTATTTATGTCTGCACATAAATAGGTGGGAAATAACTCAACATCAACACATTATCTTAACAAACGAAGCAGTTTGCACCGCGAGTCAGTGATAATGGCAGTAGCAGAGAAAGACAGAAGCATATCTGACGCATGATCCCATAGGAAATGTTAGCTTACTGCAATCTTTACCAGTTATTAAAGAAATACAGATCGTATGTTAAAGCATTGGCGTTAGTAGTAATAAAAAGAAAAGTACCTGTGCAAGGACTCGCAGAATTAACACAGAATGTGAGAAAGCAATCGATTTAACGTCGCAAATGTGCTTCCTTGTCGCAGGCGTCGCTCCTGTCTTTTCATTCAGGCACTGATCAGACAGCCCCATTATAATGTAATTTTGCCCCGATCTATGTCTTATGAACATATGCCTGAGAGAGATTCAACAGCTGTAGTCATATCGCCCAGCACTATATATTATATATAAATATGCATATTAAAGTGTTTATCGTCGGATTTACATGGAAGGTGAATCTTATTTTTGGTTGGCGTTGGACGCCAGGTTGTTTAGTATGACATTTAGGGTTTACAAGTGAAGTTTGGACTAAATAAAATAATTCTATACATCATTGTACTTAGTTGGTAAAACTTAAATTTCACAGCTATCGCCTTACTTTTCGTATTAAAAAGTACAACTTTCAACAAAATTAATGTGAACACAGAAGACGTTAGTTTGGTCGACGAAGTTCTACGGCAGATGTGATAGAAGTCTGTATTTTCTAGAATACAGTGACTGCCGCTTTGAAGCGACCAATCGTAGACGCACATTCTGGCTCAAGCATCTGTAAGGCAAAACTCGGGGTGTAAATTACCCGATTTTGAAGGTTGTTAGCAACCCGGCTAGTAAGGTAGCTGTCAACTGACTCAGTTGAATTGGATTTGAGTTGTGTAGAACACTTTAACGTTGCAAAGTTGTTGGCTCTTGTCTAAAAGTGTCCTATAAATATCCTGAGTTTGACGACTTCTCTTTCCTCTGTAGTAAACGAAACGGTATGTGTCCGTGACCTATGTCGTCGTGAGACAGCGACGATGATGTCCTCCGGTGGTAGTGTGCTCCTCAGGGCTGCTCTCACACTCCTGCCACGACCACGCTGGACCCGAGGTGATCTGAAATTATTTTTTATCCCGCCAGACTCAATAGACTACAAATTTAGCAAACCAGTTTGAAAAGTAGCACACACATACTTTGTTATAGAACGTCTCCGAACACCTGTGCACAACTACAGTGGCACTACTAACTAGTGTCCCTAAAGTCTGGACACAAAATGCATATTCTCAAGATAGGACATTTGCAACATTTTATTCAAGTGAAACATTACTATAAAACATTTTCAATTCGATTCCCAACATTTGTGATGCAAAGGTTGATATGCTTTGCAAGATTCTTGTGAACATGATGCAAGTACTCCACATTTGTCCACATTTGTATTATCCATCCATCCATCCATCCATCCATCCATCGCAAGTTGATATTGATCTGTTTCCTAATTATAGCTTGAAACGATTAAGATAATCAGTGTATCCACATTAATCGTTATTATTAACATAATACTAATATTATGTTGATCACATTTATTTTCCAAAGTGTGTATCAAACTGGTAGCCCTTTGCATTAATCAATACACAAGAATTATCTCGCATTCCCAGAAAGGTTGGTGACCTCTGCACTGTATATTTTGGTTTGTCAGAGAGACTTAATCGTGCCTTGACGGTCACTGTCATGACTGTGTTTCACTAATCCAACGTAAAACCACCAGTTACGTTTGTCTTGACTTCACCAATTATTTGTAGCCAGGCAGTCGCATGATCACCCTCAAAGCCTCTCTGGTACCACACAGCAGCAAAGGTGTCAAAGTGACTCATATATATATAAAGCATAGAGGAAAAACGGAGGAAATTTTTTTAAAACATTGACTGGTGAGCATATTGTGCTGTTTCACCAGTTTACAAAGAAAGTCAATTTAAGACAAATTATTGTAGAATTTTCCTCTTCCTCACTATAGAAATGGGTGGATGAATATTTGGAGAAGTTCCATCAAAATATACTTTAAGAAGTCTTGTTGATATACTGTATCAGAAATGTGTGGAAGGGAAGTTGCCATCAAAAACAGTAAGACTTCACTAATTTAAAATAGGCTTGTTAAATGGGCTTTGGCTTGTATAGTGCTTTGCCACTTATAGGCACGCAAAGGGACACACTGACTCCTCATTCACCTACTGATGACGCAGCACCAGGAGCAACTTGGGGATCCGTATCTTGCTGAAGAACACTTTAACATGGTCAAAAGGGTTGGGGATCAAACTCACAACATCTGGGTCGGGAGACAACCATTCTACCAATGAGCCATGCAGCCCAAAAGAAAAACAAAGAAAATGTGTTCTGTCCGTCTTTGTAGGACGTTTGTGGTGTCCATGCAGGAACATTTCTTTGAAACCGGGAGACCTGAAACCAAAGACAGTTCCTGCTCGCTACCTTGGCCAGCCAAGCCCTTTCACTCATCCGCACCTAATCAAACATGGTGAGTATTATGTTTGTTCTACTAGTTCTTTATTTAAGAACACACGTCACATGTCCAGTGGTATGTTTATAATTTAAAAAAGAAATGAAAAACTGGGCCGCCATCAGCTTTAGGTATGCTACATACCAGGGAAACCCCATATTCCCTTTTACTATCCAATATGCTAAATTCCCATATCTCTTCCAATAGCAGTGCATTGAATTGCATAGACAATAAACATTCCAAAATTGATCAACATGATAGCTTTGAATATTTTACCTTAAGTCATATTTTTGCCTGAGCAATAAATACATGGCATACTTCAACCACTTTTAGTAAACACGTACTAATTTTAACCATCTTAAACAATTTAAAAACGTGTGAAGCCCCACTTGTGACAAGAAGAAATGACCATGTGTTCTTACTGCTTTTAATGTGTTTTTAGTAAGTAGTATCTCCACTGACAATTGCGAGTCTCTTCCCCTAAACAAGATGTCTGTCTTAAGTACAAAGACTGACCTGTGAGGCAACATTGTGCCACAAGGCATCCAGAATGTCGTACAATACAAGAACAAAATTGTAGTAGAAGAAGAAGTAATGTCTAAAAAGTTAGTGTAACTGTTATCTGGTAGCTAATTTGTGGTTCTAATCTCTTCTCCGTGGCATTAAATGACTTGAAAAACACTCTACATAAATATTTGACACAACTAGTTTCTCTCCTGTGTCCTGTAGCGAGCCTCTTAATCGGCCGTTATTCCATTTCATGTCACGACGACGGAGGTCGTGACTATGCCGAACTCAGTGCTGACCACACACACAAAGATCTGAGATAATAAATATGTATAGATTGTTGGTCCAGACACTTTTCAGAGCAAATTGGGGAGGCTACAAATCATTTGTTACTCACACCACACCCTACGATCTTAAAGAGACAACTGAGAAACTGACTTTTCCCGAATTTTTCCATTTTGACGTGTCTACTGTACTTCACCTGTTTGAATGGCAAACGTCGCGGTAATGGCACCGTGCTCCTGGAAAGAGAGCAGACAAGCAAAAGTCGGAGACACACTTTAGAGAAATTATTCCAAAAACACCCAAGGGTTATCAAACAAGTCCATTTAACATTATATTGCAACTGAATAACTGCTCTGTGTTCAATGCAAAATAGAATAGTGTCATTCCTTGTTTTGTTTTTAAGCTTCAAAAGCCCATTCAGTACAGTGTGCGCTTGATTATAGATGGCTCTACCCCAGCTCCAACTCTAAACTTCAATCCAACAGAAAATAATCTATAAAAATAATAAACAAACATTGAATTGGGCGGAGTTAATGTGCCGGATTAGATCAAGAACGTTCGAGCACCAGAGGTGCGGTTCTGGTTCTGTTTCAGTTCTGTCTGTCAGCTGTGCTATTTGATTCTCAGGTGAAGTGACGCCTGGCCTGAGCCAAACAGAATATGAAATCCGTCGCCACAGACTGGCCTCACTCATCGAGGCCCAGACGGACAGGCTTGGACCGTCTGCCTCGTCCAACACTCATGTGCTCATCGTTTTGTCGCATCCCACTCGCTACATGACTAACGACATACCTTATCCCTTCCACCAGAACCAGGTATGCTTGCATTCATAATCATCTACAGGTGAACCTCTGAAGTCAAATGTGGGTCATCCTCCATTTGTTTAGAAGCAATTTGTTCCAGTGTCAGACTGTCACCATAATTACATGCAATGCTTTATGCACCCACACTAGTGGAGTATTCTGATTAATGTGTTTGTGGAACATTAACTCATTCACTCCCAGCCATTTTCACTAAAGCAACCCCCTTCGCCCCTGACTGTTTTACTGGATTTTGACTGACTTTGCAAGGTCCACAGAATATTCTGTTCTATTGGTATAAAAACATGGAACCTACCAAAATAAAGATTAGAGTCTCTTCTTTCATCAGGAAAAAAGTACATTTGTGTCTGTTTCCGTTTTGCAACAATTAGAATATAGCTAAGTTTCATCATTATCCACAAATCTGAGCTTTTTGCAACATGGCCCTGGCTGATCTCTTATATTCTGCTGCCACTTGCTGGCCGTTTTTTTGTAATAACTACTATTGCTTTAAGCGACCCCCTTCTGACATGTACCAAAGCCTTCTGTATGTCTCTAGCATTAAAAAAAAACCCTGTATAAATAAGTTTTTGGGAGTGCAGGGCAAAAAAAACAACAACAACGTATTTATACGTTTTTGGATTTGAGTGAGTTAATAAAGTAGCAAAAATGCACCCATTTTTATCCACCTCTTTGCCACTTGTTGTCAACTGAAAATGACATCACAGTGCCTAAGGGCTCAGGTTAACGACCTTCATGTGACATTCGCAAGATGAGCACTTAGGCACTGTGATGTCATTTTCAGTCGACAGCAATTTGCAAAATCGCAGACACCTGAAGTGGATAAAAAAAAGGTGGATTTTTCTGCTTCATTCATATTCCACAAACTCAGTATTAATGAGAATGCTGTGTTTAGTGGGGAGCATAGAACATATTACTGTAAAGAACATTTTTGACTTAAAAAACTTTAACTTTAAAAATAATGTGAATAAAAACATGCATAATGATGGTCTCTGAACAGGTCTTGTGATGTACACACACAAAATATGCTGACATACATGACTGCAATCCAAAGATTTGTGCAACATATTTTTGCTAGTATACGTCCCAATCGTATTATGTCTGAGACCTTTTACTTTGGAGGATCCATTATGAGTCTTCTAAATATAAATATAACTTTCAAATATGAACCTCGATTTTTACTTTTGACAATCAAACTCTTGCAAATTTTGCCCAGGACTTCCTCTACCTGTGTGGCATCTTGGAGCCTGACAGTGCTTTGGTTCTGTATGGGAAAGGCCGACCAGACCAGGCCATCTTATTTGTTCCTCGCAGAGACCCAGGCAGGGAGCTGTGGGATGGGCCGCGATCCGGGAAGGATGGAGCTGCTGCTTTGACTGGCATAGAGAGGGTTCATAGCACAGAAGAACTTGGTTTGGTGCTCAAAAGCCTTAAAGGTGGGTAGAGTGTAAAGATGCAGGTCCTCCTCTCGGACCTTTCCATCAACTTGAATTCTCTTTCAAGACAATGACTGATGGATATAATGTTGGAAGTGGCTGAACACTGCATAAATAAGTTGTTAGCTCAAGTGTCAGTGCTCACGTCACTGACTATTTAGTGTTGTACATTATTAAAGGGATAAGTGGGAGCCATTTTTAGCAGTAAAAAGTTCATATTTTGTCCAGAATTAATTTGGTTACTTCATTATTTTTCATGTACA
The DNA here is from genome assembly GCF_054856555.1 of Leptonotus elevatus. NCBI lineage: Eukaryota > Metazoa > Chordata > Actinopteri > Syngnathiformes > Syngnathidae > Leptonotus > Leptonotus elevatus. The sequence continues at coordinate 49,033,745 of NC_141239.1, read as the reverse complement.
ATTAATACCCTTAAAAAAAAAATTAAAAAAATCCGACATCCTCCCTTCTTAGTTTGAAAAAAATAAGTTAATTTTTTTATTCATTTTAACTGTGTCAAATGTCATTTTTATTATATGACAAAGGCCACTGAAAAATGGATTGCAGGCTGCAAATGGCCCCCAGGGCTGTAGTTTGGACAACACTGGCTTAACTCTACCCTTTCCTTTCTACTGCCATCTTCCTTCAGGCTCAACGTTGTGGTATGACAATTCTCATCCGTCCAACCCTCGACTCCACCAAGCACATGTCAGTCCTGTCTTGGAGGCGGGGCCAATGCCACGCCCCCTAAGTCCCCTCATTCATTCACTCAGGGCTCTTAAGAGCTCATCGGAGGTGGCCCTCATGCAAGAAGCAGGTCGCATCACAGCGCAGGTGCGTGTCTGGTAATTAAATGTCAATATAGGATGTTGTAGTTGCAGGTAAATATCATTTGTGGGAACTGTCTGAAATGTTTAAGAGCTTAATGCTTTGCTTTTAACAACTAGTTTTCAGTTTTCAATCATTCGCTCTAATCCAACTTGCCTTGCAGGCTTTTAGGAGGACGATGACTCTGTCAAATGGAGATGTGGACGAATCTGTACTCTTTGCTAAGGTAGCTTGGCAAACTAAAGCTCTTTCATTTAACTCTATTAGTTGTTGATTAAGTCAGTTAAGCCTCAGTTGTAATGTTGAAACTTGATGGAAAGAGTGCACAGCTTTCCTCACATAAAAATGTCATTTTAGCAAAGGCATCTACAAAATAGTTGTGGTCATAGGGCAACATAGAGTCATCATGGGCAGTTCTGGCCCATGCCCCAAAGCATGAGCCTACCATTGGTCAAGGAGTCGGCACTGGTGAATGTGGCAAATGTTTGTCCAATTTAATCCCAAGTACACTGTAAATAGAAAAACACCAGTTACTTCGTTCTGTTTAGTTGAACGATTTCCCCCAAACATTACCTAAATATCTAACATCCATCATTTAAATTGCAGTTTGATTTTGAGAACCGGGTCCATGGTGCGAATTTCCTGGCCTATCCACCTGTGGTCGCCGGAGGAAATCGGGCCAATACTCTGCACTACATCAACAACAACCAAATCATTAAGGTAACAGTGCAACCTGGCTATGCAGAAATGGTTTAAAATGGGAGTCTGCTGGAACTTTTATTCAGAATGATGACAAAATCATCTTCATCATCACTTGTATGTGTGTGTATATCTCTTTCCCACTCTCTGTCACAGTCTGCACAACAGCAGCTTAAATGAGTAAAAAACAGAAACAGAAACCCCTGGGATGGAAAGCTTTTTTGAAAAGGGAAGAAGCCCGATGAGGAGAAAGCAGATGATTGTAATGTAATAGTGTCAGAAAAAAAGAAAACCTCATAAAAGAAAACACTATATCAAGAGCCCTACTTACTGGGTTATCATATGGGTGATTCACATGCTCCAAGCCCACTCTGTATAATACGTGCAGACTGGCTATCTAATGAGGCTAATAATGCCTTCAAAACTGCTTTGCCACATGAAGAGAAAGATCAAGACACCCACTGTGTTTGTGTTAGAGTGACTCGTCTTCATTATGTACTTTATTATGTTTCATTATGTGGGCGTATAAAATTTCTTGCATTAAGGTATTCTATGATTCATAAAAAGGTTGGAGATGGCTGCTTTATATGAGTCAACGTTCTTTTTTCTTCCTTAGGATGGTGAAATGGTGCTTTTTGATGGCGGTTGTGAATATTTTGGTTATGTCAGTGATGTGACCCGAACGTGGCCAGTAAATGGGAAGTAAGTTAATCATCCCAAATTACAAATAAAAATGGCTATTTTCCTGTTATTGGTGTCTCATTCTGACACTTTTTTTTTGTTTTTGTTTTTTTACATCTCCTTCCAGATTTAGCGCTCCCCAGGCGGAACTTTATGAAGCCATCCTGGAGGTCCAGCTCTCCTGTTTATCGCTGTGCTCCCCAGGTGTCAGTCTTGACCACATTTACAGTACCATGCTGGCCCTGTTAGGAAGACAGCTCAAGCGTCTCGGCATCGTCAAGGCCGGTACCAGTGATGCTGATGTACTAAAGGTAATGAAACTTTTTAAGATGCCATTTTTAATGCATGGGCAAATCATGCTGAGTGCAGCTGTCAAGGCAAGACCATTCCGGCATGATTAGGTATTCAAATGTTTCGGGTGAAGTGCAGAGATGTTCATCACGCCAATAAAAAATGATTCAATACGTATCTCGATGCATAGGGTGCGATATGGTTGTAGGACAGTTCGATTTTAAAGTGGAATGATTGTTTGATTCAGTCATATTATAATTCAATGTGGTACGTTTCCGTTCAAGAGGGTATGACGCAACGGGTTTCTTGTCATTTTACGTACATAAGAATGAATTTGTCAATACTGTAAATGTATCATTTCCTTCAAAGATATCTCTCTCACCAATAAAAGACAATTCGATACATATCTCTACATATAAGTGGAACAATTCAATTCAGTTCAGTTAAATACACTTGCATCTTTCAAATCATTTAAAGGACAGTGCGAATAATTTTTTGCCATCTAGTGATCGACTAATACAATGCAACGACCTAATTTCGAATCACATGCATTCTACCACCAATTAACTACGTTTGCTAAGTTTGTCTCCTTTGGGTGTCCGTAGCATAAAGATGGCGGTGAAACATGTCAGCCTTCTGTAAGGTGAGACGCGACTAATGTAATATAACTAGCGATTACAAGAACTTCCATCTATCCATCCATTATCTACCACTTATCGATCGTGGGTCGGGTCGCGGGGGCTGCAGCTTTAGCAGGGAAGCCCAGACTTCCCTCTCCCCAACCACTTCAACCAGCTCCTCCGGCGGGATACCAAGGCACTCCCAGGCCAGCCGAGAGACATAGTCTGTCCAGCATGCCCTGGGTCGTCCCCGGGGCCTCCTGGTGCTGGGACATACCCAGAACACATCACCAGGGAGGTATACAGAAGGCATTCGAGTCAGATGCCCGAGCCACCGCAGCTAGCTCCTCCCAACGCGGAGGAGCAGCAGCAGCTCAACTCTTGAGTCCCTCCCGGATGACCAAGCTTCTCACTCTATCTCTAAGGGAGAGCCCGGACACTCTGCAGAGGAAACTCATTTCGGCCACTTTGTACCCAGGATCTTGTTCTTTGGGTCACGACCCACAGCTTGTCACAATAGGTGAGGGTAGAAACGTAGATCGACCAGTAAATCGAGAGCTTCACCTTTCGGCTTAGCTCCTTCTTTACCACAACAGACCGATACAGGGTCCGCATCACAGCAGACGCTGCACCGATCCAATGGTTGATCTCCTGGTCCATCCTGCCCTCACTTGTGAACAAGACCCCAAGATACTTGAACTCCTCCACTTGGGCAGGATCTCGTCCCCGACCCGGAGAGTGCACTCCACTCTACTGTTGGGCTGGTCCACTCTTACATGGCCAGGACGAAAACTACACTGCTCCTCCTGAATCAGAGATTCGACTTCGCAACGGACCCTCCTTTTCAACACCCCTAAGAGACCTTGCCAGAGAGGCTAAGGAGTGTGATCCCTCTATAGTTGGAACACACCCTCCGGTCCCTCTTCTTAAAAAGGAGGACCAACACCCTGGTCTGCCAATCCAGAGGCACTATTCCCGAGTCAACCACACAACATCCACCCCTGGGGGCCTTGCCACGGAGAAGCTTTCCAACCACCTCAGTGACTTCGACCCCAGAGATAGAGGAGCCCACCTCAGAGTCCCCAGACACTGCTTCCTCAAAACAAGGCGTGTCGGTGAAATTGAGGAGATCTTCACAGCATTCTTCCCACAAATAAATGGCGTCATGAGTCGAGGTCAGCAGTGCTCCATTTCCACTATACACAGTGTTAATGGTGCACTGCTTCCCCCTCCTGAGACACCGGATGGTGGACCAGAATTTCCCCGAAGCAGTCCGGAAATTGTTTTCCATGGCCTCGCCGAACTACTCCCATGCCTGAATTTTTGGCACAGCAACTGCCGAAGCTGCGTTCTGCGTGGCCAGTCAATAATCGTCAGCTGCTTCCGCAGTCGCATAGGTCAAAAAGGCCCAATAACTCCTCCTTCAGCTTGATGGCTTGGCATCCCTTACCAGCGGGTTTGGGGATTGCGGTCCTCCCAATCATGCCCTTCCATGTCTCACTGTCATTGCCTACATGAGTGTTTAAGATCCCCAGCAGGACAAAGCAGTCCCCAGGGAGAGCGCTCTCTAGCACACCCTCCAAGGACTCCAAAAAGGGTGGGTGCATAGGCACAAACAACAGTCAGGAGCCGTCCCCCACCCAAAGGCAGAGGGACGCTACCCTTTCATCCACCGGGTTAAACCCCAATGTACAGGCCCCAAGCCAGGGGACAATAAGTAAGCCCACACCTTCTCTACGCCTCTCGTCGTAGGCAACTCCAGAGTAGAAGAGAGTCCAACTCCTCTCGAGAGGACTGGTACCAGAACCCAAGCCAGGCTTCTTCCCTGCCAGAGAAGTTGCATTCCATGTCCCAAGAGCTAGCTTCTGTAGCTAGGTTTCAGTTCGCCAAGGTCCCCACCCTCGGCTGCCGCCCAGCTCTCTGCGCACCCGACCCCTTTGGCCCCTCTCTCAGGTGGTGAGCCCCTGGTAAGGGGGACTCGCGTAGCGTCTTCGGTCTGTGGCCGGGAGGGCTCTTTGGGTGCAGGCCCGGCCACCTGGCGCTCGACAATGAGGCCCATGTCCAGGCCTGGCTCCAGAGGGGGGCCCTGGCGACTCGCATCCAGGCAAGGGAAACGTCTGTCCATTTGTGTTTCATCATAAGGGGTCTGTGAGCCGTGCTTTGTCTGGTCCCTCAACTAGGACCTGTTTGCTATGGGTGACACTGCCAGGGGCATAATGCCCCAGACAACATAGTTCCTAGGATCACTGGGACACACAAACCCCTCCACCATGGTAAGGGGACGGCTCATGGAGGGGGATTACTAGACCTGTAATTATATGGGGGGGGAAATCTACGCTGATGTGATAGAACATATATACTTTTTTGCGTATTATTGAATAGTGGGCTTTTAAAATGAATGTACATTGAAAAGTCAAAAAATTCTACATTGTCACTTTAAAATGTTATTGTATTTTGTGAACGCTAAGCTACCATTTAGAAAGTTATGTTAAGCTTTAACAGTTGATGATAGTACTTCTAAATTTGATCTAATCTGAGATTTGAACGCAATTAACATTCTTCTATGTTTTGTCAGTTCACACATACTAATAAGTGAGTGATGCTACATAAATGCTGCATTGGTATCATTGCATCACTTAAGCATGCATTTGGCATCCAGAGTGCTTTTACGTCATGGTGAAGTTTATTTGAATCTTTATGCATGCATTTCTTGCTTCCCATGTCACATGCTTTGAGAATGAGTCTTACTTTTTCTTTGCCAAGGTTCCATCATCTTCATAATGAAATTTTCAATGGTATTTCTAATTGTTGCATGCTAGCAATAAGTTACCACTGTACAGAATAGTTTATAGTTTTTTCTTATCCTCATCCCAGGCTGCGAGGCGGTACTGCCCCCATCATGTTGGCCATTACTTAGGCATGGATGTCCATGACACTCCAGAACTGTCCCGCTCACAACCTCTGCAATCTGGAATGACCATCACCATAGAACCAGGTAAAAGCATGATATTAGCAACTCCCTGCTTTGTTTTTCTTTGGGTTATCTTAACAGCTTAACCTACTTTGTGTTAGTTTGTTCTTTATGATTTACAGTAATTTCTGGACTATAAGACGCTACTTTTTTCACTTGCATTTGACCCTGTGGCTAATACAAAGGTGCGGCTTATCCATCAAATCACGAGGGGGCGCATTATAAAGGAAGCGCAAGAGCGTCAGGAAAAGCAAAACAAACCAAGTGAGCCAAAATACAGTAGGAGAGACAGAACGAGAGCGAAACAATTTGCACCCTCATTACGGAAAAGAAAGTAGCGGGAACCCCTTGCTTTAACATTAAAACACCTGCGGCTTACAGTTGGGTGCGGCTTATATGTGTAACAAACTCGAGTATTCCCCAAATTTAGCTAGCGCGGTTTATAGTCAGGTGCGCCTTTATAGTCCAGAAATTACTGTAATCCGAATCTCAGCAGAATCAACAGAGTTTTGGAGCCTGACAATTTCTTATCATAATAATATCATTTTTGTGACAAGGTCTTACCTTTTTAGCAAAAAGAAAGCAAGCTTTGGTTCCCGTTTCATCCTCTTAGGTTTTCCCACCTACTCCAATATTAACGCTGCTCCAATATTGACCCACGTCCTCCTACGACGCTTGTGCGACTTCAGTTTTGCCTTTTTTTTGTCACACTAGACAGTGTTATTCTTTCCTGCTCGGTATTCTGATCGTGGTCGGGGTGACGCAGGGGAGATTTTTCCCTCTGTCAATGTCACCTCCATGGACAACTCTCATTACATGTCGCCAAACTTTCGGCCCAATGGTCGAACAAAAGAAGCCACCGGAAGACGGAGGGTCGCACTGCGGTATTGGTTTATTATTATTTTGCAACACTTTTGTATCCGCTGTGGCACACGCTTGTCTTTTGCCACGGACTCGTCCACACTCTCCCAAACACTTCCGCCTTCCCAGCGCTTCCACGGAGCGAGAGCGAGAGTGAGAGCGTGCACGCGCCAGACAGGGAGAAAGCTTAATGTTTCTGTCCCGAAACCCCGATTTATTATTTCACTCTACAGGAAAATAGGGGCAACAGCCATCGTGCCACAATAGTGCCTCCTGTCCATTATACAATTCTTAAAACATGTGTGGATGAAAAATATGGTTATTTTAACACTCCAATTTGCGTCAATATTGCGACATGCACATTTAACGACATTTTTAGATGAATCCTGATAGGCCATTTTACAAAATGTCATTGCCAATTAATGCATTTTACATATTTTTACATCGTTTTTGTTGGCCCTTATGTTTGGCAAACATACAGACAAGATTTTTGTTAATACCTCAAACATTTAATCAAAAATATATGTTTTTGCATCTAGGGTCCAATCACTCTAAAGTGCTTTTGGTGTCTTCATCAAAATCGCTGCCGTCATGAAAGTGTAGCCAAATAATGAAACGCTGAAGTCTTACTATAAGTGGCCAGACATTTGCACATGTACCAGTACAATAGGTCTATTAAAATGTTTCCTTCATTTTGACCATTTTTTTCATTTGATGTACATGACTATGGCATGCCCCACACACTGCACTGCTAACAATAGTGTGTGTTAAATGATACTAAATCAACATCTTTTTTAGGCTTTACTGTCCACAACAAGTTATTTGATAAAATGTTGGTGATGTATATTCTGGTTTCATATTCATATTGGATACATGTCCCTGAAATTGTTTTCCACAGGGTTGTATATTGGTGAGGAAAATGAGCAGGCCCCAGAGTGTTTCCGTGGCATGGGTATAAGGATCGAGGATGACGTGCTGATTCGGGACAAGGGGGGGCCCTTAATTCTGTCCTCTGACGCCCCAAAGACCATTCCTGATGTCGAGCGGGCCTGTGCCCAAAGGTAGGGCAGGAGGAGACATGGCAGTGATGATAGGCATTCATTGTTCTCTGCATCTCAGCTGTCATTCGTGGTGATGGAAAATGGTGACATGCCATGGAACTTCTTCACTCATCACACACTGATCAATTTTAAATAAAGAAAAACAGAAAGATATAATACAGCGTCAGTATATTGGCAAAACCAACAAATTCTTGATGACTACTAAGAACTAACTTTGGATGTCGATTTTTATGGACACATACAGTATATACACTTCTTTTTTCAGAAAATAATCATGATACACTGGCTTTTACAATGCAACATCAACTGCATTGTTATGGTGCTGTCGGTGTGTGAAACCCGACCCTGACCTTCAAATCCAAGCCTAAAAACGTTAATGAGCCCATTTTGTCATGTATGTCTTTACGTAAATCCTGCAGTGTTGCATATACAAACAGACTTTTCAGAAAACTTGCATGATTGCTATTCTCTCACAACTAATGCTAATCTACATTGATTCACATTAAATGCCGAATGTGAAAGTGCTGCTGGATAATCCCATATCCTGCAAAAGCCTGCAAAGATAACCCATATTGTACCAGGGCAATGAGTGTTTGTATTTTGTCTGACCTATTTTTTCAAGAACATGATGTATATGTATTTTTTTTTATTGGTTCTGGCCTTTGAAATGACTCACATGATCTTTATTTAATATGATGTGACAACGTTGCTCTTGCACATAGTTTCTGATGTTGAATTAGTCCACAGATATACAGAGAGTAATCCAAAAGAAAAAGACCTCTATGCAGGGTGCAAACTTCAACCAAAGATCCCAAAATAAGTAAGAAAAATATTTCATAGGAATAAAGTTGTTGTTTTTTACGTCATTATGGTCTACATAACTATTCATTGCCTCAATTCAATTGACTCTACAATGCAATAAATATACTGTTGACAGTATTTTGCCACAAACATTTAATAGTTGTTTTTATTTAAATTCCCCACATTACAGAAAATTGCAACGAGTTGAGTTTGTGAATAGGTGAATTTGAAAAACGCCGAATCGTAAATAAGTGTGTATCTACTGTGTACACTATATGGTATTTATAACATTGCTTAAATCAATCGAATCATCCATCCATCTATTTTCTTAACCGCTTGTCCTCACAAGGGTCGCGGGAGGCGCTGGAGCCTATCCCAGCTGGCTTTGGGCAGGTGGCGGGGTACACCCTGAACTGGTTGCCATCCAATCGCAGGGCACACAGAGACAAACAACCATCCACACTCACAATCACACTTATGGACAATTTGGAGTGTTCAATTAACCTGCCATGCATGTCTTTGGAATGTGGGAGGAAACCGGAGTACCCGGAGAAAACCCACGCAAGCACGGGGAGAACATGCAAACTCCACCCAGGAAGGCCGAAGCCCAGACTCGATCTCACGTCCTATGCACTGGGAGGCGTACGTGCTAACCAGTCACCCACCGTGCCGCCTCAATCTAATGATGACCTATAAATTTGCAGTTTAAACTGTAAAAATACATTTGACTGTACTTGAGTATTTTCCAGGTGAAGTATTTTACTTGAGGTTTTTTTTTCTTTCCTGATGACATTTTAGTAGTTCCTAGATTTAAAAATGGATATCTGCACTTTCAAAGTAAGCTTGTTATGGATGACAACACGATGAAAAAAGACAGATACAGGTTAAGTCAACTGTGGTTAAGATCTTAATTTATATATTGGGTCTTATAAGGCAGGAGAAACAGGGGCATCAGCACGTTGAAGGAGAGCATAAACGACTGCAGCAGATTTGAGATATACCTCATGCACATCATGATTTAAGAGAATTGTTTGATGATGTCAGCTACAAGAATGATTCCTGGTTGAATGTGTTGTCTTTTGCCAGCCTAAAACGCTCCAGCTTTAAGAATATTCAAAAATGTCCTGTCTAATCTGTAAAAACACATAAACACAAATAATACTGTATCTTTTTTCTGATGTTCATTGATTGGCTAATTTTGCACGTTTAATCGTAATATTAAAGTATTTTAACGTGTTGCGCGTAAATGATTACACCCGTTGTGACAGATTATAAAAACGGGTTTTGTGGTAGCTTTTGCACATTTCGGACTCTGTACTTGGAACACAGTTACATTTTTTATTTTATTTTTTAAGGGTAAAAAATGGCCTCATCGGGGAAAGGCTCCACATCACAGGTGTGTTGTTCAATGTTCATGTTCCATGCATTGAATTTGTACTTAGAAAACTTCCACCGTTGCTTTATGGATGAGCGTCGAACGAGCGTTTCCGGAGAATCCCGAACACATTCGAAGACTTCCTCCCACCATCCTCCCCTTCACGCCTATGTTGCCGTACCTCCATCCCTCCCCCCGCATCAGAGGAGTAGAAACAACAAGCCGCCATTTTGTTTGTGCGGACTGACCGTCCGAGCGGAGGAGATAACCGAAGGAAGGAGTGACTCTGGCGACCAGTGACAGCCGCTCGGACAACCGCCGGCTGGAAAACAACCTGGCCAAATTCCGTCCGTGTTACAAAGAGAGAAAAAGACGTCTCCGGGGAAGAGAAGGCGACTGTGGCGAGGAAGCGGGAGTCGGTGATATATATTTATATATGAGAAGGAAATACTCTGAAAAAAAATCCAAGGAAGGGGGTGTTTCGCGGAGCGGAGACGCGGAAGAGGGCTACATATCAAAACGTACGGGGGAATTTGCGAGAGAAAAAAACGGCTGCAGGAAAACATGAAAAATAATAATGCGTGCGTCGTGGAGGAAGGAAAGAGCCCACATAGACGATTATATAAATAAATTGCTGCCGGGCAGAAGGGAGAGGTGGAAAGAAATACAGGTTTAAAAAAGAGAAATTGTCAGGACCAACGCGAAGGGGGGCATTCTCCATCACAAAAGAGTCAATGAGAATTTTTTTAAAGCCCCAAGTATTTTAAAGGGAGTGTCATTGTGCCAATGTGGACCTTTTTGCTTCAGAAATAGCCATAATTTCCTCAGCGAGCCCATGTCAATGTTTGTAACACTATCTCCGCAGCTGTGTTCCTGCTTCAGGTTTTTCAAGAAATCTTTGCCTCTTCTTGTGGAAAGGCAAAGACATCACCGAGAGCAGTGAGTGGCAATAGAGGTTTCTCCGGTTTTGCTTTCACGCGATTTAACGAGTCAAATGACGTGAGATGCTCAATGTGGAGCTCAGATAAGTGATAGTCTGTAAAATCAAACAGGGGTAATTGGATCAATCTGACTGGCCGCTGATTGCCAATTAGCACCTCGGCTGCCCTCCAGAACTGTGCTAGCCACGAATAAAGTCTGCTTCAGAATCGCTTGCAACGTTTGTGATTTTTGACAAGTTTCTTTGGTCTCGTTGCCTCGCCTGCATGCTGCAATAGGCACAATCGAGCCGAGGGGTTGCAACCAGCAGATGTGCAATATGAGCCCGATCTTGTGGACCCAGTGCCTTGCATGATTCAAACACTCAAGTGCACAGATCAATCTCACGCATGACCATTTTAGTTTTCTCTGAGCAGACACTATTCTTATACGTCCTTGTGCAGCATTGTCCAATCCTTCCACGGGAGCAGCGTTTAAAACCTTTTCGCAACGCACCAGTTGATTGCCTTTTGGGATTGGGAAATCTGCAGCGATGTATGTCCATCTGAAGGAAATTGGCAACGCAACTGAGGGTTCTCCCAGTGTTGCATGACAAACGCACCGCCCGCAAAAGTGTTTATCGGGATTCCCGTTGGACTTCTCACCGGAACGTTTCAGGCTGAGCTACCGGATTCCTCCGCCGACTATGGCGGATAAGACAGAGCAAGCAACGGAGGACGGATCCCGGGACAATTGTGTCGCTGCCGAGGCTACATGAGGTTGTCAGCGGGCCGCACGTCGACTCCACCTTCCCACCAGCTTCTGTTCAAATCTGCGAAGAAACAAACTCTCCGCCAGGGGAGGGGGGCTGATCTCGGCACACAGGAATAAACCGAGACGGAGAGCGGTAGAACACTTTAACATAGCAGTCTTCTCCCCTCCCGTCCCCCAAGCGGTGGGGGGACGATCAGAAGCGATTCGGATTAGAAGGCACAAATAAGGGGAACGCGATTGCCCTTTGTGGATCTAAAACTTTTTTCCCCTTTTTGAATTTGTCAAAAATATGGCCGATAATGTTCTGGAGTCCGGCCCGCCTTCAGCCAAGAGGCCAAAGCTGTCCTCGCCAGCGCTCTCCGTGTCTGCAAGTGATGGAAACGGTATGTAGAGATTTCGTGTCCATTTTGTTTACGAGGAGACAATAACTTGGGAGTGTGCGTTTATTAGTTACTCATTTTGCAATCCTTGCAGAGCTGCACTAATTAATCTGACACGAACACACATGAACAACTTGCTCAATGTGTTAGACGTTTTTGAGTGAAAGTGAGTCGCTCGAGAGCGAATCCAAAGTGGAGGTGGCTGCACGATCAACTTTCTCCGAGTAATGTTTTGAAGCGTTAGCATCGATGCGCTAACTAAGCTAGCGACTACAAGATCCACCTCCAAACAATGGGAGAGTCGAGTCACTCCAGTCGCCGTCAAAGTTCACGTTCTGCTTTAAAAGTGAACAAAATGGACGGACGTGACCGGGCATGCGCAAAATGTCATGTTTTTTTTTTAAAATAGTACATGCAACACATCCGTTTATACACGGCTTTTAAGAGAAAGTGAAGCTACAAGAATGGGCTAGCTGACCAGCTTGTTAAAAAAAAAAAAAAAAAAACTACTGCAGCCACCGGCGCATCTGCACTGGTTAGCCGGCTAGCTAAACACATCAGCTTTGATTTGCTCAACCGTATCGATCACCAGAACGACGCTTTTCCGTTGCAACAATCTTGCGGGGGGAGATTTATGATAATAACATTCAAAGCACTCGACGTATATCTAGCTGGCGATAGACTTGGCTTTAAGTGGGCGATTGTCGTAAAGCAGCTATTGTTCGATACTTGATTGAAGTTGTGCAACGCGTTGAAATCAAACTGAAAATGTCGTCTGTTTTCTTTTAAGTACGGCACCGCGTTCTAAAGGAATTATCGAACGCTTAAAAATGTTCCGTTTCACGTCTTAAGGCCAAGTGGTTTTCACTTTTGTTTTACCGACAATGCCCTTCTGCTTCTCCCTCCATTGTCTGCGAGTGCGAGCGAAGTGACAATGCTCCGCTGCTTCACAAATAATCGATCTCCACTTTTCTAAACCATTTGAATTCCTCTCAATTTAATTGCCCATTGAACTATTTAGAAATAACACAATTCCACCATTTGAGGATAGACGCAATAAACTTTACGCCTGTTTCGACCCTTCTCATTACTACAAGGGAACTATACTTTTGGGAGGCGTGGTACAACACAAATATGTAACAATCTTGTTTTTAAATTATACAACTTTACTCATTCTAAGAAAATAAAACAAGTTTTGCAACAAACTGTAATTGTCTACCTGTAAATTACGTTTCTAAGTAATCTGTGCTTTATAATATCACTTGTTACAGATTTAACATAAGCAAAAATGACATCAATGAAAGGTTTGCAAATGTGTAATATACATTTGTTTTCTCTAGGTAAGATGTGTAAAACTATGTTTTTTGTCTCAGACTATTGTAATTATGGTTTCCCTCAGAGGACCATTAAGACTGAATTCACGTAAATGCATAATTGTCCTCATAGTATTGCATATGCAGAACAATTTCATTGAGAACGAGAAATCAGAAAGTCACTTTGAAATCAAGGAAAATAGTTTGTTAAACTTTTTTGATATATTATCAAGGGGTTTGGCAACAGAAAAAAATCTTATCTCATGATGTAGTAATTAAAAGTGAAGACAATTTGCAATTTTGGCACAGAATAATTTTAGTGGGGAAAGAAACATGAAATGGGGGCACAACATCACATATGTGATGCCCCCGGTACCTTGAGTTTGTGTCTGTTCACAAAGTTTTCCGTTTGTTTTGCCACCGAAGATAGGCTGCTTTGGGCATTGCTAGACTAACCATAACTGTCAACCTGTTAAAAGCATTACCAGCCTAATCCTAACCATAACTATCAGTGCATATATGTTATACCGTTCCTACGTGTACATGTACGTTGTCCAGAAATTGTAATTTAAAAAAAAGTCAGTGGGACTCAAACCCGTGACCTTCGCATTTTCAGGGTTCAGCGCCTTAACCATTATGCCAGGAGCCAGTACACGTTCACTGGTACAGAATTTATACTTGCAGCTGTCGCGTGATTCACGGCAAAATAGCGCTAAGTGGCACGTTTCCGGTTACTGCTTACTTTGCTGACTTACGTTATACAAATCGAATAGAATTGATTTGGCGATTTCATGACTTTATTGCTGTTTTTGTTTTTCAAACTGATACGTTTAGGCAATGGCTACAATTGTGAGGTGTTTGGTTTTCATGTGGGATGTTTACTTATAAGTTAATATTTTTATGCATTTCTTTTTTGTTTAGCAGTAAAGCCAATGCATACACATACAACTTTTTTGACATGCACAACATAAAAATTACCAATAAACTGATGCTCAGAAATGAGTAAGTGTTGAGGGCAGTCCATCCAGATTTATAAAATTAAATTTAATGAATAGAAATGAAAGCAAAAATGGTTTTCAAATGCGAGTCAGCTTTGGGAAATGTCTTTAAGCCTTGAGACATTAAAACTGACAGGACTGCTCTTATCTGTTTAATCGGTCTATTCTACTTTACTGATTGGTAAATTGTCACTTTGTTGCTTCTAGATTTTGGTTCACTCTTCGACCTCGAACATGACCTCCCAGATGAGCTCATCAACTCCTCAGACCTGGGGCTGACCAATGGAGGGGACATCAACCAACTCCATACTAGTCTTGGAGGGATTGGTTTGGGAGGCCAGGATGCTGCTGCCAAACACAAACAGTTGTCTGAGCTTTTGCGTACTGGTGGACCATCACAGCAGGGTGGCCCTACTTCCAACAGTACTGGACCAGGGGCTTCCATGGGTATACTGGGAGGTGTCAGCATCTCCCCTGGTGCACCCCAAGGCATGCCTCCCCAGGGCCAACAGCAACAACCCGGACTAATGCAGCAGGCTGGGATGGTTGGCGGTGTGGCGTCACTGAATCGGGCTACTGCTATGATGGGTGCCCAGAGAGGCAGCAATGGACAGCAGCAGCAAGGTTTGATGGCGGGTCATGTGATGAACGGCTCGTCAAGAATGGGTTACTCTGGCAGTGCCGGCATGGGTAACAGTAATCTTTTAGCTGAAACACTACAGCAGCAGCAGGGTGGTCAGCAAATGGGGTCCACTGGTCAGCCAGGGATACGACCACAGCAACCAGGAGCACTGAACAAGGTAAACACACTACACGCTAAATCATAAATGTCGCTCAAATGCAAAATTGTTGTGTTGAAAAGCAAATATTGAGCCCCGAATAGCATGATACATGGTTGTATTTCTTTTCATTTGAACTATTGCACTCTGATTCATTTTTGCTGCAACAAAAACAACAACCCTAAAATAAATTACAATGGACAGCTTTTATTAATTAGAGCTGAAATTGAGCTAAAAAGACATGAAACTATTTTGATGACGTTAGCAATTTGATAGATAAATCATGAACAGTTCCTGAGAAAATTTTCGCTTTTGCTGCAAGTGTGGTGTGGCAGGGATGTGGTTATGTTCAATTTATTAGCGCTTTGGGCACCATATGGCGTAGTTGAAGCGCCATAAAATAAAAGCCGTCCATTTACCATATAACGTATGATTAAAAAAAAATATATATATATTTGCAGCCTCAATAATGTTTGATATGTTGGTCCAAATAGTGAGGAAACTGTCTGACTCCCAATGTCTTATAGTGGTGGCGTTAGGATTGCTCCATTAAGAAACGAAAATTGTCCTAAAGCTGGGTGTTACGGCTGAAAAGTGTATCATCTGTATAATATATATATATGATGATGCTGAGGGTCAGAGCTAACACCGTAGTAAGCATGTCAAAGACAGGAAACTCCTTTACTTCTACACCACGTATATGTGTATGGATTTAAGTAATGAACAACCTGTCAGAATGGACAATATAATCTTAGTGCAAGAGTTGAAGTGAGTCGACTGGTCATTGTGCGCACACTTATTCGTCGGTTTAGCCGCTTCTTAATTTTGTATTGGTATTGCTCACGTGTCTATCGCGATACATATTGATGAGTTATCGCCCAACCCTAAGTTGTCCTAACAATGTGATCCTTCACATGCATTGGCTCCATATCTTAGTTTTCTCCTTACCTCCCACAGATGAATATGATTGCCAATGCGGGCCCCTATGGTGGTCCCTATGGTCAGTCTGCTGGCCAGGGGCTGCCAGGAGCAGGGCTGAGCCCACAACTGCAAAATAAGGCTGGCATGGCCAACAATATGGCCAGCCAGTTTGCCATGGAAAAAAAGCTGCCAACGGGTCAAGGCATGCCTGGAATGGTAAGAATTATATATTTTTAAAAAATAGATATTTATCCACTACAGCAGGGGTCTGAAATCTGCGGTTCTGGAGCCACATTTGGCTCTTTAGGCCATCTCCTGTGTCTCTCTGGATCTCTCGTAAAAACAAGCAAACAAACAAAAAAGTAGAAATTAATGTTTTTTTATTTACTTTTTTTTTTTACATTTTTCTTTTTCAAGACAAAATATTTTTCAAATGAATTGATTTAGATAATGAAAAAAATAAAATATTTTTTTAAATGTCAGCGTTCAAATTTTTAAGTTGTCAGAAAAATAGACGAAAGGTAGATGAAAACGTTTTTTAAATTACCTAAAAGTCTTGAAAAAGTAACGGAAAAAAGTCCCAAAAGAGGAGAAGCACAATATTATTATAAAATGTCAATGAAATTGCCAACATTTTTAGAAAAATGAATTAAAAATGGCGTAAAAGAAAACTTTCAAAAAGTAACCATAAAATTTCCAAAAACAAAAGAGGGCAGACATTTAACAAAAAAATGTGGTTTGGAATTGAAAAAAAAACGGGGAAAAAACCCCACAGAACATAATTTAAAAAAAGACAGAAAATAAAACCTTTATAAAGTAACCATAAAATGTCCAAAAACAAAAGAAGAAATCCCTAATATTACCATAAAATGTGCCCAAAATTGTATATATAAAAAAAAAAACTTCAGATAATAAAATGTTCAAAAAATGTCCAAAAACAAAAGAAAAAAACCCTGAACTATCATAAAATTTATAATAATTTTTTTTTTAAAGGCAGAAAAGAAACCATTTAAAAAGTAGCTATAAAATTGTAAAGACAAAAATAATTCCCAAAAATTACCAAATGTCACAAAATTGCCCAAAATTTCAGAAAATTGCTCGCAAAAATGGACATAAAATAATGTCAAAAATAGCCATGAAATGTCAAAGGGAGAAGACAGACAGAAAATTACTATATGTCCATATAATTGCCAAAAATGTCAGACATTTGACAAAAAGGAAGAAAAGTCTAAAAGTATATGAAAAATTACAAAACAAAAATCTAAAAACGGAAGACTAAAGGTAGAAGAAAATTAATTTTAAAGTATCATATTTTCTGTTATGGTGCAGCTCCAATTCGCTCTTGAGCCCTCAGTACATTGGACAAAAACTAACACTATATGTCGTTCAAATGTTTCACGGCTAAGGACAGATTTTTCGTCATTTGGCCTAAAATGACTCTTTTGATAGTACAGGTTGCTGACCCCTGCACTATAGTACAGCACCATAGTCCAGAGGTCATAACAATAACCTAAGGCAGCAAGGTCGGTCCTGGGTTTGATCACAGGCTTTTCTGTGTGGAGTTTGCCTATTCTCTCTATGCCAGTGTCTATAAATGTGAACATTAACGGTTGTCTGCCCCTATGTGTCAACCCTGAGATTGACTATTGTTGTCAGTCCAGTGTGTTACCCCACCTCTCACCCAAAGTCAATCGGGATGAGATGCACACCACTCAAACGCTCCGACAATTTGATTAAAGCTGAAAAGTGTATCATGATAAAGACGGGGAGAAAAAACGGTTGAATTTAATTACACTGTCAAGATCTGGTGATGGATTATATGCATGTCTTCATCCAAGGAGGATATGTTTGTGTGAAATATCAGGCACTTGTCATATTGCCTTGGAAAAGATGTCCGCAATCTAATAATCAAGGCTCTCTTGTCTCAAGATGCCTCAGCAGCAGCAACCTCCAAGCATTGGCAGTGTATCAGTTGGTGGCGCAGCAGCAGCAGCAGCAGTAGGAGCGGCTCAGGTTGGACTTGGTGCTGTAGGGGCAGGACCCTGCGCAGCGCCCCCTACAGCAGACCCGGAGAAGCGTAAGCTTATTCAACAGCAGCTGGTCCTCTTGCTCCACGCGCACAAGTGCCAGCGACGGGAGCAAGCGAATGGGGAAGTGAGGCAGTGCAACCTGCCTCACTGTCGCACCATGAAGAACGTACTTAACCACATGACTCATTGCCAGGCTGGCAAGTCCTGCCAGGGTGAGTTTATACCTTGTAGTTTGAACAATCGTTTATCATAGGTTGCATTTCAATTTGTCCGTTTGTCAATGTTCCTCCGCCCTATTCTCATTATTGTACCTGAATTGTCACTTAGTCATCATTTTCTTTTTCTCCCTTTTCTTTAAAACTTGCTTTGTCTTTTTTGTCCTAGTGGCGCATTGTGCCTCATCAAGACAGATCATCTCTCATTGGAAGAATTGCACGCGACATGACTGTCCGGTATGCCTGCCTTTGAAAAACGCTGGAGACAAGAGGAACCAACAATGTGAGTATTTCTTTTGGTATCCGCATGGATGGGTGGATGTGTATGTCTGTTTTTCAACACAAGACATGGCGCTATATGAATTACATTATTACACATGGTCAACTCAAATGCTTTTCTTTGTTTTGCTTCCTCCAATATCATCAATATTTTCCTCTTATCTTCCTCCCATCACCACAGCTCTTCTCAGTAGTGCAGGGCTTGGTTTGGTGAACTCTTTAGGTTCAGGAGTACCAGTTGGACAGTCCAATACTCCAAATTTGAACCCCCCAAATCAGATCGACCCGAGCTCCATAGAGAGGGCCTACGCAGCACTTGGTCTTACCTACCAGGGCAACCAGATGCAACCACAGCCACCCCAGGCCAACATGCCAAACCAGGGAATACAAGGGCAACCCGGGATGCGGAATCTGAATACCATGGGTTTGTCTATCTGGTCTTTATGTTTATTTTTCATAACTGCACTCTTAAAAACAGTTGGGTCAAAAATAGACCGACACAACTTTTTGAGTTATTTGACCCAAAAAGTTGGATCAAATTAAATTAAATTAAGCAACCTATTTTTTTGGTTATTCATTTGACCCAACTTTTTTGGTGAATTGAATAACCCAAAAAGTTGGGTCAGTCCCTCTTTGACCCAATTTGGGTTATTTTTGACACAACTGTTTTCACAGTGTGTGGTACCTTGATTTCCGAGTGCCCCCATGTACAAGTTTTTCATGTGGAGCTACAGTTGCGGATGCACATTAAACCAACGGCTTGTATTTGAAAAAAACAACAACTGTTGGGGTGACTCGTAAGTTGAGGTACTACAATATAAACTGAGTTACGGGCTTGAACAAATAGAACAATTCAAACCCGGAAATCAAGGTACAATACTGATTTAATCCCTCAGGGCTTAAAATGTAAGTCGTCCCCCCAAAATATTATATGTATGATATGTTCTATACAGCCCCACTAGTCTAAATTAGGGATGCACCGAAATGAAAATGTTTGGCCGAAACGGAATACGAAAAATGAAAAATGCTTGGCCGAAACACCAGAATTAAAAAAATATATATATATTTTTTTACTATCATTGCATTTATTATAATTAATTAAAATTATAATATTATAATAAAATATTTATTTAGCACTGGCATTTTAACCAAGCACAATATAAATTGAAATGTGCCCACACCGCAGACATGTTGGCTAATGGTACATTAAACATCAAAGGGAGGGCTGAGCATTTTGTGGCGGTGCGATTATATTATTTATAGTCAATGTAGTTCGCACAGGCGAGGACGGATGCGTGCGACGGGACAAGGTGCGGCGCACTTAAAATTGGCACATTCACATATTAACCAACGTTTAAAAATAAATAAATACATTTGTTCGCACCAGCTAATCGGCTTCGGGAACGGACTGCAAAGGCACACACAGTGTCGTGTACAGGTCTGTCGCCAGCCGGAGATAGCGGTAAGTGTTTCCGTGTTTAAAACTGTTGATAGCAATAGTGCTAACATTAGCTAAAGTATTTAGCACGGCCACCTGAAAAAGTGGAAGCATTCGAGGGGCTCTTTCCCCTCCAAAAGGGGTGTGTGTGTGTGGGGGGGGGGGGGGCTCACCTGTACTGCAGTACATGGCAGTTCTGTCTTTTTGACCCACTTAAATGTTGTACACCAAGCGACGCCCCTCTTCTCCGGTATGCGCAATGACCCCGGGAGCTGCTGCGACCGACCGGTAAAAAGCCAGCGAGAAGCGAGGCGGACACTCACCCCCGCATTCGCTGTTGAATTCAAACAGATGTTTGCTTGCAGCGGTTTTCTTTGCTTGCGTCATTTCGCCCATATTCTTTCGGCTTTAATTTTATTTCGGCCGAATGCCGAAAATGGCTATTTTTGCCATTTTCGGCCGAAAATTTTCGGTGGCTGAATATTCGGAATATCATTATTCTAAATACGGTATTATCGTTAATAGTTGCGTTAGTGGAATATGAGTTAAAGGCACTGTCCAACATTTTGACTCAGAAATAAACACTTCTTAAATACAGGATGTTTAAACATGAAGTCCTTCTCAATCTACACCTCTGGGCCTCTGTAAATGTGTGGTGGTGATTTTGTCCTCAACCCCCCAGCCTGTATTTTGCCATTTTGTGTTAGTTTTGCCAGCAGCGGGACGTTGAGCGGCGGGGGGGGGGGGGGGGGGGGGGGTCACTGTAGGCAGACGGGATGTTGAGTTGAGTGACTCGAGTGGGGAAAAAAATTAAGTATACCACAACAAAACGTGCAGCGGATAACACACGGTCGAAAACAAGAGTAAATCTTGGCTTGGCATTTACCCGCTTCCGTGCTCTGAAGGAGCGGCTTGGACTGAAGAGCGACGCAGAGTTGGCCTGCTTGCTATTCGACAGGTAAGTGCCAAACAGAAAAGAAAATGTTAGCTTGCTGATTTAGCGACATGCTAGGTTAAGTTACATTGACAAGGGTAACTCGGCAATATAGAACGAGAGTCGAACTTATTTTGTATCCTTATATTTACACCTGGCAATAAGTGAAGCTAAGCCAAAAGGCTGTAGCAACCTTTGGGGGAGGGTTGCAGGTTGGGTAGTTTCTGACGCTCTGGACGGGCATCACAGACTGAACCTACGCGCGCTATTGGCTGTTGTGTTGTGGTACTTGAGCCTGCTGTTTTGTTCTTGAAAACTGTTGTTAACTCCATACTTGCCCTGATTATTTCACCATCATTACAAGGCAAACATCGTTTTGAACTATTATCCCTGTCGGTGATCGCCGGTGCACAGTCTCGGATCAGTAATGTGACCAAGATACCTCGTCACTCACTCTCGCAGCTTACTTGGCTGAGTGCGGTCAGAGGCAAGGGGCGTGAACGTTTAGCTCGTATGGGTTGAACCATGGGTGGTGTCCGTTTTGAATTGTTTGTTTGCAAACAAAAACGGTTTGATTACAAACAGAAATGGTCAAAACTCCCGACAGTGCCTTTTTAAGTAGCAAAATCCTGCAGTTTTTATCTATATCAGAAGTTGGCCATTTTGCCACTTGCGGTTGAGTGAAAGCGACATCACAGTTGCTCAGGGCTCAGGCAACAACCAATCACAGCTCACCAGTTTTCTGATACTGGTACTATACCTATATAAAATACCTCGATACCGGTACTGAAACAGTACCTCGACAAAAATGGAAAACATCAGCAAAAGTAGCAAAAAAATTATTTTTTTATTACGGGTAATTCAAAATATTAGGATATATACATGTACATTTATGTAAATACTGTATATATTTATGTATGTGCTTTCACTTTGCATGCCATATTCTTAAAGTACTGTATTTGACTGCATTTGATGTAATCCGTTTTAAATATTGGTAATACAGTGGCACTCCAATGACTCAATGGAACGTTGCTAGAGTGTGCGTGTATATCTCTGCTCTTCTCCATTACGCTCCCAATTAGTCAAATGCGTAACCAAATACTCCAAACTGGGAACAAAATAATTCACACTCGACTTGTTTTTTCAGGGACGTGTCAAAAAATGCGTCACAACCTGTCGCTCTGTCAGTCATCTGGGCTTTTCTGCCTGTTCATTGAACACACCTTGAGTCCACTGTAGTGCCAGGAGTGACTGTTGCGTTTTCTTCTGCGTTCACCGAGAAAAACATTTGCTCTTGTTACAAAACGTCATGTCGGTTGGCTTGCCGTGGCTGTTGGCCATGTAAGAAAAAAGTTCCATATGACACTGCGAGTCATACTTCTCAGCGAGGAGTGCCCTCTCACACACAAGCTGAAAGAGGCGTGCCGCTTAAGACATATTCCGACAGGTGGCCATGCGTGTATGTGTACCGGCCTTTAAAACAGAGTTGGCTGTCTCATATTAATTTTTTTTTATTTATTTTTTTAATACCGAGCCGTTTTTTTATGCCAAAACATCAAGGTACGGTACTGGTACCAGTATCCCGTGCAACACTAGATCAATCAGAGCTCAGTTTCAGAAAACAGGTGAGCTGTGATTGTTTGTTGTCTGAGCCCTGAGCAACTGTGATGTCATTTTAAGTTGTCAGCAAGTGGCAAAATGGCCGCCTCCTTGATATGGATTAAAAACGGATGGATTTTGCTGCATAACTCATATTCCATCAATGTAATATTAATCAGAATGTCATGTTTAGACTAGTGAGGTCACATAGCATATTGTTGTCAAGAAATGTTTAACGTTGACTTCCCCTTTAACTCAACTGAAAGGCTTATTCTTCAAATATATTGATCCAGGAGGAAACTCGATGGGAGTGAATGGTGGAGTGCAGCCCTCAAACCATCAGGCGTCCCTGCTGCCAGACGCCATGTTGCAAAACAGTATAAACGCTCAGAGGTAGGACTACTTGACATTGTTGTCATCTGTTTAAAAGGTTCTTTTTCCGGCAGCATATGCTGAACATACCAAATGTCTCTATTTCATTCCCATCTGGCCGTCACCACAGTTTGATGAATGATGGTGGGGGAAACTTAGGATCCATGCCTACTGCAGCTCCTCCATCTGCAGCCATGAGGAAGTCCTGGCATGAAGACATCACGCAAGACTTGCGCAACCACCTTGTGCATAAGCTGTGAGTCTTCCGAGCATTTAAATGTTTCTTTCCTTCCCTTTTATCAACCAAAACAAGTTAAAGGACATTTCCGGTGTTTGATGCATGTTGTTTGTTAATGAATTTTACTTGTCTTTTTCAAATGTGGAACAAATCAGAATGTATCTTCTATTTGTGTTTGTGAGCAGGGTCCAGGCCATCTTTCCTACTCCTGACCCAGCTGCTCTGAAAGACCGCCGGATGGAAAATCTGGTGGCATATGCTCGTAAAGTAGAGGGCGACATGTATGAGTCTGCCAACAGTAGGGTAAACAACAACACTTACCTTTGTATCCAATCAGCGCATGAAACAAATTGTCATCACTCATTATATTTGCATTAATGGGCTGTAACATTCTTGCTTCTATCTGCTACTCTCCTCAAGGCGGAGTACTACCACCTTCTGGCAGAGAAGATCTACAAGATACAAAAGGAGCTTGAGGAGAAGAGGAGGACTCGTCTCCAAAAGCAGGGAATGATGCCGGGGCGACCTGGTTTGGCCGCCTCAGGCTTCCCACAGGGGCCTCTCGCTATGGGTCAGCCCCCCATGGCCCCAGGGCAACCTCCAAGTAAGTATTCAATAAATACTGTTTTTACTTCTTAAATGGTTCTCTGTTCTCCAGTATCCATAATAAATAATTATAATGTAATTGAAAAATGTGTTGTAATTGGCGGAAGTATGGAGGAAGACATGCCCTAGCATTCTGGTAAAACAACAAGTTGTCACCCTGTCAGATGGTCCTCACGCTGATCCGTCCATGATCCGACCCGGAGGACCAAATCAGATGGCGAGCAGGATGCAGAACCCAGCAGGTCAGTCTCTTCAACTTCCTGTGGAAGTATTTCAAAGGCACCTAGATCAGCTGCAGGGGACCATGTATGGACATTCATGGTTAGATTATTGGAAGAAGTTGAATTTATGGATTCTAACATGCCCGTTTTTATGTGATACTGTACTTGTGACAGAGATGTAGGGTTTTCACTCTGTTGAAAGAAAACCTGCTTTAATGTACTGTACTCACATTTTACAATATGTTAATGTAACCTCAGTATGTCCCCGCTCGCAATGCTATCAACTTCTGTCATTTGTGTTGTCTCTATTTAACCATCCAGATCTGCTTTACATTCTCATCCTCCGGTGTGAAATTATTAATGTGACGATACTGGGAATGTTGTAATTTTTTTTGCCCCTTTTTAGCATTCATTCATTTAATTGTTTTTCTTTTTTGTGATTCTACATTTGTATTACATTTTGAAAAAAGATGGATTCTTTGAAAGAGGTCATTGTTGTAAATTCCTTATTATTGCTGCATTTTCAGTGCTGAATTTATTTTATATCAGGCACCTTGTTGGACAGGTATAGGTCCTTGGGAAAATGGCCCTGAAATGAGGACTTTGTGGTAGTTTTTTTTTATTTCAAACTCTTTATTTTACAATTTTTTAATATACAAAAATGGAAAACTCGCAGGAACAAACAAGCGCGCACACTGTGAGAAATTACCAGTATAAAAATAATAAGATAAAACACAAACAAAACAAAAATCAAAAACGACCCGAGATACTACCAAGAAATAATAACACAAAAATAGACTGAACAAAAACAATATGCCCCAAACGACATATCCTTACGAACAATCTGCATCATTGCTTAAATATGCACGCCATTTCTGCCATCATCTTTCACCCAAGTCTTTTTGAAGGCGTATGGAGTATGTCATTATATCATTCATTCTTGATCTCACACTTGCCATATAGGGATGAACCAGTTTGGCCAGATGGGGATGCAGTCAATGGGTCAAAGGTCGACACCTCCGCTTCCACTCAGTGCTCCGATGAACCAGGTTGGTATTGCTGCATTTAAAATCTCTGATGTACATTTTGCTATAAGAGCACATTGATAAATAGGTGAAAAAAGACTTACAAATTAGCTTCTTGTGATCAATGTGGATAAGACTGCTCAAAACACCAGAAAAAACAAAGACCCAAAATCATGATGCATGTAATAGTAAAACTAAGAACTGCAATTTTGTCTTGTAGCAGAATGTGTGTGTGGTGAGCGAGCCCTCCTTTCATTTTAAAAATGTTTTATTTATTAGGAGCTTAAAGGGGAAGTCAACCCCATTTTCTTCCTTTGCAATAATATGTAGCCCCACTAGTCAAAATGTGGTATTCTGGTTAATATTGCACTAGTGAAATATGAGTTAAGCAGCAAAATCCAACAGTTTTTATCAATATCACAAGGCGGCCATTTTGCCACTTGCTTTCGAGTGAAAATGACATCACAGTTGCTCAGGGCTCAGACAACAAACAATCACAGCTAAGCTTCAGAAAACAGGTGAGCGGTAATTGGTCGACTGTGATGTCCTCTTCAGTCGACAGCAAGTGGCAAAATGGTTGCCCCCCCCTGAGATGGATGAAAACGGCAGGATTTTGGATTGTCATTGTCACTGGATTGTCAAGAAATGTTTAAGGTTGAATTCCCCTTGTCATGAAGAAAAGGTGTGATATGACAAAAAAGTCTTAAATAGGATGCAATTTTATATTAAACCAGCACTTCCACTGTCTCATTTTTAGATGGCTATGGGATCAGCAAGGATGGCTCAGCCAAATGCCACACAATTACCAAACCAGTACCTCCCACCAGGCCAGTTTCCTGGTTCCAGTCCTGGTCTTGGTTCTGGTCCCGTTGGTGTGAACCAGCCCGGATCACAGGCTGCTGTGCCGCTGGTAAAGATTTAGGACCAGAGATCATGTAGCATGACTATGAGATCTAATCATGATGAGGCATTTTTCTTACAATCTTCTTCTTCATCTGTGCAGCAGAACCAGATGTCAACGCCACCGTCGCTACCAGCCGGCAGCCCTTCAGCCCAGTCTGCCACCCCCGCCCCGGGCTCTGCAGCCTCTGCTGGCTCCATGGGGACTGGTGGTGTCTGTGGTACAGGGCCTCTGACCAACTTGCCTCCATCGTCCACGTCAAACCAGCCCGGCACATTTCCTCACTGCCCGCCCATCCGAACAAACTCCCCCTCACCAGCACGCAGCTTGACGCCTCAACCTCATCAGACCACTCCCACATTACCTCGTTCGCAGACGCCTCAGCCGCAGACCCCGAGCACGCCCCAGTTGCCTCCTCAGAATCAACAGCAAGCATCTCAGCCGCCACCGCAAGTACCAGGGAGCGCTGAGAAGGCTCATCAGCTTCCACAGCAGACCCTTGGGGGTGCTACTACCTCAGGCCCCCACGCAGCTCAGGCTTCTTTGGTGCCTATCCAGAATGCACATGTGCCATTACAGCTGCCACCAAGCCCAGTGAGTAGATTTCACCATTTCTTCCCCCGACCCACATCCCTTTTTTTATTTTTTTTTATTCTACAAATACTTTTTTTTTCACACCTTTTTTTTTTTTTGTAACCCTATTCTAGCAGCTGTCTCCGAAGCTGCCTGTAACAACGGATGGTCAGGTGTCTTCGCCAGCCTCAGTCAGCAGCAGTACTGATCCAAGTTCCCAGTTTGCCCCACAGGAAGGTTCCGCTCCCATCCAAGAGGATATGAAAATGGAAGTGAAAAAACAGGAGGAAGAAGAGGAAGAAGGAGACGAAACCCAAGGAGACGGCAAGTCTATGGGGAAAACGGGCAAAGTTGAGCCTGACGAAAAAGCGGAGGAGAAGGTTGAGGTAAGAATGCCACAGAAGCCTTTAACATAATAATTGTTCTTGGGCTGCACAATTTTAGAACAACATGCAATGAAATAATTTTTTGTAGGGGTGTCAGGCGATTACATTTTTTTATCGTAATTAATCGCAGTTAACTCACAATCGCAAATTTTATAGCTCTTCTAAGTGTACAATTTTTTTCAATAAGCTTTCATACTGATGTTAACATAAAAGTGGAAACAAATGTTAAACGAATGGAAATATGGCTGCATCTTTTAGTCCTTGAGTTAAATTTAAAAAGATTTACTGTACTGTAAAAAATGAGTGTGATTGATTTGTGTTGAGGTCATTTGTCTGCCACTAGATGGCATCATTGCATTTGTAAGACATTGGTGACAGCTCAGTGCATTTTTCTTTTCATATTAAGAGCTATCTAATCTTTAACATGAAGTAACTTGTGAAATTCTGCACGGCGGCGCAGAGCCTGCCTCTCTTTTTTTCATGTTGAAAAGTAACCAGTCGTAACATACTCGTATTGAACTTTTTTTGGTGTGTGTGTTAGTAGTAATGCCCCGAGATACTATCCTCCTATTGGATGATAATGTGCATTTAAGGTTGCATCTGATTGGTCAAAGTTAGATAAAAGCATCCAATTCCATATGAAGTTATGGCACGTCTATGCAATATGTATCGTGCAGCCCTAAAATGTTCCCTGTGACTTTATTTTTAGTCAAATGTAGTGGCATGCATTTTTCATCACTTTCTTCCTGAGAAGAATAAATCATGTTTTTATCCCTAGGTAAAGAAAGAGAATTTATCAGAAGATGGGTGTAAAGCAGAGGCCATGGATACATCTTCATCCTCTGCGTCTTCGTCGGTGGAAACTGGGGAAGACAAGAAGCCAGAGGTGAAAAAAGAACCCAAAGAGCAAGACGAGGTGTCAGCAGGCTCCCCAGCCAGCACTCAAAGCAAGAAGAAAAGTACGTTTGCACTCCACATTTTTATTTTTTTCACTCTGCTGACAGCAACTATTAATTGCATAACATGAAGTAGCTATTGTGGGAGAAACAATTAATTTGAAGATGCATCGTGATGTAGATATAGCCGCTGTTGGGTCTTGGGAATCCTGTGGAATTACTTGCAGTTCATTACCAAAGGAGCAAATCTTTAGAAACAAGCCATAATGACATATGAAAAAATACTGCACCAACATAACAATCCATATGAGTTAATAATCAGAAGGGTGAATAATTAATTTGGGCAAATCGCATAATGTTTTGATATGTAAAAGTAAAAAAATAAAAAAGAGTCTTAAACGCTGATAAACATTCAATGTGTTACCCCACAAAAAACGGGCAAAATGTGGAGGAAAAATAAATAAATAAAATGTGTAAATCCACAGATACCGAACTGCTAGTATGCGGGGTCCACTGTTATGATGATGACATTTATTTGAAAACGCATAATTGGAACATGTTTGTTGATTACGTTCACATATCTATTTTGTTTTAGTATAAAATGGTGACATTTAATAGCTCTAAATGTAGGTATTACAAATATAAAATAAAATTTTAGAAAAATTGCATCAACTCTAGATACATAGAGCTCCATCAATAATAGAATTTCAACTCTCAGAATCATAATAGAATTCAATCAAATTGGGAGATGG
Organism: Leptonotus elevatus; assembly: GCF_054856555.1. Classification (NCBI taxonomy): domain Eukaryota; kingdom Metazoa; phylum Chordata; class Actinopteri; order Syngnathiformes; family Syngnathidae; genus Leptonotus; species Leptonotus elevatus. Next base: position 49,005,431 of record NC_141239.1, on the reverse strand, counting down.
TGAGATTTTCTTGCCTGTATGGATGAGTTATGGGAATGTTCACTTGTCAGCAGAGGCATTTATCCTTTTAGCCAGCATTTTTCTTATCGGAACAATGTGTTCCCGCAATTAATTTTTCTTTCCTGCCTCCTTTGTGCTATTTGTTGTTCTCGTTATCTTTTGGCCCAGTCTTTAAGCCAGAGGAGCTTCGTCAGGCACTGATGCCCACCTTGGAGGCTTTGTACCGGCAGGACCCCGAGTCCCTCCCCTTCCGTCAGCCGGTGGACCCCCAGTTACTGGGAATACCCGTACGTATTCGAACTAGTAACAAAACTAACCTGGTAAGGGACTGCACTGGCTGCCATTTTGCTTCAACTCCTCTAAAAATGTCGTTTTTTTTGTTTGTTTGTTTGTTGTCATATTCATCTTTCAAACGTTCTATCATCCCTTCATCTTTGAGTATTTGAAATGTGTTTTATTGGCATAATCGTCCTTTATTTTTCTTTTTTTGTTGCATGTCAAAAATTAGGGAAATGAGATTTAGATGTGTGTTGCTGTCTCTTTGTTCAAACATCTACATCATGTAAATAAATCAAAGCAATTACTCTTATGAACATTTCATTGATTACAAGGTGATGAACACTGTTACATTCCAAAGTATTAGTTGTTATTAGTTTTTAGGCACACACAAGTAATACAATATAATATGTTCTGAGCTCCAAAAACCCTTAGTAAATTGTGTTAATCTTTCATAACACATAAATTGATGTCAAAGTATGTGGATCATATTTATGGCTAGGGAACAGTTTTTTAACGTTCATAAGCCAATTGCTTTTGTTTATAACATTGAATCATTTCCCATTTTTAAGTCTTTTTGAAATTATTTTTTATATAGCCCTTTGTGAATCATGTGTGTCGTCATTCGCTTGCTTTCTAGTTCAGTTCCTCACCAGTAGCGGTGTGTTAGTAGGCAGTGTGTAGAAGCGGGGCAGTAAGTGATCATATTGAGTACATTGTGTGTGCGTGTGTGCCTGTCTTGCTAGACATTGTTTCACGTGAAAGTGATTAACTCATTCACTGCCATTGACGGATATAGACGTCAAAAATTCATTTGAACTATTGCTATTAGTTTGAAAATTTTCCCACTTTTGTTAACAAGAGTATGAAAACCTAGGGGGGGGGCAGATATACAATTTGGGATTAATCGTGAGTTAACTATTGAAGTCATGCGATTAATTACAATTAAAAAATATATATCGTCTGACGCCCATAATTTTTTAATAATAATTTCTTTCTTTTTTCTTTTTATTACGGGCATCAGGTGATTAAAATGTTTAATTGTAATTAATCACATGAATTCACTAGTATAATTTTATATCTGTTCTAAATGTACAATACATTTTTTTCTAGGTTTTCATACTCTAGTTAACAAAAGTGGAAAAAAATGTGAAACTAATAGAAATAGTTCAAATTAATTTTTGACGTCTATAGCCGTCAATGGCAGTGAATGAATTAGTATTCATTAACAGGCACGACTGGCTGACATTAACAGACCCTTTTAAACTGCCTCTCATGAGTTAGCTTGCTATAAATATGACAAAAAAATACATTTGGTATTATGGCATTCATTATATTCTATAAATAAAAATAGAACTGCAGGTTAATTGTTCAGTCACGCGAGTTGTTCCACAGAGAGAAATCATGATATTTCTCTGAACTAATGTTGCCATGGTAACACAATGACCCGGCATTTAGAGACTCACACCCCTTCTAATAATTAGGTTAAATCTCCTACAATAACAAAATCTGTATTCCAAACGATTTGACAGGGTCAGAAACGGCTCGAAAACGTATGTGTTCCAGTTGCTGAGTTGATCTCATGCTGCTGGCGCTGTTAATGCCAACCACCATGTTGCTAAAAACGTAAAGCTTTGTCTGCTTTTTGCCGTTTGCCTGGTTCAGTTCTTAGTTTTGCACCCCGTTAACTTAAGCTGCTTGGGCTTTGAGCCAGATACTTTTTTTTTTTATTCAAATCATTTAGAGGATGATCATAATGCAGGTTTGAGTTGCAAAAATATTAAAGCTGTCAAACAATTAAAATTTTTTATCAGATTAATCACATCTTAGAATTCTGATTAATCACGATTAATCGCCTAATAAAAAAAGGCTTTTTTATCAAAAAAAAATTCCCCGCCAAATTTAAAGAGCACCGGTTATGTGTTAATTCTTTTGACATTCAATGTTATGAGGACTCTTTCACATTTTTTGACCCACTGCACACGCTCATCCTCCTCTTTTTCTAATCAGTTATTTACTTGCATAATTAAAAATGGAAAAAAATGACCCCGATGGTTTGACATGAACAAATATTCTAAATGTGATACGCAAACATTTGTTAAATGCTTTACTTTAATGCATGGAATTATGTTTATTGCTCATACACAACCTGTGCTACCTTAAACGTAGCCATCCGCTGTCACGCTAAAGGATAATCAATGGTCAAAATTAATAGTGCGATTAATCCGCGTTAATTCATGATTAATGCGATCATTTTTTGTGATTAAACGCTTTAACTTTGACAGCACTAAAATATATACACTAGTTTAGTAAAGTTTGGCATACATATTCTGCTTTCGCTTGAAATCTCAGAATGAACCTAAAATGCGCGGAAAGTTAATTTGTCAAACTTGTGAAACTTTTAATTGAACATAATACCCCCCCCCCCCCAACCCCAATTCCGGCTTTTTGCGAGTAATGCATGACAAAAAAAAATTTGTTCTACAGTATGTATGAGCAGTTGCAGACTCATAGCTGCCGGACTTAAATTTATACGCCAGGGTGCAAAGCGAAGAGCTCGAGGGCCCAAGTTGTCATGTCTCTCTGTTTGCACACAAACCCTCTTTTCTGCAGTGCTCAACAACATTGTCCCCCTGCACCCTCTTCTCTCCCCACTCTGGTCCAACTGCAATGCCTGACTTCGCTGACGATGGCGCTCTTGATCCCCCATCTCCCTCATCTTGGCCTCTTGGACACGCTCTCTCATCACCCTCCTTTCCACCTCCTCAATCTCTACGCCTCATACCTCGACCTGATGTTTGAACCCGGACGACGCCTTTTCCGAACCAGGACTACTTTGATATCGTGAAGAACCCCATGGACCTGTCGACCATCAAGCGGAAACTGGACACGGGGCAGTACCAAGAGCCGTGGCAGTATGTGGAGGATATCTGGCTGATGTTCAACAACGCCTGGCTGTACAATCGCAAGACGTCCCGCGTCTACAAGTATTGCTCCAAGCTGGCTGAGGTGTTTGAGACGGAGATTGATCCTGTCATGCAGGGCTTGGGATATTGCTGTGGAAGGAAGGTGAGGAAACATAATCAAGAAAATCAGCAAAAATGTTTTTTAATGACCTTTAAAAAAATATATATGTCTTTCTCATTGCAGTTTGAGTTTTCCCCCCAAACTCTATGCTGCTATGGAAAACAATTATGCACCATCCAGCGTGATGCTGCTTATTTTAGCTACCAGAACAGGTAAACGCTGTCTGCTCATTGAAGTACAAGCACACATTTAAATAATAATTTGACAATGGAAAATTTAGGGCTGGACGATTAATCGAAATTCTATCGTGATTTCGTTTTTTGCTTCTCTCGATCTTTATAACGTAATGATAAAATAAAAATCGATTAATGTGCAGAATGCCGCGGCGCGTCTTCCAAGTTCCCTACGTTGTGAAAGGACACTGAATGCACCATGTAGCTTGTAGCTAGCCCGGAGTGAATGTGTGATTCTGCCGTCCCTAAGTGTTCTTTAAGCTGTTTAATGACAGTCCAGTTGTAGTTAACTATAAAACTAAACACATGACAAGGAGAATTACATACAGTGTATACTTAAATACAAAACACGTTTCATTTTAAAGCATCGCTAGCCTAGCAATAATGCTAAAGAAAATGGCGGATCACATTCAAGTGCTAACAGGAAGTTAGCATCAACTTCGGGAGTAATAATCCTTCAATAACTAATATTCACACACAAATGCTGTGGAAACACATAGCCACAGGTACTCAAAAGCACAAATTATTCCTAGTTTATGAAAAACGAGTTACTTATTTTAATTGAATTCAATCACAACTTTCTGCTGTTCTTATTGTAAGCGTGTACACCATGGATGCACGGCACCACACTGCCACCAGGAGGCCAAAACGTACCGGGACACGCAGTATTTGTTTTCACTTGCTATTTTAGTACAGTATACAGTATTTTTATTTGAGTTTTTACTAATTTAATTTCTCGTTATCCTTTTAAGTCATATTTAAGGCTGAGTTTAAGGATTCACAGAATTTTCTTTTCCTCAAAATTCAAGGATGCAAATACAGCATATACAATGATTTTGTTGTTTTTTTTGGTTTCTTTTTTTAGTCATACCAAAACATATTTCCACATGACATAGCACAAAGTACAATCCCTGAGGTCCCAGGTTAGCCCACTAAGTCCCCAGACTTGTAAAAATAACATATGATAAAATAAATATAATAAAGCGGGTCATGTAATGCTTAAGTTTGAAAATGAAGAATGAAAATGCAACAGGCTTGAATTTCATACATTTATAAGGCTATGTTATACTTGATGAAAAGAATAGTGTTAAAAAATAAAGGGTTCAATGTGAAGGGATGAATAGGGAAAAGGCTATAATCATAGTTTTGAGTAGTTGAGTTTTAGTACAGTAGTTGAAAACATATTAGGTTATAAAATCTATGAATTATTGTTATTCGCGATCAAAATAGTCGTGATTATTATTTTCCCCATAATCGTCCAGCCCTAAATGGAATTATAAAACGCTGGCCACAACGGTCCAGCCAGTAAATTCGGCTCAAATTATTTTTATATTTTACTCACTAATAATATTTCCTGCGCTTTAGTATCATTTATGTGGTACAATCCCAAATGAGTTTTAATTTGGCTTCAAATATCACCCTGCCATCATATCCATCTCCACACCTCACCATTTACATCTTTATTGTGTTGTCATTCATAAAGTGGGCTCCTGACTTGTTGGTTACTAATTGGGCTTAGTTGTTGCATTTCCCTTTGTGGGAGTTTCCATGTCCACTACTTGAAGGAGTGGGGCGGTAACCTTGCTCACCATCCGAGGGAGGGTTCCCACTTTATAAATAAATTGAACGGATGATGGGTCTTTTTGTCGCTCAACCATAATATTTCTCCTCATCCACCCTCATGTTTTGGAGATTGAGCTCTGTCCTCCTCCATAACTCCTCGTGGTCTATCATGTTGCTGTAATGTTGTTGATTACCACTGAACGTCTGATGGCGCTAATCTTTGCTTTGCCTTGGCTCTCTGTCCTCTGTTGGTTGGCGTCCCCCCCCCCCACCCCAAATACCTCCATTGTCCCTGTCTGATCTGTAACGATTTATTTCACGCTTTTTTTAATATTCATTTTGAACTCCCTCCCTCCCCTTCTCTCCCTCCCTTTTTTTTAACGCTTGTGATGTCTGCATTGGCCTGCTTTGGTGTGACCAATCATCCACTCCGAAATTTACGCTCAAAATCAAAACACCTGCCCACACAACACTTCTGCATCACGATTGGCTGCTGGCGACGACCTTCCTTGCCCTCTGCCTCCTCCTGTGTGTACGCCTGCCCTGCCCTGCCCTGCCCTGATTGGCGGCTGCTTCTCCGTGCCCTCTCTGTGATTGGCTGTGCTGATGGCCAACGGTGTAGTTCACCAAAATATGGGCTTCTTGCTGACAGGTACCACTTCTGTGAGAAGTGTTTCAACGAAATCCAGGGCGAGTGCGTCTCCCTGGGCGATGACCCCTCCCAGCCTCAGACGTGAGTTTCTCTCCTCAATTTCTAAGTAACTTTAACAGATCAGCCTCAACGCTCTGATCTGGTTTAGATGCTTTCGTGAAGACCATGGCTGCATCAGATATAAAGTATTATTCATTGGAACGCTCAATTGTTTAAAAATAATGTAATTTTCATACACTTTCGCCGTCTATATTTGACCTGGCCACACAACAGGGAACCCTGTTATCTATTGTCATGTATTTTGTGACCTTGTTGAATGTTAGAACTGAATTTCCAAAGGCACAGGATGATGCTTAATGCGGTTTCCTGGTCTCTCTGACAGGTCCATCAACAAAGACCAATTCCAGCGAAAGAAGAATGACACTCTTGACCCTGAGTTGTAAGTCTGCAAGCTGCAAATTTGCAGCTGTCGTGATCATGAGCTACCAGTTATAGACCTGTCATCATTGAAAATTCTTCTAAATTATGCTCTTTTTAATTCATGAAAGCAATAATGCAACTCACAAGACTGGATGTTTTGTTTTGTTTGTGTAGAATTATTCAGAAATGTCGTAGCTAGGGGCATAAGGAGGAATTTCTGTCTCGCTCCTATCTGATGGTCTATTGTCCTCCCATCTTATTTCTGCTTTTTCCTGTTCGCTCAGGCTTGTGGAATGTACCGACTGCGGTCGTAAAATGCACCAGATCTGTGTCCTGCATCACGAAACCATTTGGCCTTCGGGGTGAGCAGGCATTATTTATGTGAAGAATTATAATAGTCGGCTTTAGAATTATGCAAATTAGTTTATGTATTTTTAAGTTTCTAAATACAACTCGAACCCTTGAATTTTAGACACATTCTAAGACGTTTCATTGTACATGTACACGCATACACGTTAAATTTGCAGAACACACTTTTTTAAGATGATTCATAAAGTTTTTTTCTCTTTCTTTCTCCCTAAATACAGCTTTGTCTGTGACAACTGTCTTAAGATGGCAAATAAGACACGGAAAGAGAACAAATATGCAGCTAAAAGTAAGTTTGATGTGATGTATTACAACGCTCTAGATCAGTGGTTCTCAAATTGGGGGTACGTGAAATCACTCTGGGGGTACGCAAGATTTTAAAATAAATTTAAAAGGCTTCATCCATTGCAAAAATCCTTTAAAAATAATGATTACGTTATGTAAATTTTTCAGGAAATTCTAAGTTAATCAAATAAAATGTATATTCAGTAGGCTATTTAATTTGATTGTCCTAAAAACCCTATCTCCTCAAACCAGAATGGTTCAACTCAAACTGTCGTATGCCATCTAGGATCTAGATGGATCTAGGACCTGTCAATCATTTGAAAATTTGGTTTAAAATAAAATATTTATTTTTGAGAACAGATCTTTACTTTGATCCTGAAGGAGGACACTTAATGACGATCATTTTTATGTGCGCAAATTGTTATTTTTAGTTAATGATTTCCTTTTCTTTCGTTTTTTTCCCCTTTTTTTTTTTTAGTCTTTTGATTTCCAAATAGTTCGAGAGACAACTGTAGAAATTAAGTTCCAAAGTTTAATAAATCAAACAATGATGGCACTGCACTCTGTTTTTTTGTTTTATTTTATTTCAGTGGTTTGGGGGTGCTTGGCTGAAATTTTTTTTCAGAAGGGGTACATCACTGAAAAAAGGTTGAGAACTACTGCTCTAGATAATCTGACCTGGAATCAGTCATTAAAGTCAAGGTTTTGAGTTTTGTTTACCATGACCTGAATTAAAATGATTGCCATTGTTTGCCAGGGCTTCCTCAGACCAAGCTGGGGAGCTATTTGGAGTCGCGAGTGAATGACTACATCAAACGGCAGAACCACCTTGAGGCTGGCGAGGTCACCATCCGTGTGGTCCATGTCTCCGACAAGGTGGTTGAGGTCAAACCAGGCATGAAGTCCAGGTAGGTTTAAACTTTAGCAATTGTGTTGTGGGGAAATAATAATAATGACGATGCATTCAAATTTGAAGCACTCGAGTACATTTCGCAAAACAGATAAGCAAATTAGAATTAAAAACTATTAATAGCCATGGTGAAAATAACTCCGTGCAGTTACAGTAAGTAGGCAATCTCAAAAAGGTGAGTTTTCGGAAAATGGTGCAAAGCGAGAGGAGGCAAATATTGAAAACTAGGGGGCCCAGGAGAGAGCTTTGGGGCACACCAGAAGTAACTGAGTGGGACGTGGATGAAACTCATAAAGGTTGATGTGTGTTTAAATGGGAATGAAGTTGAAAAGATATGAGACCAGGAAGGTCTCATAAGATGTTTAAGTCAAGTCAAGTCAAATGTATTTATAAAGCCCTTAATCACACAAGAGTCTCAAAGGGCTTCGCATCCCCACAGTTGACAAATATCAACGACATCCCCTAAGCGATGGAATCTTGGTACTGAGAGGTGTGTTTTTTATTTGTGCATTTGTTTGTTAATTATGAGACCTTTTTTCCTATAGAGACTAGAAACCCATCTTGATAGTCCATACGGTCCCATCGAGAGTCGTGTGAGGGAAAAGGAATGAAAAGTCATCAGCTGGAAACAAGTTTTATCTAATTGAATTTGGATTGATTGGGGAGTTTGTGGACTGAATGATTAGACATGATTCACACCAGATCACAATATTGATTTATTGATTCAGCTAAAATAATAACGTGGTTGACTTCTGTTTGACGATTTTGCTCATCTTGGCATTTTCCATTTTGATTTACCAGGTTTGTGGACAGTGGCGAGATGTCCGAGTCTTTCCCATACAGGATGAAAGCCTTATTTGCATTTGAGGACGTCGATGGAGCAGATGTGTGTTTTTTTGGAATGCACGTTCAAGAGTACGGCTCTGACTGCCCTCCTCCCAACCAGAGACGAGTGTATATCTCTTACCTGGACAGCGTTCACTTCTTTAAACCTCGATACCTCAGGACCGCTGTCTATCATGAGATCTTGCTCGGTTACCTGGAATATGCAAAGAGAATCGGGTAAGTCGAGCTTAGACAGCAGATGATGATTTCACTGGGAGAATTCAATTAAAATGTCTCGTCCTGCTTCAGGTATACAACAGGTCATATCTGGGCGTGTCCTCCAAGTGAGGGTGATGATTACATCTTCCATTGTCACCCACCGGACCAGAAGATCCCCAAGCCTAAAAGGCTGCAAGAGTGGTACAAGAGGATGCTGGACAAGGCGGTGTCTGAGCGCATAGTTCATGACTACAAGGTAATACTCAGACTTTTACAGGTGAAAATCTCTGATAGCAAAAAAGAAGTCAACCGTAAACATTTCTTGACAATAATATGTTATATGTGACCTCACTAGTCTAAACATGACATTCTGATTAATATTACATTTGTGGAATATGAGTTATGCAGCAAAATCCAGCCATTTTTATCCATCTCAGGGGGCGGCCATTTTGCCACTTGCTGTCGACTAAAGATGCCATCAATGTCGCTCAGGTCTCAGGTACCAACCAATCACAGCTGAGCTTCAGAAAACCGGTGGGCTGTGATTGGTTGTTACCTGACACCTGAGTGACATTGATGTCATCTTCAATCGACAGTAAGAGACAAAATGGCCGCCCCCTAAGATGGATAAAAACTGGTGGATTTTGCTGCTTAACTCATATTCCACTAACACAATATCAGCCAGATATTTAGACTAGTGGGGCTGCATAAAACATATCGTCAAAATAAAACCTTCCCCTTTAAAAGACTATATTATTCATTATTATTTTTCCAATAGTTTGCACTTTAAAGACTTACTAAAACACTTTTATCTAACAAGCGCTGAACAATTTCTTCTCAGGATATCTTCAAACAGGCAACTGAGGACCGCCTTACCAGTGCAAAGGAGCTGCCGTACTTCGAGGGAGACTTCTGGCCCAACGTCCTGGAGGAGAGCATCAAGGAGCTGGAGCAGGAGGAAGAGGAGCGGAAGCGGGAGGAGAACAGCACCTGCAACGAGAGTACTGATGTAAGCGTGGCTCACATAACGCAGTCATCGCGAGGCAACTGGAAATTGACACTTTGAAATGTTCCTAGGCCACAAAAGGAGACAGCAAGAATGCCAAAAAGAAGAACAATAAAAAGACGAGCAAGAACAAGAGCAGCATGAGCCGAGCCAACAAGAAGAAGCCGGGAATGCCCAACGTGTCCAACGACCTGTCCCAGAAACTTTACGCCACCATGGAGAAACATAAAGAGGTTTGCGCTTCTCATTTGATTTGATTTCTTCTCTTATCCAATTCAAGACAGTCAAAATTGGGCTTCTGTATATTTTTTCCCATGTCAATCTGGTTCTGTCTCATCATTAGGTCTTCTTTGTCATCCGGCTTATTGCGGGCCCTACTGCCAACTCGCTGCCCCCCATTACTGACCCTGACCCCCTGATGGCATGTGACCTGATGGATGGCCGTGACGCCTTCCTGACGCTGGCGAGGGACAAACATCTGGAGTTCAGCTCTCTCAGGCGGTCCTTGTGGAGTTCCATGTGTATGTTGGTGGAGCTCCATAACCAGAGCCAGGACCGGTTTGTCTACACTTGCAACGAGTGCAAACATCATGTGGAGACGCGCTTCCACTGCACTGTTTGTGAGGTGAGAATTGGGACCGAGAGCATCTTATTGAGTTTCTGTTTCTTATTTTTCTTGAACTATTAGCAGCCTGGAAACCTTTGTATGCATGTTTAATATGTCATCTTTGCATATCCTAGTTAAATGTTGTCAAGTGTTTTTATTTATTTTGAAAAACAATACAACAATGCAAACTTAAATAGAATAGGCTGTTCTTCCAACAAACGGTTCTGGTTTTAATGTAATGTAATCTAAAAAGGAGGAGGAGGCCCCTTATTTGTAATTAAGTGTGGCCATATTTTTTTTTTAATAAGTCTTTTGTTTGCCCTTTGTTACATTTGTTACCCTTTGTAATTCATTCTGTTTTCAATCAGCATTGGGGGAAAAAAAACATTATTTGTTATCAAGCAGGTCATGTAAACCCGATCAATTAAATATTCCAATTTAATTTATGTGCCTTGTGTTTGACAACAGTAGCCGATACCAGTATCGGGGAACCTGTTGTGGTCGTTTTACAACCAAGAACGAGAAATTATCAATTAGAAGAATAGAAAATTGCAATCAATTTCATGCAATTTTAAAGGAAAATGTTGGAATATATGTTGTAGGTCTTCTTTATTTATTTATTCTTTTTAATGATCCGTCATTGATTTTGGGGAAGCATTCTGTATCATAACTACTAGCGGGTATCAGTGACTACTCAAGAGTTGAGCACTCGTACTGGTATTAGTCTGACAAAAAATTGGTATTACATCCCTAATATATGATGTAAAGATGTTTAATTTCTCCCTGTGAAATGGTGGTAATCAAAATACTTTTTCCCGTTCCCCCTCCAGGACTACGACTTGTGCATCACCTGCTATAACATTAAAGGCCACGAGCACAAAATGGACAAGTTGGGACTCGGTCTGGACGACGACAGCAACAACCAGGCGGCGGCATCCACCCAGAGTCCGGGAGACTCTCGCCGCCTGAGCATCCAGCGCTGCATCCAGTCGCTGGTCCACGCCTGCCAGTGCCGCAACGCCAACTGCTCGCTGCCGTCGTGCCAGAAGATGAAGCGCGTGGTTCAGCACACCAAAAGCTGTAAGCGCAAGACCAACGGCGGCTGTCCCATTTGCAAGCAGCTCATCGCGCTGTGCTGCTACCATGCCAAACACTGCCAGGAGAACAAATGTCCCGTGCCTTTCTGCCTCAACATCAAGCAAAAGCTCCGGCAGCAGCAACTCCAGCACCGCCTCCAGCAGGCGCAGATGTTGAGACGAAGGATGGCCAGCATGCAGAGGGTGGGGCAGCCCGCCGGGGGTCAACCCGGAGGGCCCGTGATGGGGCTGCCGTCACCGGGCACAAACGGCCTCACCGCGCCCAGCACGCCCACGTCTGTTGGAACGCAACCTCCAACTCCTCAGACGCCGACTCCGAGCATGCCTCCGATCCCGCAACAAGGATTGGGTCCTGGTCCCGGGAGTCAACCAAATCCTCAAGTGGGCGGCATGCCTCCGCAGCAGCAACAGCTTCACCACCAGTTTCAGCAGATGCCAGGTGGCGGCGGCACTGGCGGCATGATGAGCTCGCCTCAGCATCAGCACCAGATGCTCCCACAGGTGCAGCAGCAAAGTGGAGCAGCAACAAACCATCAGCAACTACACCAGCACCCCAACAACATGCCCGTCTACGCCCGAGGGCCACCCGGCTCCTCCCCGCTTCACCAATCCCAAGGAAAACCCGTTCTCGGATCTGCCACGCCGCCTCGGCAGCAACCCGGTTGCCCCATCATGGCGGCAAATATCGGTGGTCAACCTCCCAACCAGCCCCAAGTCCAGCCCGCTCTTCCGCCGCAGCAGCAGCCATCCGGCCCTCCGCCGGCCGCCGTCGAGATCGCCATGAAGATCCAGCGGGTCGCCGACGCGCAGAGGAAGATGGCGCTGCAGAGGCAAGCGGCAGCAGGCATGATGCCACCTCACCCCCACCATCAACAGGCCCAAGGTCAACAGATGGTGGGACCACAGGGCATGGCGCCACAAAACCAAGCTGCGATGCAGTCCGCTCGGGCCCACATGGAGCAACAGCAGCAGCAGCAGCAGCAGCAGAACGCTCCGGCCGGGATGATGGTTGGTGCCGGTGGGCCCATCTTACAACAACAGCAAGCAAACATTCCACAGGGCCAGATCCCACCTCAGGTTCAACTTCAACAGCAGAGGATGGGCGCTGCACTTCCAAACCCTCAGCAGCAGTGGACAGGCCAGGGGATTCCACCACAGCAGAGGCAGGCCATGATGAACCAGATGGGTCATCAGGTTCTGATGGTCGCTCAACAACAACAACAACAACAACAAATGCAGCAGCAGCAGCAGCAGCAGCAGCAGCAACAAAGTCAGAGCCATACCGCCATGATGAATATGACGCAACAGCCGCAGCAGCAGCAAGGTGCCGGACCTGGATCCGCTGGGATCCCAGGACCTGGCGCGGGTGGCAACATTACCCAAGCTGCCCTGCAGGACCTTTTACGCACTCTCCGCTCGCCCAGCTCGCCGCTTCAGCAGCAGCAAGTCCTCAACATCCTGCGCTCCAACCCGCAACTCATGGCCGCCTTTATCAAACAGAGGGCCTCCAAGTACAAGGGGGGCCCGGGAGGTCCCGGACCCACTGGAGGGGCTGGCGGTAATGTGATGGCCGGAGGGGGGCCACAGGTGAACATGAACGCGGGCCAGTCGGGGATGCATATGGGGGGCCAGGGAGGGGCGAACATTGCCGGTATGACACAGCTGCAGCAACAACAAATTCAACAGCAGCAGCAACAACAAATTCAACAGCAGCAGCAACAACAAATTCAACAGCAGCAGCAGCAACAAATTCAGCAGCAGCAGCAGCAACAAATTCAGCAGCAACAGCAACAGCAGCAGAGACCAGTTCTCGGTGGTTTACAGCAGCAGCAAGTTTCAGCTCTTCAGCAGCAACAAGCTGCCGGAAGAGGCCTGCAGGGCCAGGGGCCCCAAATGGCCAATCTGAACAGTCCCCAATTTCGAGAGCTGCTCATGAGGCGACATTTGCAGCAGCAGCAGCAGCAGCAGTCGCAGCAACAACATCAGCAGCAAATGGGGGTCAATCACGGTCAGTTTCAGCAGCCGCAGCCCCCACAGGGCCAGAGTTTTATAGGCCAGCCTGGGATGCAGCCACCCCCGGTGGGACAGGGCCCCCCAGGAGGTCCTCAACAGCCCCCAAGCCAGCAGGGTCCGGGTTACCCGGGCTCGGCCCAGCAACAGGCCGCGCTGCAGCAGAGGCTCCAGCACCAGCACCACCTCCAGATGCAGCAGCAGAACGCCATGGCGGGCCTGCCCGGGGGTGATTCTGGGCCCGGTGGTGGGGGTGGTGTGGGACCCCCGCAGCCGGGCCAAGGCCCTCCGACGGGTCAAAACGGCCCGCTGCCTTCTCAGGCCCTCCTTCAGCAGGCCTTCCACCAGAGGCTGCTGCAGCAACAGCAGCAACATCTCGCCACCGGGGGCTCTCCGGCGCAGCACAGCAATCCCATGAGCCCCCAGCAGCCCCCCCAGATGGCCCAGTCCCCCCACCCTCACCTGCAGGGCCAGACACTGCCCACCTCCCTGGCCAACCAGGTGCGCTCCCCCCAGCCTTCACCCAGACCTCAATCGCAGCCGCCGCACTCCAGCCCGTCGCCGCGCATGCAGCCGCAGCCGTCCCCTCATCACATATCGCCCCAGATGCAGACGGGCTCCCCCCACCCGGCCCACCTGAACCAGCACCACCCAGGTATGGTGGTCCCGCAGCCACAGCCTTCGTCGCAGCAGCAGCAACAACAGAACTCGATGGAACAATTTGGCTCGGACCAGAGTGCCATGTTATCGCAGCTGGGTGGGATGGTGGCTCTCCATGGGCAGGGGGGCAACAGTCAGGACCCACTGGGCCAGAACATCAATCATAACCCTTTAGACATCATGTAGGAATTCCACTTCATGTGTCATGTCCAGCTTAAAGAGCTTGGATCCTTCGCACAAACTGCACTCATCCAGGACAGTGTTAACTATCTTATTACTTAGCCTTTCTTTTCTTTTCTTTTTTATACTTATAATGTTATTTAAAATGTTTTCAATAAAGATGCATTGAACTGAACTTCCTATGGGAGATGAACAATAAATCAAGCAGTCATTAAATAAATTAGAATAAAAGAATTGTAAGTTATTGCTGTTTAATATATTTTTTTGCCAATTGTGGACAAAGGGGAGGGGGTTGTGTCCCCGCGTCTTGCAGAATACAGCGCGTGAAAGGTAATATTTTTGAAAGGGTGAAGGGGGAAATGCCTTTTTTTTTAAAGAAATGTTTTAAGTATTCAAGAATTAAAGAGGTGGAATAATGCAAATAACTTTTTTTTTTTATTGCCCCGCCATTCAGTCTGTTTTTTTGTTTTTACAGAATGAAACGGATATTAATATTATTAATGTCAATCCAAACATGATGCATATCTTCTTTCTTATGTTTGGCTTTGCTTTATTTATTGTCTTTTTTTTGGGTTGGGGGCGTTCTTTACCTTGAGACTGCGCTGCAGTTCCTATAGAAATCTATTTTTGTTATTGAATGGGGTTAGTGGATATTTTTGTTTCACTTTTCACGTCTTTAGTCGTATGTGTGCGGGAAAAATTCCGATGTCAGTGTTTTCTTGCAGTTGTCAACAGTCTGCCGTTGTGATGTCCCGGCCAGCTTCTGTAACGGACGTCCGCCATGCTGGAAGGGAGCGTCGTTCCCTCGCAAACATGCAGGCCCCCTCCCTCGAATGTGTGTGCACTCCTTCCTTAAAAGACACTCGCCGTGGAGCGTGGGAGACTTGGGGAGGGGGGCTGCATACCTGTGTGCCTGTAACCTTTCAAGTACATCGGCTGGGATGTGAAACATGAGCGTGATGGGCTCCTTGTATTTTTTTTTTCTTCTCCTGTTTGGATTCAAAGGAGAATATCGATCCAAATGAACTGTGTTGCACAGAAATGAGGAGAATGCCGGAGATATGAACAGCCATTCTCCATCTTTCTGACTCGTCCCAGTTGCTGCTTCCCTTGGACTCCCCCCTCCCCTCCCCACTTGCCTCTGCCAGGGGGAGAGTTGTTCTCCCCCACAGTCCATCCTCTATCTTTCTGCTAAGAAGTTTGGGAGTTTATTTAATATTTTTTACTGTACAAAGGAAAAACTGTGGACTCAAATACTGTTTTTTTTTTTTTATAATAAAATGAAAATGAACATTAGTGGTGTAGTTGTGTATGACTATAAAGACTGGTTGATGTGAGGATTACTAAAAGTAAAATTTAAGTCCACCTGACAGGTGACACTACTGTACACCAAATTTTAACCTGACACTTCTTCGGAAGTAAAATAAATGCTGTTATGAAATGTATCTTAGTCTTGGCAACCTAAAGGATTGTAATTTGTAAACCTTAAAAATCTCTCTAAAATCTTGAAATTCTCTAAAAGTCAATTTCCACACAATAATTACAATTCAATATGAACTATTTTACTTGAATGAACCTTAGCTTTTAAATGTTTGCTCTCTGTAAATGAGGCCTTACCCCAAATATTTAAATAAAGGTTTGAATGAACATGACATAAAACATTAGACTCGAGATGAAAAAGATTTCATATTTTATTCATATACTGTAAGAAAATACAAAGAAATACACATTTTTACAAACAACCACAAAAGAACGTGCTTTTAAGTCCTGAAGTGAAGTGACACACATTCATTGTCTCACCATCCAAACCGAGACACCAGCTTGTTCTGATCGTCCAGATCTTTCTGAACCTTCTTCCTCATGTAAAAGATGGGGCAGTCGCGGCTGAGGAGGAGCGCAGCGGGACACTTCAGTTAACGGACGACAAAGCGGCACTTGCGCATGCCATGTAAATGACGCACCTGGTGCAGAGGACTTCCTCATGGAGGGAACCTTGGCAACGCTGACACTGAGTCCACAGTCGAGAGAAACGCTCCTCCAGAGTGTTTAAATGGAAAATCTGAAAGTTGGAACAATTTTTGAGAACACTGACTGGGACGCAAGTAAATTAGATTGCGTCAAAGTGCTGACCAACCTCTTTTTGGTACAGTTCCGACTCCTTCTTCTTACAGAAATCGCACACAGCATCTGCAATTAAACAACACACAATTGCTCTCTGCACCATCGCTACGCAACCATTATTAGGGTTAGCACATGCACTCGTCAAGTCGACCAAAATCCACGTACTGTCTGTCTTGAGAACAGCCTTGCAGCCAATACAAGTGCTCCTCTTCTGCGCAAACGCCATGAGGCCGCCGACCTTTGACGTCATCACAGTCTTACAGCGCGTGTGGTCGCCCTCTGAAAGAAAAGTGAGCGTTTATGTCTCAGGACTGACACTTTGCACATCGTCAAGTACAAAAGACAGAGGTGACAAAAAATAAATAGAAATCACTGACTGAGCAGGACGCTTTCTGCCTTGCTTTCCCCCAAAATGGGCTCAAATATTCTCAGCAGCGGCTTGGACAGCTGCTGGTCCAGGTAGTGTTGTGTGTCGATGGGGATGTTGTTTTCCAGCACATAGATGGGGTCCTAGCATATGGTGAGGATTCATTATTATTATTTTTTAAATTGCTCAGCAAGATATATATGGCGGACGTGTGGGGAAAAGGCTACGGGGGCCAGACCTCTGACTTCATGTACGCCGCCGCTCCTTTGGCGGCCTTCACGATGACGTAAGGAACTCGATCTCCCAGGTTAGGAGCGCTGCCTGCGTCTCGCTTCTTCATCCTGGCAAGTACACACAACAGCAGGGGGTTCTCGTTGATGAAATATTTCAAGGCAGTGACGGAAAACAATAATAATCAAAAGACGTGTTTGCTAGGACCTCTCAGCCAGCTCCACGTGCGCCTGCTTGCCGGCGTACTCCTGTGCCGTGCGCGTCAGTTCCTTGGTGATGACCAGCTGGCTGATGTCGATGCGGTTGCACAGCAGATCTGAGATCACCTCTTTGGCGTGAGTCACTGCGCCCTGGGGATCCCTAAGCGCGCACACACACACACACACACAACAACACTGTCAACATGTGCCTATTATTTCTACAAAAAAGGATTGAGGTGTCTTGAAGGAGCGCACCTGTCTATGAGGATTTTCTGCAGGCAAGTGTTAATAAGATTGGCCACAAGGGGGCAGTTGTCTCTGCGGACTGTTTCGATGCCTTTACAGTCCATCTTGTCATGCACGTCTGCATTTGAGGAGAAATAGAGGCCGGCGTAGCGCTTCTTGTTGATCAACAAGTATGGGAAGTACACCTGTGAAGATTAGCAAAGTAATGTGATGAGACATGACAAATCATGCTTATGTCATGTCCACACCCGCTGTCCAGAAGTCGCGTGCATGTTGCCATACGTTACCTTCTCAAACTCCAATTTGATGGGGGCTACGAAATGGGAAGACACCCACTGTGCGGCCTCTCTCCCGATGTTCATGGCCTCCTGCACGGTGCCAACGCCGAGTTTTACCATGACAGAATCTGTATCTCCATAGATGACCTTTGAAGTAGAACGTTCAAAAATATCATCTGGTTTTATGTGAAAAGACAAGTATGAATGAAGTGCAAGGAATTTGAGGATCCAAGTGTTTCTCACCTTGGCGTCGCCTTGGTAACCATTGGAAATGATGTACTTGGACTCCACCAACCGTTTGGTTTCCTCAATCATCTGTCTTCCAAATCCAGTCACACTCTGCATGTTAAAAAAAAACAAAAACATAATGAAAGTGAATGTGTCTTTCCTCAGCGGCAGTCAAATACTTAAAAAATTCTTCTTTTTATGTCCAATCCCATGAGTTACACAATGAATTGCAATGGAACTGTGATATGCCACCACTGCAAAATAGACTTCCTTTAAACATGTTTATGATTTCATTTTCTAGCTCCACTCATTTCTCATTTTGATCACATGCTTTGACATGAGACGTGCAGGAAGGGGCGACACTTGATGACAAAAATTGTGACTAAAAGCCAAGGACCCCCATCAATGTTCTTCAAGCGCTAGGTTGCCCTTACCTGTGAGATCTCCAGGCAGGGCAGCTTGCCCACCTGAGCCCCCGTGAAGCCGTAGACGGAGTTGGCACTGATTTTGAGGGCCAGCTGCCGGCCATCCAGCACCTGCTTCTTAAAAGGGTCCGTTTCTTTCTTCAACTCCTCTTTAGCCCTGCGGACAGAATGCGACAACTCCACTTTGCTGAAATCTGGGCGCCACTAAGGAGCGAGCATTCCAAGAATTGCTTTACGAATTGATCCCGATTCCAACCTCTTTCTGGCCGACAGCAAGTTCTCCAGGATCTCGGGTAGGAGGCCCTTCCTGACAGAACTCTTCACAAACTGGTCACCAGTGGGTGACCTGATGAAATCCGCTGGCGACAACCTACATTCGCAAGGCCATCGATTTGACGTCATGCCGCCAACTGCATCAACGTTTTCAAGACTCGGCAAAGTCATCCAAAAATCTCACCCCAGTTTATCAGCTGCACCTTTCTGCAGCAAGGTGGTGTAGCACAGATTGTGAGCCATCATGATGGACGGATACAAGGACGAGAAATCCAAGGTGGCGATGGGAATGCTGTAATAACCTTTCTCTGGCTCAATAACAGTAGCTCCAGTGTAATCTTCTCCTCCCTGCGACTTGACAACAGGCATCACCAGATCCTGCTTGGCGGCCTAAACATGACCGCAAAGCACCAAATCAGACGTCGGCATCCAAGATCCATTTTGACCGTCTCTCAGTCTCATACCTGTCGCAGCAGCTGGGAGACCACTTTGATCTGCTGCCCCCTGGACAGCAAGTAGGTCAGAGGCACGCCGGTCACTCGGGCCATCTCCATGTAATTGATCACGCACATCAGCTTCTGCAGCAGGCGCAGCGGCAGATAGGCGTCCTTCAGGCAGTACACGGCCAGACGTCGCCGCGTCTGTTCGTTGCCGTTCTAAGATTGGGCGGGGACGTTTGCAATTTGCACGGCTGCGGAACAAGTCCAAATGCGCCGGCGTGCGTGCGTGTTACCTGAAGATCTGTGATGATGGAGTGTTGCACATCCTCCTTCTGCTCTTGCAGAAAGTGGAAACTCACAGCATTCAGTGTGTAGGAGCGCAGTTTGTAGTCCCTGAGCAGAACCTGGCGGGCAAAGAAGGGTTTGATTCATTCGTTTCTTTTGGACCGACAGTGGAGAAGTTGTTGCCGACCTGCAGCAGATCAAACTGAACGCGGCCTTCCATGTTGACGATCTTGTTCTCCCTGCGGCCCATCTGCTTGCTCTGGAAGTTGAGGTCTCGCAACACTGACTTGATCCCTCTCACGCGGCCCAAATATGGAAACAGGTTGACCTGCGCGCCGATGAAGGGTCGTTATCACATAGAGGGAGGACAGGCAGTGCTGATGTGTTCAAGTACGGCAAGTCTTGCGCCAAACCTTTAAAGCAGCAGCCCTGTTCAGCAAGTAGGGAAAGTCAAAGTTTTGGATGTTGTATCCGGTGATGATGTCCGCGTCTACTGTTCTTAAAAATTCGGCCCAGCTCTGCTCGCAAACAAAATGTCAGGTTGGGACTGTTAAAAGAAATGTTGCAGAATGTGTGATTGCGCTTAAAAGAGCAAAATGCTTGCCTGCAGAAGTTGATTCTCTTGAGTGAAGCACAAAATCTGAGAGCCTACGATGCTGGCGCAGGACTGCAGCGTGAAGACCGTACGAATGAAGGGCTCCGTCTCGCCCTGTCGCTGCACCATGGACGCAATTTGAATCACTGGGTCTTTGTCAGCTTCTGGGAAGATTCCTTTTGGGGGGGGGGCATACACGTTAATCTAGCCTCAAGTCTGAAATGGCTTTTTTACTGATGGGCAGTGGCGGGACACAATTAAGTACAAATACTTCATTATTGAGTAGATATTTGAGGTATCTGTACTTTGAGTGTTACTTTCATGTTCTCCATTCGAAAAGAAAAGAAAAAGGGAACCTGACCCTTTACGATAAAGTTTTATGCGCCCTCACCAGTCTAAACATTGCATTCTGATTAATAGTTTGTTTATGTAATACAAATTGAGCAGCAAAATCCACACATTTCTATCCACCTCATTTCACCACTTGCTGTCAAATGAAAATTACATTACAGTTGCTCAGGTAACGACCAATTGGAGATTGTTTTCTGGGTTTGGTCATTCATATTCCAAAACGACAAGGATAATCAGAATGACAGGTTAAGACTAGTAATGTGCATATATTATTGTATAGAACATTTTTGACTTGACTTCCATTTTTCTTTTTTATGTTATTGGCTACAAGAATGATAACGAGTTCAATAGTTCATTTTCCACTGCCATCTTAACGTCCTCGGCGCCCTTCCCTAGGTTTATGCTAAACGTTTTATAACGTTTATGGCAGTCAAAGAGTTAAAAACCAACAGCTTTTGACTTCAAAAAGTATCTAATCTGAAAAAGCATACACAAGCCAAGTGTGCCTTTTCAGCTATCATGAGCTAATTCAGCCTTATTGCTTGTCCTTCACATTTTTATCAAAGTAAATGAAAGAGTACTACTTTGTGAACAGATTGTTTTTTGAGCTAAATTATAAGAACAAGTATTGTATACTGTATAATTGACTGTAAAAAGTCATTTTGAACTTTTGTTGTGCCCAAGTACACTTCAGAGTCTGTACTTTTGTACTTCTACTTTCACTAGCATCTCTTTTAAAATAAGTACAAGTAGCCCACCTTTTCTTCCAGCGCATTCAATGTCAAAGCTGAGGACACGGAGCGGTGCGATCCTCTGCCACTCTCCTTCTGCTGGGTGACTTATCAAGTCTGTCCATGCTACATCCACTTCATATTGGCACAAGGACTCCTAAAAGAAAAAAGGAAAATTATTATATCCAATACACAGTATAGCATGACAGCAATCTACTATGTGCAGCAAAAGCTGGCCTATGTCATGTACGGTCGACTGACCTTGCCCGGGTGCTTAGAATTAGTGTCCACTACACTCCTTTCCTCACGAACTCTGTACTGGCCTTTTGGAAGTTCGATCCAGCAACATCCAACCACATCACAGTCTACCATGAATCTGACAACACAAAACATTCATATGGATGGATGGATAGATTAGCTAGCTAGCTATTTTAGCTAGCTAGCTAGTCAGACAGACATCTAAGATAGTGTTAGATTATTAACATTGTTTTTCTGTTTCAATTTATATTTTTCAAAGTGTTTTTGATTTTAGCTAGAGATGTTACAACTGTTCCCCATATGTTAGTTAATCTGTAGTATTTTGTTCTTATCCTAAGGAATTAAGGTTTCTGAGTCCATTCATCTCAGAGTTGTAGGGAACTGCATATCAAAGGGCGTTCATAAATATCCCTGGAGCCAGGTTTACCCCCCATCTAAAGTAGAAAACAGGAACTGAAGTAAAGATAAGAATGGGGGGTGTATAGACTCGAAGACTCTTGTTGTTTCAGAATGAATGGGGGGATGCGACATATGGTGCTTGGGAGGGAACTGTTTTTGTATAAATGAGTGAGCGTATTTTGAGAATGTTACACTTTTGGACCAGAGCTGTTTGAGCCAGGTCCTAAGATGTCTTTCAGACTCTGAAATAAAGCTGGCAAACTTCTCCACGAGACTTCAACTTTGAGTTTTATTTGAACACGCAGAAATCAAAGAAATGATTTCCAACAATAGCTACCTAGCCATCTAAAATAGCTAGCTAGATTAAATTGCTAGCTAGCGAGCTACATTAGAATGCTAGACAGTTAGCTTTTACTAGCATTCTATTAAATCATTGTTTACTTTGTAATACAATCTCTTTTACAGAAAAGGGATCATGGACTGAGGTGGGACTGAGGACCATGGTCCTCAGTCAGAAAAGGGTGGCGTGCCCTCTCCGGGTCGGGGACGAGATCCCGCCCCAAGTGGAGGAGTTCAAATATCTTGGGGTATTGTTCACAAGTGAGCGTAGGACGGAGCGGGAGATCGACAGGCAGATCGGTGCAGCGTCTGCAGTGATGCGGACTTTGTCTCGGTCTGTGGTGGTGAAGAAAGAGCTGAGCCAAAAGGCAAAGCTCTTGATATACCAGTTGATCTACGCTCCTACCCTCACCTACAGTGCTGCTCAAAAGTTTGTGAACCCTGCAAGCATGGTCAGATTTTTTGTATAAAATATTAGCTAGCTGACATTGGGAGAAAGGCGGGTTACACCCTGAACTGGTTCATGAACCAAAAAGGCATGGTTTTGGAATGAGGGAGGAAGTGCTAAGAAAAAAAAACACACAAGCGCGAGATGAACTTTCAAACTCCACCCAGGAAAGCCGGAGCAGAGATTCAAACACTGAACCTCAGAACTGCGAGGCAGACAAAGTAACCGCCACCACGCTGTGCTGTCGTACATAAACAAATGTAATATCAAAACATACCTTATTTCAAAATCTATGTTGGCCTCAAAGGATTGGTAGCAATGGATGGGAAAAGGTCCGAACTTTAAGCCCTGCTCCAGCAGTCGCTTGGCGGGGGCAATGAGGCGAGGCATCGCCATGGTTATCCGCAAGAAGTCCAAGATTTTGTTACCGTGGTAACCGTACATATCTGGAGAACGCGAACAAAAAAAATAATGCGGGCTTACAGTCATTTTAGTTCAGTATCATCAGGTTAAACATAATGTGTAGGTTCTTCAAACCCTCACTTTCTTTGCGAGTCACATCCACAGCCAGCACGGTGATCGAGATGTTGTCTTTGTTGGAGCGCATGTCCTTCAACACGGCAGAGTTGAGTTCTCTTTTAAAGTCTCCCAAGTAATCCGGTGTGAACCCTTGTCACAGGCAGTAAAAAAAACACATTTTAGAGTGGAACGCATTTCCACACAAACACGAAAAAAAAAGAAGTGACAATACAAAAGGAAGTATTCACCATTTGGGGCCGGGACATAGAAGTAAGGTGCAAAACCGTGAACGTGACAACAAACACTGTTTCCACTGTCTGTCACGCCAAACATCCGAATGATGGGGACTCTTCCATGTGACTGCCCAGGCATGCCTGCCACAGCCGCTCCTGCAAAACAGCATAATTCAAGTCAAGAAGGCAATAACAAACGATTTAATTGCGATTTTATCTTTCCTTAATATTGTGATTTGTTATGTGGCTATTTTGTCAAGGTCCTCTTTGAACATACCTTAACAATTGAAGCTGTAAGATAATGATAGCTATTATTGTTTATAGATTTACATTTGAGCGGGTTAGTCGACTAACAAAATTAACTTCCGTGGCAGCCCTACTGTACACCTAAGCACTTATTCTGGTGTTTTGCGACTTTGCATTTAATGTTAGCATAGCGATTAGTATTAGCTTCATCGTCATTTGATTCCTCTAGCTGCTCAGTGTGTTTGCATGCTTAGCTACTAGCCCGCCTTTAGTGATAGCACTACTTGATAGAAGTCTATCTTATTTGCCGCCGCGAAGGCGAGGATGAGTTATTTAGAGGAGAGGAATCGTTCAGCCCCAGTCCAGTCAGTGTACCTAAATAATAGTCCAGGTCAATCTGTTGAAACACCAACGAATCAGAGGATGGTTCCAGTGGAGGGGCATTGGGCCTCCGCCAGCGAGGGTTCAGGTCTGCCGAAAAGAGCTCACCTGCCACAAAAAGTTTACAGCTGTTAATTACTACAGTACCAGATTGAATTTTCAATAGCGATACTTCTTACATACCAACAGGAATAACATCATGCCCGGCTTGCCCCTCCAGCTCCTCTGAATCCATGTCCACATCATCAAACATGGACAATTCCTCCTCAAAGTGCGAAGGACTGTCCTCCCATTCACCAGCCGTCTTGCTGCGTTTGGCTTGGGAAAGGCCACCCGTGAAATGTGCACCATTGCGCCTTTTATAATCCATGACAACTGAAAAACAAAACACACTCATCTGAACACTGGCTTTGTCAATGATCAACAAAACGCAATTCCAACACAAGAAGCCATTAATTGTAATTTTGCTTATAGCAGGTCATGAATGCAAGTAGAAAAAAAATCCCCTGTTGTACATTTAAAAGGAATGCGTAAACTAGCTGTAACTATCGTTTATCAAATTGACTTACAATATCACGATAAAATTGAATACTTTGGTAACAATAAAAATTTAATGAAAGACCACTCACACAGAGTCTGTTGATTGACTTATAACCTTCCGAATGAAGGAAGCA
Source organism: Leptonotus elevatus (assembly GCF_054856555.1). Lineage (NCBI taxonomy): Eukaryota > Metazoa > Chordata > Actinopteri > Syngnathiformes > Syngnathidae > Leptonotus > Leptonotus elevatus. The sequence continues at coordinate 48,980,827 of NC_141239.1, read as the reverse complement.
ATACAGCTGCGGCCTCGATATTTTGCTAGTTAACTACACAGTCAACTTAGTGGACTAGTAGTTAGCGTGTATAATTTGTGAGTGCCTTGCTGTTGTATTCTCCTATTCAACATTTCCATTCAGTTAGAATAACGTATGAAACTTGACTACAGGACGTCTGCCGCGTTTCAGGTGTTGCATATTTCAGTTCCAAACTGCAACAGCGTGCGACAAGGACAAGCTAAGTAACAATCACAACCACAACAGTGTCACTCCATCGTTGATCCAATAAAACGTTTACAGTCGTGTTTGTGGGACTATTGCTAGCTGCTGTGTTTCTGATCGAACCTTATCAAAATCAGTGAAAGTTAGCTTACTTTTTCCCAACGACCAGGCTTGACAACGACTCCCGCCACTCTTCTCTAATTCTGCGTAAGAGCGCGGAAAACCAAACTTTCGCCCCATCCTGCAAAGAAAAGGAAGTGATGTCACGAGTGGGCGGGATCTTGTTGCTGAGTTCGACAATGTAAACATAAAATACATACGATTTAAATATTAGAATACAACTTCAACAAATTCACATCAGAACACGCCAGGGAAGTTTATTTTATTTTGTATCTTATAACTCAAAATATACACACACACAACAGTCAGGGGGCAAACAGGCAAAAAGAAGAAGAAGATAAAATAATAATAATAATAATAAAACCACATATAGACACAGAGTTGTGTGCGCTTGACTGCTTGACTTAAAACATAAAAATTTGGTTTCTGGTTAACGTATCGACATTTAGGAATATCCCATTTAGCCAACGGTATACGGTCAAATGTTGAGAACGAATTTCGCCCCACTTAGGTGGGTGTGACAATCAGTGGTATTTTAACTTTAATAAAATGTATTTTTGTTCACAGATGAATAGTTGTTGAAGCCAAATAATATATTTTCATAACAAAGGGAAAAATGTGGTTCCATAATACCAAAAGTACAAATTATTTTATTCACTTATTTCATCCATTTATAAAAGCAAAAACAATATAATATAAATGCAAATGTTCTCCAATATAGAATGAAATAGAGAAGAAAGAAGACCAAGTCTTAAATTATAAATATCTTTCCAGAATTTTACAAAAATTTGAAATCAATGGCACTGTCTTTTTTAACCTTGGTCAATAAATAAATAATCATAATTAGGGGTGTATTGCGTAGTACCACCTGCTGATTTGATTTGTTTCACGTTTCATAATACCAATACAAATCTATAAATTGATTATTGCAATTTTTTAACACAAATTTAGACAATACTAATCAATAAACTTGTACGTGCACACTGTAAGATTTGTATGAAAATGTATTTATCTGAAACTTCAGGCTTATAACTGAGCCACTGTATTTAACAAACAGTACTTAAATAAAAATATTAAGGCTTAATGTTTGATTAATATAACATTCTTCCATGCTTAAAGTGTGAACCCTAACCCTAAGTAAGACGTTTTGTTGAATATTTCCATTAAAAAATTATGTTTAAACATTGATTCGGCCGCATAATGAATCGATTCGAGAATTGTGCACTGTAATATCGGGATATATTACCAAAATAGATTTTTTTTAACACCCCAAATTATAATCATTACCCCCCCCCCCCCCAAAATTTTCATGGGTAACACCTATGAAGTACAGTATTTTTAATAACAATTCGTTCACTTTGTTGTTAAGATATTTAGCAGGCAAGATTTAACACCAGTAGCCAAAAGTATTTTAATGAAGATGTTTTTTTTGATTATGTAATTTGTTAATATTCTGTAATATTTTTTTATTCATAAATGCAAGTATAGCATGGTATCCTATTCCTATCCACCTTCGCACACTTTCACGTTGATACTATTTATATTAGACATACAATTGACTTGCGTAACAAAAAGGGTTTGAAAACTATAAATATTTGTAAGCTTTTAAGTCATTTTAATGTATGTGAAACCCCTGGCATTGTCGCCTTTTTCTCATGTTGTACCCCGCCCCCCCCCTTTTTTTTTTGTTCTCAAACGCAAGCCACGGCCGACAGCGCCACCTGGACACGATTTCTCATAGGTCATGTTTGCAGCACCGGAAGTGATTACAGTCTCTGTCGAGCTAACATCCGCACACGGGAAGACAACATGGTGCTGGAGAAGAAGAGCTCCGCTCGGGTAGAGGCGGGCCAGCGGAGGGTTCTGGACGACGCCACCCGCCAGAGGAGGCTGAGTCGGCAGCTGGACGCTTTGGAGAAAGACAACTTCCAGGACGACCCTCTGAGCTCGCTCCCTCCGCCAGGTCCGACGGCTCGCCTACCCGCCTTCAGTGAAACAGAGGAGCCCGAGAAGAAGAAGAGGAAGACGCGCGGCGACCACTTCAAGTTGCGTTTTAGAAAAAACTTCACGGCGCTTCTCGAGGAAGAGAACTTGGCGGACAAGCCGGAGCCCAACTACCTTTCGGCACTGGCCCCTCCCTCGTCTCTCCCCCCGCGCCATTTCTGCTGCGTGTGCGGCTTCCCGTCCAACTACACTTGCACGACCTGCGGGGGGCGCTATTGCTGTGTCAAGTGTTTGACTACACACCGAGAAACCAGATGTCTCAAGTGGACGCTATGATGGACGCTGCCTCGTTTTCATGGAAACATGTTCTCGTTGTCCAGATGGGAAGTAACAAACAACCCAATGGGGTAAAAAAATTATAATAATAAAAAAAACTTGTACAGTAATCATCACAGTGGAATGACGTGTTTTGCTGTTTTTATATTTGTTGTTCCCACAGAGCTGCGAGAATAAACGGCTGTTAGTGTTGCTTGTTGCTTTGTCTGCAATTTCGATTTCTGTTTGATCATTTATTTATTTATTTTTACATGCTCAGATGTGGGTGGCGCTTGGTGGTTTCTACAATGAAAACTTCATTTTCGACAAGTTTAACAGAGTGGTTGTTTTTCAGGGTTTGGCTTTATCTTTTTCTGAATGGCACTTAAGAGCTTTTGCACCTGAACTCTTCAAATACGTGTACGGAAAAAAATGTATTTGGGAAGTCAACACAAAATTTCTTAATACAATATTTTTTGAGCCCCCAGTAGTCTGAACACATCATTGTAAATATTATTGCGTTTGTGGAATACGAGTTAAGCAGCAAAATCCACCCATTTGTATCCATCTCAGGGAGGCCATTTTGCCACTTGCTGTCAACTGATAATGACATCACATTTGCTCAGGGCACAAGTAACAACCAATCACGGCTCAGCTTCAGATGACAGGTGAGCCATGATTGGTCGTTACCAACTTACGGAGAACTGTGCAACTGTAATGTCATTTTCAGTTGACAGCAAGTTGCAAAATGGCCACCGCCTGTGATGGATAAAAATGGGTGGGTTTTGCTGCTTTGCTCATGTTCCACAAACGGGGTCTGCATAGAACGTAATAAAATTAATTGGGGGGTGTAAAACATTAGCTCTGTTGGTATGCTGTTTGTAACATCGATGTCAAATGATAGGACTGTCATAACCAAGAGCCCGAACCTGAAAAGGACAACATTTAAAACTAGAATAGATTACTTGTATCCTTAATTTAAACTCTAGAACCTTCACACTCCAAAGGCCACCTTGGTAGTGGTCTCAAGTATTGCTTTTATAGTCTTTAGTGTGTTGAGTAATTATTCCTCCCTGAATTGTCCAGAAAACGGTTAAGGCAAGTGTAAATGTTAAACCTGGCAATTTTATAAAATGTGTGGTCAAACCCGAGTTGGGGGAAGCATACTTAGTTTTCAGAGAGCAAATTGTGACTGTGTAGTACACCCCATACTCTTTAGAGCAGAAAGCACACACATTGCTAATATTTGCCCTTGCCAAGAGTTGGGTCGGTCACATTTAAGCTGTTAAAAATCGTTATGTGAGAACCTCGTTGAAGAATGTAGCCTTTGACCAAGTCCCGAGTTGCTTCACCTACTTTCATTTACGTCACACGTCGAGGCAGAGACAGAGCGAGTCGGAGCCAATGAAAGTGAAGTTCATGAATAATGTACAAATGCAAGAGGCGGCGCGTTCATGGACCCAGTTTCCTGTTGTATTACAGGGCACCTAAGAGTCTAGCTGCAGACGCTACATTTCGTTTGGATTTGTGTTTAATGCCAAAATGTCTTGAATTTTGTAATTTTATTATAAAAAAAAAAAGCTGCAGACGCTGGGCGAATGGACCTCTACCGGAAACAATTGACTTCGAGCGACGCACAAAATTTTTTTTTAAGCAAATAATTTTATAAACTGTTTAGTTAATTTGGACAAAACAATATATAAACATATAGAAATTTTGAATACAAACAATGTATACAACATCAACAACACAACCGTGATTTAAATGTCAACCTTTTTTTATTTAAGGAAATTGAAAGTTTTGGAAGGACATTGAGTTTTTTTTTTATTCATTTTGTCTTGTTCGAACGCACGGTTCTGTTTTGTTTTGCCAGCAGACAGCCAGCCGCACGCTAGACAGGATGAGAGCTGAACATGCAGTCAAAATGTTTTTTCCGTCCCAATTTTGGACGAGTGTAACCTTTAACCCTTGTGTAACGTTCATGTTGTTACTCAGCCAGTGTTTGTGGGTCTGATGGACCCATTGCATTTTGTGGCTTTTAATGCTTCACAATCAAACACTTTATGTTAAAATACTGAACAGATGTTTACCTTATCCCAATTACAAGCAGTATAAACAATATATATTGTTAATATTTGCCCTTTACCTTTGTTAGGTCAAATTTATAAGTTATTTAAAACGTAGTAAAGAGAATAAATTAAAATCAAGATAAGAGTGGAAACAAATTTATAAGTGAAGCAAGGTTTTTCAAAACCATTCACTTTTATTTCTTTGAACTTGAAATTTTAACCATTGCACAACACAAGCTGAACACATGAACAAAGTAAACATATCAGTCAAGACAACACATCAGCCCCATTGAACACATGGCCTTTAGCCACTAGCCTATACAACACATGAGGGGCAGAGCTTTACTGTGTGTGTGTGTGTTGCAGATATGATTTTTGCACTTGATGCATGTATATTGTGTTTTCCTGTCCATCTTGGGCCCGCGCACTTCGCATATTTGTGGTCTCACCAATGCCTTTCCCAGATCCTCAAGAAAGAGCCGTCTTTTCTGGAGCTTCACTCGGTTCCACCCTGGGTTCAGTGCCATCCAAATGACAAAGGCATTGTATGCTGAGATGTCCAACATGTCAAAGAATGTCACCAGTGGCCAGCGTAGGGTCCTCCGTTTGCAGCTGTAGGCCATCACCAGCGTGTCCATGTTGTCTACCCCTCCTTTTGTGGCATTATAATCCATGATGATCTCTGGTTTGAGATGTTCCTGGTCACAGATTTTTCCATCCATGTGCAGTGTACTCATGAGTGCCACATTCTTGCCTTTCTTTGGCACATACGATACCAGGGATGTGTCAGCCGTGTATGCAAATTTGGAGGACTTGACAGGCCTGTTCTTTGATGTCAGCAGTTGAGGTGGGAGCTCTGACCTGTTTTTCCTGATTGTTCCCACCATGGTCAGCTTCCTCTTCAGGAGCTCCTGTCCCAGTTTGTGAGAGGTAAAAAAATTGTCACGTGATGTTGTGTCCACTGAGTCCCTGAGACATGTCGAGGACAACTCATTCCTTGGCTCCTCCATCAGGTTTCCCTGTGTAGACTTGTAAGTTCCAAGCATATGAGGACATGGCATCACAGGCAGCCCAGATCTTTATACCATACTTTGCAGGTTTAGATGGTATATACTGCCGAAAGGGGCAGCGGCCCCTAAATGGCATCAGCTGTTCATCAATGGTGACATTTGGCCCAGGGTTGTACAGCAGGGGGAGGCGGCGCACCCACTTGTCCCACACTGTCCTGATGGCAGCTAGTTTGTCTCTCTGCCGTCGAGCTGGTCTGTCATCTCGGTTGTCAAAGCGGATAATCCTGGAAATAAAGTGAACATTTTCCAGAGACATTCTTGCACGGAAAATATCTCTGCCAGTTTCTGCATCCCACAGGGATGCTGCAGATTCCCCTTTGGACCTGAAAACTCCAGCAATGATGAGAACTCCGAAGTAAGCATGTAATTGGGTTTGGTCCATTTCCTTCCACCTCTCCCCAAAAACACATCTTCCTTCTAAATTAGTGCAGTCAAGAACAATTTCCTGGTACCGCCCTTCAAGATAGTATAAGAATATTGTAAGTCGCGGGGGGAGCGGGGGCTGTGGACCGGTGGGGTGCCTGGCGGGCCTGCAGTGCCCCGTCCTGCTGCGTTGGGTTGGGGGCGCGGGCCGTGTTGGGGTGGGGGGCGCTCCTGCTCCTGGGTTTGCTCTCCGGCCGGTGGCCCTGGCGGGGCCCGGGGGTCGTCCTTTGGCGCTGCCGCGGCCTGGGAGGCCCTGAGGTGTTGCGCTTGCTCTGTCCTGGCAGGGGTCGACGGCTCCCCTCTTTGGTGGAGATTTTCATGCATGCCAGATCCACCACACCAGCATCTATCGAAACTCAGACGCAATCTGCTTCTTCCTCAGGTCATTGAATCGGTGGAGGCTGGTGTCTGTGGATCTCACTCTGCTTCGTTTGTCCCTCCTTCCTTTCCTCAGTCTCTCCTTTGGTCTCTTGAGGTCTCCCTGATTTTTTGGATTTGTTGGAATTTAGATGTTTCTGGGGTTGGTGAAGAACTCTAGTTGGTGGCCCGGTGGGTGGTGTCTGGTCGGTGCTGGATTTCACCTTCCTTTGTTTTCTTTGGTCCTTCCTCGGGTCTCCTGACGGCGGTGTTCGGTTTAGGTGAACGGTATGGGATTTTTTTTAAATAGGTTTTTGGTGAACTAACGAATACACACACGCACATACACATACAAAAAAAAAAGAACAAAAAAAAAAAAGCAATGATGATGACATTACCGAATGAACTGAGCTATTTTAGAAAAAACAAAAAACAAAAAAAAACGAACAATTGCCAGGTACCGCCCTTCAAGATAGTATAAGAATATTGTCAGTCCTTGTAAGAAGCTGCAGCCATTGTCTGTAACTCATCAGTGCCCGGAATATTCTGTAGAAATAAAAGCTTCGAAGGAACTGTTCATCGTCTCCAGCCTGTATTTGGATAACCAACATTCTCACTACCCGAAAGGAAACGAACACGCGGAGGAAAAGATCTACTCCACAACAGGCCATACTACCCTGAGAACGTCCGATCTTGAAAGCTAAGCAGTCGGGCCTGGTTAGTACTTGGATGGGAGGCTGCCTGGGAATACCAGGTGCTGTAAGCTTTTGCACCTCCATCGCAAAAGTAAACTTTCACAAAAGACGTCAAGAACACTAGCTACTTGCGAGCAGACAGCCGCACGCTAAACTGACAGGATGAGAGCTGAACATGCAGTCATAATGGTTTTTCCGTCCCAATTTTGGACGAGTGTAACCTTTAAAAGAGTCAACTGTGTGCTTTATCTCGGCTTACGACCATACTACCCCTGAGAACGCTCAGGTGTTGTTGATTGGCCACAGCTGTGCTGATTGTGCCTGTTTGTGTCAGTGGGGCTGTGTGCTCCTCATTATGTGGTTTGGTGTTCTTTCTCTATTGGTTTTTGAATTTATTTTGTTTATTTTTGTGTTAGTTTTGTTTTTAATCCTCCCGGCTTTCTTGGCTGTGGAGGAGGGTTTCGGTTCCCCCCTGAGCTTTTGCTTGGTTTGGACTGGTAAAATGGATGTGGCCTCTGCTGGGCCCAGGTCGTCTGGAATGGAGATTGGAGTTTCTGCTGGCAGGAAGGTTGGCGGCGATGTTGGTGCGGATGCTATTGGAGGAAGTATGAGTGTGACACATAAGCAAAAGGTGAGCTTTGAGAAGGAACTGACTGTGTTTTTGGAGCTTGAGGGTGGTGTAAGTCTGTCTCCGTTGGCCCTACTGAAGGCTACTAAGGAAGTCTGTGGCACGATTCTGGCCTGTCGAATGATAACAAAAGACAGGTTTGAAATGACTGTGGCATTCCAGGTGGCCAAAGAGAAATTGTTAGATGGGTTTAGAATCGGGGAAACTAGGGTTCATGGGAGGCATATTAGTGTTGATGAGCTTGTTTCTTTCATGGGCCTGCCAGCTTATATTGAGGACGAGGACATTCTTCAGAAGCTCCTCGCCTGGGGTGTTTCGGCCGTGTCCGGGGTGAGGAGACGGATGTGGCAGGGGACGAACATCGCTGACGGGACAAGGTTTGTTAAGGTCAGCTTTACAGACCAGGTGCGCTCTCTACTGTATTCTGTTATTTTTAACACTGCGGGGAGGGGGGGGGCTGAATATTTCTGGGTCATTCATGACAGGCAAGTGAAAGTGTGCAGAGGGTGTCTCCAGCCTGACCATGTGTTGGGTGAATGTCCTGATTTTTGTTGTGGGGGGGGCTAGTGGAATGTCTCACAGTCGTGCCCCTCAGCTGGATGATGGGGGGGGGGGGGGCAGTGTCCTGCCCTACCTCTAATGTCGTCGTGGCGGGGGATGGACCAGGGAGGGGGATGGGTGTGGATCTGGTTCCACACCTTATCCCTGAAGCGGCGGAGATGGTACTGAAGTCAGGCCAGACTCCTAAGTCTCAGCGCTCGAGGGCGGGCGCCGCATTGGCAGCCACTGTCTAGGAGTAGTGACAGATCCAGATCACTGACCGGGAGGGTTGAGTCAAAACGTGTCGATGAGCTCTGTGAGCCCCAGCCTGGTAGTGATCGGCGGTCGGGGCTGCAAGGTGAAGATCCCGTTTCATGCGGCACTGCCCGTTCTGAGTCTGCCACTGTTGATGCCACAACTGTTCCTATGGGCTTTATTCCCCAAGGGAATGAGGTTGCTCCGTCGAAGATGAATAGGAAGTGTAAACGGTAGTCTGGTGTCAGGATGATGGGTCAGCTCCTTGTTTTTTTCTCCTTCCTAATGCGATCTTTCTTGTCTCTATTAATGCTCGGAGCTTGAGGAGAGGGGTCAAGATGCACAGTGTGTTTCACAACACCACCTGGGATGTGCGGTGTATCCAGGGGACGTGGTGGGAGGCTGAGCATCTTCGCATGGTGGAGGCTATGGCTGTTGGTGATTTGTACTGTGTTTTGGGCTCTGTAAACTCCCGTGGTGTGGCTGTTCTCGTCAAGCCGGGTGTTTTCGGCGTGTCTTCTCCAGTGCATGCGGACCCACGTTGCCGCTTTATTGTGATTGATTTTCAGCGTGGCTCCACTAAATTCCGCCTTATTAATATTTATGCGCCTAATGAGGAGACGGAGAGGAAAACCTTCTTCAGTTCAGTTTTTCCTTATGTTACTGATTCCTCTATTTTGATTGGTGACTTTAATGTAGCTTTGTCAAAAATCGATCTCTGTCCGAACAACACATTTAGGAATGATGTTAGTAGAGGTTATTTAATTGATGCTGCAGTGGCTGCTGATCTGTCTGAAGTCTGGAGAGGTCTCAACCCCCTAAAAAGTGACTATTCCCGGCGTCAGGTGGTGTGTGGGGGGTCCTCCTCCAGTTTTGGATTGATCTGTGTTTTGTTTCGAGTGCTTTGTGGAAATATATTAGTGGCAGCTCCTATGCACGTGTGGGCTGCAGTGATCACTCCCTTTTCTCTGTCAACCTTGACTTCCTGGGTGGTAAGAGGAATGGGGGGGTCTGGGTTTTTAATAATATGCTGCTTGCCGACCCCACCTTTGTAAATTAAATGGAGCACCTTTTTGATTGTCTTGATGGTGAAATGGAAGTATGTGATTCTTTGATTGATTGGTGGGAACAGGCAAAGGCTAGAATTAGAAAGCTGTGCCTCCATTATAGTAAGCAGAGGAGGTGGGAGGAGTCCATCAGGGAGCGTACTGTCCGGAGCCACCTCCAGGAACTTGCTGCCACCTCTGGTGTAGGTCCGGTAGATCCAGAGTATTTGGAGCTGCAGGAGGAGCTCAGGAATATACAGCTTAGTCGGGCTAGGGGGGCGGCACTTAGATCCAAGGCCCAGTATGCGGTGGAGGGGGAGCACTCCACTGCTTTCTTCTTTGGTTTGGAGAAGTCCAGGCAGGGCAAGTTATATTTGGATAGCGTGTTGGATGAGTCAGGTAGATTACATAGTGAATTGGATAAGGTTTTGGATATTGTAGGTAGTTTTTATTCCGATTTATTTGATAGTGGAAGGATTAATGGGGTAAGCTGTAGTCAGGCACTAGGTGCGCTTGATGTGTCTCTTAGCTCTAGTGACGCTGATAGCTGTGACGAGCCTATTTCCTTGGCAGAGGTCTTTGCAGCAATTACGGGTCTCAATGCCAGTAGGAGTCCAGGAGAGGATGGATTGAGTGCGGAGTTTTATTGTGTTTCGCTCACAAGGTTAGCCCCGACTCTCCATACTCTTTTTCGCGATATTGAGAGAGAGGGTCGGGTTTCGGACTCTCTCTCTCTCTCTCTGTGTGTGTTGGAGAGGCTAGGTTTGGACTGTATAGGTGCGATTCAAATAGAGTATCTCTTTTTGCCCTCGGGGTGTCGGTCAGAACACAATGCAACAGTGGAGCGAAGATGTGGATTGGCAGCTTTAATCCCGGAACATCAGCAAGAGGCGGTTAGAGTAGTTGCACTTTAGTGTACAGGCATACAGGCATGGGCTGCTATGATGCAGGCACTGTGGCTAACTATGGATGCTTGTAATCCTGAAGTCCGGTGTATGCACGGTCTGATGATCTATGTGTGTGTGAATGTGTGTATGGTTCTGCAATAAACAGAAAGACAACACAGCGTATGAGTGTAAATACTTGACTCCTAATAAACACAAATACAGTATTGCATTACTTAACAGCACACATTGATTGGCTAAATAACTGGGTGCAACATTACTAATTTTATATGAACACGCACTATGTTAGCTGTGCACATGAATGGCTATAAACACACACAAAGTTGTACAACATACTAAACATGAGCTAATTACTCAAAAGTATGACGCACGTAACTAATCACTAAACATTATTGTGGCCGACTACGGCCGTGGACGTCGCGTAATGGCGCCGCGCAGTGAGAGCATAATGTCCCAAACTGACGGCAGACATTACGTGCAAAGTGGGACAAAACATGCAAATAAGCACACAAAACTTTAGTGAACTTCTCTAATAATGTCTAACACACAGAAGAGGACACATTTATGTAGTTAAATGGTGTTTAAGACACTTAATTAGTTACATAGCGAACTTCAAAGAGGTACTCAACGAGCTGTCAATCAAATCGGCGTCGGAGCTTAATAAGGCACACAAGATACACGGTAGTGCGACAAATAAACACGGTACACATAAACTAAAACACTACTTAGTGTACTCACTTTTGGTCAAAGACGCACACGATCACCACAGCTCGCAACACATTCTGTCATGGCGGCGTCCAACTGCACAATAACCGCTGCGCAACAAGTAATGGACCCAGAATGCAATGCGCGAATCACAGAAGTAAATATAATGACGGCACTCTATTCTTAACGTGGAATATGGAAAATATACGAATATAATAATGTTGACTATTCATATTTGGAACCTTTTTAACACGGAGTATTGTGACTCTGATTTTTAAGAAGGGTGATAAGCGGTGCCTGGCCAATTACAGACCAATAAGTCTTCTTAATACGGATTATAAAATACTGGCGAAAGTATTGGCGCATAGATTGAAAAGTGTTGTTGTGGAGTAAATCTTTTCCTCCGCGTGTTTGTTTTCTTTCGGGTAGTGAGAATGTTGGTTATCTGAATACAGGCTGGAGATCGATGACATGTCTGACACAATACTCTCCTTAAAGTGTTTGTTGAAGGAGATGCATGTCTCTGGTGGGATTCATGTTTCAGTTGATTTCAGAAAAGCATTTGATAGGGTCGAGCATTGTTTTCTTTACCGTGTTTTGGAGAAACGTGGCTTTAAAAATGGCTTTGTAAACTGGATTAAGCTTTTGTATTCCAGTGCGGTTAGCCGTGTAAAGTGTAATGGACTCCTGTCGGATAGCTTCCCTTTGCGGAGGTCGGTAAGGCAGGGGTGTCCTTTGAGCGCACTCCTCTATAGTATAGTGGCCGAGCCTTTGGCCGCTATGCTCAAGAGGGACAGGGCTGTGCATGGAATCGTGAGTCCATCTGGTAGGGAATATACGATTTTTCAATATGCGGATGATACCAATTTGGTTTTGCGAGACGTGGGGAGCCTCAATGTGGCTCTCCACATCCTAAATGTCTATTGCCTTGCCTCAGGAGCAAAGATACATTTTGATACGTTTGAAAAGTTGGGCGAGTATGGTGTTTATAATTTGTGTATGCTTCCCCAGCGGACTGCCCTGGATCTGGTCCCGCCTTTTGAGAGGGAAGTGTTTGAGGCATGGGCTAGACTGCGGCCGTTTGTTGTGGCGGCCCCTTGCTCCTTGTGGCAGCTAGGGCAAATGCTTTTACGTTTTAATCCTGACATGCTCTCTGATCCTCCTGAGAGGAGGGAGAGCATGTTCCGCGGGTCTTTTGAAAGGGCAGGTATAAAACGGGTTGGGCAGTTGTTAGATTTTGAAGGTGGGGTCGATGTGGAGTCTATCAGGGGTAAGTTTAGAGGGGCGGGTCTTAGGTTTAGGAGGACCGAAGTGGTGAGGAAGGTGAGTGATATACGGGCTTGTATCTTGAGAAGGTGGGGCACACTATGAGAGTGTACCGCCAGTTCAGGATGCATATGAGGGAGGGATTGACGGTGAGTCACCCCTTAATTTCGTTTGGGTTAAGGGGGAGGGGTTGATGTGATTGGCAGAGACGCCGACTCGTGCTCTATATCGTTTGCTGTTGACCCAGGTAGTTAGGCGCCCCACTGCCGAACATAGGTGGTCACAAGTATCCCCTGAGCAAGATACTGCATCCATTTGGGCTGATGTTTATACCCCAGGTTAGTAATTTTGCCTTTAAATTGCGACATCGACTCATTTTTACATGTTGTATGTTGCACAGTATTCAGCCCGACAGGTTTAGTCGAGACTGTCCAGTGTGCGGAGGAGTTCCAGAAGATTTGCTCCACCTCACGTTCCGGTGTCCGGTGCTTCTGGACCCGGCTGCAGGACCTCCTCGTCAGGAGATTGGGACTGAGACTCCCATCGCCGGCGGTTGATGTGGAGGACATTGGACGAGCCCTGGTTTCTGCTTTTCGGGCCCATCTGTCGGGATGTCCAGAGAGCTGATTCGGCTGGCGGAATCAACTGGGAGGCTCTTCATCTCTGCCTGTCCTTCGGGAGATATGCTGTGTACCTGGTGCGCAACATACACTTCTATGACGCCAGAACTGCTGACCACTGGGCTGTCTTTGTGAGACTTTTGGCAGCCCATATCCGCCATCTCCATGCTGTCAGAGAGCACGAGTTCGTGAAGACTTTTATTCAACGTAATGATTTATTTTCTTTGGATGCATCTGGCCTCCCCCAGCTGAACATTTGAGGACTTCCCGCCCTCTGGTGGTTTGCCCTCAAACCTCGGCAAATTTCCCCTGTCATTATTATGACATTGGTTTTGGTTACTTTGATGTTTCTTTTAATTTGTGCCTAGTTGTTGGTGGTATGTTTTTTGTGGTTTTGTAAATTAGTGTGTTATTTCTGTGTTGTATTTTATAAGAAAAAAAGAAAAGAAAAAAAGAACGCCCAATCTCGTAAGCTAAGCAGGGTCGGGCCTTGTTAGTACTTGGATGGGAGACCGCCTTGGGATGGACCAGGGAGGGGGATGGGTGAGGATCTGGTTCCACACCTTATCCCTGAAGCGGCGGAGATGGTACTGAAGTCAGGCCAGACTCCTAAGTCTCAGCGCTCGAGGGCGGGCGCCGCATTGGCAGCCACTGTCTAGGAGTAGTGACAGGTCCAGATCACTGACCGGGAGGGTTGGGTCGAAACGTGTCGATGAGCTCTGTGAGCCCCAGCCTGGTAGTGATCGGCGGTCAGGGCTGCAGGGTGAAAGTCCCCTTTCATGCGGCGCTGCCCGTTCTGAGTCTGCCACTGTTGATGCCACAACTGTTCCTATGGGCTTTATTCCCCAAGGGAATGAGGTTGCTCCGTCGAAGATGAATAGGAAGTGTAAACGGTAGTCTGGTGTCAGGATGATGGGTCAGCTCCTTGTTTTTTTCTCCTTCCTAATGCGATCTTTCTTGTCTCTATTAATGCTCGGAGCTTGAGGAGAGGGGTCAAGATGCACAGTGTGTTTCACAACACCACCTGGGATGTGCGGTGTATCCAGGGGACGTGGTGGGAGGCGGAGCATCTTCGCATGGTGGAGGCTATGGCTGTTGGTGATTTGTACTGTGTTTTGGGCTCTGTAAACTCCCGTGGTGTGGCTGTTCTAGTCAAGCCGGGTGTTTTCGGCGTGTCTTCTCCAGTGCATGCGGACCCACGTGGCCGCTTTATTGTGATTTGATTTTCAGCGTGGCTCCACTAAATTCCGCCTTATTAATATTTATGCGCCTAATGAGGAGACGGAGAGGAAAACCTTCTTCAGTTCAGTTTTTCCTTATGTTACTGATTTCCTCTATTTTGATTGGTGACTTTAATGTAGCTTTGTCAAAAATCGATCTCTGTCCGAACAACACATTTAGGAATGATGTTAGTAGAGGTTATTTAATTGATGCTGCAGTGGCTGCTGATCTGTCTGAAGTCTGGAGAGGTCTCAACCCCCTAAAAAGTGACTATTCCCGGCGTCAGGTGGTGTGGGGGGTCCTCCTCCAGTTTTGGATTGATCTGTGTTTTGTTTCGAGTGCTTTGTGGAAATATATTAGTGGCAGCTCCTATGCACGTGTGGGCTGCAGTGATCACTCCCTTTTCTCTGTCAACCTTGACTTCCTGGGTGGTAAGAGGAATGGGGGGGTCTGGGTTTTTAATAATATGCTGCTTGCCGACCCCACCTTTGTAAATTAAATGGAGCACCTTTTTGATTGTCTTGATGGTGAAATGGAAGTATGTGATTCTTTGATTGATTGGTGGGAACAGGCAAAGGCTAGAATTAGAAAGCTGTGCCTCCATTATAGTAAGCAGAGGAGGTGGGAGGAGTCCATCAGGGAGCGTACTGTCCGGAGCCACCTCCAGGAACTTGCTGCCACCTCTGGTGTAGGTCCGGTAGATCCAGAGTATTTGGAGCTGCAGGAGGAGCTCAGGAATATACAGCTTAGTCGGGCTAGGGGGGCGGCACTTAGATCCAAGGCCCAGTATGCGGTGGAGGGGGAGCACTCCACTGCTTTCTTCTTTGGTTTGGAGAAGTCCAGGCAGGGCAAGTTATATTTGGATAGCGTGTTGGATGAGTCAGGTAGATTACATAGTGAATTGGATAAGGTTTTGGATATTGTAGGTAGTTTTTATTCCGATTTATTTGATAGTGGAAGGATTAATGGGGTAAGCTGTAGTCAGGCACTAGGTGCGCTTGATGTGTCTCTTAGCTCTAGTGACGCTGATAGCTGTGACGAGCCTATTTCCTTGGCAGAGGTCTTTGCAGCAATTACGGGTCTCAATGCCAGTAGGAGTCCAGGAGAGGATGGATTGAGTGCGGAGTTTTATTGTGTTTCGCTCACAAGGTTAGCCCCGACTCTCCATACTCTTTTTCGCGATATTGAGAGAGAGGGTCGGGTTTCGGACTCTCTCTCTCTCTCTCTGTGTGTGTTGGAGAGGCTAGGTTTGGACTGTATAGGTGCGATTCAAATAGAGTATCTCTTTTTGCCCTCGGGGTGTCGGTCAGAACACAATGCAACAGTGGAGCGAAGATGTGGATTGGCAGCTTTAATCCCGGAACATCAGCAAGAGGCGGTTAGAGTAGTTGCACTTTAGTGTACAGGCATACAGGCATGGGCTGCTATGATGCAGGCACTGTGGCTAACTATGGATGCTTGTAATCCTGAAGTCCGGTGTATGCACGGTCTGATGATCTATGTGTGTGTGAATGTGTGTATGGTTCTGCAATAAACAGAAAGACAACACAGCGTATGAGTGTAAATACTTGACTCCTAATAAACACAAATACAGTATTGCATTACTTAACAGCACACATTGATTGGCTAAATAACTGGGTGCAACATTACTAATTTTATATGAACACGCACTATGTTAGCTGTGCACATGAATGGCTATAAACACACACAAAGTTGTACAACATACTAAACATGAGCTAATTACTCAAAAGTATGACGCACGTAACTAATCACTAAACATTATTGTGGCCGACTACGGCCGTGGACGTCGCGTAATGGCGCCGCGCAGTGAGAGCATAATGTCCCAAACTGACGGCAGACATTACGTGCAAAGTGGGACAAAACATGCAAATAAGCACACAAAACTTTAGTGAACTTCTCTAATAATGTCTAACACACAGAAGAGGACACATTTATGTAGTTAAATGGTGTTTAAGACACTTAATTAGTTACATAGCGAACTTCAAAGAGGTACTCAACGAGCTGTCAATCAAATCGGCGTCGGAGCTTAATAAGGCACACAAGATACACGGTAGTGCGACAAATAAACACGGTACACATAAACTAAAACACTACTTAGTGTACTCACTTTTGGTCAAAGACGCACACGATCACCACAGCTCGCAACACATTCTGTCATGGCGGCGTCCAACTGCACAATAACCGCTGCGCAACAAGTAATGGACCCAGAATGCAATGCGCGAATCACAGAAGTAAATATAATGACGGCACTCTATTCTTAACGTGGAATATGGAAAATATACGAATATAATAATGTTGACTATTCATATTTGGAACCTTTTTAACACGGAGTATTGTGACTCTGATTTTTAAGAAGGGTGATAAGCGGTGCCTGGCCAATTACAGACCAATAAGTCTTCTTAATACGGATTATAAAATACTGGCGAAAGTATTGGCGCATAGATTGAAAAGTGTTGTTGTGGAGTAAATCTTTTCCTCCGCGTGTTTGTTTTCTTTCGGGTAGTGAGAATGTTGGTTATCTGAATACAGGCTGGAGATCGATGACATGTCTGACACAATACTCTCCTTAAAGTGTTTGTTGAAGGAGATGCATGTCTCTGGTGGGATTCATGTTTCAGTTGATTTCAGAAAAGCATTTGATAGGGTCGAGCATTGTTTTCTTTACCGTGTTTTGGAGAAACGTGGCTTTAAAAATGGCTTTGTAAACTGGATTAAGCTTTTGTATTCCAGTGCGGTTAGCCGTGTAAAGTGTAATGGACTCCTGTCGGATAGCTTCCCTTTGCGGAGGTCGGTAAGGCAGGGGTGTCCTTTGAGCGCACTCCTCTATAGTATAGTGGCCGAGCCTTTGGCCGCTATGCTCAAGAGGGACAGGGCTGTGCATGGAATCGTGAGTCCATCTGGTAGGGAATATACGATTTTTCAATATGCGGATGATACCAATTTGGTTTTGCGAGACGTGGGGAGCCTCAATGTGGCTCTCCACATCCTAAATGTCTATTGCCTTGCCTCAGGAGCAAAGATACATTTTGATACGTTTGAAAAGTTGGGCGAGTATGGTGTTTATAATTTGTGTATGCTTCCCCAGCGGACTGCCCTGGATCTGGTCCCGCCTTTTGAGAGGGAAGTGTTTGAGGCATGGGCTAGACTGCGGCCGTTTGTTGTGGCGGCCCCTTGCTCCTTGTGGCAGCTAGGGCAAATGCTTTTACGTTTTAATCCTGACATGCTCTCTGATCCTCCTGAGAGGAGGGAGAGCATGTTCCGCGGGTCTTTTGAAAGGGCAGGTATAAAACGGGTTGGGCAGTTGTTAGATTTTGAAGGTGGGGTCGATGTGGAGTCTATCAGGGGTAAGTTTAGAGGGGCGGGTCTTAGGTTTAGGAGGACCGAAGTGGTGAGGAAGGTGAGTGATATACGGGCTTGTATCTTGAGAAGGTGGGGCACACTATGAGAGTGTACCGCCAGTTCAGGATGCATATGAGGGAGGGATTGACGGTGAGTCACCCCTTAATTTCGTTTGGGTTAAGGGGGAGGGGTTGATGTGATTGGCAGAGACGCCGACTCGTGCTCTATATCGTTTGCTGTTGACCCAGGTAGTTAGGCGCCCCACTGCCGAACATAGGTGGTCACAAGTATCCCCTGAGCAAGATACTGCATCCATTTGGGCTGATGTTTATACCCCAGGTTAGTAATTTTGCCTTTAAATTGCGACATCGACTCATTTTTACATGTTGTATGTTGCACAGTATTCAGCCCGACAGGTTTAGTCGAGACTGTCCAGTGTGCGGAGGAGTTCCAGAAGATTTGCTCCACCTCACGTTCCGGTGTCCGGTGCTTCTGGACCCGGCTGCAGGACCTCCTCGTCAGGAGATTGGGACTGAGACTCCCATCGCCGGCGGTTGATGTGGAGGACATTGGACGAGCCCTGGTTTCTGCTTTTCGGGCCCATCTGTCGGGATGTCCAGAGAGCTGATTCGGCTGGCGGAATCAACTGGGAGGCTCTTCATCTCTGCCTGTCCTTCGGGAGATATGCTGTGTACCTGGTGCGCAACATACACTTCTATGACGCCAGAACTGCTGACCACTGGGCTGTCTTTGTGAGACTTTTGGCAGCCCATATCCGCCATCTCCATGCTGTCAGAGAGCACGAGTTCGTGAAGACTTTTATTCAACGTAATGATTTATTTTCTTTGGATGCATCTGGCCTCCCCCAGCTGAACATTTGAGGACTTCCCGCCCTCTGGTGGTTTGCCCTCAAACCTCGGCAAATTTCCCCTGTCATTATTATGACATTGGTTTTGGTTACTTTGATGTTTCTTTTAATTTGTGCCTAGTTGTTGGTGGTATGTTTTTTGTGGTTTTGTAAATTAGTGTGTTATTTCTGTGTTGTATTTTATAAGAAAAAAAGAAAAGAAAAAAAGAACGCCCAATCTCGTAAGCTAAGCAGGGTCGGGCCTTGTTAGTACTTGGATGGGAGACCGCCTTGGGATGGACCAGGGAGGGGGATGGGTGAGGATCTGGTTCCACACCTTATCCCTGAAGCGGCGGAGATGGTACTGAAGTCAGGCCAGACTCCTAAGTCTCAGCGCTCGAGGGCGGGCGCCGCATTGGCAGCCACTGTCTAGGAGTAGTGACAGGTCCAGATCACTGACCGGGAGGGTTGGGTCGAAACGTGTCGATGAGCTCTGTGAGCCCCAGCCTGGTAGTGATCGGCGGTCAGGGCTGCAGGGTGAAAGTCCCCTTTCATGCGGCGCTGCCCGTTCTGAGTCTGCCACTGTTGATGCCACAACTGTTCCTATGGGCTTTATTCCCCAAGGGAATGAGGTTGCTCCGTCGAAGATGAATAGGAAGTGTAAACGGTAGTCTGGTGTCAGGATGATGGGTCAGCTCCTTGTTTTTTTCTCCTTCCTAATGCGATCTTTCTTGTCTCTATTAATGCTCGGAGCTTGAGGAGAGGGGTCAAGATGCACAGTGTGTTTCACAACACCACCTGGGATGTGCGGTGTATCCAGGGGACGTGGTGGGAGGCGGAGCATCTTCGCATGGTGGAGGCTATGGCTGTTGGTGATTTGTACTGTGTTTTGGGCTCTGTAAACTCCCGTGGTGTGGCTGTTCTAGTCAAGCCGGGTGTTTTCGGCGTGTCTTCTCCAGTGCATGCGGACCCACGTGGCCGCTTTATTGTGATTTGATTTTCAGCGTGGCTCCACTAAATTCCGCCTTATTAATATTTATGCGCCTAATGAGGAGACGGAGAGGAAAACCTTCTTCAGTTCAGTTTTTCCTTATGTTACTGATTTCCTCTATTTTGATTGGTGACTTTAATGTAGCTTTGTCAAAAATCGATCTCTGTCCGAACAACACATTTAGGAATGATGTTAGTAGAGGTTATTTAATTGATGCTGCAGTGGCTGCTGATCTGTCTGAAGTCTGGAGAGGTCTCAACCCCCTAAAAAGTGACTATTCCCGGCGTCAGGTGGTGTGGGGGGTCCTCCTCCAGTTTTGGATTGATCTGTGTTTTGTTTCGAGTGCTTTGTGGAAATATATTAGTGGCAGCTCCTATGCACGTGTGGGCTGCAGTGATCACTCCCTTTTCTCTGTCAACCTTGACTTCCTGGGTGGTAAGAGGAATGGGGGGGTCTGGGTTTTTAATAATATGCTGCTTGCCGACCCCACCTTTGTAAATTAAATGGAGCACCTTTTTGATTGTCTTGATGGTGAAATGGAAGTATGTGATTCTTTGATTGATTGGTGGGAACAGGCAAAGGCTAGAATTAGAAAGCTGTGCCTCCATTATAGTAAGCAGAGGAGGTGGGAGGAGTCCATCAGGGAGCGTACTGTCCGGAGCCACCTCCAGGAACTTGCTGCCACCTCTGGTGTAGGTCCGGTAGATCCAGAGTATTTGGAGCTGCAGGAGGAGCTCAGGAATATACAGCTTAGTCGGGCTAGGGGGGCGGCACTTAGATCCAAGGCCCAGTATGCGGTGGAGGGGGAGCACTCCACTGCTTTCTTCTTTGGTTTGGAGAAGTCCAGGCAGGGCAAGTTATATTTGGATAGCGTGTTGGATGAGTCAGGTAGATTACATAGTGAATTGGATAAGGTTTTGGATATTGTAGGTAGTTTTTATTCCGATTTATTTGATAGTGGAAGGATTAATGGGGTAAGCTGTAGTCAGGCACTAGGTGCGCTTGATGTGTCTCTTAGCTCTAGTGACGCTGATAGCTGTGACGAGCCTATTTCCTTGGCAGAGGTCTTTGCAGCAATTACGGGTCTCAATGCCAGTAGGAGTCCAGGAGAGGATGGATTGAGTGCGGAGTTTTATTGTGTTTCGCTCACAAGGTTAGCCCCGACTCTCCATACTCTTTTTCGCGATATTGAGAGAGAGGGTCGGGTTTCGGACTCTCTCTCTCTCTCTCTGTGTGTGTTGGAGAGGCTAGGTTTGGACTGTATAGGTGCGATTCAAATAGAGTATCTCTTTTTGCCCTCGGGGTGTCGGTCAGAACACAATGCAACAGTGGAGCGAAGATGTGGATTGGCAGCTTTAATCCCGGAACATCAGCAAGAGGCGGTTAGAGTAGTTGCACTTTAGTGTACAGGCATACAGGCATGGGCTGCTATGATGCAGGCACTGTGGCTAACTATGGATGCTTGTAATCCTGAAGTCCGGTGTATGCACGGTCTGATGATCTATGTGTGTGTGAATGTGTGTATGGTTCTGCAATAAACAGAAAGACAACACAGCGTATGAGTGTAAATACTTGACTCCTAATAAACACAAATACAGTATTGCATTACTTAACAGCACACATTGATTGGCTAAATAACTGGGTGCAACATTACTAATTTTATATGAACACGCACTATGTTAGCTGTGCACATGAATGGCTATAAACACACACAAAGTTGTACAACATACTAAACATGAGCTAATTACTCAAAAGTATGACGCACGTAACTAATCACTAAACATTATTGTGGCCGACTACGGCCGTGGACGTCGCGTAATGGCGCCGCGCAGTGAGAGCATAATGTCCCAAACTGACGGCAGACATTACGTGCAAAGTGGGACAAAACATGCAAATAAGCACACAAAACTTTAGTGAACTTCTCTAATAATGTCTAACACACAGAAGAGGACACATTTATGTAGTTAAATGGTGTTTAAGACACTTAATTAGTTACATAGCGAACTTCAAAGAGGTACTCAACGAGCTGTCAATCAAATCGGCGTCGGAGCTTAATAAGGCACACAAGATACACGGTAGTGCGACAAATAAACACGGTACACATAAACTAAAACACTACTTAGTGTACTCACTTTTGGTCAAAGACGCACACGATCACCACAGCTCGCAACACATTCTGTCATGGCGGCGTCCAACTGCACAATAACCGCTGCGCAACAAGTAATGGACCCAGAATGCAATGCGCGAATCACAGAAGTAAATATAATGACGGCACTCTATTCTTAACGTGGAATATGGAAAATATACGAATATAATAATGTTGACTATTCATATTTGGAACCTTTTTAACACGGAGTATTGTGACTCTGATTTTTAAGAAGGGTGATAAGCGGTGCCTGGCCAATTACAGACCAATAAGTCTTCTTAATACGGATTATAAAATACTGGCGAAAGTATTGGCGCATAGATTGAAAAGTGTTGTTGTGGAGTAAATCTTTTCCTCCGCGTGTTTGTTTTCTTTCGGGTAGTGAGAATGTTGGTTATCTGAATACAGGCTGGAGATCGATGACATGTCTGACACAATACTCTCCTTAAAGTGTTTGTTGAAGGAGATGCATGTCTCTGGTGGGATTCATGTTTCAGTTGATTTCAGAAAAGCATTTGATAGGGTCGAGCATTGTTTTCTTTACCGTGTTTTGGAGAAACGTGGCTTTAAAAATGGCTTTGTAAACTGGATTAAGCTTTTGTATTCCAGTGCGGTTAGCCGTGTAAAGTGTAATGGACTCCTGTCGGATAGCTTCCCTTTGCGGAGGTCGGTAAGGCAGGGGTGTCCTTTGAGCGCACTCCTCTATAGTATAGTGGCCGAGCCTTTGGCCGCTATGCTCAAGAGGGACAGGGCTGTGCATGGAATCGTGAGTCCATCTGGTAGGGAATATACGATTTTTCAATATGCGGATGATACCAATTTGGTTTTGCGAGACGTGGGGAGCCTCAATGTGGCTCTCCACATCCTAAATGTCTATTGCCTTGCCTCAGGAGCAAAGATACATTTTGATACGTTTGAAAAGTTGGGCGAGTATGGTGTTTATAATTTGTGTATGCTTCCCCAGCGGACTGCCCTGGATCTGGTCCCGCCTTTTGAGAGGGAAGTGTTTGAGGCATGGGCTAGACTGCGGCCGTTTGTTGTGGCGGCCCCTTGCTCCTTGTGGCAGCTAGGGCAAATGCTTTTACGTTTTAATCCTGACATGCTCTCTGATCCTCCTGAGAGGAGGGAGAGCATGTTCCGCGGGTCTTTTGAAAGGGCAGGTATAAAACGGGTTGGGCAGTTGTTAGATTTTGAAGGTGGGGTCGATGTGGAGTCTATCAGGGGTAAGTTTAGAGGGGCGGGTCTTAGGTTTAGGAGGACCGAAGTGGTGAGGAAGGTGAGTGATATACGGGCTTGTATCTTGAGAAGGTGGGGCACACTATGAGAGTGTACCGCCAGTTCAGGATGCATATGAGGGAGGGATTGACGGTGAGTCACCCCTTAATTTCGTTTGGGTTAAGGG
The DNA here is from genome assembly GCF_054856555.1 of Leptonotus elevatus. NCBI lineage: Eukaryota > Metazoa > Chordata > Actinopteri > Syngnathiformes > Syngnathidae > Leptonotus > Leptonotus elevatus. The sequence goes on along the minus strand of NC_141239.1, from coordinate 48,957,698 downwards.
GGAGGGGTTGATGTGATTGGCAGAGACGCCGACTCGTGCTCTATATCGTTTGCTGTTGACCCAGGTAGTTAGGCGCCCCACTGCCGAACATAGGTGGTCACAAGTATCCCCTGAGCAAGATACTGCATCCATTTGGGCTGATGTTTATACCCCAGGTTAGTAATTTTGCCTTTAAATTGCGACATCGACTCATTTTTACATGTTGTATGTTGCACAGTATTCAGCCCGACAGGTTTAGTCGAGACTGTCCAGTGTGCGGAGGAGTTCCAGAAGATTTGCTCCACCTCACGTTCCGGTGTCCGGTGCTTCTGGACCCGGCTGCAGGACCTCCTCGTCAGGAGATTGGGACTGAGACTCCCATCGCCGGCGGTTGATGTGGAGGACATTGGACGAGCCCTGGTTTCTGCTTTTCGGGCCCATCTGTCGGGATGTCCAGAGAGCTGATTCGGCTGGCGGAATCAACTGGGAGGCTCTTCATCTCTGCCTGTCCTTCGGGAGATATGCTGTGTACCTGGTGCGCAACATACACTTCTATGACGCCAGAACTGCTGACCACTGGGCTGTCTTTGTGAGACTTTTGGCAGCCCATATCCGCCATCTCCATGCTGTCAGAGAGCACGAGTTCGTGAAGACTTTTATTCAACGTAATGATTTATTTTCTTTGGATGCATCTGGACTCCCCCAGCTGAACATTTGAGGACTTCCCGCCCTCTGGTGGTTTGCCCCCAAACCTCTGTGAATTTCCCCTGTCATTATTATAACATTTAGTTTTGGTTACCTTTGATGTTTTTTAAATTGTGCCTAGTTTGACAATGGTATGTTTTTGGTGGGATTGAAAATGAGTGTATTATTTCTGTGTTGAATTTTTATAATAAAAAAATAAAAGAACGCCCGATCTCGGAAGCTAAGCAGGGTCGGTCCTGGTTAGTACTTGGATGGGAGACCGCCTGGGAATACCGGGTGCTCTAAGCTTTTTTTTGCACCTCCATCGCAAACGTAAACTTTTACAAAAACACCTCAAGTACACTCGCAACTTGCTAGCAGACAGATGCACGTTTAAACTGACAGGATGAGAGCTGAAAATGCTGTCCAAATATTTTTTTCCGCCCCAATTTGGGACGAGTGTACCCTTTAAAAGAGTCAATTGTGAGCTTTTTCTTGGCTTACGGCCATACTACCCTGAGAACGTCTGATCTCGGAAGCTAAGCAGGCTCAGGCCTGGTTAGTACTTGGATGGGAGACCGCCTGGGAATACTAGGTGCTGTAAGCTTTTTGTTGCACCTCCATCGCAAACGTAAACCTTTACAAAAATACCTCAAGTACACTCGCAACTTGCTCGCAGACAGACGCATGGTAAAACTGACAGGATGAGAGCTGAAAAACCTGTCAAAATGTTTTTTCCGCCCCAATTTGGGACGAGTGTAACCTTTAAAAGAGTCAACTGTGTGCTTTATTTTCAGCTTACGGCCATACTACCCTGACAACGCCTGATTTCGCCTGATCTCGGAAGCTAAGCAGGGTTGGGCCTGGTTAGTACTTGGATGGGAGACCGCCTGGGAATACCGGGTGCCGTAAGCTTTTTTTTGCACCTCCGTCGCAAAAGTAAACTTTCACAAAATACCTCAAGTTCACAAGATACTTGCTCGCAGACAGACGCACGGTAAAACTGACAGGATGAGAGCTGAAAATGCTGTCAAAATGTTTTTTCCGCCCCAATTTGGGACGAGTGTAACCTTTAAAAGAGTCAACTGTGAGCTTTTTCTTGGCTTACGGCCATACTACCCTGAGAACGCCCGATCTCGTCAGATCTCGGAAGCTAAGCAGGGTCGGGCCTGGTTAGTACTTGGATGGCAGACTGCCTGGGAATACCAGGTGCTGTAAGCTTTTTTTTGGACCTCCATCGCAAACGTAAACTTTTACAAAAACACCTCAAGTACACTCGCAACTTGCTAGCAGACAGACGCACGTTTAAACTGACAGGATGAGAGCTGAAAATGCTGTCCAAATATTTTTTTCTGCCCCAATTTGGGACGAGTGTAACCTTTAAAAGAGCCAATTGTGAGCTTTTTCTTGGCTTACGGCCATACTACCCTGAGAACGTCTGATCTCGGAAGCTAAGCAGGCTCAGGCCTGCTTAGTACTTGGATGGGAGACCCCCTGGGAATACCAGGTGCTGTAAGCTTTTTTTTAAACCTCCATCGCAAACGTAAACTTTTACAAAAATACCTCAAATTCACAAGATACTTGCTAGCAGACAGACGCACGGTAAAACTGACAGGATGAGAGCTGAAAATGCTGTCAAAATGTTTTTTCCGCCCCAATTTGGGACGAGTGTAACCTTTAAAAGAGTTGTAAGCTTTTCTTTGCACCTCCATCGCAAACGTAAACTTTTACAAAAATACCTCAAGTACACTCGCAACTTGCTAGCAGACAGACACACGTTTAAACTGAAAGGATGAGAGCTGAAATCTGTCAAAAAAAAAATTCCGCCCCAATTTGGGACGAGTATAACCTTTAAAAGAGTCAACTGTGGGCTTTTTCTAGGTTTACGGCCATACTACCCTGAGAACGCCCGATCTCGTCCGATCTCGGAAGCTAAGCAGGGTCGGGCCTGGTTAGTACTTGGATGGGAGACCGCCTGGGAATACCAGGTGCTGTAAGCTTTTTTTTTTTTTTTTTTGCACCTCCGTCGCAAAAGTAAACTTTCACAAAATAATTCCAGTTTGCTAGCTACTTGCTAGCAGACAGCCACACGCTAAACTGACAGGATGAGAGCTGAAAATGCTGTCAAAATGCTTTTTCCACCCCAATCTGGGACGAGTGTAATCTTTAAAAGAGTCAACTGTGGGCTTTTTCTCGGCTTATGGCCATACTACCCTGAGAACGCCCGATCTCGTCCGATCTCGGAAGCTAAGCAGGGTCGGGCCTGGTTAGTACTTGGATGGGAGACCGCCTGGGAATACCAGGTGCTGTAAGCTTTTTTTTGCACCTCCATCGCAAACGTTAACTTTTACAAAAATACCTCAAGTACACTCGCAACTTGCGAGCAGACAGACGCAGGGTAAAACTGACAGGATGAGAGCTGAAAATGCTGTCAAAATGTTTTTTCCGCCCCAATTTGGGACGAGTGTAACCTTTAAAAGAGTCAACTGTGAGCTTTTTATCGGCTTACAGCCATACTACCCTGAGAACGCCCGATCTCGTCCGATCTCGGAAGCTAAGCAGGTTCGGGCCTGGTTAGTACTTGGGTGGGAGACTGCCTGGGAATACCAGGTGCTGTAAGCTTTTTTTTGCACCTCCATCGCAAAAGTAAACTTTCACAAAATACCTCAAGTTCACAAGATACTTGCATGGAGACAGACGCATGGTAAAACTGACAGGATGAGAGCTGAAAATGCTGTCAAAATGTTTTTTCCGCCCCAATTTGGGACGAGTGTAACCTTTAAAAGAGTCAACTGTGTGCTTTATTTTCAGTTTACGGCCATACTACCCTGAGAACGCCTGATCTCGGAAGCTAAGCAGGGTCGGGCCTGGTTAGTACTTGGATGGGAGAGCGCCTGGGAATACCAGGTGCTGTAAGCTTTTTTTTGCACCTCCATCGCAAAAGTAAACTTTCACAAAATACCTCAAGTTCACAAGATACTTGCTACTAGCAGACAGACGCACGGTAAAACTGAAAGGATGAGAGCTGAAAATGCTGTCAAAATGTTTTTTCCGCCCCAATTTGGGACGAGTGTAACCTTTAAAAGAGTCAACTGTGAAATTTTTCTCGGCTTACGGCCATACTACCCTGAGAACGCCCGATCTCGTTGGATCTCGGAAGCTAAGCAGGGTCGGGCCTGGTTAGTACTTGGGTGGGAGACTGCCTGGGAATACCAGGTGCTGTAAGCTTTTTTTTTTTTTTTTTTTGCACCTCCATCGCAAACGTAAACTTTTACAAAAATACCTCTAGTCCACTCGCAACTTGCGAGCAGACAGACGCACGGTAAAACTGACAGGATGAGAGCTGAAAATGCTGTCAAAAAGTTTTTTCCGCCCCAATTTGGGACGAGTGTAACCTTTAAAAGAGTCAACTGTGAGCTTTTTCTTGGCTTAAGGCCATACTACCCTGAGAACGCCCGATCTCGGAAGCTAAGCAGGGTCGGGCCTGGTTAGTACTTGGATGGGAGACCGCCTGGGAATACCACGTGCTGTAAGCTTTTTTTTGCACCTCCATCGCAAAAGTAAACTTTAACAAAATACCTCAAGTTCACAAGATACTTGCAAGCAGACAGACGCACGGTAAAACTGACAGGATGAGAGCTGAAAATGCTGTCAAAATGTTTTTTCCGCCCCAATTTGGGACGAGTGTAACCTTTAAAAGAGTCAACTGTGAGCTTTTTCTTGGCTTACGGCCATACTACCCTGAGAACGCCCGATCTCGTCCGATCTCGGAAGCTAAGCAGGGTCGGGCCTGGTTAGTACTTGGGTTGGAGACCGCCTGGGAATACCAGGTGCTGTAAGCTTTTTTTTGCACCTCCATCGCAAAAGTAAACTTTCACAAAATACCTCAAGTTCACAACATACTTGCTAGCAGACAGACGCACGGTAAAACTGACAGGATGAGAGCTGAAAATGCTGTCAAAATGTTTTTTCCGCCCCAATTTGGGACGAGTGTAACCTTTAAAAGAGTCAACTGTGAGCTTTTTCTCGGCTTACGGCCATACTACCCTGAGAACGCCCGATCTCGGAAGCTAAGCAGGGTCGGGCCTGGTTAGTACTTGGATGGGAGACCGCCTGGGAATACCAGGTGCTGTAAGCTTTTTTTTGCTCCTCCATCGCAAACGTAAACTTTTACACAAATACCTCAAGTACACTCGCAACTTGCTAGCAGACAGACGCAGTGTAAAACTGACAGGATGAGATCTGAAAATGCTGTCAAAATGTTTTTTCCCCCCCAATTTGGGACGAGTGTAACCTTTAAAAGAGTCAACTGTGAGCTTTTTCTCGGCTTACGGCCATACTACCCTGAGAACGCCCGATCTCGTCCGATCTCGGAAGCTAAGCAGGGTCGGGCCTGGTTAGTACTTGGATGGGAGACCGCCTGGGAATACCAGGTGCTGTAAGCTTTTTTTTTTTTTTTTTTGCACCTCCGTCGCAAAAGTAAACTTTCACAAAATAATTCCAGTTTGCTAGCTACTTGCTAGCAGACAGCCACACGCTAAACTGACAGGATGAGAGCTGAAAATGTTGTCAAAATGCTTTTTCCACCCAAAGTTGGGACGAGTGTAATCTTTAAAAGAGTCAACTGTGGGCTTTTTCTCGGCTTACGGCCATACTACCCTGAGAACGCCCGATCTCGTCCGATCTCGGAAGCTAAGCAGGGTCGGGCCTGGTTAGTACTTGAATGGGAGACCGCCTGGGAATACCAGGTGCTGTAAGCTTTTTTTTTGTTTGTTTTTTGCACCTCCGTCGCAAAAGTAAACTTTCACAAAATAATTCCAGTTTGCTAGCTACTTGCTAGCAGACAGCCACACGCTAAACTGACAGGATGAGAGCTGAAAATGCTGTCAAAATGCTTTCTCCACCCCAATCTGGGACGAGTGTAATCTTTAAAAGAGTCAACTGTGGGCTTTTTCTCGGTTTACGGCCATACTACCCTGAGAACGCCCGATCTCGGAAGCTAAGCAGGGTCGGGCCTGGTTAGTACTTGGATGGGAGACCGCCTGGGAATACCAGGTGCTGTAAGCTTTTTTTTTGTTTGTTTTTTGCACCTCCATCGCAAAAGTAAACTTTCACAAAATAATTCCAGTTTGCTAGCTACTTGCTAGCAGACAGCCACACGCTAAACTGACAGGATGAGAGCTGAAAATGCTGTCAAAATGCTTTTTCCACCCCAATCTGGGACGAGTGTAATCTTTAAAAGAGTCAACTGTGGGCTTTTTCTCGGCTTACGGCCATACTACCCTGAGAACGCCCAGGTGTGGTTGATTGGTCACAGCTGAGTTGATTGTTCCGTTTTGTGTCAGTGGAGCTGTGTGCTCCTTATTATGTGGTTTAGTGTTCTTTCTTTGTCTGTTTTTGAATTTGTTTTGTTTATTTGTGTTAGTTTTCAGATTCTACTCCTCCCAGCTTTCTTGGCTGTGGAGGAGGGTTTCTTTTTTCCCCCTGAGCGGTTTTGCTTTGTTTGAACTTAGAATATGGATGTGACATTTGCTGGGCCCAGCACGTCTGGAATGGAGAACGGAAGTTTTGCTGGCAGGAAGGCTGGCGGTGATGTAGGTGTGGATAAAAATCAAGGTAATATGAGTCTGACAAATAAGCGAAAGGTGAGTTTTGATAAAGAATTGACAGTGTTTTTGGAACTCGAGGGTGGTGTAGGTCTGTCTCCGCTGGCCCTACTAAGGGCTGCTAAAGAAGTCTGTGGTACGATTCTGGCCTGTCGGATGATTACGAAAGAGAGATTCGAAATGACTGTGGCATCCCAGGCGGCTAAAGAAAAATTACTCGATGGGTTTAGGATCGGGGATACTAGGGTTCATGGGAGGGATATTAGTGTTGACGAACTTGTTGTCTCTTTCATGGGCCTGCCAGCCTATATTGAGGATGAGGAAATTCTGCAGAAGCTCCTCGACTGGGGTGTTTTGGCCGTGTCCGAGGTGAGGAGACGAATGTGGCCAGGGACAAACATCGCTGACGGAACGAGGTTCGTTAAGGTCCGATTTACTGACCAGGTGCGTTCTCTACCGTATTCTGTAAGGTTTAACACTGCGGGGGGGCCTGAATATTTTAGGGTCATTCATGACAGGCAAGTGAAGGTGTGCAGGGGGTGTCTCCAGCCTGACCATGTGTTGCGTGAATGCCCGGATTTTTGCTGCAGACGGTGTGGGGCCCAAGGCCATTATGCGCGTGAGTGTGCAGAGCCCAGGGCCGCTAAATGTAAGTACTGTCATCAGTCCCCCTCTGTATGTGGGTGCTCTGGCCACCCCGCCTCTGACCCAGAGGAAGTGGGTGGGAGTCCCCCACCTACGGCTGACGTAGAGCACGGCCCTGGATCGAGGGAGGTCCTGTTTGATCAGGATGCGGAACCGGGTATACCTGACCCGGTGGCATTGGCGCCTGTGGTGGGGGGGGCTGGTGAAATGTCTCACAGTCCTGCCCCCGAGCGGGGGGGGGGGGGGGCAGTATCCTGCCCAACCTCTAATGTCGTGGTGGCGGAGGCTGGACCGGGGAGGGGGATGGGTGTGGATCTGGTTTCACACCTTACCCCTGAAGTGGGGGAGATGGTACGAAAGTCAGGCCAGACTCCTAAGTCTCAGCGCTCGAGGGCGGGCAGCAGGGGTCGGGCGCCGCTTAGGCAGCCACTGCCTAAGAGTAGTGACAGGTCTAGATCACTGACCGGGAGGGGCGGGTCGAAACATGTCGACGAGTACTGTGAGTCCCAGCCTGGTAGTGATCGGCGGTCGGGGCTGCAAGGTGAAGATCCCGTTTCATGCGGCACTGCCCGTTCTGAGTCTGCCACTGTAAATGCCACAACTGTTCCCATGGGTGTCATTTCCCAAGGGAATGAGGTTGCTCCGACAAAAATTAATAAGAAGTGTAAACGGTAGTCTGGTGTCAGGTTGATGGATCAACTTCCCTTTTTCTCTTTCAAAATGACGTTTTCCCTAGTCTCCATTAATGCTCGGAGCTTGAGGAATGGGGTAAAGATGCACAGTGTGTTTCACAACACCACCTGGGACGTGCTGTGCATCCAGGAGACGTGGTGGGAGGCGGAGCATCTTCGCATAGTAGAGGCTATGAACATTGGTGACTTGTACTGTGCTTTGGGCTCTGCAAACTCCCGTGGTGTGGCTGTCTTAGTCAAGCCGGGTGTTTTTGGCGTGTCTTCTTTAGTGCATGAGGACCCACATGGTCGTTTTATCGTGATTGATTTGCAGCGTGGCTCCACTAAATTCCGCCTTATAAATATCTACGCGCCTAATGAGGAGATGGAGAGGAAAACCTTCTTCAGTTCTGTTTTCCCTTATGTTACAGATTTCTCTATTTTGATCGGTGACTTTAATATCGCTCTGTCAAAAATCGATCTCGGTCCGAACAACACCTTTAAGAATGATGTCAGTAGAGGCTATTTAATTGATGCTGCAGTGGCTGCTGATCTGTCCGAAGTCTGGAGAGGTCTTAACCCCCTAAAAAGGGATTATTCCCGGCGTCAGGTGGTGCGGGGGGTCCTCCTCCAGTCTCGGATAGATCTGTGCTATGTTTCAAGTGCTTTATGGAAGTATATTGGGGGTAGCTCCTATGCATGTGTGGGCTGGAGCGATCACTCCCTCTTTTCTGTTACCCTTGACTTCCTGGGTGGTAAGAGGAATGGGGGGGTCTGGGTTTTTAATAATATGCTGCTTGCCGACCCCGCCTTTGTAAATAGGATGGAGCACTTTTTTGATTGTCTGGATGGTGAAATGGAAATGTGTGATTCTTTGGTTGATTGGTGGGAACAGGCAAAGTTTAGAATTAAAAAGCTGTGCCTCCGTTATAGTAAGCAGAGGAGGTGGGAGGAGTCCATCAGGGAACGAACTGTCCGGAGCAAACTCCAAGGACTTGCCGCTACCTCTGGTATAGGTCCGGTAGACCCTGAGTATCTGGAACTGCAGGAGGAGCTCAGGAACATACAGGTTAGTCGGGCTAGGGGGGCGGCACTTAGATCCAAGGCCCAGTATGCGGTAGAGGGGGAGCGCTCCACAGCTTTCTTTTTTGGCTTGGAAAAGTCCAGGCAGAGCAAGCTATATTTGGACGGCCTGTTGGACGAATCAGGTAAACTTCATAGTGATTTGGATGAAATTCTGGATATTGTAGGTAGGTTTTATTCCGATTTATTTGATGGTGAAAGGATCAACGAAGTAAGCTGTAGTAAGGCACTAGGTGCGCTTGATGTGTCTCTTAGCTCTAGTGACGCTGACAGCTGTGACCTGCCTATTTCCTTAGTAGAGGTTTTAGCAGCAATTAGGGGTCTCAATGCCTGTAAAAGTCCAGGAGAGGATGGTTTGAGTGCAGAGTTTTATAGTGCTTTTGCTCACAGGTTAGCCCCGATTCTTCATACTCTCTTTGGCGATTTTGAGAGAGAGGGTCGAGTTTCGGACTCCTTTTCTCTGAGCATTGTGACTTTGGTTTTTAAGAAGGGTGATAAGCGGTGCCTGGCCAATTACAGACCAATAAGTCTTCTTAACACTGATTACAAAATATTGGCAAAAGTATTGGCGCATAGGTTGAAAGGTGTGATTGGTAAAGTGGTTGCAGGTACACAGGCATATTGTGTCCCGGGGCGGGACATTTCTGACACAATACTCTCCTTAAAGTATTTGTTGAAGGAGATGCATGTCTCTGGTGGGATTCACGTTTCAGTGGATTTCAGTAAAGCATTTGATAGAGTCGAGCATTGTTTTCTTTACCGCGTTTTGGAGAAATTTGGTTTTAAAAATGGTTTTGTAAACTGGATTAAGCTTTTGTATTCCAGTGCGGTTAGCCGTGTAAAATGTAATGGACTCCTGTCGGATAGCTTCCCTTTGCGGAGGTCGGTAAGGCAGGGGTGTCCTTTGAGTGCACTTCTCTATAGCATAGTGGCCGAGCCTTTGGCCGCTATGCTCAAGAGGGACGGGGCTGTGCATGGAATCGTGAGTCCATCTGGTAGGGAATATAAGATTTTTCAATATGCGGATGATACCAATTTGGTTTTGCGCGATGTGGGGAGCCTCAATGTGGCTCTCCACATCCTAAATGTCTATTGCCTTGCCTCAGGAGCAAAGATCAATTTTGATAAGACGTCTGTGTCCTACTGCGGAGGCATTGTGGCCCCACCGAATGTTTGGGGCGTCAGGGACGCAGGGGATTCTTACAGGGTTCTTGGTGTGCCCTTGGGTAGGGATGAGGTGACCTGTCGTGATTGTTTGTGGGCTGGCCTGTATAGTAGTGTGTGTACCCGAATGAATCTATGGAAAACGCGTGGTCTTCACTTGAAAGGTAGGGTGTTGGTTGTTAATGCACTGTGTTTGTCTAAGCTAGTTCATGCTCTTACTGTGTATGACTTGCCGGGGGTGTTTGCAAATAAATTTAGCGTTGCTGTCAGTAAATTTATCTGGCGGCGAGAGAGTGCACCTGTGGCACATAATGTTTTGGTTGGTCAGTATGATCGGGGAGGGCTTAAACTGATCGACTTGGTGGTTAGGAAGCATGCTCTGCGTCTCAAATTGATTAAAAAGTTCCTCGACACCAGATTCGATGCGGCGTGGAAGGACTTTTTTGCATCGCAGGTTGAAAAGTTGGGTGAGTATGGTGTTTATAATTTGTGTATGCTTCCCCAGAGGACTGCCCTGGATCTGGTCCCGCCTTTTGAGAGGGAAGTGTTCGAGGCGTGGGCTAGACTTCGGCCGTTTGTAGTGGCGGCCCCTTGCTCCTTGTGGCAGCTAGGGCAAATGCCTTTACGTTTTAATCCTGACATGCTCTCTGATCCTCCTGGGAGGAGGGAGAGCATGTTCAGCGGGTTTTTTGAAAGGGCAGGTATAAAACGGGTTGGGCAGTTGTTAGATTTTGAAGGTGGGGTCGATGTGGATTTTATCAGGGGTAGTTTTAGTAGGGCGGGTCTTAGGTTTAGGAGGACCGAAGTGGTGAGAAAGGTGAGTTATATACAGGTGTGTATCTTGAGAAGGTGGGGCACACTCTATGAGAGAGCACAGCCAGTACAGGAAGCATATGAGGGAGGGATTGGCGGTGAGTCGCCCCTTATTTTCGTTTGGGTTAAGGGGGAGAGGTTGATGGGATTGGCAGAGACACCGACTCGTGCTTTATATCGCTTGCTGTTGACCCAGGTAGTTAGGCGCCCCACTGCTGAACATAGGTGGTCACAAACATTCCCTGAGCGAGATACTGCGTCAATTTGGGCAAATGTTTATAATTGGTATACCCCACCCCAAGTTAGTAATTTTGCTTTTAAATTGAGACATCGACTCGTTTTTACATGTCTTATGTTGCACAGCATTCAACCTGACAGGTTTAGTCGGAATTGTCCAGTGTGCGGTGGAGTTCCAGAAGATTTGCTCCACCTCATGTTCCGGTGTCCGGTGGTGCGGTGCTTCTGGACCCGGCTGCAGGACCTCCTCGTCAGGAGATTGGGACTGAGACTCCCACCACCGGCGGTCGATGTGGAGGACATGGACGAGCCCTGGTTCCTGTTTTTCGGGCCCATCTGTCGGGATGTCCGGAGAGCTGATTCGACTGACAGAATCAACTGGGAGGCTCTTCATCTATGCCTGTCCTTCGGGAGATATACTGTTTACATGGTGCGAAACATACACCTCTATGACGCCAGGACTGCTGACCACTGGGCTGTCTTTGCGAGACTTTTGGCAGCCCATATCCGCCATCTCCATGCTGTCAGAGAGCACGAGTTTGTCAACATTTTTTTCCAACGTAATGATTTATTTTCTTTGGATACATGTGGACACCCCAAGCTGAACATTTGAGGACTTCCCGCCCTCTGGTGGTTTGCCCCCAAACCTCGGCGAATTTCCCCAGTCATTATTATAACATTTAGTTTTGGTTACCTTTTGATGTTTTTAAATTGTGCCTAATTTGACAATGTTTTTGGTGGGATTGAAAATGAGTGTATTATTTCTGTGTTGAATTTTTATAATAAAAAAGAAAAAAAAAGAAGAAAAAAAAAAAAAGAACGCCCGATCTCGGAAGCTAAGCAGGGTCGGGCCTGGTTAGTACTTGGATGGGAGACCGCCTGGGAATACCAGGTGCTGTAAGCTTTTTTTTTTTTTTTTTTTGCACCTCCGTCGCAAAAGTAAACTTTCACAAAATAATTCCAGTTTGCTAGCTACTTGCTAGCAGACAGCCACACGCTAAACTGACAGGATGAGAGCTGAAAATGCTGTCAAAATGCTTTTTCCACCCCAAGTTGGGACGAGTGTAATCTTTAAAAGAGTCAACTGTGGGCTTTTTCTCGGCTTACGGCCATACTACCCTCAGAACGCCCGATCTCGTCCGATCTCGGAAGCTAAGCAGGGTCGGGCCTGGTTAGTACTTGGATGGGAGACCGCCTGGGAATACAGGGTGCTGTAAGCTTTTTTTTTTTTTTTTTGCACCTCCGTCGCAAAAGTAAACTTTCACAAAATAATTCCAGTTTGCTAGCTACTTGCTAGCAGACAGCCACACGCTAAACTGACAGGATGAGAGCTGAAAATGCTGTCAAAATGCTTTTTCCACCCCAATCTGGGACGAGTGTAATCTTTAAAAGAGTCAACTGTGGGCTTTTTCTCGGCTTACGGCCATACTACCCTGAGAACGCCCGATCTCGTCCGATCTCGGAAGCTAAGCAGGGTCGGGCCTGGTTAGTACTTGGATGGGAGACCGCCTGGGAATACCAGGTGCTGTAAGCTTTTTTTTTTTTTTTTTTTGCACCTCCGTCGCAAAAGTAAACTTTCACAAAATAATTCCAGTTTGCTAGCTACTTGCTAGCAGACAGCCACACGCTAAACTGACAGGATGAGAGCTGAAAATGCTGTCAAAATGCTTTTTCCACCCCAAGTTGGGACGAGTGTAATCTTTAAAAGAGTCAACTGTGGGCTTTTTCTCGGCTTACGGCCATACTACCCTGAGAACGCCCGATCTCGTCCGATCTCGGAAGCTAAGCAGGGTCGGGCCTGGTTAGTACTTGGATGGGAGACCGCCTGGGAATACCAGGTGCTGTAAGCTTTTTTTTTTTTTTTTTGCACCTCCGTCGCAAAAGTAAACTTTCACAAAATAATTCCAGTTTGCTAGCTACTTGCTAGCAGACAGCCACACGCTAAACTGACAGGATGAGAGCTGAAAATTCTGTCAAAATGCTTTCTCCACCCCAATCTGGGACGAGTGTAATCTTTAAAAGAGTCAACTGTGGGCTTTTTCTAGGTTTACGGCCATACTACCCTGAGAACGCCCGATCTCGTCCGATCTCGGAAGCTAAGCAGGGTCGGGCCTGGTTAGTACTTGGATGGGAGACCGCCTGGGAATACCAGGTGCTGTAAGCTTTTTTTTTTTTTTTTTTTCACCTCCGTCGCAAAAGTAAACTTTCACAAAATAATTCCAGTTTGCTAGCTACTTGCTAGCAGACAGCCACACGCTAAACTGACAGGATGAGAGCTGAAAATGCTGTCAAAATGCTTTTTCCACCCCAAGTTGGGACGAGTGTAATCTTTAAAAGAGTCAAGTGTGGGCTTTTTCTCGGCTTACGGCCATACTACCCTGAGCACGCCCGATCTCGTCCGATCTCGGAAGCTAAGCAGGGTCGGGCCTGGTTAGTACTTGGATGGGAGACCGCCTGGGAATACCAGGTGCTGTAAGCTTTTTTTTTTTTTTTTGCACCTCCGTCGCAAAAGTAAACTTTCACAAAATAATTCCAGTTTGCTAGCTACTTGCTAGCAGACAGCCACACGCTAAACTGACAGGATGAGAGCTGAAAATTCTGTCAAAATGCTTTCTCCACCCCAATCTGGGACGAGTGTAATCTTTAAAAGAGTCAACTGTGGGCTTTTTCTAGGTTTACGGCCATACTACCCTGAGAACGCCCGATCTCGTCCGATCTCGGAAGCTAAGCAGGGTCGGGCCTGGTTAGTACTTGGATGGGAGACCGCCTGGGAATACCAGGTGCTGTAAGCTTTTTTTTTTTTTTTTTTGCACCTCCGTCGCAAAAGTAAACTTTCACAAAATAATTCCAGTTTGCTAGCTACTTGCTAGCAGACAGCCACACGCTAAACTGACAGGATGAGAGCTGAAAATGCTGTCAAAATGCTTTTTCCACCCCAAGTTGGGACGAGTGTAATCTTTAAAAGAGTCAAGTGTGGGCTTTTTCTCGGCTTACGGCCATACTACCCTGAGCACGCCCGATCTCGTCCGATCTCGGAAGCTAAGCAGGGTCGGGCCTGGTTAGTACTTGGATGGGAGACCGCCTGGGAATACCAGGTGCTGTAAGCTTTTTTTTTTTTTTTTTGCACCTCCGTCGCAAAAGTAAACTTTCACAAAATAATTCCAGTTTGCTAGCTACTTGCTAGCAGACAGCCACACGCTAAACTGACAGGATGAGAGCTGAAAATGCTGTCAAAATGCTTTTTCCACCCCAATCTGGGACGAGTGTAATCTTTAAAAGAGTCAACTGTGGGCTTTTTCTCGGCTTACGGCCATACTACCCTGAGAACGCCCTATCTCGTCCGATCTCGGAAGCTAAGCAGGGTCGGGCCTTGTTAGTACTTGGATGGGAGACCGCCTGGGAATACCAGGTGCTGTAAGCTTTTTTTTTTTTTTTTTTGCACCTCCGTCGCAAAAGTAAACTTTCACAAAATAATTCCAGTTTGCTAGCTACTTGCTAGCAGACAGCAACACGCTAAACTGACAGGATGAGAGCTGAAAATGCTGTCAAAATGCTTTTTCCACCCCAATCTGGGACGAGTGTAATCTTTAAAAGAGTCAACTGTGGGCTTTTTCTCGGCTTACAGCCATACTACCCTGAGAACGCCCGATCTCGTCCGATCTCGGAAGCTAAGCAGGGTCGGGCCTGGTTAGTACTTGGATGGGAGACCGCCTGGGAATACCAGGTGCTGTAAGCTTTTTTTTTTTTTTTTTTGCACCTCCGTCGCAAAAGTAAACTTTCACAAAATAATTCCAGTTTGCTAGCTACTTGTTAGCAGACAGCAACACGCTAAACTGACAGGATGAGAGCTGAAAATGCTGTCAAAATGCTTTTTCCACCCCAATCTGGGACGAGTGTAATCTTTAAAAGAGTCAACTGTGGGCTTTTTCTCGGCTTACGGCCAAACTACCCTGAGAACGCCCGATCTCGTCCGATCTCGGAAGCTAAGCAGGGTCGGGCCTGGTTAGTACTTGGATGGGAGACCGCCTGGGAATACAGGGTGCTGTAAGCTTTTTTTTTTTTTTTTGCACCTCCGTCGCAAAAGTAAACTTTCACAAAATAATTCCAGTTTGCTAGCTACTTGCTAGCAGACAGCCACACGCTAAACTGACAGGATGAGAGCTGAAAATGCTGTCAAAATGCTTTTTCCACCCCAATCTGGGACGAGTGTAATCTTTAAAAGAGTCAACTGTGGGCTTTTTCTTGGCTTACGGCCATACTACCCTGAGAACGCCCGATCTCGTCCGATCTCGGAAGCTAAGCAGGGTCGGGCCTGGTTAGTACTTGGATGGGAGACCGCCTGGGAATACCAGGTGCTGTAAGCTTTTTTTTTTTTTTTTTTTGCACCTCCGTCGCAAAAGTAAACTTTCACAAAATAATTCCAGTTTGCTAGTGTTAGAGTAGACAATATTAAGTATTGTACTCTTTGCGTGTTCAATTAACTGAATGGTGAGATTCTGTTGAAGAAGTTCCTTTGCAAAGGTTTTAATTACCAGAAGCTTCTGGTCCACATAGACAAACCATCCAAGCGATGTCTCTGTTCAAATGTGGTGGCCTCTCTCCAGCTCACATCGTTATTTATTCACAAAAAGGGTTCAGAAAAAGGTCAGCCCACAACACACCTGGTTACAACTGAATACAAGAAAATCCGTTCCCATGGGTATAAATCAGATTAGAAAAAATTCAATAATAATAAGCCTGACTCCCTTCCGACACAGCAAAATCCCCGGAACCTCCCTTTAGATTACGAATGAATAGACAGACCCGTTGCTCTTTCTCATGAAAGTAACACAGATAAGAATATAGGTCTATTCATACAGCCATACTGAGTTAACATAATTATAAACGGCTAAAATATAATTTAAAACTAAAAAACAATGTTAATAACTCATCACTAGCTACTTGCTAGCACACAGCAACACGCTAAACTGACAGGATGAGAGCTGAAAATGCTGTCAAAATGCTTTTTCCACCCCAATCTGGGACGAGTGTAATCTTTAAAAGAGTCAACTGTGGGCTTTTTCTCGGCTTACGGCCATACTACCCTGAGAACGCCCGATCTCGTCCGATCTCGGAAGCTAAGCATGGTCGGGCCTGGTTAGTACTTGGATGGGAGACCGCCTGGGAATACCAGGTGCTGTAAGCATTTTATTTTTTTTTTTGCACCTCCGTCGCAAAAGTAAACTTTCACAAAATAATTCCAGTTTGCTAGCTACTTGCTAGCAGACAGCCACACGCTAAACTGACAGGATGAGAGCTGAAAATGCTGTCAAAATGCTTTTTCCACCCCAAGTTGGGACGAGTGTAATCTTTAAAAGAGTCAACTGTGGGCTTTTTCTCGGCTTACGGCCATACTACCCTGAGAACGCCCGATCTCGTCCGATCTCGGAAGCTAAGCAGGGTCGGGCCTGGTTAGTACTTGGATGGGAGACCGCCTGGGAATACCAGGTGCTGTAAGCTTTTATTTTTTTTTTTTTGCACCTCCGTCGCAAAAGTAAACTTTCACAAAATAATTCCAGTTTGCTAGCTACTTGCTAGCAGACAGCCACACGCTAAACTGACAGGATGAGAGCTGAAAATGCTGTCAAAATGCTTTTTCCACCCCAAGTTGGGACAAGTGTAATCTTTAAAAGAGTCAACTGTGGGCTTTTTCTCGGCTTACGGCCATACTACCCTGAGAACGCCCGATCTCGTCCGATCTCGGAAGCTAAGCAGGGTCGGGCCTGGTTAGTACTTGGATGGGAGACCGCCTGGGAATACCAGGTGCTGTAAGCTTTTTTTTTTTTTTTTTTTTGCACCTCCGTCGCAAAAGTAAACTTTCACAAAATAATTCCAGTTTGCTAGCTACTTGCTAGCAGACAGCAACACGCTAAACTGACAGGATGAGAGCTGAAAATGCTGTCAAAATGCTTTTTCCACCCCAATCTGGGACGAGTGTAATCTTTAAAACAGTCAACTGTGGGCTTTTTCTCGGCTTACGGCCATACTACCCTGAGAACGCCCGATCTCGTCCGATCTCGGAAGCTAAGCAGGGTCGGGCCTGGTTAGTACTTGGATGGGAGACCGCCTGGGAATACCAGGTGCTGTAAGCTTTTTTTTTTTTTTTTTTTTGCACCTCCGTCGCAAAAGTAAACTTTCACAAAATAATTCCAGTTTGCTAGCTACTTGCTAGCAGACAGCAACACGCTAAACTGACAGGATGAGAGCTGAAAATGCTGTCAAAATGCTTTTTCCACCCCAATCTGGGACGAGTGTAATCTTTAAAACAGTCAACTGTGGGCTTTTTCTCGGCTTACGGCCATACTACCCTGAGAACGCCCGATCTCGTCCGATCTCGGAAGCTAAGCAGGGTCGGGCCTGGTTAGTACTTGGATGGGAGACCGCCTGGGAATACCAGGTGCTGTAAGCTTTTTTTTTTTTTTTTTTTGCACCTCCGTCGCAAAAGTAAACTTTCACAAAATAATTCCAGTTTGCTAGCTACTTGCTAGCAGACAGCCACACGCTAAACTGACAGGATGAGAGCTGAAAATGCTGTCAAAATGCTTTTTCCACCCAAAGTTGGGACGAGTGTAATCTTTAAAAGAGTCAACTGTGGGCTTTTTCTCGGCTTACGGCCATACTACCCTGAGAACGCCCGATCTCGTCCGATCTCGGAAGCTAAGCAGGGTCGGGCCTGGTTAGTACTTGGATGGGAGACCGCCTGGGAATACCAGGTGCTGTAAGCTTCTTTTTTTTTTTTTTTTGCACCTCCGTCGCAAAAGTAAACTTTCACAAAATAATTCCAGTTTGCTAGCTACTTGCTAGCAGACAGCCACACGCTAAACTGACAGGATGAGAGCTGAAAATGCTGTCAAAATGCTTTTTCCACCCCAATCTGGGACGAGTGTAATCTTTAAAAGAGTCAACTGTGGGCTTTTTCTCGGCTTACGGCCATACTACCCTGAGAACGCCCGATCTCGTCCGATCTCGGAAGCTAAGCAGGGTCGGGCCTGGTTAGTACTTGGATGGGAGACCGCCTGGGAATACCAGGTGATGTAAGCTTTTTTTTTTTTTTTTTGCACCTCCGTCGCAAAAGTAAACTTTCACAAAATAATTCCAGTTTGCTAGTGTTAGAGTAGACAATATTAAGTATTGTACTCTTTGCGTGTTCAATTAACTGAATGGTGAGATTCTGTTGAAGGAGTTCCTTTGCAAAGATTTTAATTACCAGAAGCTTCTGGTCCACATTGACAAATCATCCAAGCGATCATCTGTTCTGATGTGGCTCCCTCTCTCCAGCTCACATCGTTATTTATTCACAAAAAGGGTTCAGAAAAAGGTCAGCCCACAACACACCTGGTTACAAAAAAATCCGTTCCCATGGATATAAATCAGATTAAAAGAATACAGAAATAATGAGCCTGACTCCCTTGGTGACATAGCCCCGGAAACCTCCCTTTTAGATTACAGAATGAATAGACAGACCCGTTGCTCTTTCTCATGAAAGTAACACAGATAAGAATACAGGTCTATTCATACAGCCATACTGAGTTAACTAAATTATAAACGGCTAAAATATGATTTAAAACTAAAAAACAATGTTAATAACTCATCATTCCCTCATTTGAGCTCTTGAGAGCTCAACACATTAAAACATTTTTTTTTTCAATGGTTGTGTGGTAAAAATAATTATCCTTAAAACATCCCTTTAGCAGAAGAGGAGGTAATTTAGCAATCATATGACATTAAAAAACAATTTGATACATTTAAAAGATTTTTAGTGGAATAAGCATAGCATATGTGAGGCTTAACATAAAATGTTGTTCATTAAAAAGTGTCGCAATATATCGGCAGACGAATATGTGTTCTTTGAAGCCATCTTGTGATGAAGTTCTTTGAAGGTCTCTTTTTTTTTTTTTTTTTTTTTTTTAATGAAAAGAGTGTCGCAATAGTTCGTCTCTTCTTTAAGAATTTGGGGTAGACTACCCAAATTCTTCGATTTGTCACCTGGGATTATTCTGCCCAAAATGTGACTGATCAAAGGAATGATTGCCCAAGAAAAGGCACTTGCTCTTGATCCGTTGACTGATGTCCTCAAACGGCAGCTCCGGAACCGGGCACGGATTCAGCTGACGTGGCTCCAGGTCGGAGGTGATAAGATTGATGCTCCAGTTGATGAGATAGCCGAGCCTGGCACGTCTCCGGAAGCCTTGTAGACCAGATGTGGAATTTTCTCTGTGCAGAGAACTGCACAAGATTTCCTCACCAACCCCCTGGGGCCGTTCTCCTGAGTGCAAAAACTTTTCATTTTTAGTTTCTCATAAACTCACATAAATTTTATTTGGAGGAAAAAACCCTGATAGTTTTTGTTAGTTGGGATTAGTAAATGTTATTTGATTAAGATCCGTAGGTCCTGTGCTGTTGGAACAGGAAAAGATCAATTTTTTGTGACATTAAAATAGAGCCCAGCCCTTGATTGAGTTGAATGACATTCGCTCATTCATTAATATAAGACAGAGCTTATAAATATTTATCTTTCAAATAGGTTTTGTTCAATAATAGGTAATTTTTTTACCATGACTAAATTTGTTCTAAATTTGCATAACTGTGCCTTTCATATCTCTTATTCTCTTCCCAGAATCCCATGACCGGCCGAATCCTGGCATGCTGGGAAAAACTCACATATATTCATATTATCTATACTCTTTTGCAAACACTGGGCTCCAAACATTACATTTTTCAAATGTAATTCTGAGATAAAAGATATAATATAATATAATTACCTTCATTCGGCGAATATGCATTATTGTCCTTGCTTGCTTCAGACTTACTTTGCGATCGATTTCCTCTGATAGATTTCTTCATATTCAAACTGTGAATGATCATTTTCAAACTCATCCTGTCAATTGGAGTGTAGGCCGATACCCCACAACCTTTTTAATTTCGTTTTTAAGTTTGATTTTAATTTTCTAACTCGTCTACATTGGTTAAATTCTTAAACATAAACTCCCTCATTTGACAAAGATCCACTGATTTTTTCAAACACGTCAAGATAAAAGGGAGGACAAAATAAAAACCTCATGACTCAAAAGACGTCATAAATAAGTCAACCCTCTAAAACAGGCTATAAAATAAACAAAAGAGCTACAAAACACTATAAAACTGAGCATAAGCAGATACAACTTAAGACACTAATATATGATGACTTTGGGGCCATAAAAAATAGAGATAACCATATTACTCTAATTCTCCTAGAGTCCCAAAAATTATTTAAACTGCTAATCAACCTCACCTCTTTTACAGATTTAGTGGGGCTGAGGATAAAATCATCTTCAAACTGCTAATCTTTCACATATTAGCGGGGCTCATAAAAAACACAGCACACAAAATATTTCTGGGATTTATAAATCACAGTGCTGTTAAAAAAAAAAATATATATATATCAAACTTAGCCATCAAACTCTTAGTTAGTCTTTTACTTGTTACTACTCATTTTATTCTATTATTTATTTTATAGTATAGCTGCAGCTGGACGAAGTCCAAAAAAGTTCCTCACGGAAAAAATAAAAATATATCATATCATAACATATTAATAAAATTCCCATTGTACCAATTCAGAAACTGATTCTCCCAAAAATATAGGCAAAAATTTAGTAGGCTATAGATTGAAATAAATTTTCTCAATCCCTCATTTCAAATTTACATATGTCGTTTTCAATTTCCTGAAATATCTTGCTATAGATCACAGCTCCCCCCTCAACACATTAAAAATGCCTTGTAATCACCATGTAGCATTTTACTGAATGGATCACATCTCATTCCGACCACCAACTTTCTTTGTCCAGACCCCCAGCAAAAGGCAGGACGGCAGCTGTTGTCAATGTTCAGTCCTGGCCAGCATGGCGGCTGTTGTGGCAGCAATGTTCAGAGCAGGCATTTAGATTTCCTCTGGATGCAAAACAGCCATAGGGGAGAAGTCACTAGAATGAGGCGTATACACAGTCACTGGGCATTGAGGAATTTGAACATCATGTTTTTCTTAGGCACAGGACGAGAAGACTGTTGCTCTGCGGCTTTTGACCTTTGATCTCTGCCACATCCATTCAGACGCTGTCTGCAATGTGGATCCGATGACACACAGTCTTTCTGAGAGCTCACCTGATCAAAAAATGCACATTCGTTGATACAATGCTTTAAAAATGCCAGACTGAGGACATGGGATCATAGCAAGACAGTTCACTCCCTGCTTTCTCAAAAATGTTTCGTAAAAAAAAAAACACAGCCTCTTTATTAATTTCTCTTTTCTTTTTTTTTCAATACCCCTTCAAATAGCTACTAGCCATACAACGTATCAGCAGCTGGGGCGCATCCCGTTCGCAGTTTGTAATCAGTGAAGGCCATCAAACCCTCATCTGCCTTGGAACTCAAACATCAGTTTCTGAAATGACACACTCAGAGAAAAAACAAATATTAAAAATCATTATCAACATGTCAATTTCAAAAACATTCATAACTCCTTACTCAACTATCTTACTTCCAGCCACAGCTATAAAGATGTAGGCATAATTATATCAACTCTCAAACAAAATGCCATTATTTTATCATTACTCTTTATTCATTTGTCCCGAAAAGGGAAAGTTAACAAATTAACCATCGTCATCAATCATTAAAGTGTAAAGATTTATTAGCTCAGTCAAATACTATTACTTATTTTATATTGTTTATCATTCCTCTCTTACCATTTTGACAAAAAAAGAGTCCCATTACGAGGACACATTATGCTCACAGCGCACAGCTCAGCCCCCACCTTTTTTTCTAACCTAGAAACGGGGGAAGGGGGGGGGGGAGGAGGAATCTTAACATTATAAATCGCAAAACCTATTTTATCATATTCCCATTAATAAAACAAACGCCACTATCACAACAGTATCATCTCACACAAAACAACACCAAACTTAGTTAAAATATTAAAAAACAAAAACAAAATCACATTTATCACTCACAATGACAAAAATAGCCCCCACCTTTTTAGAAGCTAGGTCAAATGCATACGCACACACTCTTCAGTCATTATAAAATAATAAAAAAAAATAAAATAAACGGTGTTATTCCTTCAATTCGTTGTCTACAAATCTTATAACATTTAAACCGCAGCTTCGTACGGTAATTTCAATAAACGGGTTAACTTTAAACAAAGCACCCGTAAACAGCTCCAAAAATACTGGAGTCATTTTAACATCAAATTCAGCCTTTTTTCATTACCAACAAAGAAAATACAAAAGTCTGACATACCATTTTGTCCAGCGAAAGCTTTGTATACAATCGATCCATAGTTCGTTTTTTCATTGTTCATCGACGCTTTTATTTTTCGCTGAACCGGAAGCGCATTCAGGACAAACCATTCTGTATCTGGGTCGAAATCGCCTCCATTTTTGTTTGTAGTTTTTGATGTATACATTCGGTTTTAATACAGTGACGTCTCACTTTTAATATTAATAGTTCAATATGTTAACACATATGGCCACACACAGACAGACATAAGAATTACGTGACCTCTCGTTTATACACAGCGGTTACCCAATCCCGCTGAGCTAAACTGTTCTCCATACATTGCAAAATTTCTGCAAGGCGCTCATTTTCAAAATAAAATGTCACGTACCATCGAATTTAACTGTAGAACAAAAGGTATTCATACGGAAATCCTGACCCCAAAACTACAAAAGTAGGAGCGCCATAACTCCAAATAAAATCTTTCACGTAATCTCTCGATTGCAAATACAGTGATACAAAAATCCAATCATCGCTGTAATCAACCTGGACCCCTTTCTGTTCAATTTCAAACAGGCGCTTTTTCAAATAAAAGACATATTACGTGTTTAGGACGTTTTCACACCAAGAGCCATGAACAATTATGTTACTTAGTCCTCAAATCCGGCCAAAACTGCTTAAAAAACAGAAGCGCGTACCATAATCTTCGCGATACTTAGTAACCAAGAAGGACTTGTTACGTCATCCGGCAAACCCTTTTATATATTATGGTCTAAGGATTCTTCATAGCGTTGACGAAAAACAAAACAAATCAAAAAATTAACCGCTATTTCTTCCTGTACAAAAAAGCTTCATCACTTCGAGTCTGCATTACGTCACCTTCAAATGCACCACTCCACGACGTGTTTAGTTCAATATCGTCGGAATTATCACAACTCACAATAGAACGACATCAAACTACACTCGTTCACACAGATCTCTTTTAAAATTTAGACAATTTTCAAGACGAAAAAACCAGCTGCAGCGGACCAGACAGACAAAACTTCTTCTACGTGGATAAAGATCTCCACTTATCGTACTTTATTTATTTAGGCCTAGAAGTTCCGCCCGTCTTTGAACGCCGCAGTCTGTTCCACGTCAAAATAACACCTTCCGTTTGGTTCAACGGAGGAGACCATTCGTTATAATTCAGCGTCGGCGGTCACCATTTGTTAGAGTAGACAATATTAAGTATTGTACTCTTTGCGTGTTCAATTAACTGAATGGTGAGATTCTGTTGAAGGAGTTCCTTTGCAAAGATTTTAATTACCAGAAGCTTCTGGTCCACATTGACAAATCATCCAAGCGATCATCTGTTCTGATGTGGCTCCCTCTCTCCAGCTCACATCGTTATTTATTCACAAAAAGGGTTCAGAAAAAGGTCAGCCCACAACACACCTGGTTACAAAAAAATCCGTTCCCATGGATATAAATCAGATTAAAAGAATACAGAAATAATGAGCCTGACTCCCTTGGTGACATAGCCCCGGAAACCTCCCTTTTAGATTACAGAATGAATAGACAGACCCGTTGCTCTTTCTCATGAAAGTAACACAGATAAGAATACAGGTCTATTCATACAGCCATACTGAGTTAACTAAATTATAAACGGCTAAAATATGATTTAAAACTAAAAAACAATGTTAATAACTCATCACTAGCTACTTGCTAGCAGACAGCCACACGCTAAACTGACAGGATGAGAGCTGAAAATGCTGTCAAAATGCTTTTTCCACCCCAAGTTGGGACGAGTGTAATCTTTAAAAGAGTCAACTGTGGGCTTTTTCTCGGCTTACGGCCATACTACCCTGAGAACGCCCGATCTCGTCCGATCTCGGAAGCTAAGCAGGGTCGGGCCTGGTTAGTACTTGGATGGGAGACCGCCTGGGAATACCAGGTGCTGTAAGCTTTTTTTTTTTTTTTTTTGCACCTCCATCGCAAACGTAAACTTTTACACAAATACCTCAAGTACACTCGCAACTTGCTAGCAGACAGACGCAGTGTAAAACTGACAGGATGAGATCTGAAAATGCTGTCAAAATGTTTTTTCCCCCCCAATTTGGGACGAGTGTAACCTTTAAAAGAGTCAACTGTGAGCTTTTTCTCGGCTTACGGCCATACTACCCTGAGAACGCCCAGGTGTGGTTGATTGGTCACAGCTGAGTTGATTGTTCCGTTTTGTGTCAGTGGAGCTGTGTGCTCCTTATTATGTGGTTTAGTGTTCTTTCTTTGTCTGTTTTTGAATTTGTTTTGTTTATTTGTGTTAGTTTTCAGATTCTACTCCTCCCAGCTTTCTTGGCTGTGGAGGAGGGTTTCTTTTTTCCCCCTGAGCGGTTTTGCTTTGTTTGAACTTAGAATATGGATGTGACATTTGCTGGGCCCAGCACGTCTGGAATGGAGAACGGAAGTTTTGCTGGCAGGAAGGCTGGCGGTGATGTAGGTGTGGATAAAAATCAAGGTAATATGAGTGTGACAAATAAGCGAAAGGTGAGTTTTGATAAAGAATTGACAGTGTTTTTGGAACTCGAGGGTGGTGTAGGTCTGTCTCCGCTGGCCCTACTAAGGGCTACTAAAGAAGTCTGTGGTACGATTCTGGCCTGTCGGATGATTACGAAAGAGAGATTCGAAATGACTGTGGCATCCCGGGCGGCTAAAGAAAAATTACTCGATGGGTTTAGGATCGGGGATACTAGGGTTCATGGGAGGGATATTAGTGTTGACGAACTTGTTGTCTCTTTCATGGGCCTGCCAGCCTATATTGAGGATGAGGAAATTCTGCAGAAGCTCCTCGACTGGGGTGTTTTGGCCGTGTCCGAGGTGAGGAGACGAATGTGGCCAGGGACAAACATCGCTGACGGAACGAGGTTCGTTAAGGTCCGATTTACTGACCAGGTGCGTTCTCTACCGTATTCTGTAAGGTTTAACACTGCGGGGGGGCCTGAATATTTTAGGGTCATTCATGACAGGCAAGTGAAGGTGTGCAGGGGGTGTCTCCAGCCTGACCATGTGTTGCGTGAATGCCCGGATTTTTGCTGCAGACGGTGTGGGGCCCAAGGCCATTATGCGCGTGAGTGTGCAGAGCCCAGGGCCGCTAAATGTAAGTACTGTCATCAGTCCCCCTCTGTATGTGGGTGCTCTGGCCACCCCGCCTCTGACCCAGAGGAAGTGGGTGGGAGTCCCCCACCTACGGCTGACGTAGAGCACGGCCCTGGATCGAGGGAGGTCCTGTTTGATCAGGATGCGGAACCGGGTATACCTGACCCGGTGGCATTGGCGCCTGTGGTGGGGGGGGGCTGGTGAAATGTCTCACAGTCCTGCCCCCGAGCAGGGGGGGGGGGGGGGGCAGTATCCTGCCCAACCTCTAATGTCGTGGTGGCGGAGGCTGGACCGGGGAGGGGGATGGGTGTGGATCTGGTTTCACACCTTACCCCTGAAGCGGGGGAGATGGTACGAAAGTCAGGCCAGACTCCTAAGTCTCAGCGCTCGAGGGCGGGCAGCAGGGGTCGGGCGCCGCTTAGGCAGCCACTGCCTAAGAGTAGTGACAGGTCTAGATCACTGACCGGGAGGGGCGGGTCGAAACATGTCGACGAGTACTGTGAGTCCCAGCCTGGTAGTGATCGGCGGTCGGGGCTGCAAGGTGAAGATCCCGTTTCATGCGGCACTGCCCGTTCTGAGTCTGCCACTGTAAATGCCACAACTGTTCCCATGGGTGTCATTTCCCAAGGGAATGAGGTTGCTCCGACAAAAATTAATAAGAAGTGTAAACGGTAGTCTGGTGTCAGGTTGATGGATCAACTTCCCTTTTTCTCTTTCAAAATGACGTTTTCCCTAGTCTCCATTAATGCTCGGAGCTTGAGGAATGGGGTAAAGATGCACAGTGTGTTTCACAACACCACCTGGGACGTGCTGTGCATCCAGGAGACGTGGTGGGAGGCGGAGCATCTTCGCATAGTAGAGGCTATGAACATTGGTGACTTGTACTGTGCTTTGGGCTCTGCAAACTCCCGTGGTGTGGCTGTCTTAGTCAAGCCGGGTGTTTTTGGCGTGTCTTCTTTAGTGCATGAGGACCCACATGGTCGTTTTATCGTGATTGATTTGCAGCGTGGCTCCACTAAATTCCGCCTTATAAATATCTACGCGCCTAATGAGGAGATGGAGAGGAAAACCTTCTTCAGTTCTGTTTTCCCTTATGTTACAGATTTCTCTATTTTGATCGGTGACTTTAATATCGCTCTGTCAAAAATCGATCTCGGTCCGAACAACACCTTTAAGAATGATGTCAGTAGAGGCTATTTAATTGATGCTGCAGTGGCTGCTGATCTGTCCGAAGTCTGGAGAGGTCTTAACCCCCTAAAAAGGGATTATTCCCGGCGTCAGGTGGTGCGGGGGGTCCTCCTCCAGTCTCGGATAGATCTGTGCTATGTTTCAAGTGCTTTATGGAAGTATATTGGGGGTAGCTCCTATGCATGTGTGGGCTGGAGCGATCACTCCCTCTTTTCTGTTACCCTTGACTTCCTGGGTGGTAAGAGGAATGGGGGGGTCTGGGTTTTTAATAATATGCTGCTTGCCGACCCCGCCTTTGTAAATAGGATGGAGCACTTTTTTGATTGTCTGGATGGTGAAATGGAAATGTGTGATTCTTTGGTTGATTGGTGGGAACAGGCAAAGTTTAGAATTAAAAAGCTGTGCCTCCGTTATAGTAAGCAGAGGAGGTGGGAGGAGTCCATCAGGGAACGAACTGTCCGGAGCAAACTCCAAGGACTTGCCGCTACCTCTGGTATAGGTCCGGTAGACCCTGAGTATCTGGAACTGCAGGAGGAGCTCAGGAACATACAGGTTAGTCGGGCTAGGGGGGCGGCACTTAGATCCAAGGCCCAGTATGCGGTAGAGGGGGAGCGCTCCACAGCTTTCTTTTTTGGCTTGGAAAAGTCCAGGCAGAGCAAGCTATATTTGGACGGCCTGTTGGACGAATCAGGTAAACTTCATAGTGATTTGGATGAAATTCTGGATATTGTAGGTAGGTTTTATTCCGATTTATTTGATGGTGAAAGGATCAACGAAGTAAGCTGTAGTAAGGCACTAGGTGCGCTTGATGTGTCTCTTAGCTCTAGTGACGCTGACAGCTGTGACCTGCCTATTTCCTTAGTAGAGGTTTTAGCAGCAATTAGGGGTCTCAATGCCTGTAAAAGTCCAGGAGAGGATGGTTTGAGTGCAGAGTTTTATAGTGCTTTTGCTCACAGGTTAGCCCCGATTCTTCATACTCTCTTTGGCGATTTTGAGAGAGAGGGTCGAGTTTCGGACTCCTTTTCTCTGAGCATTGTGACTTTGGTTTTTAAGAAGGGTGATAAGCGGTGCCTGGCCAATTACAGACCAATAAGTCTTCTTAACACTGATTACAAAATATTGGCAAAAGTATTGGCGCATAGGTTGAAAGGTGTGATTGGTAAAGTGGTTGCAGGTACACAGGCATATTGTGTCCCGGGGCGGGACATTTCTGACACAATACTCTCCTTAAAGTATTTGTTGAAGGAGATGCATGTCTCTGGTGGGATTCACGTTTCAGTGGATTTCAGTAAAGCATTTGATAGAGTCGAGCATTGTTTTCTTTACCGCGTTTTGGAGAAATTTGGTTTTAAAAATGGTTTTGTAAACTGGATTAAGCTTTTGTATTCCAGTGCGGTTAGCCGTGTAAAATGTAATGGACTCCTGTCGGATAGCTTCCCTTTGCGGAGGTCGGTAAGGCAGGGGTGTCCTTTGAGTGCACTTCTCTATAGCATAGTGGCCGAGCCTTTGGCCGCTATGCTCAAGAGGGACGGGGCTGTGCATGGAATCGTGAGTCCATCTGGTAGGGAATATAAGATTTTTCAATATGCGGATGATACCAATTTGGTTTTGCGCGATGTGGGGAGCCTCAATGTGGCTCTCCACATCCTAAATGTCTATTGCCTTGCCTCAGGAGCAAAGATCAATTTTGATAAGACGTCTGTGTCCTACTGCGGAGGCATTGTGGCCCCACCGAATGTTTGGGGCGTCAGGGACGCAGGGGATTCTTACAGGGTTCTTGGTGTGCCCTTGGGTAGGGATGAGGTGACCTGTCGTGATTGTTTGTGGGCTGGCCTGTATAGTAGTGTGTGTACCCGAATGAATCTATGGAAAACGCGTGGTCTTCACTTGAAAGGTAGGGTGTTGGTTGTTAATGCACTGTGTTTGTCTAAGCTAGTTCATGCTCTTACTGTGTATGACTTGCCGGGGGTGTTTGCAAATAAATTTAGCGTTGCTGTCAGTAAATTTATCTGGCGGCGAGAGAGTGCACCTGTGGCACATAATGTTTTGGTTGGTCAGTATGATCGGGGAGGGCTTAAACTGATCGACTTGGTGGTTAGGAAGCATGCTCTGCGTCTCAAATTGATTAAAAAGTTCCTCGACACCAGATTCGATGCGGCGTGGAAGGACTTTTTTGCATCGCAGGTTGAAAAGTTGGGTGAGTATGGTGTTTATAATTTGTGTATGCTTCCCCAGAGGACTGCCCTGGATCTGGTCCCGCCTTTTGAGAGGGAAGTGTTCGAGGCGTGGGCTAGACTTCGGCCGTTTGTAGTGGCGGCCCCTTGCTCCTTGTGGCAGCTAGGGCAAATGCCTTTACGTTTTAATCCTGACATGCTCTCTGATCCTCCTGGGAGGAGGGAGAGCATGTTCAGCGGGTTTTTTGAAAGGGCAGGTATAAAACGGGTTGGGCAGTTGTTAGATTTTGAAGGTGGGGTCGAT
The DNA here is from genome assembly GCF_054856555.1 of Leptonotus elevatus. Lineage (NCBI taxonomy): Eukaryota > Metazoa > Chordata > Actinopteri > Syngnathiformes > Syngnathidae > Leptonotus > Leptonotus elevatus. The sequence goes on along the minus strand of NC_141239.1, from coordinate 48,928,729 downwards.
GTGGATTTTATCAGGGGTAGTTTTAGTAGGGCGGGTCTTAGGTTTAGGAGGACCGAAGTGGTGAGAAAGGTGAGTTATATACAGGTGTGTATCTTGAGAAGGTGGGGCACACTCTATGAGAGAGCACAGCCAGTACAGGAAGCATATGAGGGAGGGATTGGCGGTGAGTCGCCCCTTATTTTCGTTTGGGTTAAGGGGGAGAGGTTGATGGGATTGGCAGAGACACCGACTCGTGCTTTATATCGCTTGCTGTTGACCCAGGTAGTTAGGCGCCCCACTGCTGAACATAGGTGGTCACAAACATTCCCTGAGCGAGATACTGCGTCAATTTGGGCAAATGTTTATAATTGGTATACCCCACCCCAAGTTAGTAATTTTGCTTTTAAATTGAGACATCGACTCGTTTTTACATGTCTTATGTTGCACAGCATTCAACCTGACAGGTTTAGTCGGAATTGTCCAGTGTGCGGTGGAGTTCCAGAAGATTTGCTCCACCTCATGTTCCGGTGTCCGGTGGTGCGGTGCTTCTGGACCCGGCTGCAGGACCTCCTCGTCAGGAGATTGGGACTGAGACTCCCACCACCGGCGGTCGATGTGGAGGACATGGACGAGCCCTGGTTCCTGTTTTTCGGGCCCATCTGTCGGGATGTCCGGAGAGCTGATTCGACTGACAGAATCAACTGGGAGGCTCTTCATCTATGCCTGTCCTTCGGGAGATATACTGTTTACATGGTGCGAAACATACACCTCTATGACGCCAGGACTGCTGACCACTGGGCTGTCTTTGCGAGACTTTTGGCAGCCCATATCCGCCATCTCCATGCTGTCAGAGAGCACGAGTTTGTCAACATTTTTTTCCAACGTAATGATTTATTTTCTTTGGATACATGTGGACACCCCAAGCTGAACATTTGAGGACTTCCCGCCCTCTGGTGGTTTGCCCCCAAACCTCGGCGAATTTCCCCAGTCATTATTATAACATTTAGTTTTGGTTACCTTTTGATGTTTTTAAATTGTGCCTAATTTGACAATGTTTTTGGTGGGATTGAAAATGAGTGTATTATTTCTGTGTTGAATTTTTATAATAAAAAAGAAAAAAAAAGAAGAAAAAAAAAAAAAGAACGCCCGATCTCGGAAGCTAAGCAGGGTCGGGCCTGGTTAGTACTTGGATGGGAGACCGCCTGGGAATACCAGGTGCTGTAAGCTTTTTTTTTTTTTTTTTTTGCACCTCCGTCGCAAAAGTAAACTTTCACAAAATAATTCCAGTTTGCTAGCTACTTGCTAGCAGACAGCCACACGCTAAACTGACAGGATGAGAGCTGAAAATGCTGTCAAAATGCTTTTTCCACCCCAAGTTGGGACGAGTGTAATCTTTAAAAGAGTCAACTGTGGGCTTTTTCTCGGCTTACGGCCATACTACCCTCAGAACGCCCGATCTCGTCCGATCTCGGAAGCTAAGCAGGGTCGGGCCTGGTTAGTACTTGGATGGGAGACCGCCTGGGAATACAGGGTGCTGTAAGCTTTTTTTTTTTTTTTTTTGCACCTCCGTCGCAAAAGTAAACTTTCACAAAATAATTCCAGTTTGCTAGCTACTTGCTAGCAGACAGCCACACGCTAAACTGACAGGATGAGAGCTGAAAATGCTGTCAAAATGCTTTTTCCACCCCAATCTGGGACGAGTGTAATCTTTAAAAGAGTCAACTGTGGGCTTTTTCTCGGCTTACGGCCATACTACCCTGAGAACGCCCGATCTCGTCCGATCTCGGAAGCTAAGCAGGGTCGGGCCTGGTTAGTACTTGGATGGGAGACCGCCTGGGAATACCAGGTGCTGTAAGCTTTTTTTTTTTTTTTTTTTGCACCTCCGTCGCAAAAGTAAACTTTCACAAAATAATTCCAGTTTGCTAGCTACTTGCTAGCAGACAGCCACACGCTAAACTGACAGGATGAGAGCTGAAAATGCTGTCAAAATGCTTTTTCCACCCCAAGTTGGGACGAGTGTAATCTTTAAAAGAGTCAACTGTGGGCTTTTTCTCGGCTTACGGCCATACTACCCTGAGAACGCCCGATCTCGTCCGATCTCGGAAGCTAAGCAGGGTCGGGCCTGGTTAGTACTTGGATGGGAGACCGCCTGGGAATACCAGGTGCTGTAAGCTTTTTTTTTTTTTTTTTGCACCTCCGTCGCAAAAGTAAACTTTCACAAAATAATTCCAGTTTGCTAGCTACTTGCTAGCAGACAGCCACACGCTAAACTGACAGGATGAGAGCTGAAAATTCTGTCAAAATGCTTTCTCCACCCCAATCTGGGACGAGTGTAATCTTTAAAAGAGTCAACTGTGGGCTTTTTCTAGGTTTACGGCCATACTACCCTGAGAACGCCCGATCTCGTCCGATCTCGGAAGCTAAGCAGGGTCGGGCCTGGTTAGTACTTGGATGGGAGACCGCCTGGGAATACCAGGTGCTGTAAGCTTTTTTTTTTTTTTTTTTTGCACCTCCGTCGCAAAAGTAAACTTTCACAAAATAATTCCAGTTTGCTAGCTACTTGCTAGCAGACAGCCACACGCTAAACTGACAGGATGAGAGCTGAAAATGCTGTCAAAATGCTTTTTCCACCCCAAGTTGGGACGAGTGTAATCTTTAAAAGAGTCAAGTGTGGGCTTTTTCTCGGCTTACGGCCATACTACCCTGAGCACGCCCGATCTCGTCCGATCTCGGAAGCTAAGCAGGGTCGGGCCTGGTTAGTACTTGGATGGGAGACCGCCTGGGAATACCAGGTGCTGTAAGCTTTTTTTTTTTTTTTTGCACCTCCGTCGCAAAAGTAAACTTTCACAAAATAATTCCAGTTTGCTAGCTACTTGCTAGCAGACAGCCACACGCTAAACTGACAGGATGAGAGCTGAAAATTCTGTCAAAATGCTTTCTCCACCCCAATCTGGGACGAGTGTAATCTTTAAAAGAGTCAACTGTGGGCTTTTTCTAGGTTTACGGCCATACTACCCTGAGAACGCCCGATCTCGTCCGATCTCGGAAGCTAAGCAGGGTCGGGCCTGGTTAGTACTTGGATGGGAGACCGCCTGGGAATACCAGGTGCTGTAAGCTTTTTTTTTTTTTTTTTTGCACCTCCGTCGCAAAAGTAAACTTTCACAAAATAATTCCAGTTTGCTAGCTACTTGTTAGCAGACAGCAACACGCTAAACTGACAGGATGAGAGCTGAAAATGCTGTCAAAATGCTTTTTCCACCCCAATCTGGGACGAGTGTAATCTTTAAAAGAGTCAACTGTGGGCTTTTTCTCGGCTTACGGCCAAACTACCCTGAGAACGCCCGATCTAGTCCGATCTCGGAAGCTAAGCAGGGTCGGGCCTGGTTAGTACTTGGATGGGAGACCGCCTGGGAATACAGGGTGCTGTAAGCTTTTTTTTTTTTTTTTTGCACCTCCGTCGCAAAAGTAAACTTTCACAAAATAATTCCAGTTTGCTAGCTACTTGCTAGCAGACAGCCACACGCTAAACTGACAGGATGAGAGCTGAAAATGCTGTCAAAATGCTTTTTCCACCCCAAGTTGGGACGAGTGTAATCTTTAAAAGAGTCAACTGTGGGCTTTTTCTTGGCTTACGGCCATACTACCCTGAGAACGCCCGATCTCGTCCGATCTCGGAAGCTAAGCAGGGTCGGGCCTGGTTAGTACTTGGATGGGAGACCGCCTGGGAATACCAGGTGCTGTAAGCTTTTTTTTTTTTTTTTTGCACCTCCGTCGCAAAAGTAAACTTTCACAAAATAATTCCAGTTTGCTAGCTACTTGCTAGCAGACAGCCACACGCTAAACTGACAGGATGAGAGCTGAAAATTCTGTCAAAATGCTTTCTCCACCCCAATCTGGGACGAGTGTAATCTTTAAAAGAGTCAACTGTGGGCTTTTTCTCGGTTTACGGCCATACTACCCTGAGAACGCCCGATCTCGTCCGATCTCGGAAGCTAAGCAGGGTCGGGCCTGGTTAGTACTTGGATGGGAGACCGCCTGGGAATACCAGGTGCTGTAAGCTTTTTTTTTTTTTTTTTTGCACCTCCGTCGCAAAAGTAAACTTTCACAAAATAATTCCAGTTTGCTAGCTACTTGCTAGCAGACAGCCACACGCTAAACTGACAGGATGAGAGCTGAAAATGCTGTCAAAATGCTTTTTCCACCCCAAGTTGGGACGAGTGTAATCTTTAAAAGAGTCAACTGTGGGCTTTTTCTCGGCTTACGGCCATACTACCCTGAGAACGCCCGATCTCGTCCGATCTCGGAAGCTAAGCAGGGTCGGGCCTGGTTAGTACTTGGATGGGAGACCGCCTGGGAATACCAGGTGCTGTAAGCTTTTTTTTTCTTTTTTTTTGCACCTCCGTCGCAAAAGTAAACTTTCACAAAATAATTCCAGTTTGCTAGCTACTTGCTAGCAGACAGCCACACGCTAAACTGACAGGATGAGAGCTGAAAATGCTGTCAAAATGCTTTTTCCACCCCAAGTTGGGACGAGTGTAATCTTTAAAAGAGTCAACTGTGGGCTTTTTCTCGGCTTACGGCCATACTACCCTGAGAACGCCCGATCTCGTCCGATCTCGGAAGCTAAGCAGGGTCGGGCCTGGTTAGTACTTGGATGGGAGACCGCCTGGGAATACCAGGTGCTGTAAGCTTTTTTTGTTTTTTTTTTGCACCTCCGTCGCAAAAGTAAACTTTCACAAAATAATTCCAGTTTGCTAGCTACTTGCTAGCAGACAGCAACACGCTAAACTGACAGGATGAGAGCTGAAAATGCTGTCAAAATGCTTTTTCCACCCCAATCTGGGACGAGTGTAATCTTTAAAAGAGTCAACTGTGGGCTTTTTCTCGGCTTACGGCCAAACTACCCTGAGAATGCCCGATCTCGTCCGATCTCGGAAGCTAAGCAGGGTCGGGCCTGGTTAGTACTTGGATGGGAGACCGCCTGGGAATACCAGGTGCTGTAAGCTTTTTTTTTTTTTTTTTTGCACCTCCGTCGCAAAAGTAAACTTTCACAAAATAATTCCAGTTTGCTAGCTACTTGCTAGCAGACAGCCACACGCTAAACTGACAGGATGAAAGCTGAAAATGCTGTCAAAATGCTTTTTCCACCCCAAGTTGGGACGAGTGTAATCTTTAAAAGAGTCAACTGTGGGCTTTTTCTCGGCTTACGGCCATACTACCCTGAGAACGCCCGATCTCGTCCGATCTCGGAAGCTAAGCAGGGTCGGGCCTGGTTAGTACTTGGATGGGAGACCGCCTGGGAATACCAGGTGCTGTAAGCTTTTTTTTTTTTTTTTTTGCACCTCCGTCGCAAAAGTAAACTTTCACAAAATAATTCCAGTTTGCTAGCTACTTGCTAGCAGACAGCCACACGCTAAACTGACAGGATGAGAGCTGAAAATGCTGTCAAAATGCTTTTTCCACCCCAATCTGGGACGAGTGTAATCTTTAAAAGAGTCAACTGTGGGCTTTTTCTCGGCTTACGGCCATACTACCCTGAGAACGCCCGATCTCGTCTGATCTCGGAAGCTAAGCAGGGTCGGGCCTGGTTAGTACTTGGATGGGAGACCGCCTGGGAATACCAGGTGCTGTAAGCTTTTTTTGTTTTTTTTTTGCACCTCCGTCGCAAAAGTAAACTTTCACAAAATAATTCCAGTTTGCTAGCTACTTGCTAGCAGACAGCAACACGCTAAACTGACAGGATGAGAGCTGAAAATGCTGTCAAAATGCTTTTTCCACCCCAATCTGGGACGAGTGTAATCTTTAAAAGAGTCAACTGTGGGCTTTTTCTCGGCTTACGGCCAAACTACCCTGAGAATGCCCGATCTCGTCCGATCTCGGAAGCTAAGCAGGGTCGGGCCTGGTTAGTACTTGGATGGGAGACCGCCTGGGAATACCAGGTGCTGTAAGCTTTTTTTTTTTTTTTTTTGCACCTCCGTCGCAAAAGTAAACTTTCACAAAATAATTCCAGTTTGCTAGCTACTTGCTAGCAGACAGCCACACGCTAAACTGACAGGATGAAAGCTGAAAATGCTGTCAAAATGCTTTTTCCACCCCAAGTTGGGACGAGTGTAATCTTTAAAAGAGTCAACTGTGGGCTTTTTCTCGGCTTATGGCCATACTACCCTCAGAACGCCCGATCTCGTCCGATCTCGGAAGCTAAGCAGGGTCGGTCCTGGTTAGTACTTGGATGGGAGACCGCCTGGGAATACAGGGTGCTGTAAGCTTTTTTTTTTTTTTTTTGCACCTCCGTCGCAAAAGTAAACTTTCACAAAATAATTCCAGTTTGCTAGCTACTTGCTAGCAGACAGCCACACGCTAAACTGACAGGATGAGAGCTGAAAATGCTGTCAAAATGCTTTTTCCACCCCAAGTTGGGACGAGTGTAATCTTTAAAAGAGTCAACTGTGGGCTTTTTCTCGGCTTACGGCCATACTACCCTGAGAACGCCCGATCTCGTCCGATCTCGGAAGCTAAGCAGGGTCGGGCCTGGTTAGTACTTGGATGGGAGACCGCCTGGGAATACCAGGTGCTGTAAGCTTTTTTTTTTTTTTTTTTGCACCTCCGTCGCAAAAGTAAACTTTCACAAAATAATTCCAGTTTGCTAGCTACTTGCTAGCAGACAGCCACACGCTAAACTGACAGGATGAGAGCTGAAAATGCTGTCAAAATGCTTTTTCCACCCCAATCTGGGACGAGTGTAATCTTTAAAAGAGTCAACTGTGGGCTTTTTCTCGGCTTACGGCCATACTACCCTGAGAACGCCCGATCTCGTCCGATCTCGGAAGCTAAGCAGGGTCGGGCCTGGTTAGTACTTGGATGGGAGACCGCCTGGGAATACCAGGTGCTGTAAGCTTTTTTTGTTTTTTTTTTGCACCTCCGTCGCAAAAGTAAACTTTCACAAAATAATTCCAGTTTGCTAGCTACTTGCTAGCAGACAGCCACACGCTAAACTGACAGGATGAGAGCTGAAAATGCTGTCAAAATGCTTTTTCCACCTAAAGTTGGGACGAGTGTAATCTTTAAAAGAGTCAACTGTGGGCTTTTTCTCGGCTTACGGCCATACTACCCTGAGAACGCCCGATCTCGTCCGATCTCGGAAGCTAAGCAGGGTCGGGCCTGGTTAGTACTTGGATGGGAGACCGCCTGGGAATACCAGGTGCTGTAAGCTTTTTTTTTTTTTTTTTTGCACCTCCGTCGCAAAAGTAAACTTTCACAAAATAATTCCAGTTTGCTAGCTACTTGCTAGCAGACAGCCACACGCTAAACTGACAGGATGAGAGCTGAAAATGCTGTCAAAATGCTTTTTCCACCCCAAGTTGGGACGAGTGTAATCTTTAAAAGAGTCAACTGTGGGCTTTTTCTCGGCTTACGGCCATACTACCCTGAGAACGCCCGATCTCGTCCGATCTCGGAAGCTAAGCAGGGTCGGGCCTGGTTAGTACTTGGATGGGAGACCGCCTGGGAATACCAGGTGCTGTAAGCTTTTTTTTTTTTTTTTTGCACCTCCGTCGCAAAAGTAAACTTTCACAAAATAATTCCAGTTTGCTAGCTACTTGCTAGCAGACAGCCACACGCTAAACTGACAGGATGAGAGCTGAAAATGCTGTCAAAATGCTTTTTCCACCCCAAGTTGGGACGAGTGTAATCTTTAAAAGAGTCAACTGTGGGCTTTTTCTCGGCTTACGGCCATACTACCCTGAGAACGCCCGATCTCGTCCGATCTCGGAAGCTAAGCAGGGTCGGGCCTGGTTAGTACTTGGATGGGAGACCGCCTGGGAATACCAGGTGCTGTAAGCTTTTTTTTTTTGCACCTCCGTCGCAAAAGTAAACTTTCACAAAATAATTCCAGTTTGCTAGCTACTTGCTAGCAGACAGCCACACGCTAAACTGACAGGATGAGAGCTGAAAATGCTGTCAAAATGCTTTTTCTACCCCAAGTTGGGACGAGTGTAATCTTTAAAAGAGTCAACTGTGGGCTTTTTCTCGGCTTACGGCCATACTACCCTGAGAACGCCCGATCTCGCCCGATCTCGTCCGATCTCGGAAGCTAAGCAGGGTCGGGCCTGGTTAGTACTTGGATGGGAGACCGCCTGGGAATACCAGGTGCTGTAAGCTTTTTTTTTTTTTTTTTTGCACCTCCGTCGCAAAAGTAAACTTTCACAAAATAATTCCAGTTTGCTAGCTACTTGCTAGCAGACAGCCACACGCTAAACTGACAGGATGAGAGCTGAAAATGCTGTCAAAATGCTTTTTCCACCCCAAGTTGGGACGAGTGTAATCTTTAAAAGAGTCAACTGTGGGCTTTTTCTCGGCTTACGGCCATACTACCCTGAGAACGCCCGATCTCGTCCGATCTCGGAAGCTAAGCAGGGTCGGGCCTGGTTAGTACTTGGATGGGAGACCGCCTGGGAATACCAGGTGCTGTAAGCTATTTTTTTGTTTTTTTTTTGCACCTCCGTCGCAAAAGTAAACTTTCACAAAATAATTCCAGTTTGCTAGCTACTTGCTAGCAGACAGCCACACGCTAAACTGACAGGATGAGAGCTGAAAATGCTGTCAAAATGCTTTTTCCACCCCAAGTTGGGACGAGTGTAATCTTTAAAAGAGTCAACTGTGGGCTTTTTCTCGGCTTACGGCCATACTACCCTGAGAACGCCCGATCTCGTCCGATCTCGGAAGCTAAGCAGGGTCGGGCCTGGTTAGTACTTGGATGGGAGACCGCCTGGGAATACCAGGTGCTGTAAGCTTTTTTTTTTTTTTTTTGCACCTCCGTCGCAAAAGTAAACTTTCACAAAATAATTCCAGTTTGCTAGCTACTTGCTAGCAGACAGCCACACGCTAAACTGACAGGATGAGAGCTGAAAATTCTGTCAAAATGCTTTCTCCACCCCAATCTGGGACGAGTGTAATCTTTAAAAGAGTCAACTGTGGGCTTTTTCTAGGTTTACGGCCATACTACCCTGAGAACGCCCGATCTCGTCCGATCTCGGAAGCTAAGCAGGGTCGGGCCTGGTTAGTACTTGGATGGGAGACCGCCTGGGAATACCAGGTGCTGTAAGCTTTTTTTTTTTTTTTTTTTGCACCTCCGTCGCAAAAGTAAACTTTCACAAAATAATTCCAGTTTGCTAGCTACTTGCTAGCAGACAGCCACACGCTAAACTGACAGGATGAGAGCTGAAAATGCTGTCAAAATGCTTTTTCCACCCCAATCTGGGACGAGTGTAATCTTTAAAAGAGTCAACTGTGGGCTTTTTCTCGGCTTACGGCCATACTACCCTGAGAACGCCCGATCTCGTCCGATCTCGGAAGCTAAGCAGGGTCGGGCCTGGTTAGTACTTGGATGGGAGACCGCCTGGGAATACCAGGTGCTGTAAGCTTTTTTTTTTTTTTTTTGCACCTCCGTCGCAAAAGTAAACTTTCACAAAATAATTCCAGTTTGCTAGCTACTTGCTATTAGACAGCCACACGCTAAACTGACAGGATGAGAGCTGAAAATGCTGTCAAAATGCTTTTTCCACCCCAAGTTGGGACGAGTGTAATCTTTAAAAGAGTCAACTGTGGGCTTTTTCTCGGCTTACGGCCATACTACCCTGAGAACGCCCGATCTCGTCCGATCTCGGAAGCTAAGCAGGGTCGGGCCTGGTTAGTACTTGGATGGGAGACCGCCTGGGAATACCAGGTGCTGTAAGCTTTTTTTTTTTTTTTTTTGCACCTCCGTCGCAAAAGTAAACTTTCACAAAATAATTCCAGTTTGCTAGCTACTTGCTAGCAGACAGCCACACGCTAAACTGACAGGATGAGAGCTGAAAATGCTGTCAAAATGCTTTTTCCACCCCAAGTTGGGACGAGTGTAATCTTTAAAAGAGTCAACTGTGGGCTTTTTCTCGGCTTACGGCCATACTACCCTGAGAACGCCCGATCTCGTCCGATCTCGGAAGCTAAGCAGGGTCGGGCCTGGTTAGTACTTGGATGGGAGACCGCCTGGGAATACCAGGTGCTGTAAGCTTTTTTTTTTTTTTTTTTGCACCTCCGTCGCAAAAGTAAACTTTCACAAAATAATTCCAGTTTGCTAGCTACTTGCTAGCAGACAGCCACACGCTAAACTGACAGGATGAAAGCTGAAAATGCTGTCAAAATGCTTTTTCCACCCCAAGTTGGGACGAGTGTAATCTTTAAAAGAGTCAACTGTGGGCTTTTTCTCGGCTTACGGCCATACTACCCTGAGAACGTCCGATCTCGTCCGATCTCGGAAGCTAAGCAGGGTCGGGCCTGGTTAGTACTTGGATGGGAGACCGCCTGGGAATACCAGGTGCTGTAAGCTTTTTTTTTTTTTTTTTTGCACCTCCGTCGCAAAAGTAAACTTTCACAAAATAATTCCAGTTTGCTAGCTACTTGCTAGCAGACAGCCACACGCTAAACTGACAGGATGAGAGCTGAAAATGCTGTCAAAATGCTTTTTCCACCCCAAGTTGGGACGAGTGTAATCTTTAAAAGAGTCAACTGTGGGCTTTTTCTCGGCTTACGGCCATACTACCCTGAGAACGCCCGATCTCGTCCGATCTCGGAAGCTAAGCAGGGTCGGGCCTGGTTAGTACTTGGATGGGAGACCGCCTGGGAATACCAGGTGCTGTAAGCTTTTTTTTTTTTTTTTTTGCACCTCCGTCGCAAAAGTAAACTTTCACAAAATAATTCCAGTTTGCTAGCTACTTGCTAGCAGACAGCCACACGCTAAACTGACAGGATGAGAGCTGAAAATGCTGTCAAAATGCTTTTTCCACCCCAAGTTGGGACGAGTGTAATCTTTAAAAGAGTCAACTGTGGGCTTTTTCTCGGCTTACGGCCATACTACCCTGAGAACGCCCGATCTCGTCCGATCTCGGAAGCTAAGCAGGGTCGGGCCTGGTTAGTACTTGGATGGGAGACCGCCTGGGAATACCAGGTGCTGTAAGCTTTTTTTTTTTGCACCTCCGTCGCAAAAGTAAACTTTCACAAAATAATTCCAGTTTGCTAGCTACTTGCTAGCAGACAGCCACACGCTAAACTGACAGGATGAGAGCTGAAAATGCTGTCAAAATGCTTTTTCTACCCCAAGTTGGGACGAGTGTAATCTTTAAAAGAGTCAACTGTGGGCTTTTTCTCGGCTTACGGCCATACTACCCTGAGAACGCCCGATCTCGCCCGATCTCGTCCGATCTCGGAAGCTAAGCAGGGTCGGGCCTGGTTAGTACTTGGATGGGAGACCGCCTGGGAATACCAGGTGCTGTAAGCTTTTTTTTTTTTTTTTTTGCACCTCCGTCGCAAAAGTAAACTTTCACAAAATAATTCCAGTTTGCTAGCTACTTGCTAGCAGACAGCCACACGCTAAACTGACAGGATGAGAGCTGAAAATGCTGTCAAAATGCTTTTTCCACCCCAAGTTGGGACGAGTGTAATCTTTAAAAGAGTCAACTGTGGGCTTTTTCTCGGCTTACGGCCATACTACCCTGAGAACGCCCGATCTCGTCCGATCTCGGAAGCTAAGCAGGGTCGGGCCTGGTTAGTACTTGGATGGGAGACCGCCTGGGAATACCAGGTGCTGTAAGCTATTTTTTTGTTTTTTTTTTGCACCTCCGTCGCAAAAGTAAACTTTCACAAAATAATTCCAGTTTGCTAGCTACTTGCTAGCAGACAGCCACACGCTAAACTGACAGGATGAGAGCTGAAAATGCTGTCAAAATGCTTTTTCCACCCCAAGTTGGGACGAGTGTAATCTTTAAAAGAGTCAACTGTGGGCTTTTTCTCGGCTTACGGCCATACTACCCTGAGAACGCCCGATCTCGTCCGATCTCGGAAGCTAAGCAGGGTCGGGCCTGGTTAGTACTTGGATGGGAGACCGCCTGGGAATACCAGGTGCTGTAAGCTTTTTTTTTTTTTTTTTGCACCTCCGTCGCAAAAGTAAACTTTCACAAAATAATTCCAGTTTGCTAGCTACTTGCTAGCAGACAGCCACACGCTAAACTGACAGGATGAGAGCTGAAAATTCTGTCAAAATGCTTTCTCCACCCCAATCTGGGACGAGTGTAATCTTTAAAAGAGTCAACTGTGGGCTTTTTCTAGGTTTACGGCCATACTACCCTGAGAACGCCCGATCTCGTCCGATCTCGGAAGCTAAGCAGGGTCGGGCCTGGTTAGTACTTGGATGGGAGACCGCCTGGGAATACCAGGTGCTGTAAGCTTTTTTTTTTTTTTTTTTTGCACCTCCGTCGCAAAAGTAAACTTTCACAAAATAATTCCAGTTTGCTAGCTACTTGCTAGCAGACAGCCACACGCTAAACTGACAGGATGAGAGCTGAAAATGCTGTCAAAATGCTTTTTCCACCCCAATCTGGGACGAGTGTAATCTTTAAAAGAGTCAACTGTGGGCTTTTTCTCGGCTTACGGCCATACTACCCTGAGAACGCCCGATCTCGTCCGATCTCGGAAGCTAAGCAGGGTCGGGCCTGGTTAGTACTTGGATGGGAGACCGCCTGGGAATACCAGGTGCTGTAAGCTTTTTTTTTTTTTTTTTGCACCTCCGTCGCAAAAGTAAACTTTCACAAAATAATTCCAGTTTGCTAGCTACTTGCTATTAGACAGCCACACGCTAAACTGACAGGATGAGAGCTGAAAATGCTGTCAAAATGCTTTTTCCACCCCAAGTTGGGACGAGTGTAATCTTTAAAAGAGTCAACTGTGGGCTTTTTCTCGGCTTACGGCCATACTACCCTGAGAACGCCCGATCTCGTCCGATCTCGGAAGCTAAGCAGGGTCGGGCCTGGTTAGTACTTGGATGGGAGACCGCCTGGGAATACCAGGTGCTGTAAGCTTTTTTTTTTTTTTTTTTGCACCTCCGTCGCAAAAGTAAACTTTCACAAAATAATTCCAGTTTGCTAGCTACTTGCTAGCAGACAGCCACACGCTAAACTGACAGGATGAGAGCTGAAAATGCTGTCAAAATGCTTTTTCCACCCCAAGTTGGGACGAGTGTAATCTTTAAAAGAGTCAACTGTGGGCTTTTTCTCGGCTTACGGCCATACTACCCTGAGAACGCCCGATCTCGTCCGATCTCGGAAGCTAAGCAGGGTCGGGCCTGGTTAGTACTTGGATGGGAGACCGCCTGGGAATACCAGGTGCTGTAAGCTTTTTTTTTTTTTTTTTTGCACCTCCGTCGCAAAAGTAAACTTTCACAAAATAATTCCAGTTTGCTAGCTACTTGCTAGCAGACAGCCACACGCTAAACTGACAGGATGAAAGCTGAAAATGCTGTCAAAATGCTTTTTCCACCCCAAGTTGGGACGAGTGTAATCTTTAAAAGAGTCAACTGTGGGCTTTTTCTCGGCTTACGGCCATACTACCCTGAGAACGTCCGATCTCGTCCGATCTCGGAAGCTAAGCAGGGTCGGGCCTGGTTAGTACTTGGATGGGAGACCGCCTGGGAATACCAGGTGCTGTAAGCTATTTTTTTTTTTTTTTTTGCACCTCCGTCGCAAAAGTAAACTTTCACAAAATAATTCCAGTTTGCTAGCTACTTGCTAGCAGACAGCCACACGCTAAACTGACAGGATGAGAGCTGAAAATGCTGTCAAAATGCTTTTTCCACCCCAAGTTGGGACGAGTGTAATCTTTAAAAGAGTCAACTGTGGGCTTTTTCTCGGCTTACGGCCATACTACCCTGAGAACGCCAGATCTCGTCCGATCTCGGAAGCTAAGCAGGGTCGGGCCTGGTTAGTACTTGGATGGGAGACCGCCTGGAAATACCAGGTGCTGTAAGCTTTTTTTTTTTTTTTTTTGCACCTCCGTCGCAAAAGTAAACTTTCACAAAATAATTCCAGTTTGCTAGCTACTTGCTAGCAGACAGCAACACGCTAAACTGACAGGATGAGAGCTGAAAATGCTGTCAAAATGCTTTTTCCACCCCAATCTGGGACGAGTGTAATCTTTAAAAGAGTCAACTGTGGGCTTTTTCTCGGCTTACGGCCATACTACCCTGAGAACGCCCGATCTCGTCCGATCTCGGAAGCTAAGCAGGGTCGGGCCTGGTTAGTACTTGGATGGGAGACCGCCTGGGAATACCAGGTGCTGTAAGCTTTTTTTTTTTTTTTTTTTGCACCTCCGTCGCAAAAGTAAACTTTCACAAAATAATTCCAGTTTGCTAGCTACTTGCTAGCAGACAGCCACACGCTAAACTGACAGGATGAGAGCTGAAAATACTGTCAAAATGCTTTTTCCACCCCAAGTTGGGACGAGTGTAATCTTTAAAAGAGTCAACTGTGGGCTTTTTCTCGGCTTACGGCCATACTACCCTGAGAACGCCCGATCTCGTCCGATCTCGGAAGCTAAGCAGGGTCGGGCCTGGTTAGTACTTGGATGGGAGACCGCCTGGGAATACCAGGTGCTGTAAGCTTTTTTTTTTTTTTTTTGCACCTCCGTCGCAAAAGTAAACTTTCACAAAATAATTCCAGTTTGCTAGCTACTTGCTAGCAGACAGCCACACGCTAAACTGACAGGATGAGAGCTGAAAATTCTGTCAAAATGCTTTCTCCACCCCAATCTGGGACGAGTGTAATCTTTAAAAGAGTCAACTGTGGGCTTTTTCTAGGTTTACGGCCATACTACCCTGAGAACGCCCGATCTCGTCCGATCTCGGAAGCTAAGCAGGGTCGGGCCTGGTTAGTACTTGGATGGGAGACCGCCTGGGAATACCAGGTGCTGTAAGCTTTTTTTTTGTTTGTTTTTTGCACCTCCGTCGCAAAAGTAAACTTTCACAAAATAATTCCAGTTTGCTAGCTACTTGCTAGCAGACAGCCACACGCTAAACTGACAGGATGAGAGCTGAAAATGCTGTCAAAATGCTTTTTCCACCCCAAGTTGGGACGAGTGTAATCTTTAAAAGAGTCAAGTGTGGGCTTTTTCTCGGCTTACGGCCATACTACCCTGAGCACGCCCGATCTCGTCCGATCTCGGAAGCTAAGCAGGGTCGGGCCTGGTTAGTACTTGGATGGGAGACCGCCTGGGAATACCAGGTGCTGTAAGCTTTTTTTTTTTTTTTTGCACCTCCGTCGCAAAAGTAAACTTTCACAAAATAATTCCAGTTTGCTAGCTACTTGCTAGCAGACAGGCACACGCTAAACTGACAGGATGAGAGCTGAAAATGCTGTCAAAATGCTTTTTCCACCCCAATCTGGGACGAGTGTAATCTTTAAAAGAGTCAACTGTGGGCTTTTTCTCGGTTTACGGCCATACTACCCTGAGAACGCCCGATCTCGTCCGATCTCGGAAGCTAAGCAGGGTCGGGCCTGGTTAGTACTTGGATGGGAGACCGCCTGGGAATACCAGGTGCTGTAAGCTTTTTTTTTTTTTTTTTTTGCACCTCCGTCGCAAAAGTAAACTTTCACAAAATAATTCCAGTTTGCTAGCTACTTGCTAGCAGACAGCCACACGCTAAACTGACAGGATGAGAGCTGAAAATGCTGTCAAAATGCTTTTTCCACCCCAAGTTGGGACGAGTGTAATCTTTAAAAGAGTCAACTGTGGGCTTTTTCTCGGCTTACGGCCATACTACCCTCAGAACGCCCGATCTCGTCCGATCTCGGAAGCTAAGCAGGGTCGGGCCTGGTTAGTACTTGGATGGGAGACCGCCTGGGAATACAGGGTGCTGTAAGCTTTTTTTTTTTTTTTTTGCACCTCCGTCGCAAAAGTAAACTTTCACAAAATAATTCCAGTTTGCTAGCTACTTGCTAGCAGACAGCCACACGCTAAACTGACAGGATGAGAGCTGAAAATGCTGTCAAAATGCTTTTTCCACCCCAATCTGGGACGAGTGTAATCTTTAAAAGAGTCAACTGTGGGCTTTTTCTCGGCTTACGGCCATACTACCCTGAGAACGCCCGATCTCGTCCGATCTCGGAAGCTAAGCAGGGTCGGGCCTGGTTAGTACTTGGATGGGAGACCGCCTGGGAATACCAGGTGCTGTAAGCTTTTTTTTTTTTTTTTTTTGCACCTCCGTCGCAAAAGTAAACTTTCACAAAATAATTCCAGTTTGCTAGCTACTTGCTAGCAGACAGCCACACGCTAAACTGACAGGATGAGAGCTGAAAATGCTGTCAAAATGCTTTTTCCACCCCAAGTTGGGACGAGTGTAATCTTTAAAAGAGTCAACTGTGGGCTTTTTCTCGGCTTACGGCCATACTACCCTGAGAACGCCCGATCTCGTCCGATCTCGGAAGCTAAGCAGGGTCGGGCCTGGTTAGTACTTGGATGGGAGACCGCCTGGGAATACCAGGTGCTGTAAGCTTTTTTTTTTTTTTTTTGCACCTCCGTCGCAAAAGTAAACTTTCACAAAATAATTCCAGTTTGCTAGCTACTTGCTAGCAGACAGCCACACGCTAAACTGACAGGATGAGAGCTGAAAATTCTGTCAAAATGCTTTCTCCACCCCAATCTGGGACGAGTGTAATCTTTAAAAGAGTCAACTGTGGGCTTTTTCTAGGTTTACGGCCATACTACCCTGAGAACGCCCGATCTCGTCCGATCTCGGAAGCTAAGCAGGGTCGGGCCTGGTTAGTACTTGGATGGGAGACCGCCTGGGAATACCAGGTGCTGTAAGCTTTTTTTTTTTTTTTTTTGCACCTCCGTCGCAAAAGTAAACTTTCACAAAATAATTCCAGTTTGCTAGCTACTTGCTAGCAGACAGCCACACGCTAAACTGACAGGATGAGAGCTGAAAATGCTGTCAAAATGCTTTTTCCACCCCAAGTTGGGACGAGTGTAATCTTTAAAAGAGTCAACTGTGGGCTTTTTCTCGGCTTACGGCCATACTACCCTGAGAACGCCCGATCTCGTCCGATCTCGGAAGCTAAGCAGGGTCGGGCCTGGTTAGTACTTGGATGGGAGACCGCCTGGGAATACCAGGTGCTGTAAGCTTTTTTTTTTTTTTTTTTTGCACCTCCGTCGCAAAAGTAAACTTTCACAAAATAATTCCAGTTTGCTAGCTACTTGCTATTAGACAGCCACACGCTAAGCTGACAGGATGAGAGCTGAAAATGCATTCAAAATGCTTTTTCCACCCCAAGTTGGGACGAGTGTAATCTTTAAAAGAGTCAACTGTGGGCTTTTTCTCGGCTTACGGCCATACTACCCTGAGAACGCCCGATCTCGTCCGATCTCGGAAGCTAAGCAGGGTCGGGCCTGGTTAGTACTTGGATGGGAGACCGCCTGGGAATACCAGGTGCTGTAAGCTTTTTTTTTTTTTTTTTTTGCACCTCCGTCGCAAAAGTAAACTTTCACAAAATAATTCCAGTTTGCTAGCTACTTGCTAGCAGACAGCCACACGCTAAACTGACAGGATGAGAGCTGAAAATGCTGTCAAAATGCTTTTTCCACCCCAAGTTGGGACGAGTGTAATCTTTAAAAGAGTCAACTGTGGGCTTTTTCTCGGCTTACGGCCATACTACCCTCAGAACGCCCGATCTCGTCCGATCTCGGAAGCTAAGCAGGGTCGGGCCTGGTTAGTACTTGGATGGGAGACCGCCTGGGAATACAGGGTGCTGTAAGCTTTTTTTTTTTTTTTTTGCACCTCCGTCGCAAAAGTAAACTTTCACAAAATAATTCCAGTTTGCTAGCTACTTGCTAGCAGACAGCCACACGCTAAACTGACAGGATGAGAGCTGAAAATGCTGTCAAAATGCTTTTTCCACCCCAATCTGGGACGAGTGTAATCTTTAAAAGAGTCAACTGTGGGCTTTTTCTCGGCTTACGGCCATACTACCCTGAGAACGCCCGATCTCGTCCGATCTCGGAAGCTAAGCAGGGTCGGGCCTGGTTAGTACTTGGATGGGAGACCGCCTGGGAATACCAGGTGCTGTAAGCTTTTTTTTTTTTTTTTTTTGCACCTCCGTCGCAAAAGTAAACTTTCACAAAATAATTCCAGTTTGCTAGCTACTTGCTAGCAGACAGCCACACGCTAAACTGACAGGATGAGAGCTGAAAATGCTGTCAAAATGCTTTTTCCACCCCAAGTTGGGACGAGTGTAATCTTTAAAAGAGTCAACTGTGGGCTTTTTCTCGGCTTACGGCCATACTACCCTGAGAACGCCCGATCTCGTCCGATCTCGGAAGCTAAGCAGGGTCGGGCCTGGTTAGTACTTGGATGGGAGACCGCCTGGGAATACCAGGTGCTGTAAGCTTTTTTTTTTTTTTTTTGCACCTCCGTCGCAAAAGTAAACTTTCACAAAATAATTCCAGTTTGCTAGCTACTTGCTAGCAGACAGCCACACGCTAAACTGACAGGATGAGAGCTGAAAATGCTGTCAAAATGCTTTTTCCACCCCAAGTTGGGACGAGTGTAATCTTTAAAAGAGTCAAGTGTGGGCTTTTTCTCGGCTTACGGCCATACTACCCTGAGCACGCCCGATCTCGTCCGATCTCGGAAGCTAAGCAGGGTCGGGCCTGGTTAGTACTTGGATGGGAGACCGCCTGGGAATACCAGGTGCTGTAAGCTTTTTTTTTTTTTTTTTGCACCTCCGTCGCAAAAGTAAACTTTCACAAAATAATTCCAGTTTGCTAGCTACTTGCTAGCAGACAGCCACACGCTAAACTGACAGGATGAGAGCTGAAAATTCTGTCAAAATGCTTTCTCCACCCCAATCTGGGACGAGTGTAATCTTTAAAAGAGTCAACTGTGGGCTTTTTCTAGGTTTACGGCCATACTACCCTGAGAACGCCCGATCTCGTCCGATCTCGGAAGCTAAGCAGGGTCGGGCCTGGTTAGTACTTGGATGGGAGACCGCCTGGGAATACCAGGTGCTGTAAGCTTTTTTTTTTTTTTTTTTGCACCTCCGTCGCAAAAGTAAACTTTCACAAAATAATCCCAGTTTGCTAGCTACTTGCTAGCAGACAGCCACACGCTAAACTGACAGGATGAGAGCTGAAAAGGCTGTCAAAATGCTTTTTCCACCCCAAGTTGGGACGAGTGTAATCTTTAAAAGAGTCAAGTGTGGGCTTTTTCTCGGCTTACGGCCATACTACCCTGAGCACGCCTGATCTCGTCCGATCTCGGAAGCTAAGCAGGGTCGGGCCTGGTTAGTACTTGGATGGGAGACCGCCTGGGAATACCAGGTGCTGTAAGCTTTTTTTTTTTTTTTTTGCACCTCCGTCGCAAAAGTAAACTTTCACAAAATAATTCCAGTTTGCTAGCTACTTGCTAGCAGACAGGCACACGCTAAACTGACAGGATGAGAGCTGAAAATGCTGTCAAAATGCTTTTTCCACCCCAATCTGG